>NC_133165.1:112298207-113498207 GCF_040802235.1 Manis javanica
CTCCAGGAGTTGGAGGAACCGCAGCGGGGCCGAGAACCTCGGCCGCCGCCGGGCCTCCCTTGCCGGCTGCGGCAGCCACGCGAGGCCGGGGATCCGGGGCCTGTAGCCCGGCCCCAGGGGAAGGGCTGCAGGAAAGGGGGGCGCGGTCTGGGCAGGGGGTCTTTTCCGGCCGCACCATCAGTGCCTGAGCTCCGAGGCCCGCGAGGGCCCCGTCGTGGGGCCGGGAGAGCGCGGGGGCTGCGGGGAACAGCTCCAGTGCGTGGGGGACATCCCCCAGGGATGGGTGCCCCGGACCCGCCGAGCCGGCCTCGGACTCCTCTCCCGCTCCTAGCTGGTCTCAGGGGCCCCTTGGGGCCTGTTCTTCCCGTCCCCCTTTTCCTCTTAAGATCTGTGTGTCTCCGGGTGTTCATAAGGTGCGCGGTTTGGGGGTCTTCCACAGAAACAAAGCAGTTTTCCCAAGGGGAAAAAAAATCACGTAGAAACGATTCTGATAGACCCTGATGGCTGCGGTGCCAACATGGCATTAATGAAGAAGGGCCCGGAACGGGGGAGGGGCGACCGAGGCCGGGGAGTCTGGGGGTCGGGCCGGAGGGGTTACCCGGGTCCACAGCAGCTCTGTCAGGGGCTTCATTTCTCTGGGGTTGCTCATCGGGACTTTGGTTCCTCGGTACAAGACTTTGAATCCCAGATTCTTACCGTTTTCCTTTGCGCCTGCAATTCATAGTCTTACGAAAACAGCAGAATGCAGATCCTTGAATTTTCACACAAATGGTATAATTATAGTACAGTTAGCAAGTGTTGGACACAAAATTCCAGTGGAATCTTTAGTTCTACTACCAAGACTCCTCCTCCCTTCTCCACATACAACCATCCCCGCAGTGGTCTTGCCCTTCCCATAGAAACTGGACTGCAGGTTAGAAATGAAGCCCAGCAGAAACGCAGTTGGTGCCTGTTAAGCTGGGAAGGAGAAACCTGTGTCCAGGAGGCATGAGAACCGAGGCAGGGGAGAGATTTTGTGGCCCCGGAGCTGGGACGAGCTTGCGCTTCACAGATGCTGTGAATTCAAGGCTGCTGGCTTTTTGTTTAGGATGGGCAGTTAGGAGTGTGGGTTTGAATGGATTAATGGGGGTCAGAGGCTCTAGTCTCTTGAATCTAGGTATAGGAAGGTTGAGGCATCAGTATATTTGGATTTGAGAATCTGAAAATAATAATACCTTAAATAGCACTGTTTAGTTTATAACAAAAAGGCTTTCACATATGCTGGCTCATCTGTCCGCCATAGCAACCGTGTCAGGTAGACATTTTTCCATCCTCATTTTCCAGATGAGAAACCTGAGGTTTAGAAAACTGAATGCGTCCCTGGAAAGTCACATAGCGGAGCGAGGATGCCCGCCTGGTTTCTGACTCCATCACTGGGGCCTTTCCCAGAGTCCTGAGCCGCGTTAGCGAGGTACCGCCCAAGTACATCTTGTGAGAATGGCGAGATGCTGGAGGGCCCGCGAGGGGTTGAGTTTGTCACTTAGAGTCTGGCTGGGAAGAGAAAGTTAACTCTAGTGAACCAAAAAGAGAAGAAGGAAATGCCGGATACTGGGGTCAATGCCGTGGGAGTGGAGAGAAGAGAGCACCCTCAGGGTTACCTGGAAAAGTTAGAGCGGGCTTGCTCCCGGAAGCAGGTCTTCAACTTGAAATAATGGGGAGGCTTGCGGGTAGAGAAGAGGAAGGGATTTCCTGTGCTTACCACCATGGCTTCTCTGCTCAGAGCAAGACCTTCTGGTGTACATTCTTTCTCTTCTTACAGCGCCTCCATGAGGGGTGGACATTCTTATCTCCATTTCACAGTTGAAGAAACTGAGGAACACATGATTTATGTGGCTGGCCCAAAGTTACCCAGCTGGATTTGAACCCAGGCCTGTGTGACTGTTGCATGTGCTTTGTCAGAACCGGTGTCAGAATTGGACCATCTCCTGCTCAAATATGTAGACGTGAACAGAGACCAGGACGGTCTGATTTGGCAAATGCAACGGGGATGGAGGCTTAAACTGAGGTCAGCAGGTCCCCCAAGGCCGGGAGTTTTACTGTGCTAGCGCTATGTACCAGGGCCTCCAGGGCTGGCCCAGGGAATCTATCTATGCTCAGGAGATTCTGGGAGTGTGCCTGGAGAAAGGCGGAATGGTGGTGGAGGGAGGGCCGGACCCTGAGGGTAGAGATCACAGTTCAGTGCCTGGCGACACCTTGGAGGAGATAGTAGCTTGGAAAGGAGAAAGGGTAATGACCTGAGTTTCCAAGGGCAGGAACTGGATCTGAGTCACCCCCTGTGCCCCAGGCCCCAGTGCAGGTGCCAGGAGAATGCACTCAGCCATTGTGTATCATATTGAATAATGCCCCAGTTCCAAGAAGGTTTATTTTGCCTCGGGGTGGAAGGTCTTCCTAGAAGTGCCATTGGAACATTTGAAAGACGGGCAAGAAAAGCCAGAGAAAGGGGATTCTGAGAAAAGGCACCATGGCGGAGAAGCCAGGGCCGCTGTAAGGAAGGCATAGGCAGGCCGCCCGGAACAGCCGCGATACAGGGGCAGGTGTGCATTCAGGTTGAAGTTAGGCTCTGCCGTCATGGCTCCTTGGGTTCCCTGGGCCCCAGTTTCCCTTTGTGAAAACAAGCCCTGAGATTTCACGTTTGATGGTAACTCGTGGGAGAAGCCCAGTGTCTGCAGCTCAGGACAGCAGACTCAGATAAAAAGGACTAGAAGGGCTTTAGAATTTTAATAATCTAAATCCAGCAATAAAATTACCTAGTGGCTGAGCCCTGTTGCGAATGCTTTCTCCTGGATTAGTTTATTTAATCTTAATAACAGCCCTATAGGTAGCCGTGATATTCATCCCCATCTTACAGATGAAGAAACTGTGGCCCAGAGAAGTCAGGTGCACTGTGTAAGTGGCAGAGTGGGAGAGCAAAGCTGGGCAGTCTGGAGTCTGGCTCTTGGGTTGGCCCAGCCTGGGCCCAGGTGTGGCTGGGCAGGAGAGAGAGGAATAACCGATGGGCCTGCAGTGGAAACTTCAGAAGCAGAAGCAGTTGTCCTCTGAGGAAGCCTGGTCGCAACCCGAAGCTGGAGCCTGGGCCCAGCTGATGAAGTGACTGCTGTGTGTCAGTTTGCAGGGGCCTCCACAGAAGCCAGGGCCTTTCATCACATTTAATGGCTCATAGAAAACAGGCCCATTTTCCTTACTCTGTCATCACCAGCTATGGAGCTCCTTCCCGCCTTATTTATTTCTTCTAGTAAGTCTGTTTCTTGTAAGTGCCCTGATGGCTTCTGCAGGTGTGTTAAGCGCCGTTTCACCATCAGCTTGGGGCCTGGAGGGAACGAGCAGCCGCATTTCTGCATTCAGAACCCGTCTGTAGGCAACCTCAGCTCTGCAGCTCCCAAGCCCTGAATCCGAGGCTGAGACATGCACCCAATGGTAACAGTAACAATGGCGATGGCAGCCACTGCTTGTGCCGGCTCTTTGCTTGGAACTTTCTGGGCCTTCTCCTACTGAATCTGCTTAGCAACTCTTGGAGGTGGGAGTGATTATTAGCAGCCCCTTTTGCAGAAGAGGGGACTGAGGTGCCACGATCACCTGGCTGTGGCAGCACAGGGCCAGGGAGCCCAGTATGGTAAACTGAGTCCAAGCTCTCCGCTGCCATGTGGGAGAGATGCCTTCAAGTTATTTCAGTTCCCATGAAGCTTTCTCCTTACCTGTCTGGAAAGCCTATTTATCTAACATTTGTGTCATGCTTTTGCCCATTATCTGTCATGAATCCTCATGATAGTCCTTCAAGTTAGAAGATGTCCCTGTTTTTCAGAAGAAAACTGAGGAGTCACGCACCAGCTCTTCCTGCCCTGTCTGCACGTGACTCAGAAAGGGAGTGGGGTGTCATGTTCCCTGAGACCAGGAGCCATGCCTTCTGAAGTGCTGGGGTCATCCAGCAAGTATCCATTGAGCACTTCCTGTCAGGCCTACAGGGGAGGTCAAGGCTGTGACCCTTCTGGGGTTTTCAGAGGTTCATCTGCGCTCTTGTTCTCCAGAGCATTCCATGTGTGATGCCCTGTCCCTCTGCGGGCAGTGGAATGCAGAGCATGGAGTCCAAAGTCCTGACTTTCATTCCCAGCACCAGCACAAACCAGCTGCATGATCTGGGGTGTAATCATTATGTCAGTCTTGGCCTCAGTCTCCTGTTCTATGAAATGGCCTTGCTGATTCAGTCCCATCTACCTAGGGTTTGCTGTGAGACTCAAATGAAGGAGCTCTGAATGATATAAAGATTGGGTGTGAAGGCATGGTTATGGTTGCTGTGAGCATTTAAAAACCTCCAGAATGTTCCTGAGTCTTCTCCACAGCCCACCTTGATCCAGGGCTGGACTTCTGCAGGAGCCTCCTAACTAATTGCCCAGCTTCCCCTCTTGCCATCCACCATCCTCAATGCTGCAGCCAAAGAGATCTTCTCTAGATTTAAATGAGACCCTGTCACTCCTCTGCTGAAAATGCTCTAGTGGTTTCCTGACACACAGAACATAGCTCTGGCTCTCCATCATGGCCAGCGAGTAGCTCTCAGAGCAGCCTCAGTACCTTGTGTTCGACTTGGCCTGCCCTCACTCCAGTGCAGCAGTCACGTGAGCCTTCTGTCTTTTCCATGGACATGCCGATGCGTTGCTTCTGCCACACCCTCTGCTGGTGCTCTTTTACCTGCCTCCCGTGCTCCCAGGGCTGACTCCTTCTCTCTCTTAAATGCTGCCTCTTGGGAAGGACCTTCCCTACGCTCCCAGCCCACACCCCTTTCCTCCCACGCTCCCTACCACGTTCCTGTTTTAGTTTCTTTCTAACTCTTACCTGTGTCTACTTGCCTTGTGCATTTACCACTGACCTGTTTGTCTTCCCAGGGCTGGACCACAAGCTCCTTAAGGCCAGGGACTTTATTAACCTTGTTCCCCCAGGATGTGGTAGAGCCCCTGGCACATAAAAGTGTTCTGTGGTTATTTGATGAATAAATAAATAATAGTGGCAGGATGGTCCAGAACAGCCCTTGTCAAAAAAGAGTGGCCTAGGCAGAAGCTGCAAAGGAATTGGTGTTGACTGAAAAGTACTTACAGGGCAATTTTATTAAGTTACCAAGTACTTTTTTTTGCCATGTTGCCCAGTTCAGCAGAAACACAAATTTCTGACCTCCTGGGTGGAGGGTGGTAGGGGAAATACTATGTAGATCTGCAAAGTAATCTTGCAAGGTGGGTGTCTTTAGCTTCATCTCGCAAATGACACAAGAGGCTCAGAGAGTTGCCCTGAGAACTAATGCAGACAGTGCTAGGGTTAGAACCCAGGTCTGGCAGACTGCACAGCTTGGGGCTCTTGGCACTGCCCCAGCCTGCCTCCCTGCCCTCAGCCAGTGAAGCAGGCAAAGCAGCCCATGAAACTCCCAAGTTGCCTGGGTGGTATGACCACAAGGATTTCTGAGCTCCTGTGAACTTCTCAATTGCTCAAAAGAGAGAAAGCAAGATTCCACAATGGTGAGCGGTCGTTATAAGCTATGGAACTCCGGGTGATTTCTGTTTTTTGACTATAATTCCCAAGGACTTTGCAGTGAGCTTCTGTAACTTTTCTATTTTAAAAAAAAGTTACATTTAACTGTCTTCCTTTAGCATCATAGCTCGTGGGTGGTGGTGGAGAAGCTGGAGCCCGGGCAGACAGACAGGTGGGTTTGAACCCTTCCTGTGCAGTTCTTTCCCCGGCTCGTTGGGAGTGGACGACCAGATGAAGAGAAGTAGAAGCCCTCTGTAAGCAGAACGCTGCTGCCAGGAGGGGCTTAGGTGTCGCTGCCAACTCTTAGTTGGGCTTAGGTATGGCAGTTGGGGAGAGGCTTGGGGGAACTCTCCTGAACTTTGGTTTCTGTTCAGGGTGGCCTGTTAAAAGAAAACGAACCGCAGGTTGCTTAGCCTGTGGGCCTCCCGTTCCCCTTCATTCCCCGGCAGGTGGTTCCTGGTGGAGCCATGGCAGCACCAGAACCTCCAGCGCCCCCTGCCACCCCCAGCAGCCGTGTGGCCTTGGACAGGCCAGGTCCTTGGACGGGCCCTCCACATCTTCTTTTTGGAAAAGGTTTGACTTTTTCCAAGCCTCACTTTTCTGTGGAAAGTGGGAATAATAACACCTACCTTTGAGATTATTGTAGGGATAAAGAACATCATTCCTTGGACCAAGGCTCCTGAATCATCCCTGCACTACAGAGCCATCCTGCAGGCAGCCCGGGGAAGCCCACAAACGCCCTCTCAGAGTACTGCTTCTCAGTGCAGAAAGTAAAACACACAGGATTACAAAATAAACCAATTTTCTTGAACTACAGCGGGGCTTTTTATCAATGCACTGAAAAACAAGATCTCTCCATGAGTCTAATATAACTACCGTAATTTTAAAGTCGTGATGAGCGTGAACTATATTTTGTTATGTCTCCAGTAGCAGAAATGTAATGGAACGAAAGCTTGTGATTTCTAGCACAGACACTACTGTGGTATATTGCCTGCATTGTTGCTGAAGGGAATGCTAAATATCAGGTAGGGGTTAGTGAAAAAAAACTTATAAATGTTTTCCCTTCCAAGTTCATGGAGCCCATGAATTCTCTCTGCAGGCCCCAGGTTCAAAACTCCTCTGCCGTAGAAGGTGCTTGACACACAGCAGGTAATCTCCAAACAAGAGCCTAGACACCCTCTGAGGTCCTTGGAGAGAGGAACCTCGTGTGGCTAGACAGGGCGTCTAAGGACAGTGGGGAAGGAATAAATCAGACCTGGACATTGGGGACAGCGAAACTGACCGTTGCCTAGTCTCTGAGTAAGCCATCCAGGGCTGAATCAGGAGAAGTGCCCGGCATCTTTGGAGATGATGTAACCACAGGTAGTGAGGTGCGTGTGGCATGTCTGCAGTCCGCAGTGACTGCTGCTCCTTCATGAGACTAGGCAGGTGAGGGCCAGGCACAGAGCATGGATGAGGATGGTGGCAGCCTGCAGGGGTTGGGGAGATGACAGTGTGTGGACTCCACAGAGTCCAGTGACCAGGGTTCACATTCAGCTCCGGCACTTGCTAATTGTAACCCTGGCAGGTTGCTTCACCTCTTTGTGCCTGATTTCCTCACCTGTAAAGTGGGGGCTTTGTGAGGATTAACTGTTACATTTAAAGGTCTTAGAACAATATCTGGTAGGAGAAAGTGCTTAACAAAGATGACTGAAATCAGCATCTTCACTGTTTCTCTACGATTTGTGAGCCTTAGAGTTGGCTTCTGAGCACTGTTTCTCTGGGCTGCCCAGAAAGCAATCAGATGTAGCTTCTTCCTTCAAAGTGCTCAGAGTTTAGGGAGAGGTTGGGACATAAGCACACAATTGGGGTTTGGTGCTGGGGTTGGCTCGAAAGGCTTCCTGGTAGAGGAGCCACCTTAGCTGAGCTTTCAAGAAGCACTGGGCACTGGAAGGAAGCAGTGGGCATGAAAGTTGTTCCAGACTGAGTGGGCAGCGTGAAAGGGAAGCTGACATTACCTGAAAGTGACATTCCAGGCCAGGTCACCGTCTGGGGGGGTGGCCAGGCGCATCCTCCGGCACTGTGTGCCTGTGGTGAGCAGCTTGGCCTTTGTCTCCCTGGTAGTGGGTGTCATGGAAGATTTTGTTTTTTAACTAATTTTTATTCACAGGAAGTTGCAAAAATAGTGCAAAGAGGTCATTACCCAGCTTCCCCCTGATGGTGATATATGTCTGTTGTGCATTATCAAAACTACAGACCACAGGGCTTACTCAGGTTTCACCACTTCTAAAACCTGCATTCACTGGCGTACCTGTGAATGCTTCTGATCAGTGGGATGACATGGACATGTGTGTTAGACAGATATCCTTGACCACCAAATGGCAGCAGATTGGAGGGGGCTTGTGGGAGGCTGTTGGCAAGAGAAGATGAGGGCCTGAGAGACAGCCGTGGTTGTGGAGATGTCGGGAGGAGCTGCAGAGTGGAGAAATGTTTCAGTGGTAAAGGTGGAAGGCGGTGAAGGTTGTTGAGAATAGGAGGGCAATCAGAGCTATGACCAGAACTTAGAAAAAATGGAGGAGCAGCAGGTTTAGGGGAGAAGCTCCCGAATGAAGTTGAATGTGTTGATTGGAGGAGCACCCATCCCAGCTGGAATGGGCACTAGGGAGGACTTTCTGGACACAGCCATCCAAGCTGGATCTTAAAGGATGAATAGGAGTTGGCTAGGTGTATGTGGTGGGGAGGGCATTCCACGTAGAGGGCCCAGGATTAAGAAAAGCATGGAGATCATAAACAGCCAGAGTGTTGGACATCCAGGTAGCACTGCCCAGAAGGTAAGAAACATGAATCGGCAATATTGGGGAGAGGGTCTGCCTGGCGGGAGGAACAGCCCTGTGAGTCATCAGCATGACTCATGAGCTCGTGAAATGCAAGAGATACGGAGAGCGTGTAGAGTGAGGCGAGCAGGAGCGCTGTTCCTTACATGGAAGCTCAGGTGCATTGATTACGGGACCTGGGCAAAGAAAGAGGAGCCCCTGAAAAATGGATCAGGAACCATCAGGGAGGGTAAGAGGACCAGGCAGATGCAGCTGAGTCCCAGAATATGCTGGGGAGGAACTGCTGCCCTCTACTGGACCCAGCAGGGAGGAGGTGCCTGGGATGGGGAGGACACCTTCCAGGGAGTTAGGGGGTGGAGTGGGAGATAAGGATATGGAAACGACTCCTTCAGGAAATGTGGCCAAGAAAGAGAAGTGTTTGTGCATTAGCCAGAAGGGCATTTGGGATCAGAAGAGGAATTATTTTGGGAGTGGAGGATCCTTGAGCATGATGACAGACTGAGGGGTCCTGGGATTGGTCTGATTGCTTCATCAGCAACAATAAGGGTGATATGTGTGGGCTCTGGGACCAGGCTGCCAGGATTTGAATCCCAGCTCCACCATGTACCAGCTCTGTGACCCTGGGCAAGATAGTTAACTTCTCTGACTCTGTTTCCTCCTCTGCAAAATGGGATTGATAGCAGTCCCTATCCCATAGGCTGTTCAGGATGTAAGGGTTAAGGAAGTTATTCTGTGTATAGGGGTCATACAGCCATTGGCACATGGTAACCATTCAGCAAATGTTCATATTATTACATGATTATTCTCTTGGTATCAGTTTTCTCCTCAGTTATTTATCAAACACTCACTCACTCATTCATCCTTACCTATGTAATGCCTGGGTTAGATGAGTCAATATTCATTCATCCATTTCTTTTATCACCATTTGTGGAGCACTTGCTCTGTGCCAAGCACAGAGCCAGGCACTGAGATTTCCAAGAGCCCGGTGCAGCCCCTACCTGTTCCAATGGAAGATCTGAGTCTAAAATGTCATCTTCAAACCCTTCTCCAAAGTGGGAAAAAAAGAGTGCTTCCTTCATGGTTCTCAAGTCAATGTTTTGGTCTTTTGTCAGGAAGAACAGCCCTTGGACATTTTGGCAGACCTCCAGCACCAGGTTTAAAACCAAGCTACTGGTTCCCTCTCAGCCCCACCTCTACTCTCAAATCAGTCATCTCATTTTATGTTCTAGATGACAAGGTTAATAGTTGCTCTGCAAAAAAGTCAAACCATGTTGAGGTATGTAAGACAGAAAGGAAGGTTTTCTGTGTCCTGTTATCCTGTGGCAGATCCCAGCCCCCAGAGAGAACTAGTTAAATTGGAGAATATCTTTAACTCCTTGATGTAAACATATATTTGCACACAGATGTGATCACACAACACAAAATGTTCTGGAAACTGCTTATATTTCTCTTTCTCAATCATGTTCAGAGGCATCTCCATGACATGCATGTAGATTCAATATCAGCATTGTATTCCATGGTGTGGGTATATTATAACTTGATTATTTTTCGACATTGAGGTTGCTTCTAGTTTTTCACTCTTAAAAAAATGAATCAGGTACAAATGGAATTGAGTGCTTGTACAAATATTTTGCTAAGTTAAAATCCTTGGAAGTGAAATTTCTGGATCAAAGGGAAAGGACATTTAATCATTTAGAAGGCTTTTGGCTGCAAGGAACAATTCTTACGTAAAAATGGGAGTTTATTATAATTTCATGACGTGAGGCAGAGCAGTTCCAGGGTCAGTTAATTTATTAGGTCAGATTTGGCAACAAACACCTTTGGTCTGTGTTTCTGCTCTGCCATCCCCAGTGTGTTCATTTTTCTTACTACCTTCTGGCACACGGGAGCAGAAAAGGGCATTATTTCTTCTGTTCCATTTCAAGCATGAGAAACCTTGAAATGGAACAGAACCTTTCCCAGAAACTACTTGGCTGACTCCCCCTTCTTTCTCATTGGCCAGGATGGTGTCACATGCCCTTGTGTAAGCCAATTACTGGCAAGTAAAGGGGCCATCATGATTGGCTCTGCCCATGAGTAACTGGGAAAGGAGTAGTGGGGCTGACAGGGAGGAAGCAGGGAAACCCACAGCCCCGGCCTTGCTCCGCCACGCGGCCAGTTGCCTCCCAACAGGTGCGTGCAGTACCTACTGTAAGTGCCCAGTGCACCCTCATCAACCAGGCTCCCTTCTTCCGTTAGTGTCATAGGTGAAAAGTGGCATCTCGTTTTAATATGTGGTTTTTGTATCAGTGAGGTTGAGTATCCTTTCTTAATGATTTGTATTTCCTGTGGATTTCCTATTTTGCCCATCTTTTTAAGTAATTGTAATCGTTATAATACAGTAATACTTGATATTAAATGCTTATTGTGTGGCAGACATCTTATGAACATTCACACCCATGAAATGGATACTAGTAACCCTGTTTTAGTGATGAGGAAAGTGAAATATGCAGAAATTAAGCAACTTGTGCACTTAATAAGGAATAGGTCTTGGATTTGAACCTAGGTGTGCATCTGGGTATGTGAGCACATATTGTGCTGACATGTTGAGGGAATCATTTCCTACTGGTTCCTTAATTCATGGCTGTATTTCTGGGTAGATCCCATTGGAGGCAGGTCCAGTTTTAATTTCCTAAATTATAAGAATGGGACCTAAGAGTTGGGGGGAAGGGACTGCCTGACCTGGTAGTAGGATTCTGGGAAGATCTAGGCCTCAGTTTTCTCCTTGGACATTTTTTCTTTCAAAAGGGTGAGGTTTGTTTGTCCTACATGCCCACTGCTCTTCCACCAAGTGCCCTGAGTCATGCCCAGCCTTCACTGTCGGGGAACTGACCTCCCTCTTCAGCTGCAAACACATGATCTTTTACTCACTGTCTTAGTCTGCTCAGGATGCTATAACAAAACAGTTCTGGAGGCTAGAAGGCTTAGAACAAGGTGAAGGCTGGTTTGGTTTCTGTTGAGCTCTCTTCCTGGCTTGCAGAAGGCCACCTTCTTGCTGTGGCCTCATGTGGCCTCCTCTGTGTACTCATGCCAGGACAGAGAAGAGCTCTCTGGTTTCTCTTCTAATAAAGACACTTAATCCTATCAGATCAGGGCTCCACTCTTATGACCTCATTTAACTTTGCTTACCTCCTTAAATGCCCTATTTCTAATAGTCACATTGGGGGTTAGGGCTACAAGGATATTTTGGGGGCACATTCATTCAGTGTGTTAAGTTCTTCTCCTGTCCCCAGATTCATGTCCTTCTCCTATGCAGAATGCATTCATTCCGTCCCAGCAGCCCAGAAGTCTTAACTCACACAGCATCAACTCTAACGTCTACATTAGAGTCTTAGTCTCATCTAAATAGGGCCTAGGTGAGACTGGAGGGAGATCCTTCCCAGGCAGAGTTCCTCTCCAGCTGTGAGCCTGTGAACCCAGACAAGTGATATGCTTCCAAAATCCAGCAGTGGGACAGGCATAGGATAGACACTCCTGTTCCCAAAAGGATTAGTTGGAAGGAAGAAAGAGGTGATGGGTCCCAAGGAAGTTGAAAATCTATGGGGCAACTTCCATTTGATACTAAGACTTGAGAATCATCTTCTGGGTCTTGATGTTCCTTCTTCCTGGCCTGTTGGGGCCAGCAGCACCCCCTAGGGCTCCACCAGCTGTTCACCCCTGTGGCTCTGGGTAGCCACAGCAGGGCCTGTTGAAAAGGAGGCAGTGGCTCCACCCTTTGAAACTAAGGAGACCGCCCTGATGGGGCTCTGAATCACCTCTGAGGTCACCTTCCCTTTCCTTGAAGGGGAAAGCATGTTTGCAGCCAAATAGCTGCATATCTGGTCCTGTAAGATCTCAGAAATCTGACAGGGTTCCTTCTTTCCACGGCCAGCTTTCTCAGCCCCTTTAGTTCAATCTGGCAGTGTTCCTGCCGGTATAATCCCATCTCTTGGCCTGGCTTCTGCTGATGGCTGATTAGATCCATGGTTCACCCTGTACCAATCTCCTTATCAAATGGTTGTTCAGCCACACCCTTACTGTTCTCTGTAGAACTCAAGAGTTCTCAGTTTTTTTGCAAAATGAATTAGCTGAGAATTTTCCAATTCTTCAAGTTCTGGTACCTTTTGTTTAACGAGTCCGTCTCCCATTCATCTGTCTTCTCTCACATTTTACTTAAACAAGGAGGATCCATGCCACACCTTCCAAACTCTGCTTAGAAACTCTGCTAAATTTCCAGTTTCATCATTTGCAAGTCCCGCCTTCCACAGAACACTAGAACACAATTCAGCCAAGTTCTTTGCCACTTTATAGCAACGATGGCCTTTCCTCCAGTTTCCAATCACCTGTTCTTCATTTTCATCTGAGATCTCTCCGCAGTAGCCTTTAGCATCCATATTTTTGCTTGTTGTCCTTTCCTGGCAACCTAGTTTTCCTAGCGTGCACCTCAGAGCGCTTTTAGCTTCTCCCCACCATCCAGTTCCACAGCCACCTCTGTATTTTCAGGTGTTTGTTGCAGCAGCACCCCACTTCCCAAAATCTGTTAGTCTCCTCAGTCTGCCAGAACAAAGTTTTGGGTCGTAGCCCTGCCTTTATGACCTCATTAAAGCTGCACTACTTAGAGGCCCCACCTCCAAGGTTTAGGGCTTCGACCTGTGGATTTAGGGGGAGGGGATACAAACATTCAGTTCATTACAGCCCCCTATAAACGTCGTCTCAAGAGGAGGGAACCTGCAGAGAAAGGGGAGCCTGGCCCTTTGGACCAAGGCTGCAGGATCACCATGCGTCCCTGAACAACTTTCCGAGCTTCTTGGAGCACTGTTGTTCTGCCTGAAGGGGTTGTAGTGAAACGTAAAAAAAATCTCCTTTATTTAATGACAACTCATTTTCATACAGGGCAAAGCCAGAGACAGAGCTGCCCTTTTGGGTCAGAACCTCCTGTAATTTCCCATCTTACTTAGTTTGGAAGCCACAGTCCTGACTGCACGTACGAGGCCTCAGGTGTGGTCCTCCCCACTAATGCCGCTGACCTTCCCCCTCACCACCCGCCCACTGCCCGCTCGGCCTGTCCACACCGGCCACCTTGCTCTTCCCCAGGTACACCCACCAGTCTCTGCCTCAGGACCTCTGCACTCGCTGTCCCTTCTGCCTGAGCGTTTTTCCCACGTACTCATGTGGCTTGCTCCCTGCCACCATTTAGAGCTCTGTTCAAATGTCAAAAGGACATTGCTGAGTCCCCAGTAAAATCATAGCATCTCATATACAACTAACATAGGAGAGTTTCTCTGTCTCCTTGTTTTTCCTTCACTGTGTGTCTGCAGGCTGCATCACCTTATGTATATATTTGTATCCATCTTCTACCAGAACATATGCTCTAAAAGAGGAGAAACGTCATCTCTGCGCTGTTAATCCCCAAAAGGTCCAGAGCCTGTCCAGTATTCCGGAAGTGCTCGTTGCAGGGCTGACCGGCTCCGCGGAAGCTCCTCAGCCTACCATAACTGCCCCTGTAGTCTGGTTTCCCCACTGCACTGTGAGCCTCTCCAGGGCAGGAATTTGTCTCAAGTGTGGCTGAGTCCCCTGTACCCAGAGCAGGACCTGGCACCATGAAAGTGCCCGCTCCTGTTCAATGCATGAGGGAGGGAGTTGAGTGTGTGACAGTTCACGCAGGGCTACTATCCTGGCAGCCTCTGTGGTTTTTCCCTGCAGGCAGTGTGTGTGATTCTTCACCTCTCTCTCCATCCAGGGGCTGGCACTTAGCGGGTGCTCAGTGCGCCTTCTGTAATGGGCATGGTCAGGCGGGGCCAGACGTAGAGCTGGGCCATGCAGCTGGGGTGGTCTGTGCCACTCCCGTCCCCAGCAGGGGCTGCTGGAGGCACCAGCAGAAGGCGAGGTCAGCACTGTACCTGGTGCGTGGATGGCGCCCAGGGAGCATGGTGTCCTTGCCCTGCTGCCACCTGACCCTCCGGCTTCCCCTCATGAGCCAGGCCTATCAGCCAACCTCTGCAGCCTGAAGGTAGGTGGGCCTGGGCTTCTCCATCATCATGGCTGTGCAGATTATGAGGTACCACAAGAATTAGGGGGTTCAGGACAGGCTCAGTGGTGTGCTTCTGAGCAGGTGTCCTGTCAGGAATGCCCCTTCTCTCCTATTCTAGTTGTCATCCTCCTTCACATCCAGCCCAGGAGCCACCTCCTGCAGAGCCTTCCCTGGCCTCCCCGGTGGACCCACCTCTCCTTCCTTTCCCAGGCCCTTTGCACCCGCAAGCTAGCCTGTCCCACCTTGGTGGCTCCTGGTGGTGTACCTGTCTTTCCTTCCCACTGGACCAGGAGTTCTTGGAGGGCAGGACTGTGCTGAGGCACCCCCATGCCCAGCACTATGCCTAGTCCCAAGTAGGAAGGTTGTAAATGTTGGTTGGACTGAATTAAATCCTCCTTTTCCATGTCTGTCTGTGCCCTTGGTTCAGAGGAGGCCAACTTGCCAGTGTGGTTGGATGAGTCAGAAAATCTTCCCGAAGGACCAGTGGTGTAGGTTCCTTCCCTCTGCATCCTGGGCTCCAAGAAGGTCTGGGCCTTTGACTTGGTGTTACTGTGTATTACTATGAATTTTAACAATAGTTACATATACGCTCACTGGGGCATCCCTCATTCACGGCCGATAGTGCATATCAGCACTCTTTCTTTAAAGTGCCCAGCCTTTGGGGCAGCCCCAACCAGCCTCTGCCAGCCTGGCAGCATTGCTCTGTGCACTGGAGTCTGTTTGCCAGCCTTGGGCTGGGGCTTTTACATGCCTCAACATATGCCCAACAGAATGACTCTAGAGTGGCTGATAGTAGACTCTGGGGCAGGAACTTAGGAGAAGCATAATATTTCTGTGGAGCCTTCTCCCCAGATCACCCCACATCTGCCATCTCGGGGGCCTGAGCCTTCATGGACACCAGGCACAGGCTCAGGTGCCTGGGAAGGTGGCCAAGTAGTTCCACCCCTGCTATGCCCTTGAGGAAGGGGAGCAGCAGTGTCTTTATTGACCCCCGGTCAGTGATTCCAGGCCTGGCCCCCACTTGCTGTCTGCAGGCGTTGTGACCTCTCAGAGCCTCACTTTCCCTGTCTCTCAAATGTGGGGCCCAGCCCAGCCCCCAGGGTCATCACTCAGGATCAGACAAAACGTGGAGGAGGACAGTGATTTCCTGAACCATCCCATGCAGACTCCCCTTCCTGACACCGAGGAGCCAATGCCTGTTCACTCTTCAAAGCCCAATGAAAATCCCACCCACTTTGAGGAATTTCCACTTTCTTTGTGCCTCATCCCAGCCTATGTTTGCCCCAGAAATTGAGTTTGGGGTTGAGCCGCAGGGATATTCTTTCCATGTCTCTAACTAGGTTGTGAGACCTGGGTGGGTTGGGCACTTGAACCTTTTCGTCTGTGTGTAACAGGCATATAGCAGATGTTGAACTGAATGCCCAGCATATGAATTCTGATCCAATAGCCACCATTTGTCTGCTATGTGCCAGCACCTGAGCTGAAAGCATCCTCTGTGGGAACGTCAGTGGGCGCAACATGTGATGTGCGTGCAGCGCGGGGAGCCGCAGCCCGGGGAGAAGGGTTTTAGTGGTCAGGGAGGCGGAGGCAGGCCAGGGACTGTGTGGGGAGCCTTCTTACTGTCTGGAGCAGAGAATGCTTTTTCCTCAGCAACAAATTCAGACTTCTTGGGAATTACCACTTGGGCTGGTTATGGGCAATGTTTGTTTCTGTTGAGTCTGCTCAGACCTCAGGGCCGAGGGGGCAGGCTGCGGTTTCCGGAGAGACCTGGAGTTGGGTGTGGGTGTGAGGATGATGAGAGCTTGTTCCACAGACAGGAAAGCTGGGAACAGAAAGACTGACCCAGAGGCCTGCTCGGCAAGGCATGGGCAGCCCAGGGCTGTCGCTGGGAGTTCTTTGTGAGCATGAAGAACAGCGCTGGAGACACATATTCCCAAGGTTTGGGGACTGTTGCTCTGCGCCAGGCGCTCCACACGAGTCATCCATCTCCTAAACCTTCACGACAGCCGGTGTGGCAGGCGCAAAGTCCCACAGCAAGGGTAAAGCGGGCATCCACACCAGGTCCACCCGAGTGCAGAGCCCTGACCCAGGGCCCCGGCAGGGCGAGCAGATGGATGGTGGGCACGTGCCAGTGGTCCTGGCCCTGGCCGAGATGAGGATCTGGGGTGAAGAGTGCTCTTCTGGGGACCCGAAGACTCAGTGGGGCTTCACTCGTCCCTGGGAAGGACAAGTGGGAGGCGGGAGACCCAGAGAACTGAGCTTCTTGGCTGTACAGACACAGAAAGTGAGGCACACCGAAGCCCAGGGGCCTGCTCCGGCCACATGCTCCTCACAGCTCGGAGGGTGGCGGCGGACGTGGCCTTTGGTCTGACAGAGCCAGGCTCCACTTGTAGGTCAAGCTTCACTTCTTAGTGCCTCGCTTTCCCCATCTGTAAAGTGGGCCTAGTGACCCCTGCCCCTTGTACCTTCCAGGGGGTGAGGATAGGCGGGTGAGCTCAGGTGCAAATAAAGAACAAGAAAGTAAGGAATTGGGGAAAGGACTGATTTGGCACACTGGTCCCTCCCCGGAGTAGCTGGGTATTGTTCGTAGCTTTTTACACCTTGGTGCCAGTGAGGTGGGGAGGATCCACCCCCCAGGCCCACGTCCTGGTCCTCCGCTGGTGCTGTGTGGGAGCCGAGGCACGCGGGAGCCTGCCCCGCAGTCACGGCTGAGGATGTCCACCTTCTGGGCCTTTGCCCGCAGGCTTCTCGTGGTGATCCTATGGCAGGAGGGAATGAGGGCCACCCTGGGGGCCAAGCATAATCATAGCGTCACTTTGCATTTTCTGTCTCTTTCCCTGGACTGAGTTTGATGGTGAAATGAAGTTTTTCCCTTAAACCTGAGGGTGTCCTGTGCAGTACTGGCAGCCCAAGCCATTGTGGGAAAGGCCAAGTGGCCTCCACGTAGCCCCTTGCCCATCATGGGCACCACACAAACTTGGAGTCCAGTGGGATGTGGGTGCGGATGGCAGGTGCTGCCTGGCCTGGCTCAGACGGTCTGTGAAGACCCTGACATGGGTCACTGTCCCCTGTGACTCCCTCCCCATCCGTGAAATAGGAGGAGAGCGGGAGTGGGCAGGTGGGAGTGGGGGCAGCGTGTGGACAGCTCCTCCGGACCGACTGATGGGCTGTGTTCTCCCTCCAGAGACTGATGGAGAGGCAGAGACGGAAAGCGGACATCGAGAAGGGGCTGCAGTTCATTCAGTGAGTGTGCAGGGGCGGGCTGGGCCGCAGTGTGTCCCCCAGAGTGACCCCTGGAGCCTGCACTCATCTCCCCTTGTCCCTTTCCTTGCCAGCTGAGCCTTAGCTCTTCAGGCTCCTGTGTGAGTTGGGGAGCGGGGAGGTGGGGTACACTAGGAAGGGGCTGGCATGGCGAGGCCAGGGGCTAGATCTGAACCCCACCCTTGCACGTGCTCCCTGTCCCTGGTTGCCCTTCGTACTGTCCAGGATACCATTTGACCCTCACCCCCAACACCTGCCTGCGCATCCCCGTGGCTTCTCCTGCTTGCCTGGACACATCTTACAGTGAATCAGCAGTTCCCTCTCATTGAGCTCGTCTGAATCTCAGGCTCCATGCTGGCTGTCACATCCATCTTTTCAGTCGTCACAGCAGTACAAGGTCTCATCTCCACTGTGCCGAGGAGCAAGCCAGGGCCCAGAGAGGTCAAGAAACTTGTTTACAGTAACACAGCTAATTAGTGACAGGATTCTAACCCAGGTCTGGCCGACTCCAAAATCCACTTTTGTTTCCATTATTTGCCCCCCAGAACCTACATACCATGTTTGTTTCTTCATGTTTTTCTTTACACATGAAATATTTTTACCAAGTTGTTTCTCAGGTAGATCCTCAGAGGCTGATTTATCATCAGACTAATGAGGTGTAAGTCAGGACCCCTCGATGGTGCGGGTTCTTTCCGAAGTCCTGGAAGACTCCCTAGCAATTCTCTCATTTGTCTTCTTTTCCTCGGCTAGACCGCCACACAAAACTGCGGTTTGCATCAAATATCCTCATACTAAACTCCCCAGTTTTGTTCGCTCACAAAGACCCGCCTTTCACCACACACCAGGTCTCCTTTCACACACACCCCAGTGTCCGGTTTGCTTGCGCAGAGCTTGTGTTTACGTTACACACACGCGCACACTCTGTCCTCTGCACCTCAGTGACTCTTCCTTGCTCGGGCCAGCCACCCGTGGCCCACCCCACCCCTCACTGCAGGCCCGTCTCTTCCATTTGATTTTGAGGAGGTCCTCACATTTTATTCCAAGGCCAGGCTGGTGAGCAAGGCGAACCTTGCAGATACTGTGTTTTGTAAGAATTCTGTCCTTAACTTAAGCCACTGATTTCTGCAGCGCTGGATGTCTGAGCCCCACAGACCAGGTTCCACATCCCGGTCCCCCACTCCTAGGTGGGCTCCCTCCCTGTGAAGGGAGATAATGCCACTTCCCTCACAGGATCATTGCACTTGGGGTAAATGTTGGCAGTATGTCCTTCCCCTTTCCAAAGGGGAGTTCCAAGAAGGTTTAGCAATAGGACAGCCTCCTGGGAATCCACATGTTGGCCTCCTGAGGGACCCCTTTCAGGAGAACACAGCAGGACCTGCTCCTGGTAAAATTACTGTTTTCTCACAAGCAGACATTTATTAGGCACCTCTGGGCACAGAGCCATAAAGTGAATTGGTCGAGTGGTTGACGCTGCTTGGGTAGGGCCTTAAACACCAGGATGACCTACAGGTGTGACCTTTTGGACAGGGTGTGACTATTGAAGAGGAAGCTGATGCTGGTGGCTGGAGGCCTGCCAGGAGGGTAACATGGGGCTAGGCTGGGCCATAGGGGAAGGAAGGCAGGCCTAGGTCTCTGCTGGTGGAGAGGCAGGTGAGAAGGTGGGGCGGTGAGCCCTCTCACAATCAGGGACACCTCCTCCCACACACAGAGAACCCCCAGCATCTCCTCACCCCTTCTCACTCACTAGCTTAGGCTGCTCTTACTTGTCCAGGTGTTGGCAGCAGCTTTGGGTAACGAAAAGAGCCCCAGCCTGTACTCTGGACCTTGTTCTGATGCTGACCTGCTGTGTGACCTTGGGCAAGTCACGATCTCTCTCTGAGCATCTGTTTTCCCACCTGTGACATGAGGGGCCAGGAGACAGCCCCCAGCTTCCCTTACAGTTCAGCTGTCGAGCCTGATAGATGTGCTATGGTTCTCCCGACTGAAGCATTCTTCCTTGCTGACCTGGCACCGCAGGAGAGGAGAGGATGCCCAAGCCCCCACCTACTGTACTGAGTCTGGCATAAGGGGTTGGGCTCAGTGTGCCTAGCCTGGGCTGCAGTCATGTGTGTTTTACAGGAAGGGATGGGAAGAAGGCAGAGACCCCAAAACTAAGGAGCCTGAGGAGGTTGGTCTGTCCAGGTGCAGTAACTTCCAGAGGACTGGTTTTCTAGGCAGAGGACAGCTGGCTCTGGCTGGTCTGCTCTTTCTCAGCATGTGTACCTGGGAAAGGCCGACTGCCCCATCCTGGGACAAACACAAGGCCTTCCTCCAACTCTTCCACCACAAATGAAGGCCAGTCTGGTGTGATTTAGGGAGAAAAAACTGCTGTCTTCTCACCCAATCCGCAAGGTGGCGTCTGAGGTCTGAGCTGGGGCGGCCCATTCTTGGCACGATCTCCCTGGCTACTGGGGCTTCTGTGAGGCTGGATCCTGGGCTCACCCAGACACCCAGACCTTGTGTTTTTCTCCTTTTCTGGCTAGGTCAACACTACCCCTAAAGCAAGAAGAATATGAGGTGAGTATCAGCTGCCACACTAGGGGAAGGCCAAGGGCAGAGGTGTCTAGGAGGGGGAGGCAGGGGCTGGGTGCCAGGGCTGGGGCTGGATGGAGAAGGGGCTGAGCCCCTCTGTGTCCTGCCCCTGGCAGGCCTTTCTGCTCAAGCTGGTGCAGAACTTGTTTGCTGAAGGCAATGACTTGTTCCGGGAGAAGGACTACAAGCAGGCCCTGGTGCAGTACATGGAGGGGCTGAACGTGGCTGACTACGCTGCCTCTGACCAGGTGGCCCTGCCCCAGGAGCTGCTGTGCAAGCTGCATGTCAACCGGGCCGCCTGCTACTTCACCATGGTGAGTGTGCACCCCACCTTCCTCTCCTCCATTCCCACCCTGCTCACCATTTCCCCAGAAGCCCAGCCAAGCCAGGCCTGTACCCTGTGAGCCCTTGAAGGGCCAGCCTCTCCGCCTCCTCCTCTCGGCACCTTGCCCTCTGTGTCTGGGTTTTCCACCCCAGCTGCACAGCAGACTCACCTGGGAAGCTATTAAAGTATTAACACATAATTTTAAAAAATAGGTTTAAATGATACTGGGCAGGGCAGGAGGGGGAGCGCTAAGCCCTACCCCAGGTGCATTGAGCTAGAAGCTCGGGGTGGTCCAGGTATTGGCAGACACCCGTGGGCAGTCAGGAGGGCTGAGAACCACTCCTTTCTGTCCACCGCCTCTCTCCACAAACCTCAGGCCTCTCCTGCTCCTCTCTTCTGGGCTCCTCCCCTCCCAACACACCCTCAACTGCTCACTTCCTCTGGACTTCCAGTCTCCCCTCCTGTCCTCAAAACTCAGCCAACTCTTCCCTGTCCTACCCACCCACTGATTCATTCTCCAGACCTCATGGGAGGCTCTGCCGTGGGCTCTGTAGAGG
This sequence comes from Manis javanica, assembly GCF_040802235.1. Classification (NCBI taxonomy): domain Eukaryota; kingdom Metazoa; phylum Chordata; class Mammalia; order Pholidota; family Manidae; genus Manis; species Manis javanica. The sequence continues at coordinate 112,319,331 of NC_133165.1, forward strand.
GTCCAGGAACACCTCTGCAACCCATAATTGACTGTTCTGGATAAATGAGTCTGCCAGATGCCTGTTCACACTCTGATCTGCACATTGAGCTGCCTTCACGTTTTCACTTCCTCTCAAAGGCACCCTTGTAACCCTCAGCCCACAGGGTCTGAACTGAAGGCTGATATGGAAGTAGACATGTCTGAGCAACCAGGCCCATCCCTGTAATGTTTGAAGGCCCCCTCCAGTGGCCTGCCAGTGCCCAGCTGGACATATGGATGCCCCGAACAGTGTCTGAACGCCCACCAGTGCTCAGTCTAGCTGGGGGCAGCAGGCCTAGGGAGGGTAATGGTCGCTGACCAGCAAGCTGCCTGCTCCTCTCTGGCAGGGCCTGTATGAGAAGGCGCTGGAGGACAGTGAAAAGGCGCTGGGCCTGGACGGCGAAAACATCCGGGCACTGTTCCGCAAGGCGAGAGCCCTCAGTGAGCTGGGGCGCCACAAGGAGGCCTACGAGTGCAGCAGCCGGTGCTCCCTCGCCCTGCCCCACGTGAGTGCGGCCCTGTGTCCCCGCCAGGGACCAGCTCCCAGGCCAGGTCCAAGCTCTCAACTTGGGCCAAGGCACCACATCTTTCTGAGCCTCTTCCAACTCAGCGACGTAGAGCTGCAGATGCTGACAATAACACACAGCTCCGACTGTGTTTCAGACACTGCTAAGACTGTACTGTGGGTATTAACTCATGTAATCCTTGCAACAGCCCTGTGAGGTGGATACTATTATCACCATTTTAAAGATGAGGCAGAGCCTGGAGAGGAAGAAACTTACCCAAGATCACAGCTAGCGGGTGGGAGAGCTCAGATCTGAACCCAGGCAGTCTGGCTGTGGAACAGGCCATCTCAGCTTCTACCGTGTTGCGGTGAGGACTAAACGGGATGTCCCGTGTACCGGCGTCCTGATGGCCAGACTGTCACTAGGTAGGGAGAGACAGCGGGAAATGACCGGTAGAGAGCTCTGCTCGTTCCTGTCCAAGCACAGCTGGGCCCATGCCCTCCTCCCCATTTATTCATCCACTTAACAAGTATTTACTAAGCACCCACACAGTGCCCAGATCTGTGCCCTTCAGAGATGCAGGGTCCACTGGCAGACAAACGGAAAAAGGCCGGGGTCTCGGCCTGCCTCTACGTGATCTACCATTGGTCCCTGGCATCACCTTGGACAAAACACTTCTTTCTGTTCATCCGTTCATGTCTATAAAGTGCCCTGCCTATTTTATCCCTGAAAATAATGGCTGTGTAAGGGCTCAAAGAGAGATGAATTCTGCCCAGGGAATGCAGAAAGGACTCAGGAGTGGTCAGGATCCTGACCCCCTGGGGGAGGTTGGGCTTCATGGAGTTGGAAGAAGCAAGAAGGATTCGCATGGGCAAAACAAGGGGGAGGCCATGTGCACGATGGTCAAGGATGTTGGTGTCAGAGAGCTGGCCCGGGTCAGTTCTAATCTTGGGTCTGCCACCCTCTAGCTGTGTGACCTTGGACATGTGGCTTAGTCTCTCTGAGCCTTGATTTGCAACCCTGTCCAACAGGGGTGATAATGTACCATGGGTCATAAGGCTGTGCTGAGGATGGATTCAGAAAATCATATAAGGCAGTTGGCACAATGGCCAGACATAGTATGTATCAGAGAACATTCACTATTACCATACTGGTCATCATTCCTGATTCTCCAGTTCAGTCTAGTTCACAATTGAGAACCTTACTTAAGACAGAGCCCCGATCACACAACATTTGCTAGCATTCACAGCAGGTCCACATCCACGTCACATGGCCACCCACTCATGGGAGGGCAAGGTGGCCTTTACCCCACTCACTGTATGGGTGAGGAAGCCCGGCCAGTGAGGGCTGGTAGCCAGCCAGAGGACTTGCACTCTGAGTTGGGGAATTCCTCTGTTGTCCAGTCTTTGTGGGCCGATGCTGACTGAGCTCTGCTCCACGCTGGGCACCTGGGATCAGCAATGACTCAGACCCTGGCTCTGGGCTCCAGGAGCTCGGCAGGTTGGAGGTGACAAATGCGCAGGATGTCACAGCATCCCCATTGCCCCTTTGCTGCCCAGACCACAGTCACCCGTTTCTTTGTTTTCTGGTTGGTCTTCCCCACCAGACTGGAGCCTCCATGAGGCCTGGGCCCCTTGGTCTGTTAATGTGGCTTCCCCAGCTCCTGGCTCTGGCCTGGCACAGGGACTTGGAGGGAGAGAGGAGGGCTGGGTGCTGTTACTGGGCACCAGCCACAGGCCGGGCGTGTTGCACACCTCATGTCTTCACTCTTTGGGCCCGTGCACTCTCCACATGTCCTCACATCCAAAGAGTCCAAGACAGTGTTTGGTGAAAAGGCAAATTGTAGGACAACAGGTATAATAGGATCTCACTTATGTGAAGGAGAAAGAGAAAATCCCCATGCAGCAGAACTGAGCCTCCTTGGCAGGCCCACATGCAGGTAAATGAGTTCCTAGGAATGGTGTGGGGAAACGCACGAGCCCCACAGTGCCAGAGGCGGGGTGGGGAGACCCGGGGCGCCCTCTCTGTACATTTCCGCCTTCTACAGCAACACTGCTACTTGCTGAATTCTAGACATAAAAGGATAATATTAAAATCAAAAACAAGAATTACTCCTCCTCCCTCCCCACAATGAAAGGATAAATTCAAGCATGGGCTCCTGGCCCCAGCCCCACCACGCACTAGCTAGGTGACTTGGGCAGCCAGTGTCCCCTCCTGGGGCCTTGCTCCCTGGTCTGTAACATAGGGAAGCAGCAGCCACTTTGAAGGCCACAAGTGTCTGAGCACAGCTGCAGGAACCGGGGCAGCCTAACCCTCCCCCCTGTGTCTTGCCTTCCCAGGATGAAAGTGTAACTCAGCTTGGTCAGGAGCTGGCTCAGAAGCTTGGGCTGCGAGTTCGGAAGGCATATAAGAGGCCCCAGGTAGGTGGGCGCCGAGGGCTGGAGTGGGTGGCGATGGGGAGGTCTAAAGGGAGGACCGGTGTCTTTGGAGGACACGGGAGGGTGGTCAGGGCCAGGGCAGGACAGGGGGGCGGTGGCATGTGATCTTCTTCTCTCTGTTGGCTGAAAGCCCTGAAATGACTTCCAGAACCTTTTGGAAAAGGAAAGAAAAGCCAAAGCTTCCAGCTCACCTCAGGCACCAGCTGTAAAAACCTGTTCCCTCCCTGCCCTGGTTGACTTCAACACCTGGGAGGTGGCCTGAGTTGACACGGGTGTCCTTCAGCCTTATGTTCTCAAATAACCCCCGTGTGGCATGTATTTAAAATGTTGGTGTCTTTTTGGCTCGTTCAGATCCACATTTATTCTTTTGGCACCTGTTGTATGCTGGGAAGCTGCAGGTAGGAAAGGGTATGGCTCGTGGGGATAATTGTACCCACCTCAGAGGGTTCGTGGGAGGATCAAGATGAGGGAATGATTGAGATGCCACCTGGCGCAGTGCTGGCACAGTAAGGGCACATGCACGGAAGTCTTCTGCTCAGGTCATGGTGCAGGAAGAAAACACCTGAATCTGACCCAGACACACAAGGCAGGTACCTGCTGTCAGGGCTGCTCAGGGCCTTGGAGGGCAATGCAGACCCAGCTGCTGGTGTAGGGGCCCCTTTGCTGCCCTGCCTGATGGGACCCTGAGCATCTTTACCTCATCTCTTCTCACCTCTCTCCAATCTCTGGCAGGAACTGGAAACCTTTTCTCTGCTCAGTAACGGCACTATAGCTGGCGTGGCAGATCAGGTAGGAGGGGTGCCAGGACCCCAAGCCTCCTCCCCACCCCCAGTACCCGCCTCATCCATCACGAGAGCTTTGGAGTCACTCTTGGGTATAACTGACTGCAAGCAGCAGGTCCAGGGGCATCAGGCTGAATGGTTGGGCTCGGTGGGTCCTAATCTGCACTGCTGTGAGCCAGCACCTGCCCTGGGAGGAGGCGGTGACTGACAGCCCAGGCCCAGCCAGCCTCATGACAGCCTGGGGACACACGGCACCTCCCCTTGCCAGAGGTGTTTCCTGTGCCCAAAGGGGCAGAGTGGGGACAAGCTGTGCTGCTGTTGCGGGAGTGGCCACTCGGGCGCCAGTGGGGGAGCCTCGCCCACGGCCCCGCAGCCAGGACAAGCCCTAGGCAGCCTGGCCCCCATGTCTGTCTTTCAGCTTTCTTACCCCTGCCCCCTTCCTGCTGCTGTTGCTCTTCCCCACTGACCTTTCTGGCAGGTCAGGCCTCTAGATCTCGAGTGTCCTCCATCCTCCCCACCCTGACTTTTCACTTTCCAAGGCCCAGCTCAAGTACCCACCCTGACTGGTGGGGGGCCCTTCCTGGGATGCCCTGCCCAAGTGACCTGCTGGGGTGATGCACAGAAGTGGGGGGAGAGCTCAGACCTAGGACCCTCCCAAATAAGAGCCCACCCTGCCCCTTGCTGGTTGTGTCCCTGGGCAGGTCTTTTGCCTTGGAACCTCAGCTTCTGAATCTGTGAGACAGGGGTGTTTTACCCCTCAGATGGGGCGAGGGGAGAGCACGTTATACCCTGGGAAGTGTGGCGCCCAGACGGAGCCACAATGGGCAGTAACCGCTGGTACCGCAGCGTCATCCCAGGTTTTGGACTTCCCTATCCCCACGGCCTTGCACAACCTAGTGGGGCCTGGCTCCTCCCAGGGGTGGTGGCTGGGCCCAGCAAACGCTTTGGACTCTCCCACTGCCCACCAGACAGGAGCTGCTCAGGTGGACTTTGGGGCTTTGCAGAAGATGAGGGACAGTCTGTAAGATCACTGACAGAGCCTAGTGTCCTTCCTACTTCCTCATTGCACATGACAGGAGACTGGGGCACAGAGCTGGGGGGAACTTAGCCAATGTCACACAGCAAGGCAGCAATGGGCCTCCCTCCCTCCCTTCCTCCCTCCCTCCTATTATATTTTTTCATTCAGTCACTCAACAAACTCCCAGGGAGCCCTTCTCAGCAGGCAGAGCTGAGTCAGGCATGTCTTGGGGACCTCCTAGGTTGTGAAGGAGGAAGATTCAGTTCCATTTGTATAACATTCTTTGTGGTTTGTAGCCAGAAATTAACAGACCTGGCACATACCAGGTTCTCAAAAGAAAGAAAGAAATGAATGTCGTGCTCTGTTTGGGCTGCTATAATCACAAAATGCCATGTGCGACTTATAAACAACAGAAATTTATTTCTCACAGTTCTGGAGACTGGGAAGTCCAAGGTCAAGGTGCTGGCAAATTTGATATCTGGTGAGAGCCTGCTTCCTGTTTCCTAGATGGCACCTTCTGGCTGTAACCTCACATGGCAGAAGGGGCCAGGGGGCTCCCTGCAGCCTCTTTTATAAGGGCACTAATCCCAATAGTGAGGGCTCCATCCCCATCACCTAATCACCCCCCAAAGGCCACACTTCCCAGCACTACCACCTTGGGGGTTAGGATTTCAACACAGAACCTTAGTGGAGGGCCATAGCATTCAGACCATAGCAGTGAATGAACAAGTGAACAATCGCAAATAATATCACAACAATGCCTTGAGGGAGGTACCGTTCACCCCCTATTACAAAGGAGAAACTGAGGCCCAAGAAGCTGAGTAACTTGTCTGAGTTCACCCAGTACGTGCTGAGCACTGAACTTGGGGCTGAGTACATGGTGAACAAAACAAACGCAGCCCCTGCCCTCAGAGCTCAGGCTGGGGCAAATGCACACTAACCTGTTTCTGGTTATAAACCATGGGGACAGCCATAAGGGTGGAGTGTGGGGAGCCAAGGGCCACTGGGCCCAGGAGGCTTGATTTAGACCAGGCATCAGGAGCCTTTAACCCAAGACCAAAAGGTTGAGGAGTAGGTAGGGCAGGGTGTGTGGATAAAACAGCATTCCAGACGGAGGGGAGGTCCGTGCGGAGACCATAAGACTGGGAGGAGCTCAGAATGTTCCCGCCTGAACCGGGTGAGGCGTGGCAGGACCCCTGTGGGGCTGGCGCAGTAGGTGGAAGCTGGACCTCCTAGTCCCTGGTGGGGAGCAGGGTCTACGCATAACAGAATTGGGAAAGCAATGAAGGGGGATAACATCGATTCTACTCATTAATCCCAAAGATGTTTGTTGAGGTCTCCTATATGCCCAGCATAAAATCTACCCAAACACTGGGGATAAGGCAGAGGGAGAAACAGCCAAAGAGTCCCACCCTAGTAGAACTTACAGTCTGATTAGGGGAGAAAAAAAGTGATAAACAAAGATAAAACAGAAATTGATCAGTGCTGTGAGAAGGGTTTGGAGGTGCTGCCCTCCCCTCCCAGTCCCCATGAACACTGTTGCAATGAACTCTGACAGCCAGACAGAAAGACCTGGTGGGTCTTTCCCCAGCTTAGAAATCCTCGGTGGTTATTAAGGTATCTATTTAAAATAATGTTATTAATCAACATCTGGAGACTGTAGCCTGGCATTCAGACCCCTCCACAACCTGGGTCCAACCTCCCTCTCCATCCTCACCTCCTTTTCTTCATGCACCAGACAATGTGTGTGCCTATCTCCTCAGCTCTGCAATAAGCTCAGCCAAGAGCAGGGTCTGTGGGTCCCTCTGTTCTGTGCCCTGATATGCCACCACCTTGGAGTCAGACAGCATGGTCTCTGCTCTTTGGTGACCTGGGGAAAAATGACTTCTCCTTGAGCCTTGGGTGCCCCTCTGTACAAAGGAGATAATTGCTCAGGTCCCAGGTGGCTGCATGGATGAAATGCAAGCAGGCTTGGTTGGGCAGCTGGCAGCATGGTGCCCATGGCAGGGTGTGCTCACTCCCTTCCCATCCCAGCCCAGGTCACAAGTCTCTTCCAAGGGTCAGGGATGGAGGGCCCTGCCTCCAGGGTCCTCACGGGCCAGTGAGGAGGGTGCAGTGTACCAACCGCCCAACACAGCAAGCAGAGCTGCACTGGGCTGGCACGGCAGATGCTCAGCAGATACTCACTGAATTATGGAATGAGCATGGCCAAAGGGCCACGGCAAACGTGGGTTGAATACCTGGCTGCACAAGGGCCAGTCCTTGGTGTCTACCGAGTCTGCAGCTGGGGTCTGTGCCTCAGCCCCTGCCAAACCATTCACCCATCCTACAGTCTTGCTGGGGTCCCCACCCCATACACAGAGGCCAGGGTGGTTGCAGGGATGGGTGTCTGTGAGAAGCCCAAATAGAGCCGACTCCACAATGGAGAGGATCAGGTCAGGTCCTGCCTCAGAGCACCAACATGGTGCTCACCTGTGCACACGCACACTCCCACATCGACACACCACACACACAGTGGCCATGTGGGTGGGCAGGGCCCCAGCCAGATCCCCTGACCTTCTGTAGGCTATACACAGAGTGTGTGTGAGCCTGGCTGCTGGGATACCTGTAGGATTCTCCAGCGTGGGAGTCCTGGCCATTCAGCCAGGCAGTCCTTCCATGTGTGCGCCTAGTGGTAGAGCCTGGGAGCAGGCAGAGGTCCCGCAGGCGTGGTGTCTGTGTCAGCTGCCTCTTGGACACATGCAGAGCAGGACACGAGGAGCGCTGTGAGCTCTAGGAACAGAGGCTGTGGGGCAGCCTTGTTGGAGAGGCCTTCACAGAGCCCAGGCAGCAGGATTCGGGCCAGTGGATAGGAGGGAGCACCTCTCAAGGCCAGGCGAGCAGCTCGAGCAGAGGCCGAGAGCAGGGAGAGGGACGTGCGCACCCTGGACCCGCTGGTTCCAAAGAACCTGGGCTCTGCAGCTGGGTGTATTTTGATGTGGATCCTGAGCAGGCCCTTGCCTAAGGTGGCTGCCCAGCTGTCAGCGAGGTGCTAGAACCTCCATTCCGTGATGGTTGTGGGGTTACAGTGGGTCATACGTGGACGCTCCCAGCACAGCGTCTGCCAGAGAAGAGGCGCTCCATAAACCTTTGTTGCCAAATGAGTGTCACCAGCAGGAAGAGGCAGGGAGAAAAACCTAGAAAGATGGGCTGGCGCTGAGAAGGTGACTGGCCTATGGGGCCTGGGGAGCTGTGGGCAGCCCTGAGCAGAGAGGAGCCCAGCTGTCCCTAAGACGTTCACGTGGCACGTCTTTAACCCCTCAAACATCGTTATACTTACCATGAGAGTCATGGCTCTCTCATCCAGCGTGACAGCCTCAGCTTGTGCAGCTCATCTGTGATGGCCAGACACGCCTGGGAGATTGAAGTGCACATAATCTGCTGAGAACCCAGGGACATGAGAAGCAGGCGCGCTGTGCGGGTGGCAGTAGGGTGTGCGGGGACTGGGGGCTGGGGTCAGGGCAGGCTCCCAAGGCAGGCAGCCCCTCTGACCCATGAGCAGCAGCTTCTCCGGGCCGATGTCTCCTTTGTGCTGAGGACAGCTCCTTGCAGGGCACCTGGACCGAGGGCTGAACTTCACCGGGTGGGAAGGGTGGCCAGGCCTGGTGTGAGGCAGGGCACTGCCACCAATCCGGGACGGGATGGCTAACGATGGGGGTCTGGCCCTGCTGCCCTCTGTGGGGATGCAGGGGAGATGGTCACCCAGAGCCGTGGCAGGGAAGGAGCCCTTCAGCTGCATGAGCAGGACTCAGGAAAGGGAACGTGCCAGACTCATGGAAGGGACCACAGCTGAGGGTGGAGACGAGCCACGCAGGGGCCTGGGGGTGGGGCCAGGGAGGCTGGTGATGGGAACACCCAGTCTCCAGGGCCGCCCCCCCATGGCCTGGATTTAAGATTTGAGATTGCACATAAAGCACACAGAGCGCTTGCTGTGTGTGGGGCGCTGGCCTAAGCTCTGCACCGATGTCAGGTGGCCTCCTCCTTAATGCAGTCCTAGGAGGTAGGTGCTCTCATCACTTTACAGATACGGAGACAGGCCCAGAGAGGTAAGGCCGCAGCTCAGGCCCAGCTTCCCTTGTACAGGAGGAGGCCCACGGGTAGCAATGGGAATGCCACCTGGGCTGACTTGGCCTGGGACTGTAATGGGGGCTGTGGGGGAACACTGGGGATCAGGGAGTGGCAGTTTTGTCTTTGAGCTGCAAGCTACCCATGTGCGGCGAGGTGTGTGGAGGGCTCTGCAGAGCCCTCGCCACCAGCCCCAGGCTGTGGACTCCATCCCGTGCTGGGTGAGAAAACCAAGCTCGGGTTATATCCCTTCCCCTAAGGGCGCTCCTCTGAGAGGGTTAATGTCAGCGACAGTCTGGCCCTTGTGTCGGGCACCGTGGCCCTCCCAGCCCTCACCCACTGACCCTCCATGTCCTTCCTCTCCACAGGGAACTTCCGATGGATTGGGGTCCATAGATGACATCGAAACAGGTAACGTCGCTGATGGGATGGGTGGAGAGGGGGCCCAGGGACGTCTCAGCCCTCTCCCCAAAGAAAAACACTGGGTTCAGGAAAAGAGACCCCACCCGGAGGGGCAAACACTCTGCAGCCTGAGAGGGTGGGGCGGCCACCCAGCAGGGTCCCAGGTCAACAACTGGAGTCCACCTCTTCCCAGCCCTGCTTTCCCCTTCTCTTCCCCGCTGGCTTCCAGGAAGCGTCACATTTTTAAAGTGTCCCTTAGAGAAGGCATCACTTACCTCAGAGGATGGATATTCAGGCACTGAGCCAGGCCCATCAGGGAGGTGGAATAGGACTGAAGGGCCTGTCCTGCCCCACCTCAGCCTCCCTCACCAGGACTGAGCCTCCGCCAGCAGGGTCAGGCCAACGGGAAGGCAGTTACTGGCAGGAGCTAGGAAAGGAGGGAGGGTGTTGCTGGGACACGTCCCTGATTGCCACCAGCCAGGGCCCCCCGCGGCCACTGAGCCCACCCCCATCCGCAGACTGCTACGTGGACCTGCGAGGCTCCCCGGCCCCCCTCCCTTCTACTCCCACGATGCCACTGTTCCCTCACGTCCTGGACCTGCTGGCCCCCCTGGACAGCGGCAGAGCCGTCCCGAGCACTGAGAGCCTGGATGACTTCTCTGATGGGGACATCTTTGGGCCAGAGCTGGACACCCTTCTGGACTCACTGGTGAGCCATGCTGCTGCCTCCTTATGCTCCCCTGAACCCTTTTCCCTCCCAGGTACCCCATCACTTTATCCTCAGGTCACATGAGGGGCGAGAGAGGGTCCCATCTCTATGTTTTCAGTGCATCTAGAATCTGAGAATTCTAAGACTTACAGGGTTTAATTTGGGGGAAACAGAGGCCGTGGGAGGGAAAGGGGCCTGCTCAGGATAGAAACTGAAGCTGCGGGGTATGCAACCCGAAGGGACTGTGGGGACTGTACAGCCCCTGGACTGCACCCCACAGGACCAGTCAGGACGGGGGCATGGGGGTCAGCTTGCCTGGGACTCGCAGTGCCTGACTCTGCCCAGGCCTGGGTGGTCGAGCCCTCCTTTGACACCCGCTCTGTTCCGCACCTCGCAGTCTCTGGTCCAGGGTGGACTGCCTGGCAGCAGTGTGCCCAGCGAGTTGCCCCAGCTGATACCTGTGTTCCCGGGGGGTACCCCACTGCTGCCACCTGTGGTGGGTGGCTCCATACCTGTCTCCAGCCCACTGCCCCCTGCCTCCTTCGGCCTCGTCATGGACCCCTCCAAGAAGCTAGCTGCCTCTGTGCTGGATGCCCTCGATCCTCCAAGCTCTGCGCTGGACTCCTTGGACCTGCTGCCGTACTCGGACACCGGGCGGGATGCCCTTGACAGCTTTGGGTCGGCCTGTGGCTCTCTGGACAAGCCCAGCTCCTTCGCGGGTGAGCCCTGGACAGGCACGTTGATTCGCCACTCCCTTGACAGTTGGCTAGTGCTGGCCCGGGCTGGTCAGGGTCTCCCAGCTTGCAGTCTGGTGTTCCCTGCCCAGCCTCCCAGGCCCCAGGCCCTGGGATTGGCAGGCTGGTAGGATCCCACAGGGGTGTCCTGAGGCTGGGGGAGGGGCTGCAAGGCCATGGGCTCCTCCAGCACGACTCTGAACTGAGTGCCAGGGACCCAGAGAGGAAATAGACCTGTTTCAGACTTGTCTGATTCCTAGGCAGTCAGACCTAACCCAGAGAGCTCACAGCTGGGGGCATGCAAATGGGCTTTATTCAGCCTCCAGCCAAGGGAGACCTCCTGGAGGAGGTGGTGGCTGAGCGAAGTCTTGGAAGTCATTTGCCAGCAGAGAGAGCAAGATGACAGAGGCCTGCGAGACGGAGGGACTGGCTGAGCAACAGGGTAGTTGGCCAGAGGGGGAGGCGGGTTTAGGGCCTTGAAGACCTGAGTCTGGCCTCTGGGCCTATGAGTCAAGCGGAAGAGCCTGGGCTTTCTCCTGGGGGCAAGGAGGCTGTGGCAGGAGCCAGCACAGGGTGGACATGCTCAGGCTGGGATGCCCCTCCGTCCCTGGGCAGCAGCCATGGGGTAGGTCAGGGGACCAACACAAATAGGAGGATGTGTGGCTTGGACAGCTTCTCTGAATTCAAAATAATTAAGGGAAAGTCCTCGGAGGGCCCCTCATGCCCTCCAGAGCAGGGCAGGTGACCCCATGTGTTTTCCTTACCCAGAGGAAACCAGCTCACAGGACCATCGTCCCCCAAGCGGTGTTCAGAAACCTGCTCCCTCGGTGAGTGACATGCTGCGGATCAGTGGCCAGGCCCTCATGTGCTCCCAAGGGTAGAGGAAAGTGGAGTGTAAGCCCTCTGCATGGGATAAAGTGCTGCATCCCCTAAGGAGGGGCACCCCCAGAGCAGATGGGCCTGGTCCTTTCCAAGCCCTTCAAGATTAAACCTCATGTTGGGAGGCCTGGCTGCAGGCGGCACCCACCTTGTCTGACAGAGGAGGACATCAAGGCTCAGGCAGGGTCAAGGACCTTCCCTGGGTCAGTTGCACCCGTGGTCTTGGTTCAGCCAGGCCCTGAGTTTAGGAGAGCACTTGACCAGGAGTTTGGCAGCCTGTTGTCTGGCCTCCGTGGCCCTGGAGAAGTCATCTAACCTCTCTGAGCCTTGGAGGCTGGGGGTGGGGAATATAGCATGTACTTAGGCCCCGAGCAGGGCCACCCCTGTTCCTCTGCTTTCATATTACGCTTTCACTCCAGGACAGGTTCTAAGCCAAGATCACTGTCACCCACACAGCCCAAGAACCTATCTGGTCCTGATGTTTTGGATTCTTGGATCTTTTCCCCGGAGTTCCCTGGCTAGGAGGGTAGAGAAAGAAGGGAGGGTCCTGGGCTATAGTTCTGCTCTTGGGTGAGAGGGAGGGGTGTCACAGAGCTGCCTCACCTCTGGTGCCCAGGCTGGCCCCAGGGGCTCCAGCCGTCATCCAGTGCCTCCTGTCACAGCCAGAGCCCTCCATGCCCAACACTGCCTTGCTCATCAAGAACCCCTTGGCTGCCACCCACGAGTTCAAGCAGGCCTGCCAGCTCTGCTACCCCAGAACAGGTAATGTCACACTTCATACCCGACCCCTGTGCCCTGAGATGCTAGGGATCTCCGGAGCATAGAATCAAAGGATGATGATATCCTAGGGCACCAGTGAGAGAGAAGTGCGGGTGAACAGAAGTCCATTCAGGGATTTCAGGCAGACAGAGGGGTGACATGGGGGCTGGGAGCTTTCAGAACTGCTGGAAGCGCGCAGTTCCACGGGCTGGGGCTCAGGGGGCTGCTAGAACCTTGGCACCGTATCACAGCCACCCCACAGCCCAGAGGCCCATACCTGGCTGTGGAATGCGGAGCCAGCTGGTCGCTGTGAAAAGTACATCTGCCAGAGGAAAGCCCCCCTCACCCCACCTCTTGGTCCACCTCTTACCTGAGGGCATCTCACTTGGTGAATTCAAGCCATGCCTGGAACCCAAGTGGCAAAGGAGTCTGGGAAGTGTGGCTCCTAGGCTCCCGGCCTCCAAATCCAAGGGAGACGGTAGAAGCAATTCAGAACAGATGCCCAATGTGGGAAGGCAGTTTTCAGCGCATCTAGAATCTGAGACTTCTAAGACTTATGGGGTTTAATTTGCCAGAATCCCTTAGTTCTGAGGTTTAGAATGATACTCTCTTGGGATCCCAGGGTTAAAAATCTAAGCAGTCTAGAATGATTCTCCTCAGGGGTGTTGGAGGTGACAGAACCTTAGACATCATCTAGTTGCTGCCACCCACCCACTGCAGGACCTCTCCCTTCATCCCCCAACTCCTGTGTCACCCCTGCCCGAGTGTCACCCCTGGCAAAGTTCCCATGGACCTGCGGGGATGGGGAGCAAAGCGCTGTCTTGGTCGGTGGCTGTGCCCTTGAGGAAGTCCTTCCTCACACAGACTTCAGGCTTCCTCCCTGACCCGCATGCTGCTGACACAGCCAGGTTGCCTGGGGTCCCCACAAGCGCCGTTTCCTCTTGGTCTCTTTGGAGAGAGTCCCTAACCCTGTTGGGGGAAAGGAGGCCCTTGGTCAGAGGATCTGAGAGGACCCGGGAAGAGAAAAAGAATGAGGGGGAAATGCATCTGAGCAGTGCCATCCGAGGCAGGACAGGAGAGGGGTGGGCATTTGTTATGGCCTGCTCCCTGCCCCTGTCCCTGCTCCCTGCTCCCTGCCTCCCTCCCCCTGCTCCCTGCCCCCTGCTCCCTGCCCCTGTCCCCTGCTCCCTGCCCCTGTCCCCTGCTCCCTGCTCCCTGCCTCCCTGCTCCCTGCCCCCTGCTCCCTGCCCCTGTCCCCTGCTCCCTGCCCCCTGTCCCCTGCTCCCTGCCCCCTGCTCCCTGCCCCTGTCCCCTGCTCCCTGCCCCTGTCCCCTGCTCCTGTCCACTGCTCCCTGCTCCCTGCCCCTGCCCCCTGCTCCCTGCCCCGTCCCCTGCTCCCTGCTCCCTGCCCCCTGCTCCCTGCCCCTGCCCCCTGCTCCCTGCCCCTGTCCGCTGCTCCCTGCCCCCTGCTCCCTGCCCCTGTCCCCTGCTCCCTGCCCCTGTCCCCTGCTCCCTGCCCCTGTCCCCTGCTCCCTGCCCCCTGCTCCCTGCCCCTGCCCCCTGCTCCCTGCCCCTGTCCCCTGCTCCCTGCCCCTGCCCCCTGCTCCCTGCCCGTCCCCTGCTCCCTGCCCCTGTCCCCTGCTCCCTGCCCCTGTCCCCTGCTCCCTGCCCCCTGCCCCCTGCTCCCTGCCCCTGTCCCCTGCTCCCTGCCCCCAGCTCCCTGCCCCTGCCCCCTGTCCCCTGCTCCCTGCCCCTGTCCCCTGCTCCCTGTCCCCTGCTCCCTGCCCCTGTCCCCTGCTCCCTGCCCCTGTCCCCTGATCCCTGCTCCCTGCCCCCTGCTCCCTGTCCCCTGCTCCCTGCCCCTGCCCCCTGCTCCCTGCCCCTGTCCCCTGCTCCCTGCCCCTGTCCCCTGCTCCCTGCCTCCTGCCCCCTGCTCCCTGCCCCTGTCCCCTGCTCCCTGCCCCTGTCCCCTGCTCCCTGTCCCCTGCTCCCTGCCCCTGTCCCCTGCTCCCTGCCCCTGTCCCCTGCTCCCTGCCCCCTGCCCCCTGATCCCTGTCCCCTGCTCCCTGCCCCTGCCCCCTGCTTCCTGCCTCCCACCCTCTGCTCCCTGCCTCTCTCCCTGCCAGGCCTTCCCCTCATAGTTCATCCTAGGGAAACCTTGAAATGCTCAGGTTCACTGGAGAGTCAGGGTGGTGGTAGAAAGGGGGTGGGTGCCAAGGAGGGGCTCATTGGGAGCCCCCTTTTCACCTGGTGTCCCCTGTCTCCAGGAAGCCCATGGCAGGCAGGTGTGGCAGGAGTTGACAGGAGGCCCTGGTGAGGGAGGCAGGTGTTCAGGCAAGGCGGCTAATTCCCAGGGCTTGGGCCCATCAGCCTAAGCAGCTCTGCTTCCAGAATCACTGCCTGTCCACAGAATCACTGTCCCTGTACCCACAGGCCCCAAGGCGGGGGACTACACCTACCGCGAGGGACTTGAACACAAGTGCAAACGGGACATCCTGCTCGGCCGGCTCCGGAGCTCTGAGGACCAGACCTGGAAGCGGATCCGGCCCCGGCCCACCAAGACCAGCTTCGTGGGCTCCTACTACCTGTGCAAAGGTGGGTGTGCTGCCACAGGGCAGGCACCCACCGGGGCCCGGCTCTTCTCCTGCCTGACTGCTGCTCTGCCCGTCACTACAGGTAGACAGAGCAAGCGTGGTCCACGAGGATGAGTCCAGCACTAGAATGAGAACCTCCGTCCCTGAACAGCAATGTAGACAGGCAGGGACAGGCGGGACGTTACATTCGTTGGAGCTGGAGCCCCTACTGTGGCCTGTGCTCTCGGATGGAAGGATCAGACACGTCGTGGGGGGCTGGTTTCTGTTACTGCTACAGGGCCCCGCAGGGCTGTTGAAGGGATGCGGAGAACCTGTGTTTGGTGTTCAAGACTGGCACATTGTAAGGGCTTGATACGTATGAGCTTTTAAAGCTTTTTATGTCATCATTGTCCTCACACCTGGCTCGTGCCAATTGGTCCATATTTAAGGGACATTTTCACTTGCTTTCTTCATCCCGCACACAGCATCTGGTGTAGTCTACATGCAGTGCCGGAAAAGCCACACTGCTGTTAAGTACTTTATAGTGTCTCCCTTCTGTGCCCACCAAGGTGCATCCTCACAACTGGGTGAGGAAACTGAGGCTCTGGGAGCCCTGCCCAGGCTCTGCCTTGTTCCCTGACCCAGCCTGTGGCAGGAGCCCACCCGGGCCTTCTGGACCAGCTCATTGTCCTCCCCGTGGGACACTGAGGACATGTTGCTTCTTGGCCCAAACGCCACTGTCAGCCATCCCCTGGCCAGCGTGGATGAAGCCCAGATCCTAGGCCTGCAAGTCCCTTGACCATACATTGAACCTGACTCCTGCATACGCTGTGCCCTTTGTACTTGGTCATCCTGTGCCCCTGCTTCTGCAGGGCCTGGGTCTTAGGCAGCCCTGTGGGGTGGTGGGGCCGGAATGACTGCCGTGCTTCACCACTCCTCACCCAAAGGTGCAGGCGAAGAAGGGGCCTGGCCCAAGAGGGGCTCTTTCCCCAAACTGCCCAAAGGCCCCATGGTTGGCAGGCCACCACCCCACCACCCTACTGTGTTGGAGACAGGCCCAAGGCCCCCGGCGGACCGCACGCCCTGCCAGCCGCAGCAGTGCTCATGGGCGCTGTCGGCTGCACCCTGCCTAGCTGCCCGTGTGTCCTGTCGCCTCTTTGCAGACATGATTAACAAGCAGGACTGTAAGTACGGGGATAGCTGCACCTTCGCCTACCACCAGGAGGAGATCGACGTGTGGACCGAGGAGCGCAAGGGCACCCTCAACCGTGACCTGCTCTTTGACCCGCTGGGCGGCGTCAAGCGCGGCAGCCTCACCATCGCCAAGCTCCTTAAGGAGCACCAGGGCATCTTCACTTTCCTCTGTGAGGTACCCGCGCCCCCCTCCACGGTGTTGGCACAGATGGAGCTGGGGAAGGGGGCTCCTTGGTGTACTGCACTGTAGAAGGCCTGCCCTGGCGCCTTCTTCTGTGGGTTTTGGAGGCCTGACATAGGTCCTTGGGCTGTCAGAAAGCTAGGCACATAGGGCCTTTGTCATTCTAGAGCCCAGGTCTTATCCATCTGCCTCATTCCATTGGGTTAGAAACTGAGGCCAGAAAGAGATATGCACCCTGCCCTCCCCTTACGGCTCTCACAGGCTCGGCCCACTTCTCTGCCTGTATCCAGGCTGTGCCCTCTGCCTGGAGGGCCCTCCCTGGGCTTCTGCCTCTCAGACCCTCTGAGACTCAGCTCTGATCCCAGCAGCTCCACCAAGCTATTAATCAATCCTTCCCCAGAGCTGTCACAGAAGACCCTACTGGCCTCCTGTGTCCCCACCCAGTTGTAGCATAACGAGGGCAAGGACAGCGTCAGGCCCACCTGTGTGGAGTGAGAGCTCTGGGTCCAGGCTGCTGCCAGGGTTTGGTGCAGCTCAGCCCCACCCCATCCAGCATACAGCCAGCCCTTCCCTCCATCTCTTAGAGCAGATGGACTGCCTGCTCCCTCCCGGGAGCAGTCAGCCTGGGAATCACGCCACGACACTTTGCAAAGCACCTACAGTGTTGTTACATCCTTTCTGAGCTTCACAGTGAGCCTGCGGGGCAGAGCAGGTGTGGTTATCCCCCATTTACAGTTGAGAACACTAAGGTGCAGAGACATGGAGGGACCCCCTACCCCAGGCAGTAGGAGTGGTGGGACCAGAGAGGGGGCCAAGGTCCAGGTGGACCCGCGAGCTTGAAGCAGTGAGGCGGGGGCTTGCGGGGACCCAGTCTGTCCGTCCCTCCCTGGGCAGATCTGCTTCGACAGTAAACCCCGGATCATCAGCAAAGGCACCAAGGACTCTCCGTCTGTCTGCTCCAACCTGGCCGCCAAGCACAGCTTCTACAGCAACAAGTGAGTGGGGCCTCCAGTCCGGGCCCGCGGTGCAGGCGGGTGGACAGCTTCCCCCGGGGCAGGTCAGATGCCGGGAGCAGCTGAGGCCAGAGGGTGGGCCTAGGGTGTCAGGACAAGGGGCAGAATATGAGACTCAGGTTGAACATCTACCTTGAAAGGACACAACCACATTCATTGAGCATCTACTATATTCGTGCGGGGGGTGCCTTTGCAGAAGCCAGGCCCAGCACCCACCCTTGCTCCCTGACCCCTCTTGGCTCCGTGTGATGATGGAGCCTAGGCCCTCGTGGCAGACAGAGCTGGGTCCAAATCCCAGCCTTGGTCAATGGCCTGTTTTATGTGCTCTGGCCACTGTAACCCTTGGTTTCCTCATCTGTAAAATTGGCTTCCTCATCTGTAAAGATCTCAGTCTCCTAGGGTTGCTGTGAGGTAATCAAAATTCCTGGCCCAGAGGAGGTGCTCCACTGTTGTTCTTCTGGGTGCAGGACCAGCTTTGGAGCAGTGTGCTGGGGAACCAGATGGAAATGCCCCTTCTCCCAGCCACAGGCACCCCCTCATCCCAGCCTTGTAGCAGGGGTCTGGTGCCCTCCCCCTGGCACCTCCATCTTTGAGCTGGTCTGAGATTAAGGCCAGAAGAGGGGTACACAGCTGGGACTCAAACCCAGGACTGCCTGAGTATAAGACCCCCGCCTCTTACCTACTGTGTAATCGTGTCCTAGAAACTGTTAGTAGGGCAGGAGCACCTGGGGAGAAGCCTCTGCCCGCAGGCCTGCCAGCCTGGGGAGAGTAGCCCTCCCAGGAGCCCAGGAGTGGCCGGAGGCTGCACACTGCTTTGTGGTCCAACCCCTGCCCACCAGGTGCCTGGTGCACATCGTCCGCTCCACCTCCCTCAAGTACTCCAAGATCCGCCAGTTCCAGGAGCACTTCCAGTTCGACGTGTGCCGCCACGAGGTGCGCTATGGCTGCCTGCGGGAAGACAGCTGCCACTTTGCCCACAGCTTCATCGAGCTCAAGGTCTGGCTGCTGCAGCAGTACTCAGGTGAGATGCTGGTGGGCGCAGGCGTGGGAGCGGCGTGAGATGGGCTGCGGTGGGTGGGCCGCTGGCACAGGAGGTGGGGGCTTCCGGACTTGGCAGAGCAGTCCTGGGGGTGCGGGGGGTGCCTTTGCAGAAGCCAGGGCTTCCTAGCCATCACAAAGGAGCAAAGGCTATGCTTGTGGGGAGCTGCCAGGCTCCAAAGAACCTGGGTTCATCCCTATCCAGGCATTGCCAGGGGTACACGGTGGAGAAGGGAGAGGCGGGCAGAGCGGCCCCTGGGTGGTTGGCATCAGGTCACCTCCCCGTGAGCCTCCGCCAACTCCTCTGTGGAGTGGTGGCCATAACTTGTGCCTCAGTTGAAGAGATTCAGAGATACTCACTCACCGGCTCAGGTACAGGGGCTCATGGAGCGCCCGCTCTGTCAGGGCTTGAGGTCCTTGTTCCCAGAGGACACGTGGTGTCTGTAAGTGAAGGCAAGGCAGTCAGTATACCCCACACCTAGTGATATGTCCCGTACTCTGTCCGTGCTAGGATGTGCATGCTTTGCCCCACTGCATGTCCTGATTTAATCAGCAACTTGGAAATCTGTGTGTCTGACGATCCATGTTAGGAAGTTGCAGTTGATGACACAGGGTAGCTGAATTCCAGATGTGTGTTGGTGCAGTGAGGACAGCAGAGCAGAGCACTGGGTTGGAGAGGGACTCGGGGCGGGGCCCTTGGGGTAGGATGGCTGGGGAAGGCCTCTGAGGAGGTGGCATTTGAGCAAGGAGAGGCAGGGAGAGCACTCCAGGCAGGAGGAGCAAGGCTGGAGGCCCTGGTGTAGGGACAAGCTGGGGACAGAAAGACCGGCGGGGAGGGCTGGGCAGTTAATGCGTGGGGAGAGGTCAGAGATGAGGCCTGAGGGTCCACAGTGCCCTGAGCATGTCAAAGTCTCTGGGTAATACCTGGAAATAGTTGAAACTGTTCTAATTACCATATACAGGGTCTAGAGAATTTAAGTGGGTTGAGTTGTATGATCTGATCAGTACTTTAAAAAAGTCATTCTTTCTGCTGGGTGGAGAATAGAGGGTCAATGGCAGGTGGAGGGAGACCAGGGAGGTTGTGGCTCAGGCCAGGGTGGCAACAGTGGAGGTGGAGGAATGGTCAGATGCTGGGTGCATTTTGGTGGTAGAACCACCAGGAGTTGTTGATGGAGCAGATACAAAGTGAGACGAAGGGCAGTGTCCAAGTCAACTCCAGGGTCTTTGACCAGAGTGTCTGAGCAAAGGGAGGCCATGGGAGAGCAGGCCTGGGAGATCACATCAGGGCTGAGTGTGGGCTGGGGCAATCGGAGCTACCTGTTGGATCTCACGTGACCACGTCAGGCAGGCAGCCGGCTGTGGAAGCCTGGAAGTTCATGGGAGAGGTCTGGGCTGGAGATACACATTTGGCCATCATCAGCAGGAAAGCAGATGTCAAGTACAGTGCCTGGCGCCGAGTAAGCCCCTGATGACAAGTGGCAGCTGTGGAACAGTATCCATAGGACAGCGTCAAAAACAAAATCCATTCTGGGGATGGGACTAGAAGGCTCAAGGGGGTCGGGGGTCGGGGGGCAGGCTTCACGGAATAGGCTCCAAGCTCCATCTGGGAAGGTGGGCACAGGGTCAACAGTCACACTGGGAGGGTGTGGGCCGCCAGGCTCAGGTGTTTGCCCTTTGCTGACTGGCCGTGAAGCGCCTTGGCCCCTTGGTGAGGCTGGCTGGACCAGGCACCACTGGGCTAGAGGCTGTCAAGTGGGGATCAGGCCTGAGGCCTCATTGAGGGATGAGGGGGTCAAGGAAGGGTGCTGAGCATCTGGCCCAAGAGACAGGAACGCTGGCCTGGGGTCAGGGGTGTCCCCATGCCACATTGCAGAGCCAGCATCTTTCTCCTGCATTTTCCAATTCCTGGCCACATTTTGTTCTCTCAATCCCAATAAGGGCTCAGGGTAGGCTGCTGCCCCCAGTCCCAGAAGGATCAGCAGGCCCCGAGAGGATGAGCGGTTTGCCTGCGCCACACATCTTTTCCATGGCAGGGCCTGGTGCGGATGGGGCTCCTTCCCTGGACCTGGCAGGGGCCCGGCACCTCTCAGGACCTCTGCCCTTCTCCTCACTGAGCTCCTTCAGGGACGCCACGTCTCCTTCCACCTTCCCCAGGTATGACCCACGAAGACATTGTCCAGGAATCCAAGAAATACTGGCAGCAAATGGAGGCCCACACAGGGAAGGCCAGCAGCAGCTTGGTAAGACCCTGGTTTGGTGTTGGAGGTGGGATCATTACATCCCACTTGGGCATATTTTTAGATTTACCAGAAAATTGTAAGAATTGTACAAAGAATTAATGTACACCACCTTTTGGATTCCTCGGATGTTAATGTTTCACCACATTCCCCACTTACTTTGTCCTATGTATGTGTGTGTGTACACATGTATATATTTATATGCAGAAATATACACACTTTTTCCAAAACCATTTGAGAGTAAGTTGTAGACACGATGCCCCATCACCAGTAAATCCTTCAGAATGTATTTCCTAAAAGTAAGGACGCTCTGTTACATGATAACCACAGTATAATTTTCAACATCACAGAATTGACATTGATGTAATTGTTCTGATTATGGTTTACTATTATTCAGATTTTGGAATCGTCCCTAAATCCTGGGTGACAGGCTGAGTTCATTTATTGTGTCTCTGTGGCCTCTCTTGCCTAGAGCAGTTCGTCAGTGTCTTTCATGACACTGATATTTTCAAAGAGCCAGTTGCTCACAAAGGTCCACCCACTGGGATTGTCTGATGGTTCCTCAAACACAGAGGTGATGTTAATGTTCCTCTCAGTTTGCTCATTGGGAGGCACATATTCTTGGTTTGTCCCTTCGCTTGTGTTAACTTGATGGCTTGAACAAAGGTGGCTTTACACTATAAAAGTTTCTCTACTGGGAAGTTCTATTTGTCTACTTTGTAATTAATATCTTCTGGGGAGATGCCTTGAGGCCATGTAAATATCCTGGTAGTCCTCAGACTTGTCACCCACTGATCCCTTCCCTCTTGGTCCCCACCCTGGTCCTGAAGAAGTGAGCTGGGGCATTCTGGCATTTTCAGATGGGGAAACCGAGGCTCAGAGCATGCCAGGGGCACACTTAGTGGAGTAAATCCCAGGTTCTCTGACATCACATCTAGAGTTCTCTCCGCTCCCTCCCTACCCTGCACCACACCTGTCACCCCTGAGAGCTCCTCATCCGTCAAGTGGGGATCATTCTCCTGCCTGGCAGCTCTCAGGGTAGGTGTGAGGCTCGGGAAGCCGAGCAAGCTGCAGTGTGCTGAGACCCTGCTCTGCACAGGGCCCCTGTCTCCTGGTCCTCCCGTCACCCCCTGGGGGCAGGGCTCATCGTAACCTTGGATTATGGTAGGGACAGAAGGGGTGGTCTCAGGGCCCAGGAGATAACGAGTGTGAGGCAAGGCCTCCATGCCGTCCACCTGTGAAGGACAACCCCCTCACCGTGCCAGGCTCAGCTGCTGGTAAACTTGGGGGAGGCCCTCTTAAGGTGGGCCCAGAGTGGCAGTGAGCCAAGGAGCACAGCGGGCTGGCAGGCGTGGGGGGCCTGGGCCGGCCAGGGAGGCAGGGCTGCCCCTTGTTCCTCATCCTTTTTCTTTCCCATCCCACTCTGTCCCTTCCCTCTTCTGTCTGTCCCCTCCAGTCACCCCTCCTCTGTCCTCTCCTGTGCAGTCCTCTCTTCCCCTTCCCCTCCCCCACTGTGGCTTATTTTCGCTCCTAGCTTGGCTGGGAAGCAGTGAGGAGTTCAGCCTGGACCTGCAGCATAGTCACCTAAGCAAGAACACTAAGTACTCACCGGCCCCTCTGACCCCCCTCATCCTGCCCAAGGCTGCTGCCAGGGTCCCCAGGAATGGGTGCAAGCCCAGCTGCCTGCAGGGGCCACGGCAGGCTTCAACCCCCCTCTTGCTGCCAAGGGCCCCACCCTGCCCACCCAAGGTGCCATTCTGGGCCTGCTTAGGAATAGGGCTTCTATGCCAGGCCTGATCGCGACCCTGGCATGAGGCGTCTTGCTTGCCATCCCAGGACGGGGCCAGTGCACTGCAAGGGTTTAGACAGGACACCAGGCTAGAAGCTACTCTGGCCCAGTGCCCATGGTGCAGCTGTGCCATCCACAGAGAAGTATGAGCACCTACCTCATGGCAGGTTCCTGTCCTCAGGCCACTCAACCTGCAGATGGGTTAGTGACCTCTCTGAGCCTCTGCTTCTGCTGAAGTGGAACGATCTCACCTGCCCCCAGGGCTGTGGCAAGGAGCTGGTGAGACTGCAGTGTGCAAAGGGAAGCTCAGCGGATGGGCATGGCTGCCACGCCCCCTCTGGGCCCCTCCTAACTCACCTGCGAAATGGGTCCTCATACTTGGGAGAATCCGTGGAACACCTAGAAATCAATCATGGTGCAGATAAACCTCCAGCATGCTCTAGTACAGGCCGTGTGCCAGCTACTAAGGTGTGATTTTACCTCATTATTGGGATGGTATGTGTTATCCTGGGGCCAAGCCAGGCTGGGGGTTCCCAGCACCAGGCCAGAAATCAGTCGACACATAAGGACAGAGCCCCTTCCTGCTCCAGGGCAAGCTGGGCTGGGCAGGACTGGGGACACAGGCCACCCATGGTGGGGGACACGTACCCACCAGCCCAGAAGAGAGGGCTACCCAGAGGGAACCTCACATCTGAGGCTCCAGGCAGGACAGGGAGGCCCTAACTAAAAGGAGGGATAACAGATTGGCCAACATAGCGGGGTGAGGGGGTTGAAGGAGACAAGGCTGGTTTTCCTGCCTCTTGCCGCCCAGCCTGCCCCATGGGTGCAGAAGAGCAGGCTCTTCTGCCTGCAGAGGAAGGGCTGAGGCAGGGGACAGGGAATGAGCCTGGTGGGGACTGAGGGGGTCCAGGGCTGCCCAGAAGTCTGGGCCACCACCTGAGGCAGGCCCCTCCGCCCCTTCCCACCGTCTGCACCCTGCTCTCCACCAGGCCCAGCCCTCATAACTAGATGTGTTCATTAGCATGAGGCAGTTCGGGCACCGTGGGAGCTTGTAGGACGGGCAGCTGCCACGTAGGAGAGCTCCAGGGAAGGCTTCCAGAGGGAGGAGGTACTGGAGCTGAGTTTTGAAAGTTTCTAGAACAAGGCTGATAAAGAACAGGAAGGGCAGTCTAGGCAGAGGAACAGTCTGTGCAGGAGCTGGGAGGTCTGAGGTCAGGGAGACGCTGGCAGCTCCACGGAGCAGGCCCACGCGGACCAGCCAGATGAGGAGAAGGGCGTCCAATTGGAAGGCAGGGGCCCCATCCCAGCCCTGGCTCCCGTGCTGAGAACCCTGGAGTTAGGGGGTCATTTCTCACCAGCAAATGATAACATCCAGTCCATCCCGAGGCGCTGGGCAGCCCTCATGCTCCCGGAAGCCACCTGCCTCCCAGACCCCAGGGCCTCAGTTCTGCGCCTGTGGCTTCATAAGCTCCTTTCCCTGACAGGGTACCCCACGGACACACGGGCCCAGCACCTTTGACCTGCAGATGAAGTTTGTGTGTGGCCAGTGCTGGAGGAACGGGCAAGTGGTGGAACCCGACAAAGACCTCAAGTACTGCAGTGCCAAGGCCCGGCACTGGTGAGCCAGGCATGGCGTGGGCATGGGTGGGCAGAGTGGGGCCCACCAGAGCACCACGGGGAGGAAGCTGGGGCTCTCCTTAGAAGTCACACAGCCCAAGGCTCTGCTCTGAACCCTCTCCAACCAACCCCCTGCTCTGTCCTGCAGCTGGACCAAGGAACGGCGGGTCCTTCTGGTGATGTCCAAGGCCAAGAGGAAATGGGTGTCAGTGAGGCCACTGCCATCCATTCGAAACTTCCCACAGCAATACGACGTGAGTGCCGGGGGTAGGGCATGGGGTGGCAGTGGGACCTCAGACGTGGGGACTGTGGGGCCCTGGGACAGCTGGCCCGCTGGCTAGGGCAGTTACACAAGCCAGTGGGACTTAGCCAGCCCTCCCCATGCCCACTCCACAGCTCTGCATCCATGCGCAAAATGGCCGCAAGTGCCAGTATGTGGGCAACTGCTCCTTTGCACACAGCCCAGAGGAGAGGGACATGTGGACCTTCATGAAGGAGAACAAGAGTGAGTGGGCAGCCGGGCTAGGGGAGCTGGCCTGGGGGTTCCTCCTGGGTCAGTGCCCTCTCTGGGTCTTCTGTGGTGACTGGGCAGCCCAGCAGTAGGGGCCCCAGTCCAGCAGGGGCCATAGGGCAGAATGGATGGAGAACCCCTCTCACCAGGCACCCTGTCCCCTGTTTCCCACCAGTCCTAGACATGCAGCAGACCTATGACATGTGGCTGAAGAAACACAACCCAGGGAAGCCGGGGGAAGGGACCCCAATCAGTTCTCGGGAAGGGGAGAAACAGATCCAGATGCCCACAGACTACGCGGACATCATGGTAACAGCCCACGAGTGCTCAGCACCTGAGCGCCTGGGAAGGGGGTGGGGGCAGGGGTGGGGCGGTCTCCCACGGCAGCTGTACCCCCAGATGGGCTACCACTGCTGGCTCTGCGGCAAGAACAGCAACAGCAAGAAACAGTGGCAGCAGCATATCCAGTCTGAGAAGCACAAAGAGAAGGTCTTCACATCCGACAGCGACACCAGTGGCTGGGCCTACCGCTTCCCCATGGGCGAGTTCCGGCTCTGCGACAGGTGCCCGGGCACACGGGGGTGCTGGGCCCACAACCTGGAGGCCAAGGCTAGCTGGGCAAGCCTGGGCTTGGGGGTGCACACGGGGCAGCATGTCCCGGGGCAGCTGCTCCCAGGCATAAGGGCCACAGGGAGCCAGGCGGGGTGACTTTGGAGGGCTGGGCGCCTGCCTGCCCAGGTTCCCACTGGCAGTCCTGGGTCAGATCCGAGGGAAGGTCGGACGTGCTGGCTTTCACCAGGACCGAAGCTGCCTGGGAGAGGCTTGTCTAGGGGGAGGTTGAGCAGCCAGCCCAACGTCCAGCAGCTCGTGGTGGGCAGGGTGCAGGGTCTGGGCAGTGAGCCTCCTGCTGTCCACAGGCTCCAGAAGGGCAAGGCCTGCCCTGACGGGGACAAGTGCCGCTGCGCCCATGGGCAGGAGGAGCTCACCGAGTGGCTGGACCGGCGCGAGGTGCTGAAGCAGAAGCTGGCCAAGGCGCGCAAGGACATGCTTCTGTGCCCGCGGGATGACGACTTTGGCAAATACAACTTCCTGCTGCAAGAGAGCGGGGGCACCACTGGTGTCTCCCCAGAAGCCCCTGCTGCTTCCACTGTAACTGGGGAGTAAGGCCAGCTCCTGGCTGTGGGTAAAGTCCTAGGGTTGGGGAGTAGGGCTGGGGACAGAGGGCCTGATAGCAGGGTCAGGGCAAGCCAGGGCTGGGGGTTGGGGGCCGCCCTCGCCAGGCAGCCCCCGGCCCCCTAAGGCCCTATTCATCCTCTCTGCCCACCCTGCCCCAGTGTGCAGACCCAGGTGCACGTGCTGCAGCCCCAAGTGGTCCCAGGGTCCTCATCCTGCTGAAACCCTGGGCAGACCCTCCCCCACCCCCTCAGTTCTCATGATTGGTGAGGGAGGGGCTGGCTGACCCCTCCAGCTTCAGCCTATAGCTTTAACTTCTGTCTGCTCCTGAAGGGGGCCTGAAGCTCAGGGCTGGGGAGCCTGTGGTCCCCACTTGAATCTGCAGCAGGAAGGTCCCTCTCTTGCCCCACCCTCACCCACCCCCATCTCCTTGGGGGCAGATCAGGACACAGCAATGGGCAGGAGGCCCCAGTTAGCTTTAAATGCTCCCCCAGGATGGAGCTGGGGGCACTGTACTGGTCACTTACCTTCCGGGGCCTCAGTTTCCCCTCTTGTTGGAGTAGTGGAAGTTGGCTGAGCTATGTGATCCCTGGAGCCTGACTAAGGAGTCTGGCTCTCTCTAGTGAGGCCACCAGCCCAGCCCCTGCCCCTCATGGGCAACCGAATGTAGACTGTAGATCTCAGAGCCTTGAGAGATGACCCAGCCCAAACTCCCATTTTACAGATCAGAAAACTGAGGTCTAGAAAAGAGGAGTGATGCCCTGGCCCACAGGGTCTCCAGCCCATGGCATGAGGGAACTGGTGGGACACAAACTGGTCAAAAGACTCTGAGCACTTGTGAACTGGAGCCTCCAGGCTCTCAGTAGAGATGGGACGGCCTCCAAATCGGTGTACAGCTGGGGCCCCAGGGGCTGGGTAGGGAGGCGCAGGAGCTTGGTCTCATCAGTACCCTACAGAGGGAGAGTCCTTTCCTAGGGAGCATAGCAGCAAAGGTTACTTCTCCACGCCTGCCCGGAGAAAGGTGGTGACAGGAAGGCACCCATGGACTCAGGTTCTGCATGAAGTACTGGGAGGGTAGGGATCACCGAATACGTAGAGAAGGGAGACTTGACCTGGGGCACCATGGGCCACTCCCGGCTGGGACACAGCCCCTCTTGGGAACCCAGCATAGTCCTATCTCCCTCATTTGCTAGACCCAGACATACAATTATGACCATGTGTCCCAGCCCCTCCCTAACCGCTGGCCCTGCCAGTTGCCTGGGATCCCAGCTGACCTCAAGTCCCTGCTCCCACCCACCAAGCCCTCACCCATCCCTCTCGTCTGATGTGTCCATGTGCACCCCCTCCTCTCCATTCCACCCACTGTGGGCAGACCCAGCCTCCCCTGGTTCCCTAGACATTCCAGAATGTCCCACACCATTGGCACAAGGAGTGGGCCCCCTCCCCAGGAGGAACCAGGGACCAAGGCTGAAGTTGGGGGTGGGAGGGTGAGATGGAAAGAATGGAATCCCCCTTATTTCTCCTCCTGCAAGGATTGATAGTGCGTGAGGATGTATGATGGGCACCCCGGGCCGCAGAGAACCCTGTTCCTCTTGCCGCCTCTGCCCAACCTTTTCCCAGTAATTGTGGCATGCATCCCTTCCTTTCCCTGCCCCCTTCCCCCAGCAGGCCAGCACTGCAGAGTTTGGGTGCTGGTGGTGTGGCTGGAGGGGAGAAGAGACCACACCCAAGGTTGGGGCCGTGGCTGTGAATGTCAATGACACTTGTTTTCCCTGATCCATGGTGTTGCAGTCTGTTGTCACCAGCCTTGTTTTTAGTGTGTATATATGTCGCCCCCGTGATGCATATATACACAGGTATTAAATATATCGCTCTATATAATATTATATATGTGTGTGGTATCCAAGAAATCACTTCTAATGAGGGCTAAAGATAAAGAATTTGGCCAGAAAATGCAGCCATCCTGGTGTAATTAGGATGGATTTTCAGGGTTGTCAGGCTGTTTTCAAGGACTCAGGGCCTGGAGCCATGGGTCAGCGGTAATTTGGGCAGTAGGGGTAGAAGTGGCTCCTGCCTGGGCCCAGCTCTGTCTGACAGCCTCCAGACCACCCCAGCCTAGTGGGCAGAGAGCAGGGGTGCTCAGGGAAAGAAAATATTGGTGTTTGTCTCCCACCCAAAGGAATAGGATTGGAGTCCAGATTTTTCTCCAACCTGTTATCCACCCAAGGGCCACTGGAATCTGGGGCTCCCCATCCTGGCCAGAGTGGGATCTCCACAGAGTTGCAAAGAAACAAGCGGCAGAGAATGGGTGATGGAGAGAATCAGCAATATACACTTTGAATGAGGACAGTGATTATTTCAGTTGTGACCCTGCCTGGGAGGTTAGGAGAATTAAATCAGGGTCCTGTGCCCACTGCCAGCACAATGGGATGAGACATTACATGAACATGAGGTGAGGGGCAAGTGTCCCTCATGGAAATGTCCCTTTGGGGTGGGGCAAAAAGGGATGCTGCATTTCTCAGCTAGGCAGTAATCAATTTAATGGTCCTTTTAAAATGTCTGTGTATTAAAAATTTAGGAATACCACACTTTAATATTAAATATTCATGAGGTCTAGTATCTTGATAATAATGTAGATGTTTTAATAACGATTTTTGTCCTTCTTAAAATAAAATGAAAAACTTCTTTTAGCCTTTGTTCTGAAAATAAACATGCACTTTGACCTCTGTCCCCAAGGTGTTGTTCCTGTTCCTCTTGCCTGGCACTTGTGCCAGGGGCCTGGGCTTCTCTGGACTCATGAGGCACAGCTGGCTGGCTCTGCGCATGCCTCAAGGCAGACATTCCGAGGGGTGAGGGGCAGAAGATCTGTGTCCCTGTGTAAACAGGGAGACCCAGCTGACCCTGGCTCAGGCAGCACCTTGGCTGGCAGGGACAAGCTGTGCTCTGCGCAAGTGGCCCCAAGTAGCAACCCTCCACTGGCTCCTCTGCAGCCTGCCTGCTCACAGCCCTCTACATGCGGCTGTCCAGCAGTACCATGCATACTGCGGTAGGTCCCAAAGAGCTGGCTCTGTGCCCTTTCTGGGCATGGTTTTTTCAGAAACGTGAGGGCCCGTGCCATGCTTTGGAATATGATCCTTACTGCAACCCCAACTCTTCTGGGCCTAGGGGAGATCCAAGCCTCCTGGGCCCAGCTTTAAAATAAGAGAATACGTTAGATCAGGAATTCTCAGTCAGAGACATGTATCTGCGGGGATGGGCGGTACTTTTTCAAATCCCGTGGATTGTGCGTGATTGCAGGTGATGAAGTGGGTGGGGGAGCCCTGATGGGAGGGGCTGCACATATTCAAGAGCAGGCTCTCACCACGCAGCTTCAAGCCGCAGTGTGGAGTAGCCCAGGAACAGAGGTCCAAGGCCTCTGGACTCTGAGGACAGGGAATCATTAGGGCCAAGTATGCAGTAGAGGCTCAGATGATGGGTAAGAGAAGAAACTGGCCTGAGTGAGCACCCTTTGTGTGCCAGGCTCTGTGAGTGCAGCACGTCTGTTCACCACAAGCCTGCCCATTTCATACCCACATCTTAGAGCCTAGGGAGGTTCAGTGAAGGTTCTAAGGACCTTTAGAAGGGAGGAAGGAAAAAGACTGAGAACCACTGGAAACTGGCTAATTGGCAAAGATCCCATCAGCCCTGACGTTCTGAAGTTCTCAGCCCCTCTGGCCCCACCATGAGAAAACAAAGTGGCATGGCAGGGGGCAGTTCCCGAGGGAAAGATGCAGGCCCATCCTTGGGCTGCACAGGTCATGAATGTGCATCAGGACCCCTCTCCCCCCGCCACCTTGACCTCAGAAAATCAGAGAGTAAGATAAACAGGACTTCAGTGAGCCTAATGGACTAAATTCTTAAATTCTCATTAATTCCCCTAAATTATTTTCTGGTCCTTGTTTAG
Source organism: Manis javanica (assembly GCF_040802235.1). NCBI lineage: Eukaryota > Metazoa > Chordata > Mammalia > Pholidota > Manidae > Manis > Manis javanica. The sequence continues at coordinate 112,348,951 of NC_133165.1, forward strand.
CTCAGGGTGGTAGGCATTAACTGAGCACCCGTCTCATCTCAGATGACTTAAACATGACTTCCCTTCAATCCACAGTCTGTGGGTGAGACAGACCCACATGGTAAGATTATGTGATAGATGCAGTGCTGAGAGGTACCCCAGGTGCCAGGGAAGGCACCTCATCATCCAGGCTGGGTAGCCAGGAAGGGCTTCCCGGAGGAGGTGAAACTAGAACTGAGGTGAGAAAAGATTGTGTCATTATAATCATTTACTGTTCTGCACTTTTTTTTTTTTCTCTCAATTGTATTTCACGTGTGTCTCTGAGCCTGAATACATTTGTGGTGTATATGTAACCCGATATGTATGTAACCTAGATATTTACAGTCAGGGGCTGATACTTCATCCATTAAGGGGCCAGAGCATTTTTGAGCAGCCCCCAGATATTGAACAAGGCCCATTTCTAGTCTTCAGTGCTGTCAGTAGGGGCTGCAGTGAGCATCCCCAGGGCGCCTCAGTTGGCTCCTCCTCCTTGCCTCTGGGAAAGTGCTCCTGAAGAGCGGCCACCTGGGTGACTGTCAGGGACCTACCTGCAGGCATAGGTGGCGGCGGATGCAGGTCTGCACCTCTCCACAGGAAGCCCTGAGAGCTCTGCCAGAAGCTGTCCACACATACCCCCAACCAGGGGAGTCATCTGTAGGGGCAGCAGACCTCTGAGCCAGGAAACCTAAGAAATGCAGGCGATCCCAACCTGCCTGCCACACAGCCTCCTCCAAATGTCCCCAGGCTTGTATGTGGCCTCCCTTGTCCCCATCTCTGTCCTCTGCAGCTGCAACTTGCTGATGTGGCCCCTGTGAGAGCACAGGTGAAGCTGCCAGCTGAACACCCTGGTTGCACAGTGGGGTGCCACGTGGACTGAGTGGCATGAAAATTCCCTAAGGGTAGGGACCTACCTAGCCAGCTTTATTTACCTTTGAATTCCTCCCAAGGTCTAGGCTGGTGGTGCCAGGTGTGCAGTAAGCACTCGTTCATGGTCTGAGAGGCCTCAGAACATTGAAAGAGGTCTGTAGAGAACTCAGGCATGAATCTCCAAGAATGAAATCGTCATGCAGCAGATAGGGATGTGCGAGACATGCAGGGTACTTCCTGTCACCTCTGAAAACATGCTCTGGGACCACCTACCCACGCCACTTTGGGGTAAGCCAGTCATGCACATGAGACGGTTCTCCGGCCAAGGAATGGTTAATGAGCCCCAAGGCCCCCCACACCCTCCCACCATAGTCGCAGAGTAAGGGGCACTGGAAGGATAAATAAGACACTAAGTTTGTTATGAGGAAGGGGAACAGAACCAGAGAGAAAAGGCACCTTAGAGGTCACAACAATCAGTAGTTTACGAACTGAGACCCAGACGCTTGTTTGAGATCGCACACCAGAGTGCAGCAGCCCTGGACAAGTCTGATGTTGGTCTCTGGTGGAGAGAGACCTGCAGAAAGAAGCACATGCTCAAGTGACCTCAGGACACAGAGACCATTGCCCTGGTGAGAAGGCTTGGGGGTGGGGGTAACAAGAGCAAACAGCCAATTGCCACCAAGTTCCCCAGGACAGGCTGGGAAGCAGGCCATCAACCAGGATAAGCCTGAGCTGGGTTTACAGGGCTGCCCCCTTCAGTGCGCCAGCTCCACCCCCATCCCTCCCAGAACTTATCCCCTAGGCTCCTGCCTCTTCTCTCCCTGGAAGACCAAAGAGAGCCCAGGCTGCAGGTCTTGTCACTTCCCTAAGGAAAGCAGGCTTCAGGCTCTGCAAATGGTATAAAGCCCCGATGATTCACACCACCTGGGCACCTGGGTGCCCTACAGGGCACGCCAGCAACAACACATGCCAACAACCCTTGGAGGCTCACAGGTGAATGTGTGAACCCCTTCATGGGCCTGTATGTGCCCACACAGAGTACATCCCCTGTGCCCAGCTGCCTGGGTGCCAGGATCCCAGGTCTCAGCCTGAGCCAGCTTCCGTGGTGGAGCCTGCTCTCTGCTGTGCCTGGCCTCCGGGTCTCCTCCACTGTGTGCAGTGCACGCCCAACGTAGGCATAGAGCCATCTCACTGTTCTCACCTGGCAGGCCCTGGTTATGGCTCTCAGCCAAGGGGAGAACTTGCCTTTGCAAAGTTAGATAACAGGCTGGTCTGTCAGAGGATTGGTGCGGTGGCTCCACGTGCTGCGGCTGGCGCAGGGCCAGGCCCGCCCTGCCAGGCAGCGGGAAGGAAAGGCCTGGCTGCAGCCGGAGCTGGCGGGTGGCCGAGCTGGGGGTGGACGGGTGGGCCGGGGCCTGTGCTGCCCATTGGCTGCCTAGGGCTCCCGCCCCGCCTGCCTCCAGAGCCTGCGGCTCCGCCAGCATCTGCCTCTCCAGCTGCTTCTAAACTCCCCAAGCAAGCGCCTCCTGCCGAGCCATGTCGAGCTGTGACCGGATTGGAGTGGCCCCTGCCATGGACATGCCCGAAGTCCTCAAGTCCCTGCTGGAGCACTCTCTGCCTTGGCCAGAGAAGAGGACAGGTAGGAACGGAGGTGGCCCGCCTTGGCTGGCTGCCCAGGTGCCCAAGGGGTGGGGGCAGCCACAGGCATGGTAGCAGGAGAGGTATCTCCAAGCTAGGGAGGGTCCCCAGCAGAGGTCTGCCCCTGGCCCCTTCCTGGGCAAAGAAGGGTGGGAGTGCCACTGCAACCCAGGGGCTGCCTCCTGGGTCTGCCTTGGGAAGCCAGGTCCAGCGTGTGGCCACTGACAGGTGCTGTGCTCACATGGGACAAGGACAGGACCAGAGGGCCCTGCTGAGAGAATGCACTGGATGCTGACTGCTGATTAAATTCCCTCCCTCTGCGTATTGTGGGCAGAGGACTGGCAGAATCGGAGATTTGGGCAGTCTCTGGGGCTGGAGAGACTTCCCTCTGTGTGCCTGCTTCAGCCCCTGCTGGCTGGCTGGCTGAACCCACGGATGGGCTGGAGGCTGTTATGTAACAAGGCCACAGGCTCGAAGCCCTGGTTCCTAGGATACCACAGACAAACATGGGGCCAGGGGGCTGGCAGAGTAGGGCAGGGACCAAAGGGTAGTGCCTGCAGCCAGCACCAGGTGTCTCCTGACTACCTGAAAAACCAAGGCCACGGCCAGCTTTGGCGCCAGCCAGCTTAGGGTGCTCCTTACTGATAAATATTTTCCCAAATTAGTCCTGTTCTAAGACATCAGGGCTCCCACCCAGGGCCCCACTGCTCGGACTCCACAAGTGCCTTGACAGGAGGCCAGCTGTCCCTCGGCTGCCTGAGTCTGACTTGAGCGCGCGGGCGTTCCCTCGGGCATCTTTCTGAGGCCTCTCCCCCTTCCTGCTGAGCCAGCATCTGACCGATGGATCCCATCTCAGCACCCTGGCTGTGCCCTCCGGACTTCCTTCCTCTGGACTCCCAGCCCACTCCCAAACTCTAGGGCCTGAGGGCAGACACCACAGCCCCTGCCCTCTTTCTCATCCCATGGGGAGCCAGGCTCCAGAGAAGAGGGGCAGCGGGCTCTGCTCATGGGCACCCCCCAAGCGCGGGGGCCCCAAGCACTCAGGGTGGGTTCTCTGTGGGCTCTCCCATCGAGCCCTGCGGTTCTGGGGCAGCGCAGGCCACTGTCAGAGGCGGGCATCTTAGGAGTTCCTGCTCTCTGGTGCTCAGAACCCCAGCTGCCCACCAGGAGAAGCCCCTCTCCTCGGGAGACCCTCCGCTCAGTCTGGCAGGTGAGCCACAGCTGACTTGTTCTTGCCATCTCCAAATGGACCGTGGGGGTAGGTGAGGCTGGAAGTCCTTCCAAAAGCTAGAGGTACAGGGTTCCCTTCTGGTCCAGGCCCCCAGGGAAGGCAGGGTGGCCCAGTGCACCCACAGAGAGTGGCTCTGCAGGGCCAGCCGCTGGCTGGGCAGGGATGGGCTCTCAGGAGTGACTCGGAGCACGGCTCCTCAGACCAGTAAGGCCTTTGAAGGGTGGCAGCAGCTACGGGTCAGTGGCTCACAGCTGGTCTGTAGAGCCCTGAGGCAGCCAGGAAGTCCCCCTCACTCACTGGATGGGCAAGGCACTGAGGGGACTTGCCCAAGGTCTCAGGCAAAGTTTTGCAAAAAACTGTGAGGCTCTGACCAAGGATTAGTTGGTCTGATATAGCTGGGCTCATCCAAGGGGCATGACCAACCGCTCGGCCCTCTCCTGTCACTTCTCCGCCTAGTGTCTCACTGGAGGTCAGAAGCATGAGGCCCCACAGGACTGACAAATGCCAAGGGGTAGATAAAATGAAAATACAAGGGGTGAAGAGCCAGAGCAATCAATCAGTGCACCCCCAAAGGCCTCACTCACACTACTGCCCCCATTTGCAATCACCACTTTCCAAACTTTCTGGACTCTCCAAAACCTTTATAAAAATAAAAATATCTCCCTGAAAAGCAACATTCCTTGGTAAAAACAGTACACACCCATACAGAACTAGAACTCCCAGCAGTCTGGTGCTTTAAAGTTTTTGGTGAAGCAGCGTCTCCCCCAGACTCCCACCACTCTGGCTGCAGACCTCAATGGGAGGAAGACAACAGGTGGTCAGGCATCCTGAAAAGCGGGCCTGCCCTCAAGAGTGCTCACCCTTTACTTTGGGGTGAAAGGGGCAGCTCCTTCTCAGGGACTGAGACCTGTGAACACCCCCCCCACCTGCTCCAGCCCAGTGACTGAGCCTCAGCACACGTTTAGGTTGCATGCAGAGCGTATCCCGGGTCCAGTGAGGAGGCACTTCCGAGGAAAGCCATGGGGAGTGTGAGAGATCCTGGCTCAGAGATGCTCCCTGAGGCCCAGCCTCGGGGCCCCTCACCCGTTGCCACCTGGCCTCCCAGCCCAGCCTACGCAGACCGGCCCTTCTTTCCTCTTTCTGGGCGAGCAGACCTTCTCCATCAGGTCTGGCCAGGCTCTTGCCCCTGTTGGTGAGAGGTGACAACAGCCACCTGGCAGCCCCTCATTCTGGGCCACCAGTTGGACAGAGAAATCCAAGTCCAGCAAAAGAGTGGCTCTGTACCCCAACCCTGACTCAGTTTCCCCTCTGTATCTGGGCCCTAATCCTTAAGAACAACTCTATTGTTTCTACTCCCGAGAGGCAATTCTGTTCCAGATGGATCACTCCCTGTCACTCTCTTTTGCACTCTGGAAGGGCCCTGCTTCCCTAGACCCTGCTGTCAGCTCTTCACACCCTCCCTTGCTCTCACCCCTCTGCTGCACTCTCAGGCCGCCCCCCTCTTTGCACCAGCCTTGGTCACTCAGCTCTCCTTTTCAGGGAGCCATGTAGTATGAAAGCACACCCAGAGGCTGACTGAGGCCCTCACTCTAAGCTGGGAAGGCAGAGGCCCCACTGCAGGGAGCTCCCCGTTAGAATCACTGTGGGCCACCCAGCATGGCATCCTTGACACACCTCTCTCTCCAGCCCCAATCTATAACAAGTATAAAAGAATATTTGCTTCCCAGGCTTGTGGCCAGGATTAAATGAGTTATCCTACATGAAAAGTGTTTGCAAACTGTGAAGTGCCAGGCTGTTTTCTCTGTGAAAGGCAAAGAGCAGCTGAGCCTAATGTTCAGCTCCTTCCACCGACATCGCCTTTGCAATCTGACCCTCATTGCCTCCCCTCCACCCTCCTTCCTGTGGATATTCTCCTTGAAAGAACTGGATGTTGCAAGTTTGTGTGAGCACACGCAGGGCTGTCTCCTTGGAAACGTGTGCTGAGGCTCCTAGGGGCATGGTGCCATGAGCCCTGTGCTAAACAGGTGCCAGCTGGGCTGGCCAGAGAAAGGGCTGAAGGATAACAGGCCGGAACTCAGTAGGACTTGCAGGGGCAGAGGCTGGGGCGCACAGGAGGGGCCTGGGTGTCCTCCAAGGAGGACTGAGGTAGCTGGACCAAGCGAGTGGGCTCAGTGCAGCCTGGTCTGACCTGAGCATGGCCTCAGTAAAGGCCCACCTGGTCATCTCCACTCCCAACCTGGGGAAACCAGGGCAAATTCAAGAAATGGTGACATTCGCTTTCAGGGAAGAGGAGAGGGTGGGGGCCTTCGATGTGTGGGACTTCAGGTCCTTTAGCCTCACTACCACCTTCCTAACGGTGAGGAAACTCGCCCGGAGACTGCTGCCCTCCAGGCTAGCCTCTCCTTCACTCCATCCAGAGGGGCTCACGGCCTTCTTCCCTACCTGACCCCACCACCAGAGAAATGGGACAAATTCATTCTCACTGCATGACAGAAACTGGCAGTGTCCAGGAGTGCCCCCTCCAGAGGGCTTGGCAGCTTCAGGGGCCCGGCTCAGGGCTAGGCTGTGAGGGGAATGATCCTGGTTCTAATAGCTGCTGTTTCCTGAGTGTGTCCTAGGGATCGCGCTGAGTGCCTTTACATCCCCGTCTGCGAAATGGCTTTGCCAGAGAGGTACGATGGTCCATTCTGCAGATGGGGGCCTGGTGCTCAGAGGTGGGAAAGCCACACCATTGTCAAAGGGTTCCAAGCCAGCCCCACACACGTGCGGGCTCTCCCTACACACAGGGTCCCTGGGGTCTCTGAAACCTGCTGTGGGCAGTGTCTCTTCAGTCACCAACCAGTCACTTTTGTCTATTGAGTCACTTTTTGTGCAGGCGTGAATGAGATAAACACTGCCCCCCCTTGCCTGGTGTTTGCATTCCACGGTGGGGGGGGGGGGGGTAGGCAGTCATCAGTGAGGAGGCCGCCGCTCCAAGGGAAGCCATTTGAGCTGAGGCCTGCGGAGGGAGGAGGAGCCAGCTACACCAAGAACTTTCAGGCTAGGTGCAAAGGCCTGCTAGGTGCAAACAGCACCTGCAAAGGCCCCTTTCCTGAGGCAAGTAAGCCCCGTGTCTGTGTCTGAGCAATACAAGGCACTGTGGTTGTAGAAGGTGAGGAACGGGAAGAGAAGGAGGTGAAGTGGAGACACCAGCAAGAGGGGGCCCGCAGGGCCTTGAAGGTCAGAAGGAGAAGAGAGGCTGTCTTCTTTCTGTGGGCAAGGCCCCAACCACCCCACTGTTCTTGGGGAGGTGGCAGGTGGGGAGGGATAAGGTATTCCCAGAACTCATAGTGGAGTTACAGTAAAGGTTAACTCCAATCGAGCATTTGCTATATGCTGAGTGCTATTCTCAAGCATATGCCTGAATTGACTCCTTTACTTCTGACACTCAGGCACAGAGAAGTTAAGTTCCTTGCCCCAGGTCACACAGGAAGTAGTAAAGCAGGAACTGATCAGACAGTCCGGCTTCAGATCCCATACCCTACCATGACACTACCAACATGGCTTCCCCCGGAGAAACGGGGGCTGTCAGGCAGTGGCTGTGGAGGCGTGGCAGAGGCTGGAGGTAACAGCTTCTCTCTGGAAATGGCACTCTCAGGGTAGCTTTCTGTCTCTAATCCAAACCCTGGGAGTGGACAAAATGCAAGCCAAACAGGAAGCTAGTACTCTTGAGAGTATTAAGGAGGTGGACAAGAGTTAGTAAAGAGCCTCCGCCCACCACTTCACCCCAAGAACACTGAGGCCAAGGTACAAACCACCGCCCAGAGCTAGGCAGCCACAGGTATGTGGGCTCAAAAGGAGACAGCTGTTAGCCAGGCTGGTACTGGGGGATTTGCCATAAGGAAGGTTTGTCCTCTTAGGCCAGGTTCAACTGTGAATCAAAGACAATGACTGTTATTTAATGTTACTAAGATTGCACATGTATATGACTTGGCTCCGAAAGGTTTTGTTAAGCCTCTTACCAGCACCACCAACAAAGCAAGCCAGCAAATATTGACTGAGTTACTACCCTGAACAAAGTTTTGTGTTCTCCTTCATTTGGTACTGGCACTGCACAGCCGGCCAGGCTTTGTTAGAGTCACAGGAAGCCTTCTTGCCGTCCCGCTCCTCTTACAAACCAGGCTCCTGTCACATTTCAGTAAGTCAGAAGACTGAGTAGTACTGTCCTGCTAGAGGCTGAATATGTGGCCAAAGAGAGCATTATGGGATAATCTGGCCAAAGGTGCCCATGCTAGAGTTTTAGCTCCTCTGAACTTCCAAGTTTAAATAATTATACTCCAAATTGGTATAAGGCACTTGTTCTGCATATGCTCAATGAACTGAGTTTTTAACTTATTGGTTAGCAGGTTTCTGAAACACTAAAGCCAGTTCAGCTGGGAAAATGGACATTTCACACCCTTGTCTCTGCTGTAGCTTAAGAGTTAGAACCCACCCTAAGCCCCACAACCTTGTCCCCACAACCAAAATTCTTCTATTCTTGACCCAATGCAAATAGAATGGAGGGGAAGGGTGGAGGCACCCCCACCCCAACTCCATGCCATAGACTTTTCAGATGGACACATGACACTGCTTCTCACACATAATCCTCATAACCACTCTGTGAGGGAAGCATATCCATCTGTTTCCAAGAGAAAAATAACAAGGCTTAGGCAGGAGAAGTCATTTGCACTGGTCAGCGCTGACAGGAGACTATATCCAGGCCTGCCTCCTGAGCCTACAGAGCCGCCGCTGCACCCAGGACTAGGCTTCACTCAAGAAGTTGCTGCATTAAAGCCCTATTACTAAAGATCACTAAAGTGCCACTTCATACCTTTAAAGTCTTAACGCGTAATAACATGTTCTTTCTCTGGAATTTCTTTGTAAGGCTTACAAACACTATGAAAATTGGCAAACTACTTCCCACAACATTCATTCCTCCACTAAGAAAAGGGGCAAGGCTGCGCCACTCCCATTTTACTGATAAGAGGGGGGTTAGAGAGAGGATGTCAAGGCTCTTCCCAGATTGCAGGAGAATGACGGAATGGAATGGCTCCTGCCTCCAGGACTGTACTAGCGAATGCTGCTGGTTGGCAATTTAGCTAAGCTCCTGGCTTGCAAGTAAGCACGAGAGAGAACATGTTTATAATGTTCCTGCAGTGTTTGTTGTGACACACCATTTACCCTGTGGTTATCCAGAGAAAAACCCTCACTGGGTAATGTCAGTACATGAATAGAGAATGGAATCAAAACTAGGTTCTGAAGCCCTAACCTGCCTGCCTGATTCTCAGCAGTGTCCTCTGCCCATTAGGTCAGTTGCCCCAGACTGGGTGATACTGGAGTAGGCATTATCCCTTTTGAATAACTGTAACTTAAAAAAGCAATCTAAATATTTACTCCCTCTTACTACATCCATTTTTTCATAAACAAATGTTATAACTTTCCAGTTCTGTTATCATAAATCCTCCTCTGATACCTTGAGATTTTTTTTGCCCTTCAATAATGTCACATTAGCCATGAAATTATACATTTAACTCTAATCCAGCAAGTCTCACCACCTGCCAAAGTAGCCATTTTTTAAAAAGCTTCATGTAAATTTCCTTGGACTGCCCTTTCAAATTGTTTCTAAAAATCTCTAGGTCATTTTCTCCTAAAGATACCTTAGTTTAGCCACATAAAGAATTCCCACTAATAACTGCACCACAACAGATTTTCTATTATTACAATTTAGTATTTATACTAAATATAGAATGATGTGGGTACTGTGCTAGTCTCTGGGATCATGGATACACCAAGCAGTGGATTTTTACCCATGAGTTTTAGTAAAATTATGAAAACTACCATTTGTTGCAGGTTTGCAATTTTACATGCATTGGCCTACAGAAACCTTACAAGGTAGACCCTGGCCTATCTGTATTTGATATTATAAAGAAAGGAGGCCTGGATAGGTGAACATTGGCCATCAGATAATGACTGAAGTGTACTGAGTGTGACAGTAAGAACTTGAATTTTGGAGTTAGACTTCATCAGCCTGCCGTGCCTACCACCCAGAGTCCCTCCAAACCACCTGCTTTCCAGATCAGCTCAGGGGTCCAACTTCTTTTTCCTCAACTCACAGCAAGATTGATTTTATCAGCTTGACAACTTTCTGCTAGCTGGGTGTTGCGGGTCATGCACCCACCCCATGAACCAAGGACTGCGTTCTACCATTCCCCCAGCCTGAGTCATTGGTGGGAAACAGATCAACAAGACAAAGCCCCTGCTGGAAGTTCAGGTAGGGGGAGTCAGATAATATTGCTTGGGTTCAAAGCAAAGTAGGATTGGTGCTCTAAAGAGCTATGAAGTTCTGGGTGGTGTTTAGGAGCAGCTTCCTATTTATTAGGGCTCCACATTTCTGTACCCCTTCACATCTTAGCATTTCTATACGTTTCCTGAAGACCTCCCAAGGATTACTTTTTAAAAGAGAAGGTGGTTCCCCCACAAAGTGTGCAATCGGTACCCGGTGTAGAGTTTGTTTTGCGTTGTCTTTTCTAGGAAATAGAAAGTCCTAGAGAAGGATAGAATTTCGGAGCTGTTTAGGACTTTAGAGATTATCTAGCCCAACTCCTCAATTTTATGGATGAGGAAACAGGTTCAAGTGAAGCAAATGGACTTTTTCAAGGTCAGAAGCGTGTACCCCGGCTCTCTCAGGTCTAGGCCCTTTCTCTCCACCCCTGGGGCCCCTGGGGCCTCAAGAATGCTCCCTCCACGCTAGTGTTTATCTGGCGGCCACGCCCGCACCAGAAACCCGGATCAGTGGGGAACCCGATACCCCCTTCAGCGGCCAAGCCTGCTCCAGCCACCCCTACGGGCAGGGCAGGTCACCGTTCGCGGTCCTGCCCTGAGCCAACCTCTGGGTCGCGGGCGGGGCTCTGTGTCCCAGCCCCACGACCCTGGGCAGAGTCCCCAGAACAAACAGACCCGCCCCTCACCTCCCAGTCGCAGCCCTGCACGTGCTGCGCCTCGTGCCCCGACCCGAGTCCCGCCCCCGCCCTCCATTGGCTGTTCCGTGCCTTTCTCCTCCCCCTCCCCCGCGACCAGGCTCGGCTGCGGCTCCACGTGACACGGGGAGGGCCGCCTCTCTTCAGCGGCGCTTCCAGAGAATGGCGAGATTGGGATGCGAGGGAAGAGCGGTTACGGTGGTCTGGAAGGAGGGCAGGGGTCATGAAGAGGGAGGCGAAGGTGAAACCACTGGTAGAGGGGTAGGGGCTGCCGCGGGAGAAGGCCTGTGACACAAACTCCAGCAGGCGCCAATCACGGGACTCAGGGGCGGACGGGGCGGGGCCGCCAGCGCTGCAACTCACCTGGCCCCGCACGTGTCTCGTTTGTCCAGGCAGGCTAACCAATCACGGACCAGAAGGCTGCGCCAGTCCTCCTGGCAGGGCGGGCCAATCCACGGCAGCGATCCGGGGAAGCTGGCCTGGCCTCATGAATAATTAATATGCCGGGGCCGGTCCGCGGGCGGGGTAGGGATGGAGGGAGGCGGGGGGTGCTGCTGGGCGCCTGCGCAGTAGCTGCCCGTATCGGCTGCTGCGGCGGGTCGCACAGCTCCGGCCCACATTTGGGGGGCGGGCGGGGGAGGTGAGGCGCGCGAGTGGAGCGTGGGGCACAATGTCCGACGCGGGCGGCGGAAAGAAGCAGCCTGTGGAGCCGCAGGCGGGGCCGGGCCCGGGGCCGGGGCGCGCAGCTGGGGAGAGGGGCCTGCCGGGCTCCTTCCCACTGGTCCTGAGGAAGCTGATGGAGAACCCCCCGCGCGAGTCGCGCCTCGGTGAGAGGCGGGGGTCCGCGCGCGCCGGGGGCGGGGCTTATGCAGGGGCGGGTCCTCGTGGGGCGGGGCCGGGGAGGTCGGAGGTCTGGGTGAAGTCCTGGGGGAGGGGGTTGGGGCCTGTGTTGAGAAGCCGGGAGGGTGGTGAGGGGCTTCGGAGAAGAAGGTGGGAAGGGAGTTGAGTGCGGTTGGGTCAGATAGAAGTTGGCGGTGAAGGGCTTGGGAGGAAAGTGTTGGGTGGGGTCGCGCCGAGGAGGTTCACTGGGCGCACGCGATGCGGAGGGGTTACTGAGGAGGCTGATGGGGGTCGCAGCAGCCACGTAAATGACGCTCCTGGGCGCCTTCTCTTGGTACGCCTGTATCAGAATCACTTGGGATTGTTGTTTAAAATGCCGGTTCCTGGGTCCCACCCTTCGCCCACCAAATCTGCGGCTCCTGGGACAGGAATCTGCATTTTAAGGAGCACCCCACCTGTGATAACAGCGTCCACTGAAGTTTGAGAGGCAGTGATGTATGGTGGCAAATTCTTTGCATTCGGCCTTCCCCCTCCTGGGAGGAGGACCCGTCTTCATCCCTCCGTGTGAGTATCCCCAGCTACTAGGCACAGAACTGGAGATTTTCTGGAAACGTGTCTCAGGGCTGTTGCTGGGGTGGGGGAGGGGTGTCAGGAGAAGGGATTCTAGAAGCCTTGAGGGGGAGATTGGGGCAGGCAGGTTAGACGGATGAGGGTGAGAATGTGGCCCTGAGGCCATTTACCTGGCTGGCTGGGGCTGACCCTAGACTTTGGGGCCACTGTCCAGGACTAGCCGCAGAGGTCCCTGGGACCTACTTGGAAAGCAGGTTTGGCCCAGGTTTTTTTGACCTGGGAACATGAGGTTCAGGGAGCAGCAAGAGTGCCACCTATTGTGGGGTTTTAGGTGCACCAAGGTATGCTTTCAGTCTGAGACTTGAGTTCCCAAGAACCTGTCAATATAGTTCAGGGGTTTGGGAAGGAATAGGCCTTCAGTGAATTGCCTGTCTTGGGGGATTAATTTTCTTTTTAAAAAATTCCATTTCTTTTGCTTTCCTGGGTTCTGAGGCTCGCATCCCCATGGCTGTCTCTGTTGGGTTATAAATAGCTTTAGCACATCAGGTGAGGCTAGACTTTGTCCTGCTTCAGGACCTCATGTGCACAAACCCTTTGTTTTTAAGGCAATGCCTTTGTTCCAGATCTGGGGCTGAGACAAGTTGCCAGAGCAGGGGTGCACATCTGTCAGGTTCTTGTTCAAGATTACCAAGTAATAAACATCCATGGCAATAATTCTGCCTTACCTTTGTAGAGTGCTTACAAAGCAGTTGACATTAAATTATTGTTTTTCACAGCTGTCCAATAGGGTATTCTCCCCACTTCCCAGATGTGGAGAGCTGATGCTCAGGGCGGTGGGGATGCTTTGTCAAGGTCACACAGCTAGGCCTTACAGCTCTTAGTCTGGTGCTTTTTCTTGTGTCACTAGTAACCACTGATGTCAATCTCTGTGACCTGAGGTATGGGCTTAGTCCCTTATCATCTCATAATTAGAATTCCATCCTATAAAAACACCGATTAAAAATATCCTTAATTGCTTAGGCCAGACAAAACCTGGAACTTACTGTTGTCCTTCAGTATGTCTGTTTTTTATCTCTTCTCTTCTCCTTACTGCTTTGATCCCCATGACTTCACCCAACATGGAGCACAGTCATTTCTGAATAGAAAGTAGAGTGAAGAGCTCTGGGGAGGAGAACAGAGAGGCCATCTGGCCCACCCAGACCACCAGAGCTTGGCTTTCTTCCCATTTGATTTTAAACCAAGGTCTGGTACAGAAGGCAGTTGCAAGAATTCAGGTTAATTCATATTAGAAGCCATGCCAAATTCTATTTGTCAAAATCTCCACCTTCTTAATTCACTGGGTGTGTCCATTTTTATTGGATCAACAGGCTACTTTTTGGCCATCTGTGGTCTAGGAGTCCATGTGTGACTTTTCCAACATAATCATATTAGATTTCTCTTTTTCACTTCAAAATCCAGAGTTCAAAGTTGTCTCCCTCAATTTGAAAACCCATTATGAACTTGTCATGAGTTTTATCTCCCACTTCCCTGGTTAGCATCTCTGTCACTTTGATTTCCTTCCAACCTTGTCGCATTTCTCCCCTTTTCTCTTAATTTGCCCTTCCTTGGATATTCACTTGCATAACTTTTTGACTAAGACATTTAGGTGGGATCCAGTCCCCACTGATGGATCAGTTTTGCTTTGAATAGAAACAAACTTTCTTCTTCAGCTCTACCCCTCTCCCTCTTGCAGAAATCTGCCTTCAGTCTCATTTGCTTGTTCAAGGATAGAGGTCTCTTGAAATGGTTGCTCTGAAAAAGGTCCTGAAAAGACAGCTCCATGCCCTCTCATCTGATAAACCTCAGGAGTCTGTTTGCAAACCCATCATTCTTCGTTCAATATATAGATTTCCCCATGGCCCACTGCCTGCCTTCTCCTGTGTTGGCCCCCAAGATCCGGAAATGAATCAGACACAGTCCCAGCCCTCAACAAGCTCACAGTAATAGTGAACGCTTGCCATGGGCCAGCAGCTTTGTACGACACTTCGAAATGTTACCTCTAGTCTTCACCAAGGAGACAGCATTATCTTTATTTACAGTGGTGGACAGAGACTGGGAGAGTTAGGTGACATGGCTAAAGTCACACATCCCAGCAAGTGGGGAACAGAGCTGGGATTCAAGTCCTAGGCGGGTTGCTGTGGAGAAGCAAAGCAGAAAAGGACAGGACAGGACAGGAGAAACACAAAAGTTCTTGGCCTGAGGAACCAGCCATTTGCTAAGACATTGTAAGACACCAGGAAGGATCAGAATCTCTCATTTTCTCCCTGTAGCCTCTTTGCTGCAGATGCCAATCCCACAGGCCATTCTGAACTCACCCTGGGACCACATCAGGCCTCTGAGAGATGGGTCAGCGCCGTAAGGCTCACTGCTCACCTTCTGGGATTGAGTGACCCTCTTGCGTGGTGTCTCATCACAGATTTTGTGTCTGCAGATAAAGAAAAGGGGAAGGAAAAGCTGGAGGAAGACGAGGCCGCGGCAGCCAGCACCATGGCCGTCTCGGCCTCCCTCATGCCACCCATCTGGGACAAGACCATCCCATATGATGGCGAGTCTTTCCACCTGGAGTACATGGACCTGGATGAGTTCCTGCTGGAGAACGGCATCCCTGCCAGCCCCACTCACCTGGCCCAGAACCTGCTGCTGCCTGTGGCCGAGCTCGAAGGGAAGGAATCGGCCAGCTCGTCCACGGCATCGCCCCCATCCTCCTCCACCACTATCTTTCAGCCCTCTGAAACCGTCTCCAGCACAGGTTGGTGACGGGCCTCTGGCCAGGGCCACCTTTCCCAGCCAAGGAAGTCCTATTCCCACCAAGGGCTGCTTGTGTCCACACACCCTTCCCTTAGAGGATGTCCTGGTGGGCCCGCAAGGTGGAGAAGGCCTCTGCTCCCTCCCTTTCAGCGCAGTCCTCCGAGGTTAGAGATAAAAATAGCGCTCACATCAGTGCAGTGGAGCCTCTCTTGTTGGCTGGCGTGCTACAGATGGTTGGGACCGTGGAGTGAGACCTTCCAGTTTGGGCCTTGCAGGACAGAAATCCCATTCTACATTTCCTCGGTGCTGTTCTTCACCCTGCATGCACTTTGCCACAGATAATCGGGAAGATCTAGCAGTAATAATAACAATAACAGTAAACAATAAGAAGAATGACACATTCACTTAGCACTTACTCTATGCCAGGCATTAACATGTAATCCTCACAGGAACTTTATGAGATTGATAGATTACCCCTGTTTTATAGGTGAGGAAACCAAGATGTGAACTAACTTCCTCAAGGTCACACAGCTGGTAGGTTGTGGAGGCAGCACTTGGAGCCAGGTACTGCTTAGGCACCGGCACAAAGAAGGCATTCCTGCTGCCAGGACAAACATCATCTGTGGAATTTCTCCATCTGCTTGTCCCTTTTCTGTTTTACCTCTAGAGGTTGATTGCTTTTCATGCCCCTTGGACATGAACCCACCAGAGAAGGCATGAGCTCTGCAAATCTTTCTGCAGACTCAGTGTGAAGTATACAGGGAAGGACCCCAGGCACCCACACCGAAGGAATTCTGCTATTTACTATGGAAAAACATTCAAATGCAAAAGTAGGAGACTACTATAATGAACCTCCATGTAATGTCACTCAGCTTCCATAATTCTTATTTTCTGTAACCTCTTCCATTCCCCTCACCTGATTATTTTCAATCAAATCCTAGATACTATATCATCCACAAATATTTCAATATGTATATAAAATGTAAAGGTTCTTTTAAAAAGCACAACAATAGCAGTGTTACATCTGAAAATGACAATAAGTCCATAGCATTCAAATTTCCAAAAAGTTGTCTCATGAATGTTGCTGCTTGATTGAAAAGGATCCAAACAAGACCCTTTTCTCTTAACACATTTCATTTAGTTACATCTTTTAAATCTCTTGTAATCTATAGGCTCCCCTATCCTTTTTTTTTTTTCTTTGTAGCTTATTTGTTGAAGAAACTGAAAATTTTGTCCTCTAGAGTTTTGTATATGCTGGACTTTTCTGACTATATCCCTGTAATGCCATTTAACACATTTCTCTGCCCCTTGCTTTTTTCCTGTAAACCGGTTAGACCCAGAGGCTTCAGCTGCTTACAGCTGAATAATTGTTTAAAGGCAGCTCATTTTCGTGCTGGTCAGCTTGCCCTACAAGGCCAGTTCCGTGTGTGAATAGGGAGCAGAGCTGGAAAGGAGCTCTCATCTTATACCTTAGACCACTTAGGTGGCATTTGCCTTTGATTTCAAGTAAACCTTCTTAATGAAGTAAGACATACAAAAGTGGTTACTTCATAAGTATACAGCTTGATGTGTCTTCATAAAGTGAACCCGTCCACGTAACTACCATCCAAATCAGGATACAGAACACTTCCGGTATCTCAGAAGGGCTTGTGACCCTGCGCAGTCCTTTCTCCCTGGAGGGAATCACTAGCCTCATTTCCATCACCAGAGAATCATGAAATTGTATCTTGTGTCCTTTTTTTATATTTAAGTTAATTACATTTACTCTCTCACATATATAGCATCCTATAGCTAGCTGTATAGTATATGTAGTTTATGTGGGCATCAGACTCTCTTTATACTGATAAAATAGATTACAAAACACATTTAGGGAATACTCCTGTGACAGCAAAACCACACAGATGCAGTAAGACTTACACTGAAGAACTGACTATACACATGGTAGAAATGAAAGTAGAATTCCCCCTCTTAATTTTTCTGTTCATCTGTAGAAAATATATAAACTGTGTATTTGTGTCTAGCTTCTCTCCACAACTTCATAAGAATCACCCATGTCGTTGCCTATAGCAGTGGTTCCTTCATGTTCTCTGTGAACGGTGTTCCATTGTACGGCCATATCGCAGTTCACCCACTCTACAGATGCTGGGCATTTGCAGTGTTTCTAGTTCTGGGTTATACATACTTTGGTAAATATATGTATACATTTCGCTTGGTTATTTACATAAGAGTAGAATGGCTGGGTCGTTGGACGTGCATATGTTCTGCTTTTATAGATGCTGCCAAATAGTGTACAGAGGGGGTTGGCCATTTATTGTTCCCCCACAGAGCAGGGGAGTCCTAGTGGTCAGCCTTTGGTACCTCAGGTGTCTGTTTTGCAGGCATAGAGTTTGGCAGCCTCAGTATTCCTACAGCTGCCATGCTCGTCCCTGGTCATTGACTCCGCTGATGCTCAGTCCTCTCTGTAGTTAGTTAACCTCCTCCAACAGGACACAGTGAGTTTATGGGCATGATCCAGTTAAAAACCCAATTGTGTCACACCTCGGCTTAGAACCCTCCAATGGCTTCTTCCATCTCAGTAAAAGTCAGAATCTGTGGCACTGTGGACCTCTGGACTAGATAATGTTTTGTTGGGGGTGGGGAAGGACTGTCCTGGGCATCGTAGGGTATTTAGCAGTATCCTTGGCCTCTGTAGATGCCAGAAGAGCACTGCACCCCAGCCCCCATCCTCACATGTCCAGATGTCCCCCGCAGGACAAAATCCTTCACTATTGAAAATCAACGCTTTATTCAGATTAAAGCCCTAAACACTCTGTTCTGGGTCGGTCCCATTACTCCTCCCTCTCATCCGCTCCCTCCAGCCATGTTGGCCTTCTTTACTGTTCCTTAAACACACCAGTGCCTTCCCCCTAGAATAACATTCCAGGAAGGCAAAGGATTTTTACTTGTTTGATTCACTGCTTTGTCTTTGCCAGGATGGTATCAGCATATGGTAGGTGCTCAATAATATCTATTAACTGAATAATCAGTTTGTGTACTCCTGTCAGTAG
The DNA here is from genome assembly GCF_040802235.1 of Manis javanica. Lineage (NCBI taxonomy): Eukaryota > Metazoa > Chordata > Mammalia > Pholidota > Manidae > Manis > Manis javanica. The sequence continues at coordinate 112,366,944 of NC_133165.1, forward strand.
CACTGAACAAACAGGCCAAAGGTGTAGTTTTTTTCTTAATAACTTATCTCTAATAAACACACAACCTTTGAATTCTGTAAGTGCCTTTAATCCAGTGTTCCCTATAGAGTGGCAGCTGGGTAGGGCAGAGAAGAACAAGGATTCAAAATCAGCCAGACTCACACTCAACTTTTGTTCAGTCACTATCTGTGTGAGCCCCGGAAAACCACATTTCTCTGAGCCTTAGTTTCCTTATCTGTAAAATAAGGCTAACATCCATCTTCCACGTAGAATCGTCGTAAGACTAATTTGAATGTGCTCCTTAGAAAAGGAATTCAAAAATGGAAGCCATTTCGTTATTCCATCTTTGTCCCTTACCCATTATAGTTCGTGGCGAGATTCAGCTGTTTCTCATTACTTGAGAACTTGAAACCACAGGAAGTTAAGGGGATATAGTGATTTAATGTTTTGCATAACATTTCTGGGAGGAAAAACAATCAGAAAATCCTTTATTTTTTGAGGGCTTCTGTTTCCTTTTGAGCATTTTGTTCCTAAAGGGAAGAATTCCCCATGTCTGTGTCATTGAACTGCATCACGTATGCCAGTCTGGCTCGGGGACTGCTGCCATTGTGGGTTTTCTTCCCGCCAAGGGGCAGTGGCCTGTGCAACCCTGAGATTCAAGCAGGTGTCTTGGTGTGTGAAAAAGTGAGTCTTTGCCGTCCAGTGGGCCCCTTCAGGACCACCTTCCTCTGTGTCTTTCAGAATCTTCCCTGGAGAAGGAGAGAGAGACACCCAGTCCCATTGACCCCAACTGTGTGGAGGTGGACGTGAACTTCAATCCCGACCCTGCCGACCTGGTCCTCTCCAGTGTGCCCGGTGGGGAGCTCTTCAACCCTCGGAAGCACAAGTTTGCAGAGGAGGACCTGAAGCCCCAGCCCATGATCAAAAAAGCCAAGAAGGTCTTTGTCCCTGATGAGCAGAAGGTAACCTGGTATCTGTTATAAATGAAGGTGCAGCCTTGGTTCAAGGGGCTGTGTTTCCTCACATTTGATTTTGTGTGGAGGACCTGCCTCCTTGTGGACAGCATTTAGAAAAGCATAAATTAAGAGCATAGAGGCATATCCTGCAGCAATTGGTAGAAGAAAAGGGAGTCATGTGGTGTTTGGCCCTAGTGTGACTCCCTAAAGCTTCTCTTCCCTTCTGGGCCACTGGCGATGTTGATGTTCCTGCTGCTCTAGCTTTAGCCCAGCCTTCAGGCAAGAGCTCACTAAGCCACAGGAACTGGGTTTGAATAAACTCTTGCATGGAAAGAAAAGATAGTTGTATGTTGCCATCCCCAGGGAAAGCGAGCAGTTTTGAAGCTGACGTTTTTATAGACACTGGGAGATGGGGAAGGGCAAGGAGGATTTTGCAGTTTTTCCATCCTCTCCTATGAAAAACTCACAGGAAGATCTTTTCATCCAAGCTTTGGAGTCAGGGCAGACCTGGACTGAAATACCACTTTGCTACCTAGACCTAGCTGGGCCTTGGGTTCTCATCTGTAAAATGGGAATAACATACCTGCCTCTCAGGAGCCTCCTTAAGGCCTTGATAGTAGTGATGATGAAAATGGTAAACAGTTATGCAGTCCACAACCATGTAGGCCAGGCACTGTTAAAAGCATCTTGTACATACAATCCTCAAACAACTCTGTGAGGTAGTTACAGTTATTATCCCCCATTGTAAAGATGAGGGACCTGAGACATTGGGAGGTTAAGGAACTTGCACAGTTCCACTGCTAGTAAGTGGCAGAGCCAAGCTTTGAACTCAGGGGACTGGACCCCTGCGTAGTGTACAGGCCCTTAGCCACAACCAAAATGCCCCAGAGAAGCAAGGGCATGGACTACCAGGAAGTGGGGTCCCCCTCCCTCCACCACATATCTAGCAAAGCACTTTGTTGCTGATCCCACCTCCCAGTAGGCAGCGCAGGGCCCGCAGTGTCCTTGGCACATGCAGCTCCTTCCCGGGGTCCAGCTCTTACTCTGCCTGCCTCAGATGAGTTGTAAGAGCAGTCGGGGGTGAGTGCTGGAAGGAGTAAAAGGCAGGTTCCCTCGGGAAGGGGAGAGACCCACAAAGGACACTTCCCCACAGGACGAAAAGTACTGGACGAGGCGCAAGAAGAACAATGTGGCTGCCAAACGGTCCCGAGACGCCCGGCGCCTGAAGGAGAACCAGATCACCATCCGAGCAGCCTTCCTGGAGAAGGAGAACACAGCCCTGAGGACGGAGGTGGCTGAGCTGCGCAAGGAGGTGGGCAAGTGCAAGACCATCGTGTCCAAGTATGAGACCAAGTACGGGCCCTTGTAACCTGTGCGCCCACCAGGCAGTGCTGCCTGAACCTCAGACCTGCCTGGGGCTCCCAGAACCCACGTGCGCATGGAGACTTATGACTCGTCATGGGCAAATGGCGGTGCACCTGCTCCAGGAGTGTTCACGTCCAAGCTTCATTATCACATGGCCAGCGCACTTGACGACTTCCTTGAGGGGCCAGCCTCCTCACAGGTGGGACACGAGAGAACCTATGGAGACGGGTGAATCAGCCTTAGTTTCTATTCTTGGATGTCCCAGTTGAATCGGAAGGGGGACCTCTGGAGTACAGATCTCTCTTTCAGGGTGCTCAGGCTTCCCTGACCTCCCCTGCTCCCTGCCCTCCATCTTCCGGCCTGGCCGTTGAGACCGGTCTCCACCGACTAAGTCGTGATCATTGTTGCCCTTATGTCTTCTCAGGTAGCAGGGCGCATTTCTAGGTCGGGTGTGTCTGTCTCCACCTCACCCTCCCAGAAAGTACTGGAGAGAAAATTTCCATCTTTCTCAGAGGTAGAAAGATACACCAGCTCCTCCCTAGTGTCTGCATAGGCACCAGGCCACAGGAGCAAGGTCTCTGCACAGCCTGGGACAGGGTTTGGGTCTGGGGACTGTGCGCAAGTGCACCTAGCCAGTCTTAGCTCCGACACCCTTTTTCTCTCGTGGCTCCAAGGCCTGTCAGTTGGCTCTCTCTGTATTTCATCTGCTGTGTAGGAGAGACTCCCAGGGCAGCCAGTCTCTGAGCCCTGATCACAGTACAGAGGGAGGCCATCTCTTCTCCAGGTCACTCACAGAAGTCACCTGAATCTTGTTTGTCCCACTAGACTGGGCCTTTGGACCTGCTGTTTCTTTCCACCCAGTGACCAGTCTCAGATCCTGGATTTAGAAGGAAGACCCCCTCGTCTAGGAAGCTTAACTTCCTGGAGCCAGGCTGCACCTTCCGCATGGTGTTTAGAGAACCGGCTCCTCCAGTCCCCTTACACTGCAGGCCAAGAGCCGGGCATGTTTCTCGAGAAGCTCCTCTGTTTTCTTGCTCTGCTGTCTGGTGTGGGCCAAGCCAGCATCCGCTCTCTCTGAAGGCAGAAGAGGCTTCCTAGCCCTTGCTTCAGGATCCCTCCCCTGTGCAAGCTGACCCTGAGGTCATCCATTGGGCAGAACATGTGGTCCGGGGTCACCAGGGTCACAGCACAACACTTACGGGATAGGAGGCTCTTGGGACATCTGTGCCGGCTGGAGTCCCCTCATTCTGGGTCCCAGGAGATGTGGGCCACCCACATGGGCTGGCCATGGCATGGAGTGGAGGGTCCTTGCGGCTGTGGCTTCACTACCTCACAGCTGCTCTTTGTCTTGTGTCCAACTGGACTTTTCCTTTTGCTCGGCCCAGATTAACTGAGGAAGTCCGTGGAACCCTCTGTGCATTGTGGTCTGCTGGGGCACCTGGACATGGGTGTATTTATTTGCTCAGGGCGGGCAGCCTGTGGTAAAGGAGTCAGAGGTGATGGGTGCATTTTGTCATGCTTACCACTGGCTTTGTTTAAAGTGGTGGCTCCAAGCCCCAGGCCCTGTCCCCTAAAGACTTTTCACAGCAGATGTTAAGACCAGGGGAAGCCATGCACTGGCCGTGGACCACACCCCATGGGAATGCCATGGCCCTCCAGGGACCTGCACACCTGCTTTTCTGGGGGACTTGACAAGGGTCCCTAAGGCCAAGGGAGGTGACCCCCTCCCTCCAGGCCCCTGGCTTTTACTTTGTGATTCTATAAAAACCGTGTTCACACTTTTCACTCTGTTGTAACCACACAGGGCAGTTGCATCCAGCATGTCAGTGTCCTGCCCCGGGCAGCTCGCCAGCCCAGCACTTGCCCTCTGGTCTGGCTACCCACCAGGAGGGCAGTTCTCATTTTGTTATTGGTAGAAGAGCCTCCAGCTTAAAAGCTCTTCATTTTCTTTGGCCAAAAAGTGTGTGGTTTGAGGTTTTTGTTACTCTGTTTTTTTAAAGGCTGGACATTTAATCTCTGATGGAGTCCGTGTTCTGACCCCAGTGGGTGACATGATGGCCTGATGGCTCTCCTCTTTGTCCCACCTATGCGTGTTCAACACCGACCCCTTCCACCACCCCCAGGCAGTGGGTATATGGTTCCTTCCCAAAGTGCTTATTTGGAAAGAGTGTGGTGGCTGGCCTCATTTAGAAGAGCCCTTTTGAGTCAGGAGCCTGGCAGGGACAGGAAGATGTCCATGGAGGTCGACATTTTGGGGAAAGGAGCCCTCAGGTAAGTGCATATCCTTCCCGGACCTAAGAACCAGGTCCTTGCAGAAGGGGAGGGCTGGTGCCTGCTCAGTTTCCATCATGGAATTGGGAGTCCCCTTGACTTCTCCCTGGACCCTCTTCATCTTGGAGCCAACAGCCAAAGAGTGAGGCTCCTATGCTCAGATCTTTGACGTCCTCTAGAAAGCACTGGTGGATAGAGAAACCAGTGTGAATGGCTTTCCATGGGTTCGTGATCGGCTGTGAGGCACCATCCCTTTCTAAGTACCCTGTCTTCATGGCAGCTTTGATGCAACCTCAGAATTGACAAATCATGAATGAGCTAGAACGTTACAAGACTATACATATAATAAATGTCTATCTAGATATAGAAATATATATATATATTTAGAGAGAGAGCTTTTAGATAGCTCTCCTGATGGCCAGCAGCCTTGTGGAGGATTTGGCTAATTCTTACCTTGGCCAAAGGGAGGGGCTTGCCTGTCTGGATCCTGAGGTTGGGGAGGCACTTAGCAGTGACCCTTGACTCTAGATAAGCATCACCCTGCTGAGGGGGCGCTGAGGCCCTACGAAGGCGGCTTCTGTCGTCCTCCAGCCTGAGGCAGGGTGGCAGGCATGGGGGCCAGCAGAAGTGGGTCCCCTCTGTGCTGGGCAGCTCTCCATCCAGGGCCCTGGGGAGCTCTGCTCTGCATAACACAAAGGGCCAAGAGCCCCTGGTTTTCATGGCAAAGCCCCACCCCAGACCTCCTTGGACATCCTGTTAATTAAGTGCAATAAATTTTTCTAGAAAATGGCAAAGATGACTCCCAGGTGGCTACTGCTATCTTAGGCTCTTGGGGATGCCAGAACCCCACGTGGTTTTATTTTTCTAGGTGCATGTGATGGAATGAGTGGGGCTCTGCGTCCTCCCCTGGGAGCTGACATCCCAGTGGCCCTCTCCTTACCTTTGTTAGGGAAAGGAGACGACGAGAAAATACCTTCTTCCCAGCTGGGGAGGGCAGAAGCAGACTAGCCCATTGGCCTTACGTGCGTGTGTGCGTGTGAATGTGTCGCTGCTGGTGGGCCGGAGTGATGCGGCAGGGAGGGAAGCCGGGAATGTATCCTTTTCAAAACAAAATTAAATATTTTGAGACGAGAATTGTGGGGCTGTTTTTTCTATCCTCCTCACCTCTTCCAGTATTCCCTTTGTCTGTGTGTCGACCTCGGAGCCTGAAGGTCATCCCAGACACCCAGCATCACCAGCCGCGCAAAGTCACCTAACTACTGTGGGCCTCAGTGCCTTCATCTGCCAGACAGAAGCCATTCCTGTCTGCTTACCTCACTGTTCATTGAGCAGGTACCGATAATCAGACCAAAAGCAGTTTGAACAAATAATACTGTACAGCTGGTAGAAAGATGGGGAACTGCTTGTGAAAAGTGTCCCAAACAGGGAACACTTGATGGCAACTATGTAAAAAAAAAACTAAGAAGACAGTGAGTTAGATCCTGGTGGTGGGATTCTGGGGGGTCTTCCTTTTCTTTGGCCAAACCTCCTGTCTGTGGTTATGAGACCTTCACAATTAAACGCCAGTTCATACACAAGGATTCTGCCACCTGCAGGGCACCAGCCATAGTAGTTACTTAGCATTGGTGTCCCCAGGTCCCCTGCTCAGGGCCTGCCTGGGTTCCCTGGGACTTTCACGGGGTGGGGGGGTCACAGAATAGGGTGTACCAGCCTTGTCCCTGCCTGCTGCAAGTGCCCCGCCCTCTCCCCCTGTCCCACCCTTGCCCTCTGTGCTCTCTGGATGCCCACCAGGCGTCTGCCTCCAGCAAGGCCTGGAGAGACACCCTGTCCTGCCTCCCTCACTGCGTATTGTCAGGGCTCAGGGTCCGTGTGGCCTGAAGGACCTGGATCCACTTGTATTTTTGTTTCTGAGGAAAAAACAAACATCAGTGGCTTGGAGATGGGTCGGTAAGGTGGGCTTTTTCAAATGGCATTTTACAAATTAACGTTGAGTCTCAGAAAAGCAAAGTGATATGTTCCAAATCACAACAGCAGAGCTGAAATTCAAATGCAGAGAGGGTTTCAAACTTTCATATCCAGATTCCCAGAACAGTAATGGCGAGTGGACTGTCCAGCCCTGCGATCAGGGCTGTCACACACTCCGTCTTCTAACCAGCCACACCCTCCCACCTACAAAGACCTCCAGCTCTGCCTCCCCTTGTTCCAGCTCTCAGGACTGAGCACCTACTACATCCTGGGCCTGGGCTGGGTGCTTTGAGGCACTATCATTTAAATTTCAAGGGGGTGTTGTTACCCCCATACAGATAGGAAAACCAAAGTTAGAGAAACCTCATTCAGCAAATACTAAATGTCTGTTTTATGTCAGCCCTGTCTCCTCCCCTCACAGTCTGCTAGGAAAGATAAAATGACATGGGCAAAAATAGAGAATGACGGACTGTGGTAAGTGGTGTGGCTGAGACTGGGGAACTGGGAGAGACCAGTTATACTGGTGGAGTCAGGGAAGAGCTTTCTGTGGGTGGATTTAAGCTGAGACTAGAAGGGTGAATGGGTGTGACTTGCCCCCAAGGCTCACAACCAGTTGGGCACAAGCCCAGTCGCGCCAGTAGCTACTGACCCCCATCCGTATACCCTTCAGTTTCCCAGGCAGACCCAGCTGTCTAGCTGGCCAGAGGGAAGCACTTACACGAGGACCCAGGGTGAGTGCAACCCTGACACCACAGCCTCTAGGCACTGAGGTTGGGAACAGGATGCCAAGAAGCCAAGGGAGGCAGACCTAACCTACCACAGCCTTCACTCTGGGGGTCAGATCTCCAGTCAAAGGCCTTGCCCAGGCCCTGCTCCTCCCCCGTGGTCCCCCGGGGGCTGCTGCATGGCTATCTGACCCTAGCCCTGGGCACAGTTGACTGGCCAAGGAGTGAGCGTGAGGTCCCTCCTGATCTATCAACTTGAAGTCTTTCTCCCTGGGGATGACCTGCCTAACCCACTGTGTTTTGTTCTCTGCATACAAATAAATGCTTTCATCCAAAGCAGAGGTGTGTGCAGCATTGGGGGAAGTACAGGGACTGTGGGCTTTAAATACGTCAAAGCAGTGAGATGGCCGCCGAGCGAGTGGCAGGTAAGAACATAGGCTCTGGAGTCAGTCCTGGGTTCAAACCCTGTTTCTATCACCAATTTGGGCTGTCATCTTGGGCAAGTCACTTCCCCTGTCTGGGCTTCTGTTTTCTTTAGAAGGGGCCACCAGCCTCACAGGCAGTGGCAGCTGCCGTGGTGAAGATGATGTAAAAGGTACTGACCTATACACAGAGGTCAGCCCCTCCAGGCCCAACAGCTTCGGCCAGGAAGAGGTGGCCACTGGATGGTGTGGATGCAGCCAGGGTAAGCCCAGCTGTGTGGCCTTGGGCCATTACTCTACCTCCCTGAGCTGTTTCTCTGTTCAGTGCTACAGATAATGTGTGAGTGCCTGACACAGTGCAGCTCCCTCCCACCTCCCAGCTTCCGGGAGGATGTATTTCCAAAGCTGCACACATGCCCCAGTCCTTGACTGTACCCAGCTGCCAGACAGCCCTCACCCACCTCCCTGTGGCTGTGCCAGGCCAGCCCATCTGGCAGCTCCTGACATTTGCAGCTACTCTGGGAAAGCTGCCAGCTGGAGATAGGGGCGAGCAGCAAAGGAAATCAGAACAGGTGTGAAGGTGGGTGCCCCCAGTCCCAGCCAGCCCTCCCTGCACTCACATCAGCTTCTTACTTCAGCAGCTCTTCTAGTTGTGCCGGCTGGCAGCTGGGCCCAGCGGAGCCAGAGCCTATTGTGAGCTGCCCCTTCTGTCAGCAGGAGCGGGGGCTGCACAGGCCATGTTCAGCCTCCCCCAGCAGCAGCTGCTGGCATCTATAAGCTGGGTGGGGGCCATCCACTCTGGCCTGGGTTCCAGGTCCACTCCAAGTCCAGACTGGGAGGAGACGGGAGGCAGAAGGGCTAACAGGGCCTTGGGTGCTGCCTCCAGGCCCATGCTGATCCTGAGTGGGCCGCAGGGAAAGCAGAGGGAGGAGGAATCCAAGCCCATTCTCTCAGAGCCCCATCTTGGCTGTCTCCTATCATCCCAGCCTCACTGGGCCCTAAGATGTGTTTCTCATTTTCAAAGGAGGACACTGAGCCTTGGTGAGGTCTTAGCTGACTTGCCCAAAATCTCACAGCTACCAAGTATCAGAGCTGAGATCCAAACCAGGCCTGGTGACTGCTGAGCCCAAGCTCTTTCTGCCATTTCAGCCATTTGGCCAAGGTGTCAGCACTGCCTAGGCCCGCCCATGCCAGAAGGACACCCCTGCCCTCCACCTCCCTTGGGCCAGGAGAGGTCAGCCAGCTGAAGTAGCCAGGACAAGGCCTGGTCTGACATCGATGGGCTGCCCAGGCCCCCATGGCCAGCAGTGGGGTCCAGGACCAGGTGGTGGTGGTGGGAAGGAAAAGACCGACATTTGTCCCACGTTAGGCAGGTTCTCCATGGTGACCCCATTTGGCAAATGTGGAAACTGAGGTTCAGACAGAGGAAGTAACTTCCCTGAGGCCACACGGCTTCTCTTCCCACTCCTGACCTCTTCTTGGTCCCCAGCTACTGTTGAACTTCCCCCCTTCCCCACCAAAGCATGGGACCAGGGTCAGAGGCTTTGGACACCAAGGACCTTAGACATTACCACCTCCCTGAATGGATGAGAAAGAGACCCAGAGAGGGGAAGGAGCTAAGGTCTCACAACAAAATGAGACTCAGGCTAAGGGATCCTGCATCTGCACGCATCCCATCTCCTTGGAATTGTGCCAAAGGTGGGTGGTCCTTCTTCTCCCACTGACTGCGCCTATTCCTACCCAGACCATGAGCTGTTCATGGAAACCTGGGCTCACGTGGAACCAGAAATCAGGCCACACTCATTCCAGCACCATCTCCAGCTTGCTGTGTGACCTCCTGCAAGCCACATCCCTCTCTGAGCTACTTCTTCATCACTCCCATGGGGATCAGGATTCCTGCCCATTTGTCAGGGTTGCTGTGAGGTTCATATAGATGCTGGACAGAAGCCCTTGTAAATTGCAAGGGATGAGACATGGGATAGTACCCCAGCCCAACACATCAGACCCAGAATGTGATTATAGGTGCCTTGCCCCACTTTTTCCCCCACATCACATACAAATCCCCTTCCCCACAGACATGCCCATGCCTGCAATTCCACCACTAGAAAAGATGGTTGGTTGGTTAAGAGGGAGGGAGATAGAGGCAGGAGATGGGGCCAGGCCACTCAGGGCTGAAGAGCATGGCTGTTCTCCGAGGGTCTGAGCCTGGAACTTCCTTGACCCTTGTCTGTGGCGGGGCTGGGCATACCCCCAGCCCCAGTACTCTGTCTGAGAAGCTGTTGGACTGAGCTCAGATGCCCGGAATCCTACCTAGAGTCTTGCTGAAGCCCCAAGTGTGAGCCTATGGGTGTGACCGGAGAAGTGAAGGTGCCCAGAGGGGGGCTAGACCCCTGAGCCATGAGCCAGTGCCCAGCCCACAATGACTCATTGAGTGTCTTCTTGTTCTGGCCTCAGTTTCCCCATCTGCCCAAGAGGACTGGAAGTGTGGCTCTCAGTACCAATGTTCAGACTTGGTACCATCCCTAGGCCTTTGCCCATGCTTTCTCTTTCCTTTCTTCTCTGCCCCACAAACTCCTGGTCATCCCTCCAGGCCCCAGTTAGTAGTCACCTCCACCAGGAAGGCTTCACCAACTCTTTTGGGGAAAAGTTGCCCCTCCTGCATGATCCCACGCCTTCTTCTGGAGGCCCCCAGCCAGGCCCAATCCCTCCCTCACACTTGACAAGAAGACCCAAGGAATTATAACACATGAAATGCTTAAAATAGTGCCAGGCATGTAGCAAGCAGCCATATGTACCATCTATAGCCCAACAACTTCCCCATGAGTATCTCCAGCTCCAACCACTCCCCTGAGCTCCAGATCTTCCTCAATACTTCCACTTGGGCATCTCACACGTATTTCCACCTTCACCTGCCCAAAGGCTCCTGGTCTCCCCACACTTCTCCCTTCATCTTCCCTTCAAACTAAAGGGTCCTACCGTTCCTTAGGTGCTCAGACCTAAGTCTTGGGGTCATCCTTGATTCCTGCTTTAGCCTGCAGCCCCATCAAGTCCTTCTGCAAATTTTGTCAGTTCTAGAATCCAGATGCTTCTTGCTACCCGACTGCCATCCCATGGTGTCTGAGCCACCACCATATCCTGCCCAGATCAGAGCAGCACCCTCCTGATTCTCTGTTCACCCCTCACTGCAGCCTTTAAACCACGTGTTATATCCCATGGCCCCCATCACACTCAGAAACAAAGCCAAACTCCTCACCACAGCCTAAAAAGCCCTGTGAGACCCGGCTGCCGACCCAGCCCACTGCCCCCCCCTCCACCCCAGCCCCCATCCGATGTCTGGCCACTTTGCCCATTGGCTCCTCTTGGGTCATGCCCGACTCCTTCCCATCTCAAAGCCACTGCACTTGCTGTCGTGTCTGCCTGGAGCACTGCCCCCAGATCTGCTTGGCCTAGTCCCATTCTCAGTGCCCGGCCCGCCCAGCGCTCAGGCACAGAGTAGTGGCTAAATGTGGTCTGAAACCAGAGAGGATGACAGGACCAGGGCTGGGTATGCAATCGTGCACCTCACCACCAGGTGGCACAGCACACAGGCCTCTGGGTGTTGACCTCAGCTCCAGCCTCCAGCTAAGAGATTTGGCCTCTTAGCAAAGCCTTCTGGGGCCTCTGTGCCAGGCGGTACTGGGGGGCACCAGCTGACTCGGCCCCCGCCGTGCTCGTCCTCCAGTGGCTACTGGCGGACCGTCCAGGGGTAGCCACAGAAGCCCGGGAGGAGGGAGGGTTGGCTGACTCCCATGGCCTGTACTTTTAGGCTCTTTCTGGGAAAGTGGACGGCTAGGCATGAAGGGTGCTGTGCAGGGAACCGAGGCTCAGCCACAGCAAGGTGTCTGGGAGCCTCAGCCGTGCAGTCTGTTTGCCGAACCTGGGTGTGTACCTCACCTCCTCCATATGCCTTTGACAAGCCTGTTCTGGCTCGGAGCCTCGGTTTCCTCTTCTGTCAACAGGGGATAAAAATGTGAGCAAGGGCTGGCATCCCATGTTCTATGGAGAACTGAGGTGGGCTGCTCTATCAGAATAAGTCTGAGGGGCTTTCCAAGGGGCCACTCCAGTGGTGGGTGGTATGTGCAGGTGGGTAGCATGTGAGTTTGGGGAAAAGGCAGACGGACAAGAAACCAGCAGCAAAGGGCCGCAGCCTCCTGCTCCACCACCTGGGGAAAATCTCTAGGGCCCCTCCTACCACTGATCTGAAGTGTATGTGTGTGAAGTTGTGTGTGTGTGTGTGTAAAAGAGAGAGAGAGACAGACCCTGGGTATGTGTGAGTGCAGGTAGGTAGGTCTGTTTGAGCGGGGGTGTACATCTGTATGTGTCCAAGCCAGCAGCCCATGGGTGAGGACAGGCTGCCTCCGTTTGGCAGAGGAGAACCTGGGATTCCAGAGAACCAGAGGCTTTCACCTCCGTGCCAGGAGGGGCTCTCAGGGCCTGGAGCACCTATTCAGTCCGTGCCAGGAGGGCACCGGTCACCCGCTTCTGTTCCAGCCACTCCCAGCACCTGGGGCTGGATCTTTTCTCTCTCTCACTCTGCGCTTTCTGATTTGCAGACATTTGCACTCAGACCCACCTACTTCCCTAGGGGGCACCGAGTCAGTCTCACTCCTGCCAACCCAGACAAGAGGCTGAGGGCGAGGGGGCCAGGAATTAAGTTGGAGGGGCCCAGTGCCCAGCCTCCCATTTCCTCATGTAGAGTCAGCCTGGCTCTTTCCCTTCTCCAAAGATATAATTATTAAGCGTTTACTGTGTGTGGATGCCTTGTACACCTGTTCATTATGTCTTCACAACAGCCCTCTGTGGTACCTTTATGCCCATTTGGCAGAGGAGAAACTAAGGTTCAGAGAAAGGAAGTGACTGGGCTAAGATCCTACGATAAGTGGGGTGGAAACCCAGCTCTGGTGGACTTTCTGCTGACACAGCTGGGGGGTGGGAATGGGAAGGGGCTACATGCTCCCTTTCTTGGCTCCTACCCTCCTGGTTACAAGCCATGTGCCCAGCCACCTGGCTATTGCCCTTTTGACTCAAGTAACCAGCTGGGGAGATGAGGGTGGTGGTGGCACCAGTGGTAAAAGACAAAGGGGCTGCTAAGGTTTTGGGAGTTCTTGAGCTGATTCTGGCCTCTCTCCACACACACACCCCAGTCCAGCCAGGAAGTCTTCTCTGCAATTCTTTCTCCCAGACAAGCTGGGCCAGCTATTTCCTAACTCCTGTGCCCAGACACTGGAGAGGCCGTCCTTCCAGGTCCAGCTTCCAAGCCACTTCTGCCTGAAGGCCCTCCTGGATGCCCCACCAGAAGTGGCCTCTCCCTCAGCTCCTTGACTCTTTGGACTTCTGAGGCCCCTGAGGACAAAAGCCACCTCTGATTTCCAGAACAAAGAGCAGGGCTGTCAGCATAAATATCCAGTGAGGGCTTGCTTAGGGATAATAATAATTAAAATAAAATCTACTGTCAGTTGGGCAACTCATTAAGTGTCCAGCCTTGTGCTAAGTGCTTTTCAGGCAGTTTCTCAAGCAGCCCTTCCCACAACCCCCCTGGAAATTGTATCCTATTATTATCTTCATTTTACAGACAAGGAAACTGAGGCACAGAGAGGCTGAGTGACTTACCCAAGGTAAGAAATGCACATGCAGGTTTTAAACTGAGTCACTCTGGGTCCAAAGTTTGTGTTGGACTGAAGTGGTCCATCAAGAAGTGGAAATTCTTAAAAAAAAAAAAAAGAAATGGAGATTCTAAGTGTTTGTTGTTGCTGGGTGCTGCAGGCTAGTGGGGTGTCAGACCACTAATTCTATGCTGGGCTGGGTAAGGCAGGCCAATCTCACTTCTCATAGAGCTGGAGGACAGAAGCACCCTGATGCCAGGCACTGCTCAAGTCACTCTTCTCCTTTGAGCCTTAGTTTCCCCATTTGCTGAAAGAAGATTCTGGCCCTTACCCAGCCTTCCAAGGCAGCTGTGAGGAGAGAGGAGTCAAGGCTGCCATTTTCAAGTGGATTTTTCTAGTAAACCTCGTTTTCCGCCCCAGTCTTATCCAGAAGGCAAACGTGAAACTGATAAAAGGGGTGTCTCATCAGCATAAGTTTCTAAGCTCAGGGTACTGACAGGTCCTTAGTTTAGAGTCATTTGAGAGGGTGTGTGACAATTGTGATGGACACACACCCAGCCTGGGGTGGTGGTGAGGGCTGTGGTGCCACTGGGAACTACCCTGTCACCCAGTTTATTTCTGCAGCTTGTCTGAGATGCATGGCATCAAGAAAGCCTTGAGGCCCGCAGGCAAAAAGCTCTTTTAAAAAAATGAATTTAAATCAAGCTTCGGTGACAGTCCCAAAGCCCAGCCAGGGGTTCTAGGTGTCTACAGAGCCCATCTGATGACCCCCAGCCCTGGCTGTGGGGCCCTGGGCAAGTCCCTTGCCCTCTCTGGCCTTCAGGAGGCACAGGAGGCTGGGGTCCACCTGCTTTTCTTCAGCAGGTCTGGATTCAGTGATCAGGCACTTGGCCAACAAGCTGGCTCCCCACAGTCCCTGAGAAGCCTAGGGGCGCTGGCGAGGCAACAGAGTGGAGACAAACTTCAAGGCCTGGCCCAGGGGATAGGCGGGGATGTGGGAGACAGGGTAGGCACGGTGTGGTGGAGCAGGACGGGGAGGGCGCAGGGAGCTGACCAAGCCCCAAGAGTTCAAAAATAAATCGTCTGAGTGCTGTCAGCTACAGCCAGCCACGCTCCCAGGGCCTGGTGACATCATGGGGGCACAGGATGTCCCTGGCAGGGCCTGGGGGTGGCTGAGGGGACAGGGCAATGGGAAGGCGGAGGGGGTCCTCATTTGCCCTTTATGCACCTGGAAGCTGTTTGTGTTTTGGGAGAGGCAGCTGGAGTCGCCCTGGGCCAGAGGGGCTGCCAGGGGTCCCTCCTCCCCCAACACTTGGGAGCGTCCCATTTTGCATCTGAAAACCTAAGATCCAGAGAGGCTGTAACTTGCCTGAGGCCCCTGCTTTGGGAGATTTGGCAGCCCCGGAACTCAAGTCCACAGTTCTGGCTCTTAAGCAGTGGTTCTTGAAGCCTGCTGGGCATGGGGTGGTATACCATTTGGAAAGGCTCGCTTGGACGGAGGGCAGGGGGAGGCACCAGATGAGCAAATGCCTAGCACTGTGCTCAACACTGTTCAGAACAAACAAGCTCCTATTATATCCATCCATCACCTCTGCTCCTCACTCTGAGCCCAAGGAGAGCCTGGCAGGGATTAGTGCTGTCCCGATTTTATAGACAGGGAAACTGAGATCCAGAGGGACAGAATCACCCCCTCCAGGCCTCACAGCCAGCACAGCCTGCCCAGTGAGGATGGGGCCCCGTAGGCCCTAGCAGTCCACAGCGTAAGCTGCTGATAGGGAGAGAGAACTAAGCTGCAGCCAGGGTGGCTGCAGGAGGGTGGGAGAAAAAGAGGCTTCCATGGGGATACAGAGGAGGGGTGGGAGGGAGGCACCCTTTCTTTGGGGCTTCTTCCTATCCCTCCTTCCCCTTCACCTCAGTTCACAGGTTCCATGCCCCCATGCCCTGGGGACCAAGTCGGGCCTGCTCAGCAGGCCCGGGCTCTCCATGCCCCACCTGTCACTGGGTACCCGCCATACTCTAAGCCTCAGCCTCACCAAATCGCTTAGATCCATAGATCCCTACAAACGCTTGCTCTTCTCTGAGCAGCTGAACGAGCTGTTCCCCTGCCACCCGGAATGCCTCGCCTGTGTCTTCCTGGGGAAAGCCTATTCATCCTCCAGTTCAGGCCAAGCCATCCCTGCCCCAGCAGGCAGAGATTATGACCGTGATGGTGAATGATCCCTCTTCCTGGGCCAACAACCTCTTAGGGCAGGAACCTTACTGTATTCTTCTCTCCAGCTAGTGCCTGGATGGAAGAATTAAACTGGCTCCCAACCTGCCCCTTTATCACCTGGGCCCTTGTCCAAGCCACATCCTCTGAGCCTTGTGAGGTGGGGACAAGGCCCATTTCGCAGGAATGCTGGAGAATGGTGGTATCTACTCCCTTAGTAGGTATTAAAGGTGGGTAGAGGTAACTGTGGTGGTGGTACTGCTCTGAGGCTACAATTCAGATATTCTCTGATCAAGTCCCCCAGTCTACCCTCCCCTACTTGCTCTGTCCTAACCTTTCCCCCCTGCTTTGTCTTTCCATCCTATCCCATCAAATCAAAGCAGGGAGGGGCAGTCCCAACCTGCCACCCTCCAGGTGTCTGGTGACTCCCTCCAGAGCTGTCACAAACATGACCCTAGGGAACCGGTTTCAAATGCAGAGTCCCAGGCTCCAGCCCCAGGAGGCCCAACCAGAGGGATCTTGGGAGGAACCCTGGAATCAGCTTTGTTAAGGAGACTCCCAGTGGCCGAGATTCCGCTTTAGGGGCCTCCTGGGGTGCAGCGCCAAAGCCCAAGAAGATGTCCCGACGGGGGAGGGGGAGCCAGTGCAGTCATGGTGGGTCTGGGGCTGGGGCTGACCTCAAATGGTAGCTGCCTGCACCGTTTCCTCCCTTCCCAAATGTGGGGCGAGCCAGGCCTAAGGGCTCCTCAGCCAATGGGCTCAAGGCGGAGCCTTCGCTGCCCAAGGTGGGCGTGCAGGCCTGCAGCTGGCCCTGCTGCCGCCTCTCTCGCTAGACGCGGATATAAATAACAGCGAGTCAAGGCCGAATGAAGTAAGTGCGAGCGGAGGGAGGCAGGAATCCCCACCCTGGACCGGGGCAGGCAGAGGCGCCCCGAGGGCAAGGGGCGCGGGGGCCGCGTTCTCTCGGGTCCCGAAAACCTTCGAGGAGGGCCAGGGGGGTCTCCGGGCCCTGAGGCGCGGCCGAGCGGGGTGAACTCCCAGCTAGGCCAGAGGTGGGAGTTGTGGCAACGCCCGACCCAGGAGGAGGCAAGGGTCTGGAAGGGAGGCTGTGGGGGAGCCGGCGAAATACCCTGAGTAGGAGGTTCCCCACCCCGGGCGGCGGGCGCGGCCCCTCCGCATGCCCAGCTAGCGCCTTGGCGAGTCCGCCGGCGCTGCTCTGGGCCTCGGACTCCCCAGCTGGCCCGGCCGGCGTGGAGGGGGCTGGCCCGGAATGCGGACGACAGAACAGCCGGGGTATTCCCGCGAGGGGCGCCCCATTGGCTCCCCCGCTGGCGCTGACGCACAGCCACGCCCCCGTTGCGTAGCTCCTCCCCCTGCCCTCGCATTTCCGCTGGCGGGGTTCCGGGAAAGGAGAGGCTGCGGACCCACACTTGGCGAGGCTTTTCTTGACTGAGAAACTGAGGCACTGCAAGGGGGTTGCCTGTGAGGATGAGAGTGACCGCCCTCGCTGGGATCCATGGGCCACCAGGGAACCCCAGCTCCTCCTGGGGCCATGGCTTCCTCCTCTGCACAGAAGTCCCCGTCCTGGCCCAGTCGTTGCGTGCTCCGGAGGTCCCCTGGGCGGGGAGCCCTCCACAGCCTCCTCCCACCCCACTGTGTCTGAGCTACCATGTAATTTTTATTCTGAGTCAGGCAATAAAAGGTCACCTTCTGGGTGACCTTGGGTAGACTTTGCCTTCCTGAGCTTCAGTGTCCCCACCTACAAAATGGGGCTGCCCCTGGGCCTTCCCTCTAGTGTTGCAGGTAAGAACCAAGACAAAGCAGCACCCGTGGGTACTTAGCAAGGTAGCTGTGAACTGTCCTTTTTCTCCCTTAGCCCTCACAGGACCTGACACAGTGCAGGACCCGCGCCTGGCCCTAGACTGGTAGGTGGTGCCCAGCTGGGCCAGTCAACTCCCTGTGGACCTTGGCCTTTGTCCAGGGAGCACGTGGCCTGATCAGCAGCTGCAGGCAGGGCTGGTGCAGCACAGAGGGCCCTGCCCGGCTGCCTTATACACAAGGCCGCCGGGAGCACCTGGGCATCCCCTGCAGTGCCACTCACGGTCTCGCCGAGGTAGCTCACCCAATGCCGGTTTTGAGCACCTCCTAAGAGCAGACTTCGGAATGAGGGAGGTATCTACCCAGGCCTCTGTCTGCTTAGAAACCATGGGAGCCTCGGTCTCTATCTGTAAAATGGGGATAATCACACCACCCTGCCTCTCTGCCTGCGTGGCCTCTGCCAGAATGAGATGAAATGCCTGCTATCATTATCCGGTCTGGACTGTGAGCCCCAGACTTTATAAAGCTCATTTCACCTTCCAGCAGGTGAGAATTGGTATCCTTTTACAGTTGAGGAAACCAAGAGGTGGAATTAGCTCTCCAGGGAGGGTGACCAGCTGTCCTGGTCTGCCTAGAACTGAGGTTTCCTGGGGTGCAGCACTTTGGGAAAATGGGAAGTCACCATACCTCCAGGCTGCACACCTCACAAGTGGCAGTATCTGAGTCCAAAGTCTGGCGGTCCTGCTCCAGAGGTCGTGTGCAGGAGCGCCAAACTGTATTTCCCTAAATCAGTATTTGCTGAATGAATGAATGCACCCCTCCCCATACCTGCCTGCCCAGGCCCTACTGGGCACCTTGGCTTATGTATCTGGATCTAGTTTGGACTCTGCCAAGGGTGTCCTGGGAAGCAAGCAAGGTCTCTGAGTTCAGCTGAGCTCTTAGGACTCTCTTGGCCCCTCCCTGGTTCAGCTCAGCCTGAAGGAACCCACAGGGTCCACCAATCAGACCCTTTTGTCTACAGGGGAGACAGAGTTCCCACTGACCTCTAATATCAGCTGTGTCGCTTTGTTTCTTGGAGCTCAGTTTTCTCACCTACAAAATAAGGGTGATAAAACCTACCTTCAGGTTGTTGTAGGGATTGGGGGCCGTGTAGGTAAAGCTTTTGGTACACAGGAGGCCTTCAATACGTAAGTGTTGTTGTTTACTAATGTGGCAGTTATGGCAAACTACATCAAACGCTTCTTCTGTGAGGATAACTATCCTAAATGCCTTCCATGAATTCAAGCCCAAAGGAGATGCCATTTTTCAAGTGAAGATCTGAGTTTCAGAGAGGTTGTGACATGCCTAAGATCACAGCAGTAAGGGGCAGGGGCAGCATTTTCAGGGTTCTGTAATCCTGTAGAACTTAGCTCAAGTGATGGCACTTGGTGGTGGTATGGAGAAGCTAGGGCACAGGGTAGGGAGGGATTGCTGAGGTCCCCTCAGGGCACCAGGTCCTCTCCTTGTTCAAGGTGGCAAGACAGGTTGTAAGAACCTTTTTCTCCAGCTGGGCTGCTCCCTACCCCCAGTCAGCCAGCTGCCTGTACCGACTGCCAGCCACTGTTCCCTGTCCGCCAGCCAAGCCATGGAGCAGTCCAGGACATTGTGTCCAGAGAGAGGGCCAGGCCAGCCCCCACTACCCGTGGCTGCTGACCTTCCACCCTGCCCTTCTGGGCCTCAGGCCAACCTGGCCTGTCCCCAGCCCTGGCATTTGTGGGAGGCCAGAGCCACCCTCCCAGAGACCAGGACTCCCAGTGCCTCAGCTCCTCCTGCCTCACTGCAAGCCCTGCTTAAGGGGGTGCCCCCTGCTCCAACCCATGCCCCTGCTCCAGAAGACGACCCCAGAATGCCAAGGGACAGGCTCCCTAGAATGGCTCTCAGGAGAAGTCAGCTAGGCTCCTGAGAAGCCTGTATTCTTGCCCTTGGCATTTTTGCTCTGCCTGTCCTCAAACCCAGCTAAACCAAGGTGAGAGGCCCCCTTGGACAGAGAACTGACTGTGGGGGCTCTGTGCCCACGTGAACTGGGCCCAATCTTGTCTCCTCACTGTGTGGCTAAGAAAACTGAGCAGCAGAGAGAAGCTGGGATTCAGGCAAAGCCACACAGCTGAGCTGAGACTGTGTGTGGAGCAGGAAGAGGCTGAGAGGCTGCGACAGCTGGGATGGGTAGTCTCAGAGGGGCAGAGGGACACAAGAGACAGAGGGACCCCTCTGGTTTTAGCCTAAGTGCCACCTGGAGAGCATGCCTGAGCCAGTGTTCCCCTCATGTCGCCCTGTTCTGTTTCTGAGGATATTTCTCTGTATGGCTTCTGTTTATCAGGTTTATCTTGCCCACTAAAACAGGAGCCTGGAGAGGGCAGGGACCTCGTCTTGTCCCTGTTGCATCCCCAGTGCCAAGAATAGGGTCTCGTACAGTAGAATGTCAACATATTTATCAAACGAACAGTTGAATAGTGACTGCCCCTTTCAGTCCTTTGGACACTTCTCGGCTTCTTGTTCTTTTTAAAAACATATTTATTGAGGACTAATTGACATACAATAAGCTGCACATACTTAAATGTTTTAATTTGATATATTTTGAAATATTGTATTCTGTGAAACAATCACTACAATCAGGATAATGAAGATGTCCATCATCTCAAAAGTTTCCTTGTTACCTTTTTTAATCTCTCCCTCCTGTCTCTTCCTCTCCTTCTCTCCTGTCCCCAGATAGCCACCAATCTGCTTTTTCTTGCATGATTAGTTTGCATTTTCTAGAATTTTCTATAAATGGTGTCAAACAGTACTTTTTTTTTGGACTGGCTTTTACCCAGTATTAATATTTTGAGATTTTCTGATGCTGTTGCAGTAGTTAATTTCTTTTTATTACTGAGTAGTATTCCACTGTGTGGCTATACCAGAGTGTGTGTAACCATTCACCCCTTGAAGGACATTTGGGTTGCTTCCAATTTAGGGCCAACAAATAAAGCTGCTGTGAACATTTGTGTACAAAGCTTTGTATGGACATTTATTTCCTTTTCTTATGGGTCAATACTTAGGAATGGAATGGCTGGATCACATTGCAGGTATATATTTAACTTTGAGGAAGCTTCCAAATTATCTTCCAAAATGGTTTTACATTCCCACCAGCAGTGTATGAAAGTTACTAATTCCTCTACATCTTCGTAGATGCTTGGTATGATCAGGCTTTTTAATTTTAGCTGTTTTTACTACATGTGGCTTTAGTTTGCATTTGCCTAATGACTAAGGATGTTGAGCATTTTTTCACGTGATTATTTACCTTATTTGCTTATTCTTATATCTTCTTTGTGAAGTGTCTATTCAAATCTCTTGCCTAATTTTGTATTGGGTTGTTTTCTTATAATTGAGTTTTTAAAATTGAGATAATATTGACCTATAACATCAATATTTGTATATATTGTGAAATGATATAATTGAGTTTTAGAAGTTCTTTAAAGAGTCTGTATACAGAATTATTTTATCAGATAATTTGCAAATATTTTCTCCCAGCCTATGGCTTATTTTTAAATTCTCTTAATAGTATCTAAGGGAAGTTTTTAATTTTGATGCAGTCCCACTTACCAGTTTTTTCTCTTATGGATCATTCTTTTGAAGTCAATCTAAGAAATCTTTGCCTAACTCAAGAGCACAAAGATTTTCTCCTCTCTTTTCTTTTAGAGGTTTTATAGTTTTAATTTTATATTTCTGCCT
The DNA here is from genome assembly GCF_040802235.1 of Manis javanica. Taxonomy (NCBI): domain Eukaryota; kingdom Metazoa; phylum Chordata; class Mammalia; order Pholidota; family Manidae; genus Manis; species Manis javanica. Next base: position 112,388,064 of record NC_133165.1, read on the forward strand.
TCTGGATATTTCTGTGGCTTCTTGAAGGGTCATCTACACTTGCCCATGGCTTCACCCCCTCACCCTTCCACTCCTGAGTCTCATTTGTCTCCCTACCTCCCAGCTCACTGCCTGGGGCCCCCTAAGCCCTGAGTCCAGATGCCATCTTACTAGCCTACCCTGAAGCACTTGGGATGTGTGCTATGCCATAACTCCTCACCTACCAGCTTCTGTCAACCCTCTGAAGAGCCTTCCTGGCTGGGCTGAGTAGGAACCTCCTATGGGTACTTATGGCTCCCTGGGCTTCCTTCTGCTATGGACCTGATTAGGGTGTTGAAGTCTTAATGACCTGGGAATGTCTTCTGCCCTACTCTTTTACCACTAGAAGTACCTCTCATCCTCCAGCAGGTCCCAGGGGCCAACTCAGGGTCTGGCACAAAGGAGGGACCACAGGAAGGTTTGTTGACTGAATGTGTGGGAGAACACTCCCACTCTGTGTGCCCTTAGTCACAGAAGGGGCAACCTGGAGGTTACAGACTTAACTCTCACATTTAAGACAGAATCCCAACTTCCCATGTGTGGCCCCGAGGACATCTTCAGCCTGGTCTTGTGCTCCTTGCCTCCTGTCTGCTGCTGGGCCTTTCATTCCCTGAACACCATGCTTGTACCTGCCTGGCGCTTGGAAGTGGCTCACCCCTCTGTTACTAACTATGCTAATTCTCTTGTCCTTTAGATTGCAGGTTGAAAGCCCCCTCCTTGGGAAGGTGTCCCCCTTGCCCCGAACCCCCAATCTAAAGGGGCCACTTGGTCGCTAGCTACCATTGCCCGTGCAATTGTCTTTAATGTCACATCCTCACCATCCTCACGATTGCAACCTCACCATTTTCTCACTTACTTGTTTGCAGTTAATAGAATGTTGTCTTCAGGAGAGCAGGGATTTTGTCTGTTCACCTTATTTTCCTCATGCATGGAACACTGACTGGCACTTACAGGGGCTCCATGTTGAATGGTGAATGTTGAACATTGAGTACAGTAAATCATGGCAGAGTTGGCTGAAGGACCCGGATGTCTGAGTGGCTGGACCAGGCATCTTCTCCCACCTGGACTTGCTAAGCCCTATCAGAGCCTAGCAGTATTCTGATCAGGTCCTCGTGCCTGGGGATCTCAGTCAGTAACCAGGTGGTCCTGCCCAGGACTCAGCCCATTACTGTTTCTTCCTTCCTGGAAAAAATGCCATAGGATAGGGTCTTCCAGGGTCCTCACCAGGTCTTGGGAGCCAGTGGGGCAGGAAGAGGTGCTGGCGCAGGGACCAGTGGGATGGCCTAGCTGGACAGGGGCTTAATCCCACTGTTGCTTGTACAAACAGGACAGACGTCAAGAGGGGAGAGAGGTTCAGGATGAGACAGAGTCAGAAGCTGTGAGAGCCCACTTCCCTTGCTGGCAGTGAAACCCCCCAAATTAGAAACCAGTGGATCAGGGGTTACCCAGAGACTTGGAGACTTCCTGGCTGGTCCCAGGGTGTCCTTGGGCCCTGCCCAGCCAGGACTTGGTTAAACCAGCCACACCCAGGGAGAGTTGCAAGGAGGGCAAGGGTGGGGCCCGGACAGTGGCATCCCTTGGCCTGTGGGTGGGCACTGACTCGGGCAGGCACTGGTGAAGGGAGCAGGGTTCTTCGCTGCCATGAGTCACCCCACACGCCCATCTGCTCTCAGGGAGAAACTCCCAGGAGGTTTTGGGACACACGCTGAGGGCCTGTTCCATCCTGAGGCCACAGGCTGCTCCCAGGACAGGGGTGGTGACGCACATTTTACAGGACGCCATCTCACTGGGGTACAAACAGCCTTCCACCTTGGTGAAGGGGAGAGCGGGAGCAGCCTGGCTTCTATTCCAAGAATGAAGTTTCTTTTTCTGCCCCAACCTGCTCTTGCTGCTGGTGGGGTTGGATTTCAGCCTGTTTGCTGCTGCGAGGAAGCCTTCCAGACTGGGTCGGATGGTGGCATTTGAGGATGGACAATAATGGCTCTAATGATGAAAATGATTCTTGTTGTTTACCTGGGGCCAGCCTCGTGCTCAGCATTTTCCACTCATTAGCTAGTTTTCCCAAGTAGGTACAATCATTATGCCCATTGTAGCAACGAGGGAACTGAGATGCCAGGGTAGGTGGAGTGGTCGGCTCAAGGCCACCTGCCTAGGGAGCGGCAGGGGTGGGTAAGAGCCTGTGTCTTCCAAGGGAGCAGAGTCCGGGCTCGTTCCGGATGGGCGCCTTCCCGACCCGTTCCCTGGGGAGGGGCCTCGGCCTTGCTTTTTCCTTCCCGGCTACCTTGCTCTGTGCCTCCTGATCCCTGGGCCCTCAGGGCCCCTGTGCGTGCCTGGCCTGTAACTGCCATCCCCCCTGTGCCCGAGGCTGGCAGTGGGTTCCCGTGGAAAGCTTGTCGAGTGAATAAATGGGCCCTTTTCCTGAGGAACTCTGATGAATCCTCCAGAATGTTCTTCCTCTTCTGCTTCAGGGCAGGGACCCTGACAGCCCTTTACCCCCATGTGTCCTGCTCCCCTACATGAGAGCCAGTGGGCATTTGGGGAATAAATGTAGTCATGAGAGTATGAACGAATCATTTCTGTGCCTATGCTGTGGAGAACTGGGGCTTTGTTCAAATCTGGTCTCTGTTCTTTCAGCCAGAGGGCACCTGAGCTGGGCCTTTCCCAGGCTTTCCCGCTCTCTGGCACATGCCCAGGGGGTGGGAATGGGTGGCTGTGGGTACCTGTGGCCAGGCCTGTGCTGGGTGCCTTATTTAGGAATAAGCATGTAAGAGGCCCTGGGCACTCAGATGGGTGGGCAGCCTGGACACGGGCAAAGGGACGGGGGGCTTCTCCCCGGCAGGAGAGTAGCCAGACAGACCTGGGAGTAGCCGCATGTCTGGCAGGCCAGGGCCTGGGCATCCCTCTGCTCCACAGGCCTGGGGAAGTGGCCCATGGAGGAGCTGGGTATCAAGGGGTCCTGGGATCCTGTACAGAGGTTGGACATTTGGCCTGAGGGCTTCCAGACCCAGTTCACACACTTGGATGGGGAGACACCAAAGTTGGCCTGTTTTGGAGACAGGGGCCTGAGGAGACCCGCAACCCACTGCCGCCCTCTGCCTGGAGGGCCAGCGTGAAGGTGGCAGTGTCTCCCTTCCCACTCCTGCCCCCACATCACTCTCCCCTGGCGGCCACCTCAGTTTTATACATGAAAGTCACGGATGGGTCAATCTTGGCTTCCCCACTTTGCGTTTTGAAAATTGAGCAGGAAATCCTATTTGGAGCCCTTTCTGTCGTACTGTGGAGATAATGTCTCGATCACCAGGTCGCTGCAAGGGGGTAATGAGTCAACAAATACCTGACTGTCCTGTTTGGCCCAGGCCTGGCCTCTGGGCAGGGGCTCATGAGGGAGGCAGTTCCCCTGCCTTGGGCAGCATCACCAGGCCAGGCCCCGGGAGAGCGAGGAGGCAGCAAGCCCCTAAGATCGGTCCCGAGCTCCGGGAGGCTGTTCCTACTGCAGCTCCGTAATTTCCCAGCCTAGAGAAAGGCTGAGAATCTAGGCACCAGGTGGGCTTAGGTGGTCTCTTCTCATCTTGCCCACTCTAGTGGTCAGGGAATGGACAAGTACTAGATCTGGAGCAGGCTGGAGACTGCCCCCTCCCTCAGCCTCCAAGAGAAAAACGCCATTCCTAAAAAAAAGCCAGAGGTATTATCCCGTTCTTAAGGCTCTGCTTCCGGTCCCGGCTCCGTCACCCACCAGCAGAGGGAGCCGGGACAGTTTCCAACCTCGTGGAGCCTGTTTCCAGTGTGGAAAAGGACCCATGGGAGAGGGCGCTCTTAGGCAATCTGTGGTCCTGATGGGGAGGTGGTGAACAGGCCTGTGACACACCTATTCAGGGTTCAGGGGAGGATGACCAATCATTTCTTGAAGCCAAAGGGGCTGGGCCTCTCTCACTCTCTCCACCCCAAAAGGGGCCCCAGAAACAAAACAAGCCAGGAGCAAGCAGAAGGCTATTATATGTCATGCTTTTAATACAAACTTAAAAAAATCTGGAACCATATAAACTGTACAGATTTGATCAACCTTTTTGTTTTGTTTTTAAACTAAATCTCTAAACACACCAATGTCCCATTCCAAAATATTGCACAACGTTCTGAATACAAAATGCTTGATTGTATTCCTCCTTCACTAAAGAAAACAAGTTCATTACCCTGCTCCCCCAAGCTCCTGTCCACCTTACCTCAGTGCCCCCCTTTCCATCCCTAGGGGTCAAAGTAGAGAATCTATAGCTCACCGCATTGAGAAAAAATACATCATTCTGAACTAAAAGTTCACATTCTTAACAAGACAATCCACCTTTTGATTTGTTCCTGGGAAAAAGGGGTAGACAGAGAGAGGATAGGGAAAGGGGAGAAATAGGTTTTATTCTCCTCTTTTTTTTATTTCAAAGTTTGTTTTTCCTGAAAAAATATCTTTCTCTCCTCTTTTTAAGAAAAAATCTTGAAAGAAAAAAATTACATTTTTTTTACGTTAGAAATATACATATATTATATATACCTCTTACATTTTACAAATGTAGCAAATTATTCAATACAAACGGACACCAAAAAATGTAAAAAATAAAAAAAAAGTTTTCCTACGAAACCAGGTAAATTAGTGCAGATTTTTGTTTTTGTTTTCTTAAAAAAAATAAAATTGAAGCAAAAATGCCTAGATTTGAGACAAGACAGACTGAACTGGGCCCAAGAGCCCAGCTCTGGAGTCATGTTCCTGAACACATTTTTCTTCATATTTCAAAAGACACTATAGGGTTGGTCTCCCCCCTCCCTGTATATGGTGAGAATCAAGCTGACCGGGGTATGATAGGTGCTTGTGTGTTCTGAGTGTTGGGGGAAGGGGCTGGAAGGGGCACAGGCAGCATCCAACCTTTCTCAGAGAGCAGCAATCTCAGGCCTGTCACCTGGCGGGAGCTCAGGGCCAGGGGGAGGTTGGCCCAGCCAGGGTCGGCCCCTGAGAAGTCTAGGGGAACAGCTGGAGCTGGGTGGAGGAACCGGGGCTTTGCCCCGCTTGGGGAGGTAGGGCTGGTGCCCACTGCAGGGAGAGGAATCTAGCAGTGTCTGTCTGGGCTGGAACCACTGCTGCAGCAGTTGCCCACTTGGGGTCACTGGGGAGGGTGGGGTGGGATGGGGAGCCAAGGGCTTTGGTACGTACTGGTGATGGGGGCCTGGTGCCATGTGCCCACTTGCCACAGCATCCTGGCATGGAAGCTGGCCTATCAGGGTTGGGTTGGAGCAACAGCCTCTTCTGGAAAAGGGGAGCCAGTGCTCTCTAGAATCTGAATACACCACTTGTGACGGACGCACGCCTGCCCAGCCTGGCCTGCCCGGGAGACCACTCCTCACAGCACCAAGGCCCAGTAGGGGGTTGGGTTGCACAGTGAGAGGGGATGGGAAGAGGTACCAAGTTCTCAAGCAGGCAGGGGAAGAAACGTACTAAAACATCTACAACAAAGGACAGCAGAGTCAATTCAAGCCTCAGGACTGCCCACTACAGGCACTGACCCAAACTCCCACCCCCAGGCTGCTCAGGTGGGCAGCTCCCTTCTTGCGCTAAGGTCACACAACAGGAGGGTCCGAGTCCAAGGATTCCTCTTAGGCATCAGAGGGTAGGTATTCCCTCAGCCTCTCCTAGCTAACCCTTTTCAATTTTTTTGGTCACAAACGAAAGTGCAGATTCCTCCACAGTCTGGAACTCTGCAGCTCCTTCTGCACGGCTTTCCCTGGGAGTGTGTCAGCCTCAGCCAGTCTCACCTACCACATGAATCACCTACCGAAGGGCTACCCTAGCTATTTCCCCGACCTCATACATAAATAAGCACTTGCTGCAACCCGGAATCACATACACAGGGAGAGTTTGACATGGCTCAGCATCCTTTAAAACAAGACCGCAAACCATGCACCTGTGGGCATGCACACCCATGCCTGCACTGCCTCCGGCCTAGGGAAGAAGGGGCTACATGAGAGCCCACGTGCATCAATGGCTGGGTCTCCAGGGCCTCAGTGGTAAGTTTAGGAGAGGCGGGGGTGGTGGCATAGGGCCGCAGACAGAGCTGAAGGAATTCCACTAGACAGAGTGCTTACCTCCCTGGAGTCACAGACATCAGCTCTAAGGGGAGGGTGTTGAGTGGCCAGATGGCAGTTCTCATGGCCCAGGCCTGAGAGACAGTAGGGGCTGGGGTCAGATGTAACCCTATTTAGGTGGCAGGGCCCGAGAAGGCCTGCTGAGGTTGGATGGCTTTGAGTGAGAGGATGGTTGGGTGATGGGGCAGTGACACAGGGCAGCCTCTCCCTATTCTGCGGAGGGTCAAGCCCCAGCTGCGGCTATTCCTTCCCTGTGAGCTTGGACACACCAATCCTGAACCAGGTGTGTGCAGGAGGGAGGGAGCAGGGAGCAGCGATTCACATCTGGACCATTCTTAGCACAAGAAGCCACTAATTAAAGATGTTATATAGAAAACTATGTTTACAAAAAAAAAGAAAAAAGAAATATAAAACCCAAATCAACCAAATGAATCAAGAGTCAGGCAGGAAACCTGGGAGGGTAAAGTTAAACATGGTGCTTCGGGAGCCCCTCCCACTCCATGCCTGGGCAGGATCTTTTTTCTAGACGTGAGAGTGAGAAGACTAGAAATCTTTCTGTATATTTTTCTTGTCCTCTTTTTTTTGGCCTTTCCTTTCCTTTCTCTTTTCTGTTGTCCTGGATGCTCGAGGCCCGTGGGCAGGTAGATGGTCAGTTGGCCAGCACAACAGGCTGGAACGGCTGACTGGGATACTGCATGGTGCTTAGGTTGTAGCTGAGGCCCTCCACGAAGGGGGTCTTCTCCAGGAAGAGGCTGTTGGTTCCGCCTCCAAATACCTGGGCCATGTCGAAGCTGCTGCTGTTGCAAGTGCTCGCCCCACTGGCCCCAAAGGGCGCAGGGGTGCCACTGCCTTGGCCATCAGCCCCATCAAAGAAGAGGCTGGGAGGGCCACCGCCGTTGTACACGAACTCCTTGGCATTGGGCGAGAGCTGGGACTGAGGGGCCGGGTTCGCTGTGATGAAGTTCAGTGAGTGCACAGACAAGGAGAGGCTCTTGTGCTTCAGCAGGCTATTGGTGGGAGAGCGGGACACGCGAGGCGGCTGCTGCGTGGGCTGCTGGCCACCTGCCCCACTGCTGGCCACACCCCCACCACTTGATGCCCCACCACCCTTCTTCATCTTGGTGGAGCCGAACTTGGTGGCAGCGAAGGAGGCAGTGGTAAAGGTGATGGGCTGGGCAGAACGGGGGATGAAGGTGGGGCTGGGCGGCTGGCCAAAGGATGGCGACGGAGAGTTGGACAGGGAGCTGTCTTGGCTGCCGATAGGCACAAAGACCTGGGCATCAGGGTTGAAGCTGCTCTTGATCTCCTTGTCCAGCTCTGGGGCAACACAGCCCTCGCTGTCATCCAGATACAGGACTTTCACTGCTCCCTTCTCCCCGATCTGGTAGGACACCTCAAAAGGGTCAATCCAGACACTGAGCTCCTCAGGCACATTGGCCCGCACATCCTCCACTGCTAGGCCACTCCGCTTGGCAGCCAGCTCTACCACGGGGTCTGCCATCTCCCCGATGTGGACACAGCGGAAGCCAGAGCCCTTCAGGGGCTTGTCAGGATACCAGTGGCCTTCATATTTCTTTTTCAAGAGCCGCTCTAGCTCCTCCCCAAACAGGTCTGCCCTGCGCCGGGGTAGCTTGTTGTACAAGTAGGAGATGATGAAGTTCAGGGCGACTTTGATCTCCAGCTGCATGGTCCTTCCCTAAGCAGACAATGAGCGCAGGACACGTTCACAAGCCAAGGGCAGTGGTAGGAGCTGCAATCTGGGCAGCCTTGGGCTCCTGATGGCTCTGGGAAATGAGAAAGGAGGGCATCATGAGTACATATGCAGAAAGCCAGAAGGATGGATGGCAAAGGACAGAGAGAGAAGCACCAACTTCGGATCACATAGACCCAGGGTCCCATTTCTGCTCCACTAGTGACTAGCTAAACTGTGTGACTTGTGGGCAAGCCGTTTTTTTCTGAGCCTTAGTTTCCTCAGTAATGTGAGGCTACCGTGAAGATTAAGTTGGTTCAAGGATGTAAACTGCTTCATGCTGTGTCTAGTATTTAGTAGGCATCTGATAAAATTAGCTATTATTTTTAAAGTAATTCTAAAGAAACAGAAGTGCTATGGTTTCCACTATTTTGAAAATTCAGGTCACTATATGACAGACACCAAAAAAAAATCAAGCCCCGAATTCAGCCAGAGAAGAATCTTGCTAACTTATCTCTGGTGAGTATTTTGGTGTAGTGTTGCTCCCAAACTGTCACAGGCCAAGATATTCTTTAGTTTTCCTCTTTAAATGAAAGGGATACAGGTCACTGATCAGCAAGTAGTACCACCAGGTTTTCCCTGGGGACTCGGATTCCTCACGTCCAATTTGTCATCCTGGGCTCCCTGGGTATGTATGCTCTCTGGCTCACTTTGGGCTGGAAGAACTGACTTAACTCCACAGTGTAACCAAGGCGTGCACTTCCATCCAGACAGTGTCCAGGAAAGGAGGTGAGCCTGATCAAGAAGTCAAGACTTGTCACAACCGGAACCATAGCCCACCAAGGGAACTGCTGATCTGGGGCTGCCCCAGGGAAGCAGAGGAAAGGATAGGGAATCTCTTAGATAGGCTGTGGCTAGCACATAGGTGATGGAGGGGGGGGGCAGAGAGAAGAAATTTTCTATCACCCTGCAACCTCCAGCTGGGGACCCATCATCACTCAGTCTCGCAGGGACTGTCTGACCACCTGTCCCTGGCACTGGACCAGATTTATTAAATGTTTGGAGATCCCTGGAGAGAAGGCAGCCCAAGATAAACACCCAGATTGTTATTTTTGGATTCTTTCACAGCCAGATCCCACAGAGGTCAAAAAGGTTTATTCCCAAGGTCTGGGCCAGACTCACGTCTCAGAAAGATGATCGGTGAGGTCCTGAGGATCAGTGATCCTAATCTCATCACTTTCATCAAAAGGGCAGTTCCAAGCTCATGCTGTAGGAGAACTGAGCTGAAAAGGGCCACCTCTGGGGGGTGACAGGATCAAAACAGATCCTGAGCCAGACCTCTGGATGAGACTGTGTTGCTGAGCTCAGTGCAGAGACAGGACTGATCTATAATCCATCAAGGGCCTTTTCTGTCCTTTGATAGACCCAAGGCTGGGTTTTGATTAAAATCACTTTTGGGTCCAGCATAAAGTGTCCAGGTGCTAATTCTAGGCTTCAGGATCTTGAATTTTCTGAATACCTGCCCCACTCATTTCCTTATAATTTTCAGGCCAGAGCCCTGGCCCTAGGGGCATTTTTAAGACCGAATCCTTAGGCAAAGCTCTCTATAGAATATCAAAGAAGATGCACTGGGTCAAGCTGGAGCATCATATGACACTGGCTAGGTCTCGTCCTGCTCTTATTTCAGGTCTGAGCAGACAGATGGTCTTGTGAGGAGCCAAAAGAGGTGCCACAAACAAGCCCTCCACAGGGATGCCCAGGATTCAGGAGACCCTCATCTCCCTTCAATCCCAGTTCCCAATATAGACTTCATCTCCAAGTTTCTTTAAATGTCTATTCATAGTCACCACAGATCAATTCCAGGATCCTTTTAGGTTAAAAGAAAAATAAGAATGGTAAAGATAAGGGCTTTCTGTTTATGAGGATGGGGTTCAGCCCCAGATGCAAAGTGCGCCACCAAGACTACATACAGGTCTCCAGTCAAAAACAGGTCTGAAGGGTCACAGCTGCTCACTAGAGGTGTCTGACACACCTTTAGAGGAGACTAAAAAGTGGTGAAGAAAAATTGGCACTGGTTGCCAAGAACGGGCCTGGAAGTAAATACGGTGTTTTCAAAGTGTTTTGCAAAGTAAAACACTTGAACACAACACAGGACTTCTCCCAAGGCACCACATAGCTCCTTGATATGCCAGCCAGACCAAAGAGCGCCTACACCTTTCCAGGCCTCCCCAAACTCTCCTGCATAATTGTCTTCCAAGTCAACCTCCCCTGAACAGTTCAGCCTCAAAACGCGAGCATTTTAAATGCAGGCCAGAGTCATTGGGAAATAAGCCTCCCACCCCAAAATACAAAAGAACCACTGTCATCAGCCCTGCCTAGCTAACCATTTTCTGCAGCATAAGCAACTAAAGCTGCACACCAACTTGTACCTCAGTGGTGCTGCTGCACAAATAAGGAAGTATATAATGCCACCTTTGCCTCTTTAATTGGAGAACAGGCCAGGCCAGATGGCTGTGGTGTGGAATCTTACAAAAATGCCAGACAACCAGAATGAGATTTTCTGCTCTATCAGCTCAGACTCTAATTTTGACTTCAAGAAGCTTGTGGAACAGAGGATTAAAGCACTGGTGTTGTCTTGTCTTTGACTAAAGATAGGAGTGACCAGTCAGATGAGTTTGTTTATTTTTTTTTTTTAAGGCTACAGACAAATTCTAGCGTTTATTTAGAAAATATTAACACAATGTGGTAAGATTAGAATAACTACTCTTCAATTAAAAAAAAAAGCAATAGCTACTCTTCAATAAAAGAAACTAAGAGATTCGAGTTAAGCAAGCAGCAGGAGAGAACTTTAAGATCTTTCCGACCCTGATTCAGGTACAGAAAGCCAAAAAGGAGGCAAAAGGAAAAAAAGTAAATAAAAAGCTTAAAACTACCTTTTGTCAATATATAAAAAAGGTTGCAAATGTGAGAGTAATTACTATCCAATTTTATTTAGATTATTATCCTCCCCTTCACTTGTTTACTTTCAGCAACAAAGTTAATCCTGGATTCAGAGCCCTGGTGCTGACTTGTGTTTTAAAGAATTAAGTGTTTAAGAGAGTAACAAAAATGGGGTAGGCAACAGCAGCAGCAGCAATGATATGGTAATGGAGATTCCACAGAGGAATTCTGACAAAAATGCTAAGGAAGGTCTTTAAGAAGAACAGACCTTTATATTTTAAAGGGAAAAAGGAGGGATAATGGTGAAGGAACCTACAGGGGCCCCAAACCCCGAGCACCTTAAGTATTCAGGCACTTCAAGCCTTAACATCCAAATCTTCTTACAAACACTACCGTATTCAAATGACTGTGGAAAGAAAAGAAGGGGAGGAGGGACCTCCTTTACTAAGTCAGTAGGTGTCACAAACCGGGTGCTGGGGAGTGAGAGCCTGGCTCCGGCCGGATGGGCCGGCCCCACCCGCCGGTCCCGGAGAAAGAGACCCAGACGTGCGGGTGTGGTTGAAAGGCATCCAGGACTGTGTCCAGTGCCTACACCACCCCGCCCAGCGTCTCACCACGTCCGGTTGCACATGGACTGTGCAAGTCCAAGTCTGACTACAATGCTCCTTCCGACTAAGAAGGCCCTTTCTAGGGCTCTCCAGGAAGGCTCGCCTGAGCCCCAACGGAGAGGAGGCGGCGATGCAGCGCGCTCTGCACTCTGGGAACCGTAGTCCTCAGAAACCTCGCGCCCAGGTCGGAGCCAGTGACCTACTTTCTTTGCATACTACACTTCCCCGCGCACTTTGCCGAGGCACAGACGGCCAACTGCGCATGCCCAGTAAGGGGAGCGGGCGAGGGTCGGGCAAGAGGAAAAGTTTCCAATGCACATGCGCACTGTGGCAGACGGGCACCACTCCTCCTCCGCCGACCCCGCCTAATACATTTTATATAAATTCTACCCAGAAGACCCACTCCCGGTATTGTATCACCCCACTGTATCTGTGTTATCAGCTTCAAGAGAGGCTGAACTTTCCCTCTTTCTCACCTCCTCCCAGGACTGTTATTAAGTATCTGCTTCAAATGAGTTTGTTTCTGGGTGAAGCTGGGTGGTCTCTACCTGCGGTTGCTGGACAGACGGTGAATTCAGAGAAAAAAAGCCTTTCACTTAATGCCCGGCGGGCTAGTCTCCAGCACCCCACAGCCAGGAAAGTAAAGGCAGAAAAGAAAACAGAAAACCCTGTTCTCCCGTCCTCCTGGCCAAAGAAATTCCCAGTTAAGCTGCAGGGAGGCGCCGGCAGGGCCCAAACCTCACCCCTCTTCTAATCCAAGTCCGTGTAACCAGACCCGGCGAGGGAAATGGTAAAAGGTTCCTGGCCAGGGAACATCTGACACCTGAACATATTTTAATGCTTAAAATTGTTTGAGTCTCCTCCTCCCACTGCAAGGCCTGCTCTATGACCAGATTTACCAGATCCTCCGCAAAGCTTCCCTACAGGGTGTTAAACCTCCCTAATCCTTCCTCCCACACAAGCTTCGTTCCCTCTGCTTAAAAGGGGGATGGAGGCAGGCGCCGAAGAAAGCAGTAGGGGTGTTTTTCTCTGGAAAAATCAAAGATGAGGGACCCATTTCCTGGGTAGGATGGATAAAAGGAGAAAGAGAAAGGTCGGATGCTGTGCAGGCAACCAAGACCTTCTGAGCTGGCCCTACGTTTAAGCTTGCAAAGTGAGGTTCTGGTTTTTCTGGGTGGGGGTGGGGGAGGGCCTGCCAGGTGCCCCCTTTCCCCCCCTCCTGTTCAAGGGCACAGTCCATCCTCTGGACAGGTGGGCAGGAGCTTAGAAGTGGGGCTCTTCCACCCGGGCACGTCACCAGGATCAACGAGAATCCACTCACTGGTAGTGCTGTATGGGTACTTTTTTCTGCTCAATTTTTCCTTAGAACACTAAAGAGCTCAAGCCAAAATGGTGAATTACGGTTCCCTAGCCCAAGGACAGTGACCACTGAGCGGTCCAAAAGGGGGGTGTCCACTCTCCATCCCTCAGGTCCCACAGGACCAGAAATAAACCCTATTATTACCAACCCCCTTTCCCGGCACACAGAAAAAGCAGATAAACAAGGCCTGGATCCCCTTCCTTCCTCTAATTTATTTAATGGTGGTGGGGCTTATGGTTTGGGGTGGAACAAGAAAAACCTAGCGAGTCTCTATGATACAAAGAACCGAGGAGGCGCAGAGGAGGAAATGCACCCCACCCAGGAAGGGAGACCACACATGGAACGGGAAAAGGGGCTCTGGGGTACTCCGGGATGACAGCAAGCTGAGGAAAGGAAGAGGAGCAAAAGGGAAAAGGGGGGTTCCAGAGGGGAGGTGGAGAGCGAAAAACAAATGCTGGCCTGGCGTAGCGGTAGGGGCGCGACAGCAACGTGGAGCATCCAGCAAAGCCAAAAACGGGTGTAGTGCGGGGGTGGGGAAAGGCGTCGGGCCTGCCAGGGTCTCTGGGGGCCCATCCGCCCGCACGTTCCCTCCCACCCCAACCCCGCGCCCAGCTCACTCAGGTCTTCGCGGCGGTGGGGAAGTCTGCCGGCCGCAGGGCGACTTCTCCCTCCAAGATGGTCCTGGGCGCGGGGCGTAGGTCGCTCTCCCTTCTCTGCTGGGCGCTGCCGGGCCGGGGGTCTACGCGTCCTTTCTGCGTTGCGGGGGCAAGTCGGGGGGTGCTATGGGCTATGACTCTCAGTGTTTCTTTCAGTTTTTATGGACGTCGGGTTTGGCGGCTGGGGGACGGAAGACGGGCGGGCAGCCAGGCCGGCGGCGGTGCGGAGATGGCGGACCGTGGCTCGTGTTGCGAGGCAGGGGATGGTCCGAGCTGGGGCCGGCAGGCGATCGTGCCCTTCTGGCCCCGCGTCTCCCAAGCCACTGGCTTCGATCCACAGAAAGCCAGCACCTTCCCGCGCCCCGGCCCGAAGTGAGCAAAGTCAATGAAAAGTTTCACCCTTAGCAACCCTGCGCACGGATCTGGCTATCCCACCCCTGCGTGATGCGTCCCTCCGCCCTGCAGGGGCGGGGCCGGGCCGGGACTACTTCCCAGCCGGCCTGGCGTTTTAACCCCTCTCAGTGCTTGGAATTTGGGGCGACTCTCGCTCGGCGCTCAGATTCCAGCCCGAACGTCAGCAGGGCTACTGGCTGGCCTATGTAACGCTGTGCACCTCCCCTTCCCATCACGGCGCCAAACCATGTTTATTTTCCTCATGCTCCAAACCACTCTGAAATCGTTTTCATTGGGTCAGGTGTTGCCCAGGTGGGGTGCGAGCTCCCGGAGGGCAGGGGGCTGGGCTGGACCAAGTTGCTCACTTTAGGTGTTTTGAGGGAATGCAGGCCGCGGGGAGGAGACCTGCCCTCCTCCTTCCCCGGTTCTTGCCCTGCACCTGACCTGGCGCCAACGGTTCGTACCTGGGCCCGAACCGTTCCCCAGACCACCTGGGCGAGTCCCTTCGGCTGTGGGAGTCTGTCCGTGGCCGGCCCCGCTCGCATCTCCCAGTTACGGTGTCTTCGCGGTGAGGGAGCTGAGGGACCGTGCAAGTTCTGGAAACGTTTCGCACCTTTATCAATTCAGGTTGGCCGGAGTCTCCCGAGCACCTAGTGCCTTGTCGGGGAACGCTAACGTCGCAGGGAGGGTGAGGGGGAAACCGGGGCCCGAGCACGCTGGACCAGAAGCAAAGGGAGGCAGCGGCCAGATCGCCAGAAAAAAGAACCGAGCACCACATTAACCTTCAGCTGGCTGCCTCTTGCGCCCCGTTACCTCGCGGCAGAAAGAGGGCCAGCACTGGCACTACGCAGGCGCGAGAGCGAGTCCCCGGCCCGACACGGGTGGGCTTCGACTTCCCAGCGGACTCCCTGGTTCACCTTCCTCTGTTGGCGACTCCTGTACAGGACACTAAAGGGCGCCACCATTCTTCTAGGAAGAGTCCCAGCCGGCGGTAGGGTGCCACGTGCTCGTGGAAGGGGCATCTGCCTCGCACACCCGACAGTCCCACGCGCGGGGGACACAGACCTCGCTGAAACGGGCATGGGGCGCGCCAGTCCCCAGCGCACAGCCCCCTGCTCGTGCCCTGGCCACGCGGCACACTTGGCCACTTTGTGACTGCGGGGCACAAGTTGTGGGTTGGAAGGCCTGTACCGCTCGAGGTCACAGGCGGACTGGACGGCCAGGTGACGAGGCCCGGTGCTCCTGGGCCAGCATGTGATGTCTTCCTCTCTGTCCCTATAATTACCCATTCCCCAATTTTCTCCCTGTCCTCGACCTTTATTCTCAGTCCAGACGGTTCCAGCCCGACGGCAGCCGCCAAATTCACATGGGTGACGAGGTCCTAAAAGTTTCCAGCTACAAACACTTTGCATTTTTTTTCCTTTATCACTTTTTTTTGGCAAGGCGAGACAGCAAGTGGCGTCGGGGGTGGGGGTTAAATGTGCTTTCCTTGACTGCAGCAGAGAAACGCGACTGTAGGGCAAACTCCAAGGGGACGGGGAAGCGGGAGGGAGCCTGAGCCGAACGTGCTCCATCCCCCACTCTGGGCGCTTCAGTCCCTGGGGCACCTCCAGGAACTACTTGCCTAGTGCGTCAGCGAGAGGCTGAACGTCACTTACACGCCCCCTCAGCCTTGCCCGCCTGCCCCCACCCTCTCTGTTCTCCTCCCCCCGTCGAGTGTTCCACCCCGGTAGTGAGACCCGGCGGACCCATGGGGGTTCCAGAGCATGGAAGAGCTAAAAATATAACCAGGCTGTTAGCAACAGCCTTCTCACTGGTCGGGGCGCGGGGAGAGGCGGTGTCTGATTGGGCTTCCGTCCCAACCTCTAGGACTGAGGGGGCCGAGTGCAGAGGAGCCAAGGCCCTTGGGGAGGGTGTGCGTTTGCGCAGTGGCACACTGCAAGGGATACTGGTATTTGTAGTCATTTATTAGAGGCAGCCATAGAACTGTGTGCGACTCCAAATTCTGCCACCATGATACCTTGATCGACAAATCTCTTTACATCTTCAAACCTGTTTTCTCATCCTTAAAATAGTGATCATGTGGGGACTAAGTATGATACTGCATGTAAAGCCTGGCTCCAACAGTTGCTATTCTTAAAGGTAAAGGGTTCTGGCCAAATTTCAGCCTACAGATCCTGGCTCAGTTCTGTGTACGTTCCCAGTAAGAAATCTTACAGGACAGAATGATGAGAAAGGTGAGGGTTAGCTGAACGAATTCTCAGTAAGGAGGTATCTCCGTAAGGAGGGCTGGAGTCCATGGTAAGCAGATAAAAGGTAGGCTCTCCAAGTTTCTCTGCAGGCTGAGTGAGGGCACACCAAATTCTCCTAAGGGAGGCGTTTAATTTCTGTCGTGTTTGTGCTTTTATTTGAATCTTCCCTGAACTGCCAGAAACACCATTCCTAAGCAGTATCACTAAAACAAAACAGAGATCTAGCCTCCTTGGCAAATAGGAGTCCTGGTAAAGGGTTAGCATATAAATAGGAAAAGGTAAAATAAAAGGAAAAAACGGTAGTCACCATTCTTAACTGATGTCTCCATTTATGATGTGGTGAGGACATGATT
Source organism: Manis javanica (assembly GCF_040802235.1). Taxonomy (NCBI): domain Eukaryota; kingdom Metazoa; phylum Chordata; class Mammalia; order Pholidota; family Manidae; genus Manis; species Manis javanica. The sequence continues at coordinate 112,404,451 of NC_133165.1, forward strand.
TGCCAGGGCTTAATTGCAAGCTGAATTCCTACTGAAGCATTCCAGAGCCCCACATTTGATGGGGTACACCATGTTTTCAAAATGGTGAGCTTCAGAAGTAAGCAAGTGCAGCAGGGAGAGGGTGAGAGCAACCTCTCTGTTGAGAGTAAGCAAGTTATGCCAGATTATTTGCTGCCCTGACAAGTCAGGCTGGTAATAATTAGCCCCAGTTAACTCAGGGGTGAGTCACAGCCTCATACACACATGCCAGGGTGAGAAATTGTAGTTTCTTTTTAAGTCATCCAAGTAAAGAGTTCCTCAGTTTGATTCTTCAGATCCACTGCTCCAGCTGGGCAGAAGCAGACACGCACAACACGAACTGGTTTTGAAGAGTAGATGCTGACAAATTATTTGCTATTTCACTACAACTGATGTAATTCTAGTAAACAAGTGAAGAAATCTGTCTTTTGCTAAGACACTAAAACTGCAGTGTTCAAAGACAGTAACATTCTAGCCTTGGTGGTGGCAGGCAGGCTGCTCAAGGATAGAGTTGGTAAGGACCTGAATAACCGGCGAAAGATGGGAATTGGGGTCCTTTCTTTTAAGGTAAGAAAATTCCAACCAAGGCAAAGAATCACCTTAAGGTTCTAGCTTCAAACTACTGTTAAAGGGCTATAGTCCAGAATAGAGTGACATAGTCTCTCTGAAACTTTATCAGTTGTTTGATTCCCTAATTTAGAAGTTGCAAATTGGCAGGCAAGGTCCACATCTGGTGGATGTATTGTCTTGGCAGATATTGACAGATTTTTTAGCAAAACATTTTGATCTATATTACACATTGAAACTGAAGTTACTATAGAATTAATGGACCAATTTTAAAAATGAGTTGATCACATTTAAACAGTGGAAGGTTGCACAAAAATATCTTAATTTACCACTTGTCCTAAATTCAAGATATGGTAATGCTGGGCATTCATGCTGGCAATTGTCCGGGGTTCAAGAACAGCTGCCTCCTTTAAGACTACGTTCTCTGGCTCCCCCAAGATCCTTACCACTCTGTTGTCTCCCAGACACTGTCAGAGGATCACATACCATTTATCATCATGTTTGGGCTATTCTTACACCCCTCCCTTTTCAATTATATTACTCACCCAGACTTCTGAGTTTCTGACCCCTTTTTCATTTCAACATAGTAATTGGTTGAGTGGCTGCCTACTGTGCGCCCTGCAGTGAAGGGAGAGGCAAAAGGAGCTCCAGGATCTTATGATCAAGTTCACTGTCTATAAACTCTGGGTTGTGGTCCATTAGTGGGGTCGTAAAAATCACTTGGTTTAATGGATTTCAGCCAGATATTACAGAATAAAATGGAACACAGTGAAAATACCAGAGTGCCGTACACATTCTAAACTTTCACGAAACTCTTGCTTCTTTTGCTACGTATGTAGTAGGCACGAGAACAGTCCAAGCCAGAGATTGTTGTTGGGTATGTACCTCTGGAAGCATCCATGAGATGACAGAAGCTTAGAAGAGGTACTGAGTTGGCTGGCTGACATGAAGGTGGAAGGGTATTTAAAACAAAGGAAACAGCCAAGAAGATGGGGCTGGTGCAAGGAGCGTCCCTTCAACTGCCTGATGAAGAGCACAGAGAGAATGAGTAGTCAAGAACCTTGACGGCAGGGGAATAGAGGGAACCATCTGGAGGACCTTCAATGCCAGGACTCAAATGTTTACCTGTGAGGAATTAGGGCACCATTGTAAAAGAACTACCATTTATGAAAGTCTTACTAGTTAAGCATTAGGCACTTACATGGTCACATTTAATCCTACAAACCAAAAAGGTACACGTTATTATCCTTATTTAATAGATAAGAAAAAAGCAGTACAAAAAGGCTAAATGACTCGCTAAAAGTCAACAGAATTAAAATACAGGCCTGAGTATGAAGTCCACATATTTCTCATTACACTTATTTTTGACTAAAAGCACACATAATAAGTGCAATGTTTAAAGGAGATTAAATTACCATGTGTGTAGAATGTATTTGGGAAGCTGCTAGCAAGATACCCATCCTTTTTAGAATGTAGAAATAAGTACCAACCACTGAATAGTTAATGAATAACAGTAATAATAATAAATCTAGGAAAGGTAACTCCTTCCTCAGCCTTACCATGATGAGTTCAATTATTTCAACTAGACCTACATGGACAGTGCTTCTTTCAATAATGGAGAGAAACAGTAACTTTTAAGACCATTTTCATTTTTTGAGGCCATACAGTTGGCTGAGCTCATTGCTCTAATTCTTTTCACAGAACTGTATACTGTTAGAAGTTAAAACTTAGCTTGCAAGAGAGATTTTCCCAAAAGAGAATTTGATGCTATCATTATTCTAAATTTTAAAATAAAAAGGACTTATTCTCCTTTTTGGAGATAATTATCAAGGATTTGAACTTTAAGGCCATTTACTTTATCTCAGGTGTTCTTAACTCATTATGGCATTGTTCTCCTGGCCTCTGAAAGAAAGTAAACCGAGAATGGCATTATGAGTTTAGGAGACAGAGAGGAATACAGCAGAATTCACTGGGCCGAGGTTGGACCTGTGTTATTAGTCCTAAGAGAACAAGCTGCTAATGAACCCCAATACTTCCCACTGCTGACCAGTGTGGAGGGGTATGCCCTTTGAAATCCTACTGGGCATTAATCTTAAACTCCCTTCCAAGACCTTTCAGAGACATAGGTGCTGAGGCTAACAGAGCACAGCTGAGGTGGTGTTTTGCTGAAACTTAAGGAATACTTTGAAACATTTGTTGGATACAAGATGTTATGTGTGTCAAGATGGTTAATAAGCAAATTTTAAAAACTGATTTTTTAGCAAAACATTTTGATCTATATTACACATTAAAACTGAAGTTACTATAGAATTAATGACAATTCTCATTCTAATCTGAAAATGCAAATGCTCTGGTCTCTGCAACTCTTTTGACATACCTTAACCCCCACTTAATGCTTTAGAACTGCCAGACCTCTCCCAACACATTGCCCTGTTCAAACTGTTTTCCCCACATAAATGTCCTTATCTGCCCACCCCAGCCCCTTTGTCGATAGGCTCCAACATACCCTTTAAAAGCCCAGTTAATCTGGTTTGACTTCAATTATTCATTCAATACCAAGCACCTGCTACCTGCTAGGCAGCTCAGTCGGCTCCTGCCATCACCGAACAAGCCGAGTGCGGGAGAGCAGTTAACTACCAAATGCTATCAACAAAATGCTTATGGTGCTGCGTGGGGTTATGACAGGAGGAACTACTTTAGACTGAGGGATGGGAGAGGCATCTTTGAGGAAATATTTAGCTAAGGTCTGAAGGATAAGTAGGCGTTAGTGGAGCAAAAGGTGGCCAAGCATTAGGGAGGGATTAACAGGTAAAAGCACTGAGGCAGAAGGAAAGCTGCAGTCCGAGGAACTGAAACCACCCCAGTGGCAGGTGTGCAGAGAACAGGGTAGCAACAGACAACACGGGGAAGCCCGAAGAAGTATCTTTAGCCCTATGGCTATGACCTTCCCCTAGCCTTCCTGAGGGGCCCCCAAGCTAGGCTAAGAACGCTTCTTTCTTTGTGCTTCCTCAGGTTAAATTGAACTCTTTCTGGCAGGTTCTCTTATTAAATTATTTGAAGGCAGAGATTATCTTAATTCAATTTTGGACATTTAGTACATCACAAATAAGAGTTTTGTGGATCTAAAACAAAACCCTGACGAAGTCAGAAGACTAATTTCTTTCTCTGGCTTTGCCCCTAAGCTGCAGTGTAACCTTGGGCCAAGTCCCTGGATTCCCCAGGACTCATCAGCTTTTTCCTATCTGTGGTGTCAAAGACCTACTTGATTGGAAGTTTCAAATTATGAATGTGCCTCCTAAAAGGTAACTTGCTCATCACCTCTACTGGGCAGAAAGTATAGATAGCTGAGTAAAGATAAAGGATATGTCTGAATTTGTCCTTAACCTGCCACTTAAAAAAGAGAGAGCAAAGAAACATCCTTAATGTGAGTATATATGCACTTTATGAAACGAATTGAGTTCAGTTCTCCTAACTCATCGATTTGAATACATCTTGTCTCATTCATTACCTTCACCATTACTGGGAGCCATCTCTTCAATTCAAAATTAAAGTTGGACTGGAAGAAAAACAAGTAATTTTCTAAAAATGACATTGGTTTACCTGTAATGAAAGGCACGGATGGTTTTGATTTCTTTACAATAGTACTAAGAGAACAAGGTGCTAATGAACCCCAATACTTCTATTTTGGATCACAAATTCCTGGGTGGCTATAATAACTTCCTAGAGTTAAATTTCAATTGGCATGGTGACTACAAGAAAATAAACACCTACTTTATTAATACGATAGCAACAGAAAGGCTTTCCAGTTTCTCAGAAGACATAACATGCGCCAGTACCACCTGGTTAAGTGTTAACAAGATGAAATGCCCACATTGTTGGAAGAGCTCCCGTCCCCACTGCAGATGTTCCACGAAGGACAACTACCATCCAAGCTGCTGTCGGAACATGCTTCTCACTGCAGTAGCTTCAGAGTCAACTCCCCAAACACAAGACTGAAATGCTTTTATTCCTGTTTTAGAAGCTCTTGGTGTAGAGAGAACATACCAATTTGGGAAGCAGACTCCTTGAATTCAAGAAAAACCAAGAACTAATCTGTCAATCTGTCTCTGATACAACTGCCAGAGTGCTCTGTGAGCAATCTTTTCCATTTCTACCACACGACTGGGTGAGGACAGGAAAGGGTGGAAAGGTGCCAGCATACTAACAGATCAGGTGATACTCTGCACTCCCTCCCTCTGCTGGCGGTAGTAGGCGTTTTTTTCTGGAAGCTGGAGCACCTTGATTGGGGGAGGAAGAGGCCCATCAATCACCTCTTCTTGAAGCCATACTTTTTGCGTTCATAGAAGAGATCTGTCTTAGAACTCCCCAAATTGACAATCTTTGGGCAACCATCTCTCTAGGAAACAGAACAGAGAAGTTGTTAAATGTTTGAGCCTGAATTGAGAGGAATTTAAGATAAACACTTTTACATTAATGGTTCTGCCATTCATCTTACCAGGTGTCAATTCAATTTTAGTCAATCACCAGGAATTTACTCAGCACCTAGAATGTATCCATAGCCTGTCTAGCCTCTACCCAGTGGCCTTCCTTTAGAATATTAGATTATCAGCTCACCTCTGCTGCTAATGTGATACAGCTGAAGTAGAATCTAAGACTCTAAAGCTATCCAAAGGGTTTTCAAGTGAGGTAAGAAACAGTAATAGTCATCTACAGACCAAGCTCTCTAGTTCTCCTCCACACAGGAGAGAATACCACCAAGGAAAAAAGACTAAAGACTCTAGGAAATAGTAACTTACATTTTTGTAAATACCACAGGGAATGCTGTGTTTGATGTGTCCAGCATTAATCCACTTAACATGACACATGGTCTTGGGGGAAAGGAGTACTAGGATTGCTGTTGACAGGCCACACTCTACAAGACATGCTCTCCTGGCCCTTTTGTGAGCTTGAGTGGTTTCAGGGAAGCCCCTGGGAAGCTGTGTTCTACAGAAATGATGACTCCATCAGTTGCTCTGGATGATGGGAGGAACACTGGGGAAGACGCTACTGGAAAACACCTTCAGAGGTCTGATTTTATTCAATACCCATGTCAAAGGAGATTGCTTCCCGTGACAGTGGACTACAGAATGAACTAACCAAGTCCTTAGACATCACATTTCTAATTCAGCTGATATATCTTTTGGGGTACTGGTATCAACACTTCACAAAAACCTCTGAAAATGCACAAAGCCAACACTAAAACTTCACTATTTTCTAGAAAACAGGTATCACATCACATATTAAACTGAGAGCTACTGTCTGTGGAGCCTGGTGTGCTGAGGGAGCCAGGCAGTGGACTCAGCCCCTCCATGGCTCACTAGGTAAACTCAAGTAACCCATGTCATCTGTATGGGAAGTCCTGGTACAAATGGGTGAATAGCTGCCTCTCCTGATCCAAGGTAACCTGATACTAAGCATTAACAGTTCTCCAAGATCTTTGGAGACACTGAAATTTTGAGGCTTGATGGTAGCCTATTAAGGCTACCATGCCTTACGGACTTGTGACTGCGGGCAAGTCACTTCTTTTTGGACTCATGTTCCCCAACTGTCAAATAAGGGGACTGAATCAGGTCAGCATTTATAAACTCTATTTATAGAACCCTGGCAAGTCCTGCAAGGTGCCAGGTGATGTAGAACTCATCTCTCCATCTGTGCAGCTCCCTATTAACAGCTTAGTTGGTATGTAAATAGCCCTTAAGAAGTTATAAGAAATTGCCAAAATCAAGTATCAGCAATTACATAATGGTTTAACCTAACACATACATATACACAGCTTCTGTGTAAGATATTTTTTGAAGAGTACATATTTTTTAAAAAGCTGGAAAACCAGCGCATTAGACTATCAGATCTTTGGTTTTTATGGCAGTTTCTGACTCACAGGATTCCTGTTTTCTTGCCTGAATGACCGTTTTTTATTTCTACACATGTCCCAAGGGTCTCATGGTTGTTCCGTTAAGCCCCCCAATGCTGGGAGCAGCGAGGGTGTGCTCACTGGGACTGGCTAGCTTTTGGTGAATATGCCTCTGAATGGAGAGCATGAAAAGGGAGATGGAAGGACTGTCTAAGAAACTTGGGAGGTTGGTACAGGAGAGTATTTGTGAGGTGAGCCAGAGGATATTTAATACTGGCAAGTGTCTGTCTCATGGCAGTAGCTCTTTTATCAACGGTATGCCTGAATACTAAAAATTTCATCCTTTCTCAGTCTTCCCAGAAGACTGACATTTCCCAATTCCTAGCACAGGGAGCGTCTACTTTAGGCAGCTATGGCTTGAATTCACTGCCCATGGTAAACATTTTATAGCCACTTGATTTCTAAAGTTTCACAAAAAAGTAAGACTATGAAGTGCTTGTTCCTATAATACCAAACATGTCCACTAAAACATTCCCAGGAGAACCCTAAGCTGGCTCCTGTAGCAGCCACAAAGGAGAACTCAACCCATGTGGGTTTCCTTCCTGACGGCTGCTTCAACTCCATTTCTACAGTAGAAAGAGAGCTACAGGTTACCTGAACCAGTGATAAAAAACCCAGGACTTTCAAGTTATACTTTAAAATCAAAACTAATTGTGTACCAAAATATAACATACCAAATGGAAATGTGTGCAGAACTGAGACACAGGAAAAGGCAAGTTAAAAAAATTTGAGATCAGAAAAATAGAATTACTGAAAATGGGTACACATTTCTATTTCTTACAAATGGTAGCCAAGACTTATGAGTGGGTGCTAGTGGCAAGATCTGCTTTATTAACAGAAACGAAACGTCTTTCATTCTTTCAGCAGCTGTTTAGTGAATACCAATGATGTAAATAGCAGTACACTGATTTGGGACCTAAACAATGCAATTATGTTTTCTATCTGAAATTTTTATTTAGACTGTCAAGCTCTCAATAAATGCATCTGTGGGATAACAGGGATTACTACTTCCTTTTTGTGGTGATTTCCTCAAATCTGCACACAGCATGTTAGTAGCAAAGCCGAGACTTGAACACGGGCTTTTGGGCTCTTAGTCCATTATTTTTTCTTACATGCTTCCCAGAGGCAAAAAACAAAACTTTCCCATGGTCCAGCAAGTTGTAAAGAATGATACATTTGTGAATTTTGAAAAGTTTCACTTATCTTTTGTATCTAACTGCTGTGTTATTCTCTTAAATAGGGAGAAGAAAATGGTAGAAGTATCAGGAGAGGGAGAGGTCCATCCTTTAAAGCACCTGAGAAGAGCAATAGTCAGGTGGTCCAAGCACTTTAAGTTAGAGCATGCATTCTTAAAGGGGATGAAAACATCTTTGGTATTATAGTGGTTTGTGACCTAAAGCTCATTCTTACCCAACAAAACCTTATCCTCAGGATTTCTTGTTAGGGAGAGGTTTTAACTTAAACTTCTCCTTAGGGGACTAATAATGAAAAAAAAAAGTTGAGAAATACTAAGTCAGCAGACCTGGGTTCTAGTCCTGGATCTGCCACTTAATTAGCCAGGTGACCTTGGGCCAAGAGCTTATCATCTCCTAAGCCTTCATTTCCTCATCTATGTAATAAAAACTTTTGGAAAAGAATGTTCGGCACCGTTCCTGGCACTTAGCAAGAGCTTCATAAATGTTAGCTGCTACTTTTCTAGTTGGGAGAGTTGAGGAAAATGGTAAATAAAAGGAGTACAGGAAGCAGGGGTTATGGGGGATCAATATGATGCTGCACTGTAAGAAACCACAACCTAGTTTACAGTGCCCTGACTTCTGGGTAGTCTTGAGGCTTTGAAAAACTGTAATGAGAACACCCAACTTAGCTCACTGGTTTAATTCCCTTATAAATTATGAAAGTTGCAGGAAGAGGAGAACAATAAGCCAAGGTTGCTTTGGCTGCCGGAAGATTTCTGCATAGGAAAAAGTCTTAGGCACTTATCTACATGATGATCTGTAAGTCTGAGAGGCTGGATCATGTCACTGGACTGCTCTGTGCTCCTTGGAAACTATTTCTGAGTAAATGTGAGCTACATGCCATCTCAAATATCCTCAGACTAGTCCTTTATAATAGGAAGTAGGGGAAATAATGTTTAGAGTAATTCACAGGGACAGAATGAGGTACAAGGATCCAAATGTATCAGATCACACACCGCATGCAGAGTCGTCAGACAGCAATTAACATTTATTAAGCACTCTGGTTGCAAGTTTATTCCAGATTAGAACTCTGGCTACAACCATGCAAAGACTGAAGAGAACTGTTCTTAATGTACTCCTGAGCTAGTTTAAGACTTTTCATACTTCCTTTTTGCTGCTGTTGTCTCACCATGGTTTCACTGCTTATAGACTATATACACAATCACCAAATCTCTACAATATATCAGACACTCTATAAGGGGGAACTCCAAAAATGCAGACCATTAGAAAAGGACAGTCACAAAAACCAAGGTCCCAGAGGAGTCTAACCTAGCTGGAAGATCAGATCAAACAGTATATGATTCAATAATGTAAAAATTTGATAATGCAAATGATAAAGGTAAATGCACATCATAATTTATGACAGGACAATATTTAAGTCACCGAAATCATGCTTTTGGTACTTTACCTGTGACCCTTCTCATCTTCCTAAATAGAAGACTTAATGGTGTAAGAAACAGTCTTATTTGGCCTGCTATGTTCCATTTACTTGGCATAGCCAGGACCCAAATGTGTAAACTGCTGAGATGCCTCGGTTGTTTGTCTTCAACATGGGCACATCCTACCAAAGAGACTTATGAATGGACAAAAAGGTGTAAGAGGGACACCAGTAGCTTTAGTTAGACAGCCTGGGCTTGCCACTTACAAGCTGGGTGAGGGACTGTAAAATGGGGATAATTCCTATTTAACAAAGTTATTGTGAATAAGGGTGATAACATTGATAAACTACCTACTCTTTGTTCATGGGGATATTAAGAATCATGTATCTTTTGCCTTATCCTTGGTTAGGTAACCAGCTACCTTCTATTAGCCTAGTGGTACTATATCACACTTCTTTTTATTGTCATAAGAAGACAAGCTGATTCATGGGGTTTCCCCCCCAAGAACCCTGCTGCTTCTAACCTAAGGAAAATCAGTAAAAGTTGCCTTTGGTATAGATCTATGAGTTTGGCAACAGGTTTGAATGACTAGTCACTGCTCCCACATGTCAAGGGACAAAAATATCATGAGACAGAATCACAATTATGCATTATGAAGCCAAAGGCATTCTTTATCCACTTAAAGCTGTTGTCCCAAATTCAACTTTGTCACTGCATCTACCCAAAAAGTACTTAATGAGAGTAAAAAGAATTACTGAGTGGCTATCACACACCAAGCACTGCGTAAGGACCTCCAAAATGCAGGATGTTGTTTCTCAATAAAAATAATCAGACATCCATCAAGGAAGGTTCTCCAAATTTATGTTGACAATTTGCTTCTTTTGTATTTTTGATATGTCTTGATGCCAAATAACTGCCTTTTATTAGACTACACCCAGTCTGTCTCACAAAACTTTAAATATAACCTAGGTGACTAGCTAAACATAGTACTCTCCAGACCATGGCAGTTTGCTGTGGATGGCAAAGAGTAAATAACAGAAGGAAAGATCAGATGGAAAGCTTAGAATTTACCCACATCCTTCTCCTGGATGGTGCATTCCTTACAATAATACGCATCCGAGACTCCTGGGCCTCCACAGATCACACAGCGCCCCTGGTAAGAGCCATAGTTACACTCATCACATATGCGCACCAGGGTGCAGGGCCGCACATAGGAGTCACAGATCACACACTTGCCATCACCTGTAAGGAAGAGAGAATGAAGTTACGCTCACTTCCAAGTACCTCTTCAAGATCTCTGCCCTCCTCCCAATATGGGAAAATACACTAGTCTCCTCCTCGCAGTGGCTTTAGGATCCTCTACTTTGGCATTACTAAACTTGGCCTACCTAGTGTACATCTCGATATCAATACACAGGAAGGGTTAATCAACAAATGTATAAAGAGCTTAGAACAAGACCTGATAGATGGTTAAGTATTTAATTACCAGCAGAAAACTGTGTATGTGTTGGGGATGGGGTCATGCTATTTCCTGTCCAAAGCTAAAAATTTTATGAAAACCTAAACATGTTTAAATACACAAGATGGAGTGGGGAGTGGCGTGGGCCTCCGGTTGCAGCCTGGCGTTGTGTTCACAAGCTTCCAGGCACATTTACTCAAAGCCCTCTCTGTAGCACTGCTGGACATTAGCTTTCTGCTGGTTCCACAAAACTGTAAGTGGGAGGGTCGAGGTGTTTGGGAAAAGCGTGTTCCACTCACATTTTTCACACAGTCTTCCGATGGCTGCAAGATCAAATAAGGCAGAATACAATTAGAATTAAGGTTTTGAAGAACATCCTCGAGTTTGGGGTGGGGACAGAGGCAGGGGCTGCAGGGGGCCCTGAGGGATTTTTATCCTTGTCCTCACCCTCCTGAAGCCGCTCCCCGGTTCTGGGCAATCTGAGTTTCCCCGGACCGCTCCCCAGCCGCCCTCCTCCCGCCCCAGCGCGCGCCTGCCCGCTCTCTTCACTAGGCCACAAACCCAGGCGCTGCTCCGCTACCGACCGTGAAGCCGGAAACGTGGCGCCTTCGAGGCAGGATCCTAAGGAAGAGTTGGGAACCTCCGACCCTCCAGCTCTTGACACCACCCCGACCCAGACAGCCGGGAGCAGTAAGCTGTCTCACCAACACCAGCCTGTTTGCGGCAAAATATCAAGTCCGGATGATGTTTAGCCATTGCTCCCGCTCAAGTCGGCCACCGGAAGCTTTGAGAACTTCCGTCCGACCTTCAACCCCCATTTGTTCCTGCCTCCTCGTCTCTGTGATTGGTCCTCGAGGCTTGCATCAGCGTTTGGGCTCTTGACACCAAGGACCCCTCGTTTTCGCGCGATGAAAACCCTTAAGTTCTACAGACGAATTTCTTCTTAGCTGCAGAGGGGTTAGGGTCCGGGCCTGTGCGTGAAAATTAAAAGAAAGACTTCTCCCAGATTTAGATTCAAGAGACAACTGAAATTTGCACTTCGTTAAGCCATCATTGTGCTCGGCATTTATTTCCACAAGTGTTTTTATGCATCTCTTTCCACTTCAGGATCCGTTTGTAACACAGGAGCCGCGCCTACTACGCTGGCAGGGCTTTGGCACCTCCTTGCGGAGGCCCCGCCTTCACCATGACGCGTTTCCCGTCAGGCCGCGCCCCAGCGCGATGGCTATAAATAGGCCGTGTGGTACGTCACTTTCACGCGACCTCATCTTTGTCAGTGCACAAAATGGCGCCTTACCGCCTGCTGGTGACCCGGCTGCAGGTGAGTGAGTTCAGGGCCCTCTGGGTTCACAGGGGTGGGGTGCCCCCTACGGTGCCTGAGGCTTTAGCCTGGGCAAGGCGAGGCGGACCCAAGCTCTGGCCGTCTTTTTATGTACGTGTCACGGCCGCGGGCCCCGCTCCCGTGTCCGTTCTTCTCGTGCCCGAGGTCAAGGAGTCCCTGGCTCAGTTAGCTCTCCCAGCCTTGTCCCCGCCCCGCGGGAAGCGTGGGTCCGAGCAGCGACGGCCAGGTGAAGCGTGAAGACACCTCTTTATTCTTTCAGAAGGTCGCATTCCCCTCTCCCGTGGGGTTTCTTTTCGTTCCTCAAGGTGAGGACAAGGTGACTAGGGGGCGCGGTCGTTGTTAAGCCCTCTAGGCCCAGAGCGTGAAGACCGCACTTACCATTCTCTCAGCAACAGAGACTTGGTAGTCAGGTGCATGTACGGTTGCTAGGTTTGGAGTCTGGAGAAGAAACTAGAATCTTATTGCATCTAAAAAGTGTCCTGCGGAACATACAGCCAAGAAGGCGAGGGCATCTTCCAGGCCCAGACGTAGTAAATAGTGGCCTTTCACCTTTGCATAAGATTGCAAGACTGTTTTAATTCCTCCTCATATCATTTGATTTATATGATCATCTGGTGAGATGATTATTCTCATTTGGTAGGTGAATGATACTGCTAGAAAGTAGATGAAAGTTTCTGCTGAGTGTCTCTGAAGTGCTGTGGCCTGAGCATCTGCTCTTCTTATCCTTCTGTTTTCCTTATTCATGTCAGCCTGTCCTCACGGAACTTTCTGAGCCGAAATATGATCTTTGAGGTAACAATTGTATTTGTGAGAGTACCAGAAATGGAGTGTTCTGAGCTTACAGTGAGTTGTTTTTCAATTACTAGATGGCAGAGTAAAGATACTCAAGGGTTTGACCTTGACTCTCCTCTTATGAACCATCTAGAAAATTGACTGTGACTGCCACATGTTTTTTTCACTTCTAATTTGACAACCCCAGGAAGGTTTAAGGTCAAGCAGATATTTGGTTAATAAAAATAAAGCAAACATTTGTAGACATTCTCTGACAACATTTTACATTTAACTTTGTGAATCTACTTTGAATTAAGCACAACTTCTATTATAGGATTAAAAAAGAAGTTATGTGTTGTAGTCAGGAAACATTGTGTTTTCATAAGTTTTTTTTTTTAATCTTATTGTTTATAAACTATGTGGTTTAAAGTGAAGTTATCATTTATCTTAAAGACTTCTGATCTCTCACTTCTAGGCAAAGACAAGGGATTTTTCCTAATCATTTCTTCAGATCTTTTGATTTTATAGGTTAACAATGTAGAAATTGTTGTTTTTCCCTGATCTTGCTGTTCATGGTGAAGTCAGGCAAGATTATTTGACAAGAAATGGTTGCATATTTATATAGCTTGGAATAGAAGACTAATATCACAGTATTATTGAACTGAAGAAAGATCTTGGAAAGCATGAGTGTTTAGACTTGTATAGAAAGAGGTCTGGGCCATAGTTCGTATTCTTCCCTGGCTCTGACCTTGAGCAAGTTAATTCTGAATCCCAGTTTCCTCATCTGTTGATTGGGGGTGATCTTCAGTGACAAATGTTTATTGAGTACTTGTTAATCACTCCCACTCAGATTTTTATAAAGTGATGAGAAAGTAGAATATATTTATGATCTTCGTGTATTTCAACTTCCTCTTTTACAGATGGATAATCCAAGACCTTGAGATCCTGGGTGATTTCCAGTGACAGAATCAGTATTAAAATCCAAGTCTCCTTGTTTGTTCATTCACTGAGATGGGTGAACAGCATTATACAACACCACTTTCCAATAGCCAGGTTGTCTTAAGTAATGGCCTGCTAACACTGCCCTCAGAGAACCTTGTAAATTACCTCTTGTGTTTAGCTACCTTTGAGAAGTGATGATGCTATCTTAGTTGTCACCTCTGCAGAATCCTGTCTGTGCTTTCAATTTATTCCTCCCTCATTCACTGCATACTTACTGAGCACCCAAATGCTTGCCCTGGATGCAGTGATAAGCAAAGCAGACAATTCCTGTTCTTGCAGACTTCCCCTGTAGTCTAATGTATTCCACTGCAGAGCGCCTTGGAGATCTTTCTTAGCCAAAATATTTTTCTTCTGCCCTTAGCTAGACTAAAGGTGAAGGTAGATAATACAGTGATGGCAATTACTACTACCACTAAGAGAAGCTAACATTTACCTTACTCTGTGCCAGTAATCTCATGTGACCCTGCGAGGTAAAGGCATTGTATACCTTCTGTAGTTGGTTCTTGATTTGAACTGAGTGAATGAATGAGTGGGTGAGTAAACTTCAGTCTCAGATTTGGGCAGAGGGAGTAGAACCACCATCCTGAGGACTAGGAGAGCTCACCATTGCCTTTTGGACCAACTGTTACCAAATATTTATTGAAAACTTGCTATATTCCTAGCACTGTTCTAAACACTTGGAGTACAGCAGTGAACAAGAATGGAGAGCTTATATTGTAGTTCTGGGGAGGCAGAAAATAAGTAGACAAATAAGAAAAGTGTAGTTACTAAGTGCTTAAGGACAGTAAAATAGGATAGTGCGGAAGAGAGAGTAGGGGTGAGAAAGTAGTGTGGCTTTAACTGGGGTGGTTGAGAAGGCCCCCGAAGAGGTGCCATTTGAGCCGATACTTAAATGATAAAAAGCCCTTCAGCATTTTGGGAGAAGAGACTTCAAGCACCTGAGATAGGTATGAGCTTAGTGTGTTGAAGATAAGCAAGGCCAGTGTGGCTGACATGTCTAAAAGGATAGTCTGAGAAAGAGGTGGGGGCCAGGGCAATATAGACTTGGATTTTTACTTCCGAGTGTAATGAAAATCTACTGGAGTGGCGGGATCTGATTTATGGCTGAGAAAATTTTTTCAGGTTGCTGCATGGATGGTGGCCCATGGACAAAAGAGGAGGCAGGGAGATGAGAACCAACTCTTGGAATCATCCAGGGAGTAGTGAGGGTATCTGGGATAGGGTTCTGGGAGCAGAGAGATTTTGGAGGTAGATGGGTTGGATGTAGAATGTGAAAGATAGGGAATAATTAAAGATGACCCTGAGATTTGGGACCTGAGCAACTGAGGGATGGGTGAACTTGAATTTAGTAGTCCTGTGTTTGCATAGTGCTTGTAAGACTGAGGTGAGGGCTGAAGCTTGTTTATAAATTCTTGGTCCTTTCATCAGTTTTCAACAAGTGCCTGTATTTTACAGGTTGGGAAGCTGGATGGGATCAAGTGTTTGCCCAGGATTCCTTGCTTAAGTATGAGCATCATGCCTGAGGCGAGCCCTTCACTGGCCTTATTCTGGTACCCGGTGTCCCTAGGAGGGAAAGTACTTAAAATAAGTGTTATTGCTTGTCTGTTTTCATTGGCTCCAGCTTACTTTGACATACCTAAGTTTCCCAGCACCTGGTTTGGAAGGCAGTGGTGGGCTCTGGGCCCTCAACATAAAGGAGGGGAGGGACTTCAGGGAGGCTGCTTGCAGTCTTTAAAAAGTAGAATACAGAATTTCAAAAACCTTAGGGAAATTTTATCTGACACAGACTTACTGAATGGAATCAAGCAAGACCTTAACTCTCTGTGGCCCTCAGGTTACGTATCTGTAAAATGAAACAATTAATAGCTACCCTTCAGTTAAGAAGGGTCCTGAAGGCTTAGTAGTATTTGAAAAGTTCTGTGAATTCTGATGTGCTGTAAAAATTTGTGAATAGTTTCTGATGTTATTTTAGCAATAGGTCCTTTCTAACATTGAGAATAGGGGCAGAGTTTTTCATCTGAAATGCTCCAGATGAACCTGTAGAAGCTCTTCTTTATCTGGGGGTGGGGTGGGGTGGGGTGGGCCTAAAAAGCATGGAAATGGTTTTCTTGGGTTCATTCCACAAACTTGGGCCCAAGGAAAGGGTACCAGCTTTGGAGCCAGGTCTGGAATTGTACCTTTGCTGTGTGGCCCTGGGCAAGTTAACAGTCTAGAGCCTCAGTTTCCTCATCTGTAAAATGGGCACAGCACCTCCTACCTCACAGGGTAGTTATATTAAATGGGACTATGTGTATAAAATACTTGGAGCAAATCTGGCCACAGAGTGTGGGCACTTGGTGAATGTTAGTTTCTGTCACCAGCCCTGGGGATATCTTATAACCTCTGTCACTCCAGGTGAGTGACAGCTCATATGTTTTTCCTCAGCTCATATGTTTACAAACGACTGGCTCTAGGGAAATTGTTTGTTCCTCCTCTAATCTATATGAATTTGGGGTATGCAGTTTTTTTTCAGGAAAACCTTTTGGTTACTGTCTACGAGAGTTGGGAGAACGGGTAGAAATGAATCTTCTGGCTTCCCCTTTTTTCTTCTCTAAGTTGAAGGGCAACTTTGGGAAAGTGAGCTCTAGAACTACATTTGCAGCATTTTCATCATTGAATGTTAGAGTTGGGCCCTTGGAGAATTTAGGCGCAGTAGGAGTATTTCTGCCTTTACTGTAGAGGTGGAGACAGTTTCTGATGGGGAGCTTTACTTCTATGGCCAGCCATGGGAGGGACCAAAGAAGTCTCAGGAGTTCCTTTAACCCCTTGCACTTACGGGCCGTGTAGCTGGGCTCCTCCACCTTCTGCTGGACATTTGTGTTGTTACTGTTGTTTTATTCTTCCCTGAGAGAGCTATATAGCCGATGTAGGACAAAGGCCCTTCCTGTGAAAGAGCTTATGCGCTGGCGAGGAAGAAGCACTTTGTAACTGGACCATCCCTGGCTGAAGCAAGGACGGGAAGGAGTGTGCTGGGCAGGGTTACATCCAGACTGGCCCCTCCTTAGACCTGATGTTGTGGCGGCATGTCTAGTCTGCTCACACTGTGGCTGGCATTTGAGATACCGATGTTGAGCAGCTGGGCACGCTGTACCAGCTGCTAAACCAAGTCTTGTTTACAAATACTGCCTCATTTGTCCTTCACAACAACCCTGAGAAGTAGGTGTCATTAGCCTGTTTTCATGATGATGAAACAGAGAGCTAGAGACGTTAAATAGGTTGTCTGTGGTAACAACTAGCACATAAGCAGAGCTTTGAATATGGATTTCTTTGCCTGTAGAACCCAGGTTTTATACCACTCAGCCAGTTTCCCCAGAGTACTCCCAGGGGGTATAGAATGGAAACTAGATCTCTGTAGAGTAGGCTAGATTGGGGGTACAGTTCCGGTGGCTGTGTGTCTGGGGCCTCGATTGCCTCCTGCCCCAAATACCAGCAAAGCTTGAGAGGGAGAAGCAAGAGGTGTGGTCACACAGAGGTGGCTTTATTCCTTGACTGAGCTGTGGGGCAGCCTGGCAGGCTGCTGTTGAGCATGCAGAGGATGCCCTTGCTGAGTATGGGGGTACAGAGTTGCTGCCCTGGGGGCCAGAGCAGGGCTCAGGACGTGTGTGCAGTTCACCGTGTGCCTGGAGTCTGCTGTTGACAGCAGCAGCGAAGGAGAATTTGGCAGATGAAGTGGGATCTATCCACTACTTCCTTAAAGGAACCCCTTACGACCTTGGTGTCCACTTAGAGGCTGTGACTTGGAGAGATGCAGCTCCCTGGCCCCTCTCCAAGGTTCTGAAAATGATTGTATCACTTCTGTGCCTGCCAGTTGCATAGCAACCAAGTTCACTGATTGCCTCCCGGTGGAAGGGAATTGCTTAGCTTTGGATTCTTAGGAGAGGTGCCAGGCATTGCCTACCGTTGGTGGGAGAAAATTGTTAGAAGCAGCGGAGGTGTGGGAAGATGTTTCTTAGCAGTGTGTGACTGACACGCATTCCCATGTTGCCCTTCTAGAAAGAGCCCAGCTTGAGGCTTCCCTGCCGTGAAAGGCTAGGCAGCTAATCGCTAAGAGCTTTGAGCCTGAAGCTGCTGAGGTCATGGTCAAAGGAATCAGGGGTCCTACCCCACGTGAGACCTTGAAATCATCATGCTGATGAAATGGGCTGCCTCATAAGGTAGAGTGTTCCCCAACACTGGACTAGGCCTGCATAGGTTGGATGACTCTGAGTTAGGTATTTAAGGGCAGAATGAGTAGATATATAAGACCTTTTCAGTCTCATTTCACTTCTAAGATGTGCTTCCCTGGTGCTTGGGACCTTCTCTTGGGCTCCTGGCTTCTGTTTGGCAGCTGGAAAGGGAGTAGAGGGCATAGTGGAAGACAGCAGCCCGAGTCCTTTCTGCAAATCACAGGCAGGAGCATTGCATACTCCCAGGAGAACTAAGAGCAGCTTACATTGATTGAATGCCTATCGGGAACCCAGCTATGGAGCTCTGTGCGTTTCATATATTTTTTCCTTGAGGAATGCAATATATTCATAAGCTCTCTTTCCTTTTCTCCATTCCAGTCCCCAGGGGCAACCACTGAAAGGAATTTTTATTTATCATTCTAGACTTTTCCCCCCATACTTAAAAGCAATACACTGTTTCTAATTCTCATAAAAGCTCTTCTCTTTTATCCATATTTTACAGAAGAGGAAACTGAGGCTCAGAGAGGTCATGAGTCTTGTCTGAGATCCCACAGCTAGGGGAGCTGTGATTCTGCACCACGTCCATCCAGCTTTAGAGCCGATGTCCTTTCTGTGACTTGGCACTGGGGTGGAAGCGTTTCCACAGTGGCCCTCCACGGGTCTGAATGGGGCTGGTGACTGTCTCTTGCAAAGCAGCTGCCGCAAGAGCCCAGACCTCCTCCAGGAGCCCAGCCTGTTTGGATAGCTCAGCCACCTCCTACTCAGCTTGCTCTGTGTGCTGGTGCCCACCAACATGTGGTTCCCTAAGGCACTGCTGGTGTATGCCATGCTTCACAGGGCAGAAGGTCAGGCTGGCCTCCTGCCCAAGAATATGTCAGTCCCTTTGGTTTGGACCATTCTCTGGATATAAGTGGTCCCAAGGGAAGACTTCTTTTCTTTGGGATAGAGGACAGGATGCCTGACCTTGGTGGAGTGGGAAGGCCAGAGCTCTGAGTGGCTGTGTCCATGGCATGTCATGGGGTGGACCTCTTTCCCATTTGCTTTGGCTCTGAACGGGCACTGGCTCAGCACAGCCTCTGCCAGAGGCATTCACAACTTGAATTTAAAAGCACAATGAAGAGATTTGTATTGAAATCATGGCTCTGCCTTCATCTATTTCACCAGCAAGTATTTTTGAACTTCTTTTCTGTGTCAGGCATTGTCTGGGCTCTGAGTATACAGTGGTGACCAGGTAAGTTTTCTGCCCTCATGGAGATCATACGTTTTAGTGGAATGTATTTTCTCATCTGTCTGAGTCTCCATTTTCTTATCTAAACAAGGGACACGATGACCTGTAACAATCCTGCTTGGCACAATTGTTGGGATGATGACATGAGATAACGTTTGTGATCTTGCCTGGCATTCTTTTAGTTTAGTTCTCCTCTCCCCTTCCCCCTCCCCATTTCCTTCCCTCCCCCTTCCCTTCTCCTGTACCTTCCTTTCCTTTTCACTTCTTTCCAGGCCCCCCAGTGGGGTCCATTTTAGGTATGTTCCTTCCATCAGAGTTTGTTCTGGGTCAGTAAATAACAGGATTAGCAGCCCCTCCCTTACTCCTTTGGGAGCCCTGGAGATTTGTATCCCATCCAGCCAGGGAGTGGGCACTGTCAGACCAAGGAGCCAGACTCCACCAAAGGCAGCTTCAGCAGTTGGGACGGGGAGGCACTGTGGAGGACTGAGCGAGCCCATCTGGCTGCTGGGTGGGAGCAGAGGGCAGGAGACGCTGTAGCACAGTGAGAAGGGCGTGGTCTTAGCACGTTCCCAGCTGTATGCCCTTGGGCAGGCTGCTTCTGGTCTCTGGGCACTTAGGGAGGCTGAACGCTGTACAGCAAGATTTACCAGAGTAGCTGGCATGGAGCAATGTGACACCTAACTATTGTTTACTCCAAAACAGATCTGCGAGCATCTGGCTACTGGGCAACCTGATGGGAGCCTCCCACACCAGTGTAGAATTCAGGAGTTACTTTGTAGCAGAGGAAGCACTTAGAATGGAGAACACACATACAGGCTTCAAAGGTTTGAAGGGCTGAAGTGTGAAGAGTGACTAAGCTCATTTGATCCGTTTCCAAAGGGCAAAGCTAGACATGAGGCCTATTGTGTGTCAGGCAGTGGGGCTGGGTACTTTCACACAGGTGCGTGTCTTTAATGCTCACTGCATTCTGTGAAGGTGTTATCCCCCCTTACAGTGGAGAAAAGTGATGTTTAGAAGGGTTAAATAAAACCACAGAAGGTTACACAGCTTGTTGGGAGCAGAGCTGGGATTTGAGCCCAGGCCTCCAAGGCTGGAATCTGTACTCTGATAGACTGGAGGCCTATTTCTGTTCATTGTAAGTACTTGTAAAGCATTTGAACTGTCCAGCAGTGGGATAGTCTTTCTGGAAGAGAATAACCTCCTGGCCGCCTCGTGTTTATGAGGGGCTTTATGGCAGTTGCTGAATGAGTCTGGGGCCTGGGGAGGTTGCTTAGGAGATGTTTTCTTCCTGGAGGCTGCCTCAGCCCTGCCCTCAGCCACTTTGTTCCAGAGAAAATGGGGCGGGTGGGGGATGGTGGCTAGTGAAAGTATCTCTTCTAGATAAGGGTCTGGTATTTATCTGTGAGGATTTCACAAGTCCTGAGCCTGGGGCTCCAAATATGGGAAAAACTTTTCCCATTTCCTGCAACATCTGAGTTGGATAGCCTTACCGGTGATGTTGGGAATGTCTCTGGGCCCCAGGGCCAGGGTGAACTGAGCTTGAGTATGTTTTGCTTTTGGACTTAGGAAATAAAAACAAAATCCCAGTAGGTTATTTTGTAAAAATGAGTTCAAATCATCATCCTTTAAATAACAATGATGTGGACTACTCATACTCCAATCGTAGTGGTCAGCATGTGCTATAAGACTCAGTAATAGCTCTTTTTAAGATAATATTAATTTCTTACCTTTTTTCTTGTTTATAAAGGCAGTTACCTATTGTAGGAAACTTGGAAAATACCGAGGTATAAAGAATATCATACAAATTACCTATTATTATTTGTTACCACCCAGGGATAACAACTGTTAACATTTTGTTATGTTATTTCTTTCCAATGTTTTAAAAATTTTACAATCCAAATTAAAAACATGTACAATAATGCATTTATTTATAATCATAGAAGCAACAGTGAGAACATTCTTAAAAATATTTGAACACTTTACAAAGCTTAAATCCTCCTTTTCTATCAGCACTTGTTTAAACTTAACCTCCTTTCCCAGAAACAGCAGATGAGTTGGGGTATATCCTCTTGGCTGTATGTCTATATACATATATGTACAGACAAATACAGAGTGTTAAGTCAGTATGTTTTGCATTTTATCTATAGCTTAACAGTGAATCTCCTGAGATTTTTCCTAAAGTATACAGTATTCCATGGAATGGGGAAAATATATCTTCAAAAAATGGGCATTTAGGTTTCTTATTTTTCAAATATTTTGCTGAGTAGTACAATGAGCATTCTTGAAGCTGCTGTCTAGTGCACATAGAAGGTACAGGTAGACGGAAAAAAATGGAGCTTCTAGGTCATAACATACTAAGTTTTAGTAGCTATTGCCAGTTCAACAGTATTCTCTAATACCAGTATTCTCTACCAGTATTCTCTATACCAAAAATTTGAGGTAACTCTTTCCTCCAAACCCTTGCTAACACTTTATGTTGTAAATTTTTTTAGATTTTGCCAGTTAACTTTAATGGGGGAAGCATTCATGTTCTTTAAAAAAAAAATCTGCCTTCATTCTTTTACTTTTTAACAATCTGAAGTAGACTGCAAGTTGTAGAAAATAGCGTGGTGCTTATAAAAAAAATTATTTATATTTCTTTAAAAATACTTTTTCTGATCTAAAATTAATGTATAAACAATATTGAAGGTTCAAAATTATGTAATATAAATAGTTAAAAGGTCTCCATAATTTCACCCTCCAGGGATAGCCATGGGTAACAGCTTGGCATCTGTTTCATTTTCATTTTATTTGATTTCTTTAATTCATTGTGTCCAGATCAGTACTGAGAATTGCCAAGAGACAGCTGACGGGTTCAGCAGTTTGGGCTTTAGAGCTAGGCTGCTTTTGAATGCTGGTATTATTCACAGTCTGGGAGAACTTGAGCTAGTTAACTCTCTCCTCCAGACCTCAGTTTCCTCACCTGTTAAATGACGCTCAGATTACTGCAGTAGGACTAGTCGTCCATGGCACTCAGCAGAAAGTAATTAAATATTATGTAGTGGTCTTTGCTTAGAACACTTAGTCATGACACCTGCTCATCGTGGGTGGTGTGGTACCAGGGGCTGCAGAGAGGGTAGCTTCAGCATGGAACTAAGGTTTGCTGTCTCTTGAAGCCACTGATTATTAAATACCACTGGGTGCCTGGCCAGGGGGTCTGGTGGAGGGGTAGTGGTGGCAGATATCCTTGAATGGTCTTCAGAAAGTTGGTGAATTTATGTGTTTTACGTGTTTTCCAAATTTTCTCCATGAAGTGTGTCTTACTTTTTAAATGAGTAGAAAAACCCTAGTACATGCTGTTTTAAAAAAAATTTGCCTGTGGGATTTTGCGTAATTGCTATTCATTTCATTTCATAGCTCACATGTTACTGCAGCTGTTACTCCCTTTTTCCAGATGAGGGAACTGAGTTCAAAGGCCAAGCCTGCTTGAGGTCACACGGCTAGTAAGCAGTAGAGCTGCACTTTAGAACTAGATCTAAGTTCTTTTCATTGTGTTGCATTGCCTTTTATAAACTACAGGTTATAATCCAAATTTTAGCATGGTGAACCACGTTCTCCCCAGCCTTGTTGGGTTTTCAGCCTGACCTTCCACCATTTCTTGCTTTGTCTTTTACACCCCACCATTCTGAGTGCTTCATAGCTCCTGCACACTTCACTTGATGACTGTCTGTCCTTTTGCATACTGTCTGCTCTGGGTGCTCTGCAAATTCCTCTTGGTCCTCCGCAGTCCTGCTCAGTGAAGCCTTGCCCAGGCATCCCATCCCAAGCAGAGTTAATTGTTCCCTCTGCTGCAGTCCTGTCCCTGGTGTAAGCTGCCTTCTCTGCAGAGGTCACAGTCACTTGCCTTTACATTCTGATCTTGGCCAGACCAAGGTGTGTTAGCGTAGGGACTGTTCTGCTCTTCTTGGTATTTGTCACCTATTGCTTTGCACATAATAGGTGTTCAAGTACATGATCAACACATTTTATTTTTACCTCTCTCGAATGCATTATCTACATAGCAGCCATGGTGATTTTTTTAAAAGTATCATTGGTATACAATCTTATGAAGGTTTCACATAAACAACCAACCTTGTGGTTTCAACATTCATCCATACTATCAAGTCCTCCTGCCCCCCCAGTGCAGTCACCATCTGTCAGCATAGCAAGATGCTGTAGAGTCATTACTTGTCTTCTCTGTGCTGTACTGCCTTCCCCGTGACCCATCTCCATTGTGATTGCCAATCATGGTGCCCCTTAATCCCCTCTCCCTCCCTCCCTCCCCACCCTCCCCAAACCCTTCCCTTTTGTACTCGCTAGTTCCTTCTTGGAGTCTGTGAGTCTGCTGCTGTTTTGTTCCTCCAGTTTTGCTTTGTTGTTATACTCCACAAATGAGGGAAATCATTTTGTACATGTCTTACTCTGCCTGGCTGATTTCACTGAGCATAATACCCTCTAGCTCCATCTATATTGTTGCAAATGGTAGGACTTGTGTTTTTTTTTTTAAATATCATTAATGTACAATTACTCGAACAACATTATGGTTACTAGACTGCCCCCATTATCAAGTCTCCCCCACATACCCCATTACAGTCACTGTCCATCAGTGTAGTAAGATGCTATAGAATCATTACTTGTCTTCTCTGTACATACTGCCTTTTCCTTGTCCATCCCCCCTACATTATGTGCGCTAATCGTAATGCCCCATTTCCCCCCTTATCCCTCCCTTCCCACCCACCCTCCCCAGTCCCTTTCCCCTTGGTAACTGTTAGTCCATTCTTGGGTTCTGTGAGTCTGCTGCTGTTTTGTTCCTTCAGTTTTTTCTTTGTTCTTATACTCCACAGATGAGTGAAATCATTTTATACTTGTCTTTCTCTGCCTGGCTTATTTCATTGAGCATAATACCCTCTAGCTCCATCCATGTTTTTGCAAATGGTAGGATTTGTTTTCTTCTTAGGGCTGAATAATATTCCATTGTGTATATGTACCACATCTTCTTTATCCATTCATCTACTGATGGACACCTAGGTTGCTTCCATTTCTTGGCTATTGTAAATAGTGCTGCGATAAACATAGGGGTGCATATGTCTTTTTGTATCAAGGATCTTATTTTTCTTGGGTAAATACTAGGAGTGGAATTCCTGGGTCAAATGGTATTTCTATTTTGAGTTTTTTGAGGAACCTCCATACTGCTTTTCACAATGGTTGAATTAGTTTACATTCCCACCAGCAGTGTACGAGGGTTCCCCTTTCTCCATATCCTCACCAACATTTGTTGTTGTTTGTCTTTTGAATGTGAGGCGATATCTCATTGTGGTTTTAATTTGCATTTCTCTGATGATTAGCGATGTGGAGCATCTTTTCATGTGTCTGTTGGCCATCTGAATTTCTTCTTTGGAGAAGTGTCTGTTCAGCTCCTCTGCTCATTTTTTAATTGGATTATTTGTTTTTGTTTGTTGAGGTGGGTGAGCTCTTTATATAAGGACTTGTCTTTTTATGGCTGAATAATATTCCATTGTGTATATGTACCACATCTTCCTTTATCCATTCATCTATTGATGGACACTTAGGTTGCTTCCATATCTTGACTATTGTAAATAGTGCTGCTATAAACATAGGGGTGCAAAACTGAAGGAACAAAACAGCAGCAGACTCACAGACTCCAAGAAGGGGCTAGCAGTTACCAAAGGGGGAAGGTGGGGGTGGGGTGGGGGGTGGGAGGGAGGGAGGGAGAAGGGGATTGAGGGGTATTATGATTAGTATACATGGTGTGGGGGGTCATGGGGAAGATAGTGTAGCACTGAAAAGACAAGTAGTGACTCTGGCTTCTTACTACACTGATGGACAGTGACTTCAGTGAGGTATGGGGGGACTTGATGATATGGGTGAATGTGTTAACATTGTTTTTCATGTGAAACCTTCATAAGAGTGTATATTAATGGTATCTTAATTAAAAAAACAAAAACAAAAAACATAGGGGTGCATATGTCTTTTTGTATCAAGGACCTTATTTTTCTTGGGTAAATACTAGGAGTGGAATTCCTGGGTCAAATGGTATTTCTATTTTTGGTTTTTTGAGGAACCTCCATACTGCTTTCCACAATGGTTGAACTAATTTACAATCCCACCAGCAGTGTAGGAGGGTTCCCCTTTCTCTGCATCCTCGCCAGCATTTGTTGTTTCTTGTCTGTTGGATGTTGGTCATCCTAACTGGTATGAGGTGATAACTCATTGTGGTTTTAATTTGCATTTCCCTGATGATTAGCGATGCAGAGGATCTTTTTCTGTGCTTGTTGGCCATCCGAATTTCTTCTTTGGTGAAGTGTCTGCTTAGATCCTTTGCCCGTTTTTTTTTTTTCTGGGTGTTGGGCTTATAGGTAAGTTTTTTATTTTTTTATTTTGGTATCATTAATATACAATTACATGAGGAACATTATGTTTATTAGGCTCCCCCCTTCACCAAGTCCCCCCCACAAACCCCATTACAGTCACTGTCCATCAGCGTAGTAAGATCCTTTGCCCATTTTTTAATCAGGTTATTTGTTTTTTGGGTGTTGAGGCTTGTGAGTTCTTTCTATATTTTGGATGTTAACCCCTTATCAGATAAGTTGTTACAAATATATTCTCCCATATTATAGGATGCCTTATTGTTCTGCTGATGGTGTCCTTTGCTGTTCAGAAGCTTTTTAGTTTGATGTAGCCCCATTTGTTCATTTTATATTTTGTTTCCTTGCCAGAGGAGATGTATTCAGGAAAAAGTTGCTCCTGTTTATATTCAAGAGATTTTTGCCTGTTGCTCCTATTTATATTCAAGAGATTTTTGCCCATGTTTTCTTCTATGAGTTTTGTGGTTTCATGACTTTTATTCAGGTCTTTGATCCATTTCGAGTTTACTTTTGTGTGTGGAGTTAGACAATAATCCAGTTTCATTCTCTTGCATGTAGCTGTCCAGTTGTGCCAACACCAGTTGTTGAAGAGGCTGTCTTTTCCCCATTGTATATCCATGGCTCCTATATCGTATATTAATTGGCCATACGTGTGTGGGTTTATATCTGGGCTCTCTATTCTGTTCATTGATCTATGGGTCTGTTTTTGTGTCGGTACCAAATGTTTTGATTCCTGTGGCTCTGTAGTAGAGCTTGAAGTTAGTGTATAATCCCCCCCCCAAGCTTTATTCTTCCTTCTCAGGATTGCTTTGGCTATTTGGGGTCTTTGGTGGCTCCATATGAATTTTAGAACTATTGGTTCTAATTTGTTGGAGAATCCTGTTGGTATTTTGATAGGGATTGCATTGACTTTGTAGATTGCTTTAGGCAGGATGGCCATTTGTTCATTGCTGTATCTCCAGTGCTTAGAACAGTGCCTGGCACCTGTGGTCACTCAGAAACTGTTTGATGGATGGACAGATGGAAGAGTAGGAGGGAGCCAGGACAGAGAGAGTGATAGTGAAGAGAGGTGCTCTGCCCACGGCCAGCCAGGCTCATCATTTCTCATATTTCTGGCTGCTACTGAGATTCTAAGGATGAAATTAAAATCCTAGGTTTCTCTTCCTCCTTGTATCTTACTTCTCTAATAACTGCTACTGCCCCCCTCCCCCCACCACCCAAGGACAGTTTTGTTCTGGGAAAGTTGCAATGATAGAGGGCACCAAAATATGCCTTCAGAGTTCGGGGGATCAGCATGAGGTTGCAGGTTTCAAATTTCCCTAAGTAACAATACCAAACAATGGCAAAGCCCCAACACAAACCACCTTCTGCTGTCACCATTATTACAAAAAAGGACCTTTCAACACCAAAGGTATAGAAGGAAAGGTGCAGAGCAAAGGACCTGTCTTAAATTTAATATATTTGACTTTTTAAAAAACTTGCTATGCTGTCTTTCTTTTTCCCACCTTCCTGGTACATAGTTCTGTACAGACACGCAGGCGCGTGGTGGGAGGCCAAGGTGTGGGGGCTCCCGTGTGGCAGACAGAGTGCCGCAGGGCCTGAGTGGGTTGTGAGCAAGCCATCCAATGTCACTGTTTAACTTTGACATAATAATTTTTTTTAATTGAGAGTTCTCTAAAGTATTGTTTTTCACACTGCGTATGTTACCCATTATTTGATCATGAAATTAATGGTGTGCAATGTCTCCCATAAGAAATAACATAGAATGCTAAATGAAAAAAGCTACACACAAAAGGCCACCCATTGTATGATTTCATTTATATGAAATGTCTAGAATAGGCAAATCCATAGAAACAGAAAGTAGATTGGTGGTTGCCAGAGGCGGGGCTGAGGGGAATGAAGAGGAGCATCTGTTTTATGGGGACAGGGTTGGCTTTTGGGTTATGAGAAAGTTCTGGAACTACGTAGTGGTAATGGTTGTATCACATTGTGAATGTACTGAATTGTACAGTTTAATAGTTACAGTGGTAACATTTATGCTATGTGTATTTAACCACAATAAAAATAATACTGCAGAGCAAAAAGTATCAGTGTGCACTGTACATGGCAAGTATTGTTTAATGAAACTTTTGCTTCAGTTATACATACCACTCTGGTTGGACCACAGCATAAGATGTATTTTGTGCATGTGTGTTCTCAAATTCTGACTAAGGCACTTAAAAGCTTCTTTTAGCTCAGAACATCCTACGGCCAATATTTGGATGTCCCTAGAACTGGTTTCTCTGATGTGGTTTCACAAGGGTACAGTTGACTTTGAATGATTTCCTCTTTCCTGAATGATTCTCCACAAAAGCCATGTAATTGTGAGCAAGTCATTCATTCTCTCTGTTTGGCTTTTGCATCTGTAGCCAGTTTTTTTGAACTTGAACATGATCTTGCTTGAAACCCTGAGAAGGTCTTGGCCTTGTTTTCACGTGGCCACTCATGTTTCCGTACCTTCACTGAACCTTGTACCTAATGTGTAGAACAGCAACCATAACACTGCCACACTTCTTGTTTTCATGTCTGTCTTATCCCACCAGGTTGTGATCTCAAGGATAGGGACAGCCTAGTGATGTTCTAGAGGGTAGGATGGTGTCACGAAGCTTTCCACAGGTGCTGTAGCAAATGGGATACAGGTGTGCAGAGATCATGACCCCCCCCACACACACACTCACACACCATTCTCCCCAGCAGCCCAGCTTTCAGTTGCTGTCCCACTGCTGCCTGACTTGTTTACCTACCTGTGATGTTCAGAATGAATTATTTTGTTCATAGGCCTTGACTTGAAACAGTTTGGAAGCCATGTGGCAATAGTGTCTGGCACCTAGGGCAGTGCTCCTTGTTTGCTAAATGAGGTGTGTGGGCAGGGGTTATTCTCCCTATATTATAAACATATTAAACTAGAGTATTTTGACCAGTCAGGAACTGATAATAAGCTGTTAGTGTTCTGAATCTAGTGTGCTTTCTGTGACATCACACCGGATTGCATTTTATGTGTGCATACGTGCAGACCATTGCCTCCTTGCCTGTGTGTAAATGAAGGCGAAGGCTGTGGCTAATCCAGAAAGGCCTGAGCTCTGGGGTTTTTCCTCCCTAAACAGGTAAATCTGTTCTGACATTGCTGCACTTTCCTCTGGGCCTTTGGGGAGTACATAGGTTATCAGAGTTACCAAGAGCCTGCTTGCTGGGGAGGACTATTTATAGGATCTCTGAGCTGGAACTTTGGAGAACAGCTAGTGCAGTGGTTCCCAGACATGGCCACATGAGAGTACCCTGGTAATCTGTACTGATGCTTAGGCTCCATCACCGGTGATTCTGATTGAGAGGTCTGGGAGTAGTAGGGCCTAGAAACTGAGTATTTATGAAATCTCCCAGGTGATTTTAATGTGTCTGGAGCCATCCATTTCTCCCATTTCATGTAAGTGGAAAAGGAGGCACAGAAAGGCTAGATTACTACAAGGGCACACAGTGACAGAGCTGACAGGCCAGATCCCCGCACTCCTATGCCCTGATTATTCCCTCTTGATCCCCACCACCTCTTTTCAGTTGGGGCTTTCACTGTCCACCAAACTGCACACAGGGAAGAGACCCAAGGGGCAGGCACTTCCTGACTTTGGCTAAGTCCGGTGCCCTCTCCGAACATTGGATTGAAAGACAAAAATATAGTGACACTGTCTTGCCAATGGGTTTCAGCCCCGGGCAAGTTCACTATGGATTCAATATGACCAAAGAAATTGACAGCAAAACATTCTTGGGGTGAAAGGGTTATACCCAACTTTATTTCCAGGTGGCAGGTCAGTCACTAAAATCCCGTTCACTCAGAGCAAGTCTGTACACAGCAAACTGGCCTCTGCCTCTGGGCCCTTCTGTCCGCACAGTCGTCCTCTGGGCCTCTGTCCTTGGCACTGCCACCACTCCAGCCTCTGCTCTCCTGCAGCTTTGCAGCCTGCCACTGTGTCGTGCCCAGAGCACTGGGCGGAGCTCTTTATATAGAGTCAGCAGCCATGTAGTGCCCACAGGTGTGCAGTGAACTAGTCAACCAGGGCCACATGAGAATCCTGGCCCCAGGAACTCTCATTTTATCCACAGACACTAAGGCACTTTGGCTCTCTGTACACCAGCTGAAAACAGTTATTGTCAATCTCTTTTCAATGACACAGTATCAATACAAATTTAGGGAATTACAGGAGAAAATAATTTTTCATCTCAACCCAAACATTTTTTTATGTTAGCACATTTCCCTCCAGTCTTTTTTCCCCTGTGGGCATTAGTTTTATGGCATTGTAATCAGTGTGCATATGACTTATATCCTGCTTTTTCATGTATTATTAAGTATATTGTAGAAATTTTCTGTGCTGTTACTTAGTACTTAAAACCATCATTCCTACCTAGTGGAAATTATACATGTTACTTTCAGTTTTAGTGATTTTAAATAGTAATGCAGTGAACGGCTCAGTACATGTAATACTATTTTCATATTTTGAGTTATTTTCTAAGGATAGATTCTCAGATACGGAATTACTAGCCAGAGGGTTATGGATGTTTCTGTGGCTTCATATTGACAAGCTGCTTTATGAAAAGATTGAATCAGTTTGTTTTTAATCCATAGCAAAGAGTCTACAAGAATATTTATCTTTAGTTCTGAGCATTTAATTTTTAATTAAAAAAATTTTTAATTATAAGTATTGTGTCCTTTCTAATTATAAGTATTATAATGATTCATTTGTAGGAGATTTAGAAAATATAGGAAAGTCAAAAAGGAAATTTAAACCATAATTCTGTCTTCTTAAGATTTGTTACAAATTTTTACACAGAAGGAAAAATTGAAAATAGTACAAAGAACACCCATATACCTACTACCTAGATTGAAAAGTTATTAACATTTTGTCTTATTTGCTCCATGTATTTGTTCTTTATTAATTTTTTTGACCATTTCAAAAGAAATTAAAGGCATTGTGACACTTCATTCCTAAAAACTTCAACATGCAAATAAGTCAGACAGCTATATAACTACAATAATCATTATCTGTTCTCCCAGAAATGTCTTTGGTAGCTGCCTTTTTCCAAATCAGGATTTGATAACAAATTTACACATTGCATTGATTTTACTTTTTTAGTCACTCTTAATCTACAATAACCCCTCACCGCCCCACATACCTTCTTCCCCCAGCACGTTGACTTTTTGAAGAGACCAGGACAGTTTTCTTGTAGAATGTCCTCATTGTGGATTTGACTGATTGTTCTTTTATTCCCTGCATTTCCCTTAAACTGGAGGTCAGGTCCCAAAGCTTGCATAGGTTCAGGTTATACATGTTTTGACAAGAATTCTTCATAGGTGATGCTCTCACATGAGGAGGCACAGATGTCAGGTAGTCTTGCTATTGGAGATGCTAAGTTTGATCACTGGGTTCAGGTAGTAGTAACCAGATTCCTCTGCTATAAAGGTACGTTTTTTTCCTTTTCCTTATTAATGATAAATTCCTGTGAGTTAACTTGCTGAAACCAAGGGTTTGCAAGAAAAAAAAAAAAAAAAACAGAACAATGTTGGCTATCATCAAATTGCCAGTAAACAGTTGTGCCACACTACACCATAGTCAGCATGCTTTTCGGCACCTATTTGCTTTGTTGCATTCTTTTTTTCCTGGTTACAAGAGAAACTTGTATGTATCATGCAACATTTAAGAGTTAAAACACTTAGCCAGGAAGTATAAGTGCCTATAATTCTAATCCCCAGATATAATTGCTGTGAACAGTTTAGGTTTATTAATTTGGTTTTTCTCTTAACATATTTACATTTGTTAATTGCTGTTATTATACAGAAATGGCTCCTGTGATACTGGTTTGCTACCTATTATTTTCACTGAATATGTCTTGGATCTTTTTCTCTGCCAGTAAAGGTAGATCTGTCTTCTTCCTCTTTTTTGTTGTTTTGTTTTTAATTCTGGTAAAAAATACATATCAGAAAATTTGACATTTTAACCATTTTTAAGTGTTCAGTTCAGTAGCATTAATTATATTCACAGTCTTGTGGTACCTGTCTTGCTAATGGCTTTCAGCCCAGGGCAAGTTCACTATGGATTCAATGAGACCGAAAAATGACAATGGAACATTCTTGGGGTGAAAGGGTTTATACCCAACTTTATTCCCACAGTGGCAGGTTAGTCACTAGAACCCCGTCCACTCAGAGCGAGTCTGCATACAGCAAGCCGGTCTCTGCCTCTGGGCCTTCTGCTTCCAGGCTTCTCAGTCTCTGTCCTCGGTGCTGCCACCACTCCAGTCTCTGCTCTCCTGCAGCCTTGGAGCAGCTGTGCGGCCATGCCACCATATCACCTAGAGCACTGGGCAGAACTCTTTATAAAGAGTCAGTAGCAACGTATTGCCCATACATGTGTAATGAGCTAGCCGACCAGGGCCAGGTGAGAATCCTGGCCATAGAAACCTTCACTTTATCCACAGACCACCACCTCTATCTTATACTTTTTAAAAAGCTGCAGAATAGCATTCCTTGGTGGACGAGCCAGAATTTATTCAATCAGTGCCCTATTTTTTGCCAATTGGGTTCTTTAAAAAAAACAGAGCTGCAGAGAATGTCCTTGCCTGTCTCAGTGTTCATTTATGTGAGTATTTTTATGAGATAGTTTCCTGGAAGAGGGAAAGCTGGTCAGACATTTTACATTTTCATAGGTATTGCCTAATTGTCTTTCAAAAATGTTGAACCTTGTTTGCACTCTAACCGAAGTATCTGAGACTGGTAAATTATTGATTTGTCTTATTAACTGTTTGCTCTCACAAGGTTAACTCAATCTGTTCTGTTTTTAACCTTGCTCAATGAGGAAGAGCTGATTGGTCAAGTAGAAACAACATTAATTGGCCTAATTGATAGTTACATAGCACCTCCTGATGTACAGGCATGGGGATTTTAGTTATGAATAAACAGACAAAATCCCTCCCCTAGCGTAGTTTACAAATTAGTGGAGACAGGTATGATCTCACAAAGGGTCATCAAGAAGCAGGAAAGGGGCATATATGGTAGGAAGCTCTGATTGTGTGGGGGGAGGGGGGTTCAGGATGGCGTCCCTGAGAAAGTGAAATTAATTTGGAACTTGGACTATCAAAGGAAGTTACACAGACAAAGGGCAGGTTAGGAATGAGGATGGGCAGAGAACATTCCAAGCAGCAGAACAGCATGTGCAAAGACCCTGTGGCAGATCCCTTTAGGCTTTGTACTGGCCAAGGAAGTGCAACATGTTTGGTGTCTTTGAGGAAGGCAAATTCTAAATTACTTAGAGACCAAATAGATGAGATCCCACTGCCAAAACTCTATAAGGAGAAGGGGTTTCAGAAGGATGAGGGGCTTTCCAAGGCAAATTCTAACAAATTGCAGGCAAAAGAAGAAAGAGATTAACTAAAGACATCAGTTTAGATATTTAGAATGACAACCAAAGTTGGAAGGAGGGCAAGTAACCAAGGAGAAATTATACAGCAGCTGGCATACATCCAAATGGGGGTTAGGAATGCCAAAGACCCAGATGAGCTAGGACTTCTCAAAAATGCTGATTAGCTGAAAGAGCTTTTAAGCTGTGTTTGCAATGAGCAAAATAAGAGAGGCATGCTGCTTCTGCCAGTAGTATTTAGAGAAGAAACACAACCTCACCACATTAATTTTGCATCTGTCTCTAGGAAGGAAAATGATACAATATAACAAGTATTGAGAAGGCATTACATGAACAGGCTGTACCAAGAACTTAATGTAGATTATTCCATTTGATAATAACACTGTGAAGTTTATTTCCATTTTCTCTCTGGAGAAACTAAGTCTTGGGGAGGCTAAATAACTTGTCTAGAGCCTGAGCAGGTTAGCAGTGTTGATGGGTTGGGCAGTCTGATGACATACAGATAGATCTTTAGTCTGAATTATCTCACTGTGCTGCCTTCAATGGAAAAGATTGGGCCTTGTGAGATTAGAGAGAACTCAGGGAATAAGCAGACTCTGGGGGAACCGGCCCATCTTAGAAAGAGACCAACCTGTGCTTGCAGCCTGGATTCACTGCTTACCAGGTACAGACTTCTAACTTAGCCTCCCTATTCTTCAGTGTCCGTATCTGTAAGACCGAAATAACAATTATCTGGCACTGTTCTTACAGGAATTCAGAATTAGGCACCGAAAGTGCTTGGCACAGAGCAGTGCTTAAATAAGTAATGGCTGTTTTTATTTTTATTCTGAGAGTGGGGGGAGGCACCATAGCCTCGTCTTCATTTCACCTATCAAATATATGGGGTCCATGAATGAATGATGCATAGTGCCCTTGCCCTTGAAGTCCATTTATAGGGTAGGCATACTAATACGGTGTCACTCTCCAGAGTTTACACATGACATTTCATGCACTTTAAATTTCTCACAATACTGCCCTGCAGCAGAGAGCAAGGCTGAGATTTCACCCTCTACACATGTGAAAAACAGGCCTGGAGGAATGAAGTGAACTGCTTAAGGTCTCATAGCCAAGCCAACATTATTTACTTTTTTGTCGGGATTAGTAGATAGATTGTGAAATAAGTAATTGAGAGTTGATTTCTGCAGGGCATTTGACAAGTCAGTCAGCTGTTCCTAATAACGAGAAGCGAGGGCTTAGCGACAGTTCAGTTAGGAAGGTGGCTATTGTAGTAGGTTGAAGACCTGGACTTGGGGAATGTTGCTAAACAGATCACTGTTGGATAGACCAAACAAACGTCTGCCCTGGGGAGCCTGGCCCGAATGGCTCAAAATATTCCGAAAGTATACCAGACATTTGTGTTGAGACTTAGATGAACAGCCTGGGAGTTGTGCTTACTGTGTGTGTAGCTGACACACACTGGGAGGCCCAGCCTGTCCGACATGGGGTGGTGACCAGGACACGTGTACATTACAAGAGGCTAGGGCTGGGCAGAGACTGATGATTGAATTAAATCAAGAGTAAGATGGAGCTCTGCACAGAGGACCAAACCCACAAGTACAGCCTGTCTCAAGAGCAGTTAATGAGGAACATGGCCATTAAGATGCAAGGATATCTGAAAATGATGTGTGTGTTAGCAAAGGTGCGCTGTCCAAGGCTGATAACAGCCTTAAACAAAGGAGGTGTGGATCTCTTTGTCTTAAGCTCAGGGCTTGGTTGGGCCATTGCTGAATTTGGAAATACGCCATGTAAAGAGACAGCTGAAAAAAACTCAGGGCTGCCCTTGGCCAAGAAAAGGGGAGATTTAGAGAAGATGACAGGGTATAGTTGTCTCCAAATAGTTGAGGGACTCCATCTCTGGACCTGGGTAGGATTTACTATTATATATATATTTTTATATGTGATATATATATTTAAATTATATATATTATGTAAATGTTATATATGATATATATTATAAAGTATGTAAGTATTATTATGTATATTTATTGTATGTATTTTTAATAAACTCAGGAGATTCTTATGAATCCGAAGTCTGGGAACCATTGTCCTGAGGAAAAGTTGGGTTTGTTTCACATAACCCAGAGGTCAGACCCCAACTGAGAAGCAAACAGTTCAGGGAAGCAGAGTGTGGTTGAATGTGAGGGAAAATATTCTGAAAGTATTCAAAAATGAATTGCATGGGTGCCATGGGGCTAGGGGTGGCCATCCAGACCTAAAAAGTACAAGCACCTTTATAGAAAAAAAATGACTTAACATTCAAGTTGTTCAGGCTTCTTAAAAACTCTTTGCATCCTTTTAACATATAAATCTGAGTTGTCCCCCATGGCAACTGAATTTTAAATTAATGACAATTGAATAATACTAAAAATCCCACTCCTCAGTCACATTCACCACACTTAAGGTGCTCAGGAGCCATGTGTGGCAGTGGCTACTGCATTGGACAGTGAGGATCTGGAATATGTCCATCATGGCAGGAAGTCCTCTAGGATGGTGCTGGCTGTTAGGCACAGACGTTTCCACATGGTTGGAGAGCAGAGCAGCGTTATGATTAAGGATTGAGCATATAGATGATTTCATTTGTCATCACTATGGAGCTTATTTCCATTTTGGGTGGAATGGCTTGGGGTGTTACGTAACTTGCCTGGGGCAACAGCAGGTAAGTGGGCCAGCCAGGCTGGATTTTGGTCCTGCTTGCTACTCCATGACCTTGGTCACCCCTTGCTAGCCTCAATTTTCTTACTTGGAAAATAGGCTAATCATAGGAGCCACTTTACCAGGCACCTGTGAGGACTGGACTGTAATGCACGCCAAGTGCTTAGCACAGAGCTTGTCTCCTACTAGACTGTCATCAGCAGTCTTTCTTCACCTGGAAGTTGTATTCTATATGAACATATTATTTTGTTATTTTTTTCCCAACTAGCATTATTTCTTAAACCTATTTTTAAATACTGCTGTGTGTCCATAGATTGCTTACTCGTTCCCTGCCTGTGAGAATTTGAGACTTTACCTTTTCTATATGTTATGATTATGATTGTTTTGCCTACTGGGCCAGACACTTAGGTATGATTACATTCATTTTTTTTTCTAAGGAAACTGAAGCTTAGGGCATGTCAGCAAAAACCTCATTAAAGTCACTTTGAAGTAAAAATGGAGTTTTACTTGAGCCTTGTTCAGGACTTCTAAGCAGAAATGCTAACTCCCACAGATAGGAGAAATATTTCAAGGAATCCAAGCCATGCAAAGGTTTTTATATCTTTGGGGAGACAGGCAAGAAAGATTGAATTTCAAAAGGGGTACATCCACTTACATAAAATACAGAATGCTAAAAGAAGGGTTGGGGTGGATATACCTCTTGGCCCCAAAGGGCAACAAGGGGAAGGACAAATGTTCGTATGTCCTTGAGCAGGAATTGAAACAGCAAAGGAGAACAGATACGGTGATGCATACTTTGTTTAGCTTTGAACTTGGTTTTATTTAATGGATGTTGTGATAGAGTTAGAAAGCTTAACTTTCCAAGAGTGCCCATTCTGAGAGTCCCAGAGTTAATGGAACTTTCAGTACTTAGGCTTTAAAAATCTTGTGGTGGGCCGCAAGGAGAGGCGCGTGCTCTTGGCGGTCATTCCCAGCCCCTGGCTCTCACACCCAGCCCCTGGCAATCACTATTGTATCCACTTCCTGCATGTATGGATTTGTCTGTTCTGGGTATTTTATGTAGATGGAGTCACGTGGTTTGTGGCCTTTGTGTCTATTCTTTCACTTAACAATTTTTCAGGGTTCGACTATGTTGAGGCATCTATTAGTAATTCATTACTTTTTATTGATAAATATTATTCCATTGTATGAATGTGCCACATTTTGTCTATTCATTCACTCACTGAGGGTCCTTGGGGTTCTTTCTCCTTTTAGGCTATTAGGTATAATGCTACTATGAACATGAATGAACCAGTTTTTGTATAAACATACATTTTCAGTTCTCTTGAGCATATCCTTAGAAGTAGAATTGCTGGGTCTTATGGCAACTCCACGTTCCATAGAATTTTGTTAAGTTTATTTATCTGTAAAATATAGTGAGTAGTTCCCAGACCTGTGAATTCCATGAGGATGTTACATGAGTCAAATATGAAAGTATTTTGTAAAAGCACTAATGAACTCTAGGTAGTGAAATCATACTTCAGAAGCACTATTGCACAACATCTACACATAGTAGTAGATGCTCCATAAAATGTGTGTGCTCCATAATGAATGTGTTCTTGAAATTTAAAAAAAATGACCTGATGTCTTTAAAAAAACAAAATCTTTTGGTGGGCCCTAGTATGGTGGTCAGCTTTTCTTTTTTTCACAGGCAGTTAATTTACAAGAAGAGAGATCTCTGTCTAGACATTGGAAGGCTGTAAAGTATGTTGATCAATGAAAAAAGCAAGATGAGAAACAGCTTGTATAGTTCTCATTTGTGTGAAAAACACGAGGGGACTGGGTGTATGCTTCTGAATGCACAGGGGCAGTAATGGAAACTGTGCCAAGTACTTCCTGTCATCTCTCCTAATCCTCACAGTAGCTCTGTGAGAAATAGAGAGGGTGAGTGTCCAAGATGACTCAGGTAGTAGTAAATGGCAAGCCAGACTTTGGCCCAGGTCTCCGCACTCTGCCACTGTGTGCAGGCCCCCCTCTCGAGTGGCAGCGTGGGAGCTGCAGCTGCACGGACATGGGCCGTGTTCTTCCTCCCTCTCTACAAGCTGTTGGAAGTCCTTGGCTGGGTCATTGGTGGGTTCTTCACACACCTCCCCAGTGAGCAGACAGTGAGGGTGCCTTGCTGATTTTGAACTGGAGGGCAGGGGGATCTGAATTCTTCTGTGGAGGGCCCTCCCCAGTAGGTGGCTGGTGGTTGGGGCTGCTGTTTCCTCATGGGGTCTGCCCTCACCACTGGATGACTTGGGCAGGAATGGCAGCTGTGCACTGGTACTGCTTCAGATGCTGGGATTGGCAGAGTTTGGATTTAAATGTCCAGGTGATGTGAAAAGGGAACCCGGGGTAGTCGCTTGAGCGTTGCCTGTTCCCTTGCCCAGTGGTGTGGCCCTCTCAACAGGGACACTACCGTCTAGAAGGGACAGCTGCTCCTTTCCCTCTGTCACTTCTTTCAGTTCATTTATTCTTCTCTTCACAATATATCCTGTGAAGACTGTCACTGTTTAAAATTAACTGATGCAGATCTTCATAACAATCATTTATCTCTTACTGCAAGATAGTTGCCTTCAAACTCAGAGGTTCAAGACAACAATAAACATTTCTTTTTCAGTTTCTGTGGGCCAAGAATTTGTTGCAGCTTGGCTAGGTGATTCTAGCTCAGCGTTGTTGAAAGAGCTGTAGTCTGTACGTGGGCTGAGGCTGCAGTTACCTGAGGGCTGGACCGGGGCTGGCACGCTTGCTTGCAAGGCGGTGCGCTCACATGCCTGGTGAGCTGGTGCTCATTACTGGCAAGAGTCCTCAATTAATTCCTCTTTAGGCGGGCCTCTCCCAGGGCTGCTTAAAACATCTTAGCATATTGGCTCTCTTCTCCAGAGCAGTCAGAGAGCCCGGCAGAAGCTGTCCTGTTTATGACCTACTCAGGTCATGTTGACTCACTCTTGCTTCCTTCTGCCCATCAGCAGTTCGTCATTGAGCCGCTGCACATTCAGGGCGAGGGGAGTTAGCTTTTTGAAGGGATGGGGAAACATACAAAGCTCATGCCCAGGGTTTTCCTCATTAATTTTTCCATCTATTCAACAATTATTTTTTGAATCTCAGAATTGTGCCAGGTAGCCCAGATAGATAAGTAAGACAAATAAGGCTTGATCCTAACCCTCAGGGAGCTTAGAGCACAGATAGAGTATTAGTTACGATTTGGGTGATGCTTTAGAATGTAATGAGAATGTTCCTGTCCCCA
Source organism: Manis javanica (assembly GCF_040802235.1). NCBI lineage: Eukaryota > Metazoa > Chordata > Mammalia > Pholidota > Manidae > Manis > Manis javanica. The sequence continues at coordinate 112,443,406 of NC_133165.1, forward strand.
TGTAACCTCCCCACAACCTCTGTGACCCCGCAGCTGGTTATAACTCCATGACCCCTTCCTCTGGAGTTCAGATGATGGGGGAGTTTCTTAAGTTGATAGAACATGATTTTGATTCCAGCATTTCTGACTATAAATCCCTCGTGCTTTCTGCCACCATAGGCTGTATTCCTTGTGGCTGTTCTATCATCCCTGTGCCTCAGATGGGGAAACAGAGGCTGCAGTCACCGAATAGCTCTTGACATGTTAATCCCTTTTTTCTCCCCACCACACTGAGCTGCCCCTTGGGGTGGACCATCCTCAGTATTCCATTGACAGTTGCTGTTGTCTTCTTGCAGAAAGCCCTGGGTGTACGTCAGTACCATGTGGCCTCAGTCCTGTGCCAACGGGCCAAGGTGGCTATGAGCCACTTTGAACCCAATGAATACATCCACTATGACCTGCTAGAGAAGAACATTAACACTGTGCGCAAACGGTAAGGCTGCAGCAGGGGGGTTGTGGAGACCGCTCGGGGCACGTCGCTTACCCCCCTCCGGCAGGACGGGAGGCACTTGGCAGGGATGGCTGACAGTGGTGGTAGGATCAGGGCATTTACGGTCCCAGGGTCCCTGCTGAGGATGGTGGACTTTCTCTGACAAGGATAAATGTGTTATCAAGAATCCTGGGAATATGGGCCATAGGGAAAGTCTCCGACACTCACTGGTGCTATGGCGTGAACCTCCCAAACACCCTTTCCAGAACAGACTAACTGACTGCTAGCCCTCTGGGATCCACCAGTCACGTCAGTGGCTGGAGAAATAGCTGTATTTCCTCTGCAGTGCATAGGCCCAGAGGATAGTTCAGGCTGGAGGGCCGGAAGAAAGCTCAGGTGGGATCTTGAGCATCTCTCTTTTCTGGGTCTCCCTTTCCTCATTTGGTAAAGTGGTAGCCATCTTTGCACTGCTGTCCTGGGTGCCAGTCCTGGGCTAGATGCTGGCACCAAAGGATGAGTAAGGTGCCATGGGAGGGTAAGGAGTAGCGACTGGTGGTGTATAGCAGCCAGCACTGCTCCTGGACCTTAGTGACTGCAGATAGGGCTGTGTGCTTGCCCACCTGGTGACAGGGACCCTGAGAGGACGGGAGAACAAATATGAGTACACCCATTTGCAGCTGAGGACTGGGCTCGGGTGGGGAAACAGCTGGCCCAGGGCCACTCGGGGGGTGAGTGGCAGGACCTTGTCTCCATGCCCTCGTCCAGCGCTCAGGCCACTATCCCACGCTGTCTCTGTGTTGCTACTGTTTCCTTTTTACTGGTATCCTCACTTGATTTTTAAGGGTAGGGATCGACTTAGTCTTTATCCGCAGAGCCTCCAGCAAGGCATCACTTAATTACAGTCAGGACCTATTAACATCCATCAAGGGTGGCCAGAATAATAGCAACTATCTGAGTGTCCTGTTCTAGACACTTCACGTACGTCACTTCTGTTCTCCTCAGCATCCTCTTGTAGGTTGTTGTTAACGCCCACTGTCCCACCTTGCAGATAAGTCAGGTGTCAGACAGGAAATATCCTGTCTGCGGTCATACATCTGTGGAGTGGTTGGACCTGAACTCAAGCCCATGTTGGTCTGGCTCTGGTGCCTTCCGGTATTTGTTCTAGCGTTCTTGCGGGTTTCATCTGGGCTGCACGTTAGAATCACCTGGGAAGCTTGTAAAACTACCAACACATGAACCCCACTCCCAGCAGTTCTGATTCAGGTGGTGTAGACCCTACTACTCAAAATGCAGTCCATCAGTCACCAGCATCAGGATCACCGGGAGCTTGTTAGAAATGCAGAACCTTAAACCCACCCCACACACTCTGAGTCCGAATTTGTAGCTTAACAGAACCCAAGTGACTTGAGTGCACATCAAAATGTGAGATGCTCTTACCAGTTTCCCAGCTGATGTTCTGACTGCTGTCCCCACCAATCAGACCTTATGCAAATACTTTTCCCCAGGAAACAATACTTTATTTATTCTTAGAACTTTGAAACCACGGCTCAGTGAAAAAATGATGTATTTTCCTTTAGGATTTACCTTGCGGTTCATCCTGCCTGGAAGGACAGTTAACACAGAAGTTTGCTCTGGGATAAGCTTGACAAGATATTATTCATCATTTAGCCTTTACTTTGAAAAACTAACCAAAAGTCTGCCCTTTGAAGCACTGAGGATTTTTTTGGTTTTAATTTTACCTATAAATTAGCCCTCCCCTAATTTTTTTCCCTTTGCCTATTAATTCCAACCCCACATTAGGGGAAAGGCCATTAACTTGAGGCACTTTGCAGGTTAGCACAGGCCAGTGATGTCCTTTGCATTGTTGCCCATCTTGCCAATGGGTTTCAGCCCTGGACAAGTTCACTATGGATTCAATGAGACCGAAAAATGACAATGGAATGTTCTTGGGGTGAAAGGGTTTATTCCCAACTTTATTCCCATGGTCGCAAGTCAGTCACCAGAATTCCACCCACTCAGAGTAAGTCTGCATGCAGCAAGCCGGTCCTTGCCTCTGGGCCTCTCTGTCCCTGCAGCTATCTTAATCTCTGCCCTCTGCAGCCCAGCGCCCTGGGAAGAGCTCTTTATATAGAGTCAGTAACAATATATTGCCCACATGTGTGCAGTGAGCTAGTCAACCAGGGCCAGATGAGAATCCTGGCCAGAGGAACCTTCACTTTCTCCACATTGCCTTAGAGCACCACCGACTGGCGGTTCTTGCTGAGGTTGATTTGATCCCCCAGGGAATTTGACAGTGTCGGGAGACACTTTGGTTGTCAGAACTCAGAGGGGGTTGTTGATTTGCTGTTACCTAGTGTGGATAAAATGAGAGTTCCTGTGGCCAGGATTGACTAGCTCACTGCTCACCTGTGGGCAGTACATGGCTGTTGACTCTATAAAAGAGCTCCGCCCAGTACTCTGGGCAACACGGTGGCAGGGCTGCAAGGCTGCAGGAGAGCAGAGGCTGGAGTGGTGGCAGCACCGATGACAGAGGCCCAGAGGATGGCTGCTGTGAGGACAGAGAGGCCCAGAGGCAGAGACCAGCTTGCTGCATGCAGACTCGCTTTGAGTGAATGAGATTTTAGTGACTGACCTGCCACCTGGAAATAAAGTTGGGTATAACCTTTCACCCCAAGAACGTTTTACCATCATTTCTTTGGTCACATTGAGTCTATAATGAACTTGCCCGGGGCTGAAACCCATTCACAAGACACCTAGTGAGTAGGGGCCAAGAATACTGCTGAACATCTTGCGCAGAAGGCAGCCGCGCAGCGGGGTCGTCTGGCCTGCCTGCCAGCCTGCCACCAGTGAGACCCTTAGGGGCAGAAAGAAGGCTGAGGGAGGCTATTCTGTAAAGGTCCTACTGGACTGATAGATGTACGAACGTTTTAGAAGGCCAGGGGACGTGCAGGGGACTCTTCCTCCACCCTGTGTCTCTGGCAGAAGGGGTCCAATTCTAATTCTGTTCCTGGGACCTGGGTCTTCGTCACCCAGTGAAGCAGAGGACAGACAGACATCGAGGACCCATTTGCCATCCTCAGTTAATCCTCAAGGAAATGAGGTGATGAACCTGTCCTTAGGCTTTTGGCATTGTTAGGCTTTTTTATACAACCTCAGGCATTGGCTGTCAAGGTCTGTGGTTTTAAAACCCATGTGCTATTTTTCATCTCCCCTGCAGCCCAGCCGGAAAGAGGGGCTGTGCTCTGTGTGGTGAGTCACTGCCTGCACCCCGGCATTGGAGAGGCTGCCACAAAAGGGGGCAGGCTGTACCTCAGGCCGGTGCTATTTTTATTCAAGGTTCTCATGACAACAGAACTGTAGAGATTTTCAGAATTGTCAGTTGTTCCGCTGTTGCCCGCAGAGCTTGCACCTTAGGGAACTCTTGTCTCAGGGGGTTAAGTAAATTTGGGCATGAGGGGCTGGAAGCCGGGCCAGCAGAAGGAGGTTCCTCTGCTTTTCCACAGTCATATTGGTAATAGCAACGATACTGATGGTAATTGAACATTATTGTGTGTGAGCCAAGCTCCGTTCTTTTCCAGGTGTTACTGAGAAGCAATACAAAGCAAGGTAAAGGACACAGACCATGGAGTCGCACTGCTTGGCTCCTGTGTTCTAATTCTGCCATTTGCTAGCTTGTGACCTGGGGCAAGGACAAGTGGGAAGGATGACAAAGGGGCACAAGGAAACTTTGGGGGTGTTCATTATCTTGATGGAGGTGATGATTTCACAGGTGTATACATGTGTCACAACATAGGAAATTGTATATTTCAAATATGTGCAGCTTACTGCATGCATGCCAGTGAGACCTCAGTAAAGCTATTTAAAAACAGTAAGTGCTGTGTTAGTACTAGCTGGTTCCAGTCCAAGCCCTGGTATTTAGAGATGGGTTGGGGCACTCCCTGAGGAGGGCAGTGGCTTAACTGGCTACACAGTGGGTTTAGTAATAGGGCCGGGTCTGAGCCCAGAGCTGCTGACTCCTAGTCAGATACATTTTTGTCTTGGCTTGTTGGGTATAAGGGGAACTGTGTCTTCCAGGAGGCAGGTTTGGCCTAAGCTTTGCAAATGGTGGGAGGCAGAGTCAGTTCCAGCCAAGACTGCTTTGGTGGGCAGATAGGTGGCTGCTGTGCTTCAGGGGCCGCCGGGTTGGGTGGGCAGCAGCAGGGAGGCATCAGGAGCCTCCCAGTCCGTGTGGGTGGCTCAGTGGTGACCTGCTACCTGTGCCAAGCTAGGTCTGCTGGGGAAGGCTGTTGAAGAGGAGGCAGTTGGGTCCTGGCAGGGGCTGCCCGTCCCCAAGGGCCAGGCTTGGATTGCCATTTTGGCCCTGACAAGGAAGTGAGGGGTCTAGGAGGAGATAAGAGGCTGATAAGGTGACCAGGTTTCTGTTCCTGAGAGCTGACAGCCATCCCTGTCTTAGAGGGGTGAGAGCACATGGGCTTAAAGGAAAGGCTTTAGCATAATAGGATAACCTGAGGTGGGGGTTGTGGATGAAGGGTGGGCAGATTGGGTGGGGGGCACTAGGGTAGATGCTCTGTCTCTTAGTGGGGCTGATTGCACAGGGGAGATGGCTGTGGACAGAGAAAGTACAGGATCCAAGGCAAGACTGGCTGTGAACTTGAGCTATTAGCACTAACACCATTCTGCTGAGCCTCTGTTCACTCTTGGTTGTTTTATTAAATAACAAAGGATACAATGAGGATGAAACAGTGAGACATATATGTAATAGATGCTCGTCAGATAATAACAGTATGCTGGAAAAGCAAATACCTTTAAAACTCAAAACCCTGTCACCTCCTGTGATGTTGTTACTTATTCATCAAGTAATTTTGAAGCACCTGTGAGTGCTGGGTGCTAGAGGGACCTTCGTGGAGCATGGGGTCTCCTTTCCCTGCCCACAGCCAGGGTTGCCATGTGACAGAGAAGCAGTGGCCGTGGGCGGGCAGGGGATTGTGCACCAGGCACCAGCCAACCCTTTCCTCTCCCCCAGATTGAACCGGCCTCTGACCCTCTCGGAGAAGATTGTGTATGGACACCTGGATGACCCCGCCAGCCAGGAGATTGAGCGGGGCAAGACGTACCTGCGGCTGCGGCCCGACCGGGTGGCCATGCAGGATGCCACCGCCCAGATGGCCATGCTGCAGTTCATCAGCAGCGGGTTGCCCCGGGTGGCTGTGCCATCAACCATCCACTGTGACCATCTGATCGAGGCCCAGGTCGGGGGTGAAAAAGACCTGCGCCGGGCCAAGGTAAGCTGAAACGGTGGTGTGGGGGGGACAGTGGGGGGGACATGGGTTCAGAGACAAGTCCTCAAACTAGGGAATTGCGTCCGAATTCTAATGGGCTCATTAGTTTACTTTTCTTTAAAAAAATTTTTTTTTGCTCTTTCCTAATTTTGAAAATACCATTTGTTCATTGTGAAAATATAAAGAAAGCCTAAAAAAACAAAAATCATCCTTAATCTTACCACATTAAAGGTATTTTTTTCCTGGTCATTTTTCTGTTATGTCAGACAAATGATGCAGATAGCAGGTTCTGATACATACTGCCAGTCACTCTGGACACAGTAGTTTTAATTGCCCTTCCTGTCAGCGTCACGTGCTTGCTCAGGCTCTTGGCTGATTCCTGGGGGCCTCATCACGAGGAAGGTGGACAGTGTTCCTATTTGTAAATTTGAGGTGGCCAACCCCGGACAGTCAGGCCCACCGCTGCACGTGGGCCTGGTTAGGGCTAGGTCCCCAGTCTCGGGTGCGCTGTCGTAGTGAATGGCCTCCTTTTGAGGCTCTTTTCTTTTGAGTTTTGCTTAATGAGGTAGAAGGGACTGTGTGCCCTCTGCAGAGTTTTTTCTTTGAGCTCCCCACACCCTTTCTCATGGCACCAAATCCCTGTCCCTTCCCCCAGGCCCTGCTGGTGGCACCTTTGTGTGTGCCTGCTCTTGGCAAGAGCAGATCTCTCCCAGCTCTGGACCTCCACCCTTTCCACCCCCTGTGGTGGGAGTAGATGCCCTCTTGGGGGGCCATTGGCAGGAGCTGAATGTTGGCAGGGCAGTGGCCAGCCGGGCACAGAGTGAGGCATGCCTTTGCAAATGCTCCAGCTCCCAGGATGAGCACAGCCCAAAGAGCCCCTCAGGCCCATGGGAAACTCTCAGGGCAGCTTTCCCATTCAAGCCCTTTCTTTTCACCCTGGCCCGCCTGTTGGTGTCCTGGTTGCACGGTGGGTCTTTTCCACTCAGCTGAAAGTCCAGCTTGCGGGCTAGTGGTTTCCATGTTAGCAGCAGCGGTGACAGTAACATTACAGGGGCTCCTATGGTACCGGGATCTGAGCAGGGCCAGGAACTGGGTCCTCTTCAGCCTTGGGGATGACTGCCCAGAACAGGGCCACTGCCTTCAGTGACTGGCCCTCACTTTATGGATTCAGAATCCACTTCTGGAGGTGACATTCACAGAATCATAGGATTTCAGAGCTTATTCCCTCATTTATTGAACAAGTGTTTATTGATCTTTAGTTCTGTGCCAGGCTGTGTGCTAGATGCTGGGGATTTAGGCTGAACAAGACAGGACCCCTGCCTTCACACATCTTAGAGTCTAGTAGGGAGTAGGCAGCTAAAAAATTACACAAGTAGGTACTTGCCCATTGGTAAATACATTACAAAGGGAAAGCACAGGACTCTGAAATATAAGAAAGACGTTTAATTTAGACTAGGGTAAGGAACAGCCTCTTTGAAGTTGTGACATGTAAGCTAAGATGTGAGCAGGTAAGCTGGTATTAACTGAACAGAACGGCATATATAAAGGCCCTGAGGCAAGATGCATGTGAAATTAGAAGGGAGCTCCTGTGGCTGGAGTTCTGTGTGTGAGAGTGTGGTATGAGGAGGGCAGGGGCAAGTACAGGCAGGGCCTTGAGGGCTGTGGGCACCATCCTAGGGGGTCATTGAAGGTTTAAGCAGCGGGGGGATAAGGTCAGATTTACATGTATTTGGAAGGGTCCCTCTGGTTAGGGTCCAGAGAGTCCGAGTGACTTGTCCAGCAGCCGGAGAGGGTCGAAGCTGAGTTCAGGCCACGTCTCTGCCGCGCCGCCCTGGTGCGCCCCACTGCTGCTTCTCTCACTTGCACAGACATACATGCACCCAGACATGGTCACCTGCCTCCTACTCTTGGAACCAATTATAAGTGACTGATTTGTAAATGAAAAAGCCCATGTGTTAATTATTAATTAGAAAGAGACTTCTCTGAGAGAGCCTCACGGGCCCTCAGAAGGATGTGCGTTTGGTCTAGAGTTTAAATGAAGTGGTTTAAGGTTGTGATTTGGGTTCAGGTGTTTAGGGTGGGTTGTATGGTCCTGAGTGTGTTTTATTGAGGACCCTGGGAGTTGCCAGAGTTCCTCCTCTGCCTTAGAGCCTGGCTTTCCCCTATCCAGAGGCTTAGCAAGCCTCCTTTCCTCCTCCATCCTTTGGGACTCTGCAGTCCACCATGGTCGCATCCCTTTTATCACAGGAGTGTCCGGGAACATGCCGTATCTTCCAGATAAACCCTGTGCTGGGAAGCCACCTCTACCTACTGAGGAAACTACTTCTGAATTACAGGCAGAATGGGAATAGCCCATCCCATTGTTTTGTTGAGACCCATATTTCAGAAGAATATGGTGTCTTTGACAGTCTTTCATTTGGGGCCCATCAAACCTATTCAGGTATTGAGCACCTGTGACATGCCAGGCACTGGCCTAGGTGTTCTGAGATGTAATCTTATGTCATCCTCCCTTTAAGGGAGCTACCTTTATTTTATTACAGAAATGCAGTTTCAGGTGCTGTGGTTGGACAGGCTGGATGTCAAGCCCTGACTCCTCTGTTTAACTCTGGGGTGTCCGGCAAGTTACTTTGCCTCTGAGACTCTTTTTGCATCTGTAAAATGGGCTTAATGACAATACCTTCCCTCCCTCATGGGATGGGTTGTAAGGATGTTTAGCATAGTGGGCATTCAACAAATATCAGCCAGGGTTGCTGACATTGCCTCAGAAGAGGCATCCGAGGCTCAGGTGGAGAATCAACACCCCATGTGAGCCACAATGGGACCAGGATGTTCACTCGATCCCACTGCTTCCCTTTGACAACCCCCTCCCCTAACACCATGTCCCAGTTAGCCCATCCTGCTGTGGCGTGCCCCTCACTCCTGGCCCTGGCTGAGGACTTGAGTGTCAGAGAGGACCTTTGGAGATGATGTAACCCAATTCCTTCACAAAGAAGGAAAATGAGATCCAGGGCAGGGGAGGCACTTGTTCAGGACGCACTCCCTGGCCAGGTGTCACAGAACTGAGGCTGTGTCTCTGCTTCCTTGTCTTTCTTCCCTGGCTAGCCAGCTGAGACCATGGGCCAGCACCCTTTTGGAATTATTTGCAGAAGGCCTCCAGGAGGGCCTGTCTTCAGAGTCTTAGGGAGGGTGGAGGGCAGGAGGGGGGCAGGAGCGAGGGTCATTCCAGATGCATACTGTGTTTTTAATGCTCTGGTTATTGATTTGTCTCAACAGGACATAAACCAGGAAGTGTATAATTTCCTGGCAACTGCAGGTGCCAAATATGGCGTGGGCTTCTGGAGGCCTGGCTCTGGAATCATTCACCAGGTAAAGCAAGGCTTGGCCTGCCTTTCTCGGGGGAAGGGTCTAGGCTGCCCTTAGGGAACCAGAGAGCACCACCAGGCCTGTGGGAGCAAGGGCCTGAAGGCTCAGGAGGGCAGTGGGGGAGCTGTTTGACATCTCAGGCAACCCTCTGCCTCCTCCTCCTCTTCCATTTTTAAGTTAATTTTCAGTAAGTCAAGATATATATTCTCACTCTCCAAGTAAGAAATTGAAATGGTCCCTCGTGACTGCTCAAGGTAATCAACATTTTAAGTTTGACACTTCTTTTTTCCACACCACCTTCTAAGCATTTTATTATTGTACGATTTTTTTTTGTCTTGCTTTTTTCTACAAGTGTTAGACCTCGTTGCATGGAGAGCTAGCATGTGACAAGTACTGTGTGCCGGGCACTAACCTGGCACTTTGCAGGTGCTAACTACCTCAGTGTTTACCGTGACCCCATGAGGTAGATGGTTTTGTTGTCCACACCTTACAGAGGAGGAAACTGAGGCACAGAGAAGTTAACCTGCTTGCCCAGGGACACTCAACTGGCTGATCGTGGAGCCAGGATTTGCATCCAGGCAGGGCTCCCCTCACATGGGGAGTGCCTCACCACTCCGTGCACGTGGTGCTCCTTGGGGTCTTCCCGGCCTTCCTGTGGTGTATTCTCTGAGATGTAGGAACCGTAGGTCCTGTGTCCATGTGAGCCAGTGGTAGTTCTTCTGGGGTCCCCCAAAGGATGGATTTTATATTGGTAGGTGATTTTGTGTCTGAATGCAAGAGTGTGTGTGGTGTGTGGTGTGGGAGACAGGTGCTTAGCTTTCCATCATGGCGACTGCTGGGATCACTGACCGGGCTTATTGTGCCTCTCTGCACCTTCCAAGGTGACCCTTCCCCCACCGCCTCCATCGTGGGCCTCGCTTCCCAGCCTCCTTCAAGAGGAGCTGAGTCAGGCTGTAATGTGAGCCTCATGGGCTCCGAGCACTGCTCCACTCTGAAACCGGAGCCCACGGATCACTGCTCTGCCCTTTCAAACCATCATCACTCTTGCCAGGAAGGGGCTGCCCAGGAATGGCAAGTCACATTAGTCTGCAGGGGCCAGGAGGCCTTTCTTAGCGGCAGGACTAGGAGTCAGATGAACCCAGTCTTGGCTTTTAAGCATCGTGAAGGGCACCCCAGTCCAAGTGTCCTCCATTCCACCTCAGTACAAGTGCTCAGGGCTTTTTGGAAGCTCCTGGGCCAAAGTTTTGGGCTACGAGTGATAGCAGCCCATCCCTGCCACTGGCCAACAGCTAACTGTACTGCCTGGCAGGTCCTTCCTCCACCACATCTCCACTTCTGATTGCCCTGGGAAGCCCCCAGCACTCCCCTGTGCCTCGCCTTAGGGCCCCCTTGTGGGACCCCTTCATATTGTGACCCTAGTGTATGCCAAGTGCTCTCCCTGTTGGACCATGTACTCTGTGGGGCAGGGACTATGGCTTATTAATTCCTCTCTATTTCTGGGCCAAGGGCGAGGTCAGTACAGAATAAGACCATCATGCACATGTTGTGTGGATGGAGGGCTGAATTTCCAGCTTTATGTTCTAGATGTTAGTCTGGCCTAAAACACTCTTCTCCCCAACCCTCGCCCCCATCCACCTAACCATGTCCAGCTGACCTCAGAGGTCACCGTCAACAGCTTCGTTGTGACGCTTTCTTCAGTCCTTGGGTCTGCACCAAACTTTCCCTCCTGGATGTGGACCACACTGAATTCTGTATGTCTGGTCTTCATGGATCAGATTTTTACATGAAATAGTAAATCTTAGTGCATGACTGAGGTAGGGAGGTCAGAAGAACGAGAGTTGCACAGCGTCTTGTCCAACCGTTGTCTGTTAGATCTCCTCTGTGCTGGCCTTTCTCTCTGCCAGCTGCTGTCCTCCTGGGGAAAGACCCAGCTCTTCTCACTTTCTGTGCTCCTGAAAGGCAAGATCCTTCATACCTTGTCAAGTATGCTGGGCAGATACATAGCCTGAGGCAGAGGCCCTGGGGTTTCTGTGGTATTCCAGGAGCCCTCCCACCACTGTCAGTCCTGACGGTCCGTAGAGCCTTCACATCTCTGATTGCATCTGCCCTTCCAGCGTCTGTGTATTTGTGTGTGTGTGTGTGCGCGCGCACGCACGCTGCAGAAAAATAAGTAAAAATAATGCCTCTTTGGGCACAATTATAGCTTAATATACGCAGTCTCCTTGGGTCATTGTAATGATCCATTAAGGTCAGCACTGTTGGCAGCTACTTTTTATGTACTTGTATCCGATGACAGTGAGGAAATCAAGGCTTGGAGAGGTGGAGTGACTTGCCCAAGTCCCAGACCCAGGGCCTTGCCAGTAAGCATCCTGCAGCCCTCAAGTGCCTGGATGGTGGGCAGGGCCACATGGGGGTAGCTGACCAGAACCTCCATCAAATGTTTTTTGGGGAATGTTCATGGTCAGTGCCTTGCCAGCTAGGAGGAGGCCTCAGTGAAGGGGGCACTGTGGAACAGGAAAGGTGACGAGGCGGGGCGAGCTGTCATCTTCCTTGAGCAAGTCACTTCAGTTCTCAGCGCCACCTTCAGGCTGCCGGGATTGGGGAGGCATTGCCTGCAATTCTTTTCAACTCAGCAGCAGAGCAGCTCATGGTGGCGCTCCCGTTGGGCCCCCAGTGCTTCCTTGTGGAGCCTCGAGCCAGGTCCTGACAGAGTCGTGTGCCCTGATGAGAGGCAGATGGGCACAGTCAGCACCCTGGCCGGTCCACCACGTGCAGCAGGCACACCGTTAGGCAGCCACACTCATCACAGGACTCCTCGTATCCCAGGTCATCAGGTTCTCACCACAGAGCTGGGTCAGGATGGTGTCAGTATTCCTTTCTGTGTTACACATGAGGAAACTGAGGTGCAGGGACACAGTGTGGGAGCTGTTCCTGAGCCCAGGCCTCTTGTCTCCTAGTCCCTGGCTCCTCCTGGCCCGGCCCTGAAGGAGTACCTGGGGAGGGCCCAGTGTCAGCAGGGGGCAGTTTTGCTGACCCCTTTTGGGCCCTACCTTCATTCTCGGCTTTTAAATATAAGATCTTGGATTCTTTTTCAGATCATTCTGGAAAACTATGCATACCCTGGGGTTCTTCTGATTGGCACCGATTCCCATACCCCCAATGGTGGGGGCCTGGGAGGCATCTGCATTGGAGTTGGGGGAGCTGATGCAGTGGACGTCATGGCTGGGATCCCCTGGGAGCTGAAGTGCCCCAAGGTGAGGGAACAAAGGGCTCGTTCTGGGGTGGCTGCAGGGGAGCAGTTGGTGGGGATGAACGGACACTGTGAGACCCAGAAGGGATGAGGGAACGGAAGCAGGGGTAAAGAAGCAGAAGCCGGAATCCCAGCAGATAGATCCCTTGCCTTCCTGGTGGGAACACAGTACGCGGCACACGTGGCCCGTAACTGCTGTCTCGCCCACCTGCTCAGGTGATTGGTGTGAAGCTGACGGGCTCGCTCTCCGGTTGGACCTCCCCCAAGGATGTGATCCTGAAGGTGGCTGGTATCCTCACAGTGAAAGGTGGCACAGGAGCTATTGTGGAGTACCACGGGCCTGGTGTCGACTCCATCTCCTGCACTGGTGAGGGAGGCGCCACATGATGTGGCCTCAGCCCGCACTGGGCTTGGTAAGGTCTGGGGTTGAGCCACAGAAGCAGTGAATGGCCTCCCCCCTGAGAATTGGACCAGTTAGTTTAGGGACTTGGGAGGACACTTAGAGGTAGAAGGAGGTTGTCTAGTCGAGGTCCTTCATTAAATAGAGGTGGAGCCTGAGGCCCATCAGGCAGGGCAGGGACTTCCCTGTGGCTACGCAGAGTCAGGGGCCGAGCTAGCTCCTGCTTCTGGGCGCTGGCCGTGGCCCTGGGCTGCCCTGGGTGATCCAGGAGTCCCACAGAGGACAGAGGTGGTGTTGGGAACGGGGAATCAGCCGCGGCTTCATTCCAAAGCAGCTGCATTCCCATGTCTTCCCTTGGCTGGAGTTGGCGCCTCCCCATTTCCCTTGGGATAGCGATTATCACCTGTTAGACTCCAGGACCAGGAAGGAGCTGGCCCCTTCTGCTCCTCACTTGCGGTGGCCTCAACGCCTGGGCCCTCAAAAATCTAGAGGGACTTGTAACAAGCTTTAGAGATGGTCCAGCCCGTACGTTCCCAGGCGCCTGCCTCAGCCCCATGGAGCTACTTGTCAACTGGCTTTTGATCCCCTCCAGTGATGGAGGGTAGAGGGGCTCATTCCTACAGGTAGCCTTACCACTGTTGACAGCTCAGTTAGGAAGTTAATAACAGGCCCCAGACCTGTGTCATAGCAACCCCATGAGGCCAGTGTCCTCCCAGCAGTCAGGCCACCAGTAAGCCACACCAGTTCTGTGCAAGGTGTGTGGCCCAGAAGGTGGACATCATTCTAGTCTTATTGCTTGAAAACCTGAGAGCCAGAAACATTTCCACAGAGCACCATGGTGTGGCTGAAAGAGTACAGGCCTGGACAGCACATAGGTGGACCTAGACCTGAATGTCAGCACCTCCCTTTACTTACGGCTTGACCGTGGGCCTCTCTGAGCCAGTTCCCTCACTTGCAAAATGGACACAGCACTGGCTGGGCGCTCTTGCCAGGTCAGTCTTCAGTACATGGTGGCCATCTAGTCTGCTAATTAGCAGAAGAGCCAGGCTCAGAACTAGAACTTGGCTTATAGGGGCTGAGTCTTGTATTCTCTTCACTCTGCTCAGCAGAGTAGCTCGGCCACTTCGGGAGCTAGGACACTGAGCTCTGGTCCCCATGGCCTTTTTTCACTGGCCCTGGCTTTAACCCTTGGCCTTCAGAGACAAGTCTGCTCTCTGCCATTAGACGGTCGCATGAGCTTGGGAAGAAAAAATGCCAGCTCCCCTGGCATGAAGATGTGTGTGCACATCTAGTAGGTGTGTGGGACCCATGCCCAGCTGCTCAGCCAGCCTCACAGGCTGTTTCTCTACAGGCATGGCGACAATCTGCAACATGGGTGCAGAAATTGGGGCCACCACTTCAGTGTTCCCTTATAACCACAGGATGAAGAAATACCTGAGCAAGACAGGCCGAGAGGGTAAGCTGGCAGGGGCAGGGTGGTGGGGGCAGAAAGGTCATGTTACATGGAGACCCTTGAACTACCTTTCCCTGTAGGGAAGGGGTCCTTAACCTTGTGTTGTTTCAGACTGGCTTCTGAGGACCAGAGAGGTCCCTAAAGGTGTAAAGTCATGTGTGTGCTGTTGCTCCCGAGTAGCTCGTCTGTAGGTCTCATCAGCTTTTCAGAGGGCCTGGCATATATGTTTGAGACATTACTGCCTCTGGACTGGAACTTAGTTTCACCTGAATTTAGTCTGAGTGCTGGTTCTTCCTGGCCTGGTCTGCTGTCCCCCCTACAGGACGCTCCGGAAGACACTGATCTGCTTGTTTTAATTCCTGCCCTAGCAGGGGGAGGAGCAGAAACCTGTGGAACAAGAACCGTGTTCCCAGCCTCTCTCTAAACTCCCCTGAGGTCTGGCTTGGCTTCCCTGAAGCCTAGAGGAGGAACTGGGGCCTGCGGGAGGGCTCTGGAGCTTAGAAGGAAGTGAGCAAGGGCCATGGGTGGAGCCAGAGGCCAGGGCTGGCTTGGCCGTTTGCTTCTAAGCTCTGAGCACAGAGTCCTCCCTGAAGGCCCTCCTTTTCATTATCAAGTAAATTCTCCTTCAAAACTCAGTACTTCTCATCTCCAGGAAGCCTTCCCTGACCGAACCTCGCTCAGTTGGTGGTTCTGTGTCCCAGTGTTCCGGTTGTGTCGCACTGTCACTTCCGGCTCACTAATAACTCCTTCATTAGATTTTGAGCCTGAGGGCAGGGACAGTATCCTGTGCTGTGTGCGCTGTTCCTTTGTTTGCCTGGTCAGTGCCCAGGGCCTGGTTTGGCAGGTGCCAGGGTAACTGGCTCAAATGGATGCATGGGTAGTTTCTTACCAGTTTCTGTTTCACATGCTTCACTCTCCCTACCTTGTTGATTTCAGCCATTGCCAAACTAGCCGATGAATTCAAGGATCACTTGGTACCTGACCCTGGCTGCCATTATGACCAAGTGATTGAAATTAACCTCAACGAGGTAAGGAAGGAATCTGGTCCAAGGGATTTCTGAGGTTGAGGCACTCAGGCTCCATCTGTGGACTCCTAGTGGCCCCGGGGAAGGCCAGGGCAGGTCTCTGCCTGCACCAGACACGGCTCATGGGTCTTCGGTTCCCATGTCCCTGCTGATTGCTGTCTGAATCAGGCTGCAGTGGAGTGGGTGAGGCGGCAGGGGGAATGTATGGCCAGGGGGGAACAGGGGTGGCTGGCTGGTGATTAAGAAATTGGCTCAGTTTGCCCCCGTGTCAGCTTTAGTAGAAGCCAAGATTTTGCCCTGAAGTTTGTTTTGTCATCAGAGTTCAGAGGGCAAGACCTGAGCCTCCCAGGCCTGAGGAGGGTCTAGCACCCTGAGACCCGCAGCCCAGAGTGAGCATGTGGAAGGCCAGGGGAAAGGCAGGCTGGAGGGGCAGAGGCAGCAGAGCAGAGTGGTCACGGGTCTAGGCCCTGAAGCCAGCCTTCATGCTTTCGAATCCTGACTCTGCCTCTTACGGCTGTAACTCGGGGTAGGTCACTCAGCTTCTGTGGACCTCACTTCACCACATGTAAAACCTGAGGTGGTTGTGGGAACTGAATGAGCTAATCCACAGAACGATTGCTAACTTTCATTGAGGGCTTACTGTATGCCTGGCACTTTGCAAAAAACTTCTTTTATTGGTAAGTGTTACCACATGCATTTGTATCTGGCTTTAAGTCCATTTTGTCATAAGGTTCCAGAAGTGTGGGAGAGAATGGACTTCACGTGTGATTCATCCCACGTCCCGCCATCTCCTTAGTTACGTGACCTTACGCAAGGCACATCGGCTCCATCTGCAGAGTGGAGCTAATACCAGCCTCGCAGGGTTGACGAGGTCTTGGGAGCCGGTGGGTTGTACAGGGCGCACTGCTCAGGTGTTTCCTGGGGTGAGTGTGAGTCATAAAAACAGTAGCCAGCCTCCTAGTTGGCCTCCCAGGTCCTGTGTAAGGAGTTGGTGAGTGTGAGCCAGGTAACCTCAGAAGAATGGAGGCCATCCACACTCCAAGATTGGTTCTCCCCACCCTGGTGCTCCTTGTGTCTTTCTCTCTTCAGTTGAAGCCTCACATCAATGGGCCCTTCACCCCCGACCTGGCTCACCCTGTGGCGGAAGTAGGCACTGTGGCAGAGAAGGAGGGATGGCCTGTGGACATCCGAGTGGGTGAGCACCCTCTAGCCTGTCAGCGTAACAGGCTGTAGGGCCGGTGGATGTGCCCAGGGCTATAGACAATTGCTTGTGCTTACCCTGGGGTACCTCCTAAAGGTACCAGGCACTTTCTGAAATACTCTATTTTTTCTTCAGTTACTTTTTCTTGGTATAGAAGAAATATGTGCTTACTGTAGAGAATATGGACAAACAAGATTATTTTAAAACACCCCTAATCTGTCTCTTTGAGGCAGATACTGTTTCTATGTATGTGCACATGTTGATGTGTATTTTTCACACTTTCCTCATACCAACTGTGATGGCTGATGCCACTTCACATGCTTTACACATATGGAGAGCTGCATGTCAGTGTCACTGGCACCTGCTGCTGGTACCGTGTACCATGGCTGAAGCGTTGACCCTGGAGCCAGCTGGCCTGGGTCTCAATCTGGCCCTGCCACTTGACAGCTGGGTGACCCTAAGCAGGTTACTTTACCTCCCAGTGCCCCAGTTCCTATCTGTAAAATGGGGGTGACTATGTTTACCTATTAGAGTTGTTGGGAGGAGAGACAAGTATGTGAAAAGAGCTTGCCACGGTGTCTGGCATAAAGTAGTGCTATATGGTATGTTCACCTGTATTAGTTGAAATTTAAAAATCTTTGGTTTAATAATTAGAAATAAGTCACTGAATTGATCAAAGAGACTGTCTTGATATTTATAGACTATGTGATGTCATCTGGTCTTTACTGAACTCTTGAATAACTAATAGACATTAAAAAAAAACCTCTTTCTTCCCCTGATTGTAAAGCAATTACCAATGCCAGCAAGTATAAAAGAAGCAAACTAGCATCTTCTGGAAGTCCTTATCTGCACTGGTCCTTTAATAAGGGAGCCTGCTGATGTGCATGCACACGCACAGCATTTATTGTCAGATGGATTATACTACCACCTTGTGTTCAGGGTCCTGTCCAGTGGCTACATTATCTTCCCTTAAATAGCTGGGTCATGAGTAGCCTGGTGGACAGTTAGGTTGTTTCCAACTTGTCTCTGTTAAGAACAGCCTCTGGTCCAGCATAGTTCGTGAACTCTCAACCAGGTCTGGATAGTTCAAGGTCAGGTGGAGACCTCTGGTCCTGACCCCTGGCCCCACCACCCACAATGCACCAGGTCTGATCGGCAGCTGTACCAACTCCAGCTATGAGGACATGGGGCGCTCAGCAGCTGTGGCCAAGCAGGCACTGGCCCATGGACTCAAGTGCAAATCCCAGTTCACCATCACACCAGGCTCTGAGCAGATCCGCGCCACCATTGAGCGGGATGGCTATGTGAGTGCCCCCGTGCCCCTGACCGCCTCCACCCACTGCTGAGTAATGTAGCTTCAGGGAGGGATAAGGCACAGCCTTGTCAGCAGGGGCTGGTACAGGTTCCCATACCTGGCCCAGGATTCCTGCTCTTTGTCACTCAAGCTGCTGAATTACCCCTTCCCTTCAGCCTCTGACAATTCTGTCCTTCTCTACCCACGCCCCCAGGCACAGATCCTGAGGGATGTGGGTGGCATCGTCCTGGCCAACGCCTGTGGCCCCTGCATTGGCCAGTGGGACAGGTGAGAGGCACATCTCATATAAGACAGCCCCTTGTGTGTCCTGGGGTACAGAGCCCCAGATGTTGAGGGCGACACTTACTGGGGTGGAGAAAGATTCAACCCAAGGCCTCTAGCTCCAGGGGCTGTTGGACATTAGGAGAGTGCCAGGCAGAACTGGAAAGTTTGGCTGGAAATAAAGAGCCCACAATAGCCCTGAGTGGCCACCTGGCTGAAGCCCGGGCCGGCAGGAAGGGGCCCACAAGGCCTCATCCTAACGGCCACAGCCAGGGGCTCTGGCGGGGCCATTTGAGAGGAGGCAGTGGCCAGGGTCAGGGCCTCAGGCTTTGGTCTGGGCTGTGCCTGTGTTACCTGTGGTCTCACACAAACCTCTGTGACCTCTGAGGTCCCCCCTGCTCTGTGAGAGCCCAGGGAGGAGGACTGGTTCCCCCCTCCTCTGTCATGAGTTAGGACAGGCCAGGTGACAAGGCTAGATGTTCCTAACCCTGTCTCCTCTGACCTGGCAGAAAGGACATCAAAAAGGGGGAGAAGAACACAATTGTCACCTCCTACAACAGGAATTTCACAGGCCGCAATGACGCCAACCCTGAGACCCATGCCTTCGTCACATCCCCAGAGGTAAGACTGCCTCTGGGGCCCCTGCCCCTGGCTCGCCAGGGGAGGCAGAGGGAGATGGGGTTTGGGGAAGGGCGTCTGACCCCAGGGGACTGCTGAGGGAAGGCTGGCATCGCAGGGCCAGGGGTTGTCCAAGTGGAAACCCAGGAGCCACGAGCCTCACCAGCCCCCTCGTCACACTTCTTGGTGCTGGAGCTCAGAATCGCCACCCAGGACAGATGTCAGCCCTGTGGGTTTGGCCAGGTCACTTCCTTCTCTGTGCCCAGGGTCCTGTCAGTGTCACCTGCAGTGTGTCCGAGCCGGGAAGGAGGCCTCATTGTGAACATGGAGCCCAGTGCCCCTCTCCCCACTTCCTGCGCCACCTCCAGCCCCTAGGTCTGCCCTCCTGGGCAGGCAGGGCCAGCACCGCCCCTGACAACGGAGCAGCTCTACTCACTGGGAGGGAAAGACTTGGCATGCAGGGGGCTCGCCTTCTGTTTGCAGAATACTGTTTGCTAAAAACGAGGGAGGAGACAGCCCCTTCCTTGTTTCTAGCACGGTGCCCATTTGGGAACTGCTGCATTTCTGGGCCAGGGCAGTGCACTGGGGAGGGGAGAGGGGTCCCGAGAGCAGGGGGCCGGTCCCATCCCTGAGGCCAGGCCCCCATGGGAGTGGTGGAGGCCAGTGGTGCAGGTCCAGTGGCCTGCAGCCTCAGAGGCAGACGAGCTCCAGCCTCTGAGGGAGGCAGGTTCTGAGGAGAACTTGACGTTGCCTGGGCTCCATTCTCAGTGGGCCTAGGCTTCGGTCTAGGCTTCTGCCGGGTGGGGCACGGGAGCGGGGTTCGATACTAACCGACAGACTGGCCACTTCCATTGCAGATCGTCACAGCCCTGGCCATTGCTGGCACCCTCAGGTTCGACCCAGAGAAGGACTTCCTGACAGGCAAGGACGGCAAGAAGTTCAGGCTGGAAGCTCCGAATGCAGACGAGTTGCCACGCATGGTGAGCAGGCACTGCCACCCTCTGCTGCTGGCTGCGGCCTGCGTGCCTCCTGCCCGCTGCCACGTGAGCAGGACGTTTCCTGTGCCACCTCCAGCCCCTAGGTCTGCCCTCCTGGGCAGGCAGGGCCAGCACCGTCCCTGACAACAGAGCGGCTCTACTCACTGGGAGGGAAAGACTTGGCATGCAGGGAGCTCGCCTTCTGCCAGGGCCCGTCCATGTGAGGACTGAGGACTGGGCACCTGACAGGCCCTGTCCCCTGCTGCAGGAGTTCGACCCTGGGCAAGACACCTACCAGCACCCACCTAAGGACAGCAGTGGGCAGCGGGTGGACGTGAGCCCCACCAGCCAGCGCCTGCAGCTCCTGGAGCCTTTTGACAAGTGGGATGGCAGAGACCTGGAGGACCTGCAGATCCTCATCAAGGTCAGCATGCAGATGCCCGCCGGGCACCCGCCCAGCCGGCAGGAAGGGCTGGGGGCAGGAAGGGAGGCTCGGTTTCAGGGGACTGAGGGCACATGCTGCTGCGTCCCCTTCCCCATGTCTCCTGGCAGAGCTGGCCTGTTGCTGTCGGGCTTCAGCCACTCGGCTGCAGCTGGTCGGTGCCTCCTCCAAAGGGTGTGGGCAGTGAGTCAGCACAGGGAGGGCAAGGACATAGGTACCTTGCACCGCAGCCCCAGACCTCCCACCGCTGGTCTGACCAGATAGGCTCCAGGAGCCACTGATCCCTCTGTTCCCACGTTGGGCGTTAATGGGGATGGCCTGTGTGGGGGCTGAGCAGACACAAACCTGTGGTGGGTCCAGACGCCTCAGACACATGTCAGACGTGAATGTGTGCTATTCACTAAGGTCTCCTGGCAGTGACACCGCCATTATTACCATGTGATAAGTAAAACTGATCAGTCACCAGACAGGACCCAGAACCTCCCTGGGCCCCACGTAAGGTCAGTAGTTGGGCTTCGAGCCTGGGCATCTCTTACCTGTGGGCCGAGGCCTGAAGGGAGAGAGAGCCGACATCTATCCTCCCTGACCAGCCTCTGCCCTCTTGAGGGTCCTGTCCTGGAGATGGCACTGAGCAGCCCAAGGCCTCAAGGGGCAGGCAGTGGCCTCGCCTGAGCCCTCTTGGCCAGAGTGGCAACCAGGACTGCAGACTACACGTCCCGAGCCGGGCCTGCTTCCCTTGTCACCGCCTCCAGAGCCGTGGCCTGACCTGATCCCCTCTGCTCACCCACCAAGGTCAAAGGGAAGTGTACCACGGACCATATCTCAGCTGCCGGCCCCTGGCTAAAGTTCCGTGGCCACCTGGACAACATCTCCAACAACCTGCTCATTGGTGCCATCAACATTGAAAATGACAAGGCCAACTCTGTGCGCAACGCCGTCACCCAGGAGTTTGGTCCTGTTCCTGACACTGCCCGCTACTACAAGGTGGGTTGTCGTCAGGGGTGGGGAGGCAGGGTGGTCCAGGGAAGGGGTGCTCTGCACCCACACTGATGCCCTCTGCTCACAGCTTGCTTCTGTGCTGAGCACCAGCGGGGTGGGTCATACCTCCCTGTGCCCAATGGAGCCGACCAGAGCCCACGTTCTGATCACTGCTCTCCTGAGGGCCTGATTCATCTCTGACTTCCCCTGACCTTGAGGAGCCCTTAGCCCCTTGACCCGTGAGCCTCAGGAAGCCCGAGGGAAGCAGGCAGGGAGGCAGCAGGGCCCCCTTCTCCCTCACACCCTCACCTGTCTGACAGAAACACGGCATCCGGTGGGTGGTGATTGGAGACGAAAACTATGGCGAGGGCTCAAGCCGGGAGCATGCAGCGCTTGAGCCTCGCCACCTCGGGGGCCGAGCCATCATCACCAAGAGCTTCGCCCGGATCCATGGTGAGCCGGAGCCTGGGCCTAGCCCTGTCTGCCTCTCCTCTCTGGCGGCCCAAGATCACCCCGCCTGCCAGTGGCCAAGTTGGACCTGAAGTCACATGCCTATTTCTGCCACAGGCTGTGTGGCCTCCAGCCTCTACTCTTCAGATTTACATTGAGTCCGATGCCCACAGCTTCCCATTTCGGGCAAGCACTGGTCTTGCTTCCAAACTTACAGACCTAGGAAGTGGAAGTCCAGGGCACAAGGTTGAAGGATTTCTTTCCAATTGTGAATGTTCACCAGGAGGACCTTACAGGGACACAGACCCCAGTGCAAACCCGCAGAGCCCTACCAGACACCTCCCTGGGAGTGCAGCTGGCCTGGCCCTCGGTCACTGCCCCCAGGCTGGCCTCAGGGTGCAGGCCTGAGGCACCTCTTAGTCCAGCCCTGGCTGGACCGAGAAAGGAAGCACCCTGGGCGGACGAGGTTCTCTGCACAGAGGAGGGAGGGCCAGATCCTGTCCCAGAGGGGCTGAATGTGACCTGTCTTCCAGAAACAAACCTGAAGAAGCAGGGCTTGCTGCCCCTCACCTTTGCCGACTCAGCCGACTACAATAAGATTCACCCAGTGGACAAGCTGACCATCCAGGGACTGAAGGACTTTGCCCCTGGCAAGGTCAGGGGGCAGGGAAGGAGGGTGGGCCGGTCAGCCCAGGTCAGCCCATCTTCTTGGGAGCCCTCCTAAGCAGGGAGGGAACAGGCACCTTGCTTCCCCTCCTGGCTCCACCTGAACCCCCTTCCCATGAGCCTTTGTTCAAGAGGGAAGGGCCCTTAAATTCTCCAGGTGACCCTGCAGAAAGGGAATTTAGTTCCTTACCAGAGGCAGGGGTGGGGCCAGCTGAGGCCCTCTTCCTATCCTCTCATTAGCCCAGGCTTTGCACTCAGAAGCTGACAGCCCACACCCAGCAGGGCCCTCCCGGTCCCAGGAGTTACGGATCAGGCCTCACTGTGGCCACCCAGACCTAGCCTGTGACTTGGTTCCCATGCTGCCTCCAGGGCCCCAGAGCAGAACTGAGGGCTGCATTACTAGGAGCTGCCCCACCCACACCCCTCTTCTCTTACAGCCCCTGAAATGTATCATCAAGCACCCCAACGGCACCCAGGAGACCATCCTCCTGAACCACACCTTCAACGAGACCCAGATCGAGTGGTTCCGAGCCGGCAGCGCTCTCAACAGAATGAAGGAGCTGCAGCAGTGAGGCCCTGCTCTGCTGCTCCGGCTCCGGGGTCAAGTGCAGCATGTGTCAGCAGAACCGGATCTGATCCAATTCAGCCGTGGCTTCCTGCCCTGAGACAGTGTGGCCTGGCCTCCCCCTATGGACCCACCAACAGTTGGGGGAGTTCTTAAAATAATGTCTCAGTCCCCTGCCTTCGTTTTTAGTTTGGTTCAGATCTTGAGCAGCTCCAGGCAACTGTATTTATTTTTGATGACGACTTCCATCTAAAGTTTTCCTCCTGCCTGATCATTTCACTGGTAGCTGAAGGATTTTAAAGAAACTTTTGCTCGTGCAAGGAAAATAAGAAATCAAATTCAGCAACTGTTCCTGCATGTGAGTGTTGGTGTCTGTGCTGTTATCAGCTCTAAGTTCAGGTGGGTCTTGGCTGCCAGTCAGGGGAGGCTGCCACCCCCACAAGGAGCCAGCCAAGACCTCCCGCTTCTTTCCAGCCCCACCTTCCTGCCCTCACTGCCTTCTGCCTGCAGGCAGCCTCCCTTCCCAGTGCCCCCTCTCCCTCCCCACGTTCCCATAGCTTCCCTACAGGCTGGTGGAGGGCCAAGATGCCCCTCCCCTGGGCACTGAGTTACCCTTGAGGGTGGGCAACCCCCTTCTTACAGGCCATTATGTCCAAGGTCACAGCTAGTCCATGATATGCACTGTCCCCTGCCTTCAGCATGAGGTGACAGCAGAGTTCTACAGCTGCTTCTCCCCTGAAGTGATGTCACTGTCACTACCCAAACCTCCACACTCCCACACCCTGTGACTGAAAAGGCTGGGGTGGGAGGCAGGCTCCATGGAAGCCCCTTTACCAGGACAACGCTTGCCTGACAGGAACACGGCAGCCGGTGGGGTCTGTGAGTGTTCTGGTCCTGGTAGAATGGGGGAAGGGCGAGGGGAACCTGGCAGGGCCACCCTGCTGACTAGACAGTGTGGTGCGTGCCCAAGAGCCAGGATCGGGCATCACCAGCAGATCCACAAGGTGTCCCTGGTGTGGCCAAGGCCTGAATGTGACAGCTGGCCACCAGCCCTCACTCTGGGCCAGCAAAGCCCACAACTTACCTGGCAGAGCTGGTTTGGCTGAGGCCAGGCCCCCTTCCTCCACGTGCTGGTGGGAAGACAGGCAGTGGTCCCTTCAAGGTCAGATTCTTCCCAGCAGACGTCAGCTACCCAGGCCAGCCTCTCTGTTACGTTATGGAGTCACCAAGCTCAGCCAACCCAGAGACCAGCCTGAGGCAGCCTGGACCTCAACCCCCAAGTCCTGCCATTGTGGAGGGTAGGGGGAGTCATCTCCAAAAGTTAATTGGGGTGAGGAAGGACATGTCCCAGCTGTGCAACCTGGTGACTCAAGTCATTGTTTATTAAATGCCTTTGCTGTCACAGAAAGGCAAAGTCGCTTGCTGTCCGGCCCTCCAGGGAACACTCTGGGGAGAGGAGCAGGGCCAGGGCGGCGGAGAAAGAGACAATGTGGTGGGCACACCCCTCCACCCAGGAGTCTGCAGAGGCTGCTGCTGTCTTCACAGCACCACCTTCGCGAGCGCTGCGCTGGTGTCTTGGACTGGACGGGGTCTGCTGTCACGCCCAGGGCTAGCTGCTAGTCCACCAGGAGAGAAGACCCAGGCCTGGCTCACTAATGGATCCCTGCCAGGGGTAGAGAGAGGAGGCACATCGCGTCTACCTTAAGGGCTGGAGCCGACTGGGATAGGAGGCACAGGGGACCATCCGGGCACCCAGCAGGCCCAGCACAGGCAAAGGAAAGGGTGGGCACACACCAGCACTCCCGGCAGGCACATGAAGCACACGGCCCAGGCCTCCCCTCCCTGCCCCCACCTCTCTGGGGGCCTGTAAGGGAAGTGCTGGCTTACTGAGGGTGGGGTGGGCGCAGCCCTGAGGTCACCGCCCTGAAGCCCCACCCTTGCTGTCCGGACTCTGTCTCCCGAGCCCCTGCCTTGGTTTCCCTCCCTCGGCCCATTAGCAGCCTTATCACCCAGCTTGGGCTCTGTCCCTCTTGAGGGCAGGGGTCTGACTCGCACAGCCATGGCAGCTCCGTCACCACACCGCAAGGACACCTTCCCTGGCCTCCAGATAAGGCTCCCCATGGGGAAGGGACCTACACCCCGGCCTGCCAGCAGAGGGGCTTCTGGGAGTGGGGCCCCAAGTCAACACCTGCTGGGTTCTCCCCCCGCCAGTCCCCGGGTTGGCGGCAGCCCCTCACCACGAGTGTGTATGGAGCCTCCTTCTTTGGCAGCTCCTCGCCAGACGAGGCCACCCCGGCAGCGCTGGGGCCAGTGGGGGACGTGTCCACAAAGCTCTCATCCACCACCCGGAAGCGGAGCTCCTCCCCGATGTCCATGTACAGGTCGTGTGCGCCTTCCTCGGTCTCATACTCCCACACCCACACCTGCTCAGCGTCGTCACTGGGTGGGGCCGAGTCAAGGCAACAACCAGGCATGGGAAGCCCTGGGGGTCCTCTCGCAGCACCCACCCCCAAAAAACCCAAGCCCAGGTCAAGATCACTTTGGCTGGGAAGCCACAGGAAAAGCAGGTCCAGCCCATTAACACAAGGCAAGCCTGGGCCAGATCTGGGACTGGGACTCAGGCTGGGCACACAGCACCCACCAGGCCCACATACACATCCCTCCGGAGGTAGGAGCAGGAACTCAGGGTGGGGATGACTGGCGCCTCTGGCTGCCTGGAGTCTGACTGACAGCAGGAGTTTCCTCTCGGAGGCCCACTGCCAAGTTCAGACCTCGGCCCCACCACCCACCAGCTGTGACCAGGCGGCCCAAACTCTCTGGTGCCTCAGGAGATAAAACAGGCATTGAAGCAAGGCCTACGCTCAGGGCGCTGGTGAGGAGGGAATGAAAATGCACACACACAGTGCTGTCCACAGAACCTGCAGTTGGCCCTCAAGTGCTAGCTCACGCCACCTATGTTCTCTGGACAGTGCGATTCCACGTCCCCATCCATCCACGCCTCTGACACTGATCAGCAGGCCAGGCCGACTTTCCAGGTTTCCACGAGGACATGACAAGATGGGAGGTCAGATGCCCGAGGGTCCAGAGCCAGTGACAGGAGCAGCCAAGCTGGGCCAGGAATTCTGACAAGTCCTGGAGACACACACAGACTGGCCTTGTGCAGACCCTCCAGAACTGTCTGTCTGGGCCAGTGAGGGGCAGCCCCTCTGCTCCCTGCAGAGCCCAGAGCCCAGAGCCGTGACTTCCCTAAGGAGAGACCACGCTGTGCAGCCATACTGCCCTCTAGTGGCAGCCCTGCTGGTGGGTCCTGGGCTGGGCACCGTGGGGGCAGCCCTGACACGACGGGGTCTCTCCCGCAGGCAGTCTCAGTGAGGACGCACAGAACAGACAACCCTGTACAGCAGGTGAAGGCCAGGACAGACAGGGGTACCCTCAAATGTCAGCCAATGGTTGCATCTGCGTGCCAGGGAGCGGGCAAGAGAGCCAGTAAGGGCAAACCTCTGTAGGGAAGTGATATTTGAGATGATTCCTGAGGGGACAACTGAGCAAAGTGAACTGGAAGTGAACAGTACCCTTCCTACAGTGCCCAACCTGCCCAACCAGGCCTGACAGCCCAGACAGAGGCACAGCACATGGACATCACGGTTAGCACAGGCTGGTCAGCGCTTCCAGAGCAGGAGTGTAGGCCAGAGGGTGGGCACAGAGGCCAGCGCACCAGACCAACCAGGGCCACCCCAATGAGGGGGGGGCGTCCTTTGGAGAGGCCCGAGCTCTGTAACCTTGGGAGGATACAACTTTGCAGGCTGCTGCAGTGACTCTGGGGGGATGAGAATGTCATCGAAGAACCCTAGAGAGACTGCAAGGTGACAGCATGGGCCGGGGCTCACAGCGGACAGCGAGGGATCTGAATACTCAGCAGGCAAGCCCCTCAGCCTGTGCTGCCCATGGGACAGGTGTTGCCATGGAGATCTGAGCCCCACCGCTGCCAGTGCCACTAACAGCCTGAGCGACCACCAACGTCCGAGGTGGGCACTTCACATGACAGGGACTAGTTGGTACAAGGACCCCCCAAGTTGCCTCTGCCAGCTCCAGTGCCCACCCCAAGGTCCTGGGCTAGAGTCTCATGGTGAAGACCCCCAGCTGGCCAAGGTCCTCACTGCTCCACGGGCCTGACCGTGGGCCGAGCTTCCCCTCGCTCGTGAGCTTCTCTGACACCACGGGAAGATCTTGCTTCTCTCGGACCCCTCCCCTGACCACACTGCCCAGCACAGAGGCTGAAGGGAGGCCGGCCCGGCCACCTGCGCCCACGTGCCCCCAGGTCTGGGGAGCCCAGGCTTCCATTACCGTGCACTCCCTCTGGGCTGCAGCCTTTGATCTTCCCAATCAGAATCTCGTCCAGGAACGGGTGGAACACCACGTAGCGAAAATGGACTGCAGGTGAAGAAGGCATGCCCGTGAGGGGCCGGCCCGGGAGGAATGCCTTTGCAGTGCTGACCCTCGCTGGCCGGGACGCTGACCCAGGGGCCCTGTGCCGCTCCCAGAGCCTGCCCTCCAGTCTATGCCCAGTCCCCCTGAGGACCAAGATTCATCAGCTGAGGCAGAGGGACTGCCACCCCATCCCCTGCAGGACCACAGCTTGGCCCCCATAAGGGGCCAACAGCAGTGGTCCTGGAACGAAGGGCTGGCCTCAGAATCCATCCAGTCACACCTGAACCTAGATTCTGAGCTATCAATGACACCAAAATCATTCCAACTTTCCTCCAGATTCTCTAAATTTAAAAAGCAGAAGCAGGCAAGGGAAACAAAAGCAAAAATGAACAAGTGGGACTACATCAAGCTGAAAAGCTGCTGTACAGCAAATGACACCATTAATAGAACAAAAAGGTACCTACAGTATGGGAGAATATATTTATAAATAACAGATCCGATAAAGGGCTGACATCCAAAATACATAAAGAGCTCACGCACCTCAACAAACAAAAAGCAAATAATCCAATTAAAAAATGGGCAGAGGAGCTGAACAGTTCTCCAAAGAAGAAATTCAGATGGCCAACAGACACATGAAAAGATGCTCCACATCGCTAATCATCAGAGAAATGCAAATTAAAACTACAATGAGATATCACCTCACACCAGTAAGGATAGCTACCATCCGAAAGACAAACAAAAACAAATATTGGTGAGGTTGTGGAGAAAGGGGAACCCTCCTACACTGCTCGTGGGAATGTAAAGTCGTTCAACCATTGTGGAAAGCAGTATGGAGGTTCCTCAAAAAGCTCAAAATAGAAATACCATTTGACCCAGGAATTCCACTTTTAGGAATTTACCCTAAGAATGCAGCAGCCCAGTTTGAAAAAGACAGATGCACCCCCATGTTTATCACAGCACTATTTACAATAGCCAAGAAATGGAAGCTACCTAAGTGTCCATCAGTAGATGAAGGGATAAAGAAGATGTGGTACATATACACAATGGAATATTATTCAGCTATAAGAAGAAAACAAATCCTACCATTTGCAACAACATGGATGGAGCTAGAGGGTATTATGCTCAGTGAAATAAGCCAGGGGAAAAAAGACAAATACCAAATGATTTCACTCATCTGTGGAGTATAAGAACAAAGAAAAACTGAAGGAACAAAACAGCAGCAGAATCACAGAACCCAAGAATGGACTAACAGTTACCAAAGGGAGAGGGACTGGGGAAGATGGGTGGGAAGGGAGGGATAAGGGGTGGGGAGTGGGAAGAAAGGGGGCCTTACGATTAGCATGTATAATGTGGGGAGGGCACAGGGAGGGCTGTGCAACACAGAGAAGACAAGTAGTGAGTCTACAGCATCTTACTATGCTGATGGACAGTGACTGTAATGGGGTTTGTGGGGGGTACTTGGTGAAGGGGGGACCTTAGTAAACATGTTCTTCATGTAATTGTAGATTAATTATTAACAACAATGAAAAATAATGATAACAACAATGAAAAATAAACAAACAGAAGCAACTGGCAAGGGAACCAGGTGGGGAAACAAGTTCCCCATCTGCTGCTGATGGTGAAGTTCGCCCCAAGGCAGAGCACCAACCTCAAACAAAAGGCTAAAAATGACCTGAAAAGGGGGGGCGGTCGGGGGGGCAGAGCCAAAAACCCAGCAAAAATGCCTCTGTGGGTCTCAGGCCCTGCCCCAGAGGTCCCCGCTCACCAGACCCCCAAGGAAGACAGCAGGCAAGGAAGGTCTGCATCCACATCAGATTCGGACCCCAGGGCCTGGCACAAGCCACTACTTCGCCACTCCTGCCCCGTGGCTTGAACACCGCCAAGGGCAGAGAATAGCCACAAGGCAGAGTACCCACCATGACCCACCTGTGCCAGCTGTCATGCTCCCCCAGTGGGGCCAAGGAAGCGGTTCAGAGAGGCTGGGTGACCTGCTCACAGCCACACAGTATTCGGCTCTGTCCTCCCATAAGGAGACCCCACATCTTTCTGGACCAGAAGGGGCCACAGGGTGAAATCTGCCTTCCTCGGACAGGTGTGATCTTGATTAAGCACAGGCTTCTGCTGCCAGCCTGGTCTGCCAACACTGCCCTAAGGACAGTAGGGGCCATGGGGCCCCCAGCTCCCTGCCAGGTGGCTCCCCCTTCCCCCAGTGACGGGACACAAAAACCAGCTGAGCCATCATGAAGATGGGGCCGCATGTTGACACTGTGGAGAGCAGATGAGGGCAGCCAAGGGTCACCTCCCCACAGGATGGAAAATCCCTGTCCCCCACATGACCCAACATTCAATAAATCCCCAGAGCCTCTAGGAGGCCTATGCCAGGCCCAGTTTGGGCACTGGGCTTCCCAGGGCAGGACACATGGTCCAGGGCCCAGGGAGCTCCAGTCTGGAACCACCACAGCCAAAAGCACATGGTGAGCGACCCAAGCATCCTTTAACAGACAAACAGTAAACAAAACGTAGCTCTATCTGGGCAACGGAATATGATTCGGCCTTAAAAAGGAAGGAAGCTCCGACCCAGGCTACAACATGGATGAACTGAGGACACTGTGCTCAGTAAGCCAGTCACCAGAGGCCAGGTACTGTGATGCTATTTATAGGAAATGTCTAGAACAGGCAAATCCACAGACAGAAAGTAGACTAGTGGTTGCCAGGGCTGGGGGAGGGGGAGAATGGGATGGCTGCTCATGGGGACAGGGTTTCCTTTTGGGGTGAGGACAGTGTTCTGGAATTACACAGTGGTGACAGTTGTCTAGCTCTGATTGTCTAGCTCTGAGGATATATTAAAACCCACTGAAATGCAAGCTTTCAAAGGGTTGATTTTATGATATGTGAGTTATATCTCAGTTGAAACACAAAAAGGAGGCCACAAGACCCCTGGTGGGTGGCTAGTCCCTACAAATGCAGCCTGTTTCTTAGGGCCGCCCATAGAGCAGGGGAGCGTCCGTGAGCTTACTAAGCATCTGGATTTCTAGACACAAACAACAGGCAGCCTCATGGCACATTCCGGAATGCTAGACGCCGACCATATGGGCTAAGGCAGGGCTCCTCAAATGCGGCCTTGTGTGAGAATCACCAGGTCCTTGTTAAACAGTCTGCCCCGAGACTGTGACTGAGGGCCTAGCTGACGGCAAGCTGCGTGTCTACATGCTGACTAGCCCCAAACCACCTCAGCGGCCCCCCGAGAGCTCTTCTCAGGGTGACCCTCTTCTGTTCCTCCAAGTCTGGTAACCCCTTCCATCCAGGGAGCAAGGTGACTTTTGCAATGTGACTTCAGCTCCTCCCATCAAAATGTGGGGCCTGTTTCTCCAGCCCTAGACTCTCCCCACACACGTGACCTGCTTTGGCCAATGGGATATAAGCAGACGCTTGAAAAGCACTCGTGCACAGGGGCTCCCAGCCCTCTTGGGTGCCATTCTAGCCACTAAAAGATAAGACCACCTGGAGCAGAGATGAACCATCCCAGCCGAGCGCCAGTCTGCCAACCACCAGACACATGAGGCAGCCCTATACCATCCAGCAACTCAGAAGAACCCACCTAGCTGACCAGCAGAATCGGGAGAATGGATTCAAATAAATGAGATGTTGAGCGCTCACTATGTGCCCAACAAGGTCCTGTCCCAAAAGCTCTGCACATATTAACTTAGTTATCCTCAGTACAGTCCTAGAATATAAAATCTATGTTAACTGCATTCTACAGATGAGGAAAGAGGCACAGAGAGGTTACATATTCTGCTCAGGACACACAGCGAGTAAATGGCAGTTCAAATTTGAACCCAGAGGCCACACTTAACCATGTGTTCTAGTTCCCCACAAGGACCCCCAAGCAGCCTCCTCCCAGGAGGGACAGCTGTGCTCCCTCCACTCTCTACACTTTTGACCCAGCAGCGATCACTCCAAGGGTCTTCAACTGTCTGGCCATCTCCCGAACCAGACTGAGCAGCCTGCCAGCCAGGCAGAGCAGGGAGAGCCTCAGACAGGAGATCAAAGTGGGCACAGACACGGAGCCAGTGTCTGCCGGAGACGCCTTGGGAATTGTCTTGTCCAACTCCCGCTGTTTAGAGGGGATGAGGGCCCAGAGAAGGGAAGACTGCCCATCCCCACCCAGCCAATTCCTGGTCAAGCCAGGACTAGGCCCCAGGTCTCCCAATCCCCAGACCAGACTCCCAGCACCAAAAACCGAGGCCCAAGAAACCCAAAGCCCCAGGAGGAAAGGGCACCCACCTTTGGTGTGCGATGCGCCATCCCCTGGGAACACGTAGGCATCCTCCAGCTTAGTGATGTCGAACAGACAGATGCAGAGCCCCACGCTGTACACAACCTGTGCATATCAGGTACACGCACAGTGACCCCAAGGCCCTGCTCCCAGGCAGTCTCTCCTGAGACCCTCACCACCACAGGGCAGGAGCAGTGGTCTCCAGCTCCAGCTGGAAATGAGCTGGGGTGCTGTCTGAGGTAACCAGGGGCAAGGAACCTCGAAGGATGTGGAGCTCTGGGAAGAGCAGGGTTACAGTGCCAGTCCACCACTCACTGTGTAACCTCTAAGGTCACTTCTCTGAGCCTCAGTTCCCATATTTGCAAAAATGGACATACAGGCCACAGGTTGCTAGATAATGGTTCACAGGGTAGAAACAGCAATCAAGGGCCACTATTATTACTCCTATAGATCAGTGGTAGGGGAAGCTGTAGTTCAACCCATGCTTTCAAGGTCCCGAGTCCATGATAGAGCTCACACTCAATGAGCGGGGAAACCACAGCTAGCCTCCATCCTGCTCACAGTCTCAGATACACGGATGTGGCCACAGGGACTGAGGCTGGCAGAATGACACATGGCCAAGGCCCTGGATGGGGCAGAGAACATGCCCCCTCCCATCCCCCACCCATGGTGCTCCAAACAGCTGGCCAATTGGTGTCTGCTTATCTGCCACCTACGTCATCACCTCCCAGTCAGAAGCCTTGCAGGACTGTTCAAGGATTAGCAAGATGATCAGAGAACTCAGAGTCCTGGTCACAGCTCAGCACGATGAGACAATCTGACTGGCTTTGGAGGCATAAGGAGATCTGAGTCCTTGGATGGACCATGAACTTCTCACCCGTGGCCTCCTCTCAAATGACCCGATGATCAAATACAGAAAGACGTATCTCAACTGGTCACCAAAGGCCCTGTGCCCCAAAGGAGTACAGTCCCTTCTTGGCCTTTTCTTTCTCCACAGGCCCCCATGCCTTCTACCTCACAAAGTAACCAGAAGCCATCCGCTAAGGACACCATGAGTTCTCTCCTCCGCCACCAACTCCCCAGACCTGCACATACCCCTTCTGTAACCTCAGCCTCTACGGAAGGGGCTTGCCTCCTGTCTAAAGCCAGCCAATCTCTTGCTGGCTCCTCCTCAGCCTGTCACCTTCTGCTCTTCTTGGAGAAAGACCAATATCCCCATAAGGTCGTCCTCCCACCACTTCTCCAGCCTACCCTCTCCTCTCTCCCTCTTCCCAGGCCGTACGGGTCTCCTCTGCCTGCACAGCTCTTCTCGCTGCCTGGCCCCCCTCACCCCTCCTCACCATCGGACCCCAGCTCGAGCACCGCCTCCCTAACACAGCTGCTTGCTCCCTCACTGCAGGCGAGGTTCCTGCACTCCGCAGCCTTGTGAACTTCCTTCATAGCGCTTACGCCAACTTGTCATCACACACACAACTGCAGGACTCTCTTGCTTTCCCCACACTACAGGGCAGAACTTTATCTGTTTTATTCATTCAATCAACAGGCAATTATGGAACATCTCTGTGCCAGGTTCTGGCTAAATATGAGAATTACTACAAGAAAAAAGACAAGACAAAGGCCCCTGCCCTCATGGATGGGGAAAGAGAAAACCGTAAACAAATAAACAAATAAGAAAATAAAGTGTGGTAAGTGCCAAGAAGATATGATGTAGAGTGGAAGGTTTCTGCAGAAATGACAGTGGGAAGCCCGGAAGCACAAGCTGGCACTAACGCATGCAGGCCTGGCACATGGAAGGAGCACAAATACTTTTCCCGCAGGAATAAATGGATAAACCTCCTGATGGGTAACTCCAAACTATTGTCCATCTTCACAAAAATAATGCATGGTTCGACAGCAATTATTTCCACTGTACAAAGGGAAACTGAGGCCAGAGCAGGTAAATGACTTGCCCAAGACGGCAAAGTAATTTTGAAGTGTGGAATCCAACGCTTCCCAGTTACAAAAGCCTTTTTCAAACCCAGTTTGAATCCCTCCAACATCCTCGTGGGGTAAGGATTACTCCTATCCCATGTACAGGTGAAGAAACCGAGTTCTACTTGCCCAAGGCTTGGCACACCGAGGCCAGGCCTGCAGCGGCCAGTGGTCAGTGCTGGGCCCTCTGTGCCGAGGCTTGCCCACAACCCCTTGGGCCCAGTACCTTATTGGCCAACTTCTTGTTAAGCTCTTCCGCAATGGAGTCGTTGAGTTTCCTCTCAAACTGCCACGGAGGTATCCGCACAGTGTCCACCATCTCCACCAGGACGAACATCCCGGCCTGAGCTGGGGGCCCTGAGAACGGGAGGGTCAGTCACGCACAGGGCTGGGGCGGTGGGGATCCCAGAGCCCCCTCCGTCACGTTCCAATCGTGAGCACCCCCAGGCCAGCAACGGGGCTGCGCGGTTGGGCCTAAGGGGCCCCGGGCGGGAAATGCTCCGCTACTGCAAAGGGAGGAAACTGAGGCTCAGCTCGCGGGGCGGGGGTGGGGGGTGGTCCCAATCTAGCTTGAGTTGCGCACCGCCGCCGCCACGCGCCGCGCCACGCACCGCTCACCCACAACCGGCCGGCTGCTGCCCCATTTGGAGCAAGATTCCGAATCCCGTCGCTTCCGGAAAAACGACCAATAAGAAGCCTCTTCCCGCCCCGACGCGGGCGGGGCCTCCGGCTCCTGCGCGAGCGGCGTGGGGCGGGGCCTGGTGGGCGGGCGCGGGGCCTCCCGTTCCGCGGGCGCCGCACAGTCAGACCTCCGACGACGCCTTCTGGTTGCTAGGCGCCCTCCCTCCCGTCTCGTGGTCTCCTGCCTGGCGGGGCCGCGCTCTGAAACGCAGCCGCAGTGATCCTTTCAAAGCGCACACACCACGTGCCTGGACCCTTCGGTTCTCTGGAGACGGGGAGAGTTGACTGGCGCCGGGCGGCTGGACATGTCTGGGGCGATAATGTTCTGTACCTCCATTTAGCAAAGATCTTAAGTGTTGAGTGGATGAGTTTTGATAATTGTATACATCTCAGTAAAAGTGTTTAAGAGATTGTATTATTTCTCTCAACGCCTCCCTCTTTGTTCCATTCCCACTGCTACTGCCCTGGTGCAGGCCTTTCCGTTGCTCCCCTTGAGCTTAGCCTCACACCCCAGCTTCCTGGCTTCGGTCTCCTGCAAGTGAGAGAGAAGCCTCCACACTGCCACAAAAGCCTCCCCCTCATGAATATCCTTTGCCTACACGGAAGGTCTGAACTGAAACCAGCGTCCTCTCTAACCTCCCTCACTTCAGTCCCTCAGGCCCTGGAAGCCTCCAACCCCCAAAATGAAGACAGTCCTGCATCCAACACCTCTTTACCTGGAGAACTCCTATTCATCCATCAGAACCCAATGACTTTCTCATTCATTAATTCATCAATATACTGTGTACCCAGATGTCAGAGATCCAGTGGAGAAGAACCTGGGCTCTGGGCCAACCTTCAGCTGAGCAGAGTTGTGGAGAGGACAGAGAAAGAATCTCATGCACACAGGGAATCAAAAGTATTTCAGCTGGCTTATAGGAGAGACAGAACTGGTGATATTGGAGACCTAGGCAGGGTCCAGGTCACAAGGGCCTTTCACTATAATATTCATTAACTTTTAATCCTCAGAACAGCTGTATAAGGTAGGGGTTATTGTCATGGTCTATTAATGTTATCATTTATCATTCTCCTTTATCTCATCATCTCATTTTGCCACATCTAAGGCAAAGAGAGGTTAAGTAGATCGTTCATGCTCACACAGCCAACAGGTGTTAGAGCTCAGATCCAGGCTCCAGAGCCCACTGCTTTAACCACGGGGCCGAGCTGCCATGACGCAGTCCCAAGGCAGCAAAAGGAAGTCTTAGAAGTTTAGAACCGGGAAGTGACAGATGACACATCAGCTGGAGGGACAGTGGATGGGAAGCGGCTGGGTGGAGACAAGAAGACCAGTAGGGAGTTACTGGGTCGCCTCTGTGAGAGAAGGCCTGGGCAGGTCTGGCAGCCATGGAGGGAGAAGTTGGACAGAGTCCAGGGAGCGTGGGGAAGGGTGGCCAGGGGACGGAAGTGGGAGCAGCCAGTGCTTGAAGGTTTTAGCTACTGCTGGGTGGTGGGCCTTTCACTGAGACGGAAACTGGAGGGGGGCCAGGCTGGTGGGATGGGACTGGCCTTGCAGAGTTCAGTTTGGGGTTCCCAGGCTTCTTTTATGTTATTCAGCTCACAGGATTGCAACGTGATTTGCTGGCACGTTTGGTTTCCTCATTAGTAAAAACAGGGACCAGGCGTCTTTGTTAATTCTGTGTCTTTTCATGGAAGATTTGAGGTGGCTGACAACACAAAGACTTAGTCTGTAAGCTCCTCAGTGGCAGAGGTTCTCTCATGTCCCTCCACATCCTCCAGGCCTAGCCCTGTGCCTGGCACATGGTCAGGACTTGTAAATATGTGTTATTTGAATGAACAAAAGAATAGCAAAATAATTGCTAAGAGTGCAGTGGTGAGGGAGAAATGCGGGTTGGAAATGAATCCAGGAGAGTCATGTGGGTGGGTAAGGGAATGGAGTTCGCCCGCCGCAGCACACTCACCGAGCAACCGCAGCCAAGTGCCTCATTGCCTCTCTGTAAAATGGAGATGATAATAAAACCAATCTCAAATGATTGTCCATCAATGGAGGACTGGATAAAAAAACTATAGCTGGTATATCATAAAAGGGAATAATATGAAGCCAGAAAAAAGGGTGAGGATGCTCTTTGTGTATTGATATTGAATGATAATCAGGATATAGTTAAGTATAAACATGCAGGGCACAGAGCAGTGTGTATGAGATGTTATCATTTGTGTAAAAAAGGGATAAAAATAATTTATGTGTGTGTGAGTACTCTGGGAGCGTACACAAGTGACCCATGACATAGGTTGTCTTCAGGGCGAGAAACTGAATGGTTGAGAGGTGTGGGGAAGGGACAGGGGTAGGTTTTTCTCTAACCAAATACCTTCTGGAATCAGATATTTGGGATCATGGGAATATATTGCTCAAAAATGAATAAAATTTTAAAAAGCAATTAAGATTTTTTCATGTCTTAGAAAAACCCTTTCTCATTCCCCTTTCCCTCCAGCTGGTGCCCCAGTTTCTGCTCCCTTACCAGCAAAACTTTCTGAAGGAGCTGCCCAAACTTGCTGTTTCCAGTCCTGTCTCCTTGTCCTCTTCCACCTGCTCCCACTAGGCTTCTGGCCTTAACCTCTCAACCCAAACTGCTTTCTCAGGGTCGTTAATGGCCTCCACATTGCCAAGCCAGTGGTGATTCTCCTCCCTCCGTCAGCAGAATTTGCCCCAGCTGGTGCCCCACTCTCCCTTCCCCCTCTTTCCACGTGGCATCCAGGAAGCGCATTCCCCCAGGGCCTCCTCCCACTTCTAACCATTGGCGGCCCAGGGCTCACCTTTCTGCCGTCTGTGGCACCTGGTGATCACCGGAGGCCTCCGGGCTCTGAGTAGCATCCACCCTTGGGGGCTCCCCTGTGCTTTTCCCCTGAGCACTGGGTGGATCTGCATGCCCTCCCACCTGCCTCCCATCACCGTGCAACTCAGGCTTCACCTGGGTCAAACTGGAACTCAGGGCCACGCCTCCCCCACCAACCTGTTCTGACCAGTCTTCCCATCTTGGAGAAGGACTTCTCCATTCTTCCAGTTGCTCAGGCCAAAACCTGGGAGTTATCCTTGACTCCTCTTTGTCTCTCACAGCCCCCATGAGCCCTTGAAAAAATCCTGTTGTTTCTACCTCCAAAATGCATCGCGAATCCAACCCCTCCCTCCCATCACCTCCACTGTGGCTCTGAGGCCCCAGCCACCCTCACCTGCTGCCTGGGCCCTTGCTGTGGCCTCCACCCTGGTTTCCTCATCCTGTCCTCTTCCCCCATAGTCTACGTTCAACACCGAAGTCAGAGAGACGCTGCCAGCATGTCAGCCAGAAATTCTTGGTCCTCCTCTCCAGACCCTGCGAATGCTTCCTGTCACTCGGGGGAGGAGCCACTCCTTAGGATGATGACCTGCTCAGCCCGCGGGGTCCCCACTCCTCTGATGGTGTTCTCTCTCCCTGGAACCTTCTTCCTCTTACCACCCCCACGTCCCCTCCTCCAGGTCCTGGCTTCAACGTCACCTCGATGAGGCTTTTCCTGGCATCTCCCTTCCATTTTAAATAGCAAACCACCCAACTCCCATGCCCCACTCCCTACCTCACTTCCCTGCCTAATAGTTTTCTATGGCATGTTGCCTTCCAACCTATGACCTGGTCTGTTTATAAGGTTGTTTTATTGCCTCTCTGCCACGCCCTGACTGTAAGCTCCCGGGATTTTGTTTTATTCTCTGTTGATTCCCCAGAACCTAAAAAAGTACCAGGCTCACAATCAGCCCTCAGACATTTGTTGGATGATTGAATGATAAAAAGATGAAAAGAAAAGATGAGGTATATGTGGCCTTGGGACTTTGCTGGTTGGTCATAGAAGAGTTTGGCTTTGAGCTTCCAAAGCAAAGAGAAAAGCATTTTCAGTAACACTATGGAAACTAATCAGGTGTGGGTCGGGCTTGTCTCGATTCTGAGCCCTCAGAGGGCTTTCTGCAGGCTCTCAAGGAATGGTGGCTTTGAGGGGGGGACAGCGCCCTTGACAGTCTGAACAGGCCCAGGAATGACTCTCATGTCCATAGAGGCGCACAGCTGAAGTGCCACCAGGAATGGGATTCTGGAAGGGACCTAAACAAGGTGTCCCGGGGTGTTGCTCTGTGTCCCAGCCTGAGCCAAAAGCAAAATGCAGAAAGTCAGTGGGTATTTCCTGAGTCCCCTGTGCGTAAGGCCCTGGTCTGGGGGCTTGTGCTCCATGTGGGGGCCACTGGGAAATAGGAACTGTATCCCAGTCCAGCCCAGCCCTGGGTCAGCTGGTGGTCGGCCCGGCTGCTCCAGCCCTAGGTCCTTAAGGCAGGTTGCAGGGGAGGCGGGCTATGGGCCCGGGACCCCCTCGTCCCATCACAGAGAGCTCTTTCCAGTGACCTGAGGGGAACGAAGCAGCTACAGCACAAGGAGACCCTCACCCGTGGGCCAAAGGGCAGACTCCAGCCCTGGGGCCAAGGCAGGGCGCCTCCAGGCTCCCTTGTCCTCCTGCTGCATTGGCGATTGTCCTAGATGACACTTGTCAGCCATACTGTTTGGAGGCAGGAACATGTCATGCCTTCCCATCTCATTTCAGATGAGGAGCAGGCCTCTTGCCAGGTTCCCCAGACCCCATGTAATACGGCCTCTGCCCTTCTCCGAATCCCTTTATCAGGGACCTTAAATTCATTAAACATGCAAAATTCTTTCCTGCCTCTGGGGATTCACCCATCCTGTTTCTCTCTTTGGGAATCACTCTTTCTATGCTTTTTACAAAGCTGGTTCCTTCTCAGTCTTTGGGAGCAGCCTACAGGGCCCCTCTTCAGAGTGGTCCCCTCTGTCCTGTCGCAGCAGGTGCGCTCGGCCCTGCTAGTCTCCTTCGACTCATCCTGCTTGTCTGAGGTCTTCAGAGTTTGTGGTCATACATTTACCTGTTTGTATATCTTTTAATGTGTCTCTTCCTAGATGAGACATGAGCTTCGTAAACGCAAGAAGCCTATCCCAGCTGCATCCCAGCCTAGGCCATCTGGCACCTAGTAAAGTCAGTAAGCATTTGTTAAATGTATGAATAATGAACAAATGATGCGATCAGAACTGCAGAAAAAGATCATCTTTGGCAGAAAGGTATTGATCAGATTGGAGAAGATGACTAGGGGGATGGAGAGAGGAAGGGAGGGCCACTCTGATTTACCGGGTAAAAGCGTTAGCAGGGGCTGGAGAGGAGTCCCAAGCTGGAGAAGACGGGCCTCCAGGAAATTGAAAAGATGTTTCAAAGTATGGCACAGCAGAAAGGAATGTAATGAAGCCAGAAACCCTGCATTTGAATCCCAGCTCCTTTACCAGCTTTGTGATGCCGGAAGAGTGTCTTAATGTCTCTGTGCCTGAGTTTCCACATGTTAGTGGCACCAGCACCTCAGGGATGCACGCGCCTTAAAGGATTATGTGGATTCAAGGCCCTGCAGGCCCAGGCTGGCCCCCACTGGTGGGCTGAAGGACTGGGACAACTTTGCTCTCACCCACCTCTTTACTTCTCGGAGGCAAGGGAGGCTTTTGAAGAGATGAGCTTTTGAATTCACAGCTTTTCACAAAAATAGCCTCCAGGGTGGAGCGCCTGGTTTCAGGCCGTGGATTTCTTTGTTACCCAGCTTCTGGTGGGTGGTGCCATGGGCTGCTCATTTCCTGAATGAACAGCTGTGCCCTCTCCTAGTTGTCAGGAGTAATCATAACAACTTCAAGCCTCTGCCCAGCCTCCTTCACTCACTGGTTCGCAGCCGGTGGGGAGGGGCCTCTGAGAAAGGAAGCTGGATGTGCAGAGGGTCAGGCCCTTGGCCTTGGCCTTGGCCTCAGGGGCAGACCAGGCCTCAGCTTCCTCAGAACTGGCCTTCTGCGCCTGCCAACTGGCTCCAGTCTCATGCCCTACCTCTCCGTCCCTCCCTCAAGCACTCCGGCCACACCGGCCTCCTCCTATTCCCTTGACGGCACAACGCACAGCCACCTGGGGGCCTTCCCGTCAACTGTCCCCTCCCCGCAATGTCTTCTTTCCGGATTCTGGCAAGGCTGGCTGTGTCACTCAGGGCCCAGCTTAAACGTCATCGCCTCAGGGATGTCCTCCTGGCCACCCCCTCTGCTGGCCCATGGGTGTGCAATCCATCACTCAGCACCACAGCCAAGGCCGGTGCTCCGCCAACCTGAGAGCCAGAAGAGTTGGCCTGGGCAGCAGCACCCCAGGTCCTGGGGGCCCAGAGGGTTGGGAGGGCGTTCCTCAGGTGCGAGCAGGGGTGGTTCCCCCACCAGGGGCAGTGGGTGGCAGGCAGGGGGTCGCAGGTGTCCACTCTGCCCAGCCCTTACCCTGGACTGCAGAACTCAGGGGTCAGGGCTGGGGCTCAGGCCCCTGCCCCATCACTGCGTCCCTTCTGAGCCTGGTTAATTGGTGAAGCCCGCCATTTCTTCCTGCCTGCTTCCTCAGCACAGAGTTGTTATTGAAAGCAGGTGACATACCTGTAAGGGCACTTTGAAAACTGTTGTTGTTCTGGAAGAGAGGAAGGCAAAGAAGGGAGAGGAGGATTTAGCATGGGGGCACCCTGCGCGGGGTTCTGAGACTCAGGGATGGGGTAGAATGGGAGTTCCAGGCCTCAGGCAACAAGAGACAGTGCTGGTCGCCATCTCTTGTAGAATCAGAAACCTAGACTGCCCGAGCCCGGGTGTTCCGGGCGTCCTGGAGGGGCCGGGGCGCGCGGTGGCATCGGATGGCCTGGGTCCAAACACCCCTCTGACCAGGCAAAATCCAGGCAAGCCCCTCCCCTATCGGGGCCTCTCTTTCTTCACCAGCAAAACAGGGATGATGATAAATCGTTGGATTGCTGTGAGGCAATGAGGGCAAAGCAAGGTGCCAGACGGGTGGGAAGCCCTCGGTGCAGCTTACTAGCTATTTTTTTAGCTATTTGTATTTTTTAACTATTTGTATTTTTCTTGATTGTTTCCCTTTTAACTCCTCCTCCTTTATATTTTAATAATGCTTCTTTTGAAAATGCCAGCCTGCCTCAGTTGCACTAAAGATACCTGAGGCTTTTGAAGAGTTCCAAGCCGCGGCTGAGGAGAAGGGCTGGGGCGAAGGAAGAGAAGCCCTTTACCGAGGCGTCCTCAGGCCAGGGCTTGTGTATGTGGCACACTGACCCTCCAGCCGCCCTCTCAGAAAGGCTTCTCCTCTCCACTTTCCTGAGAGGCCGGGGAGGATAGGGTCACAAGAGACTTTCCCAAAGTCACACAACCTGGAAGTGCAGGAGCCAAGATTCAGACCCAGGCCTTTTCTGCTGCTGAAAGCAGGCCTCTCTCTGGGAGGAGCAGGCTGCACTCTGAGCATCCAGAGAGGAGAGGGAGGTCTGAGCGCCCCTGGGGACCCACTCCCCCTCCCTCGTCTGGAGCACCTCTGGGAGGCTGCCTCTGTGCTGTGCCTCCACTCCTCCAGCTCACCCCCACCAAGTGGCCCCTGGCACGTGCTCAGGCCGCTGGCTGCCATCCCCTGGTTCTCTAATTGCCAGGAATGCAGGCTGTCCCAGCTCTTCCTCCCCTGCATTCCTCAGCAGCTACTCCCACCTGGCAGAGCAAATTATACCCTGGCCTGGCAATAAAAGCCACTTTCCAAAAAAAGAAGCTTTAGGGCCCTGAGAGACGCAGTAAGCTCTCTCACCCAGCCCATGCCTGACTCAGGAGGTGGTGTCTGGTCCACGGGCGCCAGGGCCCCATGTCCCTTTAACCAGGGAGTACAAATTCCCGCCCCGGTCCCTCCCTCCTGCTCCTCCTGACGTCAGGAGGAAGGCGTGTGTGAGTGAGTGAGGGGCCCGAGGTGCCGCCTGCTCACACGCGCGCGCGCGCACGGTCATACACACAACACGTCTTCCAGCCCCATCCCCTGCTGGCCAGCTCCCAGTGCCAGAGAGGGGCAGAGTGCAGAAGCGGCTGCAGGACGCAGCGCCCCGACCTCAGTTGCCTGGGAGAGGTAAGGGGCTGGATGGGTCCGAGGGCTCTAGACACTGTTTTGGGCAGGGGGAAGGAAGAAGGCGCCGCCGAGGGGCTGGGAAGGTGGGCACCTCCCCTGGGGCTGGCCCTGCCCAGTCCAGGTCAGAGGGGACGTGGGAGGCATGTAGATGAGCCTACCTGGCCCTCCTTCCCTCCCTCCCTGGTTCACAAGG
Source organism: Manis javanica (assembly GCF_040802235.1). Lineage (NCBI taxonomy): Eukaryota > Metazoa > Chordata > Mammalia > Pholidota > Manidae > Manis > Manis javanica. The sequence goes on from NC_133165.1 coordinate 112,485,671, forward strand.
GAAGCTGAGGCTGAGTGGCGCCCAGTGAGAGAGAGAGAGAGAGAGAGAGAGAGAGAGAGAGAGAGAGAGAGAGAGAGAGAGAGAGAGAGAGAGTGTGTGTGTGTGTGTGTGTGTGTGTGTCTGGGACTTGGGTCTGGCTCAAGAGGCAGAGAACGGCAGACACCTGCCAAGCCGCAGCCTCCTGTCTGGGAACGGGGAAAGTGGGGGTAATGACTGGAGAAACAGTCGTGTTCCCCCAGATGCCAAAAGGAGAATGCAGCCCGGAGCAGAATGGGTCCCTTCTGCTGGAATTTAGGGCTGGGGTTGGGGAGGGACTGTCTGCGGCAGACAGACGGCTGTGGAGCAGCTGTCCTATCCTGACTCGATTTCTTCCCCAGTGTGATGGGGATAATTGTGTTAACTGGCTTGGAGAGGTGGCTCCATGTTATTATTTTCACCTCAGCGCTCTGGCTTCTCCCCTGACCACGGGTCCTCGCTCTGACCTCCACCTTTGCCAGGGTGCAGACCCTGGAGGGCAGGGGTGATAAGCCAGAGGCTGCTGGACCCCCTGCTGTGGGATGCGGTGTGGGGGAAGGGTGCGGGGTGGGGACTGGGGCAGCCTTGACTAGCACCCTGAGTGGTCTGACCCTGGCACAAGTTGTCCAGGCCAAGATAAGGGGCGATACTGGCACCCGCAAGGGAGACAGCAGGTTCCTGCCAGGCTGACAGGCTGCAGGCTCTTCCCAGGGAGAGGGGAGGGGACGCAGAACAAGAACAATAATAAATAGAGTGTGAACAGCATCCGCTGGGGCTGGGGGAGGGGAGGAGGAAGTGCGCCCAGCGGAGGGTGGGCAACCTCTCTGGGGGCCTGGCCCCGTGCCTGCCTGGCTGTGCTTCAGCAGAGACCCTCCCGGAGAGGGGCAGCCTCCAGCCCCCTGGAAGATGGGGAGTTAGTTCCCCAATCTGACCCCATCCCAGGGGCCCCTGGGCCCTCCAAATCTTCACTGTTCCCTCCTCTCAGCCTCCCTCAACCATTTTCCTGGAGTTTTTTGCGAAAACATCTATTTCCCATATCGGCCCCTTCCTCTGGATCTGTCTGTCCCCCTCCAAAAAAATAAAAAGACAGGTATAAGCAGAAACTGGTTGCATGGGGGCCTTGGAGAGGCCAGAGGACAGTTTGGCTGCAGAGTCCCTCCCAAGCCTGGGGAGTGATGGACGCGCAATGTCCACAGATGTCCACGGGTCATGGAAGGGGCTCCCTTGGTGGCGTGGCAAGGCGGGGGGTGGGGGGCGTCCCGCACAGCGAGCCTGTCTGGCACCAGCAGAGGGCGCTCAGGGCCTGGCTGAGCTGGTCACGTCCTCTGGCCTCAACCAGCACAGCCAGGTCACGGAGCCTCGTGGGAAGGGAGCGTGGGGCACTTCGGACCTCTGTCCACGTAGAAAGCAAGATGGGGGGGCAAAGAGCAGCAGGGGGCTTTCCCCAGCCCCAAAGCCAGGGAAATGATGGTCACCAGGGAGGTGGCATGGCATGCTGAAAAGCTCATGGGCTTTGGGGTCATGCTGATTTGAGCTCAAGCTCAGCCACTCTAAGTGTGACTTTGACCAGTCCGTTTGTCTCTCTCTGGAGGGATACAGAGTGGGAAGGTGACTTGCCCAGGGTCACCCAGCCCAGGGGATCCGGAATGTGAGTGTGGCTCTCACAGTGCCCATCCTGGTGTCCCTACCCCTACTGATGCCAAGGAGGCCCAAAGGCCAGAATCACAGCAGCCTCCCAGGGCAGCGTGGGCTTGTGACAAGGAGGAGTGTTAAAGGGCCTCAATTAAGCTCAAGTGTTGGCTGGAGCAGCTCCCCCCCACACACACACACAGCAGGGGGATGGGAAAGAGCTGGGCTTAATTAGGTCACTCCAGCTGCTGGAGCAGCTTTGGCACTGATGTATTTTAGGGAGTGTCTGGGAGGCTGGGGGATGGGGAGGGGCGGGGGGAGTGCCAGCTCCTGTCCAGTGGTCCTGAGACTGTTCCTCAGCTTCCTCAGGCCCACGGACAGGACTCCAAGGTTCAGAAAGCCCTCCCATGTAGTCCTGTATCCCCTGACTTTCCTCTTCTTAACCACATCTCCTTCCCTCCCCTTGTCTGCTCCTCACACGGGGGCGTAGGGCTTGGACGCGTTTACTGGGGGCATTGTTTTTAAGCTTGCCAGAGTTGGCAAGTCACTCACCAAGGTCATGGTCTGAGTCAGCACAAAGCCAGAAATAGAACCCCAAGCCCTGACTCCCCAGCTCTTCCTTCTCTGGGGGGGGGCAGGAGCTTTCAGGGACTTCCTGGTCCTTCCTTACCGCCTCCCGGCAAATGCCTTTCTGCACCCCCTAAATGTCCCCAGTGTGCAAGGTGCTGTCCCTGACTAGCTGTGTGACCCCAGCAACCCTCTTCACCTATCTGGGCCTCAGTTTAGTCTTCTGACGAAGTGGGATAATAGTGGTAATGATCGCATAGGGCTGTTGGGGGACTAACTGAGGAAATGGGCAAAGGGCTTAATGACCTGCATGGCACACGGTTAATCATCAACAGATGGTGGCCTGACTCCTGTCATGGTGGGACTTCCACGCTGGGTTCTGCTCACCTCTCTGCTCCCCCTGCTGGACTGGGGGCCCTCTCAGGGTGGGCTGTCTCCTCTCACATTTGTTTTCCTGGTGCCTGGCACTTGGTTTTCTTTGAGTTGTGTGTGTTTTCTGGACAACTTAGAGGACAGCTGGACTGACCCTCATTAGTCATCTGGTGATGATTCGTGTAGTCAAGGAGAAAAGTGAAGCCCAGAGAGGGGCAGGTGCTTGTCCCAGGTCACAGAGCCCTGACCTGCCCAGAATGAGACAGACACTCAGCCAGGAGAAGACTCTGACAGCCATTTTCTGTCCCGTTCTTTCTGGGGGAGCTGAGGATTGGAGGGTGCCCGGCACCAGGTGCTTGTCACCTGCTGACAGGGCTGAGTCGCCGTCTACAGTCCATGGCCCCACAATGCTGTATCCCGGCCTCCCCTCAGGTCATCTCCCTGAGCTGTTTCATTCTCACCTCCTCTGGTCGGATGGCCTGCAGAATAGCTGGGGTTCGGGGATTCCCTCCATTCAGGGAAATGGAGACGAGCTTGGCTGAGAGGTTCAGAGCCAAAACACGTGGGCAGGGGCGTGCCCGCTCCCAGGTGTACCACTGACACAGCCCCTCAGGATCCCCACAACCTGGGCAGGGAGCAGCGATTAGCTTACTTGACAGATAAGGAAACAGGCTCAGAAAGAAAGGGTCACTCGGGGCCCACTCTAGAGCCAGGGTTCAAACCTGGGCTGTCTGGGTCCTGACCGTCCCCTTACCCTCTGACTGCTGGCTCTGAAGGGCATTATTCCGGGCAGAAGATGCCCCCAGAGAGGCACACTGAGGCCCTTGGGGGCTGGACTTTAGCTCTGTTTGAATTGAAACAAATGTTCTGTAAACACATCTGTTCCTCTGCTCTTGGGGGAGTTTATTTTCTCCTTTAGTTTCTCAGGGAAAGTTCTTTTGGGAAAACTCCAGTCTTGTCTTGGCTGAACCAGGAACAGAATTTATCCTCATGGAAAGAGCACTGTTTACCTTCAGACAAATCTGGGCTCTGTCACTCATCTGCTGTGTGACCTTGGGCAAGCTACTTAACCTCTCAGAGCCTCAGCATCCTCAGCTGTACAGTGGAAAACACTTGTAATTTCAAACTTCAGAGCAATTGAAACTTAAAAACATAAAATAACCTCTGTACAGACTTTTGCACTGTATATAGCATTCAGACAGTAAAAGCCCTGTGTTCACGTGCCCCTTTCTGCGGCAACACTCAGGAGAAAGGGGCTGCACTCTGCATCCCCTTATTCCTTGCTCCCTGGCCTTCCAGGCTGTTGGGCACTGTGTAGCTCCTTCAGGCTCAGGGCTCTGGCAGGGCCCAGAGAGGGAGAGACTCTCCAAGTTAGTAACAATGCAGGGCCTGAATGTAAGACTCCTGACAGCCCACTCCAGGGCTCCAGAGTCAGACTGCCCTGGTTCAAGTCCTGGCTCAGACATTAATTGCTGTGTGGCCTTGAGTGAGTGACTTAGCCTCTCTGAGCCTGTTTCCTCACGTGCAGAATGAGGTAATAATAGCACCAGCCGGAATGGGCTGTTGCCAGAATTAAAAGAAGTTACTGGCCCTGGCGGGGGCCTAGTAAGTGGGTGACTCCTTGGGGAAACAGAAGAGGAGAGTGGAGGGGACCTCTGCTGAGTCTCTCCTGCCACCCGTCCACCGCCCTCTCCCCAGGAGCCCCTGGGTGAGGGGGGGAGTTGTGGGCGGAGCCACCTCTGCCCGTTTGACTGGAGGGATGAATGCCTATTGTTGCTGCAGTTCTGCCCTCTCCCCTCTGCTGCCTGGTCCATTTTAGGGAGGGGAGGAGGGGGCTGCCCTCACCCCTAACCCTGGGTGATCAATGCATTTTTGTGCCGCCTGCTTTGCATGAGTCCTGGGCTGGGAGGCCTGGCTGGCCAGAGCAGGGCTCCTGCTCAGCTGCGTCTCCCTGGTAACCACTGCCGGCTGCCTCGGCCCCTCCCCCACCTCCTCCCTCCCCTCCAGCCCCACGACCTCCTAGCACTGGCTGTCACTGCCAAGCACAATACCAGGCCTGGGAAAACTGTGCAGGGGGCTGGCCAGGACCACCTTACTTTCTCGAGGGAGGGAGTCAAAGCTTCTGTCGTCCCTGCCACCTATCATCCTCACCCAGGTGGGCAGGGGGCACTCAGGATGTGCTACAGGGCCTGGCATCTCCTGCTTTCAGGGCTGTCATCTTGGGTAGCTTTGCTTTCTGCCTTCTTTTTGGGAACAGCTTTATGGAGAGAGTATTCTCTCAATACCATATAATCCACCTGCTTAAGGTGGACAAGTCCGTGGTTTCTAATATATTCACAGAGTCGTTCAACATCACCACAGTCAATTTTAGGACACGTTCATCACCCCAAGAAGAAACTTCAGACTCATTAGAAGCCACTTCCCATTTTCCCTTCTTCCCAACCACTGGTCACCACTAATCCATTTTCTGTCTCTGTGGATTTGCCTGATCTGGAAATTTCACATATAGAACCACACGCAATATGCGGTCTTTTGAGACTGGCCTCTCCCACTGGGCAGAGTGACTTGGAGCTCGTCTCGACCGCAGCACGTGCCAGTCCTTCCTTCTGTTTCATGGCTGCGTACTGTTCTACACACACTGCGCCTCAGCTCGTGCACCCATTCACCTGCTGACAGACCTGTGGGTTGTTTCCATTTTGGAGTTATGAATAACGCTGCTGTGAACATTTATGTATGTGTTTTTATGTGTTGCTTTTCTTCTTGAAGCTTCAGTTTTCTTCTCTCTAAAGTGGGGATAAAAAAGACCAAACTTGGCTCACCCCTGCCTCCTGCAGTGAGCTCGGAGAAAAAAACCTACATTAGCTTGAGAGGCTGGGCAATTCTCACTCCCCATCAGCTCTTTTGGCTGGAGGAGGATGTGTTGGGGGGGCTGTTGGGAGGAGGGAGGCTGCATCTCCACCCACCGGGATGGCGGAGCCAACTCATCCTCTCCTCTTGACCCGGAAAAGTCTCATTTACTGTGTGATCCTGAACAGCAGCCAGAAGACCTGCTCCAATGACGGGGCTTGAAAGGGTGACTTCTCGGCTCTTCTAGCCCTCCCATGCTGTGTTTGCGGTGTTTGCAGGCTTCCTGAGCTCTGGACTCACAAGGAGCCTTAAACTCAACACTCCAAGCTTGGGAGTGAGGAACAGAAGGCCAGAAGTAGACTCACAGTTCAGGGATTTGCCTCTGACCACAGGGCCTTTGGGCCGGGGACGGGAACTGAAGAAGGTGAGGCGGGGAGAACCTGTCGCCCCACTCCCACAGGGCTCTGGATAGCAGGAGCTTCTTTGTGTCCCCAGACCTAGCTGAGCTTCACCCTAGCATGTGCGGGAGGGGGCAGGGTTTACTACCCAGGCACTGAGCTGTGGATGTGGGGATTTCTATCAATTAACATCGATGACAGCAATGTGTTGGGTATCTGTGAAATGCTAGATGCTGTCACAGACTAAATCAGGGACTCCTCAGCAACTTGCAAGGTAAGTATTCTCAACCTCATTTTAGAGCAGAAGAAACTGGAGCTGAGGAAAACTTGCCCACCACATCCTGGCCCTGTGCTAAGCAGGTGGAGAGTCAGTGAATCCCCACAGCAACCTGCCTATGAAATAAGAACCAACACTACCCCATTTTAAAGAGCAGGAAACTGTGTCAAATTTGAGTTTAACTCAGGAAACTGAGTTAAGTGTGTTGACCAAGGCGACACAGCCAGTAGGATTCAAACCCAGCCCATTGGGTCTGGAGCCCACACTCCCACCCCCATGTCAGAGCTGCGGAGTGTCTTGTTCGAGGCCATCAAGTTACAGGTGACACAGCTGAGATTTGAACCCGGGTCTGTGGGTTTGAAACTGTTAACCCTCATGCCAACTGCTCCAGACCATCATCGGCCGCTTTACTCATGCCTTTCCCAGGCCCCCAGAGTGAGGGAACTGGACTGCAAGCTGGTTGAGGCTGGTGTCAGCCAGCTCGGGCCACCACAACAGAATACTGCAGACCTGGGGGCTTAGACAACAGATGTTTACATCTCACTCATGGTTCTGGGGGCTAAAGTCTAAGATCAGGGTGCCACTGTGGTCGGGCTCTGGCCAGAGTCCCCTTCCTGATTTCCAGACGGCCCCCTTCTCGCAATGTCCTCGCACGGCAAGGAGGAGGTGAGCTCTTGGTCTCTTCTTCTAAGGGCACTGATCCCATCATGGGGGCCCCACCCTCCTGACTTCACCTAAACTCACCTCCCAAAGGCCCCATCTCCAAATACCATCATGCTGCAGGACTTCAGTATGAATTTGGGGGATGCACTGTTGAGCCCCATAGCAAGGTTATAGGATCCTCTCTCTGGGGAGGACACAGCCAGGGAGGCGCTGCTGAGAGGCCTGAAGTCACTGTGTGAGGGGTGGCAGGCAGGCCCAGCCCCCCAGATGTGTGCTCAGTGTTGAGAAGCTGCCTGCCCTGGGCCACACTCATTGGTACCTCTCTCTCCCACTTTCAGACGGAGCCTGTGGCTGGTGAGGCTGCCGAGCAGGGCCAGGCCGGGCCCTGCCTGCAGGGACGCTCAAGCTCTTCTCCGGCCCCTGTACCTGTGAGCCCACCAGGCTCTCCTGCTGGCCCCGCCATGACTTCAGAGCCCACGTCGCCCCCGGTCGTGCCCCCACTCCACTCCCCCAAGTCCCCCGTCTGGCCCATCTTCCCTTTCCACCGGGAGGGCAGCAGGGTCTGGGAGCGGGGCGGTGTCTCAACTCGGGACCTGCCCAGTCCTCTGCCCACCAAACGGACCAGGACATACTCAGCGTGAGTACCTGCTCCTTGCCCAGACCCCCCCTTTCCCTGGGATGGGGCTTCAGCCTCAGACTGCCCAGCCCCAAAGTCTTTTCCAACCTGTTGTCCTCACCCGAGCATAGAGGAGCTGTGTCTGGCCCTTCCAGGAACTGCATTCATTCATTCCACAAAGATTCGTGGAGCTCCCGATGAGGGGATCTGGTGATGAGTAAGACAGACACAGCTCACAAGCTGCTATGAGAAGGGGGGATCTGTCTGCTCTTCACTACCACCTGGCAGTGCTGGGGGCCGGGGGTGGGAGGCACTCAGCATCAGGCCTCAGGGAAGAGCTGTCCTAGCTGGTTTTGGAAGACACGTCAGTTGAAGGAGGAAGTTGGGTGTTCCAGGCCGATGGGACAGCCTGGACAAAAACAGGCGTGGGATGACCTCTGCAGAGGGGTGGGCAGGCTGGACCTTTGGGGTAGGTCACTGGGTAGGGGCAGGTTGAGTGGGGTTTGTGGGAGCCAAGGGGAGACTGACTTGGCTTGGCCAAAGGAGGCTCGTGATGGCAAGTGCTGGTTGCCCGTGTCCAGTCCAAGGCCAGGCACCAGGCAGATGCTTCATAAATGGTGAACGGATGGATGAGGGATAAAAAGTGAATAGGATGGTGCTGCTTCAAGAGACAGTGGGCTCCCCATTCCAGGAGGTATTCAAGCCTAGGTTAGACATTCTTCCCTCAGAAATCTTACAACAGGAATCCATGGAAGCCTGAACAACCTCAGAAGGGGAGGGTTCTGTGCAGAGAGAGGGACACTGTCGGGAGTCAGGAGACCCACCTGCTGTGCACCCCGGGACAGCCAGCTCCCCTCTCTGCACCTCTCATTGTCCAGTGGGATGATGGGAGGACTGAGCGAGTGTACTGTGTGCAGTTTCTGGCCTGAGCAGGGTTCCCCACAGCCCAGAAGCCGGCTCCGCAGGGTCCAGGGAGGGGTCCCCAGGCCACAGCTCCAATCCCCCTACCCTATCCTCAGGACAGCCCGTGCCTCGGCCGGCCCTGTGTTCAAGGGCGTCTGCAAGCAGTTCTCACGCTCACAGGGCCACGGCTTCATCACCCCTGAGAATGGGTCTGAGGACATCTTTGTGCACGTATCTGAGTGAGTGGCCCCCACTCCCTATGTCGGCAAGTCCCTCCCGCCTCCCTGCCCTGGGCTGGGCCCCTAAGGGGTCTCGGGAGATCCCCTCCAGGCCTCTCCCTTCCCTGGCTGAAAAACCTGAGTCCCTGGCATCTTTCTCTTCCTCTCCCAGGGATTGACAGTGAACTGGAGGGGAGCTGGGGGCAGGTGGGGAGGGGCACTGAGACCCCAGGAACCACTGGCTGAGCCCTGGGCTCCTGTTCAGCATCCAGGGGCAGAGAAGTCTGGGCCAGCCCCTGGGTCGTTCAGCCTGGAGGGCAGGCTAGGAGGTGGGAGAGGTGGTCTAGGCCTGGCCCTCAGCCCTAATGCGAGATGTGACCTGGGGACCTCCCCGCGCCCTCACATCTCATCCCCCAAACAGCACAGAGAGGGAGGGATGTTCTTGATTCCCACTGTACAGATAGAGAGCTGAAGCTCTGAGGAAGAGGCCTGCCCCCAGCTAGGTAGGCCACCCTCAGGCCAGGCCGCAGTGGGTGTCTGGGAGTGGGGCCTGCTGCTGGGCTGACACCCTTCTCCTGCCCACCAGCATCGAGGGGGAGTACGTGCCGGTGGAGGGCGACGAGGTGACCTACAAGATGTGCCCCATCCCGCCCAAGAACCAGAAGTTCCAGGCTGTGGAGGTGGTGCTCACCCAGTTGGCCCCACACACTCCCCATGAGACATGGTCTGGCCAGGTCGTGGGCTCCTAGGCTGGGTGGCTCCCATGCCAACTGCCTGGAGGGTGGGGGCCACACAGGGTAGATGGGCAGCAGCCGGCTCCGTGCCCCACTGCACTGGCTGATCCAGTGCCCCGGGTGGCCTCAGTGTACACGTCTGTCTGTCGTGCTTGTGGCCGTTGAGTGTGTACCTCCGTTTCCCCATGACTGTTGTGTGAGTTGGATGGTGGGGGAGGCCACCAGACCTGCCTTCTGTCCACCCTCCCCTGCCTTCCCTCCCTACCACACATGCACAGGACCTCTCCCCTCCTGCCCACCTGCCTCCGAGTCTCTGAGGGCATGTGTCAGGGAGGCTTGGCCCCCATCCTGGGCTGGGGTTCCCCACTGGCACCTGGACCTCTCCCCTAAGAAGACAGACCAATGAGCCCTTTGGGGAGCCTGCCAGCCTCTGGAAGGGGAAGAGGATGAAATGTGGGGGCGGACAGGCCCTCACTGCTCTGGCCGCCCGCCTTCCTGCGTTCTCTTCAGTGCGCGGGAGAGGCAAGAAAGGAACCCAAGGGCAGAAGGTGGTCTGCGAGTTTCTGTTTTGCAGGCCATGTTCTTCTGCAGCCTGGCAATGGCTCTGTGAACCCCAAACTGGGGTCCTGTCCCCTCCTGTGGGCTGCGCTGAGCAGTGCTGCCTCCACTTCCCCTGAGGAGTCTGCTGAAGGGTGGGGGCACGTCTCCCCAGCTTGGGTGGAGACACCAGCTCCGCCGAATCACACACCTCGCTGATGCTCTGCCTGTGCCCAGCCACCATGGCTGCCAAGAGCCTGGCGATGCATGGCAGCAGGTCCCCTCAGGCAGGGCCAGGCCCAGGCACCCACAGGATGGCCCTCAGCCTTGCAGCCCCTCTGCTGGACCCTCTTCCCAAAGCTGCAGGACAGGGGTCCTGCTGGCCCCCAGTAGCCAGTGGCTGAGGTGTGGTCCCTATCCAGTCCATCCCTTACAACGCGCGTGTGTGTATATGTATGTGTGTGTATTCATTTGCTCTTGGCAGGGGGTTGGCCTGGCCTGGGAGGCTAGGGAGGAGGGGCTTTGCCTCCATCCCCATCACCACCACACTCCCTTCCAGAGAGTGCATCACTGACAGGAGTAGAAATGGGGTTCAAGGGAGGGCCTGCCAGGGACAATGACCCTTTTGAGACCCACTCTGTGAGTAAAATGGGGCTCAAATGCCCAGAATGAAGAGGGTCGGTGACTGTCTGGGAAGACGACCCCCAGTGCTGTAAGTGCCCTGCAGCCTCAGGGTACAGAGCAGCTGGGGTGTGAGCGACATCCCCTACCCCTGGTCCCCACCACACAGAGGCTGGGTGCCCATTGCTGAGTGGTGCTAGCCAGGCCCCCCAAATTGAGAATGGCCCATCCCATCTGATACCCCACTCTAAGCTGGGGCTACTCTGGCAAGACCTGAGGCCTTTCCATGTAGAACAAAGACTCTGACCTCTTAGTGGAAGGTTTACTGGTGCAGGTTAACTCCTGGGAGGCCCCCAAAGCCCCTCCTGGGAGTAGACCCCTGCCTTCTAGGCACAAGCCAGGACGCAGGATGCAGTAACACCAGCCCTGGGGCTTCCTGGGGTGGCAGAGGGGCAGCAGTGCCCCTCCCCAATCACAGCCTTGCGGTGTCCAGCCAGAAACCCTTCTGAGACCCCCGGCCACCTGGATGCCCCCCATACTTCCTAACACTGGCAATAAACCCTCAACTGTGATGCAGCCTGGCCCACAACTGCCTGCTGTCTGGGTCCTGGGGGAGGTGCTAGGGGAGGACACCCCAAACCACCCTTGTTTGGGACTTCAGAGGCCCACATCCTTGACCTGATCAAGGACTTCTTGTGTGACCAGGGCAAGTCCCTGCCATTTGTGCCTCACCTGCTAAGTGGTGGCTGTAACAGCATTTGTGTCTGGGGCCAATTACAGTCAGACAGAATTGACACCTTATCTTGTTCTGGGAACTTTAATGTCTGCGAGAGAACGTTCTCACAAATACACACCTTCCGCACCGCTCTGCACGCACTGGGACAGGCAAGCAGGGCGGGCTCTACCTCTTACCAACCCTTGCACATACCTCCTCCCTGCGTAGACAGAAACCTGTTCTGTTCGGGAGCCCGAGCAGCAGCTGTAGCCAGGGCTGTCACAGAGGGTGGAGCCAGTCCCACGAGGAGCTGGGGGATGGCTGTCCACACAAACCCTGGCCCCATCAAGGTGGGCCTTGCAGCAGGTAATATGAGGCAGGCATCCTGGGTCACAGGAGGGGCCCTGGCACCCCACCCAACACCAAGGGCCAGGGGCTCTCTTTAGGCCTAGGCGGAGATCTCTGGAAGTCCAGAGGGGCAGGTATGGGCCCCGGTCATGCCTCATGAGCTGTCTCTGGGAAAAAGATTTCTCGGCACCGTTGCACCGTGTCCTGAGGGGAGATCACGCTATGGCCGACTGTCCGGGGGTCAGCATAGATCTCAAAGTCGTTCCCACCCTGCCACAGACGAAGGGCAGAGAAGGCAAATATACAAGTGGTGCCAGAGGAGGGTCCCAGGGATCAGGCCCAGCACCCACCCTAGTGCCTAGAGCTGCCCTTTGCCTGCCCCCCTCAGAATTTCCAGGAAGCCCACATTCTCAGCCTACATCAGATTTCCCTGACTTGCTAGGACATGGGGCAAGTGTCCAGACAGTTCTGGACCCCAGGCTCCCAATATGTGTAATGGGGCTGGAGAGCACGGGCTGTTTGCTGGAGTCACCCAGAAGGTGCCACCCTGTATCCTGGCCTTGACCTGGGGTGACTTGGGGAAGGAGGGGCCTGGGCTACGCCACACTCACGGGGCTGGTTTCATTCCCGAAGAAGTGGATGGTGTCAAAGCTGTCCTGGTCCAGGCTGTTGAGGCAGTAGCGCTTGTCCCAGCCCTCAGGGAAGATGTCGAAGCTGATCATGCCTCCTGCAGGGGGTGGGACATGGACAAGGCTGGCAGAGGGGAGGCTCAGGGGGGTGGGCCTGGGCAAGGCCCTTCATTCATTCAACCCTTGAGGGGCCTACTTAGAGCCAGGCACAGGGCATGGCACAGACTCAGGAATCCTCATGCAACTACGATCCAGTGAAGGACAGACAGTAAGCAGAGCAGATGACCTCAGAGCCTGGGGAATGGCTGGGTAGCTCCATTCCTCCCTGAGGGGACACTGAGCTGAGGCTTGAGCCAGGGTGGCAGTTACTGGGGAGCAAGCAGACCCCTAGGCAGGGAAGGGTGTGGAATGCCCCACAACAGAGAAGGCCAGCAAAGGGCAGGGGCAAGGGCACACAGGCCCCGGGGCTCAGGAAGGACTCAGCAGGGGCATGACGTAGTCTGTTCACCCGTAAGGATCCCTATGGCCACCGTGGGGAATGGATGAGGCAGTATGGGCGGCCAGCGGCACTGGAGTTAGCTGGAGCCTGGAGGTGTAAGCAGGGGTCAGATTCCAGAAGCATCCTGGACTCACGGCCCTGGGACTTGCTAGGGGATGAGATTTGAGGAGGGGTGAGGGAGAAAAATCAAGGGGGACACTTTGGCTTTTGACCGGAGCAGCTGGGCAGGCGGGGGATTGATTAGGGTCAGGTGGGGAAGATGCAGTGGGTGGGCAACATATAGTTCCTGCCCACTGTGACTCGGCCGGTCCCTGCCGTGCCCCTGAGGGGAGAGGATTTCCTAAAGGTGCTGGGGAGGGCAGTCTGGCCTTGAGAAACCCTGGGGTGGGCTCTCAGGCTGCCCATGGGGAGGACATACCTCGAGAGAACCTCAGCCCTTTGCCTGAAAACTCTGTTTTCAGGGCTTCCACGAACTTCTCCCGGATCTTCTCCTTCTGCAGAAGAGGGTGGAGTAGACAGAGGTTCAGGGGGCTGCAGTGTGTCAGACCCTGCGCTGGGCACCCAGAGGGTCTGAGCTCACTGAGTCTTCCAGGTGGACACCGTCACCCCCACTTCACAGAGGAAACAGGCTCAGGGAGGGGCTGGGCCTCATTCCAGGTCGCCCGGCCTCAGTGGCAGAGCCAGGGCCTGAATTGAAGTCTGTGACTGAACCCGGTGCCAGATCCTGCCAATGGAGGTGTGGATGGGGTATTCTGTAGTAGAGGACAAGGAGGAAGGTTGAGGGGACAGTGCAGTCTGAGTCCCAAGTTAGTGTCCACCTCAGGGCCGGCTTGGTCAGCAGTGCCTAGCTCAACAAAGCCAACCATGACTCAGACCCCAGAAATGAGAATGAGGAACTAAGAGCATGTGAAGACCTGTGAATAAGTGGCAGTATGTGCTCAGAGAGGCCAGCAGGATGCCAGGCAAGGCCATGCACCAACCACACAACAACGTGCATTTGTTGAGCACCTTCTGTGGGCTGAACTGGGAGATTAGGCAGTGCCCAGGAGTCTCCGGCCCCCACCTCTGGGCAGGACCCTGGAATTCTGCAGCATATCTACAAACATGGAGTAAGAAGACATTGCTCACCAGCCAAGGAGCCCCAGTCTGGTCCTGCAGGGCCAGAGGGGAACAGTCACGCCAGGCCTGGAGGTGCAGCTGTTTTGGCTGCTGCACTACTGGGGGCCAGCACCATGAGAGTGGATGGTTCACCTGGCATACGCTCACTGCAGCTGGGGTAGAGGTAGGGGCCCATCTGGCCAAAGCAGCAGTAAGAGCTCAGCAGGATAATCAGCTCACAGATGGCCTGGAGGACACATATTTGGGGATCAAGAGCCACTGAAGATTTTGGAGCTCAGGAATGGAGTGCCTAGTACTCCTTTCAGTCAGAGTTGGGCAGGACTGGAACAGAGAGAGGTAGGCAGTGGCTAGCGGTTTGGAGCCTGGAGAAGTGGCCTAGGGTGGACATGAGCTATAAGGCCAGATATGACCCAGCCTGAGAGATAAAAGCAGGCTGCCTAGTTCTAGGCCTGGCTTCTGTGCTTCCTGGCTGTGTGACCACTGGGCAAGTCACCTGACTTCTATGAGCCTATTTACTAGGCTAAAAGATGGACAAGTAATAAGTGAACCCTTCCTGTCTCCCTATCATGGAAACACAGAGAAGGGATGGGAGCTCCCTGCCAGCCTTGGCTTGCCTTCCCAGCAGGCAGGTGCGCCCCCAGGGAGACTAGAGTCCCCACCAGAGGCCGTTCTGTGGGCCCAGGGTCGGAGGTGCCCCAAGCTCTGGATAAATGTTCCCGTATGGCCCAGGATGGCTGCTCCTCCCATCTCTGGAGGACCAGGCTGGTCACTGGACAGCCCCCTGTGCCACATCTAGCCTCAGCAGGGACCAGCACTGTGACCTCAAGCTGGCCACTTACCCTGTGGCCTCAGTGTCCTCATCTAAGGAAGGGGACTACCTGTCCTCAGGGTCTGAGGAACTGAAGGAGAGTAAAGCACTTAGATGGGATCTGGGCTGGTGTACATACGGCACTGGAGATCAGGAGCTCCGTGCCCCCTCCGATACCAGAAGGGGGTAAACAGGAGTCAAAGACGAGACCCTGTGGGCTGTGAGAAGAGTCAGCGTTTGCCAACCTTCACCCGGTCCTGTCCTCATTACAGCCCACGGGTGGGCACTATGGTTACCCCTACTTTACAGACGAGCAAACAGTAGTGAAGCCAATCTTCGAAAGTCAGAGGTGGAGCTCGCACTGAAGACCTGAGTGGCCCAGGAGGGACCTCCACTCAGTCAGTACGTCGGGGAGGGATTCTGCCCATGGTCAGCTTTAACCACCTGACGGAAGCCTCAGTACCTTGCTTACTCTAAGCCTTGGGACACAGGCTGGGAGAAGGGTTGGGAGTCCGCGAGCTGGAAGGCATCACCGAGAGTCCCACACGCCCTCAAGGAAACATCAGAGGGTAGCAGACAGAGTCCCAAGTTCAAATCTTTGCTCTGCAACCAATTCCCTGTGTAGCCTTAGGCAAGTCACTTCCCCTCTTCCCCTCTCTGAGCCTGTTTCTTCATTCATACATGGGGATAACACCACTGATTTCATTCATTCCAGAAGCATTTCTCGAGGACTTGCTCGGTGTCAGGCATGCGCTGGGCATAGGGGATCCAGCTGTGAGCAGCCACAGGAATTCCAGGCCTCAGGAGCTTATGGCTTTGGTCGGGGTGACAGACAGCAAGCAAGGTTTTAAGAGTAGGTGATACAGTATATCCCAGGGTGGTGACAGCTGCTTGGGGAAACATAAAACAGAGGAGAGGAGCAGGAGGTGAAGCGGCACTCAACGTTAACGTGGTGCTCAGGAAAGCCTCCACTGAGAAGGGGACCGTGGACGGAGGTGAAGGTGCAGGATGAGCCGAGTCTGTAGGTGTGTTTGGAGTAAAAGGCACAGGCCTGAAGACTGTCTTCTGTCTTTACAATCAGCGAGGGGGACAGAGCCGGAGCAAAGAGAGCAAGGGGGAGAGCAGAGCTTGGTCAGAGAGGCAGAGATGGGCCAGCGTGACGCATGGGAGCATTCCATCCCTGAATGCCAAGCAGAATGCAAGTCAAGGCTTAGCAGGGGCAGCACACGCACAGGAAAGAAGGACCCTGGTATGTCCCAAGATCGGATGCACAGACAGGAGGCGGGAGAGGTGGGATGAGCCAGGCAGACCTCTCAGGGCTGAGGGCACCCAGGTGGGGGCTGGCAAGGGAAGCCGTGGAAGGACCACAGGCAGAGATCGGATGTGGTAGATGTGCGCTGGGAGGCTCTTGATGGCACTGCTGGAGAGCAGACCAGCAGGGTATTACAGGGGGGCAGGAGCAGGGGCAGAACACACGGGTGGACAGATCTGAAACCAACCCTGGAGGCAGAGTCACTAGGAATCACTGTCAGGTCCTCTGTTGGGGGCGGGTGGAAATGGGCCTTAGGTGTTGGATGCCGAAGTGCCCACAGCTGTGGCACATGGCGGGTGTCCAAAGGGGTCCTGGATGAATTGGAAAACCCCCACCCCAGCCCCTTCTCTGAGCAGAACATGAAGACTCAGGGGCACAGCCCTACAGCCTAAGGCTGCACAGCTGGTGGCACCTTGTCCAGTTCGGAGAACTCGATTCGTTCCTCCAGGGTGCAGCTCCGGCCAATAGGTGAGATGTTCAGCATGCCATTCCGGAACTCAATGAAGGTCCCGCTGGTGCGAAGGGGTAGGAGCCAGAGAGAAGGAGAAGGGTGCCAAATTCAAATCCAGCCCCACCTGGGGCCATAGCCTCCTTAGGCTTCATGGGGGACAAGTGTCCGCCCACCCATGAGTCAGGGATCTCCAGCTGGCACCAGGGAGACCCGCCCCCTCCCTCCCTCAGGCCAGGACTGGAGGAGAGGCGGGCCAAGGCTGGGCACGACCTCACCGTTTCTTGGGCAGCCTGAGCAGGGCCATGTAGCGGAGGCAGAAGTTGATCAAGTCCTGCAGTAGTTCCTCTCCCAGGTGGTTCTGGATGGTCTGGGCAAGGAACACGGGGCTCTCAGTGTGGCAGGCATGGGCTCCCCATCCCAGAACAGAAGGCACCCAGGGACTGTCCCCCTGTGGAGAAGCATCCCAGGCTGAGGCCCTGAGAGGCACTGACCTGCTTGGAAAGCAAGCGTCCATGCTTATACTGCACCGTCCCATTCTCAGCAAACACGTAATCAAACTTCTCAGTGACTTCAGGTTACGTGGAGGCCAGGAGAGAAAGAAAGGGCATGAGACCAGGCACCCAGAGCCAAGTGAAGTGATGGAGCCCACACTCCTTGGTTTGGCATTCAAAACCCATCTGTTCCATCCCGATCCGGCCTTTCCAGCCTCCTTGACTGGCAACTCTGGTCCTTTCCAAACAAGGCAACAAGCCAGTCACACCTATGGGCCTTTGTTCAGGCAGGCCCTTCTAGAAGGCAGGAATGCTCGCCCCCTCCAAGATCCATTGCTCTCCTCTGGAAGCCTTCCAGGACTGCCCAGCAGAGGGCATCATCATTTCTGCTCTGTGCTCCCACAGCCCCTCAGTTCAGGGGCTTCAGTTTTACAACCTCCATCACTGTTGCGGAGTCTGGTTGCACTGGGGTTTTCAGCTGTGGCTGCCCCGAGAAGCGGGGAGAGTGGGGAGGCCCAGGGAGCACAGCCAGGAGGCTGTTGCAGGGTCCGAGTGGAAGATGATCACCTGAACAAAGGTGGGGAGGTGGAGATGGAGACATGGACACATTGGAAGGCATTTCTGGACTTGCTGATGGGATGAACAAAGTGGTGGGGACAAAGGAAAAGTCAGGGAAGTTTCTGCCTCAACTGAGCTGAGACCAGGAACTCAGCTGAGAACAGGGGCTCTGGATCTAAAAACTTCCTGGGTGACTCCAGAATCCTCTTCTGTTAAATGACATAATCATGCCCACCCTAAAATAAAGGGTGGTCATGAGGATTAAATGAAAAGAAATTCTCATGTGATCATTTTTGACAAAGGATAGCCATTATTGCTTATGCACGTATTAAAGATGAGGAAATCAAGACTTGGCAGAGAGAACAGGCTGTCAACTGCATTCGGGCTCCCTTGCTCTCTCTCCAAAGCCTGTAGCGCCGCGCACAAGGTAGGTGATCACTAATGTTTTAATCAGTGAGAGAAACGTGCGGCTGGCCCCTCTACTTCCTTCGCCGCGCAGCAGCAGATCTGGGTCTGAAGGCACACTGGTCCAGGGATGTCCGGAACTCCTCACCCCTTCTACCCCCACCCCAGCTGTGGAACCGGCTCTGGGCGGCTCCTCCTACCTTCATCCCCTTCTCCCAGCTGCTCAGCAATCTTAGAGTAGTCGGAGCCGCCCACCACACCGATCTGCACCCTGCTCCGCAGCTTCTGCAGGAAGGCAGCCACCTCAGGGTCAATTTTCTGCACGGACAGGGGAGAAGCACAGGAGTCTGGCTGTCAGCATGCCTGGGACCTCCACCCAGCCCTCACTCAGTGCTCAGAATCTAGGGACCCCATGTTTCACCTGAATCTGAGGCAGTTCAAGGTTAGAACCCAGCTCGTAAAAATAGATGCACTTGGGTCCAAACTCCGGCTCAAGTCCCTCAATTGCAGGATGACCTTGAGCAAATGGCTTTGCCTTAGTTGTCCCTATCAACAAAATGGGGATTATAGTAGCAACCACCTGAGGGGGTCACTGTTAGGATTAAATGGGATAGTGTCAAAAATGCTTGGAAATGAACAAAGAATTAACCGGTCAACAATGACAGGAAAAGATGCCCGAACAAGGAAATATAAACTGAGTTACAATCTGTGTTTACAAACATTTGGATATTCAAAACTGACAATATCTAGAGCAGATGATGACATCAGGGAAACAGCCATTCTCAAACCCTGCTGAGAGTATAAATTACTCACTTTGGAGGGTAATTTGGTAAGATCTATTAAAACTGAAAATGCATGGGCCCCATCACCTGGAATTTCCACTTCTCTTGTCTGGGTATAAATGCAGGTTCATTGGGAAACTGCAAACAACTTATGCGCTTGTCAATCAGAGAATGGTACATACTTGCTCTGAAATAGTATACTGTGGTTACACAGGATAAGGCAGGCCTGTGCTTCCCAGGCCTGGAGCCCGGGACAGTTCTGAGACATGCTGTTAATTGTTAAAATCAAGTTGTAGGAAGGCGCACACAGTACATACCACTTACTAAAAATTTTTTTAAAGCCTTACAAAACAATGCTTATGTCTTCTGGGCACTGAGATCCAGCTGTGTCTAGAACAAAGCCACAATACAGGCACCCATGTTACCTCGGGGAGGGGGCTGGGCCCGGGATCCTCACATAGTCAGAAAGGACTTGGGCCTTCTGTTTTGTTTTCATTCTTTACAAGAGGATGTGTTTGTGAATAAGCATAATGAAACTTAATGCTTAAAAAGCACTAAGAATAGGGCCTGGCATTAACATTGGTGGACAGCATCAACACACTGCTCTTGTATAGGCTGTTGGGTTAGTGGAGCCAAAGCCAAAGCCAGGGCCTCACAGGATGGGGCGGGGCATTCAGGACCTAAGAGGGGAGGCTAAAACCTGGGTCCCCAACAGTCACTGCCCTGCATCTCAGGGCTACCAGCTCCCCGCTCTCAGCGGTCCTTGTGGCCCAGACAGGAGGGAGGGCAAGGAGGAGCCCTGCTTATCTGCGCACGCAGCTGGTGAGGGTGGATCTGGATGCTCACCCATGGTGAGAGCCAAAGGGAGCAAAACTGAATGAGGAGCAGCGGTAGGAGTGCCAACGCGGTGAAAAGCCTTTACAAGGAGACTGCTCTCCCCTCTCCCTGTGCCAGAGAGACCCTCTGGTGCCTCTCACTTCCAGGTGGGCGGAGTCCATAACTCTTTCGAAAAGGTACACTGGTCCTCCCTCCCTCCGTGGCTGGGGGTGGGATGAGGGCTTGAGACACCAGACCAAGGCCCAGGCCTGGGAAGGTCGGGTGGGATGGCTCCGAGACCATCTGTGCCCCACCAGATGGCGACTCTGACGCTTTGGTGCGTGCCCAGCCCTGGACGGAACCCGGGGTTCAGACGCCAGCTTCGGGCTACTGGTGCGTCCTAGGGCTGAGCTGGGGTGGGCGCCCCGGAGCCAGGCCTGAGCGTGTGGTAGTCTGGGGAGGAGGCCCGCAGCCTCCTCCTTCCGAGTCCGACGCAGCCCGACGCTCCCGGGCAGAACGTGGGCGCGGACCTCCCAGCAGGCGGCCCACCACTCTCAGCACGCGGCCCCAGGGGGTCAGCGGCTGGGTACCGGTGCAGCCCACACTCGGTTCCGGGGTGTCCGGGGTCACGCCGCTGCAGGCCCCCATTCGGCCTCCGGGTGTTCGTGTGACACTCCCGACGGGAGCTGCCAAACGTCGGGGCCCTACCTGGCGAGCGGGCGTGAGGGTCCCGTCCACGTCAAAAAGGCAGAGGACGCGCTCCTTCCGGCGGGCGCCCTCAGCGGCGACCGCCATGGCTGCAGCCCCGCGCGCGCGCGCCGGAGTCGAGCGATGCCGCCGCCACGGCCGCGTCTGGAAGAGACTGGATGGGGCGGGGCCTGGGGCGGGACCGTCAGGCCGCGGGGTGCGCCAAACGAGAGGGGCGTGGCCGGGGCGGGGTCCTGGCGCGAGCGGCGTGGCCCGGGCGAGCGGACTGCGAGGGCCGGTTCCTCCCGCACCTCGGGAGGAGGAGGGGCTGGTCGCGGGATGGACCTCAAACCCGCAGTGCGGTGCAGGTGCCCCCCGCCCTCCACCAGTCACGTCATGACTCACCCCACCCCTGCTAACGCCTTTGCCCTACAAATCCTGAGCTTTGAGAAATCTCCTGGTGTGGCCTTTGCTCTGACTCTGGACTCTGCAAGGTGGCCTCCCCGACCTTTCCTCCTCCTGCTGGTATCCTCCACCCCATAAGGCTCAGCTCAAGGTCGTTCTGCTTAAACTATCCTGGGTCCCTCTATTCACCACTATTTAACCATCACGTCGACCTTCGAGTTAGTTCTAGGTTGTCATCCTGGCTTCACACTATGTGACTTTAGACAATCCACCTGAACTCTGTGTCTCCAGCTGTAAAATGGGAAGAACACCACCTACTTTTCATAGAGTTGCTTTGCCCATGAAAAGAAATAATAAATGCAAAAAAGCCCACCCAGAACCTGGCGCACAGCAGGCCCACTCCAAAGGACAATGTGTTTAGAGATGTGCATGAAACAGTTCCTGATTAAACAGCTGTTGCTACCAAAAGTCTTAAAGCCAGCACCTAAACATTTAGAAATAAGAAAAGGAGAAAAATTGGGGACTGGTTAAATTAACTCTGGCCCACCAATGAAGTGCCTTGAAGCCGTGGAAATCTGTGTTGTAGAAGAATATTTAACTCAGAAAACTCATGATCCCATTTTAGTACTGGAAAAGTAGCAGGCTGTCTCTGGGTGCTGGTGTTATGGTGGATTTCGAAGGTTATTTTCCCCCTTGGAAATGTCCTGACCGCAGCTTCCTCTTCTCCAGAACCAAAGGCCCACCCGCACCTCCCTGTGTGCTCCCTCTAAGAGCTGCCCTTCAACTTGAGGACTGAATGGGCATTTTTGCTGTGTCCACCACCCTTGCCCTGATTCCTTTGGTCAACTCTGGCAGTTTCCATCATGGAGAAACACACATCCATGCTGTGAGTGGCACGGCTGAGCACAATGGTTTTGATAGGCTGGTTTGTTTTTCTGTCTTGGTAGCTGTGGGGCCCTGGGGAGAGCACTAGAGGTAGAGTCGGGGCCCTACAGTTTGGTCCTGCTAACTATAAGGATTTGAATAGGTCATCTTCCCCTTGCTGGACCCAGGTTTCTTCGTCAGTATGATGGGGACATAATTCCCACCTGATGGACTATGAATGGTGACATTGTAAGAACTCATCTTTACTATGTGCCCACCACCATACTGGACACTTGACCACATTTCATTCACTCTCACAGCAGCTTTAGGAGGCATTACTGTCTCCACATGGTGAAGAGAAAGGGATGTGCTCAAGGCTGCACAAAACACCTGGCAGGTGGGATGTCTCAGCTGAGACCAGGCTGAGCTGGGTGAGCAAGGTACTTGCCGCAGACACAAATGTAGGAGGGCACCATAAAGCTCAGTAATCAAGATAAGTAGCATTTCAATGTAATATTTTTAAAAATCAAAATTGATGCAAAAAAAATCTATGAACAAAATATCAAAAGAAATTAAAGACAGGATCAATAATTGTGCTGTGGTGAGTAGCCATATTAGAGCCCAAGGCAAAAGGAAAAATCTGTCTTTCTAGGTGCTGTGGTGGAGTATGGTCCATTCCTTAAACAAATGTATTGTGCCTGACACTGTTCTGTGACTCTGGGAGCTGGCAGGGCCCAGACCCCTCCCAGGGCTCAACTAATCTAGAGCAGGGTGAGATGTTGGGAGGGGTGCCTGGAGCTGCCTAGATTAGTCTGTGCTATCTCAGAGCCAGACTGCTTCCGAATTCCTAGGAAACTGGTTGAATGCAGATAACCGGGGCCCACCCCTGGCACTGGGATCCAGAAGCTGTAGGATGGGCCCACAGGGCAGGACAGGTTTTGTCTCCTCGGATTAGGTCCACCTTCCCAAAGACAAACAAAGGTAAGCTCCCAACAACAGCACACCTCTTCTCTCAGGGCCGTTTCACTGATGAGGCCCCGGGAGCCCAGAGGGGAGTGAACTGCCCTGAGACACAGACCCAGGAGGGCCATGTGGGGTGGCCCTTGTGGCCACCAGCCTGTCCCTTTAATAGGAGGCTCATTCCTGGCAACTGGTGCTTGGATGGGGCCTTGGGGCAGCCCTGGGGAGAATGGGGAGCAGGACTGGAGAAACTGGGTTGTGGAGAACTGGCCAGAAGGGCGTTTCCAGAGGATTGAAGGCAGTGATGCCTGAAGGCAGCAGGCCAGAGACCCTAGCCTGGTGGGATCCTGCTCAGGAAGAAAGACCTTGGGCTCTCCCGGACCAGACAGTTGGCTGAGGTTTGCAGGTAAGAGGCTTCTGGGCTTGGTTTGAGCAGTATAGCTCCTACCTTGGGCCAAGAGCCCTCTGAGGGGGGTGTCCTTATATACAACTTCCAGAGGCAGTGCTGATACCAGAGAGGTGGAGTGGTTTTCCAGTCACAGCACAGCCAGGATTCACATTCCATCTGCTCCCCTAAGGCTCCTTGGTGGGAAGACAAGTTCAACATGTTGCTGAGTGAGTAAAGGGGTGTTGACCCTCTTTTCCCTGCCTGGAGTGTGACCTTTTGAAGGCAGCAGACCCAATCTGAGGGGCAGCCTGGATGTTGTGTTCAGTGGGTGTTCAGTGAGCTTGACGGTTCCTGGGGCCAGCCAGGTGAGCCTGGGTGGGTCCCGCCCACACTCTAGGCCTGTTGCTCATCTATAAATGGGGCACCTACTGCCCGCCTCTCTGGGCCACCAGGAAGATGTGTTTAGAGAAGCTTGCTAAGCAGTCAGGGCTTTTGCTACTTTTAATTCCATTTTAGTTCAGGGGCAGTGGGAGGCTGGGGAGCCTGTGGCTGTTGGCAGCTTTCCCGGCAGTTTTTTCCTTCATTTTTCAAAATGTTTGTAGCACATAAAATGTTTTCAGAACAAACAAGTCCACTGGATTTAAACGAGCTGGAGGAAGCGTGCTCAGAGATGGGTTGTGGATTGGGTGAGCTGCTGTGCTGGGTTGGCAGGACCCCTTGAGGCTCCCTCAGCTAAAGCCAGTGGGGACAGGGACAGCACTGCCCCACCTGGGGGAGTGTCAGGGCCAGTGGCCCGCCCTCCCCCAACACCCAGGGATGGTGATCTCTGTGGATCAGAGCTCAGTCCCAAGACTGAGAACTTGGGCAATTCTCTCCTAACCTCTCAAGCCAGTGGGGGGAGGGGAGTCTTGCTGGAAGAGGCCTTAGAGACTATCTGATTATAGTTTTTCTGCAGAAAAAACTGAGGCTCAGAAAAGAGACGGCCCTGATCAAATAAAGTATTGGATTCAGAGGCTCAGTCCAGACGGGTCTCTATCCAAGTCCAGGGTTTTTATGACCTATGCCTCGCCTACTGTGTTGACCTGGTGAATTGATTCACTCAGCGATGCCAGCTTGTGCCAGGCCCTGCCCTTGGAGTGTGTCCAGATGGCAGGAGTATGCCAGGAGGCCCCTCCAGGAGGAAGTTGAGGTGGGGAGAGCTCAGGAAGGCTTTGTGGAGGACATGCTGGCACTGGGCCTTTAGTGCTGTGTGAGGGGTTGCTCTGAGGATGAGTGGGGTAAGGATTCAGGTCCAGCAAACAGTAAACTGAGGCCAGAGATGGAAACCCACTACAATGATATGGAGCCACACTTGCAGCAGAGTATGGGGATTGGTGCTGTTTGGGAACAAGTTTGAAAAGGGCCTTGACAAATGTGAGGACCAGGAGCTCGGTTGTTGCCTAATGGGCTCCGGGGAGCACCAAGGGGCTGAGGTGTGTCGGGAGCAGGGAACGCTCATGGTACCAGAGACAAGCCCAATTTGGTGGTGGGCTGGGCTAGTGGGTACATAGCGCCACCTGGTGTCCACCGCTCTCACTGGTGTGACCTTGCAGGCTCTCTCTAGCTGGGGAAGGGCTGGGACCTCTGCAGACTAGGCTCCAGGGCAAACTTGTGGACCAGGACTGGTCCCACAACCCCTGTCCCCTTCCAAAGCAGCCAGGCTCCGTGGTCAAGGGCTCACATTCAGTGATCTGCCAGACCCCTACCGGGCTCTTTGCCTGCTCTCTCAGGCCAGAACCCCTATATGAGTGTGAGGAGACGTGGGTCTCAAGATCCAACTTGCCAGCCTGGGCAGGCATCTTCCTACACCATCATCCCACTCCAGAGCACGTCCCAACTCCAGGCATACATCTGTGATGAGCAGTCCACCCTTACCGGATAGCTTCCTCAGACTTTGGGGAACTTCGCTATAATGTTCTCTCCTTAGAGCTTCCACTACTGATTACCACCAGCTCTACCCCTCCCCACTCCACGGTCCTCTTTCCACCTTGCTGGGGCCACACAGTCCTTTACTACATGTCGGAAGAACAGAGCCAGGTACCACACAGCATGTCTTGCAAGGATCCCAAATCCACAGAAGCCTCTGCAAGGATGTTGACAAAATGCTAATATCTCTTAGGATGATGGAATTTTAGATGACTTTGTCCTCTCATCTTTGTACTTTTATTGATTGCTTACATTTTCTAAATACATATTATCTTTATACTTGTAACCAAAAAAAAAAATATTTCTGTTTTGGAAGAAACAAGAAATCTAAGCACCCCCAAATCAAAACTAGAGTAGCTCAGTAAAGCTCAGGGGAGCAGGGCTGGTGGTGACAGCCTGTGGTCCCTATGGCTCTTGCCTGTGCCTGTTTCACAGGGGCCACCAGCTCCTGCCTGTTCTCTAAGGTCCTGGGGGCAGGGACCAGACCAGCTTCCAGGGCCTCTTCACACAGGGCACATAGCAGATGCACGACACACCTCCTCTTTCCTGACAAGTGCACTACCCTCCTGAAAGGGTTTTGCTGCCCCTATTCCCCTGCCCCCACCCCCCAGTCGGTTCTTATCACAGCAAATCGACCTGTCATTCTGTGACCTACAAGGCCCTGAACTGTCTGGTCCCCCCACCCCTCGGCCTCTCCAGCCTCAACACCTTCCACACCCCCTTTGCTCTCTGGCTTCCAGCTTCTCCAGCATTCTTTTCGCTCTGCCTGGTACTCTGCCCTCAGATCTGTGCTGTCAGCTCCGTCTTGTCACGTCTCCAACCACCTAACACATATTCCCCCTTGCACACTGTGCCGCCCCATCTCTATTTCTTTCCTAGCATGATTGCTACCCGAGATTACCAAACTCCTCTACCTTTTGTCTCTCAGCCTCCCTAGAATATAACCCCTGCCCGGGCAGGGGTCCTGCTCACCACTGAACCCCTGGCACAGAGCCCAGCACCTTCACATGCAAAGCTTCCCAGGAAATGTTCATGAGGTTGGAAGAATTCACCCCAGATTGACTTGCTCTGAGTCAGAAGCCCAAGGGTGAAACATCTGTAGCACCTTGTCTTATAAACTGTCCTTTGCCAAATTACAAACTGGATTTGGCCCTTAGCCTGACATTCACTGAACATTTAATCTGTGCCAGGCACTGGACAAAGCACTTTACACTTAACTCTCTCCAAAACCACCCTGTGAGATAGGTTCTATTTCCTCTATTTTACAGATAAGGAGACCAACAGACTGGCCCAAAAAGTTACAAAGTTGGGAGTTAGACTCAGGTGGTGTGATCTGAGAGCAGGTATTCTTAAGGGCTACTGCCTCTGAACAAGTCAGCTCTTGGGAAGCAAATATGTCAGTCAAAGCCACCTACCCTCTGTGTCCTCTGGAGAGACAGAACCTCTTAGTTCATTCTTAAGCTAGCATGTTGGTAAGAGGCAGTGCCTCAGTGATGAGGTCTCAGCGATGTGGAGTAAGGTGGTGAGGACATGGCTGAGATTCCAGGGCTCTGCCACTTGCCACTTGGATAACTTAGTTTCTCTGCAACTGTTTCCCATCTGGAAAATGGGACCATTCCCACATCTCGCATCCACTTTGTGTGAAAACACCCAGCATAGGCCGCTTTGGAGTGGAAGGTGCTCATTTAAAATGGGCCGACTAATCCTGCAGACACCTACAGCCAAGCGGGTGTGTCTCTGGTGTTACCAGGAGGCATTCAGAGAGCTGGCCACCCACCCCAACACCTATTCAGTGAGGTCATGGTAGCAAGGTGGGGAGATCCTTGGGGTCATAGACCCAGCAGATAGCCAAACCAAAACAGGATATGAGCACATCTTGGTGGGTTCAGACATCCCCCAATGACTAAATCCTCCAGGACCCAATCTCAGAAGGTGAGGCCAGCAGGGCAGGCCTTGGAGCCTTACTCCACTACCAGCTGCAAGGTGACCCTAGGCAAGAAGTACTCTCTCTAGGCCCTTTCCCCATCTTTACAAATCAACAGTGAAAGTCATATATTCTCCCCTGCTATTGTGACTTCTTACCCACAAGGCTAATAACCAAGCAAAGGCAGAATATCCAGAGGCAGCAATGTTAAGTTCAGAGGGAGGCAGACTGAGAAGCAGCCTGGGGTTGCTTCATGTTGGACGTATACCCAGACCTTCAAGCACGACACAGATGCAGCAGGCAGAAATGAGTTTATTGCATTAGAAAAACACCAAAGAAAACCAGCAAATACCTCCGTACTAGACACAGTTATTAGTTGGACTTCGAGGGCAAAAAGCAATCTCAAAGGTACAAGTTTTATCCGTACTAGACACAGTTATTAGTTGGACTTCGAGGGCAAAAAGCAATCTCAAAGGTACAAGTTTTATTTCTGGGAGGGGAGGACTCATTCCTCCTCCTTCCCTGTCCCCTTAAACCAAAGGGCCTCTGTGGGGGTGTCCGCGGTGCCGTACAATCACACACACGGCTCATTTCGCACTCCACTGGCCTGCGCACACCTGGGTGGAGCTAGCTGGTCACAGTGAGCATGCTCCTGAGGTTCTGGAATAGACAGAGAAATGCGAGGGTGGGGTTGGGGATCCTGGCCTGGCCCAGGCCTCAAGGTGAGTGACAGTGGGACTTGGCTCTTTAGGGAGGACTTGCCTGCCTGCAGAACTCTGTGAAGATTGCTTACTGATCCCTCCATTTCTTCCCAATCCCCAGGACACAGGCATTGGCACAGATGGCTGCTGGGCAGGAGGGGGCACTGTCAATGAGCCGAGTGACTCAGAGTTCTCAGGGGAGCCACTTAGGCTAACTTTTCAGTACAGCCCTGGGTCTGGAGGTGATAGGTGGGAGGAGAGACAGCAACTGTCTGGATGTGGGGGAGGAGAGGGAAGAGGAGCCTGTGATACCTAGCGCCCTCTGATAGAGCTGAGAGCTCTGTAGCAGGAGCCAGGAGGGCTGGGCAAGGCAAGCTGGGAAAGGAGAGAAACCTGGGTGACAAGCAGCGTGGTGGCCTCCCAGAAGAAACCCAGGCTGAGACCCACTCTTCATGGGCCTTATTCTGCTGGTAGGTCAACATTAAATAACCTTAAATAAATGCTAGATAGCAAACCAGTGGGTCTTGAGGAGAATTAAACTGCTCATTGGTTTGGCCTCCAATCTTAAAAGTTCCAAAATGTCACTTGACATCATAGCTGGTCATCACAGACATGCCCCTGTTGGGTCACAGGCAAACACTAAGGCAGAATAATGTCTTCTCCTAGAGCTGAGACACGGGTAATGCTAACTTCCGTGGCTAACAGCAGAGATAGGAGAGGAGGCCAGAGATGAGCAGAAGCTTTTTGCAGAGGAAAGGCACCTGCTCGAGGCCAGACCCCAGAAAGGAGAACGTATTTCAAGTCTCAGAAGTGGCAGAAGCCATGGCAGGAGGGGCCCAAAGATGCCAGGACTATGACTCAGCTACCTGGCAGCTCTAAGTCGTCCTCCACAATCACTTCCGCAAAATACTAATTTAAGGGAGGCTCACATGAAGAAGGGCAATCTGGAAGATAAGAAACTTCCAGACCATTCCCTGCCTATAAGCTCCTAGCAGCAGCTTATGAGAATGCTCACTCATGCCCTCAACCATGCTTCCTTACAGTCAGAATGGCAAAGGAAATAACACGTGCCTTCAAAACACATTCAGGATAATGTAAAAATCCCTATCAGAAACAGCCCTAAGTTTTGCCACCTTGATTCTTTCTATATCAGGGATATTTTCTGTGAACAGGGAATCATCTTCCCTTGGTCCCTAGCCAAATACTGCATATTGGTCTGGGTGGGGTGCGTACAGTGACTGCAAATAATCTACATTATCACTTATAGACAAAAGTCCTGGGTCTCAGCCACTCCAGCCCAAACCTTTATCAATTAAGAAAGGTCAGCTATGCTGAGGAAAAGCAGCTTGTAGGCAGCAAGGCAGCTTCTCCAAAACTGAGGTCAGAGGGTTGGCAATCAGTCTAGGTGGAAGGAGGAATGGCTTCATCCTGTTTACTCTGGCCTGACACTTGCTGTCACTCTCCCTTAATCCTGAGGCTTCCAGTCACTCCAGCTCTGGCCCCATGGCCTTGCTTGGGTTAGGGGAGGGAGGGTGTGGCTACAGAGTTCACTTAGGTTGGGTTAGTCATCCTGAAACTGGCCCCACATGCACCGAATCCTGTGGTTCATTTAACGCTAGAGAGTACCTGCTTCTGGGCTGTGGATGTAAAACTCACCTGGGTTCTACAGGTGGTGGCAACCTGGGTAAAGCGTGGGTGTTCTCTCTAAGATGACGCTTCCCCAAACAGTGCCTCTTGCTTTCTGCTTAAACCAACCCCATCCCTTTCTCCAGTGTGGAGGATGCTTAGGAAGTAGTGTCAAAAGTGAACTCACACACAAGACAGCCATAATAAATTAGTAAAATACTATCAGAAGGGATGGCATTTTGTTCTGTTTCTTAGCAGCATAGTCCTACATAGTCTGTTTGCAGTGCAGCCTGATAATCTCCTTCCCTGGGATATTTAAAAAGCCGTCCCCTGGTTGTTAGCTCTGGTGTAAAATCATAAAATAGAAATCTGTAGGGCTTCTTGTTTTGTTTAAAAAGGAAAAGCCCTGGAGAGGCAGGGGGGTGCCATGCGGTCCTGTTAGCTCTGGCCGCTGGGCCGGCCCACAGGGCTCCCGCCAGGAGGCTGGATCTGGATGGAGGTCAGGAGGGGCCGCAGGGTCTGTCCAAGGGGCCTGCGGAGAAAAGAGACCCGGAGTCGGGGTGGGCTCTCGGGGGTAGACTGCAGCAGCTCTGCCCGCAAGTGCACCGCACACCCAGCAGGAGGAAGGACACCTTTACTTCACCTGGTGTTCCCACTTACCTCACACGTTTTTCGCAGAGATGGTGATCTCCAAATAGCCTGCCCTGCAGCTTTACTCCTGGGGTCCCCCGCTTCTGGAGATGCTACCCCCTTATTACCTTTCAATCTAGATCTTGGTTAGCTGTGGTTTGACAGGCTGTCTACATACAGGCAACTAGAACTTTCTTTACTTTTTGTATTTGTACCTTCAATTCTCATGCTATGAGAAGATAAAAATAAAGTTTACATGAGGAAGCTGAGGCAAAAGAAAACGAATATGAAAAAGATAAAGTCAAGACTGAGGATGGCACACAACTGGATTCCTCCAGGAACCGAGGTCTTCTAGGGAGCAGAGGAATACAGGGAACATTCAGGAAAAATGACAAATGCAGTTGCCAGGTGTTAATGCCACTCTCTAAAGGGCTCCCAGTTTGCTCTCAAAGTAGCTTAGCAGGGAAACCCCTGCAAATACCCTTGTTTTATACTTTCCAGGATTACTGCAACCTTACATCAGGTTGCCCACAATGCATCTCAGTACTGGCTTTCTTTTTCTGTCGTGGACACTTTCATTTTTGAAAACTGTCCCAAGTTCAAAGGGAATGAAGTATTCCAAAGCATAAACAGATGAAACCAAGAAATATTAATCCGAATTCAGAACAAGTACAGGAACTCCACCCATCCACTCACAGCAAGAACATTGCAGCTCTTCAGCTTTGCTCAGGGCCCCATCACCTAGATCCTTCGGCGAGGCTGTGAGGTTTAACATGCTCACCAAGGAGCAGGAAGGCACCATGGCTGGGAGATGGAGCTCTCCTTACCAGTTTGACACACTAGTCTTGTTGGCTATGCAGGTTTTCCCTGAGGGGTTCCGCCCCAGGTGTGAAAAACAGCTCACCTTGCTAAACCTACTAAACCTGCCAGGATCCCTGCTGGACAGGCCCCAGTTAGGAGAAACAGAGTCAGCAAATGGACGTGGTCCTGGAGTGGACAGAGGCTGCCTGAACACAATCAACAGCAAAAGGAAGGAGGAGTGTGATGGCTTTGGGTATGTGTCGTCCTTTCAGGGACACTGCCTGGATAATGGTACACAAAGCATGGATGACACTGGGGGTGTTGGTTGGGGGCTCCACAGTGTTCTGCACAGAGAAAACATCTACTAAGGGCTGACTGTGTGCTGCAAGGGACGAGGGCATGTGGGAAGTTGTCTTTGAGGGTCTCAAAGAGGTCACACTATGGGAGAGAGAGACTAACAAATAATAGTCACAGAACAAGTCACCCTATTAATGTCTCTGATCTACTGTCTGCTCGTCTATCTTAAACTGCATTTTTAATGGGTACTTGAGGCGTGGCATGCTTCATGTGCAATGGGCAAGACAGCTACCAGGATTCTGTACAAATACCAAAGCCAGTGTCAAGTGGTTTTCTAAGTTCCCGGTTGCGCTCAGGCCAGGGCAGAGCTGGTCTGACTCCAAGGAGCATGAAGGCAACACAGATGAGCACAGTAAGAGACGAGAAGGGAGAGTCAGAAGCTGCCATCCTGCCAGGGCCCACCGGACTCAGGAGGATTCTGCTGCCACCAGGGGAGGGCAGATGGGGGCCAGAGGAGCCACACTGACTGTACATGGGGATTTCAAAGGCGGGGCAGAAATGGGGGCCACTTACGTGGAGAGAACTTCAGAGGGAAGGTCAGTGATGTAGGAAGGGATCTTCTGCCCTGTTAGGAACTGTGCCACTTCGTTGCTGAAGGTGTTACAGTTGTGTTCAAAGAGGTTGTAGGCCTCACCTCTGTGCAGTGTGAGAAGGTTTGGAGAACAGGTGAGAGAGCCAGCAAGAGTGTGTACGAAATAACAAACCCGGACCCAGAATGGTGGGCACGGCTGACCTGAGGACTGTGATTTCCCTCTCTTATCCTCCAGAGGGCTGTTTGATTTGCCACTCTGGACCACTAAAAACAGATTTGTAAGCAAAGTATGAAATAAAAATAATGGCTCCTTTACTGTTTCAGGAGAATCTTTACATTCACAAAAGCAGAGCTCTAGGGCTAGAGGTTAACACTTCTTAAAACTGACTAAACCTTTTTTAAGAGAAAATCTGCTCAAGTTTGTATTTCAGCCCAACCCCTCCACGAACCAACCCTGTTTTTGATACTTGGCCAGTATGGGCTACGAGCAGCATGTGCTGAAATAGCAGCAGCTGATTTTAATCAGGAGTAACTAGCCCTTACTTTCCTCAGCGTTTCAGCAGAAGGTATGCTGGGATGGAGTATCTGCCCCAGGGCAACGTGAGCTTTTTGTGGCACAACCGCCTTCTCTCCGTATTTACTCACTAACTACTGTGCCAGACCTTGTATGAGTGTGCTGGGGAATATGACCTGGTGGCTGCTATCGGGGACCAGTTACCTAGTGGGGGAGACAGATACAACTAACCCACACCCCTGTCCCCACTCACCGGAACAGGGACTCCCCCAGGGAGGACAGGTACTCCAGGAAGATTTCTTCTGTGACTTCTGTGCTCCCCACATCAACCACAGAGTCTGGGGGCCCAAGCAATGTCCCTCCCTAAAAGAGCCAGCCCCAAGAAAGTTATTAAATCACCATCTCCATTGAATTTTTTGAGGTGGCTTCCCACTGAAGACCACAAATGCTCTGTTCCAATAACGGTTAACTTTCAGAGCGCCGAGGGCAGACGAAGAGTGTTATTTCCTCCTTGTATCAAGGCTGCAATGGCTTTGAGCTTCCCGGAAACTTTCCATTGCCATGTGCTGGCACCATGGCTAAGAAATCAGGCTTATTTCCGATGGGGCCCTGGGAAGTTGAGACTTTTGTGGGTCAGACTCCTGGCGTTGTCTACCCCATCTGGGTGCTAAAAAGATAGAAACCCAGAATCTGAGGTCTCCCCTTATCCCCAACATGCCTGCTCCATGAGGGTGGAACAAGACCACACACCACACCCTTGACAGGCCCTCTCTCTGTATCTATATTCATAGTGTATACAGCCAATTTTTCTTGTGACACACTTGAAATCTCTTATAACACTGGGAAAATGTGAAGGACTTTGAAGAATCTGGTAGGTTAGCAAATACTCCCCCAACTCAGTTCTTTTTTGGTCTGTAATGCTTATCTAACGATGGTGACAGGGTTTCCCAGGTGAGGGAGTTAATGGTCCCCGAAAGTCCTACATAAAACTCTTAAGCATCACAGATTAAAGGAGAGACTGAGGCCTAGTGGGGAAACCAGCTAAGTGGGAAGACCAGGATCTGAGGAGGACAGAGCTGGGAATATGCTGGACAGCAATGGAGAGGACCCCAGAGCACAGCTCCCTGAAAAGATCACTGTTTCATATAGTAACTCCTGAGCACCTACTATGTGCCTACCATTGTTCTAGGCACTGGGGAAAGCATTGTAAGCAGAATAATTATGGTAGTCAGAGAACCATTAGTCTGAGTTGCAAGAGACTAAGAGGTCACTATTTGACTCCCTACTATTCACTGATAAAAACAAATATATATTGAGAACTTACTATGTGCTGGACCTTATGCTAGGATGGGGGGTACAATGTGGACAAACAGATGAGATTCTTGCCTGCATGGAGCTTATAGTCTAGCAGGGAAGGCAGACAAAAAAGTCCCATAAACCAATGTATAATTATGAGCTGTGATAAGGCTCTTGCTGGGAAAGCACAGACTGCTGTCAGTACATAAGGCAGGGGATACTCCCAGGTTAAAGGCTCAGGGAAGGCTTTCCTGAGAAAGTGACACTGAACTCGAATCTGGAGGAGGAAAGGCATAAGCAGGTGTTAGGCAGGTGGACTGAGGCCAGAGGTCAGGTTTCAACGGCAGGTGTGTTCAAGGAATGAGGAGAGGGAGTGGTGGGGAAGCACAAACCTGAAACAACTCCATCTGGGAGGGACCCAGACCAGACCCCACAGGGCCTTGGAGCCATGCTGAGCACCCTGGTTTTTATCCCAAGAGCAACGGGAAAGGTCTGACAAGCAGGGGAATGCCATGATCAGATTTTCATTTTGAAAAGAGCCTGCTGCCTCCTGTGTGGAGAGGTGACTGAGGAGGAAGGGAAGGTGTATGGCTGTGGACTGGGCTAGATGTGAGGTGGCCCGGATTCAGATGGAAGCTCTGGGGAAGTGGGAAGAGATGAAAAGAGAGAGGCTGAGATACGGTACATTTACAAGGTGGACCTGAGTGTGTTTAATGAAGGATTTGTTGGTGGGAGCCTATGAGAGAAGGAAATAAGAATGAGAATCAAAATGAAGGGTTGTTCGTCTTTGCTACAGCACCCCCTGTGACAACCCCTACATAGCTCAGAGAGGCAGTTTTTGGAAAAGAGCAAAATATCTTTGGGCTTTAGAGGCAGAGAGACCTGACTTGTAGTACTGGTGTCACTTACTGGTCATGTAATGGGGCAACTCCTGTTCCGTCTCAGAGCCCTTGTTGTTCTGTTCAGCCTAACACTGGCTGAGCTCACACTCTGGGCCAGGACCTGAGCTGGACAGAAGAGTCAGACACAGTCTCAGCTCACAAGGAGCCTGCACTCAGCCTAGTTTACCATACCATGCTCAGCGTGACACACAGGAACCCACGTGCTGTGGAGGAGGGCAACTGGCTGGAGGACCTAAGAAGAGTTTTCTTGAACTGACTCTTAAGATGGTTAAGAACTATGCCACAGGCCTCCATACACTGGGCTAGAAGCCAGAACACAGAGTGGTTCCTGTGCTATAGGAACCCCTAGGAACCCGAGACTCCAGGACAGGGTGTGGGGGAGGACACTCACCGGGGGACAGCTGGAGATACCGTCACTGCTGAAGAAAAACTCATCCTTGTGCACAACTATGGAGGTATGCCTGCAAAATAGAGAACAGGAAAAGCCAGAAAACTTAAAACTGGCCTGAGAAAAAGCAAACACCACATCGTGAGAATAAGTTCTGCCTCAAGGATATGACTTATAAGGCTAAGAGCCTTATAAAACTAATCAAACAAGGTTAGACAAATGGCATGGATCAGAGTGTCTCACTTTGGCACTGTTGATATTTGGGGCTGGATAACTCCTTGTTGCAGGGAGCTGTCCTGTGCGTTCCAGGATGTTTACCATCATCCACCCACTAGATGCCAGTAGCATCCCCTTCAGTTTTGACAATGAAACATGTCTCTAGACATTACCAAGTGTCTCCTGGGTGCAAAATTGACCCTGGCTGAAAACCACTGCTGTAGCTCATGTGAGCAGAGGGGAGTCCCTAGAGATTCACCCTGATTTGACAGATCAATCAATGAAATAAAGCTCTGCAGACCAAGGTGTGTGCCCAGGCTTTCTAATCTAATAGGAGCAGTAGAGGGAAGGGCCAGATGTTAAGTGCGGCTCTGGTTCCAGGTGAAGATGCTTATATTGCTTGGTTCGAGTCAAACAAAGCAAAGGGTCATTCTGGTCAACCCAAATGTCAGCAGGCTCTAGGAGGCCAGACGGAATACTGACCTATGGTTTCCTCATAAAAGGAGCTGAGAGTTCAGCCACCACCTGTTGTCTGACGGGGGTGGGTTCCAGTACTGAGAGACCAAAGTAGATGTGCTTTAAGACAGACCTGTGGGGCCCTGGAAACTTCTGTAGTTAGAAAGCTTGGTTGGGGATGGGCATATCATGCTGCCTTTCTTTAGGTCAGGGTTTCTTACCTCCACACAACTGCCATTTTTGGCTGGATAACTTTTTGTTGTGAAGGGCTGTTCTGTGCAGTTGAGGATGTTTATAGCAGCATCCCTGGCCTCCACCCACTCACAAAAATGTCTCTAGACACTGCCAAATGTCCCCAGCAGGAGGAGTGTCAGGGGGACAAAATAACCTTTAGTTGAGAACCACTAGATTTCTGATACACAGAGCTACATTTCAGGATGGAAGCCACAGATGGGACCCTGAAATGCACAGGTACTGCTGTGTTTCATATACCAGTCAATGTAAGGAGTCCCACCCAACTTACCAGATGCCTTCCAGTTGTTTCCCTGTGGAGAAAAGAAGAGATTTAGCCTATTGGAACTAGACTCAATGGCCTCCCAGCCTGAGTAAATGCAGAACATCACTCAAACCCAGAGTATCCCATTAAAAACCTCTTTGGGGACTTTGTAGGAATTCAGTTCTCCTTAGGTCGTGATACAGGTATGCCGTGCTAAATAAGTTGAAAAGTGATCAGAATCCTTCATCAGAATGCAAGATAAAAACACTGACATAGATGTACCAATTTTATGTCTGCTTTTCTTTGTTCTTTGGGGTCAACTTTGCCTGTTTTAACTTATTTCTCTCATCTACAGAGACCATAGTAAAACAGTAGTATAGAAAAGCTGTTACCCTCTTCTTCATTGAACATATGTGAGCCAAAGTCCTTTACCAAATGACAGAGCAAAACTTTGCAAATACTATCCATTTGCATAGTCAATGTAAATGTATTCTGTACCTTTTTATGCCAGAAATGATGTTAGGTAAGGAAATGCAAATAGGAACAGATCACTGTGCCGCTTTCAAGGAGCCCAAATTCAAGTGGAAAGAGACACACACATAACTAACTAAAACACAATGTTGATAGGCTCTATAAGAGTGGTGGAAGTAAGATGCTACATATAATAAAGAACTACCTTCATAAACTGTAATTCAACCTGTGAACAAGTAGGGGTGTTCCAACCTGTGGATGTTTCTGCCAGAAGAAAGAGTATGTGCAAATGCACAGTTATGAAAAAGATGAAGGTCTTGCAGGGTAGAGCAAAGGGTGCAGGGATGGTAGTAAGAGGAAACGTGGCCAGCAAGGGTGCCATCAAAGAGGGAGAAGCCTGGACAGAAGGCTGTTCTACACTGGGGCTTTGAAGGGTGTTAGTAGGGTGCCTTGATCAGATTCATGTTTTTAAAAGATGACGAGAGGCATAGAAGATAACTTGGGGCAAAGAGAGCAAAGACAGCAGACTAGAGCAAGCAGGTCTCTGCAACGGTCCATGGGAGGTACTACATAACAGTGCCAAGGATGAGGAGGAAGTAAAGACGTGACAGAGTTATCAAACATCGCTCACTCACCTTTGATTATAATTCCACATTAACTATTCACTGATTGGTAAATTTTACTTTCAGTGTTTGCCCTGAGACTTTCTAAAGGATGAAACCCTAAGCACTGTGAGGAAGGAGAAGTGATAGGCCTGCACTTCTCCCTTTGCCTCAGGTACACTATTTCCTTTCCTAGGTGAACTATGGAATTTACCTAGGAAATAAATGAAATAAATATCTTGCTTCTTTAAGAACACTTTTTTAAAGATAACAATCTAATTTCCTCTCCTAGAAGAGACAAAAGGATGGCCCCTCCATGGCTACACCTTGATGGCTCAGCATGGTGCCATCAGAGACATTAAGTGTAAGACCAGGTGCAGACCCTGCTTTTCTGCCTTCCTAGCAGTGGGTCTTAGGCAGGTTTACTCAACCTCTGAGCCTCAGTTGATCAATACAGAGCTGTGACCAGAAATGGAAATGCAGATTTGTGGAGTACACAGAAGTTTGATGAATAGAGACTATATTAGGTATAATGGCCTTGAAGAAAAGGGCAGAAACCTCCAAAAGATAAAATAAATTCTACTTCAGGATTGGTGGGTAAGATGTAAGAACAGATTGCAGTATCTAGCAAATTAACATGAAATGCTGTGTCTGTTTTACATATAAACATTTCATTCTATACTGTTAGTGTTGCTAGGCTAAGTGAAATAATAAGGAAAATGAAACGTATCAGAATTCTCTCTCTATTCCAGTTGGAGACCAGTCTGCTTTTCATTAAGAGATTCTGGCCCACAAGATCACAAAAGGACAGAAGGATTCTGGCCTAGGGTTTCTGGGGTGGCCCCTTAGAGACTGTGGGGCAGGCTCTGCTCTTGTCCAAACTGAGCTGAAATTCCACAGAAATAGACTGGATGCCAAAGGGAAGGGGTAACCCATTTAGGACAAGCACCATCAAATGGACTGAGTGTATTTACATCCTTTCTTAAAGTGCTTCAAAGTTATCCTATTCTCACATCTTTACATGGCAACGTAGGGCAAATGTTTATTAACGTCATTTTACAAACAGGTAAATAAGGACACAGGTTTATTGGGCATAACAAGAAAAAAAAACAATATGACAATGTACCTGTTGAAGCAGCTCAGGTGGAAATGTAAGGGTGGCTGCTCAGTGGCCTGCTCTTGGGAGGAAAAGAACAAGGGTGGTGGTCTCCGCAGGGTGACAGGTATTGGGAAGTAGGACTGAACTGATTTTAAAATTTTGGGGGCCAGACTAGGGGTGGGAGTAGGCAAGTGGAGGTTGTTTGAGACTAAATTAGGGCACAAAGCTATTTTGGAACATGAATTAAGCTCAGTGGGTAGAACAGACTATTTTCTCACGGGGTTTTTTCCTCAGCAAGGTGGGAGAGTGGATGGGTCAGGGCTGCATGTCTCCAAGCTTGCTGGCACATCCAATGCACTGATTTTTTAAAAATTGAAGTACAGCTGGCATACAGTATTTTATTGGTTTCAAGTATACAACATAGTGCCTGGACAGCTTTTCATCATGCCTAACAAAGAATATAGAGTGAGGTTTGCATTAGTCAGCCTTCCACTGATGGTAACAGTAGAGTATATTAAAGCCAAGGAGAAAATACTCCACCTACCTCCTCATCAGTTACGATGGATGCAGCGTGTGCACATAGGCATACGTGCTGGTTGTAGGACATGCTCAAGATCAGCACCTGGAATACTGCTGGTGCTAAATAAATGTCTGTCAATAAGCATAGAGTGGCTGATGGAGATGGGGCAGCAGGGGCCTTTGTGCAGGCAGCATTAGCTCATCGGTATAAATTAAATGAAGCCCCAGCTTACTGCCCAAATTCCTCACACCAGTGAAAAAGTGTTTTTAATTGTCAGTGTTTTAATCTGCCGGTCAGCTTGGTCAGTTGCCAGATTGCCAGCAATGTGAAGGGGTTAATGTCAACTTTAAAAATCAGCTTACTCTTCTCTGGGACCACTGGATAAAAATTGAATCCTAGTGGGAAAAGGGAAAAGGAAACATTTGTATACCAGAAGTAGGCCTCTCTGCCAATATTGTAAAAAAATGCCTGTGGCAGTGAGGCTTGCCCCTCATCGAGGCAGAGAAAGGTTATCACCAACTCAAAATACACTACGTTATTAAAAACAGAATTTTAAACCTCAAAAAAGGTAGATTTAAAACTCCCTGATACTCTAGTGCTAGGATTCCTTGTAGCCAGAACAGGATTTTTTCCTGATATAAAGATGATTTGAGTTCTTTTCTTCAGTACTGAGAGTTCCCTTTTAATCACTGCTTGTTTTTTTATTAGTCAGGCCTGTAGTAATGCATTGGGGTAGGTCTACAACATCCCACTTTTCACTCAGTTTGTATTTACTGAATGGGAGCTTCCAGGCCAGTTGGGGGAGGACGCAATTACAAAATAGAATGATGAATGCTCTTCTGAACCAGAGTACAGGGTGTTACCAGCACATAAAAGGGACAATGGCCAAGAGTGGGAAGTGGGGGTCACAGCAAGTTTCCTAGAGGAAGTAATGTTTTAGTTGAGACCTCAAGGATGAGCAGAAGTTAGCGAGGCCAAGAGTTGGGCAAAGAAAGTATCCCTGGCAGAGGGCACAGTCTCTGAAAAGCCTAGGGGTAACAATGACCTGCCCAGGCTCACTCCTATTAGGGTATACAGCAAGCCCTTCTGTACTGGGGCTCTGTGAGAGAACCCAAGGTATCTATTGGGAGAAATGAGAAAACAGTCACTCAAATCATTTCTGTTAGGGCTTAATTCCCTTGTGGAGCGCAGCTAAGAGAGGCACCTGTCAAATAGCGTTCAGCATGTGAGGACAGGTGAGGGTGGGGAGCAAAGCAGAAGGGTCACCAAGGGCCTTGTAAGCCATGTTTGCATTTTGCCATGAAGAGACTGCATGATTACTAAATTGATTCACTGGGTGGATATAGAATAGTTTGCACAATGAACAATAAAAATCTAAAACAAAGCATAATAGATGGCATTAAAACAAAAAATCCCTCAGATTTAAAAAAATCCTAGTTAATCTTTAAGCTTGAGTTCAAGTCTCAATCATTCCTATATTCAGTATTTATGAGCACAAGCTCTGGCTAGCTGCTGGGGACACAAAGAGGCATGATACAGAGTCCCTGCCCTCTAGGATCTTAAGTCTCTTGCTTTAGTCTTTCTGACACATCTTGCCCACCACAACCTCTCCCTTCTTTCAAGGCCTAAAGTAATTACACAACACTCACTCATTTTGGCATCTAGTCTTATTCTCTTTTATGCTGTTATCTAATGTTGCATGTGGACCTACATTATTTTTAGTGAAATAACTCCTGGAGGATAGAATTCATGTCTTTTATTTAATTACTCTTTGCATTATAGAATTAAACAAGGAACTGAGCATGGAGTAAAATATCAAATATTGATTAGATTGAATTCTGCCAAAAAATACACATCTATATTCTATATCCCTAAGTCTTTAAAGCTGAGAACAATTTTGGGATAGGCTTATAAGGGAAAATAAATGTGATCCCAGGATACATGCATGCACACAAAACTTCAAATCAACAATCAATCAACAAAAGTATTTCTTAACACAATTAAAAAAAAAACACCTCTGCATTTATCTCTAGGTGCTTTATTATGGAAAGAGGTTAAGAAATTTAAAGAGCAGCTAAAATTATTATGAGGAACTGAATAACTATTATAATAGCTAATTATCTTAGGCAAATGGTAACTATAAAAAAGAGGTGCAATCAGGCTGTCTGCTCAACTGCAACACTAAGGATAGTTCTGGGAACATTTTCATGATGAGTGAAGGACCTTGGAACAGTAATACCTTTGTGGAAACAATTTTAGAAGACTGGAAACTGAATAAGGTAAAGCTGTGTAGTCTATACGTTTCAGGGGAGAAGGAATTACATTGGGCTTCATCCAGTCTGAACATGACTTGTGACAGAGCTAGATGAGGTTTTCTAAAGAGGAACCATAACAAGAATAAGATGGTACTACTGATGAGGTCACATGAATTTAGTTTGGGAAAATGAAGGCTATGAGGGATGATTATTTTATGATTATGAATGTCACATACACAAGAACCTAGATTTTTTTCTCATCCAAATTTGAAACACTCGGGCCAAAGATGCCTTTACAAACTTGAAAAAATTTAAGGGGAACACATTACACAGTAGAGGTAGTATAGCAAAATGATTGAGAACATGACTTGTGAAAGTCAGACTGCCTGTGTTCATAACCCAACTCTGTCACTTACCAGCTGTGTGACCTGGGGCAAATTTCCTAATGCCCTATATCTCAAGGTTTCTCAACTGAAAAATGGAGGTAATAACACAACCTAGCTCACAAAATTGTGGTGAGGATTTGAACACATGCAAAGTACTCAGGAGATAAAAGGGTCTGGTACATGGTAAGCTCTCGATAAATTCTAGCTCTTTACTACACTTCTAGAAGTCATCACAAAAATTGTGAAACAAATTGATTTTGTAAAGGTTCAAATATGTTTAGGAATGGGAAATCAATATATGGCTATGAACAGAACTGGGACATACCCAACTTTAAGGTTTGTGATGTCTGGACAGGATGACCCCTAAGGCAATGCCCATTTTCCTTAAGTTAACTACTCTAGGAAGTAATGACTATTAGTTTTGGTAGCTTTTTCATTACTTTTGCAAAGGCATAAAAGCAATATGGGAAAAAGGGATAGAGAGGAGAGAATCAGATCTGCAGGCAAAGTGATATTCTCAGAAATACCATTGTGATCAGATGTGCTAATGTGGTGACGCTCCCGTTTTTGGCTGAGTTCTTCTAGGATTTCACATCTATTAAAAGGCAACAGGTAGGGGGTGGTTGGCTGGCCCAGCACACCGCCTTCCATTATGGCACTTTCCCCTTCACCCACTGTACTCCACAAAGGCTGCCTTTCGGTTCCAGGACCAGGCTCTTTCCTGCCTTATCCCCTTCTGTCTGGAACACTGTACCTTCTTCACTACCTTTGTGTGGTTACTTCTTCCTTACCCTTAAATTCCCAACTTAAAAGTAGCCACTCCTGAGGCCCTTATAAAAAGTAGGTCTCAAAATATATAAAGAGCTCATGTGCCTTAACAAAAAAAAAGCAAATAATCCAATTAAAAAATGGACAGAGGATCTGAACAGACACTTCTCCAAAGAAGAACTTCAGATGGCCAACAGGCACATGAAAAGATGCTCCACATTGCTAATCATCAGAGAAATGCAAGTTAAAACCACAGTGAGGTATCACCTCGCACCAGTCAGGATGGCCAACATCCAAAAGACAAACAACAAATGCTCGCGAGGATGTGGAGAAAGGGGAACCCTCCTACACTGCTGGTGGGAATGTAAATTAGTTCACCCACTGTGGAAAGCAGTATGGCGGTTCCTCAAAAAACTAAAAATAGAAATACCATTTGACCCAGGAATTTCACTCCTAGGAATTTACCTTAAGAATGCAGGAGCCCAGATTAAAAAAGACATATGCACCCCTATGTTTAATGCAGCACTATTTACAATAGCCAAGAAATGGAAGCAACCTAAGTGTCCATCAGTAGATG
Organism: Manis javanica; assembly: GCF_040802235.1. Taxonomy (NCBI): domain Eukaryota; kingdom Metazoa; phylum Chordata; class Mammalia; order Pholidota; family Manidae; genus Manis; species Manis javanica. The sequence continues at coordinate 112,527,787 of NC_133165.1, forward strand.
AATGGATAAAGATGATGTGGTACATATACACAATGGAATATTATTCAGCCATAAGAAGAAAACAAATCCTACCATTTGCAACAACGTGGATGGAGCTAGAGGGTATTATGCTCAGTGAAATAAGCCAGGCGGAGAAAGACAAGTATCAAATGATTACACTTATCTGTGGAGCATAAGAACAAAGCAAAAACTGAAGGAACAGAACAGCAGCAGAATCACAGAAACCAGGAATGGACTAACAGTTACCAAAGGAAACTTAATCTTTAATCTTGAGTTCAAGTCTCAATCATTCCTGGGGAATGTGGGGTTGGGGGATAAGGGAGGGGTAAGGGGATTAAGGGGCATTATGATTAGCACACATAATGTAGGGGGGGCACAGGGAAGGCAGTATAGCACAGAGAAGACAAGTAATGATTCTATAGCATCTTACTATGCTGATGGATAGTGACTGTAATTGGGTGTGCAACAGGGACTTGATAAGGCGGGAATCTAGTAACCACAATGTTGCTCATGTGATTGTATATTAATGATACCATAAAAAAAAAGGTCTCATTATTTTGTCTCAGCACCCAGTTTGCCTCCTGCACAGCCTAGCACTTACCACAATTTGTAATTATTTTATTTATTTGTTTTTAATATCCTCCCCACTAAATAGCTCCAAGATGGCAAATAAACATCTATGTTTAATATATCATCTTAAGTTAAGCGTAATACATGGACTAGCACAGAGCAAGCACTCAAAAAATATCTGTTTAATGAGTCATGAAGCAATGACTCCTAGGATCCCTTTCCACTAAGATGAATTTTTATCAGATAACATAGAAAAAATTCCCAGTGTAAAGAGGGAGTTGTTTATTTATGGGTCTGGAAAATAAGTAATGCCTTACTATGATGAAACTAACCAGATGGCTCCATTCCAAGTTTAGTTAAAACTTGACTGATGTAATGTATTAGTGACTAGCACCTTCCCCAACAGTGACTTTGTAAGTTTTGTTTTCAGATTTGCCTTACGCATTCTAACAACTGGTGTTGTAGGCCCAAACTTTTGTCCAATAATGAATTGGTTATATAACAATTATTTGAGATTAAAAACACAGATTTTAAAATCAAAACCCCAGAAGATTCTTATTTAGTACTTGTGTAATGAGGCTCTAGAATCCAAATATTTACAACTGTGCTTATTTTGAATAGATAATATATGTGTGTAGAATAAAATCCAAAGGTACCAAAAGGTGTATAGCAAAGCCTCTCTTCCACTCCTGTCCTCTGTCCATCAAGTTCCCCTTTCCATAAACTACCAACTGTTACAATTTCTTATGTATTCTTCCAGATAAATATTTACCTAAGCAAGCATGTATAAATTCTTTGTTTTAAACACAGTCCCCTATTTAAAAAGAACTGTTCTAATTTTGTGTTTTCTATTCCCACGTAACAATGTATGTTGAAAATGAAGTTATCTGTATTTTTAACAAGTATCCTAGGGGATTCTCATTTGAAGCCAAATACAGGAATCATTCAGGGTTAGGAGGTAAGTTCAACTCACTGATACATTGGAAAATCAAGGACATTGAAAAGATGCCCTCAAAAGTAGCCTTGCTTACTTGACCCCTGCCCTCATCTCTTCAAGATGAACTAAAACATTCTCTAATGTCTCCATAGAAGCCAGGAAAAAATTAACCCTTCAGACGGATTTTCCCAAAGTTGTTCGGTTTTTAATTTCTGTAATCCTTTCACCTGACCCATTGTCACCTGAAATCACAAACCTGACAATTTTTATGTTATACAAGACATTTGTTATTTGGGTTATAGCGACGTTTGACCTACACTGAGCTAGAGCTGATTTTCTCTCCCAGCGGTTAAGTAGTTTAATGGAGCACAACCGAAATACTTACCTTACTAATCCTGACTGACACAACCGTGTGCAGTCCTCCCCTGGAATTGTTTTCTTGGGCAATAGCAATTTACTTAGAAACTGTTGAGAACATTAATTGTCAGGTCGAACTTGGTGAATTCTCTTGTTCGGGCTCCAGTAGACCCGACTTCACCTCTATCTGGGGGTACAGGCAAGGCCCCCGCGCAGCGCTAGCTTTCTCTTCCCACCTACCCCAGACACTGCAGAGTTTCTTTTTGGTACAGAAGGAAGGCTCTCGGAGGGCCACCCAAGAATCTCCTCCGCAGTGTCCCTTTCCTACTCTGGGCACCGCGCGGGAGGCATCCCCACCTCCCCTGTACTGCACTGGGGAAGGAGGGTAGAGGCTCCCAAGCGAGGCAGGGGACCCGCCGGGCTCCAGCGCCGGCTTACACCTCGCGGCTGAAGGGGCTCTTAAGGGCCAAGGGAGGGCGTGACTCCTCCGTCCTTTCTCCCTAGATTCAAACATTAAGACGGGAGAGTGGGGCTTAAGGGGCCAAACCTCAGACCCCTCCTTTTTCCATTTGGGCTTTTCTCCATTCTCTGGGCCCCGCATCTCCCCTTGAGCGGTGGCCAGGCTTCTTCACTCGGCCGGCCGGCCCGGCCCCCTCTCGCCCACCTCCGACCCTCCGCCAACGCCCTCACCCAGCATGATGGGGCTGAGCCGCCGGGCCAAACCCTTGGACAGGTCGTACACGTAGAGTTTCACTGGATAGACATTCGGCGCCTCCATCAGGACCCGTGGCGGTGGGGGCTACGAAGTCCCTCGGGCACCCGGCAACAGCTTGGACCTTCCCGTACCTGACGGGGGTGTGGTGCGGAGGGAGCGGGGGAACCGAGCCCGGACCCGGCCTGAGGGGCGGGGGAAAGGGGGTCTTGCGCTGCTCGCACCCGCGCACCCGCGTGCCTGCCACCGGCAGCGACTACTGAGAGGTGACAAGCGGGGACGGGCAGGGTCCGCGCGAAAGAGGGGACGTCGGCGGGGACGCACTCTCGCGCATGTGCTTTCGGTCCAGACGGGCGGCGAGGGGCGGGATTTTTGTGGGATGGGGCGGGGCTTTGGCGGACACTGTGGTGATAGTTTGGCAAGTGTGTTGAAAGCGGGCGGCCGGGGCAGGCGTGTCAGCTGAACGCGACAGTGCACATAATGCGTGATGACGTTAGGGGCGTTGATTGGGCGAGAGAACCGGAGCCCGCGCATGCGCGACGCCCGGCCTCGAAGACGTTGCTTTCTTCCTTGAGGCAGGTAGGCGGTTTGGAACTGCTCTCTGTGCTGCGGGACTGTTGCGCGCTGGCCAGGGCTCACCTCCACGTGTTTCGCCCACTCAGTCTTGCGCGTCCCCCTAGCCGCGCCGAGGGTAGTGTCAGCCAGAAGTGTGCGGACCTGAGCGATGAAGACAGCCTCCGGTTCCGGGTCTTTCTTTTCGGTGGAGGCGGCAGCCGGCCTTGGGCATGGCTGGTCAGGGGCTGAGGGAAGTTTTGAGGGGAAAATGAGAACAAGTGGGTCCGCGAGAATGACGGAGTGCCCTGGAGTGGGAATTTCTTAATCCAGATGGTGCTGGAGGTGGGAAGGGACCTCCAGGTCGGGCCGCCCCGGCGCTCGGACCTCCAGAGCGGCCACCCCCAGCCCTTGAGAGAGAGCCAAGGTGAGGCTGCGGCTGGAATGATGCCCATGCCTATTTCCTTGTGCTTCTCAGTTAGCGAGAGCTCGGCGAGGCAGCAGGATCCGGCAGCCACACCCCTCCCGAGTCATCCCAAGCCCTTAGGACGGATCCCAAAAGAACCTAGGACTCGATTTTTTAGGATTAAATTTATTCGTTGCTGATCTCAACTTTCTTTCACCTAGTGATCAGTAATCAACATGTCAGGGTGGGACTCTTACTACAAAAACGAGGGCCATGAAGAAGAAGAAGGAGAAGAAGAAGAAGAGGGCCTTGAAGCAGGCAGTAAGTGACTTTAACACGTACTGCTCTGTGTGTAGATTTTCCTTGGCATCTCTGCTGGGTAACCTTTGTGGTCCAATGGCCCACGCACGGTTCTCCCCCCAGGGAATTTCAATTACACTGCAGAGTTACACTAGGTGTTCAGGTCCTTCTTTAGTCTATGGGACATTCCTAGCCTTAAACTTTTACTGGGCACTGACATCTACTGGACTCCAATAGGTGACCTTGAATATTGGTATCCTTTGTCACCTAGGTGGTTCAGGTAAGCCCCTTTCTCATCCAGGAAGGTAGTTTTACTCACTCTAGGACTTCAGTGTAAAAATGCCTTTACCTTACAATAACTAGCAACCAAAGAATAAACATTAACAACCTAGTAACAAGAATCATTCACTCAAAGTATCCTCCAGGTTTGGGAGTATATGTACAGGCAACACAGTCATTTATAGGACAAAGAAAGAGAAAAGTGGTATGTGTAATCTACATCCTGGCTAATTTAAGTCCTGGGATAAAAGTGAGAAGCATAGGAAATTTAAAAAATTAATAAAGAGAAAATTTATTTAAAAAAAAATCTATTATAATCTACATAACCTACCCCCCTAACAGAGCTGCTACCAGCATTTTGGCATTTTGCATATTTCCTTCATAGATCTTTCATTCTGATATTTCCTGGCTACTTATGTCTGTTATTTTTATGTATTTGGTTTTTTAAAAAGTTGGAATCCCAGTGCATATAGTACATTTTTTTCATTTTAATTTACACCAGTCTTTTTGCAAAACTAATTTTAAACATGTATGTGTAATTTTCTGTTCTTTTTTCCTTACTGTATTATAGATACATCTTTCCATGTAACTACTTAGTCTTTGTAACTCAAATGTACTGTAACTTATTCCATCTACTTGTTATTGGACATTTTAGGTATTTTCAGTTTCTCATTTTAATAAACAACATTGTGGAAAATTTATAAGGGTTTTTACCATATCTTATTTTCTTAAGATAAATTAATTGCTAAGAGGTAGAATTTACTGGGTCAAGCTAGAATTTTTGTTTAAGTCTCTTGACACATATTCCCATATTATTGTACAAAAATGGGTAATTAAATTTATTGTATTAAGAAGCAGCCATGTCAAAAAGGGAGACAACCAGACATAATAAGCCTTTTTATGAAAACCTCAACACCACCTATGATGTAATCATGATGGAAAAAGAAAAAAGAAAACCTGAATCTGATGAAGTGTCTGTAGGTCTTCAGTAGGAAAGACAGACGACTATGTTAATCTACACTAAAGGAATTTTGTGGTGGTATGTGTAGGTTACATAATCAAGCTGGAAAACTATATGCCACAACATCCTGATTCTTCAACAAGTAAAGAAGAGACAGAAGATGGAATGGGTATCTGTAGAGTAAGAGGCTTCAAAAACATTTTTTTTAAAGGCTAAGTAATGTTTACAAATGTTCAATTGTATGATTGAACTATATAGAAAAATAAGGAACTGATTACTAAAAGTCAGGATAGTAGTTAACTCTTGGGGAGGAGGGTGGGCATTGTATTTGGGAGAGAACATGGGGAGGGCCTCTGGGGTGACTGGCAAGATTCAATTTCTGATGTGGGTTGTAGTTTTAAAGGTGGTCATCTTATAATAATTCATCAGGTTATACTTTGCTTAATGGGCTTTTCTGCTATTTGTTTTATATGAACAATAAGCATGATAACTATGAATACAAGGGCAAACATTTCCTTCCATTTTTTTCCCTGTAGGAGAATATGGATATTCAGGAAGAGATAGTTTGATTTTTTTGGTTGATGCTTCTAGGGCCATGTTTGAATCTCAGGGTGCAGATGAATTAACTCCTTTTGACATGAGCATCCAGGTAAGACTACCTTTTTATTTCATTAAAAACAACAACAACAAAAGGTATTAATACTACTCTAAAAAAATATGGACTCTCTGAAAAGTCTGTGAATGAGTAATGGTGGTTAGCCTCCCAGGATGGTTACTGATACTGGCAACTGACAGAGAGTAGCACGGTTGGAGAACAGGCTCATTTTATTCTGGTTTGAACTTCGGACCCTAGGAATACATTGTGTCCACCTCCTGCATTTGCCCCAGTAGTAGAAATGGGCTGCTCCTTCTGTAGAGATGAGTGTAAAGGAAGAAAGGAAGTTCTGGAAATTATGATGTGGAAATGAGTTCTCTTATCAGTGATATTTAGAAGTTTAATATTATCTGTGGTTGAAAAAGATTAATATGACAAGAAGACAACCTAATTTAAAGAATGGGCACAGGACTTGAATGTATATTTCTCTAGAGATATATATATGGCCAACAAGCACATGAAAAGATCCCCGACATCTGTAGTGTTTGGAGAAATGCAAATCAAAATCCCAATGAGGTATCACACCCACTAGGATGGCTATACTTTTTTTAAAAAAGAACATTAGAATTGTTCTCGAGGATGTGGAGATACTTGAACCCTCATATATTGCTGGTAGGAATGTGAAATAGATCAGCTGCTGTGCAAAACAGACTGGTTGTTTCTCAGATTTAAACAGAATTACTGTTAACCCAGTAAGTCCTGTCCCAGGTGTATTCCCGGTAGAATCAAAAAGAAGTACTTAAATCCTGATTCTGCTGCTTACAAACTGTATGGCACTAGAGTTGCTGAACATCTTGTGATCTGTTTTCTCCTCTGTGAAATGGAGAGAATAATAGTACCTACCTCACCAAGTTGGTGTGAAGATTATATTTTTGTTTTATAAATTGTATAATTCACAAAACATAAAATTAATCCTTTTAGATGTATGAAGATAGTCATTAACAGTGTTGTGCAACCAATACCACTTCTGTCTCATTTCAGAACATTTTGACTGGATAAACAAAACTCATATATACTGTTTTTATACATAATACTATCCAGCCAAAAAAAGGAATGAAGTACTGATACATGCTGTGAGGTGAAGGAACCTTAAAACTGTATATTAGAAACTAGACAGAAGATCATATATGTTGCTATTTATCTGAAATATAAAATAGATAATCCAAGAGAATGCAGGTGTGGTGGTTACCGGGGGTCAGGGGGAGGAAGGAATGGGGAACAACTGCTTAATGGGTATGGAGTTTGCTTTTGAGGTGACGTGTTTTGGAACTAGATAGAGGAGATGATTACAAAGCACTGTGAGTTTGTTAAATACACTGAATTGTTTGCTTTAAAAAGGTTAATTTTGTTATGCAAATTTCACCTCAGTTGAAAAGATTACTATTACTTCTTAGAGAAGAATTTCTAAAGACTTACTATGTATCTCATGTCTCATATTTTTAGAGCTTGGAACCAAACAGAAGTGTCTCATGTTCTGATTTGCACACAAACAGTTCTTGCAGTTGGTAAATCAGAATATCTTGCATCTAGAAAAAAGAATTGATAAAAACAATCCGTAACTTCAAAGCTGTGGTTTTCAAACTTTAACCTACATCAGAATCACCTGGAAGGCTTATTAACACAGATTGCAGGACCTTATCCCAGAATCAGATTCTGATTCTGTAGGTCTAGAGCTGGGACCAAGAAATTGAATTTCTGTCAGGTTCCCAGGTGACGCTGATATTGCTGGTTTGGAGATCACTCTTTACCTCTTTTGGATCATGGACTTCTTTGAGGAGGTGATGAAAGCTATGTACCCTCTTCTCAGAAAGATACACTCCCAATTCTATATGCAATTTCAAAGGGTCCATGGAATCATTCCTTGATGCCTAAAGAACACAGAAGAAAATGTAGTACTATGTAGTGAGCAGGTGAGACATCCATGGGTGAGCAAAATGTACTTGATAAGAAGCAATGAAAAGCATTTTCTAAAATTCTGAGATTTTTGTTTTTGTTTTTAATCCTTAGAGCCTAAAAGAAGCCCTCACCAAATTTTAAGTTTGTAGATTGCTCAAATAATAGATGAAAATATTTATAGAAATAACAACTTGCCATGCAGATTATTGTCATTGACCAGACATGCTAAAAGTTCTGCATTTAAGGAGAGAATTGCTGTGGAGGAAGGCCAGTTAGAGTCTCAAGTAGGATGTGTAGGGGGTTTCGCCACGGTTGGTTTATTCCTCTGCTTTGCAGATTTGGAAACTTAATTTTGTCATTGTCCCCAGAATTAAAAAGACCACCAGGACTGATCAATTCTTATGAGATACTAATTTACCATATGCTGCCATTAGTTTAAATGGGTAGATAGAACTTTTCTGGGATATTAATATCTTTAATTGTGTAATTAAGCAAATTTTATTTCAGATGATGCTGTTAGTAGTTATAGGCTTACTTTCAGGTCACATATACTTATTGTTAGCTTAAATATTATATATGTAATTATATATGTAAATTCTGCTTCTTGGTATCAGGATGCTTGAGGAAAAATCAAGTAGTCTTTCCCAACTCAGCCAATTAAGTAAGTGATATCAGTGCAACTCATCCTAGGTTTTCTGGTTCCAATACGGGCTTTTTACCCCCAGAAGCAGAATTTCCTCCCCGAATATATATGTTTTTAATTCTCTGAATCTTATGGTAGGGACAGCTCATAGTTCTGTTATATACTTAACACGCTCTACTTTTTATTATAGCATTATATATATGCCCCTCATTCTCACTGAGTTCCCTGAAGGTAGGGGTCATGTCTTATTCTAATGCCATGTACAAATTCAGCAAATACTTATGAGCACCTACTCCATGCCAGGCACAGTTTAAGTTTCATGGCAAATAGTTAAATACTGAATTTTTATTTTATTTTTTCAGTGTATTCAGAGTGTGTACACCAATAAGATCATAAGCAGTGATCAAGATCTCCTGGCAGTGGTGTTCTTTGGGACCAAGAAGGACAAAAATTCAGTGAATTTCAAAAATATTTACGTCTTACAGGAGTTGGATACTCCAGGTCAGTAGTAGCCTAAGGTCACCCTTTCTGTTACACAAGAAGGTCACTATCCTGAACAGAAGGAAGCAGATGACATCTTGACTAAGAGTATGCTTTCCTGCACAAGGGGCTTCTTACTGAGATGACTTTTGCTGTATGAGCTCAGCAGCTCTGTGGTGGAGAACAGGGGCCCTTCTGTTAACCTCTCAAAGGCAGCCACTGACACTGTTTTGATTTTCGTGCCTGTTTGATTCCCTGTCTCTGATCAGGTGCTCAACGAGTGGTGGCGCTTGACGAGTTTAAGGGGCAGCAGGGACAGACACGTTTCCAAGACCAAATTGGCTACGGATGTGACTACTCACTAAGCGAAGTGCTGTGGGTCTGTGCCAACCTCTTCAGTGATGTCCAGGTCAAGATGAGCCATAAGAGGATCATGCTGTTCACCAATGAAGATGACCCCCACGGCAGTGACAGTGCCAAAGCCAGCCGAGCCAGGACCAAAGCCGGGGATCTCCGGGACACAGGTCAGCACTTCCTTGTTCTTCTGAATTGGCACTTACTTTTATTGCTTCTTTAAAGGTGATGGCAAACATTTGCTTTTCACCATTCAAAGTAAAATGAAAGAGTAAAGTGAAGCCGGTGGTGATGGTTGTGTCACCTTCCCACTGAGAATGGCCAGGCCATGGGCTGCCTAAAGCACTCCCCCAGAATTAAATGCTGCCATGAATGGTGGTCTGAAGTCATTACAGCAGCTGATTCCATTAGCCACTTTCCCTAAGTCCTGAAAATGTTAATAATCAATTGGGTTCTCTGGGGCCTTTTACAAGCATATTTGACCTGAAGTAAAAAAAAATTCTTCCTTGCTGAAAATGGTTCGTTTCCTCTCACGTTTGTCTAACTTTTCCCCAGGTATCTTCCTGGACTTGATGCACCTGCGGAAACCCGGGGGCTTTGATATATCCTTATTCTACAGAGATGTCATCAGCGTAGTGGAGGATGAGGACCTTGGTGTTCACTTCGAGGAATCGAGCAAGCTGGAAGACCTGCTGCGGAAGGTTCTGGCCAAGGAGACCAGGAAGCGGGCCCTGTGCAGGTGTGCACCAAGCCCAGACCAACACCATGAGTCCCCTCCTAACCATAGGCATTGCATCGCCTCAACCTCTCTGGCTGCCTAACTTTGGGCCGTGCTCCATTCTTTTCCTCTAACACACTTGCTTTGTTTCAGGATAGCACAAGCTGTTTGCTTCTCTGTCTCTAGAATGACCTGGTAGGCCATTACTCCAAAATAACACAGCTCTCCACTGCCTTGGGGTGAACCGCTGTGGCCTACCAGATTGGTTGCACTAACAGCGCATTGTCTGCATTCTTCTCATCTATAAGTTGGGGGTGGCTGCAGTACCTGGTCTAGAGCACAACTCAATTAATGTCAGCTATTATCAATCCTGTTAAAATTGTGTCACTCAGATTTCTTAAAAACTTGAGACTGTAGGAGCTAGATCATTAGATTATCTTCTATCTAGAGAGCTTTGCATTAGAATCCTCAGGGCTCCTCAGTGTTTCTCCCTAAGGAGCATTGGCTTCCATTTTAGACTAGTTTCCTCAGTATAGGGGAATATGACCATTGGTAGTTTTTGAGCAATTTTCAAGAGATTACTGACCACTTTCCTAGAAAACCCATGAAATTGTTTTAAGTACACTAAGAACCAGCTCACTGCTCCAGCTGTGGTTTCGTCATTGCTCTCCTTTTCTCCCTAGGAACTATTTCTCTTCAGACAAGCACCGTGTCCCTCTCTCCCCTTCCTGAAATAACAAGATATTGTTAATACTGTCATGTGGACATCCTCCACACATTTGGGTGGGGATGGCAGGGAGGATAAAAGAGCAGTTCAAAGTACGTCCTAGAATCGGATTGGCTTAGATTCTGGTCCTGGCCTCTCTGCTGTGTGACCCAGGGCAAGTCATGTAACTTCTCTGGGCCTCAGTAAAATGTGTGCAAAAATGGCACTGCCTCATAAGGATGGCTGTGATTAAATGGGGTAACCTAGACATAGTGCTTGGTACATAGAATTATTTATAAATGTTAGCTGTTCTGTTTGTGGAAGAGTTGTTACAGGATACTTGGGACAAGTAATAATATACTCGAGCTGTTTGAGAACTAATAATACTTAGGCCTAGGACCTAGAAAGTTATTAAACTTGTTCTTACTATAATCAGGTAATAGAATTATTTTATTTCATGGTTATTGTGTGCCAGGCACTGTCCTAAGTTCTTTGTTAACATATTAACTCTTTTAATCTTTGACTACCCTTTGAGGTAGGTTGAAACCTAACCTTTAGTAACATTTATTAACCTCAAAACATTTCAGATGAAGTTAAACATATTCAGCAACTTGCTTTACACTGTGGGCTTCTACATTTTCCTTGCTAAGGTATGACATTAACTATATGAAGTTACACTGTGACTTCATCTTAATTTAGGATGACATTAAGGTCAAAGGCGCTTTATAAGTATGAAAATTAAGACAGATTTGGAGGAGTAAAGGATTTGCTATTTTGTGTTAGAAATAGAAATAAGGTCACTTGAAGTCTGAGGCTAGAGTGGACCACATGGAAAAGTGCTCTTTTGCAGGATAATAAAATTTAGAGGACACAACAGTTTTTTTTTTTTAATGACTTTTGAAGATAGGGCAGGTTTTTAATTGGTTACATTTTTTGTCAGCTCTCCTTTGGCAGCCTTTAGACAACTGAGCTTAGCACCCAATAAGCCAGAGTAATTTAAGGTTGGAAGCCAGCAAGTGGTTGGTGTTAGTAATGCTCACCTGTTACTCACACTCATCTGTGGGCCACATCATGCACTGCAGTTGATCTGAAGGTATATTAGGTGCTTGTCCAGGTACCAAAATTTCTAGTTAAGGCTCTGCCCTAAACCATGTGCTTCCAACTATTGTAAACCAATACAACTTGATGTAACTCACTTAGACATGTTCTCTTCTTTAAAGTATAAATACTTATAAATATTCCACAGTAGTGGAGATTAAGTTATTAACTTGAGACTTCTTTTCTGATAAAAGTATTTAAAGTTATAAACTTCCCTCTGAGCACTCTCTTAGCTGTGTCCTATAGCTTTTGAAATACAGTCTTTTCACTTTCATTGAGTTTAAATAATGTTGTTTCCCTTGTGATTTCTTCTTTGATCTCTTGTATTATTTAGACATATATTGTTTAATTTACAAATATTTGAGGTTTTCCTAGATTTCTTTCTGTTGTGGATCTCTGACTGACTTATAATTTTGGTTAAAGAACATACTTTGTGTGATTTCAGTCTTAGATGTATTTAGACTTGTTTTGTGGCCTGGCATGTGGTCTATCCTAGCGAATGTTCCACATGTGCTTGAAAAGAATGTAAGATGGGTCATTTTTATGTTCTGCTGTTGTTCACAATACATACTGTAAATATTTTTGCACACTGTCATTGTAGAACATGTTTTCTAGAGGTCCTATTGCTGCATAAGAATTCTGTATAAATACTCTGAAGCATATATTGTAATGGAAAAGTATGAGCTTTGATTAACATTCTTCCAAAGCTGCAGTGAGGGAAGGTTTCATTGAGAAATAGTTTCATTGTTGAAAGAACAGAGAAGGGATACTAGACTAGCAGAAACAACAGATAATCAATAAGTACTTACAGAGTAATAATTATGACAATGACATGAGAGTAGTTATAAGGTGATTGGTTTAGTGCTGGGCTCAATAGTGATTTTTATTACACTTGTTTTATTAAACTTGTTCTTACTATAATCAAGTAATAGAATTATTTTATTTCATGGTTATTGTGTGCCAGGCACTGTCCTAAGTTCTTTGTTAACATATTAACTCTTTTAATCTTTGACTACCCTTTGAGGTAGGTTGAAACCTAACCTCTTCATAATTTTAGGCATTTATTATATTCTGAAACTGATTTTTGTGGTATAGACCCCAAGATGGTATAGCAAATGCCATTCTATTGTATTATTAAAATGCATTGTATTTATATTCTAAGAGCTTGAGTGCCATGAAGGAATTTTAGATGGAAAATAGAGCCTTTTGGTTTGTTCTTTAAAAAATTTTTCTCTCTTCCAGGTTGAAGCTTAAGTTCAATAAAGATATAGCACTCACTGTCGGCATTTATAATACGGTCCAGAAAGCAGTCAAACCTTCTCCAGTGAGGCTTTATCGGGAAACAAATGAGCCAGTGAAAACCAAGACCCGGAGATTTAATGTAAATACAGGCAGTTTGCTTCTGCCTAGTGACACCAAGAGGTCTCAGGTAAGTCTGCTCTCCTGCTGAAATTTGTCCCATTGAAGTTAACAGGGTGGGAGACATGATCAGCCTAACCAGTCAAATAACTTTCATGTGTGCCTCTTTCTAGCCAAGCTGTTAAAACACAAAGTCATTACCCTTTGTAACTGTGGTATCTAGGTTAGTGATACCTTGTGAGCTAGAAAACTAGAGCCAGGGTTTGAAAGAGATGTCAGTGAAAACTGCAGCCCTGGATCACCCCTGCTGGTGCAGCTCTGGGCCTGGCAGTCTAATTCCTTGCTCAAATACAATAGCAGAAAATGCTTTATATACTTAGCAAGGGAGAGGGAAAGTGTGTTAGGTGTGAAGTATACTCTTTTTTTTTTTTTTTTAGCAAGAAAAGACTTCTTTTTTGCTAAACCAAATTTTTCCTGTTCTTTGAAGTGATGCATGTATGCCTTTTTTCAAGGCAGATGAAGAATGCAGAACATTATCTTTCTTCATCCTCTCACTTTTGTTCACTCTGTGTAAGGATCTGATATCTAAAATTGAAGTCAAATGTCATCCTTTTTAATTGTGTGAAATGTGGGGAGAATCTGAGATATTGCATGAATTTTTGAACTTCAAAGATCAACTAAGTGATTGAAATATTTTGATTATTCAACTCATGAGACGTTTTTTTGAGCACAAACTTCAAGCAGTGTTTTGCCTTCCTTTCTGAAGACAACTAATTTCCTCTTCCATTCTGGAAGGAACTTGTTTTCCATGCTGGTTTATTCATAGGCAGGATGGTCACTAAGTTTCTTCCTTGATTTATTGTGCCTACCAAAAAAAACCTTGAGGGCTCTGTTTTTCAAAAAATTTAAATTTGACTCTGGTACCAATCACATGTCTAGGATCAAGATACAAACTTTGAAGATTGGGAGTAATTCTTTTGTGTGTGTGCATGCGTGTGCGTGCTCACACACCTCCCACACTGAGACCAGCACTGTACTGGCATGGGTCCTCTCAATAAACAGCTATAGTTGGAACATCCTCTGTGTCAGGGATGATGCTGAGAGTTCAGTGCATTTTATATATTTTATTTTTAATTTTTTTTGTGTGTGTCATTAATATACAATTACATGAGCAACATTGTGGTTACTAGATTCCCCCCATTATCAAGTCCCCACCACATACCCCATTACAGTCACTGTCCATCAGCATAATAAGATGCTATAGAATCACTACTTGTCTGTGCTATACTGCCTTCCCTGTGCCCTGCCCCTGCTATATTATGTGTGCTAATCGTAATACCCTTTACTCCCCTTCTCCCTCCCTTCTCCCCACCCAGTCCCTTTCCCTTTGGGAACTGTTAGTCCATTCTTGGGTTCTGTGAGTCTGCTGCTGTTCTGTTCCTTCAGTTTTTGCTTTGTTCTTATGCTCCACAGATCGGTGAAATCATTTGGTACTTGTCTTTCTCCACCTGGCTTATTTCACTGAGCATAATACCCTCTAGCTCCATCCATGTTGTTGCAAATGGTAGGATTTCTTTTCTTCTTATGGCTGAATAATACTCCATTGTGTAATACTCCACATCTTCTTTATCCATTCATCTACTGATGGACACTTAGGTTGCTTCCATTTCTTGGCTATTGTAAATAGTGCTGCAATAAACATAGGGGTGCATATGTCTTTTTGAGACTGGGAAACTGCATTCTTAGGGTAAATTCCTAGGAATGGAATTCCTGGGTCAAATGGTATTTCTATTTTGAGTTTTTTGAGGAACCTCCATACTGCTTTCCACAATGGTTGAACTAGTTTACATTCCCACCAACAGTGTAGGAGGATTCCTCTTTCTCCGCATCCTCGCCAGCATTTGTTGTACCTATTCTTTTCTATGTTGGCCATCCTAACAGGCGTGAGGTGATATCTCATTGCGGTTTTAGTTTGCATTTCCCTGATAATTAGCAATGTGGAGCATCTTTTCGTGTGCCTGTTGGCCATCTGAAGAGTTCAGTGCATTTTAAACGAGGGAAGGAATAAATGCTTGAAGAGTATAGCTTTTAACAGCACAGAGGGACAAGTTTAAAGTCCAGTTCTGTTGTATTGAGCTTTAGTTCATTCATCCATAAAACAGGTCCTAACATCTACTGCCTAGGAGCATTACAGAAGATCAGTTGGATGGCAAAAGGAAGGTGCCTGGCAGGTACTCAGTAAGTGTTAATTCCCTGTGGTAGGTGTAAGATGCCCCCGTTGAGCCATCTTCCCACTCCTTAGAAAACAGCTGATTTTAACTTGGTAGTGTCATGTGGCAACTTTTTTCCATCCCCATGAGTCCCCTTACGTGGCCCTCATTTGTTCCCCTCCTTTAGACCTTTGGGAAGCGTCAGATTGTACTGGAGAAAGAGGAAACGGAAGAGCTCAAACGGTTTGATGAACCAGGTTTGATCCTCATGGGTTTCAAGCCCTTGGTGATGCTGAAGAAGCACCATTACCTGCGGCCCTCCCTGTTCGTGTACCCCGAGGAGTCCCTGGTGAATGGTAAGTGGCATGGACCAGGGGTAAATGGGTAAGTCATGCAGAAGGCCATTTTCTGAGCAGCATTTCCCAAATGGGTGCTGCTTGGAAGCTATCTAGGATGTGCTAGTGGGGTATATTGAAAGTGTTTCATGTGCAAATAAATTTTGGAAATGTGGGACTAAATGGAAGTTAAAGAGGTTTCTTTAGGACCTGTAATACACTGGTGTGCATTGTGAATATCCAGGAGGGGAAATGAGGTTAGCATTTTAAAATCTTATTTCCTATGGAATTCTTTCTTTGAGGCATCAGATAGTTGGAAAAATCAAAAATAAGACCAGCTTCTTCCCTTGTGTTGGCAATTAAGGGTGATATGAACTCAGATGTTTTGTTTATTTTTGCTGTCCAGACCTGTATTCCTCTGTGCTGTAGCTAATGAATGCCCTGGGTCTGACCTCATTGGTTCTTATTAGCAACTGGGCCTTATGTCATTAGCCTAATACAGTAAAAGTGAACTGACGGTAGGAAGTCACACTGCTAAATGGAGCATTCGAGGCATCCAACCTCATTCCTTTCCTTTCTAAGTCTCTGCTGCCCCCACTTTCCCCTCAGCTCTGGGTCCATCACCCCTTAACTACTGAAATATCATAAGCCCTTTTAAGAAAATGGGGGGAATTGTAGGCTTATAATGGGCTAAGAGGGAAGGAAGGAGGAGCACCGTTAGGATGTAGACCCCTGGGATGTTTATTTTTCAGGGAGCACAACCCTGTTCAATGCGCTGCTCACCAAGTGTCTGGAGAAGGATGTTGTGGCAGTGTGCAGATACACCCCTCGCCAGAACATCCCCCCTTATTTTGTGGCCTTGATACCACAGGAAGAGAAGCTGGATGATCAGAAAGTTCAAGTGACTCCTCCAGGTATGTGGAAGAGAGATTTTCTGTGCTTCTGAACCTTGCTCAGCCTTCAGAATCACCCATGGGATTCCAACTCGGACCTGCTGAATCAGAGTCTCCTGGGAAATGTGTATTTTTTTTTTTTTTTTTTGAGAGGGCATCTCTCATATTTATTGATCAAATGGTTGTTAACAACAATAAAATTCTGTATAGGGGAATCAATGCTCAATGCACAATCATTAATCCATCTCAAGCCTAATTCTCGTCAGTCTCCAATCTTCTGAAGCATAACAAACAAGTTCTTACATGGTGAACGAATTCTTACATAGTGAATAAATTCTTACATGGTGAACAGTACGAGGGCATTCATCACAGAAACTTTCGGTTTTGATCATGCATTATGACCTATAAACAATCAGGTCAAATATGAATATTCGTTTGATTTTTGTACTTGATTTATATGTTGATCCCACATTTCTCCTATTATTATTATTATTTTTATTTTTAATAAAATGCTGAAGTGGTAGGTAGATGCAAGATAAAGGTAGAAAACATAGTTTAGTGCTGTAAGAGGGCAAATGTAGATGATCAGATGATCAGGTGTGTGCCTATGGACTAAGTATTAATCCAGGCTAGACAAGGGCAGCAAGACATCCACGGATGCAGAAGATTTCTCTCAAAGCAGGGGGGGTGAGGTTCTGAGCCTCACCTCTGTTGATCCCCAAATTCTCACCTGATGGCCCCCCTGCGACTGTGCCTGTCTTAGGTTGTTCCTCCCTTGAGGAATCTTACCCGTCTCTGGCTAACCAGTCATCTTCTGGGGCCATACAGGGCAATGTAAAGTTGGTAAGTGAGAGAGAAGCCATATTGTTTGCAAAGGTTAGCTTTTTACTTCTTTGCAGATTTATGCCCTGTGGCTTCTATGCCCAGCACTTGTCTCGAGGTATCTTTACCACCTGAAGGAATTATGATACTCGGTAAATTCGATATGAGGCACGAATTCTATTTAAGGGTTGTAATTAGGAAGGAAGAAGAAAAGCTATAGATGTAGCATATGAAGGAAACATGGGAGGATTGATTGTTTCTTTGACATATCTTCTTGTAGAGTACCTTAAGTATGTATAGGTTTTAAACTACTAACTAATTTGCACACACATATTAACATAATAGGAATACGGTGACATAAACAAAGCAAATCTATAATTACCATCCATCTCCAGTGAAGCCAAGAAAACCATTTAGGCACCCTAGGCATTTGTGAAAATTTATCTATGATATGATGGATATTGTCCAACTGTACTTGAACCATCAGACAAATTAAAGCAGCCCATTTCTGGGATCTGTTCACATCCCATATGTTCTTTTAACCATAGATAGTCTATAGTCATGAGATTTTGGAGTGCTACAACTTGCACCCCTCCCAACTCCTGGTTGAGTTCCAACAGTACAGATCCGGTCAAATTCGTTGTCTCACTGTATGCACATGCCAGCCTAGACATCTCCCTCCTCATTCCAATGGCAAGTCCAGGAGATGGTGGGCTGGATGCAGCCACAACCGCAGCATCGTCCGGATCCCTGTGGAGGCTTTTTGATGATCATCCCCCGGCACAAGTCCTCCAGAGAGTGCTGATGCCGGAAGCTCCTCCTCATATCGTATCTTAGTTCATTTTCTGGGTAGCCAAGCTAGGCCTTGATCTTCTGCATAGAAACAAACAGACCCTTTGCCCACACTTTGACATGCCCTCTATACCACTGTGCAGAACTCATTGGAGGTCAGCACACAGTAACTGCTTTTTTTTTTTTTTTTTTTTTTTTTAATTAAGAGAAAGGAATATTATCAGAAAAGAGTACCTCCATAGCTGATCATCTGACACCCTTTAAGTGATCAACATTAAGGATATTTAAAGCATGCGTTGATCTTTGATTTACCAATAGTTTTATCCTGTTAAGGAGTAATCCCCCTTTTCTTTCTTTCTTTCTTTCTTTCTTTTTTTTTTTTTTAATTTTTAATCTGCACTTACATGAAGAATACTATGTTTACTATGCTCTCCCCTATATCAGGTCCCCCCTAACAACCACATTACAGTTACTGTCCATCAGCTTAGCAAAATGGTATAGAGTCACTACTTGTCCTCTCTGTGTTGTGCAGCCCACCCTACCCTTTCTCCCTCCCCCCATGCATGCTAATCTTAATACCCCCCTTCTTCTTCCCCCCCCTTATCCCTCCCTGGCCACCTATCCTCCCCAGTTCCTTTCCCTTTGGTACCTGTTAGTCCATTTTTGGGTTCTGTAATTCCACTGCTGTTTTGTTCCTTCAGTTTTTCCTTTGTTCCTATACTCCTCAGATGAGTGAAATCATTTGGTATTTCTCTTTCTCCACTTGGCTTATTTCACTGAGCATAATACTCTCCAGCTCCATCCATGTTGCTGCAAATGGTTGGATTTTTCCACTTCTTATGGCTGAGTAGTATTCCATTGTGTATATGTACCACATCTTCTTTATCCATTCATCTACCAATGGACATTTAGGTTGCTTCCAATTCTTGGCTATTATAAATAGTGCTGTGATAAACACAGGGGTGCATCTGTCTTTCTCAGACTTGATTGCTGTGTTCTTAGGGTAAATTCCTAGGAGTGGAATTCCTGGGTCAAATGGTAGGTCTGTTTTGAGGATTTTGATGCACCTCCATACTGCTTTCCACAATGGTTGAAGTAATTTCCATTCCCACCAGCAGTGTAGGAGGGTTCCCCTTTCTCCACAGCCTCGCCAACATTTGTTGTTGTTTGTCTTTTGGATGGCAGCTATCCTTACTGGTGTGAGGTGATACCTCATTGTAGTTTTAATTTGCATTTCTCTGATAATTAGCGATGTGGAACATCTTTTCATGTGTCTCTTGGCCATCTGTAGGAAATGTGTATTTTTAAGGTTTCACATTTGAATCTGATGTACAGTCAGGTTGTGCAGTGCACAGCATGCACAACCGTACAAGGCAGCTCTGCAGTCAGGGTTGAGAATTGACTGCGTAGGGACTGTTTGCAGGTTATTGACACAAGTTCATGTTGTCTCTTTGATGACACCTTTCTTCACTAAAAGCCATTTTTGGCATCCCGTTAAGTTGAATGTTTGGTTCACTGCATGTATACACCAAGGCAGTGAGATATAGTGGAAGAACTATGGGTTTTGAAGTCAGACTTGACTTTACCTTATTCTTATGTGTCTGAAAGTTTACTTTCATTTCAGGCCCATCTCTTCCACTTGTTAGCTGGCCAGTTGGGCAGTTAATTTAAACTTCTGTTTATATTCCTTATCGGCAAAGATGAGAATTCTAGAACACCTTTCTCTCAAGGTTTTTTCACCTTTGAAATAAGTTAATAAATGTGTAAATGCCTCGTACAAAGCAACCAACAGGTGGTACTCTTGCCTCATCTTTAGCCATACCAATAAGAATTAATTTTAGAAAGTAAGTCTTTGAACATATTTCTAACTCCGGTTATCGGAATGCTTGGGAATAGCGTTGTATGTCAGTTTTGTCAATAGCTGAGAGCTGTTGTCTCTCAGCTGCAAATTCTTGGTGGTGTGCTCTGCTCCTGAGGCTGACTCCCCAAACCCAGTTTGTCCTTTGGCATCTGGCTCTCAGTGAGGATCTGTCAGTAGAGGCTGCTGGAAGGAGACTAGGGCAGAGGAGGCTAAGGGGCTTGCTCCTTCCTCTTGCGCAGGGCTGTGAGCATTGCCAGCAAGGCCCTTTATCTGGCAGTAGCAGTTGGTTACAGTCTAGATTTTTTAGTTTTTGTAGAACTAGGCAGTAACTGGAACAAGGTCAGTCTGATAACCCTTACCACCGCCCTTTCAGCTTGTGGTGAAGGGCAGGGGACCCAAGGGTTGAGGCTCAAGCTCAGAGGAGGGCTCAGAACTGGGGCTTAGCCATCCAGGGAGGGGGCACTGTCCAGTTGCCTCTGGGTGTATCAGAAAGGCTGGAGGCTGGAACCAGGTGCTGCTGCCAGGCAAGGAGCCCTGGCGGGGGCAGCATGACAAGAGGAGGAAGTGTGTAGGAGGAGCCATTCCTGCCTTCGTGTCTCCTCGGGAGACTCCAGAGGGAGTCTGTTAGGCCAGTGCTAACGGGAATCAGCTGGTAAGGGAGAAACGGGATTGTAGGGTCTCATCCCCAGCATCCTAGGACCTAGAAGTGTGAATTTGGATCTGAGAGACAAATGACAACTCCATGACTGAAACCGTTGTTAAGTCAAACCTCAGAAAACTTACCTCCCTTCCTCAGGCTTCCAGCTGGTGTTCCTGCCCTATGCTGATGACAAACGGAAGGTGCCCTTTACTGAAAAAGTCACGGCAAACCCAGAGCAGATAGACAAGATGAAGGCTATTGTTCAGAAGCTCCGCTTCAAATACAGGTGAGTAGTGGGTCAATCTCAGGCTTTCTTCTGGAACTGCCTCGAGTTGAAAGTTGTCTTTTACTCCCAGGCTGCCGCTGAGCATGGGAAGAAGGTTCATGATCTCCCCATCTCGCGCTCTGTCTCCTCCGTCTTTTGTCTGTACTCATGTGGGCCCTGCTCCTCCATTTCTGTCTCTGCCCACAGCTTCCAGGGACAGTCAGGCAGGCAGGGATTGTTTGCTTTTAAGTTAGCTTTTGGATCTCTGGCATCAGACAATAAATTGAACATATTGGAAAGAGAAAAGTTGATTCAAGAGATAAGATTTTCAGCTTTTATTTGGGATGTTTTCTCAGATGACCTTGGACTCGTGCTCTCTGGGTTGGGTTTATTTAATTGTATTATCTTGTTTTTTTAATGTTTAATTTTTTATTTTTTAATTTACATGTGTTGTTATTGTTTTAACAGAAGTGACAGCTTTGAGAATCCAGTGCTGCAGCAGCACTTTAGGAACCTGGAGGCCTTGGCTTTGAATAAGATGGAGCCTGAACAAGCAGTAGACCTGACAAGTAAGATGGCTGGGACTGAGCTGAGTCCTTTCCGTGGGAGGCTTCCTTAGCGATTTCACACTGGGCCATAACATTGATGCGTTTCCTAGCACCCTCTAAAGACTTAGCCTCATTGTCCGGACCATCTCTGTTTGAGAGATTTTCTAGACCAGCTTAAACTGCCAGGGAACAGATCTGGCTGGTTCCGCAGTGAGAGGGGAGAAAGCATCACAACTAGGCCACCTTGTGACTACACGTTGGTAAGTGTTTAAGAAAGTCATCTATAACATTTATTGAGTGCTTACTGCATGTGAGGTACTGTTGTCTCACTTAATCCTTATAACTATGAGGTAGGTGCTGTTATTGTCCTTATTTTACAGAGCAGGAGTAATTTGCCCAAATCACTAAGTAGTGAGTGGTGGATCTAAGTTCAGAATTCAGGGAGTCTGACCCAGAACCCTTGCTCTGAACCACTGCGCTTGTTTCCTGTCAGACTGCATGCTCTTCCCGTGAAAATCTACCTTGTTACCCAGCACCAGAGAGATAGGCCTGGCTCCAAGGCCACAGTTCTCCGAGCTCCCTGCTGGTCCCTTTCTTGATTGTGATTCTCTCACGTATTTCATAAGAGGATGCATGAGGTTTCATGATGTGAGTAAATACCCACTGGGAAACGGATTGAATGTAATGAAGACTCTTGACAGAGGTTGAAAAGATGAGAGCAATTAGTTCGGCCTGCTTAGCTTCCAAGTTCTTAATGTATCTCTTTTATATGAGACAGAATAGCCTCTGCATTAGAGTTTGGATCTGGCAGATCTTGAGGTAAGCAGCCCATGGCTTCCTTCATGGCTTTTAGGCAATCAGGAAGTAAATTGCCTTGTCTCTAGCAAGGTGGTAAGGGCACAGGCTTTGGAAACATCTGATATAGATTTGAATCCCAGCTCTGCCACTTACTAACTTGAGTGGCCTTGGAATAATCTCTCTGAAACTCAGTTTCTTTATTAGTAAGATGGAGGTAATGATATTGTTTTTATAAGGTGTTAGCAAAAGGTAGGTCCTGACACTCAGAAGTGCTCAGAACACTGTTCTCCTTTATTCTACAGCATTCTCTCTTACCTCCTCACCACAGCCTCAACCTCTTGTGTTCTGTCTTCCTGCCCTATAATTACTGCAAGTCTTGTTTTCTTTTCCTACGTCTATTTTCAAAACAATTTTGGCTTCTCTGGTATTTCTTATAACATGAATGACCTGGGTTCCTACTGTCAGCACCCCATTCTCTCCCTTTCTGTTGGTTATCTGGTCCATTCCCATAGCTTCAGGTGTCACCTCAGGTCCATGACTCCCAAGCCTGTGTCTCCGATCCTGTCCTTTCTTCTAGGCTCTTGCCTGAGCTGGCAGCTGCCTGGTTGGCATTGCTGTAGGACTTGGGTATCCTGCCGCTGACATCTGACTCCTTTGACTCTTCTGCTCTTTTACATCCCTCACTCACCTCTAATCAGATGTGGTCTGTTTCTGTCTGACACAATGATAGGGTTTTCTTTTAATACTTACTGAAGACTTGAAATTATTTTCTCACTTTGGCATACTGTCTTGGTTTTCCCCTGTGCCCATTTTAACCCTGAGGAAGGTTCCTTTGCTGTTCCTGTTCCCTTTCTTCCTCTGGACATGGGGGCACACTGGCGGTCCTGAGCCCCATCTTTGTCATTTCGCTGCTCCCGGGTGGCCTCCTCAGTCTACCCCAGTGATCCTAAGCCTGGTCTCTGGGATCAGCTGCACTGGCTTCACCTGGGAACTTGTTAGAAATGCAGAATTTGAGCCCTTCCCCCAAGCTGACTTAAATTTGAAACTCAGGGTGGGGCCCAGCAACCTGTGTTTTAACAAGCTTTCCAGTGATTCTGAGACAGGACAACACTACCTGTGGCATGTTGGTTCTCAATTTTGGATCTCACAGAATCATCTGGGGCTTTAAAAATATGGCTATTCAGGCCTCATCCCAGACCAGTTAGATCAGGATCCCTGGGAGGGGGCCAGCAGCGCTTTTTAGAAGTCCTTAGGTGGTTCCCAGGTTGAGAAGCAGAGCTCTCAGAGACACTCCTGTTGCCCGGAAGGTGGGGCATCTGACACCGCAGGAGCCCTTGTTGGCTGTAACATTGCGCTACCTCCTGGGTACACCAGAGGCCAGGAGCTCTCCTCAGTACTTTGCAAACCTGGCCACACAAGGAAATGATGAGGCACCCGTCAGCCTTGCCCTGGGTGTGACTCAGCTCCTGTTAAAAGCTCTACTAGTAATATAGTTGTAAGGTAACAAAAAAGGAAACAAAAGTATCTTTCCCACAAAGCCTCCTTTCCTATTGTATTTGTCCTGGGAGATACTCCTGCCTTCCCAGCTGCATCCCTCCCCTTCCCCACTGCCCCCACACCTCCTATTCCATCAGGAAGTCCTGGTGGTTCTGTCACTTCTGTTTGCATGCCCATCGCCCCGCCCCCCAGGGTTCCACGCTTCTGCCTTAGCCTTTCAGCTCATACTCAGTACAGCTGTCAGAGTGACCTTTTTAAAATGTAGGTCTGACCATGTTGTTCCCCTGCTCTTAGCCCTTCCAAGTTTCTCAACTGCTCCTAGGGGAAGGTCTGCTCCTTGGCAGGCATTCCAGGCCTCTGTGACCTTGCCGTGCTTGCCTTTCCTGCCTCCCTGCTGGTGTTCCTCTCCTCACACCTGACCCCCAAACAGTGTACTCACCACTACAGGCCTTCTGCCTGAGGAAGAACACAGTTTTCCAGACTCTGCTGCAGTCTTTCCTGACCCCTTCTGCGTCCCAGTGTGCACGTACAGCCCCTGCTTTTGTGGCATTGCCCAGGTCTAGGCATTGATGTTTTAGCCGTCTTCTCATCCTGATTAGTAGCCCGTGAGCCCACTCAGGCATGGCCGCTCCTTGGGATCCTCAGAACCTAGCCCAGTTCTCATCTCTGCCACTTCCCAGCTGTATGACCTCAGGCAGGTCACTGAACCTCTCTTGCTTTCCTCCTCTGTTAAATGGGGAGACAGATTTACCTACCCCAGAGGTGGTTAGAAGGATTAAATAAAAAAAGTTCTCAGCATTTAGGAGAGTGCCTGGCTGTAGTAAGTGCTCATAAAATGCACTTGTTAGAAGGAACTTGGTAAATGTTAGACTGTTGAATGTTTTCCTGGTCTATCAGCTGCTTTCTCTTGCACCCTTCCCCAGGTTACCCCCATCCCAGCAGCCAATGCTCTCCTCTGTGCCCTGTAGAGTTGGAACTGGACAGGAAGCCAGGGCTTGTAACTCGTGAGGCCACTCTTCCTATGTTTTGATTTTCTAGTGCCCAAGATTGAAGAAATGGATGAAAGACTTGGCTCTCTGGTCGATGAGTTTAAGGAACTTGTCTACCCACCAGATTATGATTCTAAGGGAAAAGGTCCCAGGGAGAAACAAGGTGAGGAGCTGGGTGTGGCTGTTCAGTGGCATATCTTTAAAAGTTTTGGTTTTAAAAAGTTTAGCCTTTATGGTTCTATCAGAGGATAATGTTCCTTCGGAAATATCTATACAAACCTACATATTCATATATACAAACATTTCAGCACAAATTGGATAATACGTTTTCTAGGTTTATTTTGTTACTCAGCTCTATTTGTTGGACATTCATATCCATACTTACGTATCTACTTCATTTTAAAAATGAAGCTACAAGAGTACTTCATTGGCTTGATGTACACAGTGTATCCAACCAGACCTTTATCAATGGCTATGATGCCATGAATGTGTACTGTCACTGTGTACTTTTGTGAGCAGATTGACTGGATAAATTCTTGGCAGTGGAATTGCTGGGTCAAGGTGTAGACACTGAAAATTCGGATAAGAACTGTCAGTTTGCCTCTGAAAAAGTGATACAATTTATACCCTGTCCAAGAAGGGATGGGTGTGTTCTCTATACTCTCACTAATCCTAGATTTTATGTACTATTTTTTAAATTTTCACAAAAAATAACAGGGAAAACTCTATATCCTGTTTGACATGCAGTTCTCCAGTTATGAGTGAGATGTAGTTTTATTGGACTTTTTGTGTGTGTGAACTTCATTATTGGCCTCAGCCATTTTTTCTATCAGACTGTCCTTTTTCTTACCTCCAGCCCCAAGTACTCTTTGCTGTGACTCATATTCTTCAGGAAAGCCAGTTGTGAGTTCCTCACCATTTGGTAATAGTTCTGGCTTAGGCTGTAATGCTTTTGGCTATCTTTGGTTCAGCAAAGACAAATCTAGACATGTGCAGTATAGCTAGGATGCCATGGTACTATTTCCAATCACTTTCTCATGGTCTTTTCTCCAGGTAGTGAAGATTCTGGAAGCAAAAGGCCCAAGGTAGAATTTTCTGAAGAGGAGCTGAAGGCCCATGTCAACAAGGGCACACTGGGGAAACTCACTGTGCCGATGCTCAAGGAAGCCTGCAGGGTTTTGGGGCTGAAGGGTGGGATGAAGAAGCAGGAGCTGCTGGACATGCTCACCAAGCACTTCCAGGACTGACTAGAGACTAGCCAGCCAGCCACCCTTCCACACTGTAGCCAGGTTGCCTAGTTTTGTTCTCTTCAAATTAAACAATGTTTCTCCTGAGCTAGGAAGAGTAGGCCTGCAAAAGCCAAGGATTTTACCTTTATGAGACTTTCTGTTGCTGTGGAGACAGCATAGCCTTTGCACTTTGCTGTACTGTACTGTCTGAATAAAGAGCCTTAACTTTGTTATTATATATTCTCCTTTCCTGTGAAAGAGAAAATTGTGTCTGCTTCCCATTCAGAGATCACTTGCCATTGGCTATTAGCTTAATTTTCTCTCCCACTGGGAACACACATCAGCACAATGGAAACAAAATAAGTATCACTGAAGCTAGGGGAGAATGTGACCATTTAGGACAGGTGAACATACTTCAGGAGTGAGAAGTCCTGGTAAGATGATATTCTCCCAATCCTCTGTTCTCCCACATATTTTCCTCTTCTAGTATCATACTAAGATCTAAAGATGAGATTTGAGAAACAATAAGAATGTAACATAATTCTGGTACTGTTTGCTTCATGAGTAAATAGCAGGCCCCTCATGTTGCGTTCCACTTAATGTGACATTCAAGTATATGAAGATAAATGTTTTCTATTGCCCTGAGAATTTGGGTTCTATTGTAAGTGAAATGAGTTACTTCTCTTATTTTTCACAGGGGCCATATAGAAGCTCAAAAGGAAGAGCAGAGTGTTAGAAGGGGAAGAGGAGGGGAGTGTGTTTTTGTTTTCCCCGCTCTCACACCCCGATTCCTCCTCTCTCCCTGTCCCTTTCCTGGTCTTCCTGCTGCTGTTGGTTTTGAAGAATTAGTCTGAGAGAAGAAGCAAAGTATCTGGGAGAGTCTGCATCCTCCAGGGTAGCTTGAGGTTCGGGGTTTGTAGGTCCTGTGACTTTGGGGACTAGAGCATCTCGAGTGTGGGAGTTGTCAAATTACGCTTGAAACGAGTTTTGGTTTTGGAATCTGCTCTTAGTTTTCTAAGTTTTTTGTTTTTTTAACTTGTTTTTTATTTTGTTTTTGTTTGGAAAGGAGGTGTTCTTGTTTGGATTTCTTTGTTATCTGGGGGAGAGGGAAGTAATTTTCCAATTACAAGAGTTGCTTTTGAAGATATACCAAGTTAATGCAGAACCATTTTAATATAGTTAAGTGTTCATTCTTGTTGAGAATATACACCATCCCTCTTAATGGAGCATGCTTGGAAACTGGATTCTAGAGGGGATTACTAATACCACAAAGACTGGTTAGAATCAGGCTAGTTACCACAAGGGCAAGAATGAGTACCATCAAGGGACCTGTTTTCAATCCCTGGACTTCCTGGCTGGGAGGAGCCCTGGAGTGAATTCCAGGCTTTTCTATGCATCCCTGAAGCCCTCAAGTTAGGCTCCCTTTCCTCTGTTCTCCAATTTACAAAATGGAGCAAATGAAAGGGTCAAACAACAAACTACCAGAAATGTGAAGTTAGACAAATAACCACTCAAGGTCTGTGATAAATAGAAGTCATGTGATCTGTTTCTCTGGAAATTGATGTCTGCCCTCACTGCTGGTGAGCTCCCCAGGAAAGAAGAAATATGTCCAGTTTGTTGGGCTTTTTGTAAGTTGGCAAGTCAGATAGTTCCTGAAGATAGTTAACTTCCTAGGGACCACACCTCTCAAGCAAGCTAAGCACCTCCTTTAACCTGCACACCAGTCAGCACTGCCCCTGCCTGCCTTAAATCACCCCAGGGCTAGGTACCAGTCACCTGGACGCCACCCTTAAGGGCTAAAGCCCACTGGAATTGTTCAAGCTGCCAATCCTAAACTGTTTACTATGCCCCATCTTGCCTTTGCCATGGAAACCCCAAGTAAAGGCTGTGGCCCAAGTGTTCACCTTGCAGTTGCTTCTGCCACCTGACCAAAACCTGGTACTTCCCTCTGTGGCACATGCCCTCTTCTAATGGGAAATTTAAGTAATGAATTTTCAATGACATTGACCTCTTCTCCCTTGAGTTCAGTTACTTTATAAATTAAAAACCTGTGAGTAGAAAGGGATATTGCTAGTACAGACTCATTGCTATGGCTGGCAAAGTTGGCAGTAACTGTTCACTGGAGGCCTCAGGACCTCTCCATAGGCTGCTTAAGTCTTTATAACACGTTTATGATTTCCTCCACAGCTGTGCTTTATTCACTATATGTGCTTTATTCCCACCAGGAGGTTTAAATGTTTTAACAATTAAGTATTAACAAGGGGCCATGTGGTGAAAAATATGCAGAAAGTTGCTCAGGCTGAGGGTGGGGGTGGGGGAGGGAACTGATAGGGAACAGGCTGTACCTATTTGGGAAAAGAAAGTTTTAAAATCTGCCAGTAAAGACAAATGTAAGGGAAAGCCTAATATGGATATAACTTACTTAGGTGGCTTTGGAGAAAGACTAAATCCTATAGTACTCAGCCAGTGAGGAAGCAGGGTAGGGACTCCCGTGCTAGGGAATAAAGTACTTGCACCAACTACCCCAGGTGTGCCTGCTCACTAGACACCCAATCTTGCGAGACCATCATTAAAGCCTCACTCTGCTGTACTGTCTCGTGTCCACTTACTGAGTTTGGACCAGTGAGTGTGTTTCTCACAATAGCCACTGATCCAGAGATAAAGGCCAAAGCTGCAATGTCTTTTATGGAGACTTGGAAGTCACGTATCATTCTGCCATACACTGTGTCATGCTGACCAGCTCTGGGCTGGTTTGGGCAGAGACTACGCAAGGGCATGAGTCCCAGGAGGTGAGGATAATTGGGGGCCATTTTGGAGGCTGGCTGCCACAGGGGATCATGGAAAAGAGAGTTGCTACCTTAAATTTTTCTTCCTACAGAGGATAAGCAAGTATATATACCGTCAGCCTTGAACCCCACTGTAAGAAGATATATCTGCTAAAGACAGAGGCACACAGTCTGACTTTCAAAATGTAATTTAGCTGATACTAAGAGGAATTTAGGGATACTAAGGGCCTAAAACAAGTTCCTCTCCCTGCCTTCCCTATGGCATCAGTTTGGCAGTAAAGATGATAGACATGCCTTGTTTAGTAGTTAACACAACAAATGAATAATCTCTTTAACAAGGCCATTATTATGTCAAAATATCCCTTAAACATAGGTTCTAGCAGGAAAACTTACTCTAAAACAAGTTCCTAACTAGTGTTTGGAGTCAGAGGACCCTTTGAGACCTGATAAAAGCCAGTGGGTTCTCTCTCCATAGTCAAGCATTTATATGCAAAATGCTGTAACTTACTTCATTGGTGGCTGGATCGGAGTTACCAGATTTCCTTCTTGCTTGAATGCCTAAACTTCAGGAATTATTCGTTCTGCACTTTGGAGTGTCTATGTTACGGCCTTTCAGCACATGCTAGGGCATGATCAAGTTCCTGCTAATGAGGGCAATAATCAATCTCAGATATTAGATAAGGACAAGTTAAAAACTAGAATTTTGTAGTGCTAAAGGGAAAAGGAAACATGAAATAGATTGTTTGGAAAGGCCCTAAAGGGATATTTGAATTAAAACCAGCATGAAGAGAAAGCCTCAAGTGCAGTAAAGGAATACCAAGTACAAAGAATCTGAGAAGGAAACTACTAGTGTGTTCCAAGAAACCAAATGTGAAACACTGAGCAGAGATGACGGAGAGACAGACACAGGACAGGTAGTGGCCGTTTGGAATGAGGAAAACAGCCATGGGAAATTAGTTTTCAGGTGATAAGATTGACACCATGCCCTCTGACGGCTTACAGCACAGCTGTGCAACCTGAGCTAACACGCCAGGGTAGAGGGCTAGAGAGGGCTGGAGGCCCCAGGAGCCCCTGCCCCCACCCTTCTTAGGGCTCTAGTGAAGTCTGCCCTCTGTTATTTGATTTCTGGACCTCCCTGTGCCCCCAAATTGTCTTTAGAGAATGAGTATAAAGATACATATGACATATGAAAGTACCTAAAAGTTCACCATCCACAAATATAAACTGTTTGGGTGAGCATGGGGGTATGTAAATACTGGAGTGAACTGGGGAAAATGACTAGGTCTTAGGACAGGGTGGTTTCCAGGTTCCCAAGGTGGGCTTTCATGCTTGAGTGGGCACACTGGCCCACACCCGCCAAGAGGAAACTAAATATAATCTATCTTCATTGATTTACTTTGGAAGAAAATTTCTCAAGCTGAGGTTAAAAGGCTCTGATGGTTCCCTTAGATAAAAAGTAGAAAAGGAGGATAAAGTGGCAGTAGCTTCAGTCCCCAATACCAACCCCCTACTTCCTGCATGTGCCAAGGGCTACTGGGAGTCTATAAATTCTGAAACAATGGTCCTTAACTAAGGGTGACTTTGCCATCAGGGACACTTGGCAATGTCTGGAGGGACAGAGGAAGACTGCTACTGACATCCAGTGGGTAAAGGCTAGGCGTGCTGCTAAAAATTCTACAACATACAGGGCAGCCCCCCACCAGAGAAACCATACAGCCCAAAATGTCAACAGCGCTGAGAAACCCTGTTCTAGGATGACAGTAACACCTCAAGGATTAAGTCTGTTCAAGACATTTTCAATCACCAGAAATTGGTGGGAAGTGGCTTTCCCCCAGATTCTTGACAAAAAGTTTATAGAGAAGCTATAACCATTCTAATAATGCTAGGCAGCTCTTCAGCCGAGTCTTAGCAGGATACCTACTAAGAATCACACTCCTTTTAAAAACTGGCATATGAATATATTTATTAAGACACTCACAGGAATGACACATTTGCACTGTCCTCCTGATGTGATAAAGCATACATACATTTGACCCATACTGTGGCAGGAAACAGACTCTCAGAGCTGGTACCAAGCGTCCACTGAAGAAATCGCCATTCACCAGAGAGACAATGTTTCCTTAGATCCCACCATCTGCTGCAGCTTCTAGTTAGGTCTCCACAAGTTGCTCAGAATCATTCATTCCAGCACCAGGTACCCCTCTTTTTCCTTGCCACTCCAGACTCCTTTCTAGGTCAACTCCCCACGTCTCACTCGCCCAGGTTACCACTGGAATTGTGCAGCACCTCTCTCTGGTATACTGCTGCCCTGCCACCATCAGGGACACGGTTGGGAGTTAGGGGTGGGGAACATAACACATTACCGCAGCAAACAGCAAGGGTACATTAGCAAAGGGCACTTGGACACACACTTAACCACCTCACAGAATACATGCTTCCTCCCCAATGATACATACTCCCAGAGAGCAAACATGGGGAGTATTTTGTATGCTGGGCACAAAGGATACAAAGGGGTTGGCACTTATTTCCATCACGCCCTGCATACAACAGTAACTTAGTGCCTGAAAGCTAAAACCAGATCTCTAACCTGGCTCTTCCCTGCCTTTGGATGGTGTCATCACTCTGCTTCCACCTGTTCTAGGCATTAGTTCATTTTCCAAAAGGGAGGGTAAAATAGCAGACAGAGTTCTAAAGGGGAAACTGGGTGGCAGAGAGAGGGACAATGACCTGTAAAACAAACAAAAGCCAATACAAAAATGCAAAAACCAGATTTAGTACTACAATATTTTATAACAATAGAAGGTAGTAGCTGGCAATACTACATGCTAACACAGACAGTATGATACACAACCCCAGAGGGACAAGTCACAGGGGAGTGTGGCAGCGGCCACTGGTTTAGACTAAGAGCCTTTCAATGGACTGCTGAATGGACTGGATCTGTTGTTTCAGTTGTGAGCCTTCTTTGATGGTGACAGAACAGGCAATGACAGGTCTGGAGACCCCACAGGCCCGTCCCAGGGCCTGCTTGGAGCGCACAAACACATAGGGCACATTCTTATCTTCACACAGCAGTGGAAGATGCAGGATGATCTCCAAGGGCTCTGCGTCTGCAGCCATCACGATGAACTCAGAGATGCCTCTGTTGAGGGTTTTGGTAGCTGTGGAGAGAAGGACATGAGGCCAATAGGCCGAGTGGGGTTTGGACAGGGAAGCCACAACAAAGCAATTTCCAAGGAAAAGAAACACAGGTGCAAGAAAACTGGGCAAAACCCCCACAAGCAATCCTGTGTCCTGTAGTGGAACTGAGAAGTTATGAGAGATTTCATCACCAATTAGTCATCCTCAATGCCTCTTCTAAACCTGTGTCAAACCCATCAGGTCTGTCAAAACACATCCTGAAACAGACCCCTTCATTCTGTTGAACAAGCTGTTGTACTTGTTCAGGTCACCATGGTCTCTTGCCTGGTCAACTGAACAGGGTTCCCACAAACTTCACCACATGAAGCAGTGTAGGTATCAGGGCTTTACCACCCCAGTCTGCCATGATCAACACTTCTGGAAAGCTCATACCACGTTCAGGTGCTTATTCCGGATTGCCTATCTCTGTGGTCCAGCGACAGTCCATGGACCACACTCTGCACTGATGCTAGTGTACCAGACAAGGGCAGACTCAGGAGCCACACTGCCCTAATTCAAATCCTGGCTCTCATTCTTAGAATGTTATGTTAACATTCTTAGAATGCAAAATGTTAACAACTGGTGAATCTAAAAAAATTTTATCAGTCCATTAACCTTTTGCACCTAATTAATGCCAAAATGCTATTAAGTCATTGGTGCCAATCAAGAGTATCCAGTGGAAATCTAGAGCAGAGACAGTGCCTCTAACACTTCCTGGAGTGCTCTGTGGCAGCTTTACCTTCATTGGCTCCTTTCCGAAGCTGCTTGTAGTTACATGACTGCTGAACAAGGTCTAATAGTTTCTTGGTGAGGTGGGCATCTGCCAAGGGGTAGGCCTTTGGATTAACATCAGCCTCAGTCTATACAAAGAAATCAAAACATCAGGCAAACTGATCCAGAAGTTATACCACATACGTCAAAATACTTTCATGAGACACAACAGCTAGCTTCCCTGGTCTTCTACCCTTCAACAAACACACTTAATAACTGACATAGGCCTGCTCACTCCCAACTTAGAAAACTTTAATAATAGGACTAAATAAAGCTAGCGATTACAGAATTCAGTAACATACACTAAGCTTATGCACTTTTACTTGCCTCTCTTTAGCCTAATCTTGGGATCCCATGGCTTAGTACCCATTTGAGTCACATGGGGGTAATCTTTAACTTTGGATTTCCACACTCCACCCCAAATTTACTGATTCAAAATTAAGGTATAATTTAGACAAGTGTAGCACAAAATCATCTTTCTCCATTCCCCATTCAATATTTGAATCTTCCTCTGTCCTCAGTGAAAACCATGTTTTCCAAAACATGAAAACATTTTCTCATTTATTCAATACCACCTTTACCAACAGCAAACTCACCAAGGTGAAAAATGATTTTTGTTCTTAGAATATATCCATCCAAGGCCACGCAGTCAGAGCACTATATTCTAAAGTTATTCAAATTAATCTTTACCTGGTGGCTATCCATTTGCAATAAAATCAGGGTGCCTTTTTATTCAGCTTGCTTTATAAAAATTCTTTAAAAGTTTATCATTCAACTATATAAATGGCTTTTTCAATTATATACATGGTTCCAAAGTCAAAGACAGTGAGACTGGTAACAGTAAAGCATTCATCCTGTCTTTCCTACAAAGACTGTATCACCAGGTAATCAAGTAACAAGTTTCTCTTGTATCATTATTCCACCTAATAAAGGGCTGATTCAGTTAAATGTTGCCATTTTGCAGCCCGTATTAAATAATCCAGACATAAATTAATGGATCCAGACATTGATTAACAACTATCAGCATCACAAAGGACACAATGTGATCATCATCCCCTTTAAAGTATAAAACATCTACAAGTGAATAGTCTTAGGGGGGAAAGAAAAGGAAAGAAAGGTCAAGCCCTTGATTCTAATACTTGATATCTGATATCAAGGAATTATTCAATTTGGGGGTATTATAGCAGCACAGCAGTTTAAAATCCTTATTTTATAAATACACATATTGATACTGATGGGCATCACAAAAAGTCATTGATATTTACTTCAAAGTAACTCACTTAAGGGAATGAATTGGGTGGGATCTAGCTATTTCATTCCTTCTACCTCATTCCCACCTCTTGAGTTTAACCTTTTTCATTAATTTCTCATTTGTTTTCTCTGATTGCTTTTACAAACATATATTTATAGCATACATAAACCGGGCACAGCCCCAT
The DNA here is from genome assembly GCF_040802235.1 of Manis javanica. Taxonomy (NCBI): domain Eukaryota; kingdom Metazoa; phylum Chordata; class Mammalia; order Pholidota; family Manidae; genus Manis; species Manis javanica. The sequence goes on from NC_133165.1 coordinate 112,561,819, forward strand.
GTTACCAGGGCAGGTACCGAGCAGTCTGCCGTGGCAGTCTGGTCCAACCCTGGGCTTGGAGGCTGGACCACAGGTGACCCCCGGATACCCTGCGGTCATAGAAATGATGCCCCAGCAGGAAGTGATGTAGGAGTGACGTTAGTGGAAGTGACATCACCAGCCAGATCCCACCAAGACATCTGGTCTGCCCCCTAACACATCGCACAGGGATAATATGTCATAGTTCCTGGGTGATGAGGAATTAGGTGAGGGCTGAAGGGGTTCCCTCAAGAAGCAGGGAAGAAAGGTCTCCTTAATATTCCAGCTTTTCTGTACATTTTAGAACCAGCTTTTCAAGGTGTACAAAAAAAGCCTGTGGGGACCATCTGATTTGTAGATTTGACATAATCCCAATAAGGTAAAACAACTTTAGGATACAGAATCTGTAAATCATTTAAACATATATATTTAACTCAGTGCTTTTAAATTAGGCTTCATAATTTCTCCAAAAGATCCAATATCTTTGAGATTTGCTTCCAGACAATTAAGATTAAGAAAGTTCACTTTATTTTCTAGTGTACTAAGAATTTTCTTTACAAATGGTATTGAATTCTATCAGATATTTTATACTGACTCAGATGAATAAGACTTCTCCTTTAATTTATTTTTACAGTTTTTCTACTGTGAAACCAATTTTGCATTCCTGAGAGAAAACCAACATTTAAAAAGATGTTATTTTATATCCATTTGCTAATGGATATAGAGTTTCTTTTGGGATGATAAAATTGTTTTAAAATCTAGTATCAATGGTTACAAAAAGAACTCTGTAAGTATATGAAAAATCACTGAATCACACACTTTAAACAGGAGAACTTTATGGTATAGAAATTATCTCAATAAGGTGATTTTAAAAACTAGATCTAGAGGTTTTTTTCCATGTTAAAAAATGCTCAGTTTCTTTACTATTCAGTTTTTGTATTTCTACTTGAATGGCTTTTGATATATTACATTTTTTCAGGCATTTGTTCATTTCATCTAAGTTCCTATATTTATAGGTATCAAATTATTCATAATATCCTTTCCTTTTAATGCCTGTAGATTACAGTTCCTTCGTGTTTGTTATTCCTTTTTAAATATTTCTGCTTGTTTTCTTGATTAACCTCACTGGAGGGGCCTTTTCAAAGAAAATATTTTGATTCTCCCCTTCCTTTAATAGGAGTATCTATTTTCTATTTCAGTAATTTCTGCCTTTGTTTTTTCCTTTCATTCTACTTTCTTTAGTGTTATTTTGTCCTTTTGTGCCTTTCCTACCCTTTTAGTCCCTTTCCCTCCAATATAATCATTTCAGTTTCCACGAATACTTTAGCTGTATCCTACATGCTCTGGTATGTGGTAATTTTTATTATTGCTCAGATCTGTTTTCAAATTCCCATTATAATTTTTTTTTACTTTACCTATGATTTCTTTACATCTTCTTCCCATTTTGTACCGATTTCTAATTTATTTGTATTTTAGTTGGGAGAACATGGTTTACATTATTATCAACCTTTTAAAATTTTAACTTGCTTTATGACAGTTAGGTGGCCAATTTTCACTAGTGTTCCTTGCTTGAGAGGTGCCATCTGTAGTTGTGAGGCGTAGTATAGACTCACTATGATCACTCCATCAAGTTTATTCAGTGTTGTTCAAACCCTCATTTCCACATTGATGTTTTGGCTTCATAATCAATTACAGTTGACCCCTGAACAGCACAGGTCCACTAATACATGGATTTTTTTCAATAAATATACCAGAAAATTTTCTGAAGATATGTTACAAATTGAAAAAAAACCCCAACAATTCCTTTTCCCAATCTTACTTTAAGAATACAATATATAATACATACAGAAAATATAAGTTAATCGACTTTATGTTTTTCGTAAGGCTCTGGTCAACAGTAGGCCATTAATAGTTAAGTTTTTGGGGAGTCAAAAGTTAGCATGTGCATTTTCCATTTCATGGACGGTGGGGAGGTGGGGGAACAATGCCCCTAACCCAGGCACGGTTTAAGGGTCAACTGTATATACTTAAATGCTATATAATTATTGCACATTTATCTATTTCTTCTTGTTGTATTACATAATTTTCATTTTATTCATACCTTATTTTTTAGTCTATCTTTATGGATGCCCTTTGCCTTAAAATTAGTTTTTTTTTTCTTCTGATGTTTATACAGGATACACCACACCTTTTAAACTGGCATGTATTTTCCATTCACTGAGCACTTAGTCCCTTTCTATATTTATTTAAATACTGATGTACTGGGTCCAAATCTTCCTTCTTTTTGTCCCAAATGTTCTGTTTATTTATTTTTTTCCTTTCTTTGAGTTTATTATTATTTCTTCAGGATATTCCCCTCTACTAGTTTTGGAGTGACAGACCTTTATTCTTTTGGTGGCTGCCTGAGAAATCACAACACATGTCCTTAACTTATCAAAATCTAATGCTCATCAACACCGTCACCCTTCTAAACAATAGAAGACCCAACAACACTTTAAGTTCAATCACTCCTCAAAAACACACTTTCTAAAATGTCAAATATTTCCATAATGGTTCCAACAACCCACCACTGGAATTCTGGATTCTCAACTCTCAACATCAAATGCATAATAGGGAAGAATTCAGAAGCCCAAACAACCATCAAGTTAGTAAGCGGTCAACAAATGGTTAGCTCAACTTTAATATGAACCTTGCTAAGAAACAGAACTGAAATTTGCTTAGTGTGTTATTTATTCACCTTTTAATTTTTTCAAAGGTTAATTAAATGCGTGGATGAATGAAATTATACTGCTAGCCACCTTTCAACCCTAGCTTAATCAGTTTGGTCTCTACACCAGACAGCCAAAACCTGCAAGGTTTTGATTTTAACAACACTGTGTGCTCACTAACTCCATGCCAAGTGTTCAGGACTAAGATGTTCAACATGATTATCTCATTTAATTTAATCATCACAACATTCTCATGCATTGTTATCCCCACTTAACACCTGAAGGAGAGTTTTGAGACCACCCGACTCCAAAACTTTTCACGGAACTCCGTTGAGATGAGCACTGGTGTAGATGCTTCGAAGTTTCAAGTTCTAGGCTCAAGGGGACGGGTAAGGGAGGAAGATACCCGTCGGGATTCAAGCTCTGGTGGAAGGATTAAATTACACTGTGGAAGTGGAAGTGCTTTGCAAAGTCTTCCCTTTTACCAGCTTCCAGGCTACACGATTTGATTAAAAGTTGGAGATCACCAGTTTAGAGGAGCTGCACGTGGTGCTACCAAGACCTCTGGTTTCTGAGACCACCGCCTCGCAGGAAGAGCCTTTCCTGAACCCCAGGCCGGGGTTCAGGGTCACTCCACATTCCCCACAGCTCCCAAAAGCTCCTTTAAGTGCCTGGCACGTTTAACTCGCGGCGGAACTAGGCGCAGATCCACGGAGCTCTCCCTCTCCTGAACATCAGCAGTGGGCAAGGTGGATAGAGGAGGCTGATCCCAGTCCAGGGTGCCACACCATCCTCTAAAGATTCCAAAAACTAAACTAAAAAAGACGAAGCCAAGTCCTTTCACCCAACTTTCTACTCACCCACGTGATTTGGGTCTCTTTCTCCCAGGCCGGACCATGCAACCTCCATTCAACCGAGGATTTCGGTCATGCGCACAGATTGCTGCAAAGTACCCCCAGCCACAGTAGTTGCCGGCTGCGGGACCCCGCGGAGGCCGGAGTTCTAACTCGGAGCCGGTCGGCTGGGACTCCGCGGCTGCCGGCGCTCTAACCGGGGCCAGGTGGTCGAGACCGAACACGTTCTAAGCCCGCGGCAAGCTAGTGACTGAATTGAACCCCGAGTCTCCTGCTGCCCGGCCCTCCCGCCAGGCGCACACACTCACCATGGCTGCGGCTCCTCGATCTCGCCAGCCCTCAAGGAGCGCGGCCGACTCGAGGGAGGCCCTGGCCTCGGCCGGGACGTCGCTCGGAAGGAGTGAAAATGGCCGCGCGCGACCGGAAGCGGAAGAAGCGGAAGTGACGCCGCACGGCGAGCGGGTGAGTCCTTGTCCCCGAAGGAAGGGCGGAAGGGGAGAGTGCCTGCACGGTGCTGGCCGAGGAACCGCATCTGCTGTTTTTCTGATCATTTTATAATGAATTATTGGTAGAAACGATGCCATATTTTAATTCTTAAATATTAAAAAAAAACATCAAAACAAAAGGTTTCAATGGTGTCATCGTTCCACTGTCATACCTCTTCCCTCCACGTGAAGGGATGTTTAAGACAGTTCTTAACTCCTTTAGGCAGTTTCCCAACGCCGTACTTACCTGCACTGAGGGCACCTTGGCCACCTCCGGTGCCGGGTTCAGCAGCTGTGGCCGAGGCTAGAGTAGCAGGCTCCTTTGTGAGGTGGCCTCAGTAATGGCTGCTGAGGCAGAGGCTACCCTGCTTCACACTGGCTGGCTCAGCCGTACCAGCCCTGCCCTCCAGCTCCCTCACACCACCTGCCTCACCTAAGCCTTGTGTTGTTGCTGCCAGTGTTGGGCGCCTGTGCCGTGGTGGGGCCATTCCGGGGCCCTGAATGGGAGCCAGTGTGGGCCCTGCTCTCTGAGGACTCATTCTCTGCCTCTGTCATCTGGCAGGTGGGCACTACTGATACCTTATCACCAGGACCCACCCCAGTAGGAGGCAGGTCATCAAGGTGAGGGCACCACATAAACCTCCTTTTCTCGGCACCATGATTGTCTCAGTCCCTTGTTACAAGGACCCTGTTCTATGCCTCGTGCCAGAGAGGAATCACACCTGGGAACTCAGCCTGGGAGAGCATCACCAGGTCCCAAACCCAGCAGTCACCCCGGACTCCTCTCTCCCTCGCTCAATTCAATTCACACTTTCAATCCATCTGCAGGGATGACCTTCCCTCTCTTACAGCTTTACCCAAGGATAATATACCTATAGAGATTTTAAGTATCTGATGAATGAATTTTCACAAACTGAAAATTCATGTGTAGAGCTGGATTAAGAAATTGACCATTAACAGGCAGTCCAGAAGCTTGCAGTCACAACTGTGCTGCTTTCTAATACAGACTGGTTTTGCCTGTATGAGATTATACAGTAAGTATTCTTTTGCACTTGGCTTAAGCCTAACATTATGCTTGTGAGCCTGAACCAACTTTTATTTATTTATTTATTTATTTATTTTTTTAATTGAGGGTAGTTGACAGACAGTATTACATTAGTTTCAGGTGTACAACACAGTGATTCAACATTTATATACATGATAATTCTAGCTACCAGCTATCACCATACAAAGTTGTTACAATATTTTGACTATATTCCTTATGCTATACATTAACATCCCGCTGAACCAACTTTTGAAAACAGATCATAGCACTTTGCTGCTCAGACTCCTGCAGTGGCTGTTATGGATATCCTCCCCATCGAACTCAAAATAAAATCCAAACTCCTAACCACAACTCCAAGGCCTAGCACAATCTGTCCTATGTTTCTCTCTGGCCTTATTTCCCAGCACTCTCCTTGTCACACATTCCGTTTTGGCCACACAGGCCTCCTTACTGTTCTTGTACACGTGACCCTGTCCTGGCCTCAGGGCCTTGCACTGGCCTCAGGGCCTTGCACTAATGTCTCCTCTGCCTACAATGGTTTCTTCACACATCACTTGGTGTGCCCCTTACTTCACTCAGGTTTCTGGATATGTCACCTCTGAGAGGCCTTCTCTGACTAGCCTGTCTAAAGGAGCCAACTCCATCCCCATTCTGCTTTTATTTCCATCAGAACACTTGTTGTTACCTAACATTATGCTGTATACTCGGTGTTGTGTCTCCCATGTCTAGAGGACTTGTCTACTTCATGCCCAAACCCCAAGCTTCTAGAACAGTGCCTGGCCTGGAGTAAACTCTTCTCTTTCTTGAACAAATACCCTGAAGGAAGGGCCTCTCCCTTACTGAGCCCCAGCAGCCTCGTCTGGATAGTGAGGATTACAATTCTGATTTGTGAGCATTAAATGAGACAATGTGTGTGTAAGGATTTTTCTTCTCCATTCTCATCTACAGGTGCCAATGCAGAAGTGAGCAGTACCCTCGATGAGATGTGACACTTGTTTCAGGCTGACCCCTTGTTTCAGCCTTGGCAAGTTCAGGGCCCTGGATGCTCATGTCCAACAATGGGCACCAAAGAAGAGATGGAAATATCAAAGGAGCCTCCAGCAATCGTGGGCCGAATACCTGGTCTCTTGGCAGCATCCAGGTCAGGACCCACCTTGGGATTTCCACACCCCTTCTGAGCCAACCTTTTGCACCACCTCCTTTTCAAGTACCTGTATGCTCCCTAAGGACAGTTCTTTGGAAGCGTGGCAGGTATCCTGGTGTTTTGGTGATGAGCAGACTAATCTATTTGTAAGCCACTCCCCCCCGCCCTGATACACACCAAGGGATGGAACAGCTGCTGGTCCCCTCCCAGGAAGAGTTGGTGCCACTAGAGCCTGTTGTCAGCAGGAGGTCCCACCCCACATCTGTGACTTTAGTCATCTCTCTCCCAAACCTCCTTTTATCTCAGAGTCTGCAGTCCTGTTCCAGAGAGTTCCTGCCTGTTCCTTTCAACCAACGAGTAGGAATGACCACCTTGAAGTCCTGGGGCTGCCCACAAGAGGCCTGGGTACCAGGGAGAGAAAACCAGACGCTAGGCAGAGAGGAGAGTCAAGAGATCCTGGCTGCAAGGAGTGAGAACCAGATGGAGAGAGTCAGACATCAGGAAGGCAACTCCCAGAGGACTTTGGAGGTCCTGGGGTGGGGAAGCCAGAGACTAGTAATAAGCAAAACCTATGGAGATATTCTGACACCAGGGTGGGAGAACCAGGACCAGATGGGAGTTGAGAACAGAGTCAAAATTCAGAAACTAGGAGAGAGAAACCAGAGGGAGGCTGGAGGTGAGAATCGTCCTGCAATACAGGCACATAGAATAGAGAATCAGAAACAGTTAAGATGGATAATTGATGCAGAGACCCAAACACCAGAGTAGGGGGTCCAGGACAAGAATAGCAAGGAGGATACTATAGAGACCCAGGCATTTGAGAAGAACAAAAGAGAGGCCAGAGGGGAGGATGAAAGAGGGACCCAGGTTCCAGGATTGGGGAAGCCAGGCCAGACTAGAAGTGAGAATGATGAGGAGACCCAGGTACCTGGGTGGGGAAAACAAGATCAGAATAGAGGCGATGATGGTACAGAAATTCAGACAGAGGAGAGGAGAAACAAGGACCAGGTTGGAGGTGAGAATGCTATGCAAACCCAGATATCTGGGAGGGAGAACTTGAGAGAAGTAAAAAAAGAGGAAGGTGTGGAGACCCAGGCCCTGAGGCGAGGAATACAGGAATGTGTTGGAAGTGAGAATGTTACAGAGCTCCAGACACCAGGGTGGGAGAAGCAGGATCCAGGTAGAAATGAGAAAGCTTGGAAGATCCAAGTATCTAGGGGAAGGATCCAGAAACAACCAAAACTTGAACTTCAAGTAGGGTGGGGAAACCAAGGCTTAAGAAGAGTTGAGGATGCTGGAGAAAGCCAGATATCTAGAAGAAAGAACCTTAGGGAGATAAAGGAGGATTGGGTAATGATCCAGGCACTGTGGTGGGAAGATCAGACACCAGTAGCAATTGGAATGGACAGAGAATTCCAGACAGCACGTTGGGGGAATCAGGACAGGATTGGAGGCGAATATAGAACAGAAATTCAGGCACCAGAGGAGAGAGACCAGAAAAAAGACAGAAGTGAGGGTGGTACATAGGCCCTGACATCTGAGGCATAGAACCAGGGACAATTAAGAGGTGGAACTCATGTAGGAGACACAATCAGCAGTATGGAGATGAGCATAATATAGACATTCAGGCACCAGGGAAGAGAAACCTGAGAGGGGTTCATTATGAAGATGGTAAAAAGACTCAGGAACTTGGGGAAGAAAACCAGGGTCAGTTAAGCAGTGAAATTAATGCAAGGATTCACACACCAAACTGGAAGAATCAGGAACACATTAGAGACGAGGGTGGTGCAAATGCCCAGGCATCTGAGGCAGAGAACTGGGGACAATTAACAAGTAAACTCAGTGGAGAAACTCATTCAGCAGAATGGAAGAAAGAGGAGCAGGTTGGAGGTGAGACTGGCACAGACATTCAAGCTCAAGAGAAGCCAAGCCAGAGAGAAGCTGGAGGTGAGGACAGTACAGAGACCTGGGCACCTCGGGAAGAAAACCAGAGTTGCTTAAGAGGTGATATTGTTAGAAAGACCCATTTATCAGAGTGAAAGAACCAGAAGCAGATGGGAGGTGAGAATAGTACAGAAATTCAGGCACCAAAGAGAAACCAGAGAGAACGTGGACGTGAGAATGGTGCAGAGACCCAGAGAGCTGACAGAGGGCCCCAGGGACCATTAGCTAGTGAGACAGAAGAGAGTCGTTCATCAGGGAGCAGTAACGGGCATCAGACGAGGGCAGAAAACTGTGTGTAAAGTCAGACTTTGGAGAAGAGAAACCAGAGAGAGGTTGGAAGTGAGGATGGTGGAAATATCCAGGGACTTAGGGGAAGGAAGCAGAGGCTGTTAAAAAGAAAATGTGATGAAAAGACCTGCTCACCAGAGTGGAAGAACCAGGAGCAGATTGAAGATGAGAGTGGTGCAGAAACTCAAATACAAGAGAAGAGAAACTGGAGAGGGACCACAGGAGATGACGGTACAGAGACCCAGGCTCCTGGGGGAGATAACCAGGGACAGTTAAGAACTGAGATTGATGGAGAGATCCAGATACAGCAGCAAGGGACCCAGAATAAGGGTGGAGATGAGAGCCAGAGAAAGTGCAGAGCTAAGGATGTTGCTGAGGGCACTCTACGAGTTGATTGTTCTGGGGGTGAGGGGCCCCCAGCCTTCACTGGCTCCTGATATGGGGCCATGGAACAGGAACAGGCAGTGGTCTCTGTTCCCTGTCCTGAGATGAAGCCTCTCCCCAACTGAGGTGAACACTGCCTGCTTGCCAGGGGGGAGGGAGAGCATTTGAGCAGCCAGAGCACAGCCCCTGCCAGGAAGCACAGAGCGGGGGTTAGTCCAGCCTTGGGGCAGGCCCAACCTAAACCCCATGGAGGTCGACAAAGGGACAAAAGGGTGGATCCTGGGGAGCCTTCTGGACTGACTCACCGACTCCAGAACCCACAGTCTCTGGCTGCTTCCCTGGGTTTGCCCACTGCCTGCCCCTCTGTCTCACACGGCCAAGCCCCTCAGTTGCCTCAGCTCTGGTGGGCGCTTCCACTGCCCCCACCGTCCTGCCGGAGTAGCCAGTCCTCAAGAAGAGCCAGAGACTGCTCTTGGAGTGACTCATGCGGCGGAAGATTGCACATCTGAAGTGGGGCCTCCCCCAGCGGATCCTGGAGTCCCATTTGCTCTTTCATCTCCTGGGACCTTGCCCACTGCCCCTGGTTGAGGTGAGGCTCCTTGGATTATATTTAGCCTGGGAGCTGCAGGAAAAGCACTGGGAGGCCCAGGGCTCCAGACCAGGCCTTAAGTGCCCTGAGAGGTTCCAGAGGGCTCATCCCCTAGAAAGAAAAAGCTCAAAACTTCCTACACAGGCCCAAACTCTGGAGAAGTGTGGGCCGCACAGATGGGAGCCCATGGGAGGTTCTGTCCATCCTGAAGAGGCCCAACGAGTCCGGCCACCAGGGGGCCCCGGAGAACTACAGGTTGTCCAGGAAAAGTTTCCTACTGGGGCCAAGCTCCCTGCTCCCAGGAAGCCTGCAGCAGAGTCTAGGAGCTGGTGTGTTCAAGGGTCCAAGAGCCTGCCAGTGAGTACAGTAGGGGCAGAAAAATGGTCAGGCCAGGAGTCTCCCAGATGGCAGATGGAACTCCCAGCAAAGTGAAGACCTCATACCCTAGGGCAGGCCACGACCACTGGAGGGAGGAGTACACATCACAGGAGGCCTCTAAGCCCCCAGACTCAAATCTCAGCAGCCCACACGCTGGAGAAGAGGAAGCCTAGAGGCTGCAGAGGGCGAGGGGCTGGGCAGCCACCTTCTTCCTGTTCCACAGACACTTTCAGCTTGAAAAGGAGTTTCCACTGTGCCACAGCGAGGCTGAGCATGACCTTTCTGAACAAGATATCCTGGTCCCCACAACTGGCTGAGTCCCCACACTCAGCTCCCAGCCTGAGCCTGAGGGATCTCGATCCTACCCTACTTCCCCAAGCAGGTGACCCCCACACAACAGAAGACAGCACAGGAATCTGTACTTCTCTGAAGAGGGACCTTCAGCCACCAGGTCACTGCTGTGCTGGGGCTGCTCTTTCCAAGACAGAGAGCCTCCAGAGTCAGGGGAACCCGAGAACCCACATGGGGCCCCACAGAATCCACCAGCCCCCAAAAAGTTCGGTTTTATGAAGTGTTTGAGGTGTTTTCTGCTTCAGCATCACTTTAGAAAGTAGTCCCTCAAAAGAGGCTCAGAACATGTCAGAGAAGGTATGAGAAGAGCCTGCTCACCCCCCAAGTCTCTAATAAAATGGGTTATTTGGGCCCTGTGGGGTTCTGATTTCCTTAGCATGTATTTTCAGAGTGATCCCTTTGGGGTTTGGGATGCTTTATGGGTGGAGGAGGAGCTGGGGTAGGTAAGGGGCATAAAGAGGCACAAAATCTCAACATAATGTAAGCTGTCATGATGGAAGTGCAGCGGGGATAATACAGTCAATGGTTTTGTAATGCCTCTCAATGTTGACAGACAGTAACTGTACTACTACTTGCGGTAAGGATTTAATAATGTGTGTAACTGTTGGATCACTGTGTTATATACTTGAAACCAATATAATACCGTGTATCAATTATACTTTAAAAAAAAAACCCTGAAATTTATTCTTTCAGAATTCTGGAGGCCAGAATCTGAAATCAAGATGGCAGCAGGACTACACTGCTTCCAAAGGCTCTAGGGGCGATGAGTTCCTTGTGTCTTCCAGCTTCGGGTGGCTGTGGGCATTCACTGGCTTGGGGCGCCATCACTCCAATCTCGGCTTGTGTGGTCACATTGCCTCTTCCCTTACTCTGTGTGTCTCTTCTCAAGACACTTGTCACCATATTTAGGGCCCAGTGGATACTGCAGGATGATCTCATCTCAAGATCCTTAACTTAATTAAAACTGCAAAGATCCTTTATCCAAATAAGATAACATTTACAGGTTCTGGGGATTAGTAAATTATATTAGTCTGCCCCAGCTGCTATAACAAAATTCTTTAGACTGGGAGGCTGAAACACCAGAAATTAATTTTCTCACAGTTCTAGAGGCTAGAAGTCCAAGATCAAGGTTCTGGCTGATTCAGTTTCTGGTGAGAGCTCTCTTCCTGGCTTGTGGATGATAACCTTCTCACCATATCCTCACATGGCTTTTCATTGGTGCATGTACATGGAGAGATTAAGAAATCTTTATCTTTCCCTTTTCTTATGAGGCCACCAATCCTATTGGATTAGGGCTCTACCACTTTAATTATCTCCTAAAGGCCCTATGTCCAAATAGGTCATTTTAGGGGTCAGGGCTTCAACATCTGAATTCAGGGGACACAATTCAGTCCATAGCAGACATGGAGATAGCTCTTCGAGGGTTTCCATTCAACCCATTACATGGAGTAATTTACTATGCCGCAATGGATAGATACTAAATATATATTTGTATTGTAATACTTTGCTTATCTGTCTCCTTGACTGGACTTCTAGTTTCTTGAGACCAAGGACTGTCTCTTGTTCACTTTTGAATCCTCTAGCTCCTAGCACAGTTCCCAGCCCAAAATTCTGTGAAAAAGAATACATGCTTTGTCAAGATTTGAAAATACATTGAATATTTATACATTGAATATTGAAGATATATATGATATGTTTTTTCTCTGAGAAAAGCAGCTTACAAAATTTGTATATTGCTGTTGTAAAACTGTATAGAAAAAATCTAGAAGAAAATATATCAATGCATTATTTTTTATTTCCTTTTTTTGTTATGATTATTTTATTTTTCATCAAGATATTCAAAACCATGTAATCTTATCCAAACTTTCATCTATCAATGATACAGTTTTTAATTAAATTATAGGTGATACATAATATTATATTGGTTTACGTGTACAGCATAGTGATTCAACAGTTACATACATTAGAAAATGCTTACCACAGTAAGTATACTTACATCTGTCACCATGCAAAGTTATTACCATGCTATTGACTATATTCCTTATGCTGTACTTTTTATCCCCATGATTTATTTATGTATAACTGGAGTTTGTACCTCTTTATCCCTTTCACCTATTTCCCGTCCCCCCTCCCCTATGGCAATCATCAGTTTGTTTTCTGTATTTATGAGTCTATTTCTGCTTCATTTGTTTGTTTTTAGATTCTACATACAAGAGAATTTGTTTTTCTCTCTCTGACTGGCTTCACTTAGCATAATATCCCCTAGATCCATCTATGTTATTACAGATGGCAAGATTTCATTGTCTTTTATGGCTGAGTAATATTAATGGGTTGTATGGTATTTCCATTTTTAGTTTTTAAAAGAACCTCCCTGTTTTCTATGGTGGCTGTACCATCAATTGCACAAACAGTGCACAAACATCCCCTTTACTCCACATCCTCTTCAACACTTGTTATTGTCTTTTTGATATTAGCCATTCTGACTGATGTGAGATGATCTCATTGTGGTTTTGATTTGCTATTTTTTCTTTTACTTTCTTCATTGAGCACGTATTACTACTATAATGTCCTTAACATGTGTTGAATAAATTTTTTATTTTACATACCTATACATTAATCTGCCTCTTTCATGCACTTAGCATTTTAATGAGAATTTTTCCATGTTAATATCTACTTTTCTCAAATATTACTTCATAATATTCCAATTGACTATAAACCATTGTTTTCCAAACTTTTTTGCCATGGAAAGTATTTTTTCCACTCAGTTATGCTGCTTCTGAATGTAGAAAACACCTCTTGAATTTACATCCTTCAACATTAACTGGTTGCTGGGCATTTTGGTGCTAAATAAATTATTGTACATTGATGGATTGTTATTAATACATTTAATGATAAACTATTTTCACTTCTTTGGTATTCTTTATGCCCTCACAGTCTCAAGTGTGTGTAGCCCTCTGTGAGAGGGTGTTTTAAGGGAAACGTCTTAGATTCTTTGAGAGTAAGTTATCAAGGAAATTTATACCAAAAACTAATACCAATAACTTCTAGATAAAAATTCCTGAGATCGCTTACTTAATTTTTTAAATAGTCGAAGTAGCTTGCTTGCTTCGTTTCCTTCCTTTTTCAAGGCTAAACACAGCTTCTTTATAAATGCTTTCCAACCTTCGGTGTGGTGGAGACAAGGATTCCCGAGGCCTCTAAGAGCAAACAGCTTTGAGGTTAGTTGCCCGCTTTCCAGGGTCCCTGCGTCTGTCACCCGCCCTCGGAGGTCGCTACTCCCCTGAGATTGCCTAGGACTTGGTTTGCGCAGGCGCAGTGCCTCCCTCCACCCCGGGCTCCGGCACAGGACTGTTACAAGTGCGCTTGCGCACAAGCTGCGCGGGAAAAGGTGCTGCGGCCGAGGAGAGCGACCTGCGTGCGAGAGATGGCCGCGCGCGAGACGACAGCACGGCCTCCCGGGCCCGCGAGGGACGAAGAGACGGCGCTGCTCTTCGAGAGAGCCCACCACCGGCACGACCCGCGCTGGCTGCTGCCCGTGCCCCCACGCCTCTGCCTGGCCTGCGCGCTGGAGCTGCTGCCGGAGACCGGCGTATCGGTGCGAACTAGGCCCTGGCGTTTGCCTCGCCAAGCAGGGCAGCCCCTCGCCAGACCAGCTCCCTTGAATCCGACGCGCCCACCCTGAAAGTGACCCAGCCCACCCACCTCGTTAAATCTACCCCCTAAGCAGGCCTGCCCCCTCACCCGCCAGCGCGGCCTCCGTGTGCCCCACAGCCTGCCCCGGGCAGAGGACCCCGCTTGCAGACAAGACCCTGCTCTCGGCTCTGCTCCTCTGTCCCCGTGGGCACCGAATCTGGGGCGCCCAGGGCCCGCCGAGACCCCCTGGCCTGCATTCCCACCTTCCCCTCCGCTCGTCCGCCCTTGCCGTTTGCTGCCCCTCGCGTCTCTCCGGGCTTTAGCCTTGGCTCGGCTCGTGGGCCGGGCCACGCACCGGAGGGGGCTCCTCACAAGAGGGGGCCCCTCATTCCCTTCCGGTTCCCGAGGGGCTAAATCAGGAGGGCGCCGCCGTGGCTTCCTCGATGGCGGGAGCGTTGGGTGGAAATCACAGCCAGGGCAGAAGTGGGGTGACGGGGAAGAGCGTTCTGATAGGCACAGCTGGTTGGAACACGGGCCCCTGTTCCCTCAGTGCCCACCTGCCTTTGCAGGGAGGTTTTTGTCCGTGAAGGTGCCCAGGAAAGTGGGCGATCACTTCTCTCAAGTTCATGGGAGGGGGTGTGCTTTGCGTGGGAGGAATGCGGTGGATCAGCAGTTCTCAAATTTTTGATCTCAGGATGCCTTTACCCTTTAAAAAAGTGTTAGGGACTCCAAAGAGCTCTTGTTTATGTGGGTTATATCTACTGGTATTTACTGTATTAGAAATAAAAACAAAATTTAAAAATATGAATCCATTAAAAAATAATAGTAAATCCATTACATGTAAACCTATTCCTTTTATTGTGGCAAAATATGCCTTGCATAAAATTTACCATTTTAACTGTTTTAAGCATATGGTTCTGTGGCATATAAGTAATTAAAAAAAACAAAAATAACTATTTTCCTAAGTAAGAAAACACAGTGAAAGGATTAACTTAGTTTTACATTTTTTGCACGTCTCTTTAATGTCTGGCATAACAGAAGACAGTTGGATTCTCATATGGTTCTGCATTTAATCTGTTGTGATACATATGCCTTGTAATCATTGAGAAACTCCACTGTACATTTGTGAGAATAAGAGTGAAAGAGGCAAATTGCATCTTAGTTATTATATGAAAATAATTTTGATCTCATAGATGCTTTGAAAGGGTTTCAGGCACCCTCGGGAGTCTGCAGACTATACTCTGAGAACTACTGGGTTAGCTGATAACATGAGATATAACTGAGGCCAGAAATTTCGAGGCTGCCGTTTTCAGACAGTGAGTCAGAGATACAGAGATAAATTAATGTGGTAGGGGAGAGAATAAGAGAACACTAAAATTACTGGGAATTTAGAAGATGGGTATATTATTTCGTGGTCAAGTGCTGTGTGGAGAATTACGAGGGGAATTAGGAAAAAAATTTTTTTAGAGGGGGAGGCATTTGAATTAGGCTTGAGAAGATGGGGGAGCTTACCCCAGGAGGTAGGTTTTAGCAAGGGTGAGTTTGGGGAAGTAATCAGTGTTGGAAGGGAAATTGAGGGAGGTGAGATTGGATAAACCAGTTTAAGATCAATTCCTGGGGGAGTTTGAATCCAAGCTAAGCTGCTTGGACTTAATCTGTCAGGTGAAGAGAGTCATTAAGATGTTTTTTTAGTAACTCATTTAGATCACTAGCTTAAGGTATTACACGGGAGGAATTGGTGAAGTTAACTGAGACTTATGATAACAGGTTAGAGGCAATATGAGATTCAGCTTCTCTAGCTTTTACTGAAGACATTTTCCTTAGCTTCAGCTCTCACCAGTTGAAGGGGTGATGTGGTTAGTTGTACCCATGTTCCGGTTCTGTCCTCAGTGCATACCCCCTTTTTGTCCTAATTTTTGCTGTCTTGAGCACATTGCACAGTTACTACCCAGTTCCCTGTACAGGGCGGTGAAGTGAATGTGAAGATTTTTGTCTACATTGAATTGAAGGATGCTTTTTCTCTGCCTACCTCTGTGGGCTCATGAAGGGTCTCTAGTATCACTCTCCTGGACTATTAAAGTGAAAAGAGCACTAACCTTGGACAAGACCTGGTTGGAGACTTAAAGTCCTTAGGAAAGTCTCTGAGCCTCAGTTTTCTCATCTCAAAAATTGTGATAATAATACCTGTTTTTGATTGCTTCACCAATTTATTAGGCTTAAATGAGCTAGTTGACAGAAGAATGAGTTGTGTACACTGAAGTGCTGTGTAAATATAGGGTATTAGGAACCTTCTGTATGAACACATGGATTTCTGTGTATAAATGATGCCCTTTTCCATACTCCCTGAAAGGGATCTTATAGTTTGGATTATCTCCCATATTATTATAATTATATTTGGAAATTACGATTGTTTGCATTCAGAATGGCTGAGACTTGAATATTGTCCCTATTGAATATTTTTCTTCATCTGCCCCAAGTTGGTGCGCAAGAAGCATGTGCTGTCCTGCTTGCGAGATGCTCTCGTGAGGCATGCCTCCCTCGTTGTGCAGCTGGTGGCTCAGGATCAGAGAGTCTGTATCCACTTCATAAGCATGCTTTTCGGTGAGAAACTTGGCATAAATTTTGAACGTGTAACATGTATAATTGAAGAAAGGGTCTTGGAAAGATAATTTCGACTTTTTGCAATGTAGCAAAAAGTTCAACTTATCAGCAAATTGTTTCGCTGTAAATGATGAAATGGTCCCCTTTCTAAGACACATGATGTAGTGTACGGTGACTGGTTTTACTATAGCTAAGAGGTTAGTAAAAGCATAAAGATGAATATAGGAACGTGTAATCTTTCAGAGTGCAGTGTGAATGGTCTTCGAACAGGATCAGAAGGTCCAGACTGGAGTCCGCTGAGCTAGATGTGACCCTGATTGAATTACTTCCTCTCTCCTGTGCCTTCATTTCTTCATTTGTTAAATGAAATGGATCAAGAAGCCCGTCTTTTAATACAATGATGATATCTAACTTGTATTGGGTGCTGTACTCTGCTAGAGGCTTTTCAGGCTTTTAACTCCCAGACCAGTCCTTTCAGGAAGAGAGGAATATCCCCAGGCTCAGGGAGGTCATAGCTGACAGATGGCAGAACTGGAATTTTACCCCTGGTCTGTTTCAGACTCCAGAGCACACAGTTTTTATGTTGTACCACATTGTGTTTTTATTGTTTTTCTCCTTTTAAAGCCAGAGTGGGTCATTGAAAGTCTAGGTTATTTGGTGCTGTGGATAGAATTCAGCTGGGACATTGCTTAAGGCTGTTATTAGCCTTGAATTCACAGTGTGCCTTTGTCTTTCTCTTTTAACTATTAACCATCCCCCTCTTACCTCCCTCTGCTCCAAGGACTGTTATGCAATGTGGAAGATGGGAATGTTACAGACCTCTGTATTGAAGGTAAGGTGAAAGAGTGTGTACCTGGCATTTGAAGCTGGGGATATTAGCCTGAATTGCAACTCAGTTTATTTGAGACATTGATGAAATGTTTCATAAGAGATGGATAAACACTGTCAATCTAATTCTACATTTCTTTCTTGGACACATAATCTGTGTCAAGTACTGTATCAGGTCCTAGAAATACATAGATAAGACACGGTCCCTGCCCTCTAAGAGTTTACAGTCTGAAGGAGAGATTGGCTGGTAAATAACAGGAGCTAATGAGTGCTGTTACAAAGGCATGTACAAAACTCTGTTTTCATTACATTGATATTGGTTGATTGGAAGTTGTTTGCACATAGGTGGTGGAAGCACATAGCTGTAGAAGCGTGTGTGGTGGGTTTATCTATAATGGGTTCAAGGAGAAAGAACATAAGAGCATTGAGATGGGAGGATCCCAATTTCTTGCAGAAAGCAAGAACTATCAGTTACAGTCTAGTCAGGAGACAGAAACAACACCAGTTTTTTTAACAGAAAAAATCTCTACAGAATTATTAGTTAGGTGACTTAAGGTAAAAAGAGAAAAAGAGAAAATCAGGTGTTTGCAGAGATAGCAATTTCAGAAAACAACTCTCACCCCTAGGGCTGAAGAAACAAAGGGAGGGGTTGGAATCATTAAAACTTACAGTTTTAGAGGAAGGACTCTATAATGAAACTCAGACCTCTAAGATGACCATTCAGCCACACAGTTAGCAGCTGTAACTGCTAGCAGCCCTAACAGAGCATATGGGCTTCTGACCATCTCCCAGTCTAGACAGTGTGGACAAATAAATGTACTGCCTGAAGTTCTGACCACTGTTAGAGGGGTGGGGGATTTCCCTTCACCATTTTCCTCAAGGTCACTTCTGAGTGGGGCCATAATCCTAAAGCCTCCACATCTGGCTGGTGACAGCACAGCTTGCAAAGCCCTCACAGACCCCAGAACTTCCCTGAGGTGGTGGACACTAGCTGGAGATCGCAAAGCAGAGAGAGGACTTGCTCCTTCCTCTTCTGTTTGCTTCCTGCCTTCTTTCTGTTTCTCTGTCACCCTAGATTGCCGCTTCTTTTCTTAGAAGGCAGAGTCTTCCCACAGCAGCAGCTGAGTATAGTTTGCAGCTTTTCCCACGCTTACAAAGCCAGCCTCTTCTCTACTCCTTCTCCAAGACACCAGCAGAAACATCACAAATGATTGTATAGAACAGTTGCGTTTGGGGTTGAGAGATAATATTATGGGCAATTATTAGGAGAGGAACTCACTTATAATTCTGTTTTCTAGAATAAGAAGGAACAAATTTCTAGGAAGGAAAAAAGTAGAGATAATATAAACTTGCAGTTTTCAACCTTGGCTTCACAATAAACTTACCTGGGAAACTTTAAAAATATCCAGATGCTTAGGCTCTTTCTTTAGAGATTCTGACTTAATTGGTCTTGGGTGAGACTTGGGCATTAGTAGTTTTTTAAAGCTTCCTAGTTGATTATAACGTGTGTTTGTGAACCACTGATATAAAACAAAGAAGAATCCAGAAATCCTTTGGTTTGAATGTGCACACATAGTTTAATGGAGGAGATAGAAAAAACTAATACCAGTTAACACAAGCAAATGATTTTGAGTAGCAGGGCTATGAAAGGTGAACTCTGGGCCAGGGGTTGTCTCCATTTATTAATGCTACTGTGTCTGCTCAGTTCTTATCCAGCTCACAACTCAGCTGAAGTTAGAGCAGACCATTCATTGCCTGCTGGATGAGTGCCACAAAGAGGTCAGTAAATAGCTGTGGGTTCTTGAGTACCCCTGAGAATCCTCAGATGTCCGAGCCAGGCCAACCCTTCTTTGGATAGATGGGGATCGAAATCCAGAGAGGAAAAGGGGCTTCCTAAGGTCACAGTGTTGGTGACAGAGACAGAGCTAGGGCCCATGTCTTGTGATCCTGCTCCAATACTCTTTGCAGCTTCCTTCCTTCCCTTCTCAGTCCCCCACATGCTACCTCCACGTGGTGAAGTCCTATCTTTCTGGCATAATCATCCCATGGCCATTTTCTACATCCTCCTAAATACAATACAGGTTTCCTTGATGAATTTACCAAGGAAATATGTTCACTGTGTATTTTTATTTGGTTTGAATTGTATACAATATTTTGTACTGAAGGTATTTGCTTTTATTAGCATTTAAGGTAGGTACTGAGCGGGTATGTTTAACTTGCTTTCTTCAGTGTAGTCAAAGATATCAGTTAAAAAAGCAGCTTTTGTATTGTGTTTAAGATCTGGAATAGAATCAGAATAATAATATTTAATTTTTTCTGCAAAGGAAGACAAATGTTCATGTTAACACCAAGAGCAACATTTAATTATAAATTAAGTTATCATAATTGCTCTGCATGTGATTAATATATCAGATTAAATTTATTATTATACCTATCAGTACTTATCATGATGATGCCATGTGACACTTTTGAGCACCTTCTGTGTACATGTCATATGTCATTCAGTCCTCCCAATAACCCTATGAAGTTGGTACAATTATTTCCCACCAGAAGACAGGTGCTACAGCTAGTCAGTAGAAAAGGTGAAATATATACTGACTCTTTCTGTAGAACATTAAACATAGTGCCTGGTACATAGATTGTTCAATAATAGTAGCTGTAATAATGGTGATATGGATAATAATAATATATGTATTTTTTGCACTGAGCCAGAATTCTGTTTTTATGATGTTTGCAGCTTTACTCCCCAGATTCTTGTCCTATGGGAGACAAAATGCTCATTTTAATTCAGTTTAAAAAATATGTACTGAGGACTCAGAGGAATCTGACTTAGTCCCTTTCCCTTGGGCTTCCCAGTCCAATAGCAGAGATAGACACTTAGCTAAAGAGGCTGATTACTGATTGTGGTAAGAGACACACACAGTACAGGCTTTGGTGTAGACAGGGCAAATTTTGGTAGGAGATCTGCCCTGGTCCTAATTTATAGAGTGGAATGTGTTCACTTCCTGTAGCTGTGTAATATGCCCTCCATGCGAGGCAGCCTGGCCACCCTGACCCTTCTTGGCAAGTTGGTGGATGCCATCCCTCCTCTGGCAGACAAGCTTGTAGTGAAGCATGGTGAGTGATTTCTGGGGAAGAGTTGCCACTGCCCTCTCATTTGCTTTGATCACACTTCATCTAGGTGATCCATTCACTATATACACTGGGGTTGTCACTACCTTCCTTCCTTCTCAAGGCTTTAGTTTCCCCATCTGCAAAATATGCTCTGTGTTGGCCAATTTGAAAAAAAGTGTTTCTTGACTCTCGTCTTGGGCTATTTTATTCATTATTTTAACACATAATTAATTATCTACTATGAACCTTTCATCTGGATGGAAGGAGGAATTAATTCTGGAATAAACAAACATGTTTTTTTCAATCAGGTATGTCACAGAGGATTACCCAAGGGTAAATTACGTAACTTCTCTAAGCCTTGGTTTTACCTTTTGATTAAGTGCCTAAAAATAATTTATTGTGGGGAATTATAGGGGATTACTATTACTACTCCATTGGGGGCAGTAGTTTGGAGTTTCACATAGTAGTTGACATTGTGAGGTTCCCTCAGCCCTTGCTTTTTCCTGGACAGGTGATCTGATGGAGCATCTGTTGAGAGGCTTGGTATACCCCAACGAGGGGGTGCAAGCTTCTGTCTGTTACCTCTATGGGAAGTTGTACTCTTCACCAATGGCAGCTGAGATGCTTTCAGGCCACTTCCGGGAGAAACTGTGCCCTCTCTTCCTTTCCATCCTGGATGGTGCCCAGACAAGAGAGCTAAAGATCAACTGCTTAGGTAATACATGGAATTGGAGAGAAAAGAGAGAGCTTTTGAGGTTTTTCTTGAGGACTTGAGTTACTGGCTCTCTAGTGGTGGGAAAATTACTGCTTTTCAAAGGTTTGAAATCAGGGGTTTGGGAGATAAGATGCACAGATTGTGGATGATGCCTAGTATTAGGTGGCATCTTATGAGCATTTCCCTTTGGAAGGAGAAGAGGAAATCCTCTTGGATTCTCAGACCCAGTTCCAGTGTCTCTGTGTGTATGTGTAAGGGGGTTTTCCCATGCGTGACACCAAGTGATTCTCAAACACCTGAAAACTCAATTCTGACACTATCTTCCTAGAGACAGCAATAGATCCCTCAGGTTAAGGACTCCATCCTACAGGATTGTCCTCCAAACTCCACTTCAGACGCCAGTCACAAGCCCCAGGATGTTGCCTATGTTTCTAACCAATTGGCTACAGATTGGAGGTTCCAAGGACCTCCCCCTTGGATTTGATTAATTTGCTACAGTAATTCACAGAACTCAGGAAAACACTTATTTTTTAAAAATTAAAGTAACATTGATACACAATCTTATGATGGTTTCAAATACACAACACAGTGGTTCAGCATTTACCCATATTATCAAGCTCTCACCCCCTCCAGTACAGTCACTATCCAGCAATGTAGTAAGATGTTACACAATCATTAACCTTTTTCTCTGTGCTATATTACCATTCCCATGACCACCCTATATTGTGATTGTGAATGATTGTGCCCCTTAATCCCCTTCTTCCTACCCCACCCACTCTCCCTAACCCTTCCCCTTTGATAACCACTAGTCCCTTCTTGGTGTCTGTGAGTCTGCTGCTGTTTTGTTCCTTCTGTTTTGCTTTATTTTTATACTCCGCAAATAAGTGAAATCATTTGGTATTTGTCTTTCTCTGCCTGGCTTACTTCACTGAGCATAGTACCCTCTAGCTCAATCCATGTTATTGCAAATGGTAGGATTTGTTTTCTTTTTATGGCTGAGTAATATTCCATTGTGTATATGTACCACATCTTTATCCATTCATCTATTGATGGACACTTAGATTGCTTTCGTATCTTGGCTATTGTAAATAGTGCTGCAATAAACATAGGGGTGCATATGTGTTTTTGAATCAGGGATCTTGTTTTCTTCAGGTAAATTCCTAGGAGTGGAATTCCTGGGTGAAATGGTATTTCTATTTTTAGTTCTTTGAGGAACCTCCATATTGCTTTCCACAATAGTTGCACCAATTTACATTCCCACCAACAGTGTAGGAAGGTTCCCATTTCTCTGCATCCTCCCCAGCATTTATTGTTTCTTGTCTGTTGGATGTTGGCCATCCTAATTGGTGTGAGGTGCTATCTCATTGTGGTTTTAGTTTGCATTTCCCTGATGTTCAGTGATGTGGAGCATCATTTCATGTGATTGTTGGCCATCTGAATTTCTTCTTTGGAGAAGTGTCTGTTCAGGCCCTACACCTATTTTTTAATCAGGGAAAACACTTATGTTTACAGATTTATTAAATGATACTCTAAAGGGTCCAAGTTAATAGCCAGATGGAGAGATAAATGGGGGCAAGTTCCCAAATAAAGGAGCTTCTATCCTTGTAGAGCTTGAGGCCTGGCTGGGTGGCATGTGGAAGCATTCCGAATCCCCAAGCGTGGAAGCTCTCTACACAGAGAAGTAGGATGCAAAAAGGAAAGTAAAATCCTCTTATGGGCTTTTGTGAGAGTTTCACTGCTAGTCATGATTGACTAAATCATTGGCCATTGACTGATTTAACCTCCTGCTCTTAGGTGGGGTCCAAAAGTCTCTCATTAACATAACAACACACCCATTTCAACTTTATCGCTCTGAAACATTTTCAGGAACTGTGGATAAAGACAATATACACCTGAGTGATATATTTTGGTCATTTTAATGACCAAATATATATTTCTTAATAAGTTATTATATTGCAGGAAAGAAAGTGGGACAGCAGTTTTTCTGCTTCCAGTCTTTACTACCAGCTCTGGTGCATCCTCTGCTTGCTGCCAAGTTAATTTTCACACTGCACAGCTTAAGTCCTGTCAGTTTCCTATTTGGAAAATCATCTATGGCTCCCTCTGGCCTCCAGGGTGATGTCTCTGCTTGTTATTTGAGAAACCTAGGAGCCCCAGTTTACCTTTTCAGCCTCTTTCTCTGCTACTTGCTTACATCAGTACATAAGATATACTAAATGCTTCCTAGCAGGAAGCTTTTCTATTTTGAACATGGCAGATGGGTAAGGGGCCGTTCCAGATCAAGTGCTACAGGGAAAAGCAGAGTCTATGGGTGACAACATTTTCTTTTCATATTGGGCCAAGACCTCTGTTATAAACAGTCCAGCCACACACAGTGAATGTTCATTCTAAGACAGGCCCTATGCTGGGCTCTGGGGTCCTAAGATGACCAAAACCAAGCTCTATTCTGAGGGAGCTCATAGTCCAATGTAGAAGACAGATGTGGACAATTAAAGTCCAGTGTGGTAAGTGCTATCATGGTGGCTGCACAGAAGAGGGTGGGAGTCTATTCAACATAGTACTAGAAATCCTAGCCAGAACAATTAGGCAAGAAAAGAAAAGGCATCAAAATCAGAAAGGAAGAAGTAAAATTGTCTTTCTTTGCAGATGACACCATCTTCTATATAAAAAACCCTAAAACTGTACCACAAAACTGTTAAAACTGATAAATGAATTCAGTAAAGTTACAGGATACAAAATCAATTGTGTTTCTATACACTAACAACAGACTATCTAGAAAAGAAATTAAGAAAACAATCCCATTTACAATAAATAGCATTCAAAAGAGTAAAATAGTTAGGAATACCTACAGAGACATGATGATGTTCCTAGGGGATGTCAGAGGGGCTGCCTTGAGTGTACTCTGGTGCCTGTACTCCTCTCACCCCACTTCCCAGTCCCTTTGTTTTCTAGGTTTGCTGAGGCAGCTGCTGAAGTATGACCTCTTTGTGTCCATGATTATGAACAAGTCTGGGCTGGCAGAAAGTACCAGAAGTGTTGAAGAGACACCAGGAGAGACCTCATTGCCTTTGGTGCTCAAGAAGGTAATTGTCTTGTGACTCCTGGTTTCTAGGTTCAATAGCAAGGGAACTTGAATGCCTCTTTGACCTTGTCCTTATCCACTGCTCCTTCTGTCTAGGATTTCCAGACTGTTTTCTTCCTGGCCCAAACAAGACACCATTAGAAGACTCACCTCATCCACTGTGCAGATGCTCTTCCCCTTTGCCTTTAAAACCTTTCCCCTGACTGAGCTCTGATTCAGCCTTTAAAGCCTGGCACCGTGTCTCCTTCAGGCAGAGTGTGCCCCTCTGTCATGGTGCTCACCTCACCGTATTGTGGTTGATCGACCGGTAGCTTCTTCAGGGCAGGACCTGAGTCTGTCTGTCCGTCTCCACAGTGTTCAACACAGGGCTTGACAGAGCTACTTATCCTCATCTTAGACCTCTATTCTGGCATTTTGTCAGAGTCATCTAATTCTATTCCTTCCTGCTTTGGGCTGATATCAACTCATTCTCCCAAAATTCAGGTCTCTGGGAATGTAATGTCAATATTTGTGTTACTGCTGCTGCAATGTTGATTCATTCATCTAGTCCATTACGTACTGAGCACTAATATGTGTCAGTCACTGTGCTGGACACTGGGAATATCATGGAATGTAAACAGATTGGAAGTTCCAAGGACCTCCCCTTTAGATTCGATTAATTTGTCACAGTGATTCACAGAACTCAGGAAAACACTTCTTTTTTTTTAATTAAAAATTTTTAAATTAAATTAAAAAACATTAATACACATTCTGTGTATTAATGTTCTTGCTCTTGCAGTCTGGGGGAAGGCAGATAAAAAACAAATAAATGAACAAGGGGACTAACTATAGATTGTGATAAGTGCTATAAAGTACATAATTTAAGAGAAGATGAGATAGTAGCAGAAAAATCCTACAGGTTGAGAGGTCAGGCTGGGCCTCGCTGAAGGACATTTGAGCTGACACTTGAGTTAAAGTAAACCACTGATCAGTTATATCTCAGTGAAGCTATAAATAAACAAAGTGACTTAGTGCTATGAAGAGTAAACAGAAAAGCATTTCACGCAGAGGGAACACCAAATAAAGGTCAGAGGAAGGGAAATTCTTGATGTGTTCCAGAAACAGATGGAGGCCAGTGGGATGGGGTGGGAGATGAAGTGGCCCAACCTGAGACTAGAGAATAAGCAGGGAAAGTCATGCATGTCCTCATAGGTCTGGAAAAAAATTAGCATTTTTCTAAAGATAGATTTTCATTATTTTATGATGGAAAAATAGAGTTGGAGTATTTCTTTCTCAACATGATATAGAATATGCATTTTAAACCAGTAATTATTTTGCTTAATGATAACATATCATTTTTGTAAGACACATTTTCCCCCCACATTTTAAGAGCTTTGAAATTAGGAGACATTTTGCCATCAATGGTGTGTCATAGTTTAATTATAGCTCTTTTTCTTTCTTAGAGGTACATAAAATAATGGTTTGCCTTACATCACTAGCATATTAAAAATACATGTCATTTCCTACAGAAAAGAGAACAAGGTAAAGATCAATATCTAGAAACAACTTTACATGTTAAAAGAAAGGCTGAGTGTGTGTCCATTTTTAACTCTAATATGACCGAGATGGATTTAAGCTTGCAGGCCTCAGATGCTTTTCTACTAGATTTAAGTGTAAGTTGGTCCTTTTCCTTGGAAGCCCTAAGATCAGGTACACTCTCTTTTGTCTTGTGATATATGTTCTACTCCTCATTTTCCCCAGAAGGCCAGTTTCTACTACACCTAAAATCTGGTTGTAGCTAACCCTTTCCTTGATTTCTGAAACTATTATAGGAATTCCTAATAGTTATTGTGTCAAGTAGGAGTTTGGAAGTTATTCAGAGTACAATGGAAATTCACTGAAATATTTTGAGTAGAGGAGTAACCTGATCTAGAATTTTGATGGGGGAAGCATTTCAGTTGCGGGAAGACTTCTAGATTTGGACGTGGCTGGCCTGGGTTTCTACTTAGCTTTGCCACTTATTAGCTGGGTGGCCTGGAGTAAGTAACTCAACCTCAGTGAGCTTTAATTTCATGCTCTGTGTGTTGAGGGTCTCCAAGACCACCCCTGGGTGTGATAATTCACTAGGAGGATTCATAGGACTTAGTGTAGAGTCAGACTCACGTCTATGATTTATTATAGCTAAAGAATACACAGAAAAATCAGCAAAAGGAAAAGGTGTTTGGTCAAGTCCAGGGGAAAACTAGGCACAAGCTTCCAAGAGTCACACCAGGAGAAGACCAGAAGTCACACATGAGGCACTTTATTTTTTCAGCAATGAATTTGTGACAACACATGTGAAAAGTTGCCTGGCAGGCAAGCTCATTAGAGTCTCAGTGCCCAATGTTTTTTTTATGAAAGTATCATTGATATACAATCTTATGACGGTTTCACATGAACAACATTGTGGTTTCAGCATTCACTCATATTATCAAGTCCTCACCCCACCATTGCAGTCACTGTCCATCAGTGTAGTAAGATGCTATATAGTCATTACTTGTCTTCTCCATGCTGTACTGCCTTCCCCGTGACCTGCTTATATTGTGAGTGCTGATTATAATGCCCCTTAATTCCCTTCTCCGTCCCTCCCCAACCTCTTCCCTTTGGTAACTGCTAGTCCCTTCTTGGAGTCTGTGAGTCTGCTACTGTTTTGTTCCTTCAGTTTTGCTTTGTTCTTATACTCCACAAATGAGTGAAATCATTTGGTACTTGTCTTTCTCCATGTGGTTTATTTTACTGAGCATAATACCCTCTAGCTCCATCCATGTTGTTGCAAATGGTAGGATCTGTTTTCTTTTGTGGTTGAATAGTATTCCATTGTGTATATGTACCACATCTTCTTTATCCATTCATCTACTGAAGGACACTTAGGTTGCTTCCATATCTTGGCTATTATAAATAGTGCTGTGATAAACATAGGGGTGCATATGTCTTTTTGAATCAGGGATCTTGTTTTCTTCAGGTAAATTCCTAGGAGTGGAATTCTTGGGCCAAATTATATTTCTATTTTTAGTTTTTTGAGGAACCTCCATATTGCTTTCCACAATAGTTGCACCAATTTACATTCCCACCAACAGTGTAAGAAGGTTCCCATTTCTCTGCATCCTCCCCAGCATTTATTGTTTCTTGTCTGTTGGATGTTGGCCATCCTAATTGGTGTGAGGTGCTATCTCATTGTGGTTTTAGTTTGCATTTCCCTGATGATTAGCGATGTGGAGCATCATTTCATGTGATTGTTGGTCATCTGTATTTCTTTGGAGAAGTGTCTGTTCAGATCCTCTGTCCATTTTTTAATAGGTTGATTTGTTTTTGGGTGTTGAGTTCTTTGTATATTTTGGATGTAAACCTTTATCAGATAAGTCATTTATGAACATTTTCTCCCATATTGTAGGATGCCTTTTTGTTCTGCTGATGGTGTCCTTTGCTATACAGAAGCTTTTTAGTTTGATGTAGTCCTATTTGTTCATTTTTTATTTTGTTTCCCTTGTCCAAGGAGATGTGTTCAGGAAAAAGTTGTTCATGTTTATATTCAAGAGATTTTTGCCCATTTTTTCTTCTATGAGTTTTATGGTTTTATGACTTACATTCAGGCCTTTGATTCATTTCCAGTTTACTTTTGTGTATGGAGTTATACAATAATCCAGTTTCATTCTCTTACATGTAGCTGTCCAGTTTTGCCAACACCAGTTGTTGAAGAGGCTGTCTTTTTCCCCTTATATATCCATGGCTCCTTTATTGTATATTAATTGACCATATATATTTGGGTTTATATCTGGGCTCTCTATTCTGTTCCATTGATTCTGGGTCTGTCCTTGTGCCAATACCAAATTGTCTTGATTACTGTGGCTTTGAGGTAGAGCTTGAAGTTGGAGAGTATAATCCCCCCAGCTGTATTCTTCTTCTCAAGTTTGCGTTGGCTATTTGGGGTCTTTTGCGGTTCCATATGAATTTTAGAACTATTTGTTCTAGTTCCTTTAAGAATGCTGTTGGTATTTTTGATAGGGATTGCATTGAATCTGTAGATTGCTTTAGGCAGGATGGCCATTTGACAATATTAATTCTTCCTATCCATGAGCATGGGATGTGTTTTCATTTATTGATGTCTTCTTTAATTTCTCTCATGAGTGTCCTGTAGTTTTCAGAGTATAGGTCTTTCACCTCCTTGGCTATGTTTATTCCTAGGTATTTTTATTCTTTTGGTGCAATTGTAAATGGAATTGTTTTCCTGATTTCTTTCTGCCCATTCATCATTAGTATATAGGAATGCAACAGATTTCTGTGTATTAATTTTACATCCTGTAACTTTGCTTAATTCAGTTATTAGTTGTAGTAGTTTTTTGGTGGATTCTTTAGGATTTTTATGTACAATATCATGTCATCTGCAAACAGGGATAGTTTAACTTCTCCCTTACCAATCTGGATGCCTTTTATTTCTTTGTGTTTTCTGATTGGCATAGCTAGGACCTCCAGTACTATGTTGGATGAAAGTGGTGAGTGTGGGCATCCTTGTTTTGTTCTGATCTCAAAGGAAAAGCTTTCAGCTTTTTGCTGTTAAGTATGATGTTAAGTTGGCTGTAGGTTTGTCATATATAGCCTTTATTATGTTGAGGTACTTATCCTCTATACCCATGTTGTTGAGAGTTTTTATCATGATTGGCTGTTGCATTTTCTCAAATGCCTTTTCACTATCTATTGAGATGATCATGTGATTTTTGTCCTTTTTGTTGAAGTGGTAAATGATGTTGATGGATTTTCAAATATTGTACCATCCTTGCATTCTGGAATAAATCCCACTTGGTCATGATGGATGATCTTTTTGATGTATTTTTAAATTCAATTTGCTAATATTTTGTTGCTGATTTTTGCATCTATGTTCATCAAGGATATTGGTCTGTAATTTTCTTTTTTTGTGGTGTCTTTGTCTGGTTTTGGTATTAGAGTGATGTTGAGTGCCAACATTTTTATTGGAGTCTGGTTGGTCATGCAGGCATCCTCTGCTTTGCATGTGCCAAAATTCCAGACTCTCAGAAAGAGTGCACATGTTCAGCATGAACTACATTGTTTGCACAAATAGGTTAGTCAGTGAGGTATTCTTACCAGTTCTAGGGTGGGGGGAACCCTGCCCAAATTTAACTTTCCAAACCCAGTTAGTGGTCAACCTTGCACACAGGGCCTTCTCAGGATAACAGTCTCAGGCCTGCTACATTAACTCTTCTGTATACTCTGTAAAGTGAAGCTCTTCCTCGAATGTGCCCTTGCTTTGTCCCAGGTTTGCTGCAAACATCAAAACCAGATAAGGGCTTCAAAAGTACTTTTGTTAATGAAAGTTGAGCCCTTCTTGGTGGTGGCATTTGTATTCTTCGAGTGCCATTGTGTTCTTCTATTCTATTTCCAGCCTGCTGCTGTTCATAGAGACTGCTTTCCATAACCCTTAACTGCTTTCCCTGAGCACCATCCTTGTGCCTGGTGCTGTGTTAGTGCAGTAGGGATTCAGAGATGACTCACACACCCTGGCCACTTCCCCTGGGTCCTGTCAGGAGCATGACTGTGGCACTATATGCTGCTTGTTTTTCCAGCTTCTCCTCTCAAGAGACGAGACTCTGCAGGTGGCCAGCACCCACTGTATAACTGCGGTGCTGGTCCCCTCCCCAGTGAAGCATGCCCTGGCCTTCATCCATGCTGACATCCCAGGTAGGGAATGCCTTCTAACTTTCTCCACTGAGGCCCCCCAAGTTCTGACTGGACCAGTAGCAGCAGTCCTGTTGGGGGTTGGCAGGGCACACAAGAGGGATGGGTTGGTGGCAGGGTCAGTTGTGCATGACAGACTCTAGGAAATAGGACTCATAAAGTCTGAGTCTTCTTGCTATAGACTTATTATCTGACCTCAAGCAATCTGTTACTGACTTTTGTCATTTATTTGACCATGAAGGAATAAATGAAGGTGGTACAAAGACCTGGGGACCAGGCAGGTGAAGGGAACTGATGTTTTTTGAGTGCTTGTTATAAGCCCAGAAACGCCCTGAGGTGTGCTAAGTGCTGCCACATTTAGGTCCTCATCTTTGCTCTTTTGTGGATAAGGAAATTGAGGATCAGAGAAGGGAAATAACTGATTTAAATCAACAGGGCTAGTCATGGCACATAAAACAGGACTAGTCAAGGTATATAAAAATAAAGCCTATTTCAGCTCTTAACAGTCTTTATATCATGCTGCTACCCATCCTGAGAATTAGGAGACCTGAGTTGAGTCCCACTTCTACCACTAACAATACCTCTCTGGATCTCAGTTTTTCCATCTGTTAAAAAGATGACATTAGACTGAGGGTGTTTTCCAGGTTTCTCCGTGAATTAAATAATCATGTCTCATGGAGAGGGTGTGTGAACAATGAAGGAACAGGTGTAAGATGCTGTATAAATTCAAGGCCCTGGCATTAGTTAAGGGATCATGATCATACAGCTCTCCTTTACTGTTTTCTCCCCATCTCTCCGGCCAGAGTTCCTCTTTGAGCATCTTTCCTCTTCCAGCGAAGTGCTTGTCTGGTCCAGCTACAACTGTTTGATACTCCTGGCAGAAGAGCCACTCTTCTTTTCCAAGTGCCACACGGTGTACGGTTGGTAATGAGGGCCCTGTACTAGCTCTGGACTGAGTGGACAGCACTTTGAAGTTGGGTGGCAATAGCAGAGATGGGGGCTAGCCTATACCTTGGAGGAAGGTGCAGGGTCTGGTCGTTTCCATCAGCTCAAACTCATTACCAGATTCCATGAGCAAGCAGTGATACCAACAGTTCTTTTCACTAATTAGCAGAAATATATATGTTTAGCAAGAGAAGGGTCCTCCTGTTAGCCACTAAGTGAATTTGTTGCATCTTAAGAACAGCTTTACTCAGCCTTGGATTCAGTTTTTTCCTGTGCCCAGATGTATATCCATCCAGTCAGTCCTAAATTTTGCTGATTCATCTTTTCAAAGTTTCTTGAAACTGACCCTTCCTCTTCCTTCCTAGTGATACTTTCCTTGTCTGGGACTTTTTATTTCATATCTGGATTTTTAGACTGGGCACATTCTGTCAATCATTTTATGTTCTGTGTTCCTATTCCATGCCAGGCACCAGAGTGGGACCTGGAGATTAAGAGAGATATATAATGTGGTCCCCGTCTTCTGGAAGGGGAGAGAAATAAGCTGACTATGGCTCTTCTGGAGGGACACATAGGAGGTGTGGGAGCTCAGGGTAGGCACAGAGCTCTCCTTGAGTAGATCAGGGAAGGCTTCCTGGAGGACTGCGGGTCTGACCTGATTTCTGAGGAGCAATAGGAATGTGGCTAGTGGAGAAGGCACAGCTCAGTCACTAGGCATTCACTAAATACCTTGATTGCCAGGGCCTGTGCTATGGCTTGTGCTGGATTTTCAGGAGACAGCAATGAATCAGATAAAAGCCTGTCCTCAAAGATCTCACAGTCCCATCCCATCAGCTCAGCCTTGTCAGAGCCCATCTATGTGAGGCTGCCAGCAAATATGTTCTGTCCAGAGATTCTCACCTCTCCTGGGCAGGCAGGGAAGGAAGTATCAAGCCTTAATCCCTGACCTCTGCCATGTTTTTTTTTTTAAGGTATCATTGATACACAATCTTATGAAGGTTTCACATGAACAACATTATAGTTTCAACATTCATTCATATTATCAAGTCCTCCCCCAACACCCCATTGCAGTCACTGTCCATCAGGGTAGTAAGATGCTACAGTCATTACTTGTCTTCTCCATGCTATGCTGCCTTCCTGGTGACCTACCTATATTGTGAGCGCTAATTATAATGCCCCTTAATCCCCTTCTCCCTCCCTCCCCAACCCCTTCCCTTTGGTATCACTAGTCCCTTCTTAGAGTCTGTGAGTCTACTACTGTTTTGTTCCCTCAGTTTTGCTTTGTTGTTACACTCCACAAATGAGTGAAATCATTTGGTACTTGTCTTTCTCCACGTGGCTTATTTCACTGAGCATAATACCCTCTAGCTCCATCCATGTTGTTGCAAATAGTAGGATTTGTTTTCTTCTTATCTCTGCTATGTTGTTTTGAGGTAGGGATTGAGTCGGTGGTGAGGAGCCTGCAGGGAATCGTGAGGATGAACAACACAGAGCTGCACAAGCAGGGCCTGCTGCTCTTTGCTGGGATCCTGACTCGGTGAGCAAAGGGTGGAGCACCTGGCCTGTAGGGGCCAGCCTGGAGAGGGAAAGATGTGAAGTATTTACTCATCGAAGAGTCAGTGATAGGTGTTCACTCACTCCTTCCTCATTTACCATTTCTCAGGCAGCCAGAGGAGATCAAGCTGTTCACAAGCTCAACCATGTGTGGAGATGCTGGCCGTGCCCTCCAAGAGGCAGTAAGCAGCCCTGTGCTGGAGGTGGCTGCTGAGGCCATGAAGGCCGCTTCTGCCTTTCTGAGGTGAGAGGTCCAGGTGCCTGAAACTTCCACCTCTCCATGTATGCCAGGTCAGGGCCAGGGCAGCTTCCTGGGTGTACTTGTCCTTCAGATCAGGGAAATTCTCTTAAATGTTTTTCTTTCCAATACTGTTTACTTTGTTCCCTCTTTCTGGAACTACCATTCAGATGTTGGACATCCTGGATGGTCATCTAATTTTCTTTGTTTTCTGACAGGTTTTCATCTTTTTGTCATTATGCACTAATTTCTGGGAGATTTTCTTGACCCTTCTAATAAGTGTTTTATTTCTGCTTTCATATTTTTAATTTGGAAGAGTTCTTTCCAGTTCTCTGCTTGTTTTCTTTTTTTAAGACTCTTTTTTAAAAATTTATTTAGATATTATTAATCTACAATTATATGAGGAACATTGTTTACTAGACTCCTCCCATCACCAAGTCCCCCCAACAAACCCCATTACAATCACTGCCATCAGTGTAGTAAGATGCTGTAGAATCACTACTTATCTTCTCTGTGTTGCACAGCCCTCCCCGTGCCCCCCCCACATTATGCATGCTAATCATAATGCCCCCTTTCTTCCCCCCCCTTATCCCTCCCTTCCCACCTCTCCAGTCCCTTTCCCTTTGGTAACTGTTAGTCCATTCTTGGGTTCTGTGTTTCTACTGCTGATTTGTTTCTTCAGTTTTTTCTTTGTTCTTATACTCCACAGATGAGTGAAATCATTTGGTACTTGTCTTTCTCCGCCTCACGTATTTCACTGAGCATAATACCCTCTAGCTGCATCCATGTTGTTGCAAATGGTAGAATTTGTTTTCTTCTTATGGCTGGATAGTATTCCATTGTGTATATATACCACATCTTCTTTATCCATTCATCTACTGATGGACACTTAGGTTGCTTCCATTTCTTGGCTATTGTAAATAGTGCTGTGATAAACATAGGGGTGCATCTGTCTTTTTCAAACTGGGCTGCTGCATTCTTAGGGTAATTTCCTAGAAGTGGAATTCCTGGGTCAAATGGTATTTCTATTTTGAGCTTTTTGAGGAACCTCCATATTGCTTTCCACAGTGGCTGAACTAGTTTACATTCCCACCAGCAGTGTAGGAGGGTTCCCGTTTCTCCACAACCTGGCCAACATTTGTTGTTGTTTGTGTTTTGGATGGTGGCCATCCTTACTGGTGTGAGGTGATAGCTCATTGTGGTTTTAATTTTCATTTCTCTGATGATTAGCAATGTGGAACATCTCTGCTTGTTTTTAAGTAGCATTTTATGCGGTTTTATTTCATGAATATAATCTTTTTTATATTTCAGTCTTTTGTTTTAGTCAGACTTTTTCCCAGTTTCTTTTCTACTGATTGTTCCTTTTGCCTAAATAGTCTTCCCTAAATCTTTGTATGACTGGCTTCTTCGCATCATTCAGATCTCACAGTATCCTTCACTAACTGGCCAATCAGGCTGTTAAAGCTCCTACCAAACACTCAGTAGTTCTTACTTCCTCATTTGTTTTGTGTCTCCCCCACTATAATATAATCTCCAAGAGATCAGGGACTTTTTCACTGCTATATGCCTCACTCCTAATGGTTAGTCCGCCTGTGTATGAGGAATGTGAACATGAATAGGGAGACTTAGAGATCCTAAGGTCAAGATGGAAAATTATTCCTTAGCAAGATGCTTCCTCTCTTGAAAAGAAAAGCAGTGGAAGAAACCTGTATTTATTTATTTTCTTTTATTTCCATGTTCTTCCTTTTAGAAAATCTAACAAAGTAATATATTCAAATTATTAAAAAATAAAATACACAGAAGGATTTTAATGAACAGGAACAGTCCCCTGCCTCCACCTCTTAAAGGAAACTAATTTTCACTCATTTTAGTTGCAGTTCTGGTGATTATCTCCATAAATCTAAATAGTATGCTTATAATGCTATTTCTTTATTTGTCAATTTAAGGCATTATTCATTGACTTGCCATTAAGAAACACCAAGATTTAGCCCACTTTATTTTATTTTTATTTTTTTAAGGTCTTGATTTTTTTATTTTGGTATCTTTAATATACAATCAGATGAGCAACATTGTGGTTACTGGATTCCCCCCATTATCAAGTCCCCACCACATACCCCATTACAGTCACTGTCCATGAGCGTAGTAAGATGCTGTAGAGTCACTACTTGTCTTCTCTGTGCTATACTGCCTTCCCCGTGCCCCTCCTACGTTGTATGTGCTAATTGTAATGCCCCTTATTCCCCTCTCCCTCTCTTCCCACCCATCCTTCCCAGTCCCTTTCCCTTTGGTAACTGTTAGTCCATTCTTAGGTTCTGTGATTCTGCTGCTGTTTTGTTCCTTCAGTTTTTTCTTTGTTCTTATACTCCACAGATGAGTGAAATTATTTAGTACTTGTCTTTCTCCACTTTAGCCCACTTTATTTTGTCTTCTCTACATTTGCTTGGCATCTTTGCTAGTTAACATTTTATATATTCAAACCTTTAAATAATGCACTTAAAACTTGTATTTCTTGTTCCTTCAAACTTGAAGTAGTATCTCTGGACTCCCCATTTAGTTAACCCAACTGCTTCTTTCCCCTCTCTCCCCTACCTTCTACTTCTCAGTGTACCTTTAATTTTACATTGTAAAGGTTGTTAATATTTATAATCTCTCCTGTAACCATATTTAAGTCTTTGTGACTTGACTCCAGGTTGATTCTAAAAATTGAAACAAAAAAATAGCATTTATGTTACAGTGACTTCAATCTGTCTCTCTCCCTCCTTTGTCCTTTCCTGGATTTGAATCTCAGAATCTGGGGCATGAATCCCAGGGAGCATGAGATGAGTCAGAGGTGCCCATGCAGAGCTGGAAGTTTCCGTGAGGGTGGCGTTGGGGGGATTGGTAGCACCTTTTAGGCAGGAGGAAGTATTTGAGCTGTGCTCTGAGGGGTGAGAGGGATTTAGATTTGTGGAAGGCTCAGGGTTAGCCAGAGTGGGGCAGCAAAGGTTAGAGATTATTGAGGGTACAGTAGCCAGTCTGGCCAGCAGGCTGTGTGAAGGGGAGGACTACATGAAAAAGCTGGGAAGCCGGTTGGGTCAGAATTGTGGAGAGTTATGGATAGCGGGCTGGTTATTAATCCTTAGAGGATTTTACTTTTCCCTTTAATTCCCCGAAAGTTTGCTATGTGGTCCCTCTGAGGTGCTGGGATTCAGTGGGTCTTTGGGAAGGACAAGTGGAAGGAGGAATGAGGAGTGAGAACTGCTGAAAAGAATTTAAAGATGGCTGAACCAGGGCTTGACAGTCAGTGTAGGATAGAAACTTAGAGCTTACAGAAATGACAAAGGAAAGGGGACATCAAGCCTGAACTAAAACAATTAACTGAGTGCCTGTTCGAAGGCCCAACACATTATTACTCTCCGAGTTCAAAAAGGGCCCAGACATTAGGGTTAACATAGGTTCCTCCTTAGGTATGCACTGGTTGAATAGTATCCCTCTAAAATTCATGCCCACCCATAACCTGTGAATGTGACCATATTTGGAATTAGGGCCTTTATAGATATAACTGAGTTAAGAAGAGGTCATACAGTGTGGGCTATTAAATCCAGTGACTGGTGCCCTTATAAGGAGAGAGAGATTTGGACATGCAGTGACATGGACACATACACAGGGAAGATTGTCATATAAAGACAGGCAGAAAATAGAATGATGTAGCTACAAGCTAAGGAATGACAAAGATTGCTGGCAACCCCCAGAAACTGAGGCAAGGCAGGATTCCTCCTTAGAGCCTTTAGAGGGAGCCAACACCCTGATTTCAGACTTCTAGCTCCCAGAGCTATGAGAGAATAAATTGCTACTGTTTTAAGCCATGCATTTTGTGGTAGTTTATTACAGCATCCCTAGGAAACCAATACAACTACCTTACACCCTATCAAGTAGCCATCATTCATTTGATGTCTTTTCTATTTAGCATCAATTTATAGTGCATCTAGCTCTGTTTTCGGTAAAGTGAAAGGATGGAGCTGGTCCCTGGCCTCTTGGAGCTCACAATTAGACTAGTCAGAGACTCTTGCCTCCTCTGAGTCTATAGAATCTGAGGGTTGAAATGGACCCTAAGTGTTACTTTCCACATTTATCCCGTATTCATAATGACCAAATCTCCAAAAATAGTTTGTCTCTGTTTATAATCTCCAGAAGTGGGGAGCTCACTCCTTCCTAGATAGTCCCCTCTACCTCTATAGAGTTTGACACTTAGAAAATTTTTCCATATACTTAAATAAAACCTGAGTCCTGATAGCTTTTATCTGTGGATCCTGATTTCCTTATCAAGGTAACAGAGAGCAAATTTGACCTCTCTTCCCCAAGAGAGCTTATTACCACTTAACTGAGAACAGTGGCCACACACATCTCTTGATGCATCGTAAGTTCCAGATAGTACCTCTTTCATCAGAAGGCCCTTCTCAGTGAGAAAACCCCCTGTATCCTTAATACTATAATAATAGTCATAGCTGTTATTTATAAGGACCTACTATCTATTAAGCATTGTGCTAAGTTCTTGGCCTACATTATCTAGTTTGATCCTTAGAATAATTAGGTGAGGAAAGTACTAATAACTTACTTAACAGAGGAGGAAACTGAGGATTAAGGAGGATGAGGAATGCGCACAAAGTCCTCCAGCTAGATAACTGTCAGAGCAAGAGTTTTTTTAGTCAGATCAGGTCCTGGACCTGTATTGTGATCCATCACACTGCCCCCCATTACCTGAGAACCTGAGGGTATCTTGGGGCACCTTACCTCGCCCTAAGCCTGCTTTTGTCTCTCTGGATGCAGGAAGGACCATCAGAGTGCCCCACCTGTGCAGTACAAGCAACTGCGGGCCTTGCTTGAAGCCATGCTGAGCCGGTGTGCAGATTTTTCCCAGACCCCACTGAGCAGGAGACCCCAGGTCAGTGCCCTGCAACCTGCTTCTTCTGGAGATCATGCTGTAGAGTGTTTTTGGAAGATAATTCCCTTATCTTTGTGTGCTACTTTATAGCTTTTTCTTAGGCACACGTATCTGCAGTGAGATACTATTTTTTTTCCCTCTAACGGTAGAGCTGTGAGGCTTAATAATTGTTATCCTTATTTTTACAGATAAAGAAATTGAAGCCAAAGGGATTAAGTAATTTTCCTGTAAGGTCCAAAATTAGCGGGTATCTGAGTTTGGATAGTATACCCCAGGGTGTTTGTCCTCAAGCCTACTACACGTTTTGTCTTTTATACCATCCAAGCAGTCATGGTAAACATGATTACGAAATTATTTAAGGCTGGGTTCTCTAGAATCTTGGAAAGAATCTTATCAGTGTTCAATGTGTTATAATTGCTGGCTTTTAATGGAACATGGACTTAAAATATCAGAAAAGACACTATTATTATGAATGCTGATTATGTCTTTCAAGATAAACTTCTGAAACTAAGCTCTTCACACCTGATGGGGTGGGGATTTTCATGTGTTTTGAAACAAATAATGTGGGCATTACAGCTAGTTAGGCAAATGTCCACAGCTTGTTCTGCATATGACAGAACAAGAGCCAGTCCTGTGGCTTACAGGAAGACAGGTGGCCAAGGTTCCCTCTTCTACTTTTTTAAAGCTCTTAGATGGCTGCATTTGAGAGGATATAAGATCACTTGGGAAGCATTAAGTGTATGGGAATGACAGATTCTAGGTCTCTAGTCTTCCAAGCATAGTTTGGGACACAGAGTAGATACTTGACTAATAGGTTCCTCTCTCTCCTTTTCACCTCAGGGCCATGCCTCCAGTAGAGAGTCAGAGGAGGCCATTCTTTGGAGGGGAGACTTCCTCCTGAGCACTCTGGAGGGATTTCGGAATGCATGCAGGTGAGGGGTCTGAGGAGGTAGTATTGGGGGGAATCAGACAAAGAAGAAGTTCTAGAAGCAACATTGTAATGGGATGTTTTGCTGCCTAGTCAGGGTACTTTGGCTGGGGTGGGGGGTTGGGGATGGGTGGAGTATGTGGAGTGGTGTGTGAAAGAGGTTTAAGGACTGGTGGCAAGAGTAGGAGGTTTCTAAGGATTCCTTCCTGGCGAAGTCTGTGTTGCTGTGCAGTGAGGTTGTCTCATTCAGCTTTGTTCCTCTTCCGAGATAACCTAGACTTTAGGTGTTCACTGAATGCTTGTTGGATTAATTCAGTTCACATTAACAAATATTTGCTGTCCGTCCTGTGTGTCAGGCATGGTGCTAACTGGCAGGAGTAGACAGATAAGTCGGTTGGCTCCTGTCCACAAGGAGCTCATGGTCTTTTGAGGAAGAGACAGTTACATGTATATATGTGGAGTTCATTACGTTGTCAAAAATCTGAGGAAGGCATTCCAGGCAGAGAAAGCAATAAATGTAAAGGCAAAGGGAGGTGAAACAGCAAA
Source organism: Manis javanica (assembly GCF_040802235.1). Taxonomy (NCBI): domain Eukaryota; kingdom Metazoa; phylum Chordata; class Mammalia; order Pholidota; family Manidae; genus Manis; species Manis javanica. The sequence goes on from NC_133165.1 coordinate 112,600,815, forward strand.
CCATGTGGCATGTTCAGGGAGGTACAGGTGGTAGGGTGGGAGAGTCACGTATTATGGGAGGGGGGGGCACAAAGCTAAGGAGGCAGCCAAGGACCAGGCCCTGCCCCACGGAGGACTCTTGAATTTTCTCCAGATCTGCTGATGGGGATACTTTCCCTGGACTCTGAGCCCAAGCATCCTACTAGGAGGAGGCTTCTAACCTTCATATTGCATAGGTAGTGGTGGGTACTCAAACATTGATTTCTCAGGTTGGCTGTGGAATTCCAAAGTGAGCCTTCTGCCCAGGAGAATCCATTCACAGCTCCCAGTGCTGAGAAGGAAGACACCTTGGAGGACTTCTCAGAATTTCTTCTCAGTGTCTGCGACTCCCTTTGTATCCCCATGGTGATGGTAGGTTTCCCTGAGCCATGCACAGCATCAGGTTTGGAGAGGAGAATGTGAGCATGAGCCAAGTCTAGAGACACAAGGCGGCGGCTACTCAACTGGACCTTCTGAGGGTTTGGCAGTGTTGTTCTTCCAGTCATTTTTCCTTTGGTTTTGAAAACAAAGTGTAGTGTTCCATTGTAAAACTAATAGATGCCTCTTAGAAAATGTAGAAAGAGTAATAAGATAATAAATAGGTAATATTTATGGAGTGATAGATGCCTTATATTCATTACCTAATTTGATCATTCTGCTGACCTTGTGAGATGGTCGCTATAATTTCCCCCAGTTTTAAGATGACGTTGTCATGTTTCTATGGCTTTAAAGCAAGTACATGGTGGTGCTGATATCTGAACCCATGTGCCCTTCTGCTCAGTAAAGAGCAGCGGTGCGTGTCTGTGATCGAGGCTTTGCTAAGGACACATATGTGTGTTCTGTAAAATGAGAGATGGCCACTCTGAAGAGAGAGCTAGTCTGGAAGAGCTTTGTTTAGAGCACTTTGAGATGGAGAGACTAGGAAGATCTGGGTCCAGAGGCGTTGACTTTTCAGCTGACCTTGGGTGAGCCCTGTTCTGTTTGAGATTTGGACATCCTGTGGGTGCCTGCTAGTCAGTGAAGGGCACCTCCAAAACACCTACTGGGCACCTCAGGGGCAACAGGGAGGCATCCTCTGGTTCTGGTGGGAGAACCTTTCTTCCTTGAAGAAGCCTGTGAGCTGGCATGCCAGGGACTTAAGGCAGGTAGCTGTCCAGAACCATGGGTTGCAGCCCTGACTGGCACGCACTAATGGTTACACTTGAACAATGCACGTTGTTTACTTCATCTGCTCTGCTTTCCTCCTGATCTGTGAAGTGTTAGAGCTGGGTCTACAATTAGATTGTAGAATTATTTTATTATTCTTGCTTTTTCCTTTTCTGTATTTTATATATTTTCTTTAATGAGCATGAATTAACTTTTTTAATTAAAAAAAATAACCTGGTTTAAAAACAAAAGGAAAGGTATTTATAAGAACTATGTCTTTGAGTCCCTGGCTATTTACAGATAGGGAACTGAGATACCCAGAGGAGAGGGGGTGACCGACCCAAGGACACATAGCAACTTTGTGTGGAGCTTGAAGTAGAACCCAAGCTTCTCTACTTTTAATCCAGAGCTCTGTCTGCTATACCAGGCTGCCTTATTACTATTCAAAGATCACATGAAAAATTAATGTGAAGGTAGTTTTTAATCTCTATTATTATTACTATGGCTATATTAATAGAAACATGAGTGTCGCTGCAATATAGTTTAGTACATTTTACACATCTCATTTGTTTCTGGGAGGGAGGTCTTACTCTTTATGGAGAGTAGAGGCCCAGAGAGGTAAAGTATCTTAACACAGTTTATTAAATAAAGATATAAGCCTTGCATGGAGGCTTGTGACTTCAGGTTCCCTAGCTTTTCTTTGTGCCCTTCAAATGGAAGGGGTTGGTCTATTGTTTCTAGATTTGATGCCAGGTTTACTGATGCTTTTTCTTCAGAGACTCAGACCTGTTGGGCTGTGTTCTCTTTCCTGGTTCTTTGCAGAGGTACTTGGAGATGGCCAATCACCCAGCCTTGATGGAAGTTTTCCTCTCGATTCTCCTCAGTCTCTTTGTTATTGTTCCCCACATGAAGGAGAAGTTCTCCAAGAAGCTCGGTAGGTAGCCGGCAAGTGTGAAAACTGGAAGGGAGGCAGACACCTTAAGCAGCTGCCCAGAGTGCTCTAAGAGAACATAACCTGTGATGGGAGGTTTACATATTCATTCAGAATTAATATCATTGCTTTGCTTGGTGTTGAATGGAAAGGAATATCATCCAGCAATCAAAGGCCCTTAAAGGCAGTTCTCAGATTTATCGATACTTCCCTGGTAGCAACAAGGAGGTTCCAGTTCCGGATCCACAGTGTACCTGCTTTCACATTGCTCTCACACTCCATATTCCCTCAGACTGCACAAGATGTTTAGCATCTCTGACTCCCTCAATGCCAGGAATGCCCCCAGTCATTGTGACAACTGATAAACATCCCACATACTTCCAGATGCCTTCTAGGGGAGTGGTACACAGTGTGAAAGCTGCTGTCTAACTGTACACTGAAGTGCCTTCCTAAAACAACCCAAATGACTCTTGACTCCTTAAGCCTCCTCTGGGACTTCTTGCATTTCCTTATTTTCTTCTCTCACCAGTCATTTTTTCTTTCAAATGTAAATCTTCCTTTCTCATTTCTCCAGTTTTCATGCTATAAACACCTCAGTCTGCAGAGTAAGTCTGGGAGTCTGTTTCCTTTATCTTCCTTAGGCAATGGTAGTGATGGAGAGAATGGGAAGGGGGACTAGCCAAAAACAGAAAAGGGAGCAAAAAGAAAGGAAAGAACAATTAACTAAAAATAACTAACATTATTAAATTCTTACTATATGTCAGGTACTATTTTAGGTGCTTTACATGTATTCATTTACTTCTCAGAAAAACCCTAGTATGTTCTATGATTATCCTCATTTTACTGATGAGCACACTGAAACTCAGAGAGGTTGAGTAGCTTGCCCAGAGTCACACTGGAAGTGGCGTGACAGGATTCAAACTCAGGGAATCTGACTGTGGAGCCTCCTTTCTTAATCTCTGTGCTATGCTTGCTTCTTACAATTGTTTAATGTCTTTTCTTTTATTCCTGTCACATCGCATGCAGTGGGAAGTCTACCATGGAGGAGTAGCCAGGACTGAGTCAAGTATGCAGGGCTTTGTTGGCCACATGAGGAATTTAGACTTTATCCTAGAGGCTTTGAGTCTTACATTAGAAGGGGAATGACAGGCTCCAATTTCTGTTTTAGAAAGATCCTTCTTTGAGCAGTGTGGACCATGAGTTAGAGGGAAGCAGGCTGGAGGCAAGTAGTCCAGCCTTTGCGTTAACTCGGGTTGGTGAGGTAAAGCAGTTAGACGTAGGGCATGAGGGAGAGGAAATGGTCAGGTCGTGCCTTGGCTTCTGGCTGCCGTCTAGGTGGATGGTGGTGTTTTTTATCAAGAGGAAACTCACCGGAGGAGTATCTGATTTGGGAAGGCAGTAGAGAAAGTGATCCGTTTGGGTCAGGGTAAATGTGAGATGTCCCAGTGGAGATGTTAGGTAGATAACTCTGAGGTCAGGGGGGAGATATACTCTTTATATGTAGATATAGAAGTATTTAGCATCCTGCTTTTCATTCATTCAACAAATACTTATTGAGCACTTACTACATGAAAGGCACTGTCCTTGGGCTGAGGATATAGAGTGAGCAAGCAAGACCCTTGAGCTTGTGGGGCCAACTCTCTAGTGGGGAGCAGGTGAGATCTTTGGTAAGATGAAGTGATCAAAGGGACCCAGACAAAATCAAGAGAAACATTTAATGTTCTTAATGATGAGAGACTCCAAAGGACTTTAGTAACTGGTAAGAGATCATTGGAGAGGTAGGAAGACAACAAGAAAAGTATGACATTAGGGAAGCCAAGTGAAGAGAGCTTGTAGATTAGGGAGCAGTAGGAGGTTAAGAAGATGAGGACCTAAAAATGTCCATTGGACTTGGCATCGTGGTGGCTGCTCGTGACCTCAGCCACAGCAGTTTCTGTGGAGTGGTTGAGGCAGAAGCCAGACAGTAGTTAGTTGAAGAGTGAGTGCACAGTAAGGCAGTAGAGACAAGATAGATGGCTCTTTTGATAAGTTTGGTGTGAGGGGGAGGTGAGAAATGGGGGTGTAATTGGAGGGGGACATGGAGTTAGGGAGGGTTTTTCTATTCCCTATCTTCAGAAACACTTATCTTGATTAGCAGCTGATTGGAAGGAGTAACAGAGACTTCTGGGTAATCAGCAGAGCCAAGGTCCTTGGAAAGGAGAAGAGGCCACTATCCACAGCTGGGGAGATGAGGGGCATGACTTTGCAGGTCTGGAAATTTGATTAGGGATTTTGAGGGAGTTTCTGATGGATGGTCTAGGTCATTCTGGGGAGGTCCCTTATCACAGTTTAGCAGAATCTTTGTTCTCTCCAGGAAAAGGACAGAGGACAGAAAAGGCAGGAAACTATTCCAGGTAAAAAATGTGAGTGGGAGTTTCTAGGAGAGGGTAGGGGGCTGTGCGGGAGAGGGACAAAATCAGGATCTTGTCATCAGCACATGTGGGTTGACATTCTCACCCCACCCCCTCCTTCTTGACGGACATCGGGCAGATTAATTTTCTTGTCTCCAATGTCCTCAGCTAGAACATGGTGACAATAATGAGAATTGAATGAGATAACATATGTAGATTTTCTGAATGTCTGTACCCCTTAGTCACTGTGACAACTGACACTTCTTTCCTTCCTTCCATCCACTCTTCCTACCTGTAAAACTTGAGGAGCCAAGAGGACCCAGTCTTGCAGTAGTGGATGGGTGCAGAAATGCAGCTCTCTGGTGGGAGGTAGTGGTGGAGAGCAAGGGATGTAGTGAAAGGCCACGTGCAGGACTGGGGGCCCAACCTGCAAGAAGCAAGATGGAAGAGAGCAGGCAGTGCCAGCCAAGAGAGCAGAGACCTGGAGCAGAAGGTGGAGAAACGCTGGGTTCCTGAGAGACTAGGCCAGGAGGCACCCTTTAGCAGGCAAGCTGGGCGCCCCCTTCCCCTGCGAATCATGAGTTAGACTGGTATCCCAGAAAGGTGCTGTGAAACTCTTAGGGATGAATTCCCTGCCATATGCTTTAGCTCCAGAACAGAATGCAGAGTATCCTTGATATTGGAGCTGGTGCAGTGGGAGCTCTTGATGTTCTCTTTGTCTAGAATCTTGCTTTTACAGGGGCCCAGGATGGATAGGACAGAGGTCAGTTTTGACAGAGAGCCTTGGTGTGGGACAAGATGGGGTAGGGGGAGACTGGGAGGAGGCAGGCACTGTAGGGGCCAGCGCCAGGGCCACCAGCTAATGCAGAAACTGGTATCTGACCTCAGGTCTGAGAACCCATCCTTCCCCACAGGCAATCCAGATTTGGGATAAAGTAGTGACTACCCTTTATTCTTCCTGAATTTGAAACTGGGTTGTTTTCTACAAAATTGGGAAAAGATATAGAACAAGATGTGTCCTTCCTAGGTCCTTGTCAAATATAGCAGACTGTAGTGGAAGATAATTCAGAAAGGAAGAAGATGAGCATTTATTCAGCACCTGCTCTGAGCTAAACATGTTTGTTAGATACTATGTACATTTATCCTACTTAGCTTCACAACAACTTGTGAGATATAGATACTGAAACTGAGTCTCAAATAAGTTAAGCAAGTGTTTCTAAGTCACATTGCTAGACACTGATGGAGCAAATTTTGAGCCCAGGTCTTCATGACTCCAAAACCAGTGCTTTTTGGTACCACCCAGACTTGAGACTGTCTGTAACACATCTGCTTTGAACTGCTTTCTGCTTTCTTCCCACTTTTCTTAAGCTTCCTCATCTTTCATACGACTGACCCTGGAAGTAAAGGCTAGGTTCTGCAGCAGCCTGAGGTATGTATGTTCCCAAGCAAAATTAGTGGCAAAGGGGCTGATATCAAGTGGAAATTTCTGACTGGTGTGGTTTAGTCATAGGACTATGGGGGAAATGACACTGTCAGAATTGTTCATCAGTTGGTGGTATGGGCTGGACATGCTTCTATAGTTTTTATGTTACCTGGTTCTGGTAAGGCTCTCACTCCATGATACTTGGATGGGCTCCTGTCACAGCAAAACTGGGTAGGCTCTTAGGGATCATTTGTCTAACCCCTTATTTTACAAATGGGGGAACCAAGGCCCTCAGAGGGTAGTGGATACAGTGTCCATCAAGAAAGAGTCATATAGTTGCTGCCAGCCCAGCAATTCCAGAGGAAAAACTTGTTCAAGTAGAGAGGTTGCCACCTCAGTCTGTCTTGTTAGGCTTCTAGAGCAGCCTTCCGTCCCTTCCCGTTTATGATTTGCCACCTGAATCTGCATTTACTTGGCTGGTTCCATTTGTTAACTGCCTACAGCCTGCATGGTGAGTACAATACAGTATCTAGTTCACCTTCTGTATCTCTGAATAAAACACCCAGTGTTAATGAGAGAATACAGGGATCCATCTGGATTCAAAGCCACCGTTTTGGGTATTTGTAGTTCTCCTTGACTGGTCGTCTTGGGTTCAACAGCTTCCTTTCTTTCCTAGTACTCCGCAACCCTTTCCTGACCTAGGAGCACTTCTTTTGTTCATATATTTTATTAAACTGGAGCTTGGTAGCCCTTCCTGATGTATCTTTTCAGTAAAATTTTAGTGAATGCCTATCTGGGTCAAGTGCTTAAGTTACAGTTAGGACACCAAGTTCCATATTTATTTTCGTAGCCACCTCCAGAACTCCTCTACAGGGCTCTGGTTAGAATTTCACTGGGCTCTGACAGAAAACAGTGGTTCCCAGTATATGGCAGGGGTAATGCTATCCCAGCCAAAGTAGCAATGCCCTCTCGCTCTCTCTTCCTCTTCCCCCTTTAAGTCACTCAGCCCTGAACCAGGTGTGTTCCACTTTCTTGTACTACATGTGCCTCAACCTCCTCTCAGCTCCAGAGAAGACAGGACCACCTTCTGAAGAAGGTAAGATGCTGTAGTTTGACCACTCTTGAGGTCTGTGGTGGTCATTTAGAGTCTGGATGCCTTGCTGATTGACTGGGTAATGAGTCAGTAATGATAATAAGATCCCTTTGCTTCAAGCTTAGGGATCATGGAATGATGGAATGAGGAAATTAGACTGACTCCCAGAGAGGTGAGGTAACAATCAGAAAACAATGGAACCCAAGGTTCCTGGACCCCTAAATTGTAAGGGTTGAGGACTCTAAAGCTTACCAAGCACAATTCTTCCTCCTGACCATCTCCCCTGCCCCTTCCTCCTACCAGGCCTCTTGCTCCCTGCTTACTATCTCTGGAGACCTCTGCTCAAAATATCTTGAGCAGCCTGTTCCATTTCTTTGTTCCTTCATTAAAGAAGTAGTTCTTGAGCATCTACTATGTGCCAGACTCTGTTCCAGGTACTGATCATAGAGTTTGGAATACAAAGTCTTGATTTCATGGAATGGGAGAGGCAGACAATAAATACATAGATACAGTGTCAGGAATGCACAGGTGTCATAAAAAAATAAAATTGGGCAAAGGGATTGAGGGTGATGGAGGGAGGAGGTACATGGTAGATAGGGTGGTCAGGGAAAGCCTCCATGAAGAGGTGGCATGTTAGTGGAGGTCTGAGTGCAGTAAAGGAGACCCATGTAGAATCTAGGGAGAGGGAACAGTAGATGCAATGCTGAAAGCTGGAAGGTTTTCCTTTTGTTAGTATTGAGCTGCTGCTGTTTGCCAGGGGAGGTCCAGGTGCTGCTGTGCAGTGACGTACCTTCCCATTTATGATTTACCACCTGAGGCTGCATTTACTTGGTAAATTCCATGATACAGTAATGATTACAATCTTCCCTAAGGGGTTCTTCTGTCCTAGGCCTCTCTCTTGGTATAACATAAAACAATTCAAATCATTGTTTTATTTATTCATTCAACAAACATTAAACCTTCTTTGTGGGTAAGACTTGGTGCTGGCTGTGTTTCATCTTTTTACATTTACGAAGACTGTGCTATCTCCCTCCACTTCCCAAATCTCTCTTTCTCTTTTGTCTTTTCTCAGACACAATGCTGCAGGGAACAGCAGCCCAGGTGGATATTCTCATTCCTTCCAACATGGCTTGGCTCCTAGGTCTCTCACTATACATGCGTCCCCTCTCCGCATGGATATCGGCTCTCTGCCTGTTCAGGTGTGGTCGGCCCACAGAGAGAACAGTTTAAAGACTTCCACCATGGTGGTAGTCTAAGGCCATGTTGGCAGTGCTTCACAGCAGCTCCTTGTGCTTTTGATAGCCCCACTGCTGTCCCCCTCCCATAAATAGGAGGGGCCCCACATATTTGTCCCCTTTGACTCTGAGCTCTTGACAAACTCTGAGGACCAGGGAGAATGGCACACCTTACATGCAGACCGCCTCTTTCTTTTATGTATCAGGAGATAGGACAGGTAGACATGCAAGGCTCAAGGGTGTTAGGTTCATTTTTACTGTAATGATCACAGTGTGCTTTGGTAGAAAAAGCACTCAACTTAGAATTAGGAAAACTGACCTAGCTCTACTATTAAATTGCTGTGGGACATTCTCCATTCTCACCCTGCATTTGACCCTAAGTCCACTGTGCTTGAAGGACATAGTCTTTCATTTGACCTGCAAGTTGGCCCCCTGCTTTCAGTCTCTCATCCAAAAAATCTCCACGTACTGCTGAAAGGATCTGTCTGAAAACCAAGTCTTAACATCTCAACTCCCAGGCCTTCACCCATGGTCTCCAAATATCAGGGAAATTGTCAGACAGTAATGGAGTTTTCTCTGGTTCATGGAGAAATATGGAAAATAATATGGTGAGTTGTCCATAAATTGGCTTTATTCAGATTTTAAGCTCTCAAGTCCTTTTTTTCCATACTCTTTTATTATTAAAATATCCTTTCTTTTATGAAACAGAAGTTTCATAAGAAATCCAGAAATCTGCCCTAAGGATAAAATCCAATTCTTTCCTGGTATTCAGTGTCTCTCACAGTCTAGCTACAAATGATATCACAGAGTTTTACAGTTGCTGACATCCACACCTATTTACTGACCGTTCAGTGAGACTGGACTGCTTGACCCTCCTTAAAGGTGACATGCTCTCATGTGCCTCCCGGCCTCTGAACGCCTTGCTTTCTGTCCCTAGGATTCTTTTCCCTCCCTTCTCTGCGTGTTTTCTGCTCACGCTCCACAGTTCCCTCCCTTTGAGCTTGCCCTCCCCACCCCAGGTGGTGTCAGTCACTCCCTCCTCCATGCTTGAACATGGCAGTGATCACATGTTCTGCAATTGTCTGTCTCATTATCTGTCTTTTCCCACCAGTCACCCATTCTTGGAGGTGGGGCCTGTGTCTCACAGCCTGGGCTGGAGTAGCCACTCAGTGAACATTGGCCAAATGAATGAAGGAAGGAATGTATCCATGTCCTTCCATGTGTCACCATTTGTCCCTTCTGGTAGGCTGAAGGCTGAAGGAAGAGGAGACTGATTTCCTTTATATCCTGTAGGTGCCTTTGCTACCCTGTGCAGTATTGTTCAATTAGCAGGTACTCATTTGCTCATTACCTGTTCTCCTATGTTCTCTCTGTAGCTTTCTTAGCCTGCTTATCTGCTTACCCTCCCCAGAACTCTCTACAGTGTCTGCATTCCTGCAGCATGGGCTGCCCCAGATAAGCAGCAGGAGCTCTGAAAGCCTTGTCTTTCTGTCTGATCGCCAGCATGTGGAGGGAACTGCTCGCCAAAGACAGTACTGCATCCTGCTTCTCTTCTACCTGGCCTACGTACATGAGGACAGGTCAGTGTTTGGAGCTGGTGGCTTACGGTGGGTCCCACATCTGTAGCTCAGTTCTGTTCAGGAAATATTCGCAGAGGCATCCTCTCCAAGCCTGGTATTGGACACTGGGGACACAAAGATAAATGAAGTAGAAATGGGTTGTGTTCCTGAAGTGCTCACAGCTTGGAGGCAGGTCAAGACAGGTGGGTAGTCACAGTGCTGAGAGACAGTCTTAGAGTGCTAATGAGAATTCCTTGGTATTCTTGAGGATGTTGTTTGTGCACAGAAAAAAATTCCAGTAGTTTACTTTGGTTTTAAGAATCACTATACAATCTATTAAAATTATAAAATCAAAGGACTGTTCTACCTTAAGCTTTAAAAAATAATTATTGAGGTAAAATTCATATAATATGAAACTACCCATTTTAAAGTAAACAGTTCAGTGCATTTAGCCTATTCACAGTGTTGTGCAACCACCATCTCTATTTGGTTCCAAAACATTTCCATCACTCTAAAGTAAAGCCTCCTACCCATTAAGCTTATGGTCTTACATTTAGGTCTCCATCCTTTTTGGGTTAATTTTTTATGTCATGTAAGGCAAGGATACAATGTCATTCATTCTTTTACATGTGGATATCCAGTTTTCCCAGCACCATCTGTTGAAAAGGCTGTCCCTTCCCCATTATGTGGTCTTGGCATCCTGGTTGAAAATCATTTGACCAGATATGTAATGGTACCTTACTGTTAACTAAACTTTATTCAAATTTCACCAGTTTTTCCTTTACTGTTTCCTGTTCCAGAACACAATCCAGGATAATGTTTACATTTAGTATCACCATTTAAAAGTGTTTAATTTTGTTAGGTACTTAATCTAATAAGTGAGACATACGCAGGTAGAAAATTTAAAAGGTTTAAAAGGGTACATACCTTTTATACTTTACTCTTTATATAAAAGACTGAAAAGTCAGTCTCCTCACCCCCATCTCCCTTGCATGTACAGCCATAGATGTCTCCCTTCTTCAGAAATAGCCCACCAAACACACAAATGTTTAATGATAAAGAGGGGTGGGCTGGATACCACAGCAGAGACTCTTGAGCCCCAGAATTAGCATCCTTCTCTTTGACTGTGCTGGTCCAGCTGGCAGAAGCTTCACCTCCTAGGTGTGAGTGAGGAGTCTCTGGCCCCTAACAGAGCTTTGCACAAAGCATAGAACCATGTGCTGTGCCTGTGTGACAATGCTTTGTAAGTATATATTAGCACACTCTTTGTGCAAGGTGTCATCAGGCTGTGGACGTGCTGGGGCAGAAAAACAATGACTGAAGGAGGGTGTGGCAAGTCAGGACAGCCATCTCTACTTTTCTCACTCAGACTCTGCTTGGCCGACAGGTTTGTCTCAGAGACAGAGTTATTTGTGGCTGTGCAAAGCTTCCTCCTGTCTCTGCAGGACCAGGGCGAGCGTCCCCCTCTGACGGTCTTCAGAGCCTCCATCTATCTGCTTGCAATCTGCCAGGACAAGGATGGTGCACTAGATAAGGTATGGACCACAAGGCCTGGGGCTGTTCCTCTTCCTCCTTCACCTCTTTACATCATGGTTCCTTGAGAGACTAAGGATAAATGTATAGAGAAGGGAGGTGACAGAGAGGGATGGAGGGAGGAGAGTGAGAGAGAGAGAGAGAGAGGGAGGTTGGGGATGGTGCTGACACATACATCATTAATTTAGTTAATTCAACAGTTCTGAAGTCCATTCGCAATCTGAATGGTAGGTTTTATAGGAACCATTCCATTTTACAGGTAAGAAAATTAAGACAGGTGAAAGTAACTCTCTCTAGGTCAAACAGTTAACTGATGGGGCAGCCAGGACTCCAACTCTGACCTGACCAACTCCCAAGGCTGTTAGTACCACCTCTGGTCTGTGCAGGAGGAGAGAGGTGTGAGGTATTTCCTTCTGGTAACAGTATGTCAAACAAAGTGGGTTGCTGGGACCTAGATCAGGCTGATCTCAGATCACTTTGATGGTAGTTCTGTGTATACAAGTTCTCTTTCTCTATCTTCTTTTTAAACTGTTGGAGATTAAGAGAATCTTCACTGAACGTCTCACCTTTTTCATTGAAGATTGCTTCTACTCCTCAGATATGGAATCTTCAGCCTCAACCTGAGATACTCTTCCTTCACTGACTATTGATTTTGCCTCTTTTTGATAACTCTTGGGACAAAGTGATGTAAGTCGACCTGGTTTAATTTGAATGGAAGCAGGAAGGTGTAGTGGAAGTGCATGGGTTTTCAATTAAGATAGGCCTAAGTGCATAATTGTCCCATTGTCTCTCTTTTTGTGACCTAGATCCATTGATTCATTAGGGGCTGAAAAATTCTGTCATTCAATCATTGTTTATTAATTGGAATACTTGTATAAAAAGAAGGTTCCCTCATCAACTGTTCAGTTACACTGAATAGTAGATTGTATAGGAAGCATAGGTTGAATCTTTTATTCTTTCCTTTTAACTACCAGCTTTCAAAAAAAATGAGTTAGTTGCCTAGTATTCTCCAAAGGTGACCAAATACATTTTTTTTGGTATCATTATGAGCTCACATAGATTTAAAAATATTTGATGTGCTTCAATCCGCTATAGTTTTTTTCCTGTTGGGGCTCAAATTGTCCTATCTTTGGCCAGCGAGAGCCTATTCAGGGTAGCTCCTCAGTCCTTTTGACATAACTGTAGTAATTTTGGTAGAGTTTGAGCTTCCTAGTATGACAAGATGCTTCAGGCTTATTGGATACACTTCCTGCTCTCCCACTGTCCCTTGAACCTACGCCAGCTACACTTTCAACCTTATATCTCTGAAAACGTGCTTATCAAAGTCATCAACAACAAATAGGCAGCTAAAACCAATAGTCAATATTCAGTCATCATCTTACTTGACTTATCAATAGAATCCCTTTCCTTAAACTGCCTTTACTTGGCATCTAGAATGCCATGTGCTCCTGGTTTTCTTCCCATCTCTCTGGCTGTTCTGTTTCAGTGTCTTTTGCTGATTTTCTCTTACCTCTTTGACTTCTAAGTGTTGTAGTGCCCCAGGGCTCAGTCTTTAATTGCTTCTCTTTTCTCTCTAAATCTACTGCTTTGAGGATCTCATATAGTCTGGCTGAATTAAACAAGATCACTCTGGCTGCTTGGACAGTTGACCAAAGGGATACAGGAGTGGAGGCATGGAAATCCGTTATGCTACAGCAATAATGTAGGCAAGAGATAGTAGAGGAGGTGGTGCAAAGTGTCAGCTTCTAGGTATATTTTGAAGCTAAAGCCAATAGAATCTCATGATGGATCAGTGTGTGTGTGTGGGGGGGTGACAATAGAATAAAAGCATGTTTCCAAAGATTTTGATTCAGAGGGACTGTTGGATTCTTTGGTTCAAAGAATTGTTGGATTGAAATACTAGAGGGAGTAAGCTGGAAAAATAGGAGAGGTAGTGGTAAAGTGGGATGCTTGAATTGGGATTATTGGGGAGGATGCAGTTCTTGGTAGTAAGAAGGTCTTGGTGCTTGACCAAGGGTGTGAATGGCTGAGGCAGGTGGAGGAGATTAGAAGGGAGGAAGTCGAGAATTTAGAAGCCAAGGTTTTAGGACTAGGGAGACAGAAGCAAAAATAGCCTCCACGTGAGAGACTGTAGGCAAAACAGGTTCTTGGAAGAGAATCAAAGCAACAACCTGAAAGGAATATTCAGAGTGGTAAAAAAACACAAAACATAAAATTTACCGTCTTAACCATTTTTAGTGTACAGTTCAGTGGCATTAAGTATATTAATATTGTTGTGCAACTGTCACCACCCTCCATCTCCAAAACTCCTTTCATACTGCAAAACTGAAACTCTATAACCATTAAGCAATGTGGATTGATCACTTGACATGTGCCAGGTGCCATGTGATCCCTGTCAGGGTTGCATTAAATCAAACAAGTTCCCTGCCTTCAGGAAGTACTAGAAGAGACAAAAGATCACGTACAAGACAGGCAGCAGCGGCCATGAGTGCTCTCCTGGAGCTGGAGGCCTGGTCAGGAGCTACAAAAGCACATGGGGAGAGGGATTGTGTCTGATTGTGGTATCAGGAGAAGCTTCATCAAGGAGACAAGGTGGTGAAGGAAGAACTTGGAAGCTAAAAGCAGAGCAAGATTTAAGGTAACAGCAGTGGGAAGTTTCCCAGTCTGTTCCTTCAAGGGAGAAGCCAGTTTGTGTGCCAAAGCTAAGTCATATGGGAGACAGAGGAGAGAAGCTGGAAAGGTAGACTTAAGTCTTTAATAACATGTTCAAACATGCAATTAACAGTCCCATTTACAATAGCATCAAGAAATAAAATCCATAGGAAAAAATTTAACAAGAGAAATTCAAGGACTTGATCACTGAAAATTATAAAACATGACTGAAAGAAATTAAAACCTAAATAAATAGAAAGACATCTGGTATTCATGAATCAGAAGACTTAATAGCCAGTTGTAAGATAAATGAGCTCTGGGGCTATAATGTACATAATGTACAACATGATGATGAAACTAACAATGTTTTGTATACTTGAAAGTTGCTAAAAGAGTAGATCTTAAATGTCATCACAGAAAAAAATTTAACTTTGTGAGGTGATGGATGTTAACTAAACTTATTGTAATCATTTCACAATATATACATATATCAAATCACTATATTGTACACCTTAGACATATAATGTTATATGATAATTATATCTCAAAAAAACTGGAAGGAAAAGATGACTTCATAGTGTTCAAAGAGCAATATTCCCCTGATTGATCTGTAGACTCAACACAATCATGATCAAATCCCAGTTGCCTTTTTTTCTCTTCTGAAATGAATAAGCTGAAACTAACATCCATCTGGAAATGCAAGGAACTCAAAACCCCAAATAGCCAAAACAATCTTGAAAAAGAACAAAGTTGGAGGACTCACATGTCTTCATTTAAACTTACTACAAAGCTATATAAATTTACAAAAGAATTACATACAAATTTTTTTAATTCTGGTATCATTAATGTACAATTACATGAACAACATTATGGTTACTAGACTCCCCCCATCATCAAGTCCCCACCACACACCCCATTACAGTCACTGTCCATCAGCGTAATAAGATGCTATAGAATCACTACTTGTCTTCTCTGTGCTATACTGCTTTCCCCGTGTCCCCCTGCCCCCTACATTAGGAATGCTAATCATAATACCTCTTTTTCCCCCTTATCCCTCCCTTCCCACCCATCATCCCCAGTCCCTTTCCCTTTGGTAACTGTTAGTCCATTCTCGGGTTCTGTGATTCTGATGCTGTTTTGTTCCTTCAGTTTGTTCTTTGTTCTTATACTCCACAGATGAGTGAAATCATTTGGTACTTGTCTTTCTCTGCCTGGCTGATTTCACTGAGCATAATACCTTCTAGCTCCATCCATGTTGTTGCAAATGGTAGGATTTGTTTTCTTCTTATGGCTGAATAATATTCCATTGTGTATATGTACCACATCTTCTTTATCCATTCATCTACTGATGGACATTTAGGTTGCTTCCATTTCTTGGCTATTGTAAATAGTGCTGCGATAAACATAGGGGTGCATCTGTCTTTTTCAAACTGGGCTGCTGCATTCTTAGGGTAAATTCCTAGAAGTGGAATTCCTGGGTCAAATGGAATTTTCATTTTGAGCTTTTTGAGGAACCTCCATACTGCTTTCCACAATGGTTGAACTAATTTACATACCCACCAGCAGTGTAGGAGGGTTCCCCTTTCTCTGCAACCTTGCCAACATTTGTTGTTGTTTGTCTTTTGGATGGTGGTGATCCTTACGGGTGTGAGGAGATACCTCATTGTGCTTTTAATTTGCATTTCTCTGATGATTAGCGATGTGGAGCATCTTTTCATGTGCCTGTTGGCCATTGGAATTTCTTCTTTGGAGAAGTATCTGTTCAGCTTCTCTGCCCATTTTTTAATTGGCTTATTTGCTTTTTGTTTGTTGAGGTGCGTGAGCTCTTTATATATTTTGGATGTCAATCCCTTATCGGATATGTCATTTATGAATATATTCTCCCATACTGTAGGATGTCTTTTTGTTCTACTGATGGTGTCCTTTGCTGTACAGAAGCTTTTTAGTTTGATATAGTCCTATTTGTTCATTTTTGCTTTTGTTTCCCTTGTCCAGGGGACATGTGTTCATGAAATTCATAGAAATTTAACAAAAAGAAATTTATTAGTGTGTTTCTGGTAGAAGGAGAGATATCTAGATCAATGAAACAGAATTGGGAGTCCAAAAATAAACCTATATATTTTTGATAAGGATGCCAAGACAATTCATTGGGGAAACAAGTTTTTTTTTTTAAACAAATGATGCTGGGACAACGGGATATCCACATGCAAAATAATAAAGTTGGACCCTTCATACTATACACAGAAATTAACTCAAAATGGATCAAAGACTAAATGAAAGAGCCAGAACTATAAACTCAAACTGTTAGAATAACATTAAGGAATTTGAACTTTGTTACATGTGTAATGGGGAGGAGGAGAGATATGTTTTTGATAATTTATAAATGATTCAATACATCTGCTCTTTGCTCCCTCTGTGCCAGGCCCTGTGCCAGATGCACAGATTAATCTACTTCAGTCCCTGCCCACAAGCAGCTCAATTCTAGTGTAGAAGTAGACTCGCATGCTGACCATCATGATACACTGTGGTATCACGATAGAGCTGGGTGTCTTAGCCAGGGCACCATTAACGTCTCTTCTGTGGGACGCTGGCCTGTGCATTGTAGGATATTAGGTGGCATCCCTGCTTTCTCCCACTAGGTGCCAGCAGCACTCCCCAAATAAGGATGATCAAAAATGTCTCTAGACATTTCCAAATGTCCCCTGGGGAGCAAAATCACCCCCAGTTGAGAACTACTCTTACAAGGCAAGCACAGTGAGCTTATCATCTCACTAGAGGGCACTGGGATGAGCCAGTGAAGATGTTCTGGAGTATTGAGATGCTAGCACATTTTTCCTGTTATATCTTTACTATGTTTGTTAGGGTCTCTCATGTCCTCTGTAAGGTATATTTAGCTCCTTTCTTTCTTTGCCTCCAGGCTATGGTCAGTGCCATCAGAAAATTCCTAGAGGGCATCGTGGACCTGCACCTAGTCTACACTCACCACCCCCTCCTGCTCAGGTTCTTCCTGTTATATCCAGAGCTGATGAGTAGATTTGGGCACCATGTCCTGGAACTTTGGTTCTCCTGGGAAGATAGCAGCTGTGAGGAGCTGGATAATGTTCCTTCTGCTGGACAGTCCACCCTTCCTGCGAGCTTAGCCGCCCTGTTTCTCATACTCAGAAGCACCCCCAGCATCCTGCTCATTTTGCTAGTAGGTGACCACTCGTTTATTTCTACATGCAGAGATTGTGGGCCTTCTTTCCCTGAGTCCTGGTTTACTGAGGTCAGGAAGCACCTACAGTTGCCAGTTCTGCCCACCTTGTCGCTGTTTCCATGTGAGTGGGAGGTGCCTGGTTTCTCTAAATCCAGATCCATTCCTAAGTCTGATGGAGGTCTGCTCCCCAGAGGATATAACTATGAAATGCTGATCTTACTTGCCATTCTCTCTCACCTCCCTGTCTCCTCTCAAGCAGATTCTGCTAATAAGGGTTTAAAGTCAGAGGAGACCCTTGGTTCATGTAGATGAAGATGCCTGATTGTAGAGGGATTCAGACTTTTTTTTGCCATGATTCACAGCACAATGTTAAATGTGCAGCACACTTCCTCAGGCACACACAGAACTGTCAGGAACCTCAGTGCTTTTTTATATGTAAGACATCCCTATAATTCCTATCAGGTACATCAGTTAGATAAGTCAGCTGCCTTTTGTCTGTAGTTTCTATCATACTGGCTTTAATGTCACCTTGCATATTGGAAAACAAATTAATGACAGTGACATTAGTATAGAGGTAACTGCTGTAATTTGTATATATTTTTTAAAATTTTGGTATCATTAATGTACAATTACATGAGTAATATTATGGTTACTAGACTCCCTCTATTATCAAGTCCCCACCACGTACCCCATTACAATCACTGTCCATCAGCATAATAAGAGGCTATAGAATTACTACTTGTCTTCTCTGTGTTGTACTGCCTTCCCCGTGCCCTGCCCCCCCACCTTATGTGTGCTAATCGTAATGCCCCTTTTCCCCCCTTATCCCTCCCTTCCCACCCATCCTCCCCAGTCCCTTTCCCTTTGGTAACTGTTAGTCCATTCTTGGGTTCTGTGAGTCTGCTGCTGTTTTGCTCCTTCAGTTTTTTCTTTGTTCTTATACTCCACAGATGAGTGAAATCATCTGATACTTGTCTTTCTCTGCCTGGCTTATTTCACTGAGCA
This sequence comes from Manis javanica, assembly GCF_040802235.1. NCBI lineage: Eukaryota > Metazoa > Chordata > Mammalia > Pholidota > Manidae > Manis > Manis javanica. Next base: position 112,618,996 of record NC_133165.1, read on the forward strand.
TAATACCCTCTAGCTCCATCCATGTTGTTGCAAATGGTAGGATTTGTGTTCTTCTTATGGCTGAATAATATTCCATTGTGTATATGTACCACATCTTCTTTATCTATTCATCTACTGATGGACACTTAGGTTGCTTCCATTTCTTGGCTATTGTGAATAGTGCTGCGATAAACATAGGAGCGCATATGTCTTTTTCAAACTGGGCTGCTGCATTCTTAGGGTAAGTTAAATTCCTAGGAGTGGAATTCCTAGGTCAATGTGTACATTTTTAAAAAGAAAATTATTTGTACATGTGACACTTTGTATTTAGTGAGCCATTACTAGTGGCAGGCCCTAAACGGAAGCATAGGAGACACTTGATTTAGAACCACTGCCCCCAGTGCTAGTCCACCTCCTTGGCTTTCCCTTGTCCAGGAAGAATGATACAGCACATTACAGAAGAGTGGAGATTCCTTTGATGTCATCATCAACAAACATGCTCCCTCTCTTGGCTTTCCTGGAGTGACTGTAGTGGAAATAACACCTCATGTCCTTAGGTGCTGCATCCATTTGTCCATATTCATACATGAATACACACAAGCCCTACTCATATTTAAATCTTCCCTGATCTGTCATCTTGTGAGGTCACACATGTTGACTTGATAGGGACCATATTCATGCTTTGGAGCAGAAGGAAAGGAGAAGGAATGGGTTAAAATAAAGCACCAGTGCAAATACCATTTGACCCGGGAATTCCACTCCTAGGAATTTACCCAAAGAAAACAAGTTCTCAGATACAAAAAGACATATGCACCCCTATGTTTATTGCAGCACTATTTATAATAGCCAAGATATGGAAGCAACCTAAGTGTCCATCAGTAGATGAATGGATAAAGTAGATGTGGTACATATACACAATGAAATATTATTCAACCATAAGAAAGAAACAAATCCTACCATTTGCAACAACATGGATGGAGCTAGAGGGTATTATGCTCAGTGAAATAAGTCAGGCAGAGAGAGACAAATGCCAAATGATTTCCCTCATTTGTGGAGTATAACAACGAAGCAAAACCGAAGGAACAAAATAGCAGCAGACTCACAAAGTCCATGAAGGGACTCTAGGTACCAAAGGGGAGGGGTGGGGGAGGGCAGGTGGGGAGGGCGAGAGAAGGGGATTGAAGGGTATTATGATTAGTACACATGGTGTGAGGGGCTCATGGGAAAGACAGTGTAGCACAGAAAAGACAAGTAGTGACTCTGTGGCATCTTACTACACTGATGGACAGTGACTGCATGGGATATGGGGGGGACTCGATAATATGGGTGAATGTAGTAACCACATTGTTTTTCATGTGGAATCTTCATTAAGAGTGTATGTCAATGATACCTTAATAAAAATAAATAAATAAAGCACCAGTGCATAGAGGAGGAAGGCCACATGAAACCCCAGTGGAGGGACAATGATAGAACTAAGATACTGGATTTTCTTTGCTAGATGCTGTATTCAGAGTCCATTCGTCACACATAGTAGGTACTTATAAATATTTGTTGACTCATTGAATTAGGAGTCTGGACAGGTCTAAAATTCTCTCTCTCAAAAAAAAAGCAGATCATCTAAGAGAGATACTAATTATGGTATCTTTTTTTTTCCTTTTTAAATAGATGAAGAAATAGGTTTCGAGAGATTTGCCCAAGTCACAAGAGTTGAGATTAAAACCCAGATTCCAATTCCTTGTCTTATGTTCTTCCCAGAAAACTGAGCTAACACTAAGAGTAAGAGAAACCAGCCTTGATCCAGTGTTCCACTTAAAGAGAGCACAGGGGATGCAGTGAAGAATTGGATCTAGTCCCTGCCCCTCACCACGAGGGAATCACAACAAACCACGGCTGTCCTAACAGTGTGGCAGTAAAAGCTGGGCAAAGTGCTTGGGTGGCAGGGGGTACAGAGAGGTGTCATCCGTGCTGATCCTCAAAAGGTTTGACAGGTGAAAGGTCTCGGGGAGGATCCTGTCAGGCCAGTACAGCAGCAAGAAAGTGCTTATGTAATTCAGGGACGGCAGGCGGCCTGGTGTGGGTTTGGAGCTTGGAGGGTATGTCACAGGAGATGAGGTTGGGAGAAAGGTAAGGAGAAGCAGGTTTTTTAGAAGCCTTGAATTCAGTTACTCACTTTTTCATCTATCATACATTTTTTTGGTACTTACAAGGCCCTAAGCACTGGGGATAAAAAGATAATTCGGATACTCAGATCCTTGTCCTTGAACAAATCAGATGCTTGTTTTATCTTGGTCCCTTTGTAGAGGCGTATAAAGCATCATTGGAGGGAGAGAATCAGAGAATGGAGAGGCTAGAAAAAATTTCAGCTCATGAAACTGGGCTGTGGGAGTGTAGGAGAGTCTCAGTCCCTCTAGACTTACTCCTGGTTGCTCTGGACATGTTCCACCCAGATCCAGACTCCCACTGGTCTCTGCCCTCCCAACCCTTTCATTTCTCATGTCCTTTCCTTTACAGCCAAACTCCTAGAAGTAGTTTTCTGCTCTCAAAATTGTCACTTCTCACTCATTCCTCTGTTTACTGGTTTCTGCCCCCGTTGCTACTTAAACTCTTCCAGCAGGATCAACAATGATGTCGTTATGGCCAGTTACAGTGGACTTTTTGGTCCTTATCTTACTTGACCTGTTAGCATTTGATGATTGTCCATTCCCTTTTTATTGACACATTCTTGGTTTCAGTAATACCAACTCTCTTAATTTCTCTCCTACTTCCTTGGTGCTCCTCCCAGTCTCCTTGATAGTTTTCTCTCTGGCCAGCACTGGAGAGTTACTGCTCTTTAAGGTTTCATCTTAGGCTCTCTTTTCACTCAGCGCATTGTCCCGGGACTGTTTTATTTGTCACCATGGCTTTGCCTCCTGCCATATGCTAATGACTCAAATCTCTCCCCACTCCTGACCTCTCTCCTGAGCTCCAGACCCATAAAGCTAACATTTCTGTCTACAATAGAGCTCATTATCTTCCTCTCCCAATTCTCCTTCTCAGTCTAGATCTTTCTAGAGTGGCAGCCCTTCCCTAGCTGAAGGCTATTGTTGGACACTAGCTTCAAAGGACTTAAGTATTTAAAAGAAGCAAGCCAAAGAGAAAATGAACCTCAGGAGACCAAATCCTTAGAGTCCCTGTCCCTGTCCCTGCAGCAGGTGCCCCACTCTTTGTTGTGGTGGCCTGGACCTTGTCCTTGAATATGTACCATTCTTGTCACCCCTCCTGCCTGAAGGAGGTTGGGGCAGGGCAGAGAGGAGCCTTGTGCTTCACCAGGCCTACAGCTCAACCAGAAGGAACTGCCCTTAGCGTTCGATATTGCATAGAGGTCCAGGAAGATGAAGGTTTCTCTGAGATTGTTTCCTCATGTGTAACGTGGAGCTAACATAAGGATAAACAAAAGAATATGTAGGAACACTCTTGGTATGCTGTACACCATAGGCTGTATTCACTGGTCATTGACTGACTGAGCCAGATAAAGAATGTTAATCTCAAAGAAGCCTATTGAATTATTAGTTAGTAAGGGTCATGACCATGACTGTGGCCTACAGTTGATGAGTTTTTCACTCAATTAGATCTTAGAAACATTGGTGGTAAAAAAAGGAGTAGTGAGGAATGACTTTGTTTTCTGTTTATATATATAATTCCTACCATTTCTCCCCAGATTTTAGTCACAGACAGGGAAAAGAGTCTAAAAATATGTGTTGGTACCAATTTCTGTTTTTGATATGGGTAATTAACAGCTGAAAACAAAGCTGTTAATTGCCACTCCTATCAATGGGTGGTCTTTCATGTAGGCTGCTTAGATGTGAAAAACAATGATGCCAGAGAAGCTCTGTTCCTTGCTTGGACATATCACCCTGGTGTATTCCCATCCCAGAGTGCTGTACTGTTCTGAGCAGGGCAGACTAAAGAGCGGGCTATGTTCTGCCCAGAACCTTCCCACTGACCCATGTGGTGGAGTGCACACCTTCCCCTGGCATTCATCACACCTACCAAAGGTCAAGTAGCTCCCTTCCCTTTGAACTTTTAAAATGTACCAACTCAAGTTTCTGAGAGACCAGCTCTATTGCAGTCAGGCAGCTACATAGTGATGAAGGCACAGGATCCAGAAACTGGTTTGACTTTGGGCCCTGTGACCTTGGGCAAATCACATCCCCTCTGTGCTTCAGCCTTATACTCTATAAAGTAAGAGGGTTGGATGGAAATGAACTTAGGTTCCCTTTAGCTCTTCCATCCTGTGATCTCCTCCCAGAGATGTTTACAGTGTCTCTCCAAGGTGACAAAAATGAAGCAAACCTCACCTCTGCCCTTCATTAACTTGTAGTATGGTAGCATTTACACTGCTTTCTTGGTAGGCAAACTACTTTATCTGCCCCAGTTCCTCATTTGAAAAATTAAGGTGACACCTACTTGGAAAAGTTGTTATGAAGATACACATAATGTATAAACAAACATGCAGTGACAGTTTAAACACAGCATCATACCTGTTATTTTTAGGCCCTAATTGAGTGATTGTTAATTGACATTATCGTTGTTTCCCTGGCAGCGGTGGAGTATGGTGAAGAGCCAAGCCCAGATGCTCCTGTGCCACCCTGTGATCAGCACATCTTACAGTTTCTTTGGTCATGTACCCTGTAGCATGTGTCTCTGTGTGTCAGAAGCTGTCCTCCCTGGAAAGTGTCTGTATGTGACCTTGGATTCATAGCATGTGGCCCTAAGTGGCCCAGCATGTTAGCCTGTCTGAAGGAATTGGCTTGTTTGGGCTGGTAGGTGTCAGGAGCTATCTCTGGTGTGGCTTCTGATTGACTTTGCATCTAACATACCCTTATTAAAATAACTGAAAACAAATAAAAAGCAATGTGCTTTCCCACTTTCCAAACCCAAGGCCTTTACATCTTGGGGCAGAAGTAGCCAAATGCCATGACAGAGAAGTGGCCTAACCTAGTCCTCCCTTTCCTTCCGTCTTAACTCATCCTCTCCTACCCTGTGACGTCTCCATTCCCCTCTCTACTCTGTTAAGGCACTCTCAGGTTTCCTATTCTGAAAAAACTTCTTCTTGACCCTAATAATTACATTTTCAAGAGAGAGGCAACCTAGAAAGTAGAAAGAGTTTGTCATTGGAGCTGGGAGACCTGAATTCAAACCTAGCTTTGCCATTGACTGGCTTATGTGACCTTTGGCACATCACATAATCTCTCTGAGCCTGCATTTCTTCCTGTTTAGCATGGACCTGTTCAACAGGATGGTACTTGATAGATGATAAGTGAGTGCTTCCTCCCCCGGGTTCTGTGGCACAGCATCCTGGGCCCTTTCCCAAACCCTCTCTTCTTCACTGTCCACCTGTCCCAACCATCGTGTTCTCTGAGCTCTGGCTTCCATCTCTCCTGCTCAGGACCTCATCTATTCCAGCCCAGTGGACACAGCCCGAAAGGTACTGATGGTTCTTAGGAGCTTTTTGTGGAGGAATGAGGATATACAAGTGGATGGTCTCATCCGAGGCCATTTCCTGCTAATCCTACAGCATCTGCTGGTGGAGCATGAGGCATCCCCCCGAGAAGGTCAGTCTACAGCCGCTGAGCACACATTTTGGTCTGAAGGTTATTTCTACCCTGATGAATGAAGCCTTCTCCAGGAGAGAGAGTCAGAGTTTTCTCTGCAAAAGAAAAGTCAATCCAGTGTGGCATGCATCAGACTACACATTACTTCCTTCCTCTCTTGGACAGTGGGTACTCACCCTTCTTGGTTTGGGATGTCTGAATGTGTGTGTGTGGTATATGTTTATGTTTAATGTCTCTGTGTGTTTAGCCTGGGTGGGTGTGTTTGATGCATGCATGTGCCCAGAGCTGTTTGTTACAAGAAAGGCAGCCCCAGTTGGGAAGAAGAAAGCAGGAGACGGGGAGGCCAGGGAGGCAGTAGCAGCCAGCAGGGGCCAGGGCAAGGGTGACTCTGTGATACACTGGAAGCTCCCAGTGAGGTTTAGATAGATACTTTCCAAATCTGGAATGGAACTTCGTGGAGTCAAGGAAGCTTGATGTTTGGTTCAGTATGAAGACCCTGAAAAGACTAGGATTGGTTTGTCTTTTCCTACTTTTAGAAAGTTGACTTTTAAAAATATAATTGATATACAATATTATATTGGTTTCAGATGTACAACATAGTAATTTGACAATTATATACATTACAAAATGTCCACCACTGTAAGTATAGTTACCATCTGTTAACATACAAAGACAATATGATATTGTTGACTATATACTCCCTATAGAAAGCTGAATTTTTAAGTTAAATTTCTAAGCAATTAAGAGAAAATGGGAGTGATCCAGTTTTATTCTTTTCATGTAGTTGTCCAGTTTTCCCAGCACCATTTATTGAAGAGACTGTTTTTTCTCCATTGTATAGTCTTTCCTCCTTTCCATATGACCTAGGAATTCCACATCTGGAATTTACCTGCAGAAAACAAAATCACTAATTCAAAGAGATATATGCACTTCTGTTTTTATTGCAGCATTATTTACAATAGCCAAGACATGGAAGCAACTTAAGTGTTCATCAATAAATGAATAGATAATTATGTGGCATATACACACAATGGAATATTACTCAACCCCAAAAAGAATGATATCTTGCCATTTATGACAACACTGATGGACCTAAAGGATATTATGCTCAGTGAAATAAGTGAGGCAGAGAAGGACAAATACTATATGATTTCACTTACATGTGGAATCTAAAAAACAAAACAAATGAACAAACAAAACAAAAAGGCTCATACAGAGAAGGGATTAATGTTTGCCATGTGGGGAGGAGGATGGGTGAAATAGGTGAAGGGGATAAAGAGATACAAACTTTAACTTATAAAACAAATTAGTCACTGGGTGGCAATACAGGACAGGGACTATAGTAAATAATATTGTAATTTCTTTGTATGGTGACGGATGGTAACTACACTTACTGTGATGAGCATTTAGTAATGCATCTAATTGTTGAACTACTATGTTGTACATCTGAAACCAATGTAATATTATATATCAACACTATTTCAAAAAAAATCTTAAAAAATAAAAGATAATAAAGAGGAAGTTGGGGGAGAGCTGTGGTCCAGTCCTGACTGAGGACAGGTTTGGAGGTAAGCTTAAGGGTGCCTGGAGGAGCTGAGTCCTTCCTTTCCAGGGATAAGCCCTAACTGCTGATAGTGTGTAAGAGCTGTGAAACTTTATGGGAACACACAGTGGAAAGCCCATGGGCATTGGATTCAGATTTGGGTTCAATTCCTGGCCCTGCCACTTACCGTTTGTGGAACCTTGGAGAGAAGTTACTCAGCCTCTCTGGGTCTCATTTTTCTTAAATGCAAAACAGGAATAACAATCCCTGTTTCACATGGTTTTAAGGGGATGAAGTGAAATATAGAATTCCTGGTACTCACTCCAGAGCTGGCACTCAGTATGTCAGTTGCACTTGTCCGCAGTAAAGAAGGAGGCAAGCAGGAAACAGGGGTAGATCCCAACAAACCACTTAACACAGAGCGGGATGTCTGACTGAGCTTGGGTTGATCTGAGTATCAGGCCCCTGACAGCCTCCTCATTCTCACAGCCTCAGGGAACCTGCCGTTGCTGCTGAGCCTCCTCTCCTTAATGCAGCTGAGGAACGAGTCAGAGCAAGAACTGGACAGCATGGCCATGAACCTCCTTCACCAAGGTGCCTGGGCTGCTGGGACAGTGCCTGCGCGTGCTGTGGGCGCTGCCCAGAAGCGCTGGTGTTGTTCCTTTACTCTGTCTCGCATCCCTTTGGACCTGTGAATCAGTCTGTTTCTGTTGGCTTCTCGCTGAGGGACCTTCCAGATCTTTATCTACTTGTTCTCTGGGAGTGTTTGGGAGACAAAATAATGCTGTGTGACAAGCATAAGCTCTGAAGTCAGGAAGGTCTTGTTAGCAGCTTAGTCACTAGCAATGTGACCTTGGGCAATCGCCAAACCCCTATGAGCCTTAAGTTTCTCATAGGTAGAACAGTACTTAGCTGATTTAGGGGTGAGGTAAGGAATAGCTGTACATGTAGAGTGCCACACAGTGCCTGGCATGCAGTTGGCCATCAGCCTGGATACTATCCATTTAGATTCATTTTTCCTGGCACAAACTCAGTTCTCCATATTCCCCCACAGCTGGCTCAGGATCTGATGATCCACTTCACAGTTCTCTAGGCCTCTTTTCTACCTTTCATTGCTCATGAATGCAGTTGCCACATCACAGGCGGTACCATCAGGAAGATTTTTGAGACAAGGTTGAAATTAATAGTAAAAAAAGTGTGTCTTCAGTACCTGGGGACTGTTAGGGCCTCTAACCACAGGTGAGGATGGTTCTGTCTTTGCCTGGAACCCAGGCCTCCTCATGAGATAATCAGGGTCAGGTTCAAAAAAGGCCTCCAGGCCCGACCTGATGCTGGTCTTGCCAACCTGTCTGTCAGGTCAGGGGTGATGCTCAGCTGGGAGGACAGTCTATGTGTGCTAAAGTCAGCCAACAGAAAGGCTTTTGACAGGGAGGAGTAATGGGCTGAAACATACACATGAAGTAATCTACATTTACATAGAACCTTTTAGTACTTTTATTTGAGAGCATTGAGGGAAGAGGACTGTAGTTCAGGGGTAAGGATATGGTTTGTGGCTGCTTGTCTCATTGACAAGTCAGTTAGAGGTCAAGTGTTACGTGAGTGCCAAAAAAGTGAATGGAGACTGAGGTAGGCTTCATATTGGGCTGAAGTGGGGGCAGGGCAGCAAGGAGTGGGATTCCCAGGAGGAAAGGGATGCATCCTATAATTGTCTACTCAACAGTGTAGTAACTGCTGTGATGGGTGCCGGAACTTAGAGACATCTAATTTGTCTTAAGAGGTTGAAGAACACTTTACAGGAGAAGTGAACTTAGAGCTGAATCTTGACTGCTGAATAGGAGTTAAGGAGTTAGCCAGATGGGTATAATGTGAGAGAAAACATGATAAATTCAGGGAACTGCACATGGATGGTCACAGAGCTTCCCTGGGAAGGTGGTGAGTACCCTACTGCTGGAGGAATTCAGAGGCTGGATCTTCTTCCTGCTAAGGGGGGCAGGCTGGCCTAAATGATCTCTGTAGACCTTCCAGCCTGGGGTCCATGCCAACATAAGTACTGTCTCAGGATGCCTTTTGACACCTAAACTTGTGTAGTCTGTTCTAACATGCAGCTGTAGGCAGCTTGGGTGATGTTTGATCAAATGGGGATATGAATGTGCCTTTAGGCTTGTCACTCTGTTTATTTCCATTGGCTGAACACCCGGGACACTTAGTTTCTACTTGGCCCAAGAGTAACATCTGGCCCAAAGCAATATACAGATTTGATGCAATCCCTATCAAATTACCAGCAGCATTCTTCAACGACCTGGAACAAATAGTTAAAAAATTCATATGGAAACACCAAAGACCCTGAATAGCCAAAGCAATCCTGAGAAGGAAGAATAAAGTGGGGGGATCTCGCTCCCCAACTTCAAGCTCTACTACAAAGCCACAGTAATCAAGACAACTTGGTACTGGCACAAGAACAGAGCCACAGGCCAGTGGAACAGAATAGAGACTCCAAACATTAACCCAAACATATATGGTCAATTAATATTCAATAAAGGAGCCATGGACATACAATGGGGAAATGACAGTCTCTTCAACAGATGGTGCTGGCAAAACTGGACAGCTACATGTAAGAGAATGAAACTGGATCACTGTCTAACCCCATACACAAAAGTAAACTCCAAATGGATCAAAGACCTGAATGTAAGTCATGAAACTATAAAACTCTTAGAAAAAAACATAGGCAAAAATCTCTTGGACATAAACATGAGTGACTTCTTCATGAACATATCTCCCCAGGCAAGGGAAACAAAAGCAAAAATGAACAAGTGGGACTATATCAAGCTGAAAAGCTTCTGTACAGCAAAGGACACCATCAATAGAACAAAAAGGTACCCTACAGTGTGGGAGAATATATTCATAAATGACAGATCTGATAAAGGGTTGACATCCAAAATATATAAAGAGCTCACACACCTCAACAAACAAAAACCAAATAATCCAATTAAAAAATGGGCAGAGGAGCTGAACAGACAGTTCTCCAAAGAAGAAATTCAGATGGCCAACAGACACATGAAAAGATGCTACACATAGCTAGTCATCAGAGAAATGCAAATTAAAACCACAATGAGGTATCTCCTCACACCAGTACGGATGGCCACCATCCAAAAGACAAACAACAACAAATGTTGGCGAGGTTGCAGAGAAACGGGAACCCTCCTACACTGCTGGTGGGAATGTAAATTAGTTCAACCATTGTGGAAAGCAGTATGGAGGTTCCTCAAAAAGCTCAAAATAGAAATACCATTTGACCCAGGAATTCCACTTCTAGGAATTTACTCTAAGAATGCAGCAGCCCAGTTTGAAAAAGACAGATGCACCCCTATGTTTATCGTAGCACTATTTACAATAGCCAAGAAATGGAAGCAACCTAAATGTCCATCAGTAGGTGAATGGATAAAGAAGATGTGGTACATATACACAATGGAATATTATTCAGCCATAAGAAGAAAACAAATCCTACCATTTGCAGCAACATGGATGGAGCTAGAGGGTATTGTGCTCAGTGAATAAGCGAGGCAGAGAAAGACAAGTACCAAATAATTTCACTCATATGTGGAGTATGAGAACAAAGAAAAACTGAAGGAACAAAACAGCATCAGAATCACAGAACCCAAGAATGGACTAACAGTTAGCAAAGGGAAAGGGACTGGGGAGATGGGTAGGAAGGGAGGGATAAGGGCAGGGAAAAAGAAAGGGGACATTATGATTAGCATGTATAATGTGGGGGTGGGGTACAGGGAGGGCTGTGCAACATAGAGGAGACAAGTAGTGATTCTACAACATCTTACTACATTGATGGACAGTGACTGTAATGGGGATTGTGACTTGGTGAAGGGGGGAGTCTAGTAAACATAATGTTCTGCATGTAATTATAAATTAATGATAACAAAATTTAAAGAAAAGAGTAACATCTGAAATTAGCCAGTTGAGGGCCATTATGTACAGGAAGTGTGGGTGCTGGTGTGTGTTTAAGCCATGGAGTGCTGCACAGTGGTATGCCTGGGGAGATGGTGCACATGTGGAGATGGCATGTGTGGGGATTCTCATCTCTTACAGTGAGCAAGCTGTGTGGGAAGTGCAGCCCCACTGACGTGGACATCCTGCAGCCCTCCTTCAACTTCCTGTATTGGACCCTTCATCAAACCACGCCAAGCAGTCAGAAAAGAGGTACTGGGGCCCAGGCTGGGATCAGTGAAGAGAAAGGATGTGGGACAGTGTTTGTGGCCCTTCCTACCATCAGTTTTTCCATCTTAAAAAAATAAATAAGGGTACATATGATTGGGCCAGATGGTCATAATGTCCTTTTTGATAACTTGTGTTTCTAGAATGTAGTTGGGACAGTTAGATCTTCAAGCTGATCCTGTTGTTTATTTGCCATATTTGCATGAAACCCCCATGAGGTGCTAACTAACCACCATGGTGGCACTGAGCTGGGGCTCCTGTGTGACTCACATGGCCCCTGCCCTACTGGACCTTCTATAGCTGCTGCAGTGCTCCTGAGCAGCACAGCCCTGACAGAGCTTCTGGAAAAGATGCTGGTGCTCACCTGGGCTGAGGTGGGTTCCCCCAGGACTGCACTCCTCTGCTCCGCCTGGCTGCTCACTGCCTCCTTCTCTGCCCAGCAGCACAATGGCAGTTTGCAGGTTAGTCTCAGGTTAATCCCTGTGGCTTTGGGGATGGGATGCTTACTAAGGAGTGATAAGATCCTGAGTCCTGGTCCCAGCTCTGCAGCTTATTAAGTATATAATCTTGGCAAGGTATTTAACTCTCTGAGCTTCAGTTTCCTTGACTACAAAACGAGGAAAAAACATCCAGTATTCTCAGGTTGGTTTATGGTAATCCATTTAGCACACATGGATTACCTATGTATCAGGCTGTATTCTAGGCACAGAGGAATAAAAAATGAATATGGCATGTGCCCCACACCTGGGAAACCTGTATTATAGTCTTTAAGCAAAGCCTTGAAAGGTAAATGTACCAAGCAAAGATAGGCACAGGCATTACAGGAAAAGAGAACAATACAAGCAAAGGCATGAAGCTGCATGAATTGAGGACATGGTGTCCAGGTTTGGAGAGTGGTGAGGCACTGTGTGGCTAGAATATCGGGCACAGATTGTCAGACAGAACAGGAAGGCAGAAGCCAGCCTGTGTGAAGCAGTGGTGGGAAACTGGAAAATTCCATAGATGTGTAAGCTGTCGTTGTGATTGATCACAAGGTAATGCAGGGAACAGGGGAGCAGTAGACATAGCCACAGAGCACTCCCTTTCCTCTTAGCCCCACCCCTGTATAGGGCCTTGTCATCACAATGCCCTACATGGACTCCTCTCTGAGCTGCTTCATACTGAGGTGCTTCTCCCCTAAGGCTGGCTGCCCTTGTGGACAGAAACCATCTCTTAGCTTTTGGGGTGTCCTTGTCCTGTGCCCAGTCCTGTGCTGGCTTTGTGCTGGGCACACACTCATTTGTGTAGAAGTGAAGTCAATTTTAAAGTCTGGCCTCCAGGGTGGCAGATTGATGCTATAGCATATCTACAGGTTGTTGCCTAGGGAGTTGATTTGGGACAGGCACCTTTCCTGCTTTTCTGTGTGAGGCTGTTGGGCCCACCTTGCAGTCACCTGCTTGGGTGGAAGCCTGCACCTTGTCCTTGGCTTTGCCCTGGCTGTCAGCTCATAGCTAGCCAGTTCCCTACTAACCACCTCCACTCCAAGTACCCCCACTGCCCTAGCTCAGGCCTGATCATTTGTCCCCATCACTAACGTGGCCTCTTCACAGTCGTGCGGCCCCTAGCTTCTCCCTCTTCTTCATATCCTGTCCCTGCAGCCATTCTGTCTGTATGTCCCCTCTGCCCACACTCCTTCAGTTGCCTTTTTGTTTTCCACCTGGTGGCCAAGACCCTTTTTACCTGTCTCCTCTGCAGCCTTACTTTCTGCCATTCCAACCTCCCTCCGTGCCCTCTGGCTAAGTGTTTCCTCTTCTCACAGTCAGCTGTGCTCTTTCATATCTGTGTAACTTTGTTTTTGATTGATTGATAGACTTTTAATAGCCTTTATTTTTAGGACAGTTTTAGATTTACAGAAAAACTGAGCAGATAGCACAGAGTTCCCATATAACCCCTGTTCAGTCTCCTCTATTAACGTCTTATATTAGCATGGTATTTCTACATCTTTGCACAGATTGGTTCTTCTGCCTGGAACCTGATGATTCCAGTAGCCAACAGCATTTTTGACGAACTGCTTTGTGCCAGACTGTGTTAGATTCAAGCAGAGGATAAGTAGTCCCTGCCTCCTGACATCTTGTGTTCTAGATGAGGAGAATAGAGCAGACTCACAGCTTTGAACCTACCATCCAACTAACCTCTCAGTTTGGACATTGCTTTGACATTAAGGAAAGGAACACATTTGCCAAGGTTGATCCTCAGCTATTCTTTCCAACAACTCCAGAGGGAATGAAAGCAGATGGCATTATGCCCTTTCCTAGATGAAGAAAGGAGCAAGGTGAGAGAAGTGCAGTGTAGTGACTTGCCCATAGCTATACAGCCAGCAAGTGGCAGAGCTAGGATTTTGATTCTGGGCCATCCGAGTCCAGATCTATGTTAGGTGGAGAGTCAACCATAAATGAGTCCAGGGAAGGCTCTCTGGTGGAGAAGGGTCCTTGAGGATTAGGGAGATTTAGGAGAAGAAGGATTCTCCAGGTATGGGGTTAGTTTTCCTCAAGACTCTGTATGACCATCTCTGTTCTAGTGGATGCAGGGTGTGTGTGTGTGTGTGTGTGTGTGTTGGGGTGGGGGCGGGTGTGTAGAAAAGATACTGGGGCAGGTTTTTTTCTGCCCAAGTTCCCAGAATGTGGAGTCATCTCTTTACCCACTGCCCTGTCAGGTTCACCAGACACTGTCCGTGGAACTGGACCAAGTATTGAGCTTCCTCAGCTTTCCAAAGAAAAAAGCTGCCCTGCTCTCAGGTATGGGCCTAGTGTCCTCTTACAGGAAAAGAAAAGTTTTCTTCCTAGATTCTGAGATGGGACCACCCCTCCCAGACCAGCCTATGGTCACCCCGTTGTTATCTCCATTGTCCTCTTTCTTTGACAGAGCTGGGTGGGGAAGGAGGCAAGAATTGGGTATAAGGAGTTTCTTGCTTTTAGTTGCCGTCTTACGCTTCCTGCGGACATCCCTGCAACAAAGCTTTTCTTCTGCCCTGGTGACCCTAGTGCCGTCAGGGGCCCGGCCACCACCAGTCCCTGGGGACACTGTACTAGCTCCACTGGGAACATCACAAATCCTGTCCCTGGTCATCGGATTGCAGAACCTCCTGGTGCAGGTAAGGCCCTTGCTGAATTGGGACCCAGGCAATGGGTGCTGCTTCTCCCTGACAAGCGCAGAAAAGGGTTGGCTGCCCTGTCAAGAGCCTGTTATACTCAGCAGTCATGGAGGGTAGATATATTGAGACTTTCAAAATTATGGTGACAGAAATAAAACTCAAACTGGCTCAGAACTGCAAAGCCCAGAGGTCAGTAACTGGCTTCAGGCACAGCTGGATCCCAGAGGCTCAGACAGTAGCATCAGATCTCTGTCTCATCTCTTGGCTCTGCGTTTCTCTCTGTCAACTTATTTTCATGGGCTGGAGGATGACCATTAGCAGCTCCTGGCTTGTATCCTTCCAGCAGAACGAATGTTTCTCTTTCTTTCCAGAATTGGGTCTCACTTGGCTAGGGCACTGTACCAATTTCTGTGGCTAGAGCCTGGGATGCTCCGATTGACCTGGCCTGAGTCAGTGCCCTCTCCTGAAGGCTGGGGCCTATCGTCAGTTCTCCTTAGCCCACAGGGACTGAGCATGAGAGAGGGATGGTTGTGCAAAAAAAAAAAAAAAACTATTCCCAGAAGGAGGAAGGGATCCTGGGCAAGCCAAAAGAGTAGATAACCATCCCAGAGTGGTTTGTGTTTTACAGCTTAGAGGACTGTTGGAGATCATTGTTTATCTAGATATCAGATGTAAAGGGCAGTGGAGGTATAGAGATAGGCCAAGTGCCTGCTTTTAAGGATTTAACTGCTACGGCTGGGGATGGTGCCATGAGATAGGAGGTAATAGCACAGTGTGGTCAGTGCTGGGCTAAAGGGACACACTGTACCATGGGGGCACAGGGCATAACTAATAAGCTGTAGGGTGAGTTCCAGGCTGGCTGTCAGAGAAGGCTTCCTGGAGGAGGTGCTTGAGCTGGGCTGGAAAGACCAAGTGACCTGTCCTAAGTCCTCAAGGACAGGGGCCAACAGAAATGGGATTGATCCTGACAGCACCATTTCATTCTCGGATATAGACTCATTCCCTGTCCCTGGATTTGTGGCCCATTTCCCTCCCCTGATTCCTCAGAACTTTCTTCACTTTCAAGGAGCTCGTTGCCTATTATTTTCAGACGTGTGCTGGTCCCTCTAGGGTGACTGAAGCCTCACATGTTTATGCTCTTTTAGTTAGACTTGGACTCTCTTTTCCTTCCCTTTGGAGCTTGCCCAAGACAGACAGTCAGTCAAAGATCCACACAGACTGATATGATGGCAAGGCATTCATGAGGCAAGAGGAGGGAGGTGGGGGAGTCAGCAAATGAGTGAGAGAAATTGCAGAGAGTTTTGGGGTTGGGGTGGAGGCCTTGACTTGAGTAGACGTCACTCAGTGCCCCGATAATGATCGCACATATAGGATATGGCTATTGATCATGGGAGATTATGTTGAAGGACTGATCCCCCTAGGTCTGTGCATAGGCTGGGGGCAGTTGGGAAATGTAAAGAGACAGAAGGTGCTTCAGGAGTGGGTCCTGTGCTGGAGACTTGTTCTGCCACCACGTCTGCGCCCATGGGTCTGTATTGTTTATGGATCAGACCTCTCTCATGTTGTACCACTTAGCTCTCTCTGTTCCAAGTTCCCATTTTCCTGTCAGTCTTCCCCAGGTGTCAGTTATTCAAAGGTAGGAATTTTGTTTGCTTAATCTTGGTGTCTTGTTCCCCTAGTGGGTTCCAAACCAGTTAAGAAATCAGGAATTGGAGAGCCAAAACATCAGCTTTGTTGCTGGTAAATGCCGTAGAAGAATGTAGCTGGGACTTAAGGTCAGCTTGGGCTTCTTTTTGGTCTGAAAAATTTTCAGATATACAGCAAAGATGAATTTTACAGTGAACATTCATACACCTACCACCTAAATCATATCATTAACGTTTTACTATACTTGGTTTATCATATCCAAAAGGAGCTTTTAAACCACCCTCTTACCCTAGGCCAGACCAGGAGCCCATAGGTGGGGAAATTCTGTTTGCATTAAGGACACTTCATCAGCTGGCCAAAATCTTAAGAGTTTAAGTTCATAGGAGAATGACTTTTAATATCTTACTCCTGCCCTGATGTTAAGCTGACATCTCACCTGTTAGATAAATCCCTTCTTGCATGAGGAGGAGCCAGTCAAATGTGGGAGGAAAGACAGATGTTCTCTCCAATGTTTCTGAAGGGGCTGAAGTTCCTATTTTAACATTTAGAACATAGGGGGAAATGATTCCCTTACACTCAATACCCAGCAGAAAGCCTGGAACAGAACTGGCATCCAGCAGTGTTTGTTTAGTGAATGAATGAGGACACCAAGATGAACATGACATGGTTCCAGCATTTAAACGCTCACAGAAATTGCACAAATAATTATAACTAATGCCAAAATGACCTATTATTTGAGTCAGGGAAGGCTGCACAGGAGAGGTTGATTTGAACTGTCCTGAGTGATGAAAAGCCTTATAAAGCCCAACAGCTAAACACTAAGAGGCAGACAATACCAAGTGCTGATGAGGATGTGGAATAATTGGAACCCTCATACATTATTGGTGGTGGGAATGTAAAATGGTGTAGCTACTTGGAAAACAGCCTGGAAGTACTTGAAAGAGTTAAATACAGAATTACAGTACGACCCAACTTCTGCTACCAGGAATGTGCCCAATATCATTGAAAGCATTTGTCTATATAAAAACTTGTCTAAAAATGTTCATAGCAGTACTATTCATAATCGCTCAAAAATACAAACAACCCAATGTCCCTCAACTGATGAATGGATAAATTAGTTGTATATCCATACAATTGAATATTATTTAGTATAGTATAAGTGAATAAATAAATGAATACTATTTAGCTGCAAAAAGTAACAAAATTCTGACATGCTGCACAAACCTTGAAAACATGCTCAGTGAAAGAAACCAGATACAAAAGGCCACATATTATATGCAATGTCCAGAATAGGCAAGTCTATAGAGATAGAAAGTACATTAGTGGTTACCTAGGACTAGGGGACTGCTAATGAGTATGGGGTTCCCTTTTGGAATGATGAAAATATTCTGGAATTATGTAGCTGTATAACTCTGACTATACTAAAAACCACTGAAATTACAAGGGCAAATTTTAGGTTTGTGAATTATATTGGCTACAAAATCCATGTTCTTTCAGTGTCCCAAGAAGTGCATCTTGTGAACAAGAGCCATTGTTACCTGAGGGTAGTCCCTGGGTTTCCTAGACCCCAGTGGCCCCAGCTCCTCACCCACCATGCAGGACCCCTTGCTGGTTGTATGAGGATGCAGGGTGAGAAACTGACACTAGAGCCATATCTCCTTACCAGGTTAGGGAAGCTGAGACACGCTGACCCATGACTGTATGATCCTGGGTACCTGGGAAGAGGCTGGAAGTGGCTCCCTCGTTGTTAGTTTTAGATTGAAGGAAAAAGGGCACATGGCCTAGGGATTTGTTGTACACCTGCTATGCACCACTACCCAGGAGTCCTTAGGTCTCTCTCTGGGCCTCATTTTCTCAGCTGTAGGTGAGTGGATTAGCCCAGCCACGTCAAGCTGTGGGCCTTGGAGCCTGAGGGCTTCTGTGGAGGCCTCTCGGGGGTTGTTCAAGAGGGGGAGTGTTTCCCATTATGCATTTCACTAAGGGAGTTACCGTTTGGTGTTTGCGCCAAGTACTCGTTATACACTCTATATCCAGTTCTCATCTAACCCTCTCAGCAACCCAGATAGTCTCTTTATCCCTGCTCAGCAAGTTTAAGTAACTTTGGCCAGGATCATATGGATGGTAGGTGACTCAGCAAGAATCCAAACCCAAGTCTGCCTCACACTCAACCTCCATTGCTGCCTTGCAAAGAATAGCATAAGGAGAGCATAGGAGTTCTTTGTTTGTTGGTTTTTAAATTTTAAAAAATCATTTTTATTGAGATATAACTTACATGCAATAAAACTCACCTATTTTAACTGTATAATGAGTTTGGACAAGTATATACAGTTTTGTAAACACCATCACAATCATGATGTAGATTCCACCTCCCCAGAAAGTTCCCTTGTGTCCCTTTGTAGTCAGTCCCTTCTCTTCATCCCTGTCCCTCAGCAAACACTGCTTTCTGTTACTATAATTTTAGCATTTCTAGAATTTCATATAAATGAGATCCTACAATATGTGGTCTTGTGTGTTTAGCTTTTTTCACTCTTGCTTAATGCTTTCCATATTCGTTCATATTGTTGTATGACCAGTACTTCATCTCTTTACTGGTGAGTAGTAATCCAGTATATGGCTATATGACAATTAGTTTATCCATTCACCTATTGATAGATATTTGAGACTTCTAGGTTTTTGGCTATTATGAATAAAGTTTCTCCTAATACTAAAGTACAGTCTTTGTGTGGATATATGTTTTAATTTCTCTTGGAAATACCTAGGGGTGGGATTGGTGGGTCACATGAAGTTATTAGTTTTCTATTGCTGTGTAACAAGTTACCACTAACTCAATGATTTAACACACCCATTTATTATCTCACAATTCTGGGAGCAAAGTTCATGGGACCATCTTAAACTTCTGCCTATCGCATATGGTATGTGTCTGTTTAACTTTATAAAGAATAGCATGAGGAATGGTTTTCTTTATAAGAAACCATCAAAATAATTTCAAAGTGTCTGCACTATTTTACCTCCCCACTGGAAGTCTATGAGAGTTCTAGTTGCTTCACATTCTGGCCAACATTTGGTTCTGCCATTCTTTTTAATTTTAATTGTTGCATATATAACGGTATCTCATGGTGATTTTAATTTTAATTTCCCTGATGACTGATGATGATGATATTTTTTGATATGTGTATTAAAGCATAAAATTTTGTTTGATGAAAATTTTGTTTGTTTCTAGTGCTTTCAAAAAAGATTGAAACCCATTGGCTTAAACTGTGGGGCTCTTCCAGAACCTATAATCTGTGAATTTCTCAGTGGGGCCCTGGGCCTATCTCTCTCCTTCTGAAACAAAGCATTCCCTGAATGATTATCTTCAGGGCCACAATCCCAAATCTGAAATTCTGAAATCCAAATGATTCTGAAAACCAAATGTTTTTTTCTTGGTTGGCACCAAAACTCATCGGTAGCAAAACCTGACATGAACTTCTGTGGTGGTTTTTTTGTTTGTTTGCAGAAGGACCCTCTTTTGTCCCATGCCTGTGTTGGCTGCCTGGAGGCCTTGCTTGACTACCTGCATGCCCGAAGCCCAGACATCGGTAGAAACCTTCCTTGTTCTCTGATGTTCCTTTGGGGGAGATTGTAGGGGGCCAGCCCCTGCCACCCTTCCACCCCAGACCCCCATCCCCTATTCAGTGATTCACACTGATTTTGTTTAATTCTTTTAATAACACCACAAAGGCACTGTCATGCCCATTATACCGATGAGGGTCAGAGAGGTCAAGCATCTTGCCTAGCCAAGGTCACAAAGCTCTTATGTGGCAGAACACTTATTGTTGCCTGCCACCTATCACAGTGGGGTATGTGGTTTCCCTGAGCCAGGCAGCATAGGTGGGTAGAAGCCCAGGAAGAAAGAAACTTCCTGCAGTCAGCTTGTCTACTGCTCTGTCTCTAGCTGAGCAGCTCTTTTTTGAGTCAATAGGAGAAAGTCCTCTTTAGCAATGTTCTAAGGCTTTTTGAAAAATAGCATCAACAACCCAGGGTGACTGGTGTTTCCTGTAGCCCTCCATGTAGTCTCCCAGCCCTGGAATCGTTTTTTGCTGTTTACCCTCCTGGATGCTGGAGAGAATTCCTTCCTCAGACCTGAGATCTTGAGGCTCATGACCCTGGTAAGTGCAGAAAGGAGGGGCTTGTGCTCTGAAAAATGCCAGAGCTGGGTGATCCTGAGGCCAGGGACACCTTACTTTTATCCTAATTCAACCCTCATCCTTGAAGGTCAAGGGGTTAGGCAGGCCTGCCCCCTATAAGTGCCCTGCTCAGAGGATTCCTCTAAATGCTTACACTGACCAGGGCCTGCCCACCGCCAGTAAGATCCTTTGCTAAGTCCTAAAAATGTCAATGAGCCAAATGCTCTCTGCCTTTAAGGGTCCTTCAGTCTACAGAGAAGGAGATAGACAAGGAAACTTACCATTAAACAAAGATGTTATTAGTGGTAGAGGATAGACTAAGTGCCTGGCACACAATAAGTGCCCACTGAATAAACAAGCCTGTGAATGACAGAGAAGTGCATCAATGAATACATCAGTGTTTGGTGTGGGAATAGAAAAAAGAGTAATTGCTTCTGCCAGAGCTAGGAGGGAAATGTGAAGAAGAATTAAGTAAGTACTCAATTAGTGTTTTATTTCTTCAGTAAAATGGAAGAACATTCAGCAGGAAGGTGACTTTTTATTTGAGGCTTGAAGGATTAGCAAAGAGGAAAAGTATTCCAGGTAGTAAAGTGAGCACAGCAGGTACATGAGCACATGGTGGTGTGTCTGGGTAAACACAACACAATCCCTTATTTGGCCATGAGTGTGAGGTGCAAGACTGAGGGGTGTGGGAGAGTACTGGGCCAAGTCTCTCAGGGATTTGCAGTCTACCTCATTTGCCCGCTCTCGCATGACACAACCCCACCCCCGCCCACCAACTCTGAGCTCCTTGGAGGCAGCAATCTGTGGGCTTCCGATCTGTCCCCAGCTCTGTGCTGAGCATGGCAGGGGCACAGGAAATGTCTGTGAATAAAGGAGAGGCCAAACCACTGTGTTTGGGGCTTCTCTCCATGGTCCAGTTTGTGCGGTTCCATAGCAGCTGTGTCCTCTCTCGTGAAGAGGTGGGTTATGTTCTGCAAGGCGCGGCTTCAGCTGACCTCTCTGCTCTCTCAAACACCACACTGCAGGCTCTGCGTGGCTTCTTCCTGCAGGTGGGTAGAAAGGAGATGCTGTGTAACCAAAATGCGAGGCTAGACCCTACACACTGTCCTCTCTGGGGCACTCTGGCCACAGCAGCCAGTGGGAGGTCAGGAGGGCAGGGTGTGGAGGGTAGAGGGCCTGTATGGAGTGGGCACTGAGAAAGCCCATCTTCCCTGCCCTTTTCTCCCTTCAGGTCCAGAGCACAGGCCTCCTGGTTGATCACACCACAGTCCAGACCCTGCAGGCCTCCTTGGAGGGCCTTTCCCTCAGGGCTTCCTCAGCCCAGCCACCCCTGCAGGACATGCTGTATCCTTTCTTGCATTTGGGAGTCTTGGCCTTGGGAAGGTCACCCAGACTATGGGTGGCTGTGGTATCATGCTTCAGGATGGACAGGTGCACTGTTTACAGCCCCACCCTCCAAAGCAAGCAAGTCAGTGAGAATAATTAATAGTGAAAGTAATAACAATGACTTGTTCTGTTTATTAAGCTCCTGCCAAGGACAGGCCTATTACATGCACTATATCTAATCCTCGCAGCAGTAGGAGAGTTAACATAGTGTAATTTAGACCAGAGAAGTTAAATGAAGTGCCCAGGCTCACACAGTGATAGCATCAAGATTAGATCCCAGATTGGTCTGTCTCCAAAGCCACATTACCAAACTCAAGAAGGAGGTAGTTCTTCCCCAAGCTTGAAGAAAGTTGCCCAAGCCCAGCTGGTATGGCCAGTGTTGGGGGTTTCTGGGTAACTCGCATGTCTCTGAGAAAGCCTGGGTCTGTGGGCAGTGATCAGAGGCCATTGGGAGGGGGTGTGGTGCTCCAGAGACACTCTGGAGGGGTATGTGTGTGCATGGGGGTACTTCCTGTGCTTCCCCACCAGCTGCCTCCCTGGTTCCCTCCCTTCCCACTTCCCTGGTATGGTTCCTTAACCTAGGTGTTCAAGTCCTAATTTTAGAATCCAGCCCACTATTTTTAGCACCTGTGTTCTTGCCCGTTTTTGCCCTTTTGGGCTCTGGAAGTGTGGTTCTCCCATGACTAGCCCCTCCTCTGTTGTTTTCCTATTGTGTTTTGCTGCCAGCTGCGTAGGAGGGGTGGCTGTATCCCTATCGCACATCAGAGACTAAATCTCAGGACTTGAAGGCACAGAAGTGGAGGGAACTGAGACCTGGAGAAGATAAAGTCAGGACAGAATTGCTGGGGAAATGGGTGGCATCTGGAGCCATTTACTCCACTGTTGAAATGGAATCAGGAAGTAAAATGATACACTCATGTCTCTGGGCTCTCCAAAAACATTCACCCTCAACTCACTCATCTTGGCTTCTTTGGGCTGGTTCTTTAGCCCGTTGGATGGCCATCGCTTCAGCAAGGGATGGAGGGCCTCAGGGAGAAAGGGGTATGATTTGTTCTGGTAACACATAAGAAACACCAGCTGGGTGCCTGTTGTACCCAGGAAACACCAGTCAGGCCATCCTTGGGGCTGGAAGGGCAGAGAATGACCTGTTTGGTACTGCTGTGATCCCAGCGCTTTAAGAGGCACTTTACCTCTGCCTCATCTTATGTGAAGGTACAGTTTCCGGCAAGAAAGCTGAGGTCAAATCCTCAGCTTTACTGAGAAACTGCCCCAGCTCAGCCTTTCTCTGGCTAAAGTAAGTTCTCTGTGTTTCTTTCCCTCAGCCCTTCCCAGAAAATTTGTACACCCACGTGTGCAGTTCTTTTATGTCTGCTGTCCACAACTATGCCCGCCCATTCTGAATTCAACTCTCAGGGGCTTCCAGCTCCCTTCCCACCCGCCGAGGGTCCCCCAACCTGGGTATCTGTAACTGGACAGTCACCCTTCCTCCTTGAGTCTGGCAGTAGGGACCCTGCACAACACTGGGCTGAACTAATGAATGGACAGTGGGGGCCCCCGACTACTTGGTTTATAAGCTGGCGGAATGGAGGGGGAAGATCCACTCCGCACTTCAAGTTTCTTTGGAAAAAAAAGTTCTAGTTACGATCCACTAAATGATCTATCCACCTGCAGTTTAAAAGACAACTGACGAAACAGTTGCGTGGAAGGCCGGGCAAGGGACAGGACCCCGTTTTGCAGACGCGCCCTTTAAGTTAGGCAAAGACCCCTCGCAGACTTAGTTCCCTTCAGCCAGGCAGCAGAGCGCCAGGCGCCGGAACAGTTGCGTAGTGTGGGTAAGACGAGCCGCCAACTACCGCAAGCGGACTCGGGGCGGAGCCGGAAGTGAGGTTAGCGGAGCGTCCGTCGCGGCCCACGCTGGTTGGTCGCGAGCGGAGCGGTGGGCGGGGTGGTATTCGGCGGTCTGTGCGCGGCGCTCGCGGGTACTCTGCTTCAGCGCGTTTGCTGGTCGTTCCGCCGGACCCTGGAGTCGCTCTGCACGCCGAGGACGTGGTCGCCCGCTCCTCCGCGCCGCCTGGCCTGGTAGGTGGGGCCGGGGGCGGAAGCCTCCCACACCCAGTTGCTGGGGCTCGGGGGGAGATCGCGGCCCCGGAGGCCTCTTCGTTGGAGAGACTCGCTCGCTCCTCCGGGAGCCCCAAAGGCTCGGGGCAGCAACCCGGGCCACGAGTTCGGGTGGGCTCAGAGTCCGCCACTCTTGCAGGATGGCTTCAGAGTCGAGGGAGATCTCCGGGGACAAACAGGGCGGGGAGCGGGAGTGAGAGACCAGATTAAGTGGAGTAATGGTACAGAGAGCAGGGTTCGTCCCACGCGCTCTGCCTTTTCGGCTTTCCTTTCCTACTCGTCTTATTCGCTCATTAACGGCTGTCATATCTCCCTGACCACAAGTTCTGCCCTACCCTGGTTCTGGTTCCCTTGTGCCTGGAGCGTGACATTGGAAGGTAGGGGGTCCTGGGTGAACTTAGACTACTACTCCCGTTCTCTAGGCTTCAGGTGTCTGATCTGCATTCTCTGAATGACCTCTGCGGGCTCTCTTTGTCAGTAACTGATCAGGGGCAGCTTTGAGGTAGCCTGTGCTTGGTGAGGCTCTTGGTTTAGCCTGGGAGTAGCTGAGAGACTTTGGGAAGTCACCTCACTTTTCTGTGCATTGGTTTCCACATTGGTAAAATTGGGCAGCTGTCACTTGAAGCCTCCTCTGACCACCAACTCTCTCATCCTCCTGTGCTCGTTTTACAAGTTTATTGGTTATCTTACCTCTGCTAGGTACCATTGTCTCTCTCATTCACTGCTGTATTCCCAGCTGTAGAACAGTGCCTGTTGCCTGAATAGAAACAGGTGTTGCTTACGGTGTTTGTGGTTCCAGAATGAGTGAGTAGTAGCCCTCTTACCCTAAGATTGCCCTGCCTCCCTCCCTCTTCTGATGACAGAAATCAGGGAAGGAAGGAAACTCCAGAAGTTTCACATCCCCACTGGCTGCCTGAGCCTCCCTAACCAGTTACCTTTCTGGGAGTCCAGGATAGGAGAAAGTTGTGAAAGAATGTTACTGACCATCCCCCCGCTCCCAGGCACAGTTCCTCACCCTGTAGTAGGGAGGTGACTTCCTTATCCCTGTTTTACAGTTGAGAAAGCTCCCTGCTTGCAGTAGGGAAGTGACCTCCTTATCCCTGTTTTAAAGGTGAGAAAGCTCCCTCCCTGCAGTAGGGAGGTGACTTCCTTATCCTTGTTTTACAGGTGAGAAAGCTGAGGCTCAGAGAGGCTGAGCAATTTCCCGGGGTCCCACAGTCAGGGTCAGAGCCAGGGCTCCAGCCCAGAGTTCTACACACCAACCTTTTATGCTCTAAGCATCCCTGCATTGCCACCACTTACCTTCCTTCCTTCCTTTACTGTGCCATCATTGTCTGCTGGTCATGGCTCTCGGCTAGGGACTGGGGCTCCAGGGCTTTACCAAACTGAATGCTTGGTATTGGAGGCAGTGCCATGTTAGTAATTTGCTGTTCACCTGTACTCTGTGTTTATGTAACACCAAGCTCTGGATCTCATCTCCTCTGTAGGGGTTACTCTCTTAGCTCCAGGGTCTTGGATATGGACCTTCTTCAGTTCCTGGCCTTTCTCTTTGTCCTGCTACTGTCTGGGACAGGAGTCACAGGCACTCTCAGGACCTCCCTGGACCCAAGCCTGGAGATCTGTATCCTTTGGAGTTGGAGGTGGGGTTCAGGACCTGTTTCTGAGGTAATATATAATTGAAGTGTCTATGTACCTACAACCGCTTAGATTCCAGGGATGGAGTAGACCCAGGCAATTTGAGTAGAGGGGAAAGGCAAGGTGCTATAACCAAACCTTGATCAAGACAGTTCTCATCTTCAGTTTCCCATATGTTAAGTGGAGAAGGCAAGGCCTGTATCTCAGAGCACAAGGGCTCTGAGGATTGTATGTGTGCCTGGCAGCTTGTGAGGGAGACCTGGTGAGGAATTCAGGTCCTGGCATACTGAGCCACCTACTCTGGGCCAGGCCTTGGGAACCCAAAATGAGTCAGGGCTGTGAGGCATTCACAGGCCTCACCTTGTACTCTGTGATCAGCACTCTAATAGAACATGGGAAGGGGCGGGGAGAAGCACTGTGCCGTAGCTTTTGAACCAGGTTGTAAAAGCCTAGAAACTCAGAGAAGGGTTGGGGCATCCCAGGCAGAGTGTGCAATGTGAGTAGAAAGAGTGGGGGTTCTGAGAACAGTGAATGATTGTGGAAGATGGCAGGAAGCCCAAAGGGAAGGGAAGGGAGGACGGGAGCCAGGGCCTGAAGCTTGTATTCAGGCTGTTGGATATGGAATCCTCTGTGAAATGGAGGATTGATACAGTGTAGGATGCATATGCTTCTCAAAGAGTTTGTTCCTTTCAAACTCTTTGAGAGGGGCAGGGCAGGGAGGGGGGTCCCAGCCATGGTCATCTATGACCCTTCCAGATACTTGCTGGTCAGGAATGGGCCGTCTGGGTTGGGACCACTGGGTTATCCAGGCAGGGGGTGGGTGTGGGAGCCAGCCCCTTAACCTGATGCTGCACAGACAAGAAGATGTTTGAGGTGAAGAGGCGGGAGCAGCTGTTGGCACTGAAGAACCTGGCACAGATGAACGATGTCCACCAGCAGTATAAGATCCTTGATGTCATGCTCAAGGGGCTCTTTAAGGTGTGTATGGGCAGGGACAGCTTATGACAGGGCCAAGCCCTGATCTGGGCACTGATAGATAGGTAGAATTCCCTGGGGATGGTGTTCCATGAGAGGGGAACTGCATGCACAAAAGATTTGAAGTAGGGTTAAAGTAAGTGGGGCCATCTCTGAAGGGCTCTGCAAAGCCACTCAGCCCAAGTGGGTTCCCTCAGGTGCTGGAAGACTCCCGGACAGTGCTCATTGCCTCAGACGTGCTCCCAGATGGGCCCTTTCCCCAGGATGAGAAATTGAAGGATGGTATGGTCTTCCCAACCTCACCCTCTATTCCTCCCAACCATCTGAATCTTCTCTAGCTACTGCTTCCCTCCGGTTCTTGTCACCCTTTTTCTTTTCTTTTTGAAAGTATCCTCTTGTGGCGCCTTCAGAGTGGACTCCTTGGGTGTATGGGCACTTAATCTATGTTTCTCTGAGTATTTCTGGGCCTTAGAGCCACTTTCTGTGCCCCTGATACAGATGTATTCCTTCATGCTGTCCTGTGTTTGGGGCAGGGGAACCAGCGAGGAGCCTCTGCCCACTACCACTCCAGGACCCTTGTCTTTTTCACCACCTGACCCTTCTGGTAGAGAAAACAAGGGTTGTTCCATTTGCAGGAGAAAAACCTGAGGCCCGTTGAAGTGCCTGGGAGTCTGGGTGGGTACCAGTGCTCTTCACTATTGCTCCAAAAGCCTGAACCCCCTTAAGTCCTTTTTGAGACAAGATGGGAAAAACATAGGTAAATAAGATGGAAGAATGTTCTGTGTGCCTTCATCCCTTCAAAGAATTTCTCGCAGTGGTAATTGCCCCCCCCCCCCCATTAACTGGTTATATTCTAACAATTAAGTTTGCTAGATAACACTGTCAGAGAGAGTAAGGAAGTAGCCCTTACAGACTGAATGGTGGATTCAGATGTCATCTCTAATCTCCCCTGTAACTCTTGTGGAAGGTACCATGACCTCCATTTTCCAGATAAAAGAGGACAAGTGGTTTGCCCTGGCTCTTACCTGTAGGCCAAGCTAACTCCTGAGTTCTTTGAGGTTCAGGATTGTTCTGAAGCCCAGGGGTACCTGCTCTAATTGACTCAGACCCAGCCTGGCATATCTTTGGAGGAGCCCGCTTACCTCTCTGTGTGGTGTGGCCAGTGTGGGTGAGGGTTGCGTGGGACTTCTCTGCAGGGGTGGCTCAAGCAGGGGCTGCAACTAAGGCTGGGTATGCAGTTATTTTTCATGCTAGCCTATTCTTCGTGAGTCAGAGGGATCTGCCACCATAAAAGTCTAAACCGACCTAATGACCAGAGGAAGGACATTAGCGGGAAAACTTGAAATTCAAGTAAGGTCTATAGATCAGTATCTGTCCTGGTTTGTATAGTTGTATGATGGTTATGTAAGATAATAGCATTAGAGGAAGCTGAGTGAAGGAATTTTATGATGCATTATGGAAGTCTAAAATTATTTCAAAATAAGAACTTCAGAAACATTTAAAATAAAATTGGAGAGATATTTTTAAAAAAACAAAACAAACTCTAATGTGTTCCTTGGCCTTTCTAACAGACCTGACCTCTCACAGGCACTGTAGTTGGGTTAACACCAGGGCCTGCCTCTGGATATATGGATACCAAGCTGGGAGAGTCAGACCCAGCCAAGCCTCAT
Organism: Manis javanica; assembly: GCF_040802235.1. Lineage (NCBI taxonomy): Eukaryota > Metazoa > Chordata > Mammalia > Pholidota > Manidae > Manis > Manis javanica. Next base: position 112,647,069 of record NC_133165.1, read on the forward strand.
GTGATGCATATGGCTTCATGTGCAGAATGACACCACCTCTCTGATTCCCTTAACAAATGAGTCTTCTAACCATGAGTTACAGGGGAAAGCATGGCCCTTGGAGTCAGACAGAACTGGGTTTGTGGCCCAGATTCACCATTCATTAGCCATGTGAGCCTCAGTTTTCCATCTATGATATGGGAACAGCAGCCACATCTTCCTCTAGAGGCGGTTTTGTGGATTGAGTGATCTGGTGGGTGTGAAGGCCTTAGCTTGCACTGCGCATGTGGTCAGCGCCTGTGGATAGCAGACACTGTTTCCTTCTCTCATTAGAGGGCTTGCCTCTGTTCTCTGGAGGGTTCCCGGGACTGGCCAGGTGGGCAGTAGGAAGGCATCTTCCCTGGCCTCTCATCAGGGTCCTCTTGGCAGCTTTCTCTCAAGTGGTGGAGAACACGGCCTTCTTCGGTGATGTGGTGCTGCGCTTCCCGAAGATCGTACATCACTACTTTGACCAAAACTCCAACTGGAACCTTCTCATACGCTGGGGCATCAGCTTCTGCAACCAATCGGGCGTCTTTGACCAGGGGCCCCACTCGCCCATCCTTAGCCTGGTAAGGACTGGGGTGGAGGAGGCCCAGGAGCCCTCTGTTTGGTGGTGCTCTGTGAACCTTCAGTTGGGCCTGAATGTCAGCCCTTGGCCATGTTTTCTATGATACGCCTCAGGCTTCCTTGAGGTGCCGTATCAAGGGGTCTTCTGCTGACCTGGGTCTCTAAAGGCAATCCCCTGGCCCACATCTGCCTAAGCCTCGGGTCTGGGTCCTAATATGGAGGGAGTGGCCTGCGGGTGAGCTGGAGGCAGGAGAAGGCGGAGGATGACTAGCTTTTCCTCATCTGCAGATGGCCCAGGAGCTTGGGATCAGCGAGAAAGACTCTGACTTCCAGAATCCATTTAAAGTAGACCACGCAGAGGTGAGGTTGTGGGGGCCTGTGGCCATGTCTGCTCTGCCCCCACTGGGCCATGGGAGGCCAGGTCCTGCAGGGGCTGGGTCACCTAGGGTGGAATGTGAGGGCTTTGTACTTGAACCCAGACATTCCTGGATACCATTTCTGCTGTTATAAACTATGATGCCTCTGACCTATCAGCATTCATGAAACAGTAGGTTAGCTCCTGTCTTAGGCTGAGGCTCCCTGTCCATGTGGTGTGGGCTCTAACTATGGTGGGCTGTCAGAGGCTTTGACCACACTCATCCCAGTGCACAAGAGACCCCCAAATCAGGTGAATGTCAGGTGAGCCAGGCCGTGCTTCTCTGCTCTTGAGCCTCTAAGCAGTCAGCCAGGCCTCTGTCCTGCATTCCTATACATGCTGTCATCCTAGGGGGCTGAGTTGGGCTCTGAGGGCTGGAGGCTGCAGGGTAAGATGACAGATGGGGACACATATAGTAAAGGGGAGGAGGGGATTAGAGGTGACAGGGCAGGGCCAGAGGGTCAGGAAGGAAAGCTGGAGGACTGGACTTATCAAATCACAGGTTCTCCCCTGGTATAGGGAGGGGCATCAGGGTCTGTGAGGGACCTAGGAGTTTACCCTGCTTGCGGGCTGTCAAGCTAACCTACTGTTTCATGAATGCTGATAGGTCAGAGGCATCATAGTTTATAACAGCAGAAATGGTATCCAGACTCTTGTCCTGGTCTTGTGGGTTCCCCTTGTTCCCCAGGTCCCATGGGGTAACACAGGGGCCCAGGGATGCTGTGCATGCAGTTTGCATCAAGCCAAGGAACCCCAAGCTGGGAAAGTTTCCTGCTTTTATAGTGAGCAAAAGCAAACCTGCTCACTGGGGGGCAGACATCCCTTCATCCTTCCAGGTTGCCCCCTGCCTGAGAAATGGCCCAAGTACAGAATGGTCAGGGCTTTGCATTCTTGGTGTACCAGTGAATGTGCGGGGAGGTGCAGGGCCAAGGCCATCTGTCTGCCCCTCAGCCCTACATGTCTTGGCTTAACTCAAATCTCTATGTGAATGCGCTGTTGAGTCTGGTTAATCCAATCAGTCGAGGCTAGGACCAAATTTGTTCAATTTGTTTCATACTGCATTTGCTTAAGGCTGCCATAACAGGACTCTAAGCAGCAGGATGAGGCCAACCTGCAGTACTGTCTCATCCATATGCTCCTGTCCCTAGACAGAGCCAGCTGTGTCAAGTCCAGAGGTCTAATATTAGACTATTGGAATGTGGCATAAGGCCAATCTGTTACACATTACTACCCACACAGGAGTTTAGGCTGACCTGCCATCTTTGACATCATTGCCAGTGATTAAGGGGACAGTGTGTCCCCTCATCCCCAGTGCAGATACGTTGCATGGCCCACTGTCTCCCGCATATCACCACTTGATTTGGGTCACCATCATGTTTGCCTGACCCCTGAGGGCAATGTTACCACGGAGTTGCCACCTCAGTTACCCTACCTGCCATAACCTAAGGCCTCTCAGGTGTCAGGAGAAGCAGATGGATTTGTATCTGTCAGATTGAAACAAGGTTGTAAGGGCCTGCGTGTCTGCACAGGGTCACCGTGGGAGCTGCCGTTGATGGCATCATGCAGAGCCAAATAGTTCAGTACTGATCGTGTCCATGTGAGTTTTTCTTAACACGTGGCTGAGAATGACACATCCAACAGCTGGTCAGATTGTCCACTGCGGCTACCACTTGGTTGGGGCAGACTCTGTGATTGTTTGCCAAGTGGCAGTGCTGAATCTAAGGGACAAAGATTTAATTGTTCCCTGAATATCCAAGGATCTAAGGCGTTCCCTCCTCAAATGCCAGGATTATTGCTACAAAATTGGTGTGTCACATCCTGTGACCTAGGATTTCACTTTTTCTCCAATCATCACCTAGACCTTTTATCCAGAAAAGGGTCAGATGTGAATGGGACAAGGGCATTTTTTAAAAATTAAGGTATCATTGATAAACAATCTTAAGAAGGTTCCACATGAACAACATTGTGGTTTCAACATTCACCCATATTATCAAGTCCCCCCCCATTGTAGTCACTGTCCATCAACATAGTAAGATGCTATAGCGTCATGACTTGTCTTCTTTATGCTGTGCTGTACTCCCTTCCCTGTGACCACCCTATGTTGTGATTTCTAATTATAGTGCTCCTTAATCCCTTTCTACCCACCCTCCCCACCCCCTTCCCTTTGGTAACCACTAGTCCCTTCTTGGAGTCTGTGAGTCTGCTGCTGTTTTGTTCCTTCAGTTTTTCTTTGTTGTTACATTCCACAAATGAATGAAATCATTTGGCACTGGGGCAAGGACATTTTTACAAAACTTTCACACACACTTTATCTCCTATCTTGTCCCTCATGGGCCTCTGTAGGGATACTTGGCAAGAAGCATACTCAACTGAGTGGTTATTATCCTAATGACCTCAGGCCATACAATTCCAACCAGGGACAGTAGGTAGTCAAACCAGAAATATAGAAGTACTGCTTTGTGCCTGTCTGTGTTGGAGGGTATGTTGACATCTAGTACAATGATGCATTTAGACGACAATGCCAGTCAACTGGGCAGTGTAGACCTGGTCAGCATTTTGATTCTGGCTGGTCTCATCAAAGAATGGACCTTACTATGGGCATCTAAATGAGTGACTCAGACTGTTCAGTTGTCAACCACAGTTTGTTTCAATAGTTTATGGCTCCACAGAGAGATGGCTGTCTTTGATCTGCCAGTCTCTAATCTTCTGAGTGATGGACCAGATAGCTAGGACACTGACAACAGGAAGACTGTAACATGCTTAGTTGTTAGAGTATCATCTAGGCAAGGGTGACAGCTTTTAAGTCATACCATTGTCTGACTCGTCTTATGGCAATTAGCCTTCTAGCACTGTCACTGGGGCTGGATGGCTGCTGCTACCCATAGATGCCTGCATCGAGAGTCCCCAAGATCACCCCCAGATTTGATGATTCATTAGGAGGACTCACAGCTATGATTTATTACAGCAAAAGAATGCAGAGAAAAATCAGCAAAGGGAGAGGCATGTGGGGTGCAATCCAGGGGATAACCAGGCAGAAGCTTCCTAGCCCAGTGGGATCACACAGGACACACTTAACTCCCCCAGCAATAGGTTGTAACGACACATGTGAAAAGTTGTCTGTCAGGGAAGCTTGTTAAAGACTCAGTGCCCAGGGGTTTTACTGGGGGTGCTGGTTGGTCATGTAGGCACCCTCTGCCTAAGGCAAACCAAAATTCCATATGACCCGAAGGAGATCAGGTGTTCAGCATAAACCACATCGTTGGCACAGTTCAGGTAGAGTGAGCCACTCATCAACTAGGATGGTGATTTCCTCCCAAAATCCTAGTTCCCAGATGCCAGCCAAGGACCATCCTTGGAAGTAGGCCTTTCCAAAGACAGGGTTCAGGCTGTGTCAGCTCCTCTGCAGAGCACTGTTAGCTCCTAATTTAGATGAACGATGAACAATCAGTGGACCAGGCTTGAGAATTTAGGGGAATATCTGGATTGAGGGACCTGTTGAGCCAGTGGCCTGCTTCAGACATGGTTTTCCCCACTAGGGAAGCTGCTACCTCCTAATGTAAAACCAAGACGACACATTCCCCATGGCTGCTTGCTGCGGTCACAACCTTGTTGAGTGGCCCAGGTAGGAAAGTCAGGGCTGGGTTCTCGGTGTGCCCAGCAAGAATGTACAGGGACGCTCAAGGCCAGGGCAGATTGCCTTTCCCAGTGGGATGCCCACAGAGATGCTTTATTGCTGTGATACTGACTCTCCTTGCCCTGTAGGTCATGAATGCCTTTCACACAGGAGGAGGGTGAAAGTGTGGGCCATAGAGAATGGGCATCAGGTCAGATAGAGTTTAGCTTTGTAATGTGCTCTGAACGGATATAACCATAGCAGCTGCACACTTTCCTTCTCCTTGGCTGGGGCCGTCCCAAAATTCTACTCACTTTTAGGTATCCAGTGTGGACCTGACCACCAGCAGCAGCCCAGGTTTGCTGAGCTCCCCTCATGTACCCCCTCCATCCCAGTGAGTGTTCTGGGAGTCCTCTCCTACTTCTTATGTACCCATCACTAGGAGCCATATCAGTCTGTATGCTGGCCACTGTCCAGCCCAGAGGGAGCTGGCCGCCTCTCTGCTCTCAGATGCTCAAAGTCTGTTGGGGAAGGCAGCAGGGAAACACAGTTCCAATCCAGAGTGATCACTAGCAATGGAAGACAGAAGTGTGGTGAGCTGTGGGACCTCGAGAGGGAGCCTGACTCTGCTTCAGCAGGTAGGTGGTAGAGGAGGCCATGGGATAAGAGCTGCCGGGAGGACCAGCTAGGGGGAGACCTTGGGGCAGAGGAACTAGTTTGCACAAAGGCTCAGAGGCATAGCACATGCATTCATTCAGCGTTAAGTTAGCATCCACTGATTCCCAGCCACTAGAGGAGCAGAGGGTATAGCTGCTATTTCATGTGGCTTGGACACACAAGTTCTTACTGAAAGACCTGATGGAGGGGAGGGAGCCAGTCATGTTTCTGGGGGAAGAACATTCCAAGCAGAAGGAGGGGCAAGTGGAAAGGCCCTGAGTTGGAAGCATGTTTGGAGAGGTAGAGAGTGCAAGGAGATGAAGTCAAGAGTTGTAGGCCAGATCCCAGACCCGTGGGGGTTTCCTCAGGGGCTTTGGCATTTACTCTGTCATAAGGAGAGCAGGGTGATGGGCCCTGACCTGCCCCTTTAAAGGATTAGCCTGGCTGCTGTGTGGAGAATAGTCTGGGGGACCAGGGCCGATACAGGAGGCTGCTGTGCTTGTCCACTGAGTTGCTGGTGGTGGCTTGAGCCAGGATGACAATAGCAGGGCTGGTGGAATGGTAAGATTCTGTTTTGAAGGTGGAGCCAGTAAGATTTGCTAGGGTGCAGATGTAGATTGAGAGAGCTGCATTGAGGATAACTGGAAGATTTTTGACCTGAGCATGTAGCAGAATGGGGCTGCACTTCCTCAAATGGGCAGACTGTGGTGCGACCAGGTTGAGGGCTTGTTGAGTGGCCCAGGTGAATCAGTGTTTCTGTACCTGGTAAGCATCTGAATGGAAGTGTGAAGAAGGCAATTGGATATGTGGCTCCAGATTTCAGGGGAGAGGTTGCAGCTGGAGCTACAAAGGTGAGGATCTTGCCAATGAAGAAACTATTGAGAGCTGTGAGACAGGTGTCCCATCACCCCAGGGAAGGTGGGGGTCAGGGCAGATGAGCAGTGGTCTGAGGACTGAAGCCTGGGGCGTGCCTCCAGTTAGAGAGCAAAGAACCCCAAAAGGGAACAGTCATTGTGATAGTAGCAAAGCCAAGAAAGAATCATTTCCTAGAGGACATATGAGAGTTATAGGAAGGAGGGAGTGATCAGTCTGTCCTCCGCTGCTGGAAGGTCAAGGAAAGTGAGTCCTGAGAATTGGCGAGTGGGCTTAGCAACGTGGAGACAGGCCATTAGAGATCTTCCTAAAGGCTGTTTCAGTAGAGTGGTGGGGACAAAAGATTGGATTTCAAGAGAACAACAAGAAAAGAAGTGGACACAGCAATACAAACAATCTTCTTTAAAGAATTTTGTTTTTAATGGGCGCAGGCCAATGGGAGAATAGTTGGAGGGCTTGTGAGTTCCAGGGGACGTTTTAGTCAGAAAGGAGAGACTGGCAGGAGAGTTGCTGGAGCCTCATCCTTGAGGAATGGAGGCAGAGAGATGACTTGGCGTCCAGGGCAAGGGTCAGCCTTCCCTAGAAGAGCAGCTTGGGCATGAAGCAAATGGGTTGCCAGGTGTTGTGGTGGGAGCTTGTGGAAGTCGGCTTCTGAGTGCTTGCATTCTCTGAATTGGAAAGCAAGGTCATGGGCTGCAGTGAGGAGGGGAAGGGTGTTGAGGCTCAGGAGAGTGGGCAGACCAGGGAAATGCCCTGGATTGCCAGGCAGCACCCAGGGCCGGCTTGAGGTTAGCATCAGGAATTTAAAGTAGGCATTAGCCAGGCGTAGAGGGGAAGGGATCTGGGAAAGGGAGAGGCAGTTTCTCTTTTGACCCTACTAGCTTTGGGCTCCCCTGGTGAGGTTGAGCCACCTGAGGCCAGAGAGGCCAGGGTCTCTTGACTTGTCCTTCCCTGGCCAGAGCCAGAGGATGTGGGGTCCTCTATGGCCTGAGGGGTCTCACAGCTCCTCACTCCTCCCAGGGGGATCAGAATTAACTGATAGGGATAGGACATAGAATGTGAGGACAGGGAGGTGGGAGGCCTGAGGGCTAGTCCCAGTTGGGCCTCCCATTTGCTGTGTGACTTGAGTATATCACTTACCCTCTCTGGACCACATTTCTCTGATTTCATCCCATCTTCTAGGATCGTGGTTCAATCTAATATGGTAGATTACTCCACAAGGTGGAGCTCCTCGTTTATTTTTAATATCTACCTTGATAAAACATTTGTCAAATTGGCCCTAAGAACAAATAAAGTGGGCATATTTCTCAGCATAGTTACCTGAGTTTTGGGTACTATTGTATTTCATACTTTAACATGATTCATTCATTTATTTTAAAAATACATACTGAATGCCATCTACAAGCCAGGCAGGCCCTGCGCTGGGGGCTAATGGCACAGTGGGCAACACCTGACATGATCCTCCTGCCCCAGTGGAGAGTACTTTCCAGTGGGGGGTGACAGGCATGAAGCAGGTGGTTGCAAGGGAGAAGCTCTGAGAAGGAAAGGAAAGAGGAAGAGGCAGCCCCAGCTGGGAGTCAGGGCAGTCCCTGAGGGCCTCCACAGCTCAGGGGGGGCAGTGTGGCAAAGGAGAATTCAGGGCCGCAGCCCATTTGGAGGCCTGGCAGTGGGAACAGGGAATCCAAGAACCAGGAGGCGGGGAGTGAGCGGGGATGGAGAGGTGGGCAGGCAGATCTGCAGATGATGCAGTGGGAGTGTCCTGAGAGCGATGCCGTCGGGGAGGGCTTAAACAGGAGTGTGGTAGGTCAGGTGTGCATTTTGAAAAGCTGTAACTGCAGTGAAGAGAATGGTGGAGTGGGACCCAAAGTGGATGTAGAGATCTCTTGGGAGAGGTGGTGGTGACAGGGGTGGCAGTGGGGGAGACGAGGGATGTAAATGGAGGGATTGAGAGAGACTCAGGTTAACATGAGCTAGGCTGGGGCAATAGACTCAGTGGAGGAAGAGGGTGGAGACAGGGGCTCCTCAGTTTCCACCCTACTTGCCCAGACTTGAGGTGTGGGGCAGTGCTGTTCATGACGACAGTGGCCCTGGCAGGGGACTGGGTTTGGGGGAGATGGAGTCATTCCAACTTTGGAGCACAGTAGGGACATTCTAGTGGAGGTGTCAGGCATTTAGATGGGGAGATGCAGATTTGAGAGGTAACTGACCATATGAGGCTAACGGAAGCCATGAGTTGAGATGACTGGTCTAGAGAGCAGAGGGGGAAGAGTAAAGGGTCTGGGGAATGCAGTTGAAGAACTCCCAGAACAAAGTCCTGGTCCTCGTCCTCTTCCCACCTGGCTCGACCTGTGTTCCCGACTCCTCACTGGGCACCTCCGTCTACCTGCTATGGAAACCACGAGCTGGGCACCATCATCTGCTCTTCTGCCTCCCGCCTCTTTTTCAGGTCTGCCAGTCTGAACCCTGATCCACCTGCTTCCGGTGCACTGCCTTGCCTAGACGCAGCAGCACGCCTGCTGACTCTGCCCTCCTCCCAGGGGTAGCGACCAGGGCTCCGGGGGCTCGGTTGTCCTGGTCACTCTGCCCCTCACCCTGGGAGGAGTCTGTTTATTGTTTGTCAGATGCCCCATGCAATGTCACACCTTAGCACCTGTACCTTTGCCTGGAATGTCCTCTTTCTTCACCCCATTTGCTTGACAAGTGTCTGCTTATCTTTCCAAACCCCACTCAGCAGTCTTCTCGAAGCCCATTGAACTATCTCTGCCTGTGGGCTCCAAGGACAGGGCGTGTCTAAGCAGCCTTCCTGGCCCGGAACCTGCAGCAGCCTAGCACACAGCGAACTCTTCTCTGCTGGCAGACTAACCAAACCACTCTGCTCTCCCTCAGTTCCTTTCCAGCACCGACCCTTTCCAGAAGGCCCTGAGGGAAGAGGAAAAACGCCGGAAGAAGGAGGAGAAGCGGAAAGAGATCAGAAAAGGCCCCCGGATCTCGAGATCCCAGTCTGAGTTATAACCCTGGAGGCAGCATTACGGCTGAGGTGCCGTGAGAGCCTGGCCCTGTGAGGGGGAGCCGTGCCTGCCATGTCCCTGGAGCAGCTGAGGGGCCTTTAGAGGATGCTGCGCTGCAGACCGTGGAGATGCGGGGGAGGCAGGAGGGGTCCTGGGATGGACCCTCCCTGGGTTAGGACTGCTGGCTGGCTGTTAGGATTGCCTTCATGGGAAGACAGCAGAACCAAGCTCTCAACCGTGTGTGGAGCGCTTTGCCTGCTGCTGGCCTGGCTGTGTCCCTGAGCTGCCCGGCACAGGTCCCAGCCCTCTGCAGAGACACAATAAAAGCCAGCAAAACCTCTGGCTAACGGAGGCTGGTTTGGACTCCAAAGAGGTATGAACCCCTCCAAAGTACAGGTGTGGAGGGCCCTGGGTGGGGGAACCAGAGGTCCTCAGAGATGTAGAGACCACCTTAGAGGATGTTTCCTCCTCATCAGGAGGAGCCCCAGGCCCTCGGGGGGCCGCAAAGCATCAGCTTGGCTTAGGCTTCTTTGCTTCTGAGCATTGTCTTTCATGGAGGACCAGTGTTGGGAAAGGACCAAAAGTGTCCTGGGAAGGTGTTTAGTCTAAGATGACCTTGTAGCAAAATGGTCTTTGTCCTCAGATACCTGGGGACAGGCATAGGGAACAGTCAACTTGTCCTCCCAGGCAATGCTGGGAGACCCTTGGTCCATGGGTAGGAGCTGTTGGGGGACAGGCCACAGCTCTGTAGGAGGCTGTGCTTTGTAATGGCAGGGCTGCCATGAACTTGATTGGTTAGACAGCAAGCTCCTTATCTCAGGAGGCATGCAAGCAGATGCCAGTGGCTACAGGGCAGGGAAGCTGCAGGAGGAATGAGGCCCTGAGTGGACAGCTGCCCCTCAGTCATGCTCTTCCCAGGCAGAGGAGGAAGAAGCTCTGGTGGGAATTCTGGCTCTGTCTTTTTGACCCGGCCAAGCCAAGTCTGCCTCTTAAAAGGGGAAAGACACATGACCATCCATAGAAACCCCAATTCCCCACTACTGACAGAGCCCGAAGGAGACCGGAGTCTTGTCTCAGCCCATCACACTTGCCAAGTGACTCTGGCCCAGCCCTTCCTATGCTGCGGTTTCATTAGCAAAATGAACTTGATAATGATTGAACCTCCTGGCAGCCCTAAACTTCTTTGAAGCTGAGGCTTAGCTTCTGAGTGACAGGTTCCCTTCTCTGATGGTTCTTCATTCATCCCATAGATTTGTGAGCACCTACTGTATGCATGGTCCAAGAGAGGGCCCACTCTTAACCTATTTTTTATCTCTGCCTCATCTGGCCTCTCCATCGTCCTAAGCAATTCCTTCTACACCTTTGACCTCCATTTTGGTTGACACTTTCCTCCCCACCCCTAATATGGACCCAACTGTTCCCATTTGACACTTTCAAAGGAGCAAGGAGCCACTCTGCCCCCTCTTCCTTTACTGCCATTGTTGATGGTTGTGGGTACTTGTCCCCAGAGGTCCACCTTGAGTCTTACTGCAGGCAGAGCCTGCCCACCTCCCCATCAGGAGCTGTAAAGGAGGCCTTCGCTTGTCCAGCCTCCTTGTAGCTAGGATTCAGTTCTGTGACTGAAGCACTTCATCAACCAGATGCACCAGCCAGAGTGGAAAGCCATGGCTGCAGCTACCAGGGGCAGCCAGTAGTGGAGGTTCTAGTGGTTAGACCAGTGCCACTGAGGGTGCCTTACAATGTCAACAGTGACATCTTTAGTGGTGCTTCCAGTGTGGTCTTGGATTCATTTCTGTCTGCTGAGCTTCCAGGTACAATCTGAGGCACCTCTGGAGAGTCTGGGAATTTCCCTATATCCTCTAAGGCAGCTTTTCAGCAGTGGCACTATTTACCTTTGGATCCAGATAATTCTTTGTTGTGTATGTGAGGAGGGCTAGGAGGGAGGTCATGTGTGTTACAGGCTATTTAGCAGCATTCTTGGCCTCTACCCACTAGATGCCAGTAGCAGTCTTACCAGCTGTGACTATCAAAAATATCTCCAGACGTTGCCAGATGTCTCCTGGGGGCAGACTCTACCCGGTCCACAGCACTCCTCCCTCCTTTTCCCAGCTCCACATCTTCCGCTGCTGGCAGCTCCTTGAGGTCATGCTCCCAGGCTTCTGGGCCACCGGGTTGTTCTGGTTCTCTGCTCTTGGTCTGAGTTTGCTCTATCTTCCTGATTGCCCTTTCCTCATCTGCCCCTAAATGAAGAATGTTTTAGCTATTTCTCTCTGCTCATTTCTTCCTGGCAGCTGTATCTAAGATCCCATTGCTGATGTCATCTGCCCTATTATCACCTGATAACCTTTAGTCCTTACATTTCAGCTAATCCAAAACCAAGCTTGTTTCCCATCCCCAGCTGTCAAACTGTGGGTACATATACATACTCTTGCTTTATCTTGGAGGAACTGACACCTAAACTGAACCCTGAAAGATGGGCAGAGGAGGGAGGAGAGACAGGTACCATGAGTAGAAGCTTAAAAGGGGAGGTGTCAAAGGTAGTAAATGAAAAAACATGCAGAGTTGTCTTCTATGACCTGTAGTAAGTGCCCAGTCTAGTGATGTCTGGACATAATGATCATCCAGTTCAGTCCCTTCCTTTTCAGATGAAGAACTCAGGTTCTGGGGAGTGACTTGTTTGAGGCTCACTACCTCCTGAGCCAGCCTCTGTTCTCTTGGCCAGGACAGTATGCCAGCTGGAAGAGATGTTCAGTTAGATGAGATACAGAGAATGTCAGTATTTGCTAAGGCTGGGTCCAGGGCAGGTGCCTTTCTTCTGTAGTTTTTATTGAACATTTGTGCCCCCTGAAGCCACTTGACCAGGCACCACAGACTGGGCAGGTCAGCTGGGAGCTGTGGGGACAGCTGCAGAGTGGGAGGCACTGCAAGGTACCCACTTCCTTGATCTCCTGGTGCTCAGGCAGCCTTCTGCAGAGGATTGCTGAGGCACTGGAGTAAAGACGGCACTGTCCAGGGGAGTTTTTCTGTGCCCGGTCCAGGGGAGGTTTTCTTTCTCAGGGTGAGACTGGTATAGTCAACACCACCTCTCCTGCATGTAAACCATGAAGAGAACATTCTTGTTTTTCCAAAAACATAAGGCACTTCTTATGTTCATTATAAAAAGTAATTTAAACAACACTGAAATACCAAGAAGAAATCAAATTCACCCTGAATCCCACCACTCCCATAACACTTAGCTGTGCTTCCATCCTTTTTGCCCTCCATGTGAGCACACAGATCCCTGTTTTTTTCAATTATAGTTGAGTTCTTGTAGGTCACTTAGTATGCCAGACCTTATGCCAAGTGCTGGCTGGCAGCAGCCTCCTCCTGCCCCAAAGCCTTTATCCATGTTATGTATTCCCCTGGCTACACCAGCTGCAGTTCTCTCCTCATAATTTTATGTTTCATCTTAAATGTCAGAGTCCTTCCCTGACATTCCCAAGTCCAGTCCCTTGTTACAGTTTCATCACACCCATTACCTTCTCCTGATCACTTGTACCATTGTCTGTTATTTTTGTTTAATGTCTGTTTTCCTCACTAGACTGGAAGCTCTTAGAGGGCAAGAACTGTCTCTTCATGCCTGGCACATAGTCAATAAATTTTGTCAAATGAATATATAAATTATCTATTTTAACCTTCACAACTGTGAAGGAGCGCAATCCATTCTGCCCCCATTTTAGAGATGACAAAACTGAGGCTTTGAACAGTTATTTAACCAGCCCAATTTTGCACCATGCATAAATGGATTGGTATGTCTGCCTCCACACATAGCCTGTCTGCTCTTACGTCTTGGCCACCAGTCAACAGTTGCCTCACACAGACAGAGCACATACTTTTTTTGTTATCATTAATCTACAATTGCATGCAGAACATTATGTTTACTAGGCTCCCCCTTTCACCAAGTACCCCCCACAATCTCCATTACAGTCACTGTCCATCAGCGTCGTAAGATGCTGTAGAAACAGAGCACATACTTTTAATAATATTGTGAAAAATCTTTGTCAATAGATAACACATTTATGTACATGTTTAATGATACCTTTATCCCATTGTGTGACAGTAATTTACTCATCTGGTCCCTTACTGGGCTTCCCAGTTACAGAATTTGTGATGAATGTTTTCACATACACTTGCGTACTTTTCTGAGCACTCTCACACTTTCATTCCTTGAATAAATTCCCAGAAGTTTGCATATTTGTTTACATCGTGACCAGCTGCGGGGTGGGGAAGGAGTGGGGATCCACGGGTGGGCTGCGCGTCAGAAATCCCGCGGAACTTTGTCAAAAAGCTCCTGGTGGGCCTGGGCACTGCCCGTTTTAAAGGTCTGCAGGTGGGATGACTGTCGTAGTAAGCATGTGTTTGCGGCAGGTGCAAAGGCATAGGGATTGTAAAATGGGCTCAGACCTTGGAAAGCTAGCGGCCCACGTCGAACACCCGTTTCCACCTTTGCAGGGGTCCAGACTGCTCCAGGCTCCAGTTTTGGGGGACCAGGTTTGACTGTTCCCGCTCTCCCAGGCAGGCAGGGCGGGGCAGCTGGGAACATGATGTAATGTGTTTTCTGCTTGCTTCGGGGGCGACCTGCGGACGTGGGGGTGGAGCGTCTTAACCCTTTATTTCCCGGCCGATGATTGTAGTAGCTCTTGGAGCCGAACCAACGGAAAAGGGAGCGGCCCCTTTAAACTATGGGAAGGAGGTAGGGCTGAGGAGCCGGAGGCTTCCCACCGTGTTCGCTTGGAGGCTGCGGGGGAGGGGCCTCGTTATGCAAATCTAAGCTGCTGATCGATGACGCGCCATCACCCCACGCGCTGCTTCGTACGCCGATTGGCCACAAAAAGCCTGGTCCCATTGACAACAAACAAGGGGGCGCGCGGCACGGAGGCGGGGCCGCGGAGGGCGCGGGTTGGGGCGGGGAATCCCGCCCCACCCTTCCCGAGCGGCGCAAACATGGCGGCGGATGGCACCGGCCGGTGAGGCGGTACCGGGCGGGGGCTGTCGGGTGTCATGGGCGGTGGCCGCGGCACCGCCCCAGCGTCTCCCTGAGCGGGACGGCTGGAGGGGCCTCTGCGCCGAGCCTGGCGATGGACGAGAGCGGCGAGCTGGGCGGTCTGGAGACCATGGAAACGCTCACCGAGCTGGGCGAAGAGCTGACCCTGAGGGACATCGACGGTGAGTGATGGGTGGGTGGGAATGCGGGGGCGTGCGGGGAGGAAGGGGTTACGGCGGCTCGCGTATGCGCGCACGCCCACCCTTCGGCAGCACAGCTCGCGCGCGGAGAACCGGCTCGTGCGGTCGCCTCGGCGGTCCCCAACCCTTCCGGGCATTGCGGGTTTGAATCCCCGCCCGGCCTCTCCGCTCCGGCAGGCCGTGGGGTCCGCTCCGGGCGCCGCGTGTCCGGGAAGCTGAGCGAGAGTCGTGGGGCCGGAACGCGGAGCCGGGGCGTCTCGAGGCCCTTACAGGAGCGGCCTGAGGAGAGCATGCGGCCGCCGCCTCCCTCGCGCCTGCACGCGCAGCCCGAGGTCCCGCGCTCCCGCCGCCCGCGGCTCCGCGTCGCACCTGTCACTCCCCGGCCGCCCGCGGGAGTGGTTTGGAGATTCCGAGCCTGGGCCTCCAGGCCCTGCGCCCAAACCCCTGGTCTTCCCGGAGATGACCCACTGCGGGGTCTCCGGGCGCTCAGGGAAACTTTGGGCGGTGAGAGGCTGCAGAAGCAAGTCGCTGATGAAGCGGGCGGCGGCAGCGGGCAGTTGACGCATCTCTCCGGGATGGAGACGCGGGCGCTCCTGCTGTCGCTCTGCAGAGGGGGTTAGGCAGCACGTGGCCCCTCGGGGACAGGCTGGGGAGCGGGTGGCCTTTGTTTTGGCGACCTTAACAGCGGAGTGGAAGGTCTGGTAGGAGCCCAGGGATCCTCTCTTGCAGTTCTCTCATTTTGTGACCTCTAGAACCCAAAGTTTGGAGAGAATCAGCGACTTAACCAAGGTCACCCAACTGGTAACAGAGCCCAATTCCTGAGCCAGTGGGTGGTGTCGCTACTTGAGGCTTTTCACCGGACCCTAGGGGTGAGGGGAGAGTCCAGTGAGTAGGTTAGTAATGATAATGTCAGTATTTGGGCTCTTTTGATGTTCCCCACATACTTTATATTGTTTCACTTAGAATCCCATGAGATAAACATCCTTATTGCTCCTATTCTACAGGAGACTGAGACCAGGAGATGTTAACTTTTCTAAGGTCACTCACCTCAAATTGTCCAAAGCCCATTCTTAAGCAGTAAGTCGTGCATTTTGCTCTTGAGTTTACAAGGTGCTTTCGGGTCCAATATCTCACTACAGCCTTGCACGTGGGTATGATGCTAATCCCCATTGTACAGATGAAGAAACCAAGGCAGCAGCAGTTCTCTCCTAGGCGAAGAGCTAAGTGGCAGCAGCAAATTGAAAAGTATCCATTTCCCATTTTGCTTTTGTAATATTTCAACTCTTGCCCTGTCCTTGCTTTCTTTTTTTGGGGGTCATCCATGCCATGTGGCATGACCCTTAATTGAAACCCCAAGTCTAACCACAGACTTCTCCACTAAGTGCTCCTAAGTACAGGGATGTGTTAAACAGGGGAGGGAGTTTTTGGGGAACTTAACAAGGGCAGCTAACAGGTTTTGAGCGCTTCTGTGCTAGGCACTGTAGGAAGTACTCATACATGTTAATGATCTCAATCCTTAACAGTTTCACCAGGTAGAGACTTTGTTAACACTGCTCTCATCCCTTCTCAAAGATACAGAAACTGAGGGCCAGGGCAGTTTGTTAACTTACTCAAGGTTACACAGCCAGTAAGAACTAGGTCCAAAGCTGCCTACCAGCAAGCTCACACAAATTCATGTGTATTTTGCATTCCCATTCCAAAGCTGATCCCTATTTGTCTTAATTTGTAATGTGTTAAATTACCTAGTAATTAAGCATTGACTTTATCATTTCTTTCAACTTATAGATTTCTGAGGAAAATGTACATCCTGGAAACTACCATGGTGGTTCAGTGGCTACTCAGGTTCCCCTATCAGATTTGGGAAAAGTGGCTCCCCATCTTCAGTTAGTCAACAAGTATTCAAGTGCCAGCTGTAGTTTTTGAGCTGCAGGGAACACAAATGATGGGAAAGATATAATTTTATGGTCTCATGGAGTTAGAGATGAATGACAATAAAACTAGTTTTAGGTGTGAGTGTCGGACAGCTCACAATTGAGCAGAGCAGTAAGTAAAAGTCAGCATCAAGGGGGCTTGGTAAAGGCTGTCTTACCAGGAATGCTTCACCGAGGAGGTGGCCCTTGATCTGGGCCTTGGAGGCCAGGAAGGGTTGGGCAGGCTGAAGGCCAATGATGTTTGGTTATAAATGTCCCTGAATACTCACCCATCCATTCCCCCTGCAGAATTTCAGCTGCATGAGGACCAGGGCAGGACTTTTGTTGTGTTCATGCTGTATTACTTGCTCCTAGAACTGTGTATTTGTGGAATGCCTGAATGCCAACCTCAAGTTGGCTAGATTTCTAAGTTGTACTAGACACAGCCTTTGGGGTTCAGTTAGATCAGGGGTGGCCAGCCCAGATGCTTCCAGGAGCCAGCAGGTGAGGAAGAAGAGCCTCTGGATATGGATACCTATATTTCTTTTGTATGTGTGTGGTTTGGAAGAGTGGGTACTTGCAACCTAGTTAGCTCATGCCTGCCTCCAGGAGGTCCAGGCTGAAATGAATGAATCCTTCATTCAGCTACCTAGGCCCTGCTGTAATCCATTAGTGCCCGTCAAGGATGTGAGCCCAAGGAGGCCACATCAATTCATCCACTCAACACATCTCTGAGTGGCTTTTAAGTACCGCTGTGATGAACAGAGTGTTGAGGATAGCTTTGAACAGGACATACAAGGTCTCTGCTCTTTTAGGGAACTTTAAGTTCTTGAGGGAGGAAACATAAGCTGAACAAATAACATAAGTGAACAGTTTAGGCAGGGCACTATGAAGAAAATAAAAAGTCCATGTTATAAAGTGATTAGGATGACCTAATTTAGACTGGGTAGGCAATGGAGGCCCCTTGGAAGAGGGATCTGCCATTTCTTTTTCAAGAGATGCTCAAATCTGAATTTTTATGTGAAATACCCAGATTTTTTTAATGCTGCTGGTTCAACTTTTTTTTTTTTAAAAGAAACATGCCATAGGCCCAACAAAACATGTGTTAGTTGATCTTCAGAGCCTTGTTCCATGACAGTATTGCTCTGTTGTCCCAGGCTATCAGACCTCCATGATAGAATATCTCAGCACTTCCTTTTGTGGTAGATATCTTTGTTATGAGAGCGGCCTTATGCACTGTGATAAGCCAGGGCTTCTTGAAAGGCAGAGGTGGGGAATCTTCCACTGGGTCAGGAAAAGCACAAAGAGGTGGCCTTCTTGGTAGACCCACAAGGATGGGCAGCAGAAGCAGTATGACAGCATGTCAAAGGAACTGGACCAAGATGCCTAGGAATAGATGATTGCTGACCAGCTGTTAGAAAATATGGCATGTGTGCAAAGGCAGTGGAAGCGATAAAGTCTGAAAGGTGAGTTGGAGCCACATTGTGTAGAGGCTTCATACTAGACACATATGTTATGTGGAATGTAGAGAGGGAACTGCCAAGGATTTTCAAGTAGGGTGATGATGCTTGAATCATGGCTTTTAAGAAAACTCAGCTGTGGTGATGGGTGCGGGAGTTAGGGAAAACCAATTAGGAGGGGCTGTAGCCATCCGGGTGTGAGGTGGTGATACTAAGAAAGAGGGTGACAGGAAGTGGCCACAGTGCCAACATGCTGGATGTGACAGGATGTATCCTCAGCAAAGGCTTGGCCCTGAAAACAGCAGTGGTGAAATTCTAAGTTTCCATTAAAACTTTGATTCTGGGGCATTGGGAGAGTTGGGAAGCCAATCGGAAGAGTTGGTTTGGGGAGATGATGAAAATTTGTCTTAAACAGGCTAAAATTGAGGTGTCTGGGGGGTTGTCCACTAGGAAGTGGGAGACAAATACAAGGTCAAAATTGGGGATGCAGATTGAGGAACAGTCACTGCTGATCAGTTGAGGATAGGTGAGAGAAGATGGAATTGGGAGGTCAGATCAGGTGAGGGAAATATAATAAACTCAGGGGAGGTCAGCTTTTCAAAGAGCTGTTAGTGGATGAGGACAGCAAGGATGATAAGACCATGGAAGGAGTCATGGGACTTGACAATTAGGAGGTCAGCCTTTGACAAAGCTGTCAGGTGAAGGGGTCCAAGGCTAGATAAACCAGAAAATAGTGAATGTGTGATGGCAGGTGGAGCAGCTGTTCTCTTTGGAGAAGGTTGAAGAAACTTGTCAGTGAGCTAACTTATTTTGTCTGGATGGATTTGCCTGTTCTGGACATTTCATTTAAATGGAGTCATGCAACATGTGGCTTCCCTCACTTAGCATAATGTTGTTGAGGTGCCCTTAATTGCAGCATAGTGTTCCCTTGTATGGATATACCACATTTTGCTAATCCATTTGTCAGCGGATGGACATTTAGGTTGTTGCCACTTTTTGGCTGTTGTAATGAAGCCGCTGTGAACATGTGTGTACAGGTTTTTGTGTGGACGTACGTTTTTATTTCTCTTGGGTAAATCCTCTACATTTTTTATTATTACTGTTTGTGTTTTCCTAGGGCTTATAATAACCCCATTTATTCACTTGCTTACTTTCCATGTTTTTGTAACTAATCCAGCCCTAAGTCTTGTGACAGAAACCCTCAGTATTGTGGTAGGTTCCTTTATCCCCTTTTTGATGCTTCTCCTGGAGCCTTCCCTCTTTCTGCTCATCTAATGGTTGTCTAAGTCTTGTCCTCTGACTGCCCTTCACCATCACTGGGGAGAGGGGCGGGGACGGCATGTTGAAGTCCCTATTCCCTAGTTGTTTTTTTGATTCCCTCTTTTGATGGAGCACATCCTCCGTTAGCTTCCTGAGAAAGAGTACATTGGAGGTAAATTTGTGGGGCCCTTGCCTGTCAACAAATACATTTATTCTAACCTTACTCCAATTTGTTTAGGTGAGTTTAGAAATTTAGGTTGGATATAATTTTATATCCGAATTTTGAAGGCATTGCCTGAATATCTCCTACCTTATAGTAGCTGAGAAATCTGATACCATTTTGGTTACTAATCCTTTGTGTGTGTCCCGTTTTTCTCCTTTGGAAGCTTGTGTAGGATCTTGTCATTATCCCTGGTATTCTGAATTCCACGATGAGCCACACTGATGTGACTGAGCTGTCAGTCACAGGCTCTGAAGCACTCGCTGTGTCAGATTCATGCAGTCCTGCTGGCAGCCCACCCTGCACTCCAGCCTTCAGAGGGACTTTCAGTTCCTGCTCCTTCTGGGAACATGGTCTTGGGCCTCTGGTGGCTTCTCGCTGCAGACAGTTCCAGCTTGGCAGAATCCCTGACTGTGCCTGGCACTGAAGAGACACTTTGTAAAGATGTGTCTAATGAGGAAAGGAAGGCACTTCAAGTTCAGAGTGTTGGATTGGCCCCCAGGGTGGGTGTCCTTGTTGCTGGGAAGGTGGGAGTGGCCAACCCAGTGAGCCAGAGGTGAGTGTTGGGAGGGTGTGGCCAGCTCACCAGTGGGGGGAGGAGTGTTTGAAAAGGGGTAGAAAGGGACTGCACGTTTTTCCCGTGAATCAGATCTCAACTGCTCAGTAAGGTGAAGCACAGATCTACTTTTTACTCTTGTGTATACCTTCTTCAAAACACAGGCTCTGTTTTGACACTTGAATATATATCACTGTGCTAATGTTTGGGTTGGAAGAGCTGCTGTTGCTCACAGTTTATTTTCCACCTGCTTTTAGCTCCTGATCTCATCTAATTCCATTTCCTGGGATGCATTTTCTGGGGTTGCTCAGACCACTGAACCAGGTGTCCTTGGGTTTCTTCTCCTTCCCTGGTCTGTTTGGCCTCACCCTTGATAAACATCATCCACATTCACACCCAGGCCTTTGGCCTAAAGCTCCTGAGTGCTGCCTGCCTCACAGAACAGTCTTTTCAGTTGTTCTCATACTCTGCCCCCATCTTGGCATTTTTATAAGTATATTTTTGCTTTTTTCTCAACTAGATCATTTTTCTCCTCAATTTTGTAATTAAAAAAAAGAAAGTTCTTAGGCAACTTCATTCAGATAGCACTTCCTAATCATCAAATTGTTTATTTCCTTAGGGATTGTGTTAGAACTTTATTAATATGCACACAAATTGTTACAGTATTTTTGCTTACAGTTTGCTCTGTGTTGAAATAGTTGAGATGTAATGGCCATACAAACCAGTGTAATGCATCTGAACAGGCAAATGCTTGCTGTCCATGTCCCCGTGGAACATGTACATCATTTGCAGTATTTCATTAATATAAGTAAGTACTGTTGCCCCGAACACGTATGAGCAAGTCACTTTGGAGTTGGTTCATTGGTGTGCATTTCCAAAGAAGACTCTTAAAGTCAAGAGCTGGGTTCCAGCTCCTTCACACTCTAACTGTAGTCCTTTTATTTTTTTAAACCTTTCCAGTGCTATAAATTACTGTGGTGATTGGTAAACTTACTGCTTGGAAAATATTTTTGTTTTTTCACAAAGATAGCACATTCATATGCCAAAACAAAAAATATAAAAGGGTAGTGTGAAAAATCTTGTTCCAAGCTCTGTCGCCATCTGCTTAGGGCCCACACCCCCACCTCTTCACAATTAATTTTTTAGTTTACCTCCTTCAAAACAATGCAAATATAAGTAGATTTAAGTAGATAGCAAGTATGGATTTTACTGTTAGCTCCCCTTTTTATTTTTACACAAATAGGTAGCATGCTATAAGCTTTATTCTTCTGGTCTTTGCCCTTTTTTTCCACTTAAATGTTGGCAGTCCTTCCAGTCTTTTTCACTGCTGCATGGTTTTCCACTGTATGGATGCACTGTAATTCAGTCCCTATTTGATGGATGTTTGAGGGTGTTTCCTTCTTACTATTAAAAATAATGCTGTGGTGAATAGCTTTGTAAATTCATCACTTCACACATGTACAGGTGAAATGCAGGACAGATGACCAGAAGTGGGCTGCTGGTCAGAGTAGGGTGGTGAGATGTACATGACAGCTGCTGCAAGGGCCAGCTCTGATGGAACCTGGGAGGGGCAGGGGCAGGAACTAACGTTGTGTTCTTTTCTGTCTCTGTGTTTTTGTGGTTTGGAGAGATTCCGTGAAATTGCTTTCCATAGTGACTACCAATTTATACCCCTACCAGTGTGTGGGAGGGGGGACTGTTTCTCCTCAGCTTCCTGGCAGAAACCTGAATTCTGGACCCTCTATTCTGCCTTGCTCTTTGCCACATGTGTATCGGTTTAGAACTGAACTACCTTGTCCCCCAGCAGTGCACACATAGAGGCTCATCTGTCCTGACCTCCCTCTTCCTCACCTGACTTTTTGGTATTTGAAGCCACCGGACAATGTGTGGGTGGCCACCAGCTTTCCGAGCAACCCCTTCCTGTGCCTCAGAGGTTCCCTTTGTTTGCCTGGGACCCTGTGGTTGCGAGACTGTCTCACACTTCTGCCACTTTTGGTTTCGTGGAATGATCCTTCCTCTGCTTTGCTTGCTCTCTTTAAAGTTGTTCGTTAAGGTACAACAGTTGCTCATTTTCAGCCTTCTGCTTTGGGGGACTTGAAAAATGACTTCTTCTTTTAAGTTTTGCTGGGACTTTGTTCTGGGTTCTCGCTCATGCAGTTTCATGGGGGCAGCCTTTGCTGTCCTGAAATTTTGGTGCATCCCTGCACAAAAATTCTTCAGGGCTTTCCATCAGTATAAATGGTGTTCTGGAAGTTGCTTCCCTTCACTCTACTTCTCTTAAGACCACTCTTCACCAAAATCTGCAGACATTTCAGGAAACACCCTTTGTTATGAACGGCCTCAGCCCTTACAATGCCTTCCTTTGAACTTAAAAAATTGATCGTGGTGGTTTATCTGAGCTAGTTCTGTAATTATTGGACAGGGTTGGACCGTGACTCAAGATAGCTGTTTTCTAGTGTCTTTAGTTCTTCTTACATGTGTATATTTGCTAATGAATATGGCACCCTTTCATCTTGAATCCATGCTGATGGATTGTCGTTTATCCTGTTCTCCAGGTGAACAGACTCACCCTGTTCTTTATTAGGTATTACTGTCTCTTCAGTCACCTCTGCTTTTCCATCCCTCACCAGGTTTTGAAACTACTGTGTAGGCGGCATCTGCTATGTGCCCAGCACTGTTGCAGGTCATACTTGTAGTTCGACCTTTACAGAGGGCCTCCTTTGTGCTTGGGCTCTGGGTGCTGGAAGGGTGAGCAAGATCTGTGCCCTCTCTTAGTGTATATGGCCCTTTACTGTCTCATAATATTTTTTTGCTTTTAATCCTTTTTCCAATTCTACAGTATACTACAGGTGAAGAAACTGAGGCCCAGATCACACAACTAGTATAGTGGTAGGATGGTAACCTCAGTCCAGATGTGTCCAACTCCAAAACCCATGTACTTTTCCTCTACCCCATTCCGTATCCTTGTCTGATGTAAGTAGGCTTCCAAGTTGTGAACACAAAGTGGTATGGTGTGGGCTGAGGCTAGAGAGACCTGGAGTTCTCTGCTTAGCTACATCTTCAGTCAACGTGTGTTTATCAAGAAGGGTCTGCTCTGTGCTGGAATTTAGGGTGACTCCCCTGGGTCCCTCCCCCAGCACTGCTCTGGCTTGAGTGTACACTGTGAGTTGGGGACTTGGGAGTATCTACATTACACGTGTTGCAGGAATTGAGTGGCCTAAAGCACATAGAAGGAAGGGGCAGGGACTAACGTTCTCGCTTGACTCTATCTGAGAATGAATGAATGAATGAAGAACTTGAATTTGCAAGTTGACTTTAGGACCAAGGGAGCTTTTTTCAGAATACAGTTTTAGAATGTCTGTTTTTCATCTTGAGTAGGCTTTTGTAGCTGTGGTGGGCGAGACACAAAGACACAGTCACAGACTGTAGGGTAAAGTGTTCCATTTCTGGACCACAAAGTTCAAGAGTTAAACTTTGTTGACATGATGGAATTTTTTAAAGAGTAGCAGGATCCCAGAGCCTGGGCCTCAAGGTAAGGCTCCTTGGGGGAACCTCTATTTAGAAACTGATTCTAAACCATTGAAGGGCTTGGAATTGGAAAACAGAGCTCTTTCTGCATCTCTCAGGCCTTTGGAATTGCTAATGAATCTCTGTCTAAATGTCCCTTATAATCTGGCTTCTGCATCTGGACCTGTAGAACTGGTCTGTTGGGTTCTGGGTCTAGTTTGGAACAGTGAAGAAATTCTGGCACTTGGACCGAATGTGGAACTGCCTGGTTAAACTGGTGCTTAGCCCAGGCCCTCACCATCCCACAAACCAGGGAAATAATGCTTCTTCGCAAGTGTAAACTTTCTGATGAGGCTTTGCACTTTACAAAAGTCCTTCTGATACATTTTCATTTTAAAAGTGCTGTGAGATAGATGGTTTGATTTTTATTCCCATTTTGCAGATGAGACACTGAGACAGAGATGATGGTTTGCCTGGAGATTCCCATGTGGATGGAGTCAGGAGTTGAATTTGGGCCTTATGATGTGAGATCCCATAACCTTTGCTGCCCTGTGGGGGTGAGGTGGGAGATGTCCTGATGCAGAGTAAGCCTGTCTGGGTACCCCTGCTCTGGTCAGAAGTTGTTTTTTAAATTTGTTCAATCCAGTTCAGCATAAATGAGAATCTACTATATTCCCAGCACAGTCTAGACTCTTTGGGGTTTTAGAGATGAAAGAAAATAGTCCTGACTTCTAAATAGGAGCTGATGAGTAAACAAACAGTCATAATACACAGCAAAATGCAACAGACCATACATAACAGAGGAACAAACTCCAGGTGTTTGGAGCACGAAGGAAGGGAATTAGGAAGATCTTCACAGGACTTTGGCATTTGACCTGGATTGTGAAGGGTGAGTGAACAGAATTTTAGAAAGGAGAAGAAGGGGTGGACTATTCATTTTTCACAGAATGACCAAAGTTGGAAATAATAATTGAGCGTATGATTCAGTGTGACCAGAGTACAGTACAGGGACAAGAAGTTCTTAAACTTTTATTTGCCTGACAGTCCTCCAGGTACACCCCCAAAGATCCGAATCTGGAAGATCTGGGATGGCTTCCAGGAAGGGCACCCAACTAGTGGGAAGTTGGGGTCAGAGAAGGCTTTCTGCAAAGGTAACATGTAAGCTGAGGTCTTAAAAGTAAAGGGACAGAAGGAGAAGCCAGGTGACATGCTGATCAAACAGCTCTTTTGAAAGGCTTGACTGCTGGTGCTTAGGTATGTGCGTGATTCCCTGATTATACTCTAGATACCTGTTTGTTATTTTTTTCAGTCATAGTTTCTATCAGGTTCTCCCCTGCTTCAGGGTGTTCTGTATCAGTCAAGAGTCTTGGTGATAAACAGCAGAAACTGTCTCTGGTTAGCCTGAACAGAAAAGGAGTTTATTGGAACAATGGTACATAGACTGACCAGAAAATCTGGAGATACCCACTTGGAAAATGGGCCAGAACCAAGGGAGGCTCAGCCACAGAGTGCATCTAAGGGTAGCCATGGGCTAACCGGGCTAGGACCCTGCTGCAACCATCATCTCTGCCATGTCCGTGCTTTCCTAGCTCATTCTTATAGGAGTCATGCTCCCAGTGGGAACATGCATTACTCAGAGCCAACTGGCAGGAAGCCTTACCTCCCACCAAGACACCCAGTGGGGATTCTCTGAAGGAAAATCAGGGTGCTGATGGAAAGAGGATCAGATGATGGGCAGACAACAAAAGTGGCAAATTGCTGTTATGTTTTCTGTCCTCTCCTTGCCTCTGAAGTAGATGCAGCGCCATCATCTGTTCCACACTGTGTCCACTTCAGTAACTTGGAGGACATTTCCTGGTGCTCTGGTTTCGCTGAGACCATTTGGTGTGCCTGCACTAGCCTTCCCTTTCTCTAACGCTTAAACCTCTCTCCGTCCCTCTGTCAGGCTCATCTTCATGTCTGACAGCCCTTTCTTTTCTCACCCTTGTTACAGCTGAATGAGTGGGTAGGGTCTCTGTCTTCCCTGGGAGATCAGGGCGGTGGGAGAGGAACCAGCCCTTTGGAGGCTGTGCTCTTTGCTGGGTGCCTCCCTAGGCCCTCTGGATCCCCCAGCTCCCAGCACCATTGTGCACATCATGGGCAGATGCTGGGTGCTTGTTCATAGTGTGACTACACAACCTGCCCCCCAGTGTTGTTTTAGGGAGGTTTTGGGGTGTGGTAATGAATGGAGGGGCTGGAAAGTGGGTTTTGGGGTCTTTCATTTTTTGCCTGAATGGTTTAAGGACTGAAAAAGATTGAGATCCACTGCTATGGAGACTCTGCCTCAGGAGGAGGACAGCTCAGGTGGTTGGCTTGTGCCTGACTTGGTTGACCCTCGGTTACCTGGTGCTGTGCAAGACGATGCCCACATCTCGCAAAACTGGATCATGCAGGGTTGGTTCCTTGTAGTCTCACTCTCCCCATCTTGCTCAACTTGTACTCTCTTCTTCAGTTCACTCCAAGAGAGAATAATACAGTGCGGGATGGGAGCGGATGAAGAGCCAGGAGATAAAGGATAACCTGGGTGACTCCCCTTCCCAAGCATCTGCCAGTGCCAGGCTCTGTGGTGACATGCATGCAGTAGTGGAACCAGAGCATCTGTACAGCGTGGGAGCTAAGAGCCTGCCTATAATCCTGCCCCACCACCTGCTGTCTGGGTGATGGAGGCAAGTTAGTTGACCTCGCCGTGCCTCATTTACCTTGTCTGAAGTGGAGGTGATCCTGGCATCTACCTCACGTGTTGCAGCAACAAAGGAGGAGACCTATGCACAGTGCTAACACAGTTGCTGACACATAGCGAAGAGTTCAGTAAATGTTAACGAATATTGTACTGTTTTTATTATTACTATAACTTATTGGCTCAGGTCTTTTCTTCTTAATTGTTGTTCTCAGTTCAGTCCTGACTAATTTCTGAGAGCAGGCATTTCAAAATAATAAATGGAATAAGATAGACAGTCTTTCAAACATGGGGTGCCAAACAGCAATCTGATGCCTCTGATTTGGTGTTAGGTAAGGATCAGAGGCATGAGTTCCCCGGCAGGGACACAGGATGGGACCTTCACATGGGTGAGGATTCGTGGTGCGGCCTTCAGCATTCCAGGGCCCAGTCACTGTGAGGTGGGGCCACCACAAGCAGGGACACCTGACAAGAAGTCCACTAGTGGTAGTTGCAGTGACTTGTGGAGCAGGGTGCTGCTAAGCACCAGGCTTGGAAGAGGGAGGAGGAGGCAATTTCTACTTCATTCTGCTTCTGGTTTACCCACCTGCCCAAGACCAGCTGAACTCAACCCCTCTTTGGACTGGTTTCCTCTTGCGTAACAGCCACCACCACCACCGATCTTCAAGAACTTACTATAATACGCCAGCACTGTTCTAAGGATTTTCACACACAATTAAGAGTGCTCTAGTCACCTCACAGTGCAGTTTGGGGATTATATGCCACAACTCGTGGGAAGGTGCTAGCAAGTTGTTAAAAGCAATGATGACTGTGTGCTGATGAAGTTCTTTTCCAGTAAAAAAATCATGTTTCAACTTCATATATAAATGTACATATATTCACACACGAATATGAGATTAAATTGTAGCAAAAATCAACAATTATAAAGCTTTTGGAGCAACTACTCCAACAGGTTGTCTTGCAGAGTAAACCTCTTTTTATCCTAACATGTAGCATCCTGCCCTGGCAGATGTTTACACATGGTTAGTCCACCAGAATTTGTGCCTCTTAAAAGCATTTAATTTTGTGTCTGGTACATAGTAGGCTCAGTTAATGTTTGTGGAATGCATGGCTCAAGGGTTGTATCTTTATTGATTTGTTCTTTATTTTAAGAAAGTGAGTGTTCTAGAAAGCATCTTGTCAAGGCAGAAGGTCTCATTTGGAGAATGAGTTATTAATTTGGTAGGAAGGTATATTTAAAAAATACAGTCAGGCAAAAATCTCTCCCCTGTTCCCCTGATGACTCAGTTACATGCATACCTAACATGAGATTAACCTTCTTCCATGAGCATTGAATTTATGAGATGGATTACATGAGAGAGACACCCACCCCTGCAAATTTTCCTTTATTGTCGCTCTAGGTCCTTCTGAGTTGTGATGCACAAAAATGTAAAATCCAAGAAATGTTTGTTTTGTAGGAGAAAATACTGTGCTTGGGGAGAGACTCAGAAAAACCTAAATACAGATCTAAATTCAAATCTCAGCTCAGTTACTTTGTAGTTTATGTGGCGGCCTTGGTAAGTTATTTAATTTCCTTGAACCTTGTTTTCCTCACTTGTAAAGTAGAGTTGTAATAGTACTGATTTCAGGGCTTATGTAAAGTACTAAGTAGGTATCTTCGGTAGCTGTTGCATTGTTGTTCACATAGAATTAATACGAAATGAATTTCATTTCAATCATAATTACCTTCTGTACATTTAAATAAAATATGTCAGATTTTTAATTAGAAAATAGCTTTGTCACTGAGTTGTTTTTCCTTTTAAATATCAATAATGTGACCACTGGCTTTTATTTAAGGGTTAAATTGGAATCTGACCTGGAGATTGCACCCTTTCAAATTTGTTAATTTTTTTAAGAAAAGTGAAAGAATCAAATACATTTTATTCTGTGCTGGACATATCCTGTATGTTAATAATCCGTTAGAGTTTCAATTATTCCCATATTTTCAAGTAAAGAACTGAGTCTCAGGGAAATTAATTAATTACCAAAGGCAGCACAGTGATTCCATTACGAGATTCCCAGCCTGGTCTTGCTGAACTGGCCTTCCAGTTCTTGGTTTGACTCTGACATGACATCCTGCTTTTCTCCCTTAGTATGATTCTTGGCCACACTTCCTTCACACAGTCCCTAGAAGGTGGCCTGCTTCCTGGTATTGATTATTTTGTAGACTCACATATAACCAGAACTTATCTTTAATCAATTTTCAGAATATTTCCTTCATCCATTGACAAAGTTATCCGAGTTTGTTTCAGCTATTCTGATCTTTTGAGTCAGAATTTAGCCCTAAGTTTTTGCTCAGAATGATTCTTAATGAGTGTTATGGGGCTCTGGGGAAGCCAGCATCCCTCTTCTACAAACCAGAGTGAGCAACTGCTGAGCTGGAGGGGCTGCCCTTCCTAGAGCATTATTTGCACGACTTTCTATGGCTTCCCCTTCTTTAAAAAGGAGGAAGACCAATTTACTACCATGAGCTGCAGAACCTTTGTGATCCTGACTGCTGCCCAGCCTGGTGCCCTGCCAGTCACCCATTCTCTCCAATAGCCCACCATGCCTTCCAGCCTTCGCTTTTGAAATTCCCTGGGCCTAGAATGCACCTTGCACCTGAGTAAACCTTAAGGCCGACTCCCTCAACCTGCCAGTGACCTTACCATGTTCCTTGTGTCCTCCTGGTCTGCTGTGACAAGCACCACAGACCATAGCCTGTCCCTTTAATTAACTCCTTGAGTTCAAGAGGTTTTTTTATCATCTCTGTGGGCCAACACAGTGGGCGCTCAACACATTTAAATCCTTTTTTGTTTACATACCTACTTCCCCAAAAGTGGAAGCTTTGTAGAAATTGCATGGATTTGTCCAGATTTTCCAGGATATTCTAAATTTATTTACTTATTTTTTATTATGGTATCATTGATATCCAATCTAATGAAGGTTTCACATGAGCAACATTGTGGTTACTCCATTCACCCATATTATCAAGTCCCCTCCACATACCCCACTGCAGTCACTGTATGCCAGTGTAGTAAGATGCTGTATAGTCACTACTTGTCTTCTCTGTGCTATACTGCCTTCCTGCTGCTCCCCTCCCCCACATTATGTGTGCTGATCATAAAACCCCATAATATAGGGTATTCTAGATTTTAAATCTTGTCCCATTGTGAGATGGCACGCCCCTTCCAGTTTTTGTTCAGAAAGCATGATTGCCATTTTTATAGATTACGTGAAAGTTGGCAGTGAATCGATGGCAGTTTTTTTTAACTACCAGAGTGCTTAGTGCTTGGAGGTGTACACGGAATTGGAAGATTCTATACATGTGCTTGTGGAGCACAAGTTACAAAAAAAAGCACTTAAAAATATAACTTAATGTATATAATGTGGCAAAATAAAGTTTTAAAATGTTAAAAATCTACTCTAACCTATCAGCAGCAGCACATTATCAAAGATTTATTAACATTGTTAATGAGGAAACCAACAGAATGACAAAACTGGATGAAAGGAGAATGCAAGGAACTGATATTTACATAGTAAAACAGAGCCAGAATAAGATTCATTTAGATGCAAAAATGGTGCATGTCCTAGGGGACAATAAAAATAAAGACTTCTAGGTTATCTGTTTTACCAGACAGAAATTATTTGCAGTCTATTGATTTTCTAGAAGTGAACATAAAACCTTACAAAATGTGGGCCAAATCAGTAATACATTAGAAAGTCAAACAAGTTTGTTTCCATAGAGCCTCAGGTGACCTGTAGGTAGTAGGTCAAACATGACTGCCTCTGGTATGACTTTAAAGGGACACTGTACTTTTTCTTCTTTTTGCCTTGTTTTTAAGTTTGGATAATTTTTCTTAACAAATAAATCACAGCTGGATTCAAAGCTGAAAGACGGCTGGATCTGAGGTGAAAAAGAGTCCTTGGTGAAAGTAATTGTAAGTAGTTTTGAAATGGAATTGGTAACTTCCGAGAGGAAGAGGGTGGTAACAAGCAGAAAAGTGAGTTAATGGCAGCCATGTTCAGAGATCTCTGCCGCAACCCTGCAAAGGCACATGCAGAAAGGGAGTGGGTATTTCTGGCGTGGATGATGAGCTAAGATGAGTGGGAAATGAAATCCCTTGGAGCAGGAGGGAGCAGTTGGTAGGAAACTTTGAAGCTCATGCTTAAGAAATTTGATTTGAAAGACTGTTGGACCACATGATCCTCAAAGGAGACATTTGTCACTGGGTAGGTGGCTGAGGTTGAAATCAAGGCATAGGATCGGAGTGGAGCAGAGGGAGAGCTCTGATACCATGAAAGACAAAAGAGGAAGAAAGCGCAATTGAAGATGGTGCTGCAGATCACCTGCCTGGTGGGAACTGGGCGCTGGCTCAGGTCCCCCGCTGTGCTGGATGGGGAGGCCAGGACTGGCCAGCCAGATGGGGCCCTCTGATGCTACCCCAGACACCCACCTGTGCAGGTGGGGAGAGCAAGCCAGAAGACCACCAGAGCACACCAGAAGACCAATTGAGAACAACTTTGGCTCCCCTTTGTGCTTTCTTTTTCTCTTACTTCTCAACTGTTTTATTATTTAATATTTGATATATGCAAAGGAATATATGGCACATTTGTGTGTGTTATGAAACACAAGATTGGAGAACCCTCACCTCCCCACCCAGTTTTCCTCTCTGGTTTCTTTGCCAGTAAAAAGAGTTCACTCATCCCTCACTGAAAATATAAGATGCCTGAGTCACTAGTTTGCCATTCTGTGTCATTCAGCACCTCCTCCAGACTGCCTTTCCCCAGAAAGGTGACCCAGAATCCCCTTGAAGTACACGATGCTGTCCTGTGTTAGGAGCTTCTTACCAAATGAATGTGCCCCCTGGTGTTCGAGTGGAGTAATTCTAGGCAACCAATTTGCTGGTTATAACTGTCCCTGAGATCCTTGGTGTTGCTCTCATTTCTTCTACATTGAAGGGTGTGGTTGGCAGTCTAGCTCCTTAACTGCTCCTCTGAGTGAATTGAATGGAGATAACTAAAGTTTGAGATCCTGAGAAAGCCATGGTGGTCATAAATAACAAAATGGTGTGGGAATGAAAAGTTTTATCACTGTTGACTCACATATTTGATACTCTACATTTTATTATATTTTGAAACTATTAGAAAAAAACATCATAGGAGGGGAAATAGGATCATCAGTTTGAAAGCAGGGTACTTTTGCTCAAGAAGGATAATACTTTTTGGGAATAAGATTTTGTATTTCCCTTCCTCTCCCCCACTGGTTGTGGTCCGTCATTCCTAGCAGTCTACAGACATCACACACCATGCTTATTTCTATCTTCTTATGTTTGTTGAGCAGATCTAATGTGAAAGATAAAATGAACAAAACTAAATGGAGACCATCCAGGTGAATATCCTTATAATCTTAGGGATGGGGGACTTACTAAGTGTAACACAAAAGCTGTGTAATTTCACTGCACAATATTAAAGTTAGTATATTGTCAGTTCTGCTATTCTGCAATGTATGCATTCCTGAAAATCACTGTGCAGAGTCATGCAATAAAAATCAGAGCTTATGGGGAAAATGGGATTTGGTCACAACATCCAGAAACTTCAGAGGTGACAAAAAATAATAGAGTAAATAAATTAGAAGGCTTAAGAAAGATTGACTCCTAATAAAACAGTAGAGCTTTACAGATGTGAAGTGGCTAAGAACTATATAAAAGCCACAATAAATATGTTACAGGGCCTTGAAAAAGATCTAAGGTTTGCTTGTGCAAGTGGGCATTGGAAGGATACAGCTTGTGAGTTACTGTGAAGTGAGGGAAGGGAGGATTGTCTGAAGTCAGATGTCGGAGGTTCTGACCCCCGATGTGCATAATACTAAGTGCCAGGCACTGAGCTTTAAATTCTATGCAGATTCTCTCTCAACAGCTCCATGAGTTAGGTATGATTTTAGCGACATTTTATAAGATGAGAGAATTGCAGCTCAGAGAGGTAGAACTTGCCCCAAGTTACCAAGGGGCAAGAAGCACATGGTGACTGTTAATCACTGTGCCAGTTTTTTTCCTGAACAAATTAAAAGAAAAATAGCAGAGTGAGGCAAATGTTTGCAAATATTTAGGAAAGAACAATATTGGTGACACATGAAATTTTTTTTCAAATTAGTGAAAAGAGACAAATGGACAAAAGTCGGGAGGGGGCAGTTTATAAAGGAAGATGTACAGATGCCCAGTAAAATAGGGGGAGACCTTCGACCTCATATGACTCATCCATGCAAGTCAAAACAGTTAGATCTCATTTTCCCCCATATCTGATAGACAGAAATAGATGTGGGGAAATGCTGGCAGGATCCCAGGTTGTTACCACCTTTTCAAAGCATACATAGCTGTCCTTTGACCCAGCCACCTAACTTCTAGAAATTTATCCTGAAGAAATAAGCAGACAAATGGGAAAAGATTTTCATACAAGACTTGTTGAGAGTTGTTAATAAAGCTGAAAGTTTGAGCATACCCATCCATCACCACTAGGTGGTTAAATTCTAGTGCATCAATACAGTACAGTACTATGAGACTCAGAAAACGGATGGTGTTTACCATAATGGTTAATAACTGAATACTCTTCATGTTTTATTATGCAAAGGGAGCATGGTACATAATCACATCTTCAGTGTGATCCCATTTTTGTAAAACCGTTTACACATGTGTGCTTTGTGTGTGCAAGTAAGCCTTGTATAGGAAGAAGTCTGGAAGGACACACACACACACACACACACACACACATCAAAATCTTGACAGTGGATGTCTCAGAGAGGTAGAATTGCTGGTTTTTTTTTTTTTTATTTAACCCTTTCTCAGTTTTTCTGTAGTGACTACGTTTTATGATTTAAAAGGTTCTTTTTAAAACAATCTAACACAAGGTGCAGAATAAATGCAAAATGTAAGAATGCATGACCTTTATAAAATAGTTCTCTACAAGACTGGAAAAAAATGATCACTAAAGGATTTTTCACTTGCTGCCTGGCTGTGCAGTATGGAGTCAGTGTTACCCCATTTGTGGCTTCAGGTTCTTTGCTCCTGATCAGATTTTGGGTTCTCAGGTAGACGCTGCTAGGTTGAGCCCGGCAAAGGTACTTTTATGTCACAAGGTCACAAGCTCCATAAAGTGCAGGAGAACTTGGTATCTGTGGATGAGGCCCAGGGCTGGTTGCAGTGCACAGGTGACAGCCAGAGTTTCCAATCCAATCTTGGTTGTGTGCTATTAAAGAGACCAAAACCCAGATTGAGTTTCCTGGGGTCCAGCTTACTTGATTAAGCAACTAAACCCTTAGTTTAAAAAGCAGCTAGAAGTGGGAATATGGCTTGGTGGGAGAGGGCAACTGCCAGGAGCTCCTCAGCAAGGTGAGCTTACCCGCAGGCCTTGCAGGTGGCCTGCTCTACTCCACGGAGATCAGTGTCTGGCCTTCAGCTCCCAGGGCTCTGTGGCTCATCATGCAGGAACCAGAAATTCATTTGCAAAGCTTCATAAAACCTGTGTCTTCTCCTAGGCCTCCCTTTTCTGCGTTTCATGGCTCTCTGTGGAAATGAGAGCCTGTGTAATTGCAGCACACAGATGACGGAGCAGGGGATAGCAAGGAGACATGAGGATGCTCCCATGGGGTATAGCTGGAGTTACAGAGCAAAACTGAGCCCGGGGCTGGCCACCTGTGCCTTGATTCTCCAGGCCTTGTTCCGGTTGGCGGGGTCTCCCCTCCTCTGTCACTGCAGACCAGATGGGGTCCCGGGGAGGCCCTGTGTGCCCTGCTTGAGCAGCGGCTTAAAAAGTCTCTTCCTGTTACTTCTTCCTGAAAACGCTCGGTCTTAACGGGTCCCTCTGTGCCACTCAGCCCAGTGCCCATCTGCCTAGTTGCAGATTGCTCCACTGGAGCTTGGCATGTGTGGGTTGAAAAGGATTTATTATTTTTATTTAAGTAGTTAGATTCCATCTGCCTACACACTCTTAACCTGCTTTTTGAGCTGAGCTTTGTGACCTCTGCAGGTTACTTTACACCACACCATGTCTTCCCCTACAAAAGGTTTTGGAGAGCACTTGAGATAAGTGGAGCCAAGTGCCCGTGTAGTGGGTGCTCTAGAAGCACCACTAATAGGGACCTTTATGAGGGTCTGCCCCT
Organism: Manis javanica; assembly: GCF_040802235.1. Taxonomy (NCBI): domain Eukaryota; kingdom Metazoa; phylum Chordata; class Mammalia; order Pholidota; family Manidae; genus Manis; species Manis javanica. Next base: position 112,681,248 of record NC_133165.1, read on the forward strand.
CACCAAGCACTTGGCATAAATTATTTTGTCAATCCTCAGAACAGAGAAGCCAAGTGAGTGTATTCCTAAGGCAGCTTTTTGTGGTGAGGAAACTGAGATGCAGAGAGAAGTGACTTGCCCAAATCCACACAGCTGGTGCTGTGGACCACTGACCCCCACTGTCCTGCCAATGGGTTTTGGCCCTGGGCAAGTTCACTGTGGATTCAATGTGACCAAAGAAATGACAGTAGAACATTCTTGGGGTGAAAAGGTTATACCCAACTTTATTTCCACGGTGGCAGGTCAGTCACTAAAATCCTGTTCACTTAAACCAAGTCTGCATGTAGCAAGCTGGTCTCTGCCTCTGGGCCCCTCTGTCTGCACAACCATCCTCTGGGCACAGCCCTTCTAGTCTCTGTCCTCAGCACTGCCACCATGCCAGCTTCTCTGCTCTCCTGCAGCCTTGCAGCCGTGCCACCGTGTTGCCCAGAGCACTTGGCAGGGCTCTCTATATAGAGTCAATAATGACATATTGCTCACACGTGTGTAGTGAGCCAGCCAATCAGGGCCAGGTGAGAATCCTGGCCACAGGAACCTTCATTTTATTCACACCCACCTAGCGCCAAAGCCTATGCCCCACCACCAGGCCTCAGGCCTCCTTTGCCTTGTGCCCTCCTTAGCTTTCAATGGATTAAAACAACCAACCAGGGAATGATGTTCTTTTAGCTCACAAAGCAGGCTTTTGTGTTGTTTCCCTAGAGTTGGTATCTTAAAGGAATTCTGGAAAGCTCAACAAATTTTTAGGTTTCTCTTATTAATCATTTTCTTAAAGCTTTTTATAATCTTGTGTTATACTTGGAATGTGTCAGCACTAACTTGTGTTTTGTTTAAATTCTGTGCTGCATTTCAGGACATTTCTTAGCTTAATCGTGTACAAGGAATTGGAATTGGTTGGTACAAGTTGTGGTGTCTGTGGCAGTTTGCCCATTTCTTCCTCCTACACACAAGCAGGCTGAGTGGGGACAGAGCAGAGTGTCGAGGTGTCGGTAAATATACCACTATGAAGTCATTTAATCTTGTGAGATGCTGTTTTGCCCATGGGTTGAACTGACTGAACCCGAGAAGTGCTGAACTAAGAGCCAGCTCTCCCGTCAAGAGGTCACACCAGAAATCCCCCATACAGGACTTGCTGGTGGAGTTTTGGGGCAATGAATGGAGATGGTGTTTTTTGGGTTTGTTTTGTTGACCAAATCAGAGCCAAAACTTGAGGGTTTGGAGTTGGGGCTGCCGTGGATCAGGAATAAGCAGTAGCTTCTGGGGAACATAATGGGTAGGAAAGGGGAGGGAATGTGACCAGCATAGGGAATTGTAGATCTGAAAATAGCTGGGACAAAGCTGAGGCCTGAGACTCCTAATAGGGACTTGCCCTGTGAAGAGGAAGGAGTCTTAAGAGATGAGTTGTTAATCATGGATTAAGTTGGGTTTTGGTAGCCTTTGGGAGATGAACCAGGGGGGAGAGGTCCTGGAAGCAGGCTTGAGGCCCTTTGGGCTGGGAATTTAGGGTTGCAGATACTTGGAGCATGATCTAGAAGGGGGCATGGTCTCCATGTGGACACATCCCCTTGGCTCCACAGACTCCTAGCAGAGGGAAGGGGCACAGCCAGGAGAGGGCCAGAGTGGGATGTCTAAAGCATGGAGCCCAGGGCTAGGGTTGCCCTGCCCTGCCCTTCTGTCAGTGAGTGTGCTGTGGTGCAGTAGGAGAACACAAAGCAGGTAGGCAGAGAACATGTTCTAATCCCAGCTGTGCCCTGATGAGCTGTGTGACCTTGGCCCCATTCTCAACTTCATGTATGATCTTTGCATTGATTCCACCCCTAAAGATCCATGACTGGGAGGCTGTCAACTTTGTTGTCCCTGGGTGTTACTGAGGGTACCAGCCCTGCCCAGGGCAGTGCCCACCTTGAAGAGACGGCCCAGAGCCGGCCTTGCCTGTGGTGAGAGTTAGGGTCTGGCACAGCTTTGCAGCCAGATCCCTGGGATCTTGGTGTGTCATAGAGAGCAGTGTCACGACAGGAGGTGGCCTCCCAGTGCGGGCTACCAAGCTCCAGACAGAGCCTTACAATGGCATCTACCCACTTTTCTGCCCATGTCCCCAACTGTAAATAGGACCAGCAATAATGGGACCTCCAAAAGCAGCATTCACTAGCACAGGTATCTCCTGTTAGGCCTGGTGGAAACAACAGGAAAATGAGTAGAAAGGGCCTGAAGGGAGGGTTAGGAGAGAGAATAACACCAAACAGATGAAGTGTCCTGTCCTCTTGCCCCTTGGCTGGCCCTCTTGGTCCAGGTGATTCCCCAGACAGGAGAGGTGAGGGTTTCCTGACCCATTTCTGCTGTGGTCTTGGGAAAGCCATTGTATGTTCATGCCTTGGTCTTGTAAGCAAATTTGAAAATTAATAGATATTTTGGATGGCAATAAAATTACTCCTTTTCATTTGTTCACAGAGATGCTGCAGTTTGTCAGCAATCAAGTGGGAGAGTTCCCTGATTTGTTCTCAGAGCAGCTATGTAGCTCCTTCCAAGGCAGTGGCGGTGGCAGCAACTGTGGGGGCAGTGGGGGCACAGCCGGGGACCCCTCCGTGCAGCGGTCCTTCAGCCAGGCCCCATTACCTTCCTTCTCTCCCTCAGCCGCCTCCCCCCAGGCTCCAGCCCTGCAGGTCAAGGTTTCCCCCACCCCTGTCCCCACCCCGCCTAGGGCAACTCCCGTTCTCCAGCCCCGCCCTCAACCCCAGCCCCAGCCCCAGCCCCAGCCTTCAGCTCAGCTGCAGCAGCAGACGGTGATGATCACCCCGACCTTCAGCACCGCTCCCCAGACGAGGATCATCCAGCAGCCTTTGATATACCAGAACGCAGCTACCAGCTTTCAAGGTGATTCAGAAGTCAGATATGTTAGTGATTGGTTGGTTCAAAAGTTTATGTGCCAGTTGGCAGACACTTCTGAAGTAGGTTGTGAATGGTTCTGTCCTCTTTGGGGATGACAGACTCTATCAAGTTGGTCCTGTTTAAATGAGCTTTTGGTAACTGGCAGGAACAGTTCACATTCTGCCTCTTCAGATACCTTAGTATCTGTTCTTCCTGCTTCAAGGATACTTGGTCAGAGAATCCAGCAGGCATAGTAGATAGACACAGGGCCATCCTGGTAACTCGAGCTGGAGGCTCAAATAAAATTATACTTGAAGCTTACCCAGGCAACAGCCAGATCTCGGCACCTGTAGGTTAAGAACCGTTGATTAAGTAAACATCTCCTGGGTGTCCACTGTGGAGAAGAATATGACTTTTAACCCAGGTGCTGGGTCTTGGCATAGCACACCCCCCAGAGGCTCTCTGCGGTGGTGAGTGACTGTTGTGCCAGCGCCTTTTCATCAGGTTTCCCTCTGACTCTGTGGGGACCCCTGGGTAGGTTAGTATTGCCCTGAATTTCAAAGGATCTGACAGTTCTTCCATGGCCTCAAGGGCTTGGGCTGGGTGGAGACATCTGAGCAAAAATCCAGTCTGGGTTTTGCCTGCTGGGACAGTCATCCCAGAGTAGGCTTTCCGTTCCTTTCATGGGAGGGAATGAAGCCCCAGGGAGTGGTTGGTTCTCAGCATCTGTGAACTCCCTTGCTGGGTGCAGTCCTTTGCTGATCAGCATCTGTCACCTCCACCCCAGCACCCAGAGTAATAAAATAACTTGTACTCGTTCCCTCAGAAATCGATGTGGTCCTCATAGGATGTTGCTATTGTCTAGACCAGCTTGTAAATGGCTGTGCACATCTTCAGCAGGTGGGGCATAGGATTATTATGAGGCACTCCATCCTCGGTTATTGCCTCAGCTGCAGGGACTGACTAACTGCCTTCCTCGTCATGACTTTTCCTCCTCTTCTCCCAAGTCCTTCAGCCTCAAGTACAAAGCCTAGTGACATCCTCCCAGGTGCAGCCAGTCACCATCCAGCAGCAGGTGCAGACGATGCAGGCCCAGCGGGTGCTGACGCAGACAGCCAATGGCACGCTGCAGACCCTTGCTCCAGCCACTGTGCAGACAGTTGCTGCGCCCCAGGTGCAGCAGGTCCCGGTAGGTGGCCAGCGAGGATTCAGGGAGGTGCTGGTTCGGGCTCTCGGCTAGTCTTTGCTCAAACATGTGGTCTGCCAGCTAAGAAGGATCAATAGAGCATAAGGGAGCAGCTTGTAGGGCAGGTGGGGTGCCTGGGCCCTGCGAGTCAGTAGAGACCTGATTTGCAATCACATCTGTAGATGTACACTCTCATCACAGAGACCCGGGCAACATGGGTGTATCAACTCATTTGCACACATAATGGGTATAAAATTGGAAAGATAAGTGCCAGGATGTTTTGAAGTCATGTAGTGAACTGTATTTTCTTATTAACAAAGTAATTTATCTTTAAAAAATATCCAGGTTTATCATTTTTGCTTCTCAGCCATGATCCTGGCTTTTCTGAGTTTGTCCAAAATCAGATCTCTATCCCCTTTCCTATCCCCCCAAGCCAGGCCTGCTCTCCAGCCCTGCTAGGCCACTGTCACTGATCTCCTGGAAGCCTTTCAACCTTAAAACCCAGGACCCTCTTTAGCTACACTCTCCTTCTCAATTCAGTAATCAAGCTGCATTCTCAGTTTCATGAAAATTTTAATTTTCTCATTCTTCCCTGGGCTGGGGGGTGTCTCTGCAATAAGAGGTTAATGCAGTTATGCTAAATTAAATATGCTACCTTTGTTTCCTTTTCTTTCTTCTCCATCCAGGTCCTGGTACAGCCTCAGATCATCAAGACAGATTCCCTTGTTTTGACCACACTGAAAACAGATGGCAGCCCTGTCATGGCTGCAGTCCAGAACCCAGCCCTCACTGCCCTCACCACCCCCATCCAGACAGCAGCCCTTCAAGTACCAGTAAGGGCCGCCTTCCCCCAACCCCACCTCCTCTGCCCTGCTCCTCTTTTCTTGGCAGTGTTGGGCCTCAGAGATGTTGGCAAAGCCTCTCCATGCTGATTAGGTACAGCTCTATGGAATGTGTCAGTCAAATTGCAAATATTACCCCTTTTAGTTTTTTTCCCCTTGAGGAGTACCACCAGTGTGTGTTCTGTGGAAGTTCTAGGGTCTACTAGTGGGAAGGAGGAATAGAAGAGGATGCCCAGCTCCTGGGCAACAGCTCTGCATAGGACCATCCACCACTTAGGTCCTGCTGATGGAGATTTGCCTTCTGAAGGACCCTAGGCGCACCAGGCAGGGAGGGGCTCCAAGGTGAGGGGCATGGAAGGCACCCCTCTTTGAGTTGTAGAGTCTCAGCCACTTAGAGCATCTTGTGGCAAGAGAGTTACACAGTAAGAGATGATCAAAATTTGAAAACAAGCTTTATTCATAAAAGCCAAGAACTGGAAACAACTCAAACATCCATTCAAAAAGAACAGGTGGTACCTACAACTCTGGCTGAACCTCAAAAATAGTATTTGAGCAAAAGGAGCCTGTCACAGAAGAGTTCATGCCGATGATTCTATTTGTATGAAGTTCAAGAGGAGGCAAGACTAAGAGCAGTGATTACAAGAGGGGGTGCTGGGTGGTACTGGGAAGAGGCACAAGGAAGCTTTCTATGGAGCTAGAAATGGTCTGTCTTCGTCTGGGTTATCTGGTTACATATATACATATGTTAAAACTTCTCAGTCTATACACTTAATGTGTGTGTGTTTTAATTATGTGAGAATTATTTATTGATGACTGAAGTTGAACAGCTTTTTATTTGTTGATCGCTTGGAGATTGAGGCCATTTACTGAAGAAAGTATGACTAAAATTAATAAAAAAAGGAATCAGGAGAAAGCAGAGTTGAAGGGAAATGCTCATCTATGGTTGGCCTGTTTTTTTTTTTTTTTTTAATAAAATGTCTCTGATCCTTTACACAATGCCAGTTCTTCCCTTGAGCTTTTTGATGACCAAATTGTATACAGAAATGCAGTAAGTTACTTCACTGTCATATAAAGGGAAAAGTGTCTCATAAACCAAGGTAATGTTTTCCTTGGGACCAGAGTGACATAGTGCTCACTCTCTGAGCCCAGAGGTGGTTAACGGTTTCCAGCAAAGCAGAAATCATATGGCTTGTCCTGTCACCCCAGATCAAAGTTAAGGCATGTTAAGCTACATGCACCCTATTGTGGTGTGACTTACTGACAGTGCTTCTGAAAGGGCAGAGTAACTGATGGGTACCATGGCTCCTAAGGCATCTTAGGGCCTGACTTGATCAATCCAGGAAGGTGTTAAACCACACAGAGCGTTGCCAGGTGATGCCTCATGGCCAAGGTTTGTGCTGCGAGGTTGTTTGACTCAGACTAACCACGGGGTAATTCTTCCCTGTCTGTGCCTACTTTAGACTCTGGTGGGCAGCAGTGGAACCATTCTGACCACAATGCCTGTTATGGTGGGGCAAGAGAAAGTGCCCATTAAGCAGGTACCCGGGGGAGTCAAGCAGCTCGAGCCCCCCAAAGAAGGAGAAAGGCGGACAACACACAACATCATTGAGAAGCGGTACCGTTCTTCCATCAATGACAAAATCATCGAGTTGAAGGACTTGGTCATGGGGACAGATGCCAAGGTAGGTGCCAGTCAAAACGATGTTTCATGCCCTACCATGCCATTTCTACCTGTCTTTGCCATAGGAATTTAAGAAGACCTAAGTCCCAGCTAGTGAACACAAGAGTGAGTTAGAGGTACCTCCTTATTAAAACATCTTGGGGGTTTTCAAGATTATCAGATATTGACCAAGAGATGGGAACTGTTAGAGGTTGGTAAGGCAGTGGCCTGCCTGGACCTTGTGTCATAGGCAGAGAGCTGCCTGCCACTCGCTGGGGCCAGATACGGGACTGTGTTGTACCTTGGAGTCAGCTGGTAGCATTGCAGGCATATGTTTAATTGTGTTCAGGCGGGGCTAGCAATATTTTTACTTTTTTGGGGAAGAGAAAAAATAGATTGGGTTTAACGAACAATAAATAGAGGAAATTATTTTCTCATGTATGTCTGGTGTTTCAGGCAGTGTGTCTTCTAGCACATAGTTTGTTCTGGTTTTGTTTTTTTTTTTACCAATTATCTATTCATCTTCATCTCTATTTTGAAAGAAAATTTCATTTTCCTTGTAGCCTAAAAATCTGCAAGGTATTAATTACCTTTACTTAAGATAGCTATACAACAATGCTGGGGTTTTTTGTCATTTGTTTTCCTTAAAGTTTGTTATGGTGCTAGGATTATTATAGGAAGTAGGAATAATAGCTAATACTTATCAGTATCAAGTGTCACTATGGGCCAAGCCAGAAGCTAAGCTTTTTATGTGTTATCTCACTTTTGCCCTCATTGTAAGCCTATGATTCACATATTATCATCATTCCCATTTTAAGGAGAAGGAGAGTGCGATTCAGCAATATTGAGTAATCTGTCCTGGATAGCATAGCTCATCAGTGGGAGAGCCAGCATCTGAACCTGGTCCCTCCCACTCCAGAGCCATGCTCTTACCCCATAAGCTCCAGGCCTCTGCTGTCCTCATTGTGCAGCGTGCACTGATGCCACTACATTTTTACCCATCTTCCTGTACAGATGCACAAGTCTGGTGTTCTGAGGAAGGCCATTGACTACATCAAGTACTTGCAGCAGGTCAATCATAAACTGCGCCAGGAGAACATGGTGCTGAAGCTAGCAAATCAGAAGAACAGTGAGTGTGCCTCTGGAAGGGGTTGTCACAGGGAGTGTGCCCATTGAGAAGGGGTCATAGGCCTTGTGGTTATAGAAGTCCTGGGCTGAGCACTGGAGAGGGCCCACTGATGTATACTGGGTGCCTTAAGGGCTGTAGCAGGAGCCATGTGCCCCCTGCCCAGCCCAGACCCAGTCTAGGTGGGGTTCTATAAAAACAGACTGTTTGCATGGTAGGATTTTCTTGGCAGAGTTCCTAAAGGGCATTGACCTAGGCAGCCTGGTGGACAATGATGTGGACCTGAAGATCGATGACTTCAATCAAAATGTCCTTCTGATGTCCCCTCCGGCCTCTGACTCAGGGTCCCAGGCTGGCTTCTCCCCCTACTCCATCGACTCTGAGCCAGGAAGCCCTCTGTTGGATGATGCAAAGGTAGGAGCCTTTGAAATGCCCTGACTGCTGGCATCTCTCCCATGTCCCCTAAGTTAGTAGTGGGGAGACTGCAGACAAGGGGCCACGCCAGGTGTTCAGAGGGCCTGGGCCGGAGAGAAACAGGAATTCTATGAAATTAGGCAGGTCCTGGAGAACAAAGGGAAACAGCCCCTGCTGTTTACAGAGTCAGCTTAATTGGTTTAAATGTAGTCTGTTTTAACTGGTCCTTGCTGAAAGAGCCTGTCAGAGAGGAATAAGGGCCAAATCCAGAAGGGGAGCACAGAGCAGCTGTCAGGCAGGCGCTCAGAGTTACTGGAGGCGCCTCATCGCTTCTCCTGCCTGTAATGGGCCTGGCAGGACCACTTTGTGTGGTTGATAGTTGGCTTAAGATGAGGCTGCCTCTGGGTCCTCTTCCAGAAATGATTGCAATTTGCAATCTAACAAGTAACATTCCAACCAAGGGCCTTTAATTGTTGTAGAAAGCTCCAAACAATTGTTGCTTAATGGAACTATTTACAAGAGGTTCAAGCCTAATGATGTTCCTGGGGAACCTGTGGAGACCGCTGGGTTCTGTGCCGTATTTTGACATTGGCAGTTTCTGACTCCGAAATCATGAAGTTTCCTTGTAGCATAAGTTTTTGATCGAACTATTCATAGTGTCACATACTTAATTTTGAGCCCTGGTTTTGAAATATTTTATAAACATCTTTCTGTTTGGTACCAAAAAGCCATATGACATACACATTGAATTACCTAGGCTTCTGAATCATCCAAATAATTTTTCAGATGGTTTGAAAATGTTTAAAAGGAGTGGCATGGTGTGTCAGGGCACATCCCACTCCAGCCTTCCTCCCCCCCTCTGCAGGCTCCCTGGGTGGGTGGGGTCTCTGCCTCCATTGTCCCTCTGAAATGGGGAGGAAAAAAAGCAGCGTTATGATTTTAGAGCAAGTTCCTATAGCCAGATTCATGCCAAGTATGGGCTTTAATCGACTTCGTTAAGGTAGAGTTTTATATACAATAAATATGCCTATTTTACAGTATTGTACAGTACTGTCATACATTATGGGGAGCTTTAACAAATGTATACACTTAGGTAACTGTCTCTGTAATCAAGATAAGAGGGCATTGCCATCATCCGCAGAGCTCCTTCACACCCCTCTGCACGTGGTTCAACATTCCTCTCCAGCCTCAGAGAGCCATTGAGCTGCATTCTGTCCCTTGAGAGTAGTTTTGCCTGTTGTGGAATTACAGAAACCAAATCATGCTGGGTTTTCTTTGCTGTGACAGAGCTCCATTTTAAAACCAGAGCTTACCTGTCTGTGGTGACCGGTGCTCTGGTGTTTGAACGGCAGGTGGAGGGATGTGACCTTCTTAGTTCCCTCCTTGGTTTATTCCTGTCTGACTTAGTGGCCTTGAATTTAAATCTCACGACCTGATCCCAATATATAAAAAAGTAATGTGCTGTAAAAACCCAGGCAGTACTCATTCCAACCTCAAGGCCCTGTTTTGAAGGTCAAAGATGAGCCGGACTCTCCTCCTGTAGCGCTGGGCATGGTGGACCGCTCGCGAATTCTGCTGTGTGTCCTCACCTTCCTGTGCCTCTCCTTTAACCCCCTGACTGCCCTGCTGCAGTGGGGAGGGGCCCGCAGCTCTGACCAGCACCCGTACTCAGGCTCTGGCCGCAGCATACTGTCGCTTGAGTCAGGTAGGTGGAGGGCCCCTTGTGCCACTGCGCATTGTTGAGCTGCTGTGGCAGGAGACAGGCCCTGTGTACAAACTGCTTGGCTTGTCCACCAAGTCCCAAAGGGCTTCTGCAGTGGGCCCCACCTGCTGCTTCTGATTGGGACTGGCGTACGTAATGTTTGGGAAGTAGTGGGTAAACCCAAGCTCAGTCAGAAAGAGCTAAACAAGCCAGGAAGCCACACTGTTGTAATTACAGGGAGGAGAGAGTGGGGAAAAGGGAGTGTACCTGTTTGAAGGTAGATATGTTTTTGCCTGAGTCATGAAGCCAATGGCTAACAAATGTTTGTGGCACTCAGTTCCATAGTGATAAAGCTACAGATTCTTAACCAGGCTATAAAATTTTCCCAAATTTGCCTTTAGGGTGGATTAAGGTGTATATGTTATTCCTACTCTAAGTACCTAGACATTGTTAGTAAATGAAACAATCCTGTTATCCACTCTTTCTTTTGAAAATGAGGTTGAAGGCTCTTGCCCACCAGATGTTGGGGGTCCATCAGGTGCCCTGCAGTTCCCCAGGGCTGCTCCAGGAGGCCCTTTCTCAGGGGCTTAGCTGAGACGCTCCTCTTTAGGTTCTGGGGGCTGGTTTGACTGGATGATGTCAACGTTGCTCTTATGGCTGGTGAATGGTGTGATTGTCCTGAGTGTCTTTGTGAAGCTACTGGTCCACGGGGAGCCAGTGATCCAGCCACATTCGCGCTCCTCAGTCACCTTTTGGAGGCACCGGAAGCAGGCAGACCTGGACCTTGCCAGGGTGAGTTCTCCTGCCTGCCTTTCCCCTTCCACCAGGCTTGGCTGATAACTCAGCAACTTGTACTGAATACCTCAGTGTATGCAGTTCCACAGTAGATGCTTGTGGACCACTAGAGGAGGAAGGGACCCGGCCCCTAACAGTGAACGGGTGGCCGAGACAAGGGCACCTCCACATAAAGGAATTCCAGGGACACGAGGTAATCCACAGTCTGTAGCGTGACAGGCTGTGGCAGTTTGGGGCAGAAGAGAAGAGTTCTGGAGGAGGGAATCTGGGGCATGAGCAGAGACATCAAGAGCAGGATGGACCTTCTAAGCTGAAAAGAAAGGATGAGTAGATGGTGATTTGGGGACCAGCACATGGGGATGTCTGCGGGTGAGGGTCTGTCAGAGAATGATGAGGGCTAAGGCTTGTGATAGAGCTAGGGCCCTGATTGGAGAGGTCTTAGACTAGAATGGATTTGGGGCTCTTTCCCCAATTCTGTGGAGCACCAAAAAGGTTTTTGAGCAGGAAAACTAGCTGAAAGTTTCTTCTGAAATCAACAAAGGACAGTATATGAGGATTCTGGGGCAACTCACAGCATGGAAGGAAGAGTTAAACATCCATGTCTCAGGAGGGACAAGAACGAGAACACTCCTCAGCAGCAGAAAACCATGGCCCGCTCACCCCCGCTCAAGCTGCAGTGCCCACACAAGAGAATCTGGGACCAGCCCAGATCTGTCAGCCATGGCTGAGGCTGTGGCTGCTAGAATACTGGTGTGGTCATTGGCGACCTGCTTTTAGAAGCAGGACTATTCGCAGAGAAGAATATCCCAAGGTGTATATTCTAGAGGCAGGTCCAGGCCTGTGTTTCACAAATGTCATTCTGTCAGCTTGTGTGAAGGACGAGTTGAAAGAAGGGAGACACAAAATGCATGGAAACAAGTTAGGGGGCCCTTAGAACAGGCTAGACAAGAGAGGGCATGGACCTGGAAATGAAGGAAGAACATGAATTCAGGACAAAGGGAAAGTGACAGTGACATTGACTCAAAGACAGGGGAGGCTGGAAGACAGATGGGCTCTGTCTGTGCCCAGTCACTTAGAAGTGCTGTGAGCAGGCCCTGAGAGGGAGGAGCCCGAGGCTGGGGGACCAGAGTGCTGGAAGCTGTGCATCTTATCTGCCTGTCTACCAGGAGAGGGTGCTGGAGGGGAGTTGGATTGATGAGTTGGAAATGCCCTGGTGGCCTTGGAAACAGCTAGCCTTCATGGGAATGATGAGGGAGAGGAGCCAGGGAACATAGGGAAAAGCCCACCCCCTTTGGAATCTGTGAATTCGGGTGCCTCTCCTGGCTGGAAAGATGCCACCACGACCTTAGAGGTTGTCACTCTCAGAGGGTTGTTGTCCATTTTCCCCTGGTAATGATCCACTTCCCAGTAATGATGCAGGCAAAGAGCAAAGGTATTCTGCCCACTGTGTTCAGGAGGAGAAGGGAGCTTACTTCAGTGCCCCAGGAATGAGAGAAACAGAAAGAGGTCTTCTGTGCCAGGGCCATAGACTCCACTAGGCCCTTCTGGGTTGGCAGAGTTGACAACTCTTTTGGGTTGATTAGAGTAATTTAGTCGAATATTTGCCTAAAACCGTGGTACTCCAACTTGAACAGGCATTGGAATTACCTAGAGGGCGCCAACCCCAGGCGTTCTGAATGAGTAGGTGGGGTGGAGTGTGGGTGGGGTACCAAGAATTTGCATTTCTAACAAGATCCCAGGGGCTGCTGCTACTGGTCCCTGGAGACCAAATTTTGAGAAGTTCAAAGCTAAAATGATCCCATAGTTCATCTGAGTCCGTGTTACATATAAAAGCTGCTGTGGGCAGCTGAGTATTTGCTCAAAGATAGAATACCGTACAGCCCAATTAGTAAAAGGCTTGGAGGAAATAGTGAAATGTCAGCAGTCATTCTTTCTGAGGGATAAGGTTATAGGTGATTTTTTTTTTTTTTACTTTTTTGTAGCTTCCTGACTTTTCCCAGATTTTCTTGAGTGCATTTATTACTCTGGTAATCTGGGGGATGAAGGAGAGTAGAAGTTTTTATCAAAGCAAAACCAAAAGGCCACAGCAAGGCTGTGAACATTACACTTCTTGCCGCTCTAGGGGGATTTTGCAGCTGCCGCCGACAACCTTCAAACCTGCCTGTTGGTGTTGGGCCGGGCGCTGCCCACCTCGCGCCTGGACTTGGCCTGCAGCCTCTCCTGGAGTGTGATCCGCTACAGTCTGCAGAAGCTGCGCCTGGTGCGCTGGCTGCTCAAGAAGGTCTTCCAGCGCCGGCGGGCCACCTCGGCAGGCTTTGAGGACGAAGCTAAGACCAGTGCCCGAGATGCAGCCCTGGCCTATCACCGGCTGCACCAGCTGCACATCACAGGTGGGGGTGCTGCCACTGTCTGGCTTGCCTTGAGCTGCCACCTCACCAGCCTAGAATGGTTTCCACCCACATCCATAGCTGTAAAGATGGCTCATTAGTATAGTTCAATTTAAGTTGCACATTTTTCGCATTAACATCTCCACACTTGGCACTGTGTCCTCTATGCGAGGCATGTAGTGGCTGAGTCAGCAGTGTCTTTTCCTTAGTGGTACTTAAATTAATGGTGAGCTTAAAGTTGCTGGCATTGAAAATGTGGCCATTCATTTCACTCAGTATGCTCCTGCTCTAATAGAAAGTCAGCAGATCAGCAAGTGAATTACAGTTCAGTGTGGTAGAGGTGGCAGAAGATCTGGCTTCAGTTGGAGGGAGGGGGTGCTTTGGGAAAGGCTTTCTGGAAAGTCTTGGCTTTGCATGGAACAATGTGTGGAGATGCGTGGAGTTCACCAGCTCTGCAACAGGGATATGCCTTCCAGGCAGAGGGGTGTTCTCAGGGAGGAGCCCACCTGGGGGTTGTCCTAGCATGATCCGTACATGGGGGAATGATGGGAGCCAGGGCAGTGAAGGCATTAGGAAAAGGATGACATTTTCAGAGTTGTGCCTCTGAAATTTAGAAGATTCCCTCTGATGGGAGGCAGAAAGCAGGTGGAAAGGATTAAGGCTAGCATCAGGGAGGCCAGATAGGAGCTGATGCGGATGAAGATAGAGATACCAAGAGGGCAGCGGGAGAGAGTAGAGAGGGATTGACGGGATTTTGGGGCCTACTGGATGTGCAGGGTAAGGAAGGGAACTGGCTGAGATCGTTCCTTGGCTTCTTGCTTGAGAGTTTGGGTGGACAGTGTTGCCACAGACAGAGGTGAGCAAAATGGGAGGAAGAGCAGCTTTCCGGGGAGAAGGTGAGGGACTTCGTTAGGGACCCTTGCCCATGAGACATGGAGGGAAATACTCAGTGGCAGGTGTGCGTGCTGGGTCTGCAGCCAGGAGAGGGCGCTGGCAAAAGGGCATTTGCAGGGGACCCTCAATTGCACTAGGAAAAACACCACCTGGACTGGGCAGGCTGGACAGGTTGTCGGGTGGAGGCTGCCTGGGAGTGGCAGCTGGAGAGTCAGAGAAGCAAGAGGCCTGGTGCAGGGGAGGCAAAGTCAGAGGGTTCAAGAAGGGAGGTTGTCTTGAGGATGTCCAAAGGTGAGGGCCAGAGAGCACCAATGGGATGTAGTAATAAGAAGGTGATGGCAATGTCTGGGTGGCTGAGAGAGCTTTGGTCTGGAGATGTGGCTTTAGCAGGTCCCAGGGATGGAGTGAATGGGAGATGAAACCAGGGGGCCAGCTGTGGGCTTTTAGTACCAACCGTGGTAGTAGGGTTCTAGCAGAGGGCCCCTACCTGCAAGCCTTGGCTGCTTCACTCTTCTCTGCCCCCTCAGTGTGCCCTTGGGGTCCGGAATGAGCTCCATTGCCCATCTCCAATGAGGCTGTGTCCTCATAGCTGTTAGGTTCTGGAGAATTCCAGACAGGATAGCTCACATCTTTCATTCCCTTCACATCCACTGAGCACTGTGTGCGGGTCTTGCCTGGTGCAAGGCACTGTGAGGACAGAGGTGACTAAAACGTGGTCCCGACACTGCCCTCTGCCCTCCCCCCAAAGGAGAAAATGTGATGATGTCTTCAAGGGGAGACAACTAATACCTGTGCATAACGAAGTGTGAGGCTGATAAAAAGACCAGGGAGAAGGCTGCAGGGCTGGGTAAGGTAGGGAGGCCTGGTTGGGCCACCAATTGGACTTTGATGTGAGACCACCCCAGAGGCTCAGCCTCCCCCTCAGAAAAACAAGGCCGCCTCCCGCCCTATAGTGAGGACCAGAGCAAACAATAGTGTGAAAGCCTCAGAGGCCTGCTGGACCCTCGTGCGTGTGCAAGGGCACTATGGCTCCTGACTTCAGGGTCACCCTAAATGAGCTGTGTGACCCTCATATGGGAGGATGTAGTAAGACTTTCCTGGCCTGTCACCTGCTAATCTGGCCATTGCTGCTCAATTTTGTCTTATTTCCCCTTTCAAAAGGGTACATGTTTACATGTTATAGGATCTTTTTTAATTGAAAATAAATTCACATCACTGTTGTGTTTTCTTAAGTTGTTGTTCCCTCTCTCGCAATGTTTGGAGACACAGGGCTGTATTAGCAAAGTGTGGCTGTGCTGTTGACAGTTTTGGAAAATGTTGCAGTGCATTCTTCGAAATCCTGTGATCATGACTGCTTGTTATACAAGGACACTTTATAAAAGTACCAGACACTTGACATGGATTTATTTTCTCTTGTCCCCAACAGCTGTAAGATAACACAACTAAGTTGCAGCGCCTGGCATCATCCAGGACTGTCTGATCCTAGAGTTCATGGACGTGCCCTGTTGTTCTGCTCCTGTTCTGGTTGTGCTAGAGAAACAGGAAAAAGCTTCGTTTGGGGGGATCTTGTCAGTATCAGTGTCTGTTTCTGCCTGCCACAGGGAAGCTTCCTGCAGGATCTGCCTGTTCAGATGTACACATGGCTTTGTGTGCTGTGAACCTGGCTGAATGTGCAGAGGAGAAAATCGCTCCCAGCACGCTGGTTGAGATCCATCTGACTGCCGCCATGGGGCTCAAGACCCGATGTGGAGGCAAGCTGGGCTTCCTGGCGGTGAGTACCCTCCAGTTCCGTCCCACAAGCCATAGGTGTGGCCCTGCCCTTGGGTGCTGACCACCGGATGGGGGCAGACATTTATTCAGTGGGTCATCCACAAATACTTATGGCAGTGAAAAAACAGACCAAAATTACTCCCTCATGGCCCATACAAGCATAAACAGGACATTTTGGTACCCTGAGGTAGGCAGATTAATTCAGCAATACAGAGTGACCATATTCAGGGGTTAAATATATGACTTTTCTGCTCTCCAGGTGGTCGTAAAAATTTTTAGAATCTTGTTTGTGTCTCCTGGTTCTGTTATTCACTCAAAAGGTGCTTTTTAGATACCTTGTGTTGATCATAACACTTTGGGTCCAGAAACAGAAAACAGTGCACATGCTTGAAGAGCTCAGGGCAGGAACTACAGTTACAAGACACCTCCAGTGCGCCTGGCATGGGGCCAGCCTTGAGAATTTACAATTTGGGTACCTCCCAGTCCGTGTTATCAACTAGTTCACAACACCTTCTGGCCTTAGGCTTTCTCTCACTCCAGTAACAACAGCCATGTTTTACTCAGTGCCCGCACTGGGTAGGCTGCTGAAATAAATACATCAGCTGTGTTCAGAGCAGAATGAACACATCTCTGTTTCCACATCTCAATAACAGCACTGATGAGCTGAGGAAGACCAGGAATGGGCCCTGTGGTGACACTGATATATTTCCTGACATATGTACCGTAGTCTGGGTGACAGAGGGTGTGGGGAAGCCCATTGTACTTGCCATGTCTCAACCCTGTTCCGTGACCCTTCATTCAGCATGCATTACTTGGAATGTAGAATTACGATTACTGTTAGAATGCCAATTAGAATAGAATGTAGAATTAGACTCCCCTCTCAGGGCCAGGCACTTCCAGGAGTGGAAATGTCGTGGTGAGCAGGACATTGCCCTGTCTCTGGGGAGGATACATTCTGGCAGGGGGGAATCCAGTCAAGGACCAGGTCTCCGGGACAGTAGGTTAGTGTGGGGATGGGGCTGGTCTGGCCGCGCAGAGAGCACACTGGGCTCCTGAGCCATTGTTAGGGGAAGTCAGCACAGGCTTTCTGGGCAAGCAAGTAAGTCTAGGCTGAGGGCTGGAGGTGTTGGCTAGGTGGCACCCCTGTTCCATTTGTTCATCCTAGTCCTCTGGGCTGATACCACATTATAACTTCTCTACCCCAAAAAAGCATCTTAATGACATTAATTTTTCAAAATACAATGCACATACAGAAAATTGTGGGCATTTTAACTCACAGCTTGATGAATTTTCACAAACTGAACTCACTCATGTAACAACCACCTAGGGCAAGAAATAGATTGCTCCCATGACACCCAGAAGCCTTCTTGTGCAGGCCTTCATTCACCCTGCCCCCCACAAAGATAACCATTATTCTTCTGAATTCTGTCACCAGTTTTATCTGCCTATTTGTTCTTCCTGTAAACTTATCAAAGTACAATATGCATGTAGAAAATTACATAAATCATAAATATGCAGTTAATTCACTTTATAAGGTGAACACATCATATAACCAGCAGACAGATCAGGAAGCAGAGCTGAGCCAAGACCCTTGAAGCCCCTTGGGCCCCTTTACAGTCAGCAAAGTGCCCCTCCCCACAAGCCCTCCAGCCAGAGCAGCCACTGCCCTCATCACCTAGACATATTGCCTCTATTGAAACTTTATATAAAGGAGAGTCATTCAGTATGTACTGTTTGTTTCCAACTGCTTTTGCTCAGGGTCATGCGTAAGGTCCATTTATGTTGTGTAGAGTTACAGCTTGTCCATTCTCATTGTTCTGTAGTAGCCCTTACAGGATGGACTCTTGTAGACAGGCTTAGGTGTTGTTGCCTGGGTTTGATTATTACGAGTAGTGCTGCTGTGAACATTCCTATTCATCCTTCAGTGACTGCATTTCTAGGCACGGCATTGCTGGGTCAGAGGTTATCCACAAGATCAGCTTTAGGAGACACTGCTTAACAGGTTTCCTTACTGGGTGTGCCAATTTCCACACCACCTGTGGTGTGAAGGAGTTCCAGTTAAGCATCCTCATCAAACACGTGACAGTGGCATTTCTGCTGTGTTAGGCCTTCTGGTGGGATCTGGTAGTTTTCGTTTGCAGTTCCAAGGTGATTAATGATGCTGAGGAGCTGTTCTTTCGCCATTTGGATGATTTCTCTGTTTTTTTTGTTGTTGTTGTTTTGCTATCATTAATGTACAATTACATGAACAACATTATGGTTACTAGACTCTCCCCTTTATCAAGTACCCCCCACATACCCCATTACAGTCACTGTCCATCAGCATAGTAAGATGCTATAGAATCACTACTTGTCTTCTCTGTGTTACACTGCCTTCCCCGTGTCCGCCCCTCCTACATTAGACATGCTAATCGTAATGCCCCTTTTTCCCCCTTATCCCTCCCTTCCCACCCATCCTCCCCAATCCCTTTCCCTTTGGTAACTGTTAGTCCATTCTTGGGTTCTGTGAGTCTGCTGCTGTTTCGTTCCTTCAGTTTTTCCTTTGCTCTTATACCGGATGGTCTCTTGTGAACACCCTATTCAGGTCTTTCACCTAATTTTTATTTATTAATTCGAGGAGTTCTTTATTCTGGCTGTGAGCCTTTGTGGGCTATGTGCTCTGCATGTATTTCCTCCTGGTCTGTGGCTGTTTTCTCTCAGTGGTGTTGATTAATAAGCACAAGTTCTTAATGTTCATGAAGCCAGATTATTAGTCCTTCCCTTTACAGTTAGACATTGTATGTCCTGTTCAATAAATCTTTGCCTTACCTCAAAGTCATGGACGTATTCTCCTGTTATCTGCTAGACACTTTTAAAATTTCTACACATAGGTTTCTAATTCTCTTGGAGTTGATTTTTGTAAATTTGGAGGTAGGGGTGCAAGATCTAGTTTTTTTCACATATCTCTCTGCCCCAGAATCTGTTATTAAAATGACTGTCCTTTCCCACTGCACTGAGCAGTACCTTTTCCATAAATCAAGTGTCCATGTGTGATGAATCTGCTTCTGGACCCTCCAGTCTGTCCACTGAACAACACTGTATACTCCTAATGGCTAAGTCTTTTAATGCTTGATATCTGGAAGTGTCAGTCCCCTGGCTTTAGCAGCTAGTTTTTGCTCTTTACCTTCCCACAGAAATTGTAGGATTGTTACAGAAAACCGGAAAACCTGGACTGGATTGCTGATGGAAGAACCAAGTGACACTCGGAGGTCTTGGAGGGTGGAAATTTATTTTACACCAGCAGGCTCAGAGGAGAGTGATCTCCACAAAGGTCTGAGCCCTAAGTACAGCAGGGCCATGCCTTTTATACATTCACTACAAAGCTAAGGGGGCAGTCAGCACCCAGAAACTGTTGCAGTAGGAGCTATTAGGTCACTATAGGTGTATTCAGGATGCTAGTTATATTTTAATCTATTTCTGTAAAGGTCACCCGGATACCCTATTATAAACTAATGGGCTTTCATGACTATGATTAACAAGCTGTTCAATCCCACTGAGTCTGCTGGGGAGGAATACATTGTTTCAATCCCAAACACCCAAGCACCTTGTGATTCCTCTGTATTTCTGAAGCCTCAATAGAAACCCTGTTACCTTGGCTTTCTTGGCTTCCCACCCCACCTGCCAAGAGGGGGAGGGATTTGAGAACTTTCTGAGCATTTCCTCATCAGGAACCTCCTCAAAATCCCACTGGGTTTGAATTGTCCTTATTGCTAAGACACAGCTGCCCTTCAAAGAGACTCAAAGACCCCATTTGAGGAAGGTATGTGTGTGGCAGCTGAGGATGGGGAAAATGGTCACCGTAAAACTGCCCCTGCCCATGAGCCTCCCCAGGAAACATTTAGTGTGCCTGACATACAGCGAGCAGTCTGATGTGCGTTTCCTCGGGATCTTCTTCCTGAATGTACTGATATATATGCGTTGTAATTTGTTTGATATGATCATACCATAAACCCTGTTTTGCCACTTGCTTTTTTTCAACCACATGATAGTGTTGGCCTCTTTGTCACCTCCTTATTTATCCGACTGAGGTGCTTGGTACTCCAGCATGTGTACGTGCAGTCCTTGATTGAACCAGGTTGCTGCTGACAGATGTTCAGGTTGCTTCCAGCGTTTGCAGTTATGAGCAGTGCTGAGGAGAGCCTCATTGCACACTCGTGCCGGTACCTCTGCAGACTAAATCTCTAGAGGTGACGGTGCTGGGTCACAGGATAGAGATATTTGGAACATTGGTATTGCCACATTTGCATTTCCAGTAAGGTGGGGAAAGGAGATTAGCAGATTCCTAGGTAAGTACCTGCCCTGTCCTGTGTCTGCTTCTCTTGGGAGGGGACAGACTAAGACACCCAGATCGAATCTTCTTAAGGAGGAAGCAGCTTTGAGTTCTGCCAGATGTACTTAGCGAGCAAATGAGTCAGGCCCCAGGGCCGGTAGAGGGCTGGCCTCTGTGAAAATGGTTTAGACCAGAGGCTCCCAGTCTTTCTTGGTTCCTGGCACCCTTTGTGCCTCTAATTTTTTCAGGGTTCCCCCCAGCTAAAAGAAATACCTGACAGTTCTGTTTGCTAATAGTGAGTTACAGACATCTTAGTAAATATTTAGATCTTGTCAATTTAGTAGCCATTACAAAATAACAGTATACAAAATTGAAAAAAGAAATAATATTTTTACTTTATTTTTAATAACCATAATTACTTATTAGTGGGCTATGGTATGCCTGTTGAGCATCACACACCTTCTCAAACTTTGATATCAGATTGGATACCACCAACTTCATTTCCTGTTCCATGTTGATTTTTCACAACTAGCACTTGCTTATTATTACAATAACACCCAATCACTCAGTTTCACAAAGCTGTGACATCATCTGAAGGAAGGGCATGCAACATCACCCTGAGCCCATCAGCTACTACCTCCAGTTAGGAGTTTACTTGGTGCCAGACTTGAATTGGGCATTGCTGTATTTACCTCAAAAATGTAAAATAGCCATGCACCCCTGTGAGTCACTGCGGTGCTTTGGGCTGCCTTGGCACACAATTTGAGAACCACAGGGTCGGGCCTGTGTGGGGGCACAACCTGGGGTTGGGACTGGCCTTGAGTACAGGTGGCTCTCAGGATCTGGATGGTCTGAGTCCCCTGCCACAGCTGCTCGGTGTGGCAGTTCGTGGATGAATTATAGGAGAGGGATCCCTAGGCCCCAGCTTGAGTGAACTCGTATCTGTGGAATTTAGGGAAATTATCACAGGGCGATGATGCCAAGAAAACTAAAAGAGCAACAGAAGTTTTCTCAGTTTCATTTCTGGAAGCCATACTGTGGATGACTGTATCCTAGGATTTATATTTCTTATTACTCCAAACCACTACACTCAATTTCCCCTGCCCTGAGATTTGTTATGACTGAGGTTTCTTTTCTTAAGATTTAAGCTTTAAAGTGTATTTTAACTTAATGATTTTTTTAATGGCTTTTCTGGGTTCCTCTTGCAAAACTAACCAGTTTTTGCTTCTGCTTCTGTTGGTGATGTCTGGGCCCTTCTGTGGCACTAGTGGTCCTCAGTTTCCCTTGGAGTAGCCATCAGGCTCTCTTGCTTTTCGGGTATGTGTTCTCTGGAGAGAGCTGGGGGCAGCGGTTAGAAGGTTCCCCCACTTCAGAGGCCCTGGGATTGGCCCAGCCTCCATCCAGTCCTGTTCTAGATCCTCAGTTGCTACTGTAACTGCTGCAGTTACAAGTTCAGGCTCAGCAGCTGCTTTGTTGAGTGTCGGGGGAAGGTGCTGGGATTCCTCCCCATTTGTTCTCCAGTGTCCTTCCTCAAATATGCTGGTCAACAAAGAGGAGAAGAGGCCATCAGTGCCACTGGCCCTGTGATGAGAGACCAGTGGAATGCCCACCTTGTCCCATAAGTGCTGTGATAAATTAGAGTGTGTCTGTAGAGCAGTTTGGCCAGGTCACTTTCTCTCAGGTTCAAGAAGCCATCTCTGGATTCCCCCAGAGAGGGGCATGTTTCTTCTCGGTCCATGTTCGTTGAGCACTTTGGCAGTGCTATTTCTGACCCTGGCATTCAAGTCTTCTGAAGCTGTTACATTAGTTGATGGCTACTTGGAGCACAGCAAAGGTCAGACCCATCAGACTGAACCAGACAAGGAGACATTACCCTCACTGTGGAGCCAGAGGTGGAGGTGTGAGGGCTGGAGTCCGTGGGCCCAGCAGGCCCTCCTCTGGGCCTCCTGAGTGCCTGGGTCTTGTGCTTCGCCCTCCCTCCATCCTTCTCTGCTCAGCTCCTCATTCAGATGAACCTGTATTGAGTGGTTTTATGGGTTGGAAATAATGGATTTTAGAATAAAGATACTGACTCAAAAAATGACAGGGTTTCTGAACATGGATAGAGAGCATTGTCCCTGCAATTCTTTTTCCTAGGGCCCTTGAGTGACATTATCCTGTGGGCAGTGGAGGGACCTTGGATGCAGGGGTGCTGGCTCTTTGAACTGCCCAGCAGAAGTTTTCCTGGGCTTTCCTCACAGCTGGTGTTCACATGAGGGGCTCCTCTAGGGATGGTGTAGGGTCTCTAGGGAGCAAGACAAAGCCCTTGCGAGGCAGCTCTGGGGGGAAGGGTATACTCATACATGCATGCATATGCCTGTGTGGGTCCTTTCACTCCAGTGCTTTCTACTGTGGCAAGGATGGTAAATAAGTTACCAACCACTTGCCTGTCCTAAATGCTACACTCAAAGGTAAAAGAGATGAAAAAAATTAGTCAAAGCAGAATATAGTTTTGCCTAAAAATACTCTTAAGAGATATGTAATTAAAATGACAGATGGGAAATAGTCCCAAGATCCAAGGAATTCCTTGGCCTGGGCACAGCGGCACTTAAGGGGCTGAGGGTAGAAGTGCATCTGGGAGGCCTCTAGAGACCCCTCCTTGACAAACCACACCCTCCCCAGCTCTGTAGGTTGAAAGCCAGCAGGTCCAGAAGGAGCCTGCAGTAGGGTTAGGCAGACCCAGCAGGATAGGATGCAGCATGGGTCCTACAGGGGCCTTGAAGCCAGCCCTCTCCTCCTGCTGGGGTTTGGTCATGGTCATCATGCCTGGCCTGTTCGACTAGAGCCACGTGCCCTTGTGACAGAGGTGGCTTTTGCTTTTGGGCACATGAGGCCCAGCCCTCCTGTTGATCTCCTTCCCCCAGCATGCCTCCAACATGGTGATGCTTTGTGGTGACCCTGTGGTGGCTGTAGCCAGCATTCTGTCCCCTAGGATCACCCATGGATCTTGTCCTTCCACAGAACTACTTCCTCAGTCGAGCCCAGAGCCTGTGTGGCCCCGAGCGCAATGCTGTCCCTGACTCGCTGCGCTGGCTCTGCCACCCTCTGGGCCAGAAGTTTTTCATGGAGCGGAGCTGGTCAGTGAAGTCTGCTGCCAAGGAGAGCTTGTACTGTGCCCAGAGGAACCCAGGTGAGAACACCTTTGCAGCTGTTGGGAACTGGAGAAAGCCACGAGAGCCACCAATACTGCAGGGTGACCGTACTCCTGGTGGAGACATGGGTCATCTTGTCTTGCCTCCAAGTTGGGGAGGTCACGGGCCTGGTCAACAGCTAAGTGAGTCTGCAGCTGCCCCCTGACTCAAGGCCCATGGTCCTCACATCAGTCACTCTGTGTTCTCTGCCCTCGTTCTGGGTACTTTGAAAACACAAAGGATGCATGGAGTTGCTGTTCACCGGTTCCAGTCTCCTTGTCCCCCTGGAAGGCAGACAGATGTATATGGAGCAGTCAGGGAACAATAGGCAACAGGCAGTCATGGAGCGCTCAGAGTCGTGTCAAGGACAGGGCTTCAGGCCTCGGGAGGATGCTGGCTTGCTGTCCCTGGTGTTTGACAGTTATTGGATGTGACTTGCTCAGCTCTCAGACTTGAGCACCAGCGGCTTTCCACCTTCTGCGGACTTTTCCCTTCAACTTGGAATGCTGGGGAGTTAAGGCATGTTTTGCAGGTTCAGGTGTGTGTGCGTGCGTGCGTGTGTGTGTGTATGTGACAGTGTTGTGGTGGAGGTTTCGCTATCCTTTTTTTAAAAAAAACAGTAATTTATTGCTCAAGCTATGAATGGTGGGCAACACCAAAAAGGAAGGATAAAAGCATAAAGCAGTCCTAAATCTCCCAGCCTGTCCCTGCTGTCTGCTTTGTCTACATGTAGACTTGCCCTGGTTTTTTCAACTCTTGTGGGCTCTGGCTCTAGGTCTTGTCACCTAGAATGTGTTTATAAGTGTCCTGCCACCTCATCCTCATCAAATTGAGGCCCACATGTCTGCATGTGTGAGGGGGCAGAGGGTCTGGTGACAGCCTTCTTTAGGCCTGCCCTTGGGGGACTTGTCAGTGACAGCTATTGCAAGCACTGCCAAGCCTCTTGTTTAATCAGCTCAGCCAGACAGCTGCTGACCACGAGTCCCATGGATGCTCTGGGAAACAGGAGCAGGGTCTTCATGTGCTGTAAGACAGCAGCCCCACCGCCTTGTTCTCCTCAGCTGGCTGTCCTTCTGAGCCACACAGGGAAGAGGCAGGCAGCCTCTGATACTTGGGAGAGCTGTCCACCTTCCCATTTTCTGTTTTCTGACAAGGCTTCCGGCTACTACCTTATAGCTCCCAACCTTGAATGGAATACTGAGACAGTCTAAACCACACGCATCTGGGGGTGACCACTCTCTCCACCCCTGCCCCCATATTCTGACTGTTTAAAAAGGTGGTTCTGGAGTTTGGTTGAGAAGGGGGTTTGATACACAGAGGGAATAGCTGTTTCTTGGGTTCCTTTCCCCATCTGTTTTCTCTGTAAAGACAAAATGGGCTTATAAGTAAAACCCATTTAACCCTTGTCCTGGCCTTTCTCCTCTTGTTCAGCTGACCCTGTCGCCCAGGTCCACCAGGCCTTCTGCAAGAACCTGCTAGAGCGAGCTGTGGAGTCCTTGGTGAAACCTCAGGCCAAGAAGAAGGCTGGAGACCAGGAAGAAGAGAGCTGGTAACAAGCACCCTGCCTTGGGCCATCTGCCCAGGAAGCTCAGGGTGGCTGTGAGCCCAGCTCCCAGGAGAAAGCACACCCTAGTGTAGGGTCTTCAGGGCAATGAGTGATTCCTTTGAATTGACTTCCCAAATATAGCAGCCCCATGAGATCCCTGGCCTCTTTACCCTTAATCCCAAACTGAGTATGTCTTTTTTTTTCTCCCTTTGATTCATCCCTTCACCAAGTGGAGTCAGTTGCAGGTCAGAGATTTGATTAGATTGCTGTGCTTTCTTGGGTGGGGAAGGGTGGCCTGTTGAGGGGTTAAGAATTGGCATGAGGGAAGCTTGGCAGAAGGCAGACCCCTCTGGTCTGGACATCTCGGAGACCCAGACCTTTACTGATCATACTAGGCAATTTCTTTTTTGTTTTCTTATTATTATTCTACACAGTTATTGAGTTTTTCCTTCATGGATTAAGACCTGAGAGGCAGATAGGTGCCAAGGTGACTGTGTAAGGCCCAGGTCCTGACTGGAGTGCACCTGGGTAGGGAGGGGAGGGCAGTTCTGCCTGGGAGATCAGAAAACTTCTGGGAAGAGAGGACATTTGAACTGGGCCTTGAAGGGGAGGCGTCAGGTTTCTGATGAAAGAGAAAGGCTGGCGTGTGAGGACTAGCCTGGAGACATGGCGATTAAGCAGTGCAGGAGCAGCGCTCCGAGTGTGCCTGGCAAGGTAGGGAGAAGGGGCCAGAATGTCCACTGGGTCTTGGAGCTGGGGGCTGAACAGCCAGGCCACAAGCATGGTCCTTGTGTACATTTTCATGGACATAGGACCCTTTCATTTCTTTCTAGTGAATTCTCCAGTGCTCTGGAGAACCTGAAATTACTTAACTCTTTTGTGGATTCTGTGGGGATGGTGACCGCCCCCTTCTCCAGCAGCTCCGTGCTCAAGTCAGCCCTCGGTAAGCACCCTGCTGGGTGGCTCTCTAGGCCATGGCTTCTTAGTTCAGTCCTTCACAGCCGTTTGCCCGAGGGTTCCAGGGGTGGTTATGAGTGTGTACTCAAGATCTGCTCTGAATCTGAACTGTGTATCTATAGCCCTCATGTAGCTCCAAGCCCTGTTACCCTAAAATAGTCATTCTCCTTGAAGTGGAACAAAGGGAGTGAATGGCTTCCCTGGACCCTGCCTGGGGGTGGGCAGGTCAGGAACCTTCCCAAATGCCCAGCATGGACAGCAAGTGCTCTAGGCCGCAGGGGCTGCTAGGGACTCACCTTTTAAGGCACAGTGGCACCTGAGAATGCTCTTGGGTATGAGACTCTCATCTGGGTGTCAGTACTATTCTCCAGCTACCCGTTGCCTTGGGTGACACGCACAATCCACTGACTGAATTGGCACCAGGACAGTCTTTGCTTCTGCCCCTAAACTGTCATCACGGTGCTAGCACATCAGTTTCTGAGGCTGCCGGGGGAGGGTGTCGAGCTCCCTTCCGGCCGCTCTTCCTAGGGAGGGAAGGATCCCAGAAAAGCAGCCACTCCATCATGACTGCTGACCTCATGGCCTGTCTTTATTTCAGAGTTTGGAAAAGATTGTGCTCTTAGGCCTTTGTCTTACACGTCCATCCTACTGGCCTTGTGCAATCACTAGTGTCATTATTTTGCAGCTGAGAAAGCTGTGCCTCACAGAGGAAAAGCCTAAAAAGATTCTAACATGAGCCTGCAACTACAAATACTTGGGAAACCCCATTTTTCATGACTATAGGAAGTTAGGTTTTTCCACTTCTATTTAAAAATAACACTATAGGGAACATCTTCATTGAACTTTTTTTCTCTATTTAGGCTAGTTTCTTTGGGATAGGTGGCCAAAAACAGGATTACTAGATTAATTGGAGTGAACATTTCTAGGGCTCATGGTACAGATTGCCAAACAGTCTCCTAAAGGTTGTGGTGGTTGATGGTCCTTTGGGGCAACCTGAAGGCCCCGAGCCATTGCCAGAGGATACAGATGGCATGTGCCCCGTGGGAACTAGCTGCACCCAGCCGGCCTGAGCCACAGGTCTGGTTTCTGTGGTGCTGGGCTAATGTTCAGTGTTGTTCTCCCCTAGGTCCAGACATTGTCTGTCGGTGGTGGGCGTCTGCGATCACAATGGCCATCAGCTGGCTCCAGGGAGATGACTTGGCTGTGCGCACTCATTTTACCGAAGTAGAGCATGTCCCCAAGGCCCTGGAAGTGACAGAGTGCGTAAGCCTCCTTGGCCACTTTCTAGTTTCTCTAGGAGAATCCTAAACCTGGTGTGCCAGGGAATGCCAGGCTCACTTGTCTGGGTCAGAGGGAGGAAGCAAGTCTGGGCAGCCATCAGGGTGAGGTTCAGGCAGCTTAGGGGATACTTGCTAGATAGATAAAGCAAGAGGGAGGAAGAGGGCACCTGGGCAGCCGAGCTTGGCAAGCACACCTGTGTGTCATCCTAGCAGCACTGCTTCCCAGGCTCCTGGGCCTCATGTGGGGCCAGGTAGTGTGGTGGTGGCTGCTGGGCAGCACAGGGCTCATGAGACCCCAGCTCCCACTCGTGTGCCAGCAATCCACCCAGTTTCCTTTCAGCCACTGGGCACCCCCATCAGCCCTGTCACCAAAAGGGCCTTTACCTTTAGCCCAAAGCATAACTGGAGAGCCTGACCTTCCTTTTATGGGACTCAGGCCTGCTTCTTGGGGGCATTTGGTCCATAGTGATGGGCAAGCCTGCCTGCTGAAACCCTGACTGTCTCTAACTGGATCTGAGCATCCCTGCCATGTGCCACTCAAGAGATTGTAAAATACTCCAAGGCAGAAAGACTGCGCCAAGTCCTGTCCTCAGAGTCAAGGCCAAGGCACTTTCTGTAAAATGGACTCTTAACCAGGAGAGAGCTGAGAAAAGTGGGTCTAGGCACATTCCCTAAAGTAGATCTTATGCCCAGTCTCATTTAAGTGACCCTTATTATTATTATTATTTTTGGTATCCTTAATCTACAATTACATGGGGAACATTATGTTTACTAGACTCCCCCCTTCACCACGTTCCCTCCACAAACCCCATTACAGTCACTGTCCATCAGTGTAAGATGCTATAGAATCACTGCTTGTAAGTGACCCATTTTTAAGCACCCTCACAATGACCACCAGCCTTGTGTTAGCACTCCACCCCATGTGAGTTTTCTCCCAGCCAGCACTGAGGAAACCCAGGTAGACTGGGCGGGTAGATTGTCTAAAGTCACTTCACGTCGGAGCAGCAGAGCCCCAGCATGCAGCTTAAACCCTCAAGGCACTCCTGCCCCTGAATCCAGTCACTCCAAGGGTCCTGTGCTCTTTGGAGATGGTGATGGTGGGGGACCCCACCCCAGCCTTCCCTCCTCCCTGACCCTCATCTGCTTTATAAAAAGAAGTGATGTTTCTCCAGAGACTTGGCACCTGGCTTCTTGAGGAGTGGTGCCTTAGGAAGCAGGTGCAAATAATGGGCCAACACTTCGTGTCACCATGGGTAGCAGCAAATGGAACTGTGGCCATTTTGTAGATAAGGAAACAGGCACAAATTGTTTTATTGATCATCTTAGTGACAGTCCTGTGATTGAGCCTAGGTCTCCAATCCCTTCCTCTCAGCCACATGCCCTGCTCTGACGTCTCCTGTACACCTCCATGACTCCATCATCATTCAGTGAATACTTAACGGAGGGCCTACTTGGTGCCAGCTGCCTCTCAGGAGGTGGCAGTGAACAAGAGAGCAAGTTACAGCCGTAAGCAGACAGTGGTCCATCCTGCACTGGTGCCGTGTCCTGTGGGAGCTGTCGCCACTGCCTTGGCTGGGCCAGGGGTGGCTTCTAAGAAGCAGCCAGTGCATCTGTTCACTGGGAGGGCTCCTGGGCCAGAGGCAGACCTGCCCCTAAGAGCACAGTGTCTGGTGAGGGAGGGAGGCCCATAAGCCAAGAGTTGGTGTGAGGGCAGCAGAGTGGCTTCAGAAGGCAGGAGGCAGCCAGAGGAGGCTTGTAGGGACAGAAAGTTGCTGAAGCAGAAGGCAGACCACAGGCCCAGCAGGTGAACAAGTCTGTGGGAAGACTTGTGGGAAATGGTGAGAAAAGTATTCCAGGTAAAGGCCCCCCACATCAGCAGAGGCACAGGAGTAAGAGAGGGAAAGATGGGCTCCCGTTGCCTGGAGCTGGAGCAGAGGCAGGGCAGAGGCAGGCAGGAGACAGGCTCTGGTGAGGCTGAGGAGGGCCTTGCTTGGCCAGGGTTGACCCTGTAGCTCACTCACCCTCCACTCCACTCCCTTCCCCTCTCCAGCCATGCTGAGTCCTGGATATTCTCCATGTCTCTCTCCAGGCCTTTGAACATGCTGCTCTTCTCTGGAACCTTCCTCCCTTGTCCTCACAGCTTGCTTCTTTATAAGATACAATCCCCTTCCTATGGTTGACTTTCCTTCATGGTGCTTGTACTACCTGGCATTATATATTCTGTGTTTAATGCATTTGTAATCTGACTCCCTCGCTAGAAAGTAAGCGCCTGCAGCCAGGGACTTGGGTTCACTGCTGCATTGCCAGACTTGGGGATCTGTCAACATTCCTTGAATGAAGAAGGTGCTGTAGGGGTGGGGAGCCATTTCAGATCTGGAGCTGGGGACCTGGAAACATTACTGCAGCTTTTGACTTGACAGACCCATGTGTCATAGCAGTGTGGGGTGTGGCAGCCATTGGCTTGGGTTCTTCCTTGTGCTATCCAAGTGACACTGACCTACGTCACCTCTCTCTTGCTCAGGAGCCCCCTGGTGAAGGCTGTCCTCCACACATGCAAAGCTATGCATGCCTCGTTCTCTGGGAAGGCAGATGGGCAGCAGAGTTCCTTCTGCCACTGTGAGAGGGCCAGCAGCCACCTGTGGAACAGCCTCAACGTTAGCGGGGCCACCTGTGACCCCACCCTCAACCACGTGAGTGGGGCTTACCTGGCCCCTCGGGGAGGTGCTCAGATTTGGGGGGATAAGAACTCTGACCTGCCTTGCGCTTACCCAGCCTTTGGGGCTGTCTAGGACACAAACCAGGCAAACAGCCGCTTCCCCAAAACATAGCCTGTTGGCCCCATGCACTCCCTTCAGGCCAGGTGTGTTCCCTTGTACTTCTGCTGGGCTCCCTGAGTCCCAGATCCTGCTGGCCTTCAGCTGTCAGCTCTGGGTGAACCGCAGTTGGCCAGGGCTCCGCATTTGCTCCAGGCAGCTTGCACAGCTCCACAGGCCCAAGGAGGCCCCTACCCCTCACACAGACCCTGAACTGACTGACCACCCTGGCACCCCGAGGCTGACTGCACAGCTCCTTGCTGGCAGCTGTGGTGCATTGTAGTTGCATTGCATGTTCTGGTAGTACCCATGCAATGTTCCCACAGTGCATCACAGAGGCCTGCCTGGCCCTCGAGAGACTTCCCAGCCATGCCTTGTTAGAGGGCACTGCCATCACTGTTGGGTCACAAGGCACAGCCATCCTGGTAGAGGGGAGGGAAGAGCAGCTGAAAGTGAAGCATCGTCTGCTTGCGTGGAAGGAATGTGGCTTCATGCCAGAAAGGCAGGGATGAGGTATGTCTTGGAGGGTCAGACTCTGAGCCCCTCACTGGGGTTTGGTACCAGTGGCTAGGCTGGTACTTCTAGCTAGAGTCATCAGTGGCCCCTGACACTGGGTGAACACAGGACGGTCTGCCAGCCCTGCAGGACAGGCAGAGTGCAGAAAGGGCCCCAGGCCAAGGCCTGTGGGGGAGCTACATCTCACCTTGTGCCTTGTGCCTTTTCTCTGTTGGTCTCCCATAGCATGTGTCTTCGTAAAGAGCCAAACAGCCTTCAATGAGTTTGGGGATCGAGAGAGCTGCAGGCATCTTGGGGCTAGAATTCCTGGGTGGCAGTTGTGTGGGAGATTTGGCCTAGAAGGAGGCCCCATGGGACCTGGTATCCCTCAGAGGGCAGAATCTAGCCTCAGGCTGCTACCCCCACCCAGAAGTGCTGGCCAGTGCCCACCTCTTAGAAGTGCCAGACTTTATTTTGAGGTGGGAGATCTCATCTGTGTCCCCTTGAGGCTGTCAGCAGTCAGAAAACAGTGCGGGCAAGGGGCAGGGTCCAGGGTGGGGTCTGGAGCAGCACTGTGTCCCCTCCAGGTCCAGCGCCCTGGAGAAATGACAAATGGCCTGGGTAAGTCCATCTGAACCTGAGGGCCACATGTGGCCCATCTTGAAAAGAATTTGCCTTCTCACTCTCAGTGCTCCTGGTGGCAATGGACCAGGAGCCAGGCAGGCGCCCCAGCCTTGTGGGTGTCATGCAGACCACGTGGGGCCCACTCTCGTGCCACATCAAGGCCTATCAGCAGCTGGTATCAACCGAGTGCTTTGAGGGCTGGCATGGTGCAGCACATGGTGCTCTCATTTAACGCTCCCAATAGCTCCATTTGTGGCTGAGGAAACTGAGGCTCAGTAAGGTTCATTCCTGTGCCAGGGTTGTGTAGCTAGTTGGTAGCAAACCCTTAATTGATCTAGGTCAGTAGGTCTAAACCCCAGCATCCAGATGCTCTGCGGTTCTGCCTTCATGGGCTCCTGAATCCCCAACCCCAGAGGCCACTTGGGGTGGGCATTGGCTGCCTTCTGTTGAAGTGAGCTTCTCCTCCTGCTCCTCGCATCTGCTGGCTATGCTGCCACTTCAGGCTCTCTGATTCCTCTGGAGGGACAGGGCCATGGCACCTTTCGGGTATCTCAGCCTCCAGGCCAGCCATGTGGAACTCCCATGAGGTGGAGGGACCTGTGCCTCCCTTTCAGTTCCATGAGGATTTGATTCCTGCCCCTGCCATTTGTGTTCCCTATACACAAGTGTAGGCGCAGCTTCCCCACCTGCACACTAGAGAGAACAGATCTCCCACCTGGGGTCATAGAAAGGACTGAATGCTGTGAGTCTGAGTTCGTCCTTCGTCAGTTTTCTTGCTCCCTGGGGAGTGTTTTCTAGGCTGCCCCACCTGGGGTTCTCTGTTTCTTCCCAGAGCTGCCAACCACTGGGCTGGAGGGAGCTTGGTAGGTTCTGGGATCCCTGCCCCAGCAGTATGCCAGTCACCTATCCTGCCGTCTTGCTCACTCCACAGGTGGTCCAGCTGCTGACCTGTGACCTGCTTCTATCCCTGCGGACATCACTCTGGCAAAAGCAGGCAGGAGCCAGCCAGGCCCTGGGTGAGACCTACCATGCCTCAGGTGCTGAGCTGGCCGGCTTCCAGCGGGACCTAGGCAGCCTGCGCAGGCTGGCACACAGCTTCCGTCCAGCCTACCGCAAGGTGAGGCCCAGTGGCTGGTAGGGGAAGCAATTAGGTGTCCCAGAACCCAGCATGTCATCAGTCTAGGGTCATGGTGTTGGCCCTCTGAGTTTAGCCAGCTGACCTGTCAAGCACTGGGCCAGGTGCCATGTGTCTCTGGGTTCTGCTCATGTTGGTTGAACATCTGCCGTGTGCCCTGGTGTGTGGTGGTATGCAGATCACGTGGTCCACTGACAGGCCAGCAGGGATTGCACCTCACTGGATGTTGGGAGCAAGGACGGGCTCCTGTCTAAAGCCGCGTGGGAAGGACACAGAGAGCTACATCCAGCTTCCGTGACTGGCATCAGGGGGACAGTCTCCCTAGGACTGCCTTTAATTCTTTACCTGCCATTTGGTTCTTCTACCTGGCTCTCCCTTGGCAATGGCCACAGAATCTAAATCTCTGGGTCATCTGGGTTGACTGGACTTGGGTCATTTCCTTGTTTGTTTTATTATTATTGCCAATTAGAGTAACATAATATTTTTGCCTGAAATATTTTCCGAAAATCAAAGTGAGAAGGCCAGAAGGTCAGTATGTAGGGGAGGGCTGTGTTTGGAAGAAAGGGCAAAGACTGAGAGTGAGGCAACCCTCGCCTGGGGTGCCTGGGGCCCCCCGAGGGTCACATTATGGCCATGGTGTGCAGTGAGCCAGGACAGCACAGCAGACAAACACTCCTTATACCCACCCCCGCTGGGGGAAAAGAGGAAGTGTGCCCCCAGGCTGCTGGCCCTCTGGTCTGCCCAGGGTGCTGCTGGCGCAAAGGCCTCTTCTTGAAACACCATTTCCATCCTGCCCCTTCCCTGCTGACACCCTTCAGCAGGACTCAGGACCCTCCCCACAGCCTGGGATTAAGGTGTAGTAAGAGCTTTGAGATTCTGAGGAATCAAGAGACCCAGGCCTGGCTCCTTGACTCGTATTTACAGGAGAGTTGCAGACTTTTACCTGGAAACCCTCTGGCCTTGATCCCTTTCTGAAGAAACAAGTAGAAGGAAACAGGACCTAGACCCCCCAAAGCTCTGCCCAGCTGTCCCTCTCCCGGCTGCTGCCCCTGCCACTGGTCTCCTGTTTTCAAGCTGGAGGCCCCCCCTGAGGACTGGAATTTTCCCGCAGGCCACTTGTCTCCAATCCCAGAGGGTGTGTCACCAGTAGAGGAAAGCAGCCCTTTGCTTTTCCTTACTGGTGTCTCACTCCTGCCCCTGCCAGCTGGTCTGTGCTGTGCTCCCCTTCCAGGCCCCCGTCCCCTCCCCCATGGCTTCTGGCTTACTTTGGGCCTCAGAGAAAACAGCAGAGATTGCTCTTGAGGGAGAACAGGGCGGGATAGTGTGGAGAGAAGGGGAGTTATCAGGTGGCAGACACAACACCTACTGGGGCACAGACCCATGAGGGCCCCGGCTTGATTATGTGTTCCCCCGCACCTCCCCAGGTGTTCCTGCATGAAGCCACCGTGCGCCTGATGGCAGGGGCCAGCCCCACCCGCACCCACCAGCTATTGGAGCACAGCCTGCGCCGGCGCACTGCCCAGAACGCCAAGCATGGTGAGTCCCACCGTGCTGCAGCCTACGA
Source organism: Manis javanica (assembly GCF_040802235.1). Taxonomy (NCBI): domain Eukaryota; kingdom Metazoa; phylum Chordata; class Mammalia; order Pholidota; family Manidae; genus Manis; species Manis javanica. The sequence goes on from NC_133165.1 coordinate 112,714,818, forward strand.
TGTGGACCTTGCCAGGGCAGGGGAAGGGCTGGGGGAGCCAGCATCTGCAGCGTTCTCAGAAGTGGCTTGAGAATAAAAGAAGCCCAAGGCTTGATTAGGTGGGTTGCTGGGGTGGAGTCCTGAGGCGCTGTGGGGCAGGAGCTGGCGCAGAATCATGAGTTCCAGAGCCAGATGGCTGGGCTACATCTCAGCCCCACCACAGGGTAACAGCCTGTGACACCAGCCAGGTTCCTCTCGTCCTGCCCGTGAATGAGGCAGGGCTCTGGAACCCCCTCACTGGGCGAGTGTGAGGGTTCCTGAGCCCACATCCAGCCCTGGGAGCGGTATCTGTATCACAGCAGGTTCTCAGAGAGTGGTTACATGCGTCTCATGCCCACAGGAGAGGCGGACACCTGGCCTGGCCAGCGAGAGCGGGCCACTGCCATCCTGCTGGCCTGCCGCCACCTGCCCCTCTCCTTCCTCTCCTCCCCGGGGCAGCGGGCAGTGCTGCTGGCCGAGGCTGCCCGCACCCTGGAGAAGGTGGGCGACCGGCGCTCCTGCAACGACTGCCAGCAGATGATTGTCAAGCTGGGGGGCGGCACTGCCATCGCCACCTCCTGACTCCCAGGCTTTGCCTGTTTGGGTCCGCCACCTCCCCCTGTCTCTTCTCCCAGCCTCTCCCTCCTCCCTGCCTGTCTCTCAGCCTCTGTCCCTCCTCCCTGTCTCTCAGTTTCCCCCTCCTCCCTCTGGGAGCTGTGGGATGAACCTGAGCTATTTTGGGACCACCTCAGGCCATTGGTTCCCTGGGCAGAACCCCTTGAAGCTGCTGTGGATCGATGCCCATGGTCCAGGGCCCAGTGGGCCCAAGAGAGTAAGGGCTGGGCAGGCAAAATTTGGGGGGTCCCTCTGACTTGAAAGTAGCAGGGGGAGCTCCCAAGCTGCTCAGCCCCTGCCCCCAGCCCTCCCAAGATTCTCTTTCCTCTGAATGCCTCTCCTGCCTTCCCTGCTTTCCTGTTTTTTTTATCAAGCTTTCCCTCTGGGGGTCATAGGTCTCTGGGCACCAGAGTGCTTCACCCTTGTCACTGTGCCCAGCAGGCCCCCTCCCCCCTTTTATATGAATGTTTTTATATCAGTATGCTTGGGTTTGCCATGATGCAGGGCCAAGTGGCTGTGGCATCTTTATTTCTCTCCCTGGGTCTGTGTTCCCTCCCCTGTGCCTGACAAAGCCAGTTTTTTTGTTTTCTCTTTATTACACAGGACAGCCAGGGAAGGAGGGGTGCCCAGCCCTGGGGAGGCAGGGGGAGTTAGGGGGCAGGCCTGGAGGTGGATGAAATAATGTTGGCATTATTTTTGAATTTTTTAAAAAATAAATGATACCTTATTTAATTGTCCTTTCCTTCCCACTCCCCCAACCCACTGGGAAGTCAGCCTAAGCTCAGGGTAAGCCCAGGGAGCTGGGAGAGATGAAGTTACCCACTGGGGCCAGGGACCAGGGTCCTTCAGCAGGGGCTCTCAGTTCCCTCCACCCCAACTCCTACCTCCATAGTCTATTTTTATCCCTAATTCTTGACCTGAAAATAAGCTCGGGTGGCAGGGAATAGCCCCCAACCCCTTTCCAGGGTAGGCACAGTGTTGCTCAGGGTGGGCACTAGGAATGAGGCTTCCTTCCCTGATGAGTGTCTGGGAGAAAAAGCGGTCCCACTTTTCTGGTTCCCCTGCGACCATTTCTCCCAGTCTTCCAGAGCCTGAGGACTGCCTGCGACCCCAGAGCCCGCTGGGAGGCTAAGAGGGGTCTCCCTCCTCCCCTCCTTGTGCTTTTCACCCCCTCAGGCTGGCTGGGGCAGAGAGTAGGCAGGGGCCCCAGCACAGATTGCAGGGGAAGGGGGTTGGGAATGCAACAGCAGCAGCTCCCCTGAAGCCAGGTGCAGGCTGGAATGGGTCAACTTGGACCTTACCCACTTTCTTTCTCCCTGCCCCCTGCAGTACTCACTGTAATTTATGGCCCCTGCCCACTGGCTGAGCCAGCCCTTGTGTCATGTGTATATACTGTGCCTTGTTATTGTTTAGGGGTGGGAGGGGGTGGTTTTTCACTGAAAAGGGGGCTTCCTTGATATGGAGTCATTCACCGTATGCTGTTCAATAAACAGTTTGGTACCGCTCAGCACGAGGTACGTGAGGGTCTGTCATGTGACCGCCGTGGTGACTAGCCAGGTGGCTGCGTGGCTTGGCCTCCAGTGGGCCAGGTACCGAGGACAGCCCCTCCCTCTCTGCTGAGAGGCCCCAGGGAGGCTTTGTTCCAAGACGGGCTACGTGGCACACACTCCAGGACTGGGACAAGGCCTGGGATAAGAGGGCGGTTGGCAGTGTTGAGAGAGGTTCAGGGTCACTGTATGCAGGACATAGAGCTGGCTGTTGGGCTGACAGCAGCAGTTCTTTGAGGTTTGGGGTGCTAAGTCCTTCTGTGTTCACCACTCAGAGAAATCTCTCCCTTACAAGGTTGGCTGTCCCTTAGATTGCCCATCCTCCCTAGAGGCAGTGAGACTCACTGCCTACAAGTCACATCCAAGTCCAGCTCCTGAACTTCCCAGCTGGGTCACCTTGGACAGGTCGTCGCCTCAGCCTCCATTTCCATGTGTGCACAGTGGGGATGACAGTCTCTGCCTTTGACTAGGTCCCCATAGGCCTCTTGGCCAGTTTGAATGACACCATAAGCATAAAGTGCCAATTTATGGTAAGTGCCTTGTGAGGCTCATGAGGAGCAAGACCACTAGGAGAAGCAGGCCTGAGAGCCTGCTGGCCTCACGGAGAGGTGGGGCCGGGTGTGACGAGGAAATGAGCGTGGGGCTGCTGCGTATGGTCCATGACCTGGCCCACTGAGAGATAGGTGAGGCCCTTTAGCTCCCAGAGCCTCTCCCTCCAAAGGGCAGTTACAGCAGGCCACACAGCACCCCCAGAGCGAGAGCAGCAAGGAGGGCCTGCTGCAGCTGGTCCCTGTGCAGTTGCTACAATGACATTTCCAGTGGTAGACATGCCCATGGCCTCAGCCTGGCCCTGGCCCCTTGGGATGGAGAGCCAGGGCCCTTGCGACTGAGAATGAGCAGAGGTGCCCACCTCCTGGCACAGCCCAGCCAAGGCCTGCGTCACTAGGTGGGTGGTCGTGGGTGGCCAGTGTGCCCAGGATCCCTGATCCTTTTGTGAGTCTCAGCAGGCTCCATGACTCAGCACCCACTCTCCTCCCCCAGCTCTACACAGCTGCAGGATGGGCCCCGGGGCCACCCCACCCCCACCCTTGTTTGAGGGTGTGAGGGCTGCCTCCCATATAAGCCATGGGGAGCCTCGCTGCAGGCAGCACCATGGGCTCTGAGATATGGCCTGGGGTTACTGGACCTTGGTTTCCTCAAGTGCCACAAGGCAGCAAGGTGGACCCTTCTACAAATGAAGAATGGTGAAATTCGGGCCTCCAGGGCAGCCCTGCCAGCAGGAGGAAGGTCAGATGCCTGTACACTGGGAATAGGAATCCAGTCCTGCCAAAACACATGTTCATAACCTTCTCTCCTCCCCCAGACTGCCTGCTGCCTGCCATTTCACCATCAGATTCACAGTGTCAGCAGAATACATGAGTCCTACACTGGAGTCAGCTGGGTGACTGGCAAATTACTGAGGTCTCAAAACCTCAATCTCCTCATCTGTAAAGCCACATACCCATGGGGATTTTGTGAGGATTAAGTGAAAGAAACAGCAACAAATGGTTGCTATTGTTATTAAAACTGTATTATGTCTAGGGCAATTGGGAAGGAAACTGAGGCCCAACTAACTGGGTGGCTGTGTTGTGATTACACAATGAGGAGCACAACCCACCCCTCAATACCCCAGCAGTGCTTGGCACAGAGTAATACAATGCTTGCAGGCTACTAGCGATGCCCTGGGCCCCAGCCATATACCAGGAGCCTGCCCTGGAGTGCAGCTGGCAGTACCAAGCTTGTGGAGTACAGGTACCCCGATGGGGGCACTGCCAAGACTCCAGGCTCAGCATCCCATTCCCTTTTCCCCCAGAGCAGCTATTTGGAGGAGGCTCCCCCCTCCTAAGCACCAGCTGTCCTCTAGGCCCACTGCCCACATGCACTAGGGGGGTGGCTGAAGGCCAAACTAACCAAGTGGCCTGCAGGCCAGGGGCCGGCCCAGGGCCAGACCATGTCAGTGAGGATCAGCAAAGGTCCAGCTAACTCAAGCTGTACAGTGGGTGACTGGCCGGAGGGAACACCTCCATTTAGGAGCTAAGGTTCCTCCAGGGAGCCCCAGGCTCCCAAGAACCCTCTCCCCTGTGCCTGGTCCTCAGGACGGCTGGGGCTTAGCTGCTTCCTCCCCCATGGCTCCCATTGGTGTGGACATTAAGCCTGGCATTCAGCCCTGACCGCCCTTCCAGCCACTTGTCCCTGGCTCCCAGAACACTTGCCTGCCAGCCCTCAGGAGCAGTCCTCTGCTCTTGAATATGCTGCACCCTGTGTCCGGACTGCCGTCTGTCCAGTCAGTGACCAATGCCTCTGACATCACGCTTCTCAGAACAAAGCTGGGGCTCCTTTATTCTCCAGGGTGGGAGCCACAGAAAAGAATTTATTTACAGGAGGAACCTAGGACCCCAGCACAGAATCACCAGCTTTACCAGTGGACCCCATCTTATCCCTGCAGGCTCCAAGGCCCCAGTCCAGTTAGGAAAAGTTGAAGGGCGGGCCTTACGGCCAGCGCCCCTCCTGCCCGAGGCCTGGGTCCCAGGCCCTAACGATGGAAGCTCTCAGGCAGAGGAGGGCTCCCGCAGATGTGATGTTTCAGGAGAGCCGGCAGCCCCATCTTCACACGGTGACCTCGGCTTTGCTGTTAGTGCTCAGGTGGCGGGGTCCCCGCGCCGCGCTGCCATAAAGGCCTCGGGGCTGCGGGCTGAAGGCCTCGGACAGCTTCTCCACACTGAACTGGCTCCGGGTAGTGTGGCCGGGCCGCCGGGGCCCGGGGGAGGCCTGAGCCGCCAGGTGCCCGCGGGGGGCAGGCCGGGCCAGGCGGCCGGAGATCCAGGCCTTGTAGTGACCCGACGGGACGGGGCCGACGGGAGGCGCGTAGCCCGGCGGCGCCCAGGGGCAGGCGTCGAGCAGAGCAGGCAAGTCCTCATGGGCGCGCGCCGTCTGTGCAGGGAGCGTCAGCGGGCCGGGCTCGGTAGCTGGAAAACGCCTGTAGAAGTCCGGCGGGGAGGCCTCTGCCGGGGGACGGGGCGGGGCCTCAGCGCCGGCAGCACGGGGTGGGGAGGAGCGGAAACAGGCTGCGGGAGACGCGAGTTACCACCGCCCCCGCTCTGGGTGCGGCGGTGGGGTCCCAGCCAGGCGTGGAAGCTCGTTGCCTAAGGAGGCGGGCTACAGAAGCCGGCTGGATTGCGGGCCCTCAAGGCTGGGAACTTTGGAACCCCAGCTGGGGCTCCCCCCACTGCCTTGCAGTCTAGGAGCTTGGGTAGTGGGGGTGCAGTGGGCCCAGCGCTCTCCACACAAACCCGGCCACTCACCTGCTGCCTTGAGCGCCGCTGCCTTAAGGGTGGCGTACTTGGAGTAGTCGGGCTGCAATGTCATGCTGCTGCCGCCACCCTGCAGCCGGGGGCCGCGTGGGGGCCCCGGTGTCGCCGACCCCACGGCCACGTTGTTGGGGCGTTTCTTATCTGGAGCTGGGAGGGTAAGATGAGGCTCAGTCTGCTGACCAGAGGACACTGCCCCTGCACTACCACCTCTCCCCAGCTGCAGTTCATGAGAACTTGTGGGATGTCTATTTGGGCCAGACTGAGAGCAGAATCTGTCTTCATGGCAGTATCTCCGGTGTCTGGAACAGGGCCTGGCTCAGAATAGCACAAATAATAGCAGCCAGCCCTGGGTGGGTGCTAACCCAATGGATGGCTCACCACCACGCTCTGCTTCTTGTGGAGATGGAGGGAATGTTTGCGAATGAGATCCCGTAAAGGGCAGTAGAGGGTTGAGGGGATACTGTCAAGCCTGCCTCGTTGAAAGAGGCCAAGAGGGAGGCTCCAGCGTGGAGGAAAAGGCCCAATAGAGGCCACAGACCCAGGCCAGGCAGACCCCAAGGCACTGAGCTAGAGCCTAGAACCAAAGTCTGGGTCAGATCCGTGAATCTGGAGTCTTACATTGTCCCTGGGGCTGGAGGTTGCAGGACTCCTCAGAGGGTCCCTCTCCACAAAGGGGAGCTGACCGGCTTGCCCAGCGCCCCTTCACACACCTGCAGAGGCAGGCAGCTTGTTTCCCTTTGGGAAACAGTGAGCTCAGAGCCTCTTCTCCGCAGCATCCTCCCCTACTCCCAGGCCCGCGTCAGACAGAAGAGGCCCGTGCTGTAGATTAACAAATGCTGGCCCACCAGCCTACTCACCTGTGCTATTGGGGGAACCACGGGGGAGGCCATCACCCATTTGCACCTGGACACAGCTACCCAGAGGTGGGCCCAGAGGCGGAGGCAGTGGCTCCTGGGGGTCTGGCTGCTTCAGAAGTTCGGTCAGTGTCCTGTGGGGTAGAGTGGTAAGATGCAGCCCTCCCAGCTTCCTACTTCCCCACTAGCCAGGCGCTGGCCTAGCAAAGGCTGGCCCTGCCACCACTGTCTCACCGTTTCAGCCTCTCTGGACCTCCCTTCTCCCCTGTGATTGACACCATGTCTAGTTTCTCCCACCAGGCCTGACCTGAGGCCCCAACTTCCCAGAACAGGTCAGGAAATTCCAACAGAGTCACATGTAAAGAGGGCCACCTTGTTTTCCAAACGCTCCCTTTCTTCCCTTTCTTGGGGTCCACTCTCCTAGGCCCTCTGAGTTGAGCGTCCTCTCCCAACACCAGTCCTGTTAAGGTTATCAGACTTCTGGACTTTGCTTGTGCTGTTCCCTCTGCTAACAGTATCTTTTCCTCCATCTCCTGTAAAATTCTTACTCACTCTCCAGACCCCAACAGAGAATCCCTCCTCCAGGAAGCCTTCTTTATCTGCCTACCTAACTTGCCTTCTGAAGCAGGGGATTCTGCTTGGTCCTGGGACATAGCTGCCAACACAGACATGGAGGAGCCACGAGATCTCCCACTGGTTCAGCACCCAAGGCTGTGTGACCTTGGGCAGTGCCTCCCTGGGTACCAGGCCACCCAGCCCCCACCCAGCTGTGACAGCATCTGATGGAGCCTTCCCTGCAGACGGCCAGACCCAGCCTTCAGCCCAGCTGCCTCTGGCATCCCATCCAGAACCCATGATTTTCTCCTAGCTCTGTTTGACCCTTCTTCTGGTGCTGGGGCCTCAAATGGCTGCTTCTTGAGGAACACGTTGGAGGTAGGACACCTAGGATGAGTGTGGTACGGCTGCAATGTGGAGGGTCTGAAGACCTCTTAGTGCCTGTCTGAGCTGACCTTCAAATACTGCCCTCTCCTCAGCCACCTCGACTGTGATATCTCTGCACAAGCACCCACCAGCCAGCTGTCCAAAAAATCTGAGCACTTTTCTTGTCTCTGGGCCTTTGCACAAACTTTCTCCAGAGACAGACTTCAGCTCCCCTCCAAGCCCACTGCGAAGCCTTCCCAGGTCATCAGCCTCAACACAGCAGAATTAAGGGTGAGACCTGAGCAGAGGGCACACGCCCACATGTGAGCTCAAGTTGGGCTCCAGGTCTCCCCAGAAGAGAAAAGTGAGTCAGGGTACATGGGAGCCTGAAGCCTAGAGAGAGGAAGAGACTGACCAAGATCACCTGGCACATCAGGGGTGGCCAGCTCTTTCTGAAGCATCACCAACCTGCTTCCTGGCCCCTTCAGAGGAAGCACAGTCTAGGTGAACAGCTGGTATTTACTGTGGCTGCCCAGCCACCCCCCTATACCACCATGGCCCTCGGCTCCTTCTGCCCCACTCTCTCTGGTCAAGGATATGCCCTGTCCTCTCCCCCTTGGCCAGCATGAAGAATTCCAAGCTCAGGAGGCCCAGGCTCTGCCCCTCCACTGTCCAGGACCCAGGATGGGAGCCTCCACACCAGGGAGGCAGCATAGTAGCTGAGACCAGGGTTCTAGCCCTAGCTCTACCCTAGCAAGTGGGAGTTGGGGGGCTAAATGGTCTCGGGAATGTTGAGTACTGTGGAGTGCCAAGGAAGCCTTAACCCTGTGCCTCTGAAGTCTAGGAGGGAGCAACACCCACACCAGGCCCACCCAGTCAAGAGGCTTCTCTCTGTTGTCACTTCTAAATACCAGCTTGTCATGTGCCTCCTCAGCAGCCCACACCCAAGGGAGCCAGGACCTGGGTGAATGAGGAAGGCACTAGCTCCAGGACATAGGGGTGACTGTGGGAATGTGGATGTGAGTTCAAAGGTGAGGATACAGAATCCCGGAGTCCCTATCCCAGCTGAGGAGGGGAACCTGAGTCCTGCAGACTCCACTTTACACAAAGCTAAGAATTCAGCTAGTTCCTGTCCTGGTCTCAGCCACAAGGAATCTGTGTCCCCCACCTCAGGCCTCTTTCTACGGGGGAGAGGGAAGACCGCACGACCAATGACAACTGGCACTGACCCTCACCTTAGGGGTCACTGAATGGGGTGAATAGGGAAGATCTTCTGAAACCCCCGGAAAGGAAGGTCAGGCCTGAGTCACAGCTTTGGGGGAAGAGGGAGGGTAAAGTGGGGAGAGAAGCAGGAGGGAAGAGCCAGGAGAGCTACAGAGAATCCCCCTTCCTTCCCTGGGGGCCTAGGTGTCCCACAGGGCATCAGCCCACGTGTGACATCCCATGCTAGTGGGATGGGGCCCCAGGTTCCCTCCACTAGGTCAGGATCTTGTGCCCTCTGTCCTGGGCAACCAGCCCTCCCGCAGACTCCGCGGGAGGCGGGGCCGGGGGAGGGCAACCCAGAACCCAGCTCCCGCCTGAAGGTCACGGGGAGACAGGGCGGTATCAGCTGTCTCCCTCCGTGAAGTGGGGGCCGGGGAGGGACACAAACCTAGAGACAAAGAGGAAAAACCAGGGCGAGGGGCTGCTGAGAGGACCGGTTTGGAGAGGGGCGGGAAGGATGCAGGGTCGCCAGGGGGCGCCCACCGGGCAGGGAGGGCCGTCCAGGGCACGGCGAGGATCCCAGGCCACAGACCCTGGTCGTCGCGCTCACCTGGTCACTGCGCGCCGCGCGCGCGGGCTGTGCGCTCGCTCCAGGCCCAGGCGCGCCCCGATGCCGACCAGTACGAGTAGCGCGGCGACGCCGCACACCGCGTAGACGGCGGTGTGGCTGCGCTCGCGGCCGGGGTCCCGGGGCGCCGCGCGGTCGCGAGCACGCGCGGGCGGCCGGCCTGTTTGCACCCAGGCCGGCGTGTCGTAGTTGGAGCAACGGCTCTGGTCGAGGCGCCTCGGCCCGTCGTGGCAGCAGAAGCGATAGCCGCACGTGCCGCAGCAGAAGCTGTAGGCGCCCGAGCTGCAGTTGAAGGGCGGGTCCCACTGGCCCATCACGTCGTAGTAGCCACGGCAGCGGTCGCCCCCGGCTGGGGCCGCCGTGCTGGGCGCCGCGGGCTCCGGCGCCTCGGGGGCCCCCGCGTGGCCCGACGGCGGCCCCGCCAGCAGCAGTGCCAGCCCGAGCGCCAGCCGTAGCCCCCGCGGGCCGCGGCCGCCGCGCAGCCCCTGCTCCTCGGCCCGCTCCATCGGGCCCGCGCCTTCGGCTAGAGCGCTCGGCGCATGGCGGCGCGCCGCGGCCCCTCCCGCCCGCCTCCGGGCCGGTTCCCCCGCTCCGTCAGGGATCGCGCGGGCCCCGCCGAGGCGGCAGCCTCCTCCGAGGGCCGCGGACCCGCGGGGGCTGGGCCGGCGCTCCCGGGGCCGCACCTCCGGTGGGCGCGTCCTCTCCGCGGCGCACCTCGGACCCGCGCGCCGGCCGGTCAGCGCCCCGGGAGCCCTGCGGGCGGGGCGGCGGGTGCTCGCCTGCGCGCGGCCCCCGGCCTCTCCCCGGCCTGGCGGGCGCACGGGTCGCGGGCCCTAGCGGGGGCGGCGGCCGCCGGACACCGCTGCCCTCCCGCCGCCGGCTCCGCGCTGCCCGCTCTCTGGCTGCGGCTCGGGCTCCGCGCGGGCTCGGCGGGCGGGGGAGGGAGCGAGGGGAGGAGGGCGGGCGGCGGCGCCGGGGGAGGAGCGCGGCCGCCGCGAGGGAGGGGGGCGCGCGGAGCCGAACCCTTCCTCGGACCGGGCGCTCCGGGGGCCTCAGCGCGGCCCTCGGGACTGTTCCTCCGGCACGGAGCCCGCCGAGGGCGCGCCCGTCTGACAGGTGAGGGGACTGGGGGCACAGAGCCGCCCCGGGAGGGTCGCTGCCGGCCCCGCCGGCCCCCTTGCCCCCGCGCCGCCTTCCCGTCCTCTCCGTCAGTTCGGATTCAGACACAGGTGGGCCGCGCGGCAGGCCCTTCGCCTCCCCGCGCTACGGTTTTCCCGCCTCTCAACTGGGCCGGAAACGCCAGCAGAGCCGCGGCCGAGGGCCGGGGTTAGGTCTCCTCCGCGCCGTCTGGGACGCGCCGTTAACCGCGGGGCGCGCGCCCGGGTCCCAGAACCTCGTGGACGCCGGGCTGGGATCTTGGGGCGTCCCCACCACTAGACGCTGGGCCTGGCCTGGCCTGGTCGGCGCCCTCGCGGGGTCTCTCCGCCGCCCCAGGTGTGAGCGGAGGACATTGGACCAGCCTCCGCCTTGGAGGAGGAGGGCGGGGAAGGGACAGTTGGGGGACCCTCCGCCCGGCTCCCCCGCAGGACCCTTAGGCTTTTAATGAGCCACAGGAGCAGGGGGCCGGGACTGGTGCGGAACCCGGACCTTCCGCGGAGCGCAGCCCGGGGGTTTGAGAAGGTGGATTTAACTGGAGAATGTGACTGAGCGGCGGCGCCTTGCTTCCCTCCGCCTCAGATTCTCATTTTAAGATCAAAAACTCTTACTGGGAAGCAGATTCATAATCCGCCCCTTCCAGGAGTCAGGGGCACTGTGGTGCCTCCCACTATCCAGATGGGGACACCAGGAGGGTAAGGGCTGGGGGTACAGTTCACCCTGGTGCCCCCCCATGGCACAGGCCCCGCCATACCTGCTGAATGAATGAATGAATGAAATGACTCTAGTCTCTAGTTTTTGTAAGAGGAAGTTGGGTTGTTAAGGGTCCTTCCCGCTCGCCTTTGCGTGCTCTCTTCCCTCAGCGACCGGCATCAACTTATAAAAATGGAGGAGGTGGAGGGAGGAAGAGGGAGGATTTACATTTAAAGGAGGATCAAGTTCTTCTGTTGCTTAGATGAGGAGCTGACAGGCTAATTTCAGGTACTAGTGCGCTAAGACAGGAAGGGGGTGACCTCCCTGCAACGCCCTCTCTGCTCAGGCTGATTTCCTGTACCCAGACCAGAGAGAGCCTGCTCCTCACCCCTTCACCCACAGACAGGCTTCTGATCCAGCCCCGGAGACCCCACCCCACTAGAAGGCTTTATTACGATTTCAGATGAAAAGAAATGGATGATCAGAGGAATGAAAGGAAATTGCCTTAATCCCACTAGGGACAACTGATGATAAAATATGTCACACTTTACATGCTGTTTTGTAACTGGGTTTTACTTTACTCTTTGCTGTCAAACTTGCAATTAGTTATTCTGCTTAGAACTTTGTAGCTTTATTTTCTAGTGCATTCTTCCCTGCCTCCTTAGCGGGTATTCCACGAACTGCCTAGCTCTCCCCTAGGTTCCCAGGGCTCTGAGTGTGGCAGCTTCTCCCCATCTTCTCACCCTACTGCTGGGCACTATGCTTAAAGAGAGCTTGTCTCTGCTCCCTGGGGCTGTGGCCTCTTGCCAGGTAGGGTGATCCTGGGCCCACAGCAAGTCTCCCAATGCTCTCTCCTGAGTTACCTCCCTTCACTGAGCCCCTCTCTTGCCCCCACTATCCTGGCATTGGACAATGGGTGCTCTTTTCAGCCTCCATCCCACGTTGATACCCATCAGGTCCTGCATCTATATATTTTCATTTGTCCAGTGAAGGAGCTGGATTCCAGCCCCCCACCCCTACCCCGACACACACACCCAGGGACTGATATCCAACCTCCAGCTCCTTGCCACACCCAGGGATTCCTTCCCATCTCAGTCTGAATCAGTGGTCTGCCAGGAACCATAGAAGCCCACATCTGTCAGGTCTGTGCCAGGCATTTGTTGCCCTCTCTATATGAACACACAGCCTTGAGAGGGAGACAGCAGGGCAAGGCAAATGCAAAGACAGACCATGAGTGACAGGCTGAGCCTTGGGATCTGGCCATCCATTCAGCCAATACCACCCCCCTCCCCAGGTGCCCAGCCAAGTGCTGGACAAGAGAACCTAAAGCAAGAGCAGCCAAGCTGAGGGGTGACCCCTTTACCCAGGCTGCCCTCCCTGGTCCCTGGGGTCTTTCTGCATAGCAAGGCACCACAGCACCTGCCCTTTGTCTCCTCTGCCTGTCCCCCCCAAGTCTGTGTCACCAAAAATCATCCATTGATCCAGGCTTAAAATAATCCCTGGCATCTGCAGCAAGCCCCACGGGGCGGGCAAGAGGAGCTGTGTCTCTGCTCCTGAAGGGCACCCACCCCACCCCCAGCTCCAAGTGCTGGCAGCTGGAGTATGCGGGTGTCTGAGTGTGCACGCAAATGTGAACAAGAGTGTGCATGTCTGCACTGACCTGACCATGAGGGCCTTCCCTGCCCCAGGGGCATGTGCATGCAGTCAGTCAATGTGGCTGTCATGTTCTTGCTCACTCTTGAGCCCTCGCCTGGTGCCCAGCCCTGGCTGTTCAAGGCTTAGCGGCCTGAGAGATCATTAGGGAAGGACTGTTCTGGGCCTGAGTGTCCCCATTTTAGTTGGGCACTGCCCAGCCCTGGGCCAGGGATTTGGGATTTTCTAGAGAGAAACCCAAGACCCAGAGGGGAAATGACTTGCCGTGACTGGCACACAGCCAGGAAAGGCCTGGGTCTGGCCTGGAACTTGCACTGTAAGCCCCAAACCTACCTTCTGGCCAGTTTGGTACAAACAGAGAGCAGCTGGAGGACCCCTGCCAGAGCCCAGCAAAGTGTCCCTACGCCTTGTCCACACATCCAGTGCTTGAGTGATGCCCGATTTGCCCTGACTACTGCATGAGCCCCTGGGTCTTCTCTCTTTCTGGAATACCTTTGCAGCCCCTCTCACCGAGAGCACCTATTTATTTTTAATTCTGGAGCCAGACTAAAGTGGTTTGGAATTTCTGCATTAATTGGACCATTCAACCTTTCTACTCCTCAGTTTTCTCATCTGCAAGATGAGCTGCTAGCACCTCTTTGGCAGGGCTGCAGGGAGAAGCCAATGGGCCCTGGACTGAGAAACACCCAGGTACAGGTGCATGCAGCCTTGTAAGAGTCCCCACCACTGCCGAGCTGAGATGGTGACTGCCACAGTGGGTACCATCCACAAGGCTCAAAGACCTCATTCCCAGGCCCATTTGTTCCCATTTCCTCCATGATGGAGGGTCACCCAAGGAGCAGAGATTCTAGGGGACTATGTGCTCCCTGCTAGCGCAGATGCCAGTGCTGCTACTCGAAGGGGGTCTGAAGGGGAGGGCCCGCGGCTCCTTTGTCTTTCTTGAGAGGCAGCTCGTGACTCAGGCTCCAGCTGCCTGTGCGAGGGAGGGGGCACCGGGGCTGAGGTCGTGAGGGAGCGGCGGCATCGGGGGCTGGGAGCTAGGGCTCAGCCTCGTGTTCCAGTTCCCCATGCACCCTCCCCGACTTTCCCGTCCCTTGCCTCGGGGAGTCTCGCCCCAGACGTTACAGTTAATTCCTCCGCCTGGATTACCACCCAGTAGTTTCCCTGTGGACCCTCCAAAGGCACCAGGGAAAGTGCAGATCCGGAGCCGGCCGCCAAGTCCGTAGCGCAGGGGCAGCCTCAGAGAGGAGAGGGCTCTGCGGGGGAGAGAGCCCCGCCGGCCTGCCAATTCTTGGGACACGACTCTGAGGTCAGCCCAGAGCCTACTGCGAGCCCCCCCGCCCCACACCTCGTCCCAAAGTCGGGCCTCCCCTGGCGCCGGACCCCTGTAAGGACGGGAACGGGCGTGAGCGCGAAGATACAGGTTTGCGGAGCGCACCGCTGGCCGTGGTCCCGCCGCTCAGCTGGGTCAGCCTTTTTCCACGCCCCTCGGCCTTGAACCCGCCCTTCCAGGTGCCTCTGGCCCCGCCCCTTTCCTTGGGGCCCCTCCTCCCATCCTCCCTCCAAGGCCCCTCCCTCGGCCGAGCCTCTCGCCTGGCCCCACCCGCACCGTTCCGCAGCCCTGACCCTGGCGGCAGGCAGTCAAGGTGCCACCCGTTCGCTGACTACAGGCGCCGCGGAGGCAGACTTTCGCCTCCCCCGAGGTACCGTCCTGGATGCGGGCAGAACGCCCGGGGCTAGACCCCAGAATCTCTGCAGCTCGAGGGAGTGAGGAGATGCTCAAAGGCCTTCTGAGTTGGTAGCGTTTCTCAGACAGCTTCCTCGCCTTGCAGAGTCCTGGGAGGGAGCATGGGCCGCGAACACGCGCATCGAAGGCCTCCTGGCTCCTCCCCCACTCTCCGCGCGACCCTAGGCAGTTGTCGTACCCCACCCCGCCCCCGCGGTCGGGGCCAGGGAGCTGGGGAGCCGGCAAGAATTGGAGACAAGTCAGAGTTCAGCTCTGGGTGAAGAATTCGGCCTGAGCCACCCACAGCAGAGCATCCGGGAGTGAGCTCCCCTCCGTGCCCAGAGGAGTGCCAGAGGGGTGTGGTGGATCTCAGAGGGGACAGGGAAGGGTGGGACTCCAAGTGGTGGGATGGAGGAACACCTGGGTTCCCTGAGGGTTTTGCCCCTTTGTGCCATGGGGCAGGCATGGGCACAGGGAAAGTTCTGACACAGCCTCACCTGGTACTCAGAGGCCATGGTGCCCAACTCTCCAGCTCCTTAACTGTCCCCTGCTTCTTGAGCATCCTGCTCCGTCTCCTCTGCATCTTTGCACAGGGTCCCCCAGGAATGCTCTTTCAAAGCTTCCTTCTAGCAGGAAAACTAGGCAGGACTCAGGGCATACCCCCTCCTCTCCAAGGCACCCCCTCTGTGCTGGAGTGGTCACCGCCCTGCTCGGAGCATTCCCTGGCCCTGGCATGGGTCACCCTGTCCTGTCACTGTGTTCTGTCTCTCCTGACGAATTAAGACCTACTGGCGAGGCTGACCTCCCAGCACCACCCAGAGAGGCCCTGGTATAGATTCGGCGCATCCAGGATCTAGTGTGACGGATGGGGCTATACATGGATGAGTGAGATGAGAGCCTAGGACCAGTTCACTTCCTGGGGGATTTCTGAGGGTTGGGGACTCTGGCCAGGAAATGTCTGCGTCCCACGAAGGAGGTGCAGCCACTCCTGGACCCTACTGGCCACATGACCTTTTAATCTCCGACAGCTGGTTGGCCCACAGGTTCCAATTTTAAGATAGGGAGACAGGCCCAGAAAATGCTACCAGTTCTCTAAAGGCAAGGACTGTGTAGGGCCATCCTTGCTGAGAGAGGAGGAGAAGAGGGGTGGGTCCTTCCTCCCGGACCTCACCAGCTGGGTCTCCCCACCCCCACCCTGAGAGTGGAGCCCGAGGCTGCCCAGCAGGAAGTGAAATGTGCCTGCCGGAAGCCCCAGGAGGAACTGAGACTTCAGCCAGCCCCACCCCCACCTGCCAGGGCCCAGGGGACCTCGGGGAAACCAAACCCTCCTTCAGGAAAAACTGGCCAGAAACACAGTCTAGGAGGAGGGGGGCTGCTTGCCTCTGTTCCCACCCCAACAAGCAGTTCTTCCAAGTGTATCTTGGATCCCTCTTACTGCAAAAACAGACCAGCTTGGGAGGGAAATCTGAGTAATGATGAAAACAAGGAGCAAAGCCTGGATCAATCCCTGGAGCCGGCTTGGCCACTCCCAAGGTGGCACCTGGGCCAGTGACCGCTGCCCTTTGCACTGGGCAAGGGCAGGAGCCTGGGTCCAGCCCAGCACCACCACTGCTTAACTGTGTCTTGGGCCAGATTCCTTCACCATTGTGGGCCTCTCTTTTCCTGTTTGTGAAATGGCCATATAATCCCTGCTCAGGGACACGAACTAGTCTAGATTTCCAAGAATGCAATTCAACTAACTGGGGCCTTGATAAGGGACAGGCCTTTGGTTGCAATGGCTCCTTCGCAGGCAAAGATTTATGTCAAGGAGATGCTCCTGCCTCAGTTACAATAGTAAAGACCAAAAATAACCAAATGCCCAAGTGGAAAATTTTACAAATGTTAAAAATCTTGTTTGCAAAGTGTTCAACACAAGAGAAAACTCACCAAATATGACAGTCAAGATATAACTTTCTAAGTATAGAATGACTGCAATGATGTCAGAGAAGCCACCACTCGGTCCTGGTGGTGTTGGATTATGGGCCATTTCTCCATAGACTCCACCCTGGATGATTGTCCTGAACTTTCAAAAAATACCTATAAAACGTGTATCATGATTTTTTTTAATAAAAAATCTTTTATAAAAGCAAATACAAACACCCATGCCCCTCGTCCAGCTGCTGTCATAAAGATCAAAGGCAGTAACCTCGTGAAGGATCCTTAGAGAATGTACAGGACAGAGGGCCAGAGAGTGGGGGCCCCTAGGAGGTGAGGTCCTTTTCCAGGGGTTGGGGGAGACTGGCCCCTCCTTGCCTGCCTCTCCCCCAACTCTGTAAATAAAAGGAACTTTCCTTCTATTATTTGCTGGGTGGCAATGATGCCATGTCTTCTTCCTCTCTAGGCCTCAGTTTCCTCATCTGTAAAATGGGGCAGGGGCAGGATTCTCTGTTTCCTTGCTGTCTTTCTTTTCTGAGGATCGCAGGCCAAGAGGACTCTGCATACAACCTTCATTTTTCAGAAAAGGAAACTAAGGCCAGAGGAAAATTGCACATCAGTCAGGGGCTTAGCGGGTACACAGCACTGCCAGAGGTTTGCATGTCTGGGCCCAGAGAAGTTTTGCCCACTTGTTTTATCTCTAGGTCCCAGCCCCTGACTGTGGTAGGCAAAGGTGGTTGGGAGAGAGGGGTGGCTGGGAAAAGCTCAGACTCCCCCAAGCCTGACGTGGAGGGGAGTAGCTGGCGGTGCCCATTCTGGGTTTGCTCCTAACCCTCTGCCTACTGCCTGCCACCTGACCTCATCCAAGCCACTTGGCTGCCTAGGGGGAGGGGCTCTGAGATGGGTTCAGGGAGGGAGTGGCTAGGAAGAGGCTTAGAAGTGAGTATCTATGTGCTGGGAGCTCCAAATTCTATTGGCTAATGACTGCTTTCTGAGCTGGGAAAGGGGTAGGCAGGAAGGGCAGGTGTCTGCTGCTGGGTAGAAAGCATCTGATGCATGGAACATGGCCAAGGTCTACAGTGAGACAAAATGATACCCAGAACCCCATCTTCTGACTCCCAGTCCAGTGTTCTGGCCAAGAGTGCCAAGCTGTGACAAAGTCCAAGGATGCTGTTCAGGGCAGAGTCCAGGTCAGGAGGTTCTGACCATTGTAGGAGGGCTGGCAGAAGAGACAGCAGCTGACTGAGTGCACAGTACTGGAAGAGATGGGGGCTCAGCCCCAGACCCCAGAGCAAGGGCCCTTGCTGTCAGAGGAGCAGTTCCCCTGGAATAGTGGGTGAGCCCAGGGGCTGGCACAGAATGGTCAAGTGACCCCAGCAATTGTGGCTCAGTGCTTGGAGAGGGCAGGCCGCAGAGAGAAGGGAGCTCAACGGACAGGTCCAGATTCAAAGTTACAGGCCTGTCCTGGCCTCTGAATGAAGGAGCCTCCTGCAGGTCCTGGGCCCTGCCCTGTGTGTGTCTAATTGTGCCTTGGAGCAGCTGAGGCCCCAGGTGGTCTCTGAGGAAGATGCCCATCAGTGTGCCTTCAGCGTGAGTTTGCAGTCCAGCCCCAGAGGCTGCAGACTTCCTCCCAAGTGCAAGCCTGGGCTCTGGAAGCTGCCACCAGGGTGACTATGGCATTGGATTGGGCCAGGCTCAGGGTTCACCCTAGGGTGCAGATATCTGCACAATCCAGACTATTTCTTAAAATTATCTTGTACTAAATCCTGAAGCAAACCAGTTAATTGGTTATTCATTGCTGTCATTTGCATCAGTTTAAAAGCAGGACAGCTCTGAGAGCAAGTATTAAAAGAAATACAACACCCAGCCACAAACCAAGCATCCTCCCACTTGATCCCTCTACTAGATTCATTCTGGCTCTGGTGGCTTCCCCATGCTTAAAGAAGAACCTCCTACTCAGAGTGCCCCAACCACTCAAACTCACAGCAACTCTGCCACAGTCTTCAACGGCTGCCAAAGATGGTATAGTTTTAAGCCAAATGCAAACATGCCAATGACACCATACTGTCTGAACCCTTTGGTCTGCAGTCTGTTGTTCTGCAGGGTTATTAGCTGGGGAGCAGCCGGGCTCCCAAGAAAGGGGCAGGTGGGTACCCGGTGAAGAGCTGAATTCAACCTCCAAGCCCCTGGCTGAAGGCCCACAGGGAGGGCAGGGTCTGCCTCTGTCTCCCCTCCGTTGCTACTGTTGCTCAGGGCCAGCCGTCTTGGTGGTTACCAGCTCAGTGGAGCCCAGCTCTGTAGCTGGCACAGGGACGCTGTGGGCAGGTGGGGTGATGGCTGGGTCTTCTCTGGGTGGAGGCCAGATGGGAGCTGTGGCATCAAACGATCCAGAAGAGAGAAGGACGACATTGTCCAGGGGCTCTGGTGGGGGGAATGCAGGGTCAGGATTGGGCCACAGTCTTCCCCCACCCCTGTTCTGGAAGCCTCCTGGAGGGACTGAGAGGTAGGTGATGAAGCCCCACTGCAGGGTTGGGGACGGGTGGCACCCGATTGGCCCTCGGGGCAGGAAGTGCTGAGAGAGCTGGCAAAGTGAGACTGCGACAGAAGGGAGAGAAGGGCGGGAGCTAGTCTGGCTGTCCCCGGGGACCCTCCAGGCCCAGCTCCCCAGCTGGTGTCTTCCTCAGAAGTCTGGGAGGCTAGAGCTGTGTCCCTCGCTTGGCCTGGGGTCTGAGTGGGACTATGCCTCCTGCTCCGACGGAGATGCTCGGAGCAAGCTCCGTCCCTCTGTCTGCAGCACCCTTGGAGCGCCGCCCCTTTCACTCTGCCCCTAACCCTGGGCGGGCACGGCGCAACCCTCCCAGCGGCGGCGCCCTCGGTTCCCCAGGCGGACTCACCGTCCTGGCCTCTGACCGCCGCCTCAGGGGCGGCCGCCCCGCGGAGCCGCCGCCTTCGCCAGCGCCAGCTCAGCAGGCACACCAGGACCAGGGCCAGCGCCAGGCCCAGCAGCGCGGGGGCGCCGAAGAGCAGCGCGGGCAGCGGCAGCGCAGCCTCCGCCTCGGCCGCGGCGCCCGCGCCCACCGACTCCTGCGGCTGCAGCGCCGTCCCGGGCACCAGGCTGCTCGCCCCGGCTGCTGGCGGAGGGGACGGGGAGGGAGGACGGGGGGCGGAGGGGACGGGCGGCCGGGGAGGTGGGGAGCCGGAGGGAGGCGAGGCTGGGCCGGGGAGGGGAGGGACGGCCGGGGGAGGGACAGGGGGTGGGGGAGAGAGGGGACCGTGAGGGCCGCGTGTGATCGCTGGTCCCCCTGCAGCCCCTGCCCGGCGCCCCTACCCCCTCCCGGGATTTTCGGGCCGGGACGACCTCCTCGGCTGGAGCCTCCTCCCGTCCGCGCGCCCGGGGCCCCGTGCCTCAGCGGTCAGAGCGGCTCCACTCTTACCCGGTCCGGGCTCGGGCGTCCGGAGGAGCCGGCAGGCCACGCAGTTGCGGACCAGCGGGTCGAAGCACTCTGCCTGGACGCACTGCGTGGGGGCCGGCCCGTCCCTGCCCCTCCGGCTCCTCGCCGCCCGCCCCATGCTGCCAGGGCCGCACACCCAGCTGGGACTGAGACCGGCCTCCCCGCCGGAGGAGGAGACCTGGGGGAGGGGGGGGCACCGCCCACGGCGCCCCGCCCCGCCGCCCGCTGGGTGGGACCACTCTCCGCCGGAGCCCCAGGAACAGCACCCAGACCTTCTCTTTCTATCTGCGGTTCCTCCATTCAACCACTCAACCATCCCGCCGGCGCCTCCCCGGCAGGCCCCTGCTGGGCCCTGGGACGGGGCTGTGGCTCAGGCCAGGCCTGCTCTTGGCAGCAGAGGATGGGCCCCCCGGGGCAGGGCACAGACGTCTGGGGGCCTTCTCTGTCCTGTCCCCAAGGCCAGCCCAAAGGCCCAGGTGATCCCCGCCAGCGCTCCCCTCCTCTGGGAGCCATTCTGCCTTCCCAGGCAGTTCTGGTTCAGGTCATCAAACACTTGAGCGCCGCGCTGTACCCGCCCCCGAGGGATGGCGGCGCTGGTGGTGGTGGTGGTGACAGGACTGGGGAAACGCCTCGTAGCAGGTCATCACCGCAGAGGGTCAGGAAGGCTTTGTGGAGGCGGTGATGAGCGGGCGTTTGCCAGATGGAGGGAGGCCTAGAGAGCATGCTGGTGAGGTTGGAGGCAGTGTGAAGAAAGGCCTTTGGCCCAAATAGGAAGGTCAGGGAGTACTGGGACCAGAGGGCTGGGCTGGGGCCTTGACAGAGGAGTAAGGAGCTTGGACTCTGGCCCAAAAGCACTGCGGAGCCACGTAGGGCTTAAGCAGGGAGTGTCACAGTCTGATCGTCAGGAGAAACCTCTGGCCAGAGTGGACAGCACAGGCAGGATGGGCGAGCACAGGCGACGGTCCACAGACAGCCCAGTTTCCAGATCTTAAGCAGACTCGGATCAACAGATGTGGTCCCTCAATTCCAAGATCCGTTAGGCAGCCCGCAAAGGGGGCCATGTGACCTGGCCTGCTTGCCTCTACATCTAAAGGAGGCCCCTCCTGTCTCCTCCCCAGTGTGAGGCTCACTCACCTCTCAGCCGAGTCTCTCTCTCTCTCTCTCTCTCTCTCTCTCTCTCTCTCTCTCTCTCTCTCACACACACACACACACACACACACGTGGGGGCAGGGGCCGGCAGAGGGCCTCAGCATGGAACACAGGCTTAGGGCCTCAAGGTGGGCCCTACCAGACCCCTAAGCACTCAGTGCTGGGGTTGGGAGGGATACAGAGGCAGGTGTGACTGTCCAGGAGACAGGGAGGGGACTTGGGGACAGGTGCAATGGGGCAGGAGGGATTGGAGGTGACAGGGGAAGCCTGCTCTGGGGACAGGCAAGGCTACTGCCTCTGGGGATGCCGTGGAGGGATGGACGGACCTGAGACTGCAGCTGGGGGCACAGGCTCAGCGCAGTGACGAGCCCTGGGAGGTGTGGGAAGGCCGTGCTCTGGAAGGGCCCCTCTGGCTTCCGCTGGGAGGCTGGACAGGGAGGGCGGAGCAGCAAGGAGGCTGGCACTGTGTCCAGGGCGGGGGAACCATCTAGCAGTTGTTTAGGAGGGAAGAGTGATGTGACAGAGTGAGGTAGCAGGGGTGGTCCCTAGGTTTCTGGCCCCCACTTTGGCGTCCTGGCCCACTGTCTCTCCATCCCCTGCCCATGGGCCAGCAACTCTGTGGCAGGAAGGTGTAGGCGGTGGGACAGCTGCAAGGGAGAAGTGGGTCTGGGGTGGTGGGTGTGGGTGTGTAGTGAGGGGGTGGGGAGCCCGGAGCACAGCAGGGACGGCCCTCTGGTAGGGAGATGGTGGGCAAGGCTGGAAGCCCTGCCACAGCCCCCACCCTCAGCACTATCTGGGCTGTGGTCCCCTGTCCCCAGCAGGACTGCAGGGGCCTTTCTACACACCAGGCACCTCATTTAACCATCATGCCAGACATTCGGGCAGAACAGGCTGAGGTTTGTGGGAACCGGGAGCGGGGAACCTGGCCCTGGGAGACAGTGGGCCAGTGGGGCTGGGGCTGGGGTCATTTACATGAGCCACCTGTGCACAGGCACAAGGCCGCTGTCTCACTGTGGCTGCTCTGACTGGCAGAGAACAGACGAGGTGGCCCTCAGGGCCCCAAGCCAGAGGGAGAGAAGTCTGGTCTGCCAGGCCCGCACCTCAGCGCGGGCAGCCTTGAGGCAGAAGCAGAATCACTCATTTGACGCGGGTGTTCACGGGGTGCGTCCATGAGCCTGCAAGGGGCAGGTCCCATGGCAACAGCGAAATGCCTGGGGGAGCCAGGCAAGTGCCTGACCCTGACAAACCTTTTCACTCGTGCCTCCTAACCGACATGTCTGCGTGGACGGCTCAGCAGTTAGGAAGAGGGTTCCCCACCAGTCCGCGGTGATGAATGTGAGGCTGGTCTCCAATGCCTGTTATGTTTCTGGCATAGCTTTTGTCGTTGACATTACTTAACTAGGAGATGTGACCAAGAGAGAGGACTTAAAAGTTTCTAAAATCAATGTGGTTCTTGTTAATTTTTAAGTAATTTGCTATCACCACGTCAATGTGTTCCTGAGTAAAAAATAAGGGACTTTGTCGCTGAAAACCTCTTCTAATTGAATCTCTTACTGCTCTCAAGTTTTTATTCACTGATGAATTTTTTTAATGGTGATTTTCCCTTTAAAAAGGGAAAAGGGTCTCCCTTGATCTTTGTTCCCAAATTTCCCCCAAAACACCCTCCCAGTGGCTCTGACACAGGCGCTATTACGATGTCCATTTTTCAGATGGGGAGACAGGGTCTCTGAGGGGCAAAGGGATGACCCAGCACATACTTGGGACCTGGATGGGGTCTGTGTCCAGCCAGCTGTGAAGCATGGCCTGTGCCCGTCATGCCTTGGCGACAGGGTGGGGAAGTGAGGAAACCCTACCTGCTGGACAAGCTCAGTGCGGGGGCGCTGTCCCCAGGGGCAGAGGGGCCCAGCCCCCAGATCTGGATGTGAAAGTGCTCTGGGACCTGGGATGCACACTGCACTTAAAAGTCAGTGTTATTTGTCATTCTGCGAGTAATACCTGAACACATTCTCGTCAAAAAACCCTCGAACAATACAGAAGTCTCTGAGTAAAAAGGGGCATTTCCCTGCCGTCCCCAGGGGGAAGCTGTCTCACTTTGGACTCTTTCATCCCAATCTGGTTTTGCGCCTTTAAATCCTCATGTGTGGGTACCGGAGCATAAAGGGGCCACATGGTGTGGGGTGCTCTGCTGGCCTCCCTGACCCCTCATGATCTGTCAGCGCTCCATCTCACTCGGTCACAGTGGACTGGATTCCCTAAACCGGACTTTCTCATGTTTTTAGCTCTGACAAACAGGACACTGCCAGGAAGCCCCCCTGGGGTGCACTGAGATAAACCTGCCGTTGGGGGAGAGCAGGAAGGATGCGATGTTGGGCCCCTGGATGCTGGGAGGGGGCAGGAGAGGCAAAGGGATCGACACAAAGTCCTGGTGAGGCCGGAGGGCAGCCCCCACCACGGCCCCTCTCCCCTTGAACCCAGGCTGTGCAAGGGCAGGTCCCCCTGTGATGAAGCAGTTAGAGAATCTGTGCCCAGGTCTTCACAGGCCCAAGCTGCTTCTCCTTAAGTCTCCATTCTCCACACACGTACAGTCCAGCACCCCTTGGGGTTCCTGGCCAGGGCAGCTCCAGCACTTCTCGCAGCATGGCCCTGGGGTAGGGGATATGGCCCTCTGTGGGAGGGAAAGGAGACCCCTTAGCCTCTCAGCCACAGGGTGTGGAGTACCCACCTCCTGGAGGCCAGGCCTGCAGGTGGGAGGTGGATGGCTGAGAGGCCAGGTGGGGAGGAGGCTGAGGAGCAGGGAGCCTCCCAGGGGCTGCCCCAAGGCCTTTAGGGTACCACAGGGGAGGGATGAGAAGCCTGCTGGCTCTGGGCCTCCTGCATGAATGCACAGGCCTCCTCCACATGCAGACACCTCCACTCACTTACCAAATAGTTACAGAGACTACTATGTGCCAGGCACTGTTTTGAGCTCTGGGCACACAGCAGGGAACCACAAAGACAAAACCCCATAGTCAGGGAGGAGGTGAGAAGTGCTGGGGAGAAAAACACAGGAGGGATGGTTTCAGGAAGGGCCAGGGAGTCAGGGAAGGCCTGGTGAGACCTTGAGACAGAGAGACAGACAGACAGAGAAGATAGGGAAGACAGACCCCCAGGGACTTCCAGGAGGAGCAGACAAGCCCAGGGCATGGTGCAGCAGCCAGGAAAGCCGCAGTTCGCAGGACCCACTCAGTGCTCGCCTGGCCCACCTTGTGGCCCGCAGGCACCACACGCCTGGCCTCAGCCCTACTGGGAAGGCGGCCCTGTGCTGCTTACTCCCCAGAAAGGAAAGCAAGCCCAGGATGAGGGGCGAACTGAGCCAGGCAGCCCTCAGCCGGAGCGTTCCTGCCACCACTGTCAGCAGACTGGCCCAGCCCTGCAGAAGCCTGTGGCCAAGCATGGCAGAAGAGCCCCGAGAGCTGGAGGAGCCCCCAAGGCCTGGCCTGGAGGGGCTTTTATGAAGTCAGACCAGACATCTACCAAATGTTAGCTCCTGGGGCCCCCCAGATGCCTCTGGCATTTCCTCTGATGTAAGAGGGTGGCCCGAGGAAGGCTGCCTCCTCTCCAGGCCAGGGGCACTGAGGACTGTCTGCCCGCTCTCCCTCCCAGGGCTGGTCTCCAGTGGCCCCCAGTCCACAAGGTCACACTTAGGCAGGCCTCAGATTGGCAGCATGCAGGGCTGGATAGCCATCATTGTCCTGACTCCCTTCTGATGCCCTTGAGTCTCCAAGTATCTGCAAGAAATCCTTCCACACCAGTTCTGTACCTGCATCTTACAGCCCCAGGGAAGACAGAGGGAGAGTAAGCCAGCAGGTGCCTTGTGGAAAGGGTCCTTCTGTGCTGGAGTCCTGCCTGAGGTTCTGCCTAGCACCAGGTGTACGGGGAGGGGCATGCCATGGCAGGTTCATCTCAAGAACACCCTGGCGCTCACCTCACCTACCACACCCCTGGGCATGGCATCCGTCTGTGGAGGGCATACACAGGGCAGGCACTGTCAGGTCTTCAGTTTCCCTGAGCCTTATGAGAACCTCAAGAGGCTGTGGCACTCAGGGGCAGGAAGTGAGTTGCCCCAGGTCACACTGCAGGTTGGCCGCAGACCCCAAGTCAGTGGGACTCAGAGGCCGGGTCCTTTCCCACTGCACCACTTCCCCTCTGTGGCCAGGCTGCCCTGTCTCAGCCCCAGCCCCAGGCTGCCTGGCCTCTGCTCGCTGAGGGGTGAAGCAGACACAGGTGCCAGGCTGCAGAGCCCCCTCCCCAGCAGGGAGGCCCTGCCTCCTGGGAACAGATGGGAAATACCATCAGATTGGGCCAGAGCACTTCAGCTCGGGCCATATCCCACCCCGAATTAAGCTCTTTGGGGTGGCCCAAGGGCTGCCCATAACCAGGTTGTCTGAGGAGACAGAGGAACCTATGGCCTTGCCCCCGAAGATCCTGGGATACCTCACCCACACGGTGGGGGCCCAGGTCCAGGCCTTCCTCCACACTCTAGGCAAGTGTGGGCCCCGCAGCCCCCAGGTCCAGCTGAAGGACACCTCCTCCAAGAGTCTCAGGCCGCCGCCCCCTCGGACCCGCAGCCCACCCTCAGCAAATGCCTCCATTGTGACCATGGCCAGCCTATGAGGTCTGACATTTGCTTAAAGCTTTATATTTAAAATAATGGCTTCTTACTCTCCATTCTTACAACCAGCTGGGGTGAAAGGCAGTAATTAGCCTGAGCCCATTCCATAGATGGGGACGCTGAGGCTCACTGGTCAGTAAATAGACAAGAAGAGTCTGGCCTCTCTCCCTCCACCCCACCACAGCACTAAGCACCAATCTTGGGCACCGTGGGGGCACAAAGACTGGTCTTCCATTACCTCCCTTGGTCAGACTGCCTCCTGGACAGTGTCACTGGCCTCCACAGTGCAAAGCGGCCACACTCCCTGCCCAGGGGTAGCAGGCTGAGAGGGCCGCTGACTGCTCTTTGGGGTCGCTCAGCTCTGCCGTGAGGCAGAGGCGGCCTCTCGGTCCCAGGGACCCTGCCAAGCTCGCTGGAGCTGGCAGCAGTGACGGCACCATGTTCCCCCAGCACTTGGAAGGCTCCCAGATCCTCGGCTGCAAAATGTGATGCCACTTCTCTCCCTAAGTGGCACCAGGTGGCAGAGAAAACATGGCACAGGGCCAGAGGGAGACAGCGTGCCCCTTGCTGGCTTGGCGTAGGCTAGGGAGTATGGGGAGGGCCTCCCCTTTGTTTCTAGCACTGAGTGACATGTCCAGAAGAGGCAGCCAGGCTGTGTCCACACTGCCGGCCTCTCCTGCTCGGAACCATGCTCCAGCAGCGCCCAAACCTACCCTACCCTCTAACGGCCTGCTGCAACTGCCCTGCAAAGTCCTGCCCTTTATGGCCGGGGCTACTGAAGCGCTGGAGACAATGCTGGTTTCTAGGAGCTGCTGGGCCCTCTGAGATGGCGGGCCTCTTCCTGGACCTCTGTTGATTCTACTCATCCCCTCAGAGACCGACACACACCTTTACCTCTCACCTCCAGCCTCCTCACTCAACCCTGGACCCATCCCAGCCTCACACCATAGCTGGCCACTTCCCATATGCTAGGGGAGTGCCTGGTGCTGGCCGCAGCCATGCTTAAGCCCGCACTTGGGCCTGTCCTCCTGGTGTGGGCTGCGGCCCTCTCCTCCATGAAGCCTACCCTGCCTGGGCAGCCTCCGCCCTGTACTGAGGGTACCGAGCAGTCCTGTCCTGAGGTTTGGGCCCCCCATGATGGAGCGGCACTTTATGAGACTGCCTTCCAAATGGCTGCTTCCATGGGCACAGGGCTCTGTCGCCGTCACTTCTGTGTTCCTGGCTCAGGGCCTGCTCAGCAGAGATGCAGGAACATTTATTCCCTGATCACGCCCAGAGGAAAACAACTGGAGGGAAAAAGCAGAGGCTTGGGCCAGAGGTGGGCTCTGGTGTAGACAAGCTACATGCCTGTGGACGCACCTCTCATACCAACAGTCTCGGTTTCATTAACTGTGAAATGGGGAAATGTTATCAACCTCACAGGTCTGCTGGGAGGATGACAGGAGCGGCTGTGTGAGAAGACTCTGTAAAGCGTGAAGGGCCCTGCAAGTGTCACCTCACCCGGAATCTATGTAGCTGAGGTCCTTGGTGGGGCCCAAGGGCCTGCCTCGGCCAGCCAGCTGTCTGAGCATGAGGGGTGGGGCACTGGGCTAGGTTCTGGAAGTTGCCCAGGGAAAGGAGGGCAGGGCCCTGCCCCCAGGACACTGGCAATAGGTTTTAAGCTGGCCCATCTGTCATGAAGAGCATGAGCTCTGCGCCGCAATGGTGACGTCAAAGCAGAGAGGCCCCGCGGTGCTGGCACTGCCCTGGCACAAGCAGGGTGGGGTGGGGATGGCAGTCATGCTCCCAGGAAGCCGGGCTGGTTCCCTCTGAGGCCTCTTCCCCTGCCCTCCTGCGGGTCCAGCGGTCACAGGGCACCAGCAGGAGCCCCATCCTGGCTGATGGGATTTCTGGATTCCAATCCCACCACTTCAGTGAATTCAGACCCAAAGGAGGCGGCCAGCGGTAGTCCCTGTACGATCTCTCCCTGACAACCCGGAAGCCAGCCCGCCAGCCCACCAGCCCACTTCTGTCACCGAATTCTCACAAACTGATGAATTCTTAGGCAATGTCATTCCTGGATCTGCCCCAGGCTTTGAGCTTTGCTCTGTGTAATTTCAAATAATAGCTGCCGCTCAGTGAGTGCTTACCTGGCACTATGCGAGGCATGAATGTGATTTATTAGGGACCTCAAGCATACAAACAAGGGTAGGGGGTGACACCACCCCGGGACTTCACCTGTCCATCTCCACTTTACACCTGCGGAAACGGAGGCTCCAAGAGGCAAGAACTAGGTCCTAAGAATGGCACGGCCGGGGCGTGGAGTCAGACTGGGCGCAGAGCTCCAAGCTCCCGTGACCCACCCTACGCTTAAAATTGTTCTCAGTTTCCTCATCCAAAAATCAAAGTAGTGAATGAGACCCGTGATTTTTAAACTTTTTTTAGCCATAGACCCTTTGTTCAAATGGAGCCTTACGTGGAGATGAACTGCTTTAGCCGGATAAAGACTCAGGGCTCTGCTGGAGGGAGCCGAGCCCCTCCTCCCTCCCTGAGGCCCCCCATCCCCAGCAGGGGTGCACAGAGGTCAGGCCTTGCAGGGAACAGACCCTGACCCACTCTTCAGCAACAGTGACTGTTCGCTGGACAGGGCACCAAGCCATGGGGGGCAGCCTGGGCCAGAGGACCTGGCCGCTCTCACAGGTCCTCCAGGGAGGGGTTCTCAGAGCTCCTCAGCAGGGACAGCAGATTCAGGGCTGAGACACCGGGCACGTGGCCAGCGCAGATCTGCAGCATCCGTACCAGGCGCTGCGCCATGGTGGTTCGAGAGACTTCCATCTGCAGAGAAAGAGCAGAGAACAGCAGTGAGGCAGGTCCAATCTGCCAGCCCTGCGCCCCTTACTCAGAGCACCTGCGCAGGCTGCCTAGATGTGGGGACAGCTCAGAGCACCACTGCCCCCCATGGCGATGCTCTTATCACTTTGGGCACCTCACGGAGCAGCTTCCAACCACCTCTGCTTACTGGGTCCTCCCAGCGCCCTCCAGGGGCACAGGAGGTGATGGCCCCTTCTCCAGGGTTACGAAGGCTGAGCAAGTAGGCTGTGAGGTTAGCTAAACTGCCTGGAGTCACACGGCTCATGACCACAGAGGTGTGCTAACCAGTGCCCAGGAGGCAGAGACCTGGAAGCCTCCCTTAGCTGGGACCTGCGGACACTGACAGGGAGGTGCCTTCAACAGAGGATTCCTTTATGGGGCTTTTGAAGAGCCAGTGGGGTAAGGTAATTAGACTACCAGGGCCCGGCGCCGGCTAGTGCCAGGCAAACAGGAGATGCTCCATAGATGTGTGTGAAGAGCGGGCAGTGATGCCCAGGTGTCCTGCCCTGGCTAAGGCACCCCCTCCTCCAGGCTCCCCTTCTAACCAGGAGGCCCAGCACCGGTCAGTCACCCAGTGGTCCAAACTAGAGACCAGGGCATCCTCAGGTCCTCCTGCTCACACTCCCACCGCTTGTTACCCATGACCTCCTTGGGTCTAAACTGAGGTCCCATCTCGGTCCTCCCACTCTGGCCTCATTCTCCCCAAACTTGCCAGCATAATCGCCACTCCCTCCCTCCTCAAAACACCTTTTCTAACTGCTTTCCTGCTCCTCATAGACTGCCTTCTCCTCGCTGCCCAGCACTTACTCAAGCCGTTACAGTGCCATTCTAACCACTGTGCGCCCACCTGACCCGTGACTGTGCCATCCTAAACACGGTGTGGCCGCGACCTGTCATAGTGCCTTCTTAACCGCTGCGCTTCCCGCTGCTTTACTCTGTTCCCTCCGCTGGAGCAGGGCTCGGATTCCTTTTGCTGTTTTGTTCTACACTGCACCCCCAGTGCCGAGAACAGCGCTTGGCACGCTGCAGATATGTGAGAAATGTCTGTCAGGTAAGACCTCTTACTCTCAGTTCTGAGGCCTTTGCCAATAAAGGTACTTCCCGGCTGCTGCTGCCTCCTCTGATCCACACATCACACTCCAGAGATGTGACCAAAGACCCAAGTCTGGTCACATCACAACGGCCTCATTCACTTACAGAAAGGAATGACTCCTTTCTCCTGCCAGGCTTCCAAACATCAGCAGCCCTGTCTGCTGCCCCATGTATTACATGCTGGTCTGTGTCACTGGGTTCTGAAAGGGCAGGGACTGTGACTGATCCACGTGTGCTCTCAGGGACCAGCACGGGACCCTGTCAGCAGAACGAGGAAATCATTTCCCTGGCAAATGCCACACCTCCCTAAACATGTTTCCTCACGTGCAAAATGGGGCTGACAGTCCTGCCATGCAAAGTCCTTAAAATATGGTGAGGCTCAAACTCGATGGTGTGGAGGGGTGTGCCTGAAAAGGACACACAGGTACAAGGAGTGGTGACCATCCAAACACTGGGTGCTTCACCTGAGGGAATGCCAGGTCTGTGTTCTCAGCAGGCCAGCTGTGGGCTAAGAAGAGCCCACCGCCACTGGCCTTTTCTCAAGTGCTCAGGAGCCGCGATCACCCAGGACCTGGTGTGGCCTGCCACCTACTGGCCACACACAGAACCGCCCACCATCCCAAGGCTAGCTGGCACTCCAGCGGGCTAAATGGCCAACCAGCGCGCTGAGCTGTGGTGCAAAGATTACGATTCCCCTTTGAGGCAAGAAGACTGCAGCTGCTGGGGGTGGGGTGGGGAGGTGACTTGTTCAAAGCCACACAGTCAGCAGGCCAGGGTGGAAGAGAGAGCAGCATACGGACCCACAGACTTATAAGGATTCACACTGTAGAGACAGGGGCTGAAGAGCAAAATTGATCATCAAAGCATCAGTCTGCTCAGCTACCCTAGTAATAAGGACTCACTTTGTGAGAAACACCCACAGAAGTGAGTCGGAGCAGAACCAATACCATATGTGTCCTTCCAACCATCTACCCAGCGGAAAAGCCGGGATTCAAACCGCATCTTCTGTCTCTACATCAGGACCAGCTCACTTGAGTGCCCAGGGATCCCCCAGGCAGCGTTCCTGATATGCCCACCGTGTGCTGACTCCCTTCTCTCTGTACCTGCACGACCAGCATCCTCACCTCCAGGTCACAGAAGAGCAGGGGGCTCCGGTAGGTGTGGGCCAGCTTCACGACGGTGTTCCGATGGACGCTGCAGTGGCTGTCCCGCCCAGCTGCAGAGAAGCCATCGGCTGTAACCTCCGCCTTCATGGCTGTGATCTAGGAAGCCCTGGGCAAAGTGATTCACTTCCCCTCCCTGGGCCTAAGTTCCTTACTCGTCGGTGTGGTGGCAAGCCTGTTCTACCTTCTTTTCAGGACAGTTAAGATCATCAAATTAGAAAAAAAGGCTGAACAGGCTTTGAGGGAGTGCTCTATAGGAACATGAGTTTCCTCATGTATAGAATGAGGCTAATAACAGCCCCTGCACCCTACTGAGTTACTAGAGAGATTCAGTGAATTAGTATATAGAAATGACCTGCACTCATTTATTCACCAGTGCTGATTGAGAACAGTCTGTGCCAGGCGCTCCGGTGAAGGAGTTCACAGTTCAGCTGGGGTCGGGGAAAAGGTCAGACACACACCATCGGTGTAGGGGGAAGGGTGGGGAGAGTCTGACAAAGGTATGAGCATACCCTGAGGGTCTAGACTGTAGGGCTGGTCAGGGAGGCATCCCCCAGAGGTAGAAAATATGGGGCAGCTGGATGAAGAGGGGGAGGCAGCATCTGCGAGGAGCCATATGGGATAGTCATCAAGGCCATGGGCTCCGGAACACGACTATCCTGTATGGGTCTCAGCTCTACCACTTTTTAGCTATGGGACCTTGGGCAAATTACTAGTTTCCTCAACTATAAAATGAGATAATAATAGTATCTACCTCATGGAGTTGTTGTGAGGATTGACATGGAAACAAAGCACTTACGACATCTGGCATAGAGTGAGTGCTCGCTCAAGATCAGCTATTCTCATCCCACCGCTAATACTACAGGCTCTCAGGAGCATCAGGGTTTGTTCAGAGAGCTACAAGCGGGACTGAAGAACGGGAGAGAATGGAAGAGACTAGACCGGAAAGCAGAAGGCCGAACTGCAAAATACTTTGTGCCTTTACAGGAGTTTGGAGTTTACTCTGAAGGCCACAGAACCGCGAGGCGACTCTCAGCAGTTAACTAAGCAGAAGGATCTGCTCGGATTTGCTTTCTGAAAGACTACCAACAGGGCCGGGTCGAAAGGCCGTGCTCGTTCCATCCCCCAGGCGGCCTCAGCAAGGAGTCTACTAAGGCCTGGGAACAGACTGCCCTCGGCGGGGGTGGGCAGCAGCAGGCACGGGACACGCTTACCACCAGTGGCGAGGAAGCCCACCTTCCCCAGGAAGAAGGTGGTGTCCACATGGCGCAGGGACTCCTCCACGTTCTGGAGGCTGGGGTGGCCAGGCCAGGGCAAGAAAACAAACCAAAGGACAAACTTACAACAGAGAAGGCGGAAGCCCCACTCCTCACCCCAGAGGCCAAAGAATGAGAAGAGGGTGACAGGAAACAGCCGGAGAGGAATGTTTTGTTCTTTCACTTTTAACTACTTTTAATTACAGAGTGGCTCAAGCCTGTAAAATAACAAATAGTAAACACGGACTGAAAAGTAAAAACTTAAAGTCTCCCTCTCCAGCACCACCCTTCTGTTTTTACTCCCCAGAGGTAACTGCTGCTGGCTTGGAGTGTTATTCTTCTAGAATTTTTTCATATGTAAATACAGACGGTGATACATATAACCTTCTAGTTGGGTTTAGTTGGGTTCTATGTACCTGTTACAGTCTTTGAAATGACCACAACAACACAATTTATTTGCCCGCAGTGGACATTGACGTGGTTTCTGGTTTTTCACCATTACAAAGAACGCTGCATGAACATTCTTTTACACACATCCTTACACAGCCAAGCAAATGTTTCTGTAGGACAGGTGCTAGTAGGGCATGAGATGGGCCACGGGACGTGTCTTTTTAGAATGTATATAGGAATTGCCAAATGCTTTCCAATAAAGCTGCAGTATTTACAATCATATCAATTGTATAAAAACAATCTTTTCCTCCGAACAAGGGCACTTTGACGGCCTGGGCCAAGGCTTTCATTCACTGGGGTCCAGAGAGTGATGAAGGAATCTGAGGTCCCCTGGCCAAAGAGCCATTTTGGTCTGGTTGCCCAAGCCAAGGTTTCAGCCTGAACAAACAAGGCCTGAGGCCAATAGCAATGATGGCTCTGTCCCCAAGTGAGGCTGCAGAGCAAGATCTCTTCAAAGGCTGGCGAGCGTCCTTTTGGTGAACAGAGAGGTCTCACTCAAAGAGCAACAGACCTGCTGAGCCAGGACCCTCCGGTGTCAGGGCAGGTCTCAGCCCCGTTGGCCCCACCACGGGTCTAAGTCACCGGTGACTGGTTCTAGCTGGTCAGGTACTGAGACTGGACTCAGTTCTGACACTAAATATTATCTGCTGCCTCTGTGTCCCTGGGTTCCGAGTGTTTCCGCCACAGACTTCCCTCAGTCCCACCACACGACTCGGTGTCTGCCTTGGTTTCTGTGCTGGACCTTAAACCCTGCCTGCCCTTCAGTCAGCTGTCCCCCAGGACAAAGAAGGTAGACATTCCTTCTGTGCTCCCGAGGCTGCTGCAGTCCTGTGCCCAGGGTTGCCAGCACCATAGGGAAGCCAGGCTAGGCCACAAACATCACCGCCACTCCCATGGCCCCTTCCATGGCCCACTAGACTGGGCTCCTGCCCTTACACAGGCCTTAACAATCCTCCACGTGCATTATGCTCCTCCTACCCTTTACAGTAACCCTCCATCTGGAACATTCTGCTCACTCCTATCTCTGCCTGGCTAACTTAACCTGGTCACCTCCACCTGAAAGTCTGCCTGACCTAAGTGTTGAGAGTCTGAGGCCTTGTTTGGGCTCTCCCAGCCCAATGCTCCCTTCTTTTACAGGACATACCCCAGGTGCTATAATTGTCTGTTCAGAAGTCTAGCCTCCTTCCCCAGTGGCCTTGAGGACACGTGCCGCTTCACCGGTCTGTGCCGGCTGTCAGGGAGCTGGAGCTGAATGGCAGATGACACTGCTGGGAGTCAGCAGTGTCTTTTAATCGTCATGCACTGGTCACTGGCTCATCCTCTAGGTTAACCCGGGCAGCCTTTCCCTGCCTCCTCTCCTTCCCATCCCAAGTGAGGTTACTGTCCCAGCACACCCCTGAGGCAGGTCTGCCTGGGCCCTGACCACTCCCATCCTCTGGCTCTCACCTGTATTTGCTGTGAAGGTTGACCACAAACATAATCAGGTCAATTCGGGGCCGACTCACATTGGAGGGCAGAGGGAGGGACTTTGCCAAGTGGCTGAAAAACAAGAAACTGCAGTACTAAAGACATATGTACCAACATCACAGTGACCATTTGCAAGCTGCCCTTTAGAGGGGGAGTTGTTAAGGGCTCCTCACCTATTCACCCATTGCTCTTGTGGGCATTGCCCTATTCACCCTATCCTCCGGGGAGCATGGGGGCAGGGCAGAGCCAGTCCTATCCAGATTAGTCCTGCCTGACTCCCTCCACCAGAAGAGAGCTCTGTTTAGTAACCGCTGCGACATGGAGTTTGGGATATAAGATGGTACAAGGCTAGCCAGCTATACTGCATGCTGGGAGGGAGACCAGGCTCAGAAGAGGGGGTGTTAGACTGTGAGATTTAGGGGTTAAGACTGAACCCTTTTGCAGTGTGATAGAAGAGGGTTCATATCCCAGTTCTGCCAATTACTAGCTATGTGTGACCTTGGGCAAGTCACCCCCACATTCTTATCTGGACTTGTTCCTGCATCAGATTCTTTCAAGTAGTGCAACAAGGTTTATTCTATCTAGTAAGGGGCATTTCCAATTCCCATGGAGGGGATACCTGGTAGATTTGGATCATTCTCCTTCAACATGGACCCCTGCAGCTTATTTTTATCAGGGAGAATGACACCCATATAGACACTTGACTCCCATCAGCAGCTGTTTCTACTCCCCATCAATTAGAAAAGGAAAACAAAATATACTTCTTTAGTCACCTTTCCTCCAAATTTGGGGGTATCTGAACATCTGCTCGGTGCCAAGTACTGCTCAAGGTAGCGGGGTTCACCAGGGGGAAGTCAAAGCCCCCGCCCTCAGGGGGCTGACCTTGGTGTCATGGGGGTGGCAGACTGGACACAAGGAAACAAACAGGTAAACAAGGAAACTTCTCAGGGCTATAAGTGCTGGAGGAAAACAGAGCAACTGTGGGGGATACCTTAGACCACGCCGACCGCGCTCTCCCAGGGAACCCCGTGCGCCCGCCTCTGGGCGGCTGCTCACTGTCCCTCACGGAGAATTTAGACCGCGGCCGGGCGATCGCACACCCCTGCCTCGGCTACTTACACCTTCAGCTCCGAGGCGCAGTCCTCCTGCAGCATCGAGTTGGCCAGCTGCTGCAGAAGACCATCGTCCGTGCCCACCAGCTGCCCAGACAGAAGGCGGACGATTGATACCTGGGCACAGCAGCCCCGCCGGAGACCGTTTACCGAGAGGACTCGGCCGGGCACGGGTTGAGGGCCCAGTCTGCACACGCTCCGGCGCTGTCCTACCTCCCCGGACCCTCCCTCGGACGGGTAGGATTCTCCCAGGAGGCCCGACCCCGGGAAGCTGGAACACCGAGTTCCCTCCCGGAGCCCAACTCAGCCGTCCCTCATCCCGCCGCCACACCAATCAGAAACCGGGAAAGAGCTCGCCGCGCATCTATTGGTGGGGACGTCCTGCAGCCTCAGAGGGAGGCTACTTCGATTGGTTCAGAATGTGGTTCTCCCGCCCACCACGCCTGTTCGGAATAGCTCGCGCGGCATCTCCGAGAGCGCGTAGGCCGCTACGCTGAGGCGCTGGCACGCAGGGGAGGAGGGGTGTGGAGCGGGGCTGCGGACGCCTACCAAGATGGTGGCCGTGTTCAGGACAGGCAGCTTGTCCAGAGGCCGCAACACCGACATCGCCGTTGCAGGCCGCACCGCAGCTGTTGCGGTGCGCGCCGGGTTTTCAAACCTCGAGGCCCGCCTTGATCGCGCCCAAGGGGCACGTGACCTCTTGGGCGGGGCTTCGTAGGACAGAGCCCTCTTAAAGGAGCCGCTACCTCCTTTTCTGGGGGAGCGTTCTGGCTCTGGCGCCAGGCACCTAAGGTGCTTCCTTTGGGACAAGCCTTTTGTTTCACGACTCGGAGAAAAAAGGTATTCAATTATTTATTCGTTCGTTTTCGTTCATTCATGCTTATTTACCATACTCTTGATTCCTTCCAAACCTACCCCTTCCACGGCTTTCCCCCCTCAGTTGACTCCATCCTTGCGGCTTCCAGGAACCTTGGTGGTGGTCTTGGCCCCTCCGCGCACTCCCCGTGCAATCCCTAAGCAAGCCTGGGGGTTCTATTCGTCAAGTGCATCCAGAAGCTGACCTCTCACCACCTGCGAGACTACACCAGGACAACACTGCATCTCCCACCGGGGCTATAGTAACGGCCTCCTGTGTTACCGGCTCCCTGCCTCCACCCTGGTCCCAGGCCTGCCGCCTCTTCACTCAGCAGTCAGTCGGTCTTTTAAAACAAGTCAAAGCAGGCCACTTCTCCGATGAAAACCCACCAGTAGTCCCGTCACTCACAGTACCCTGCGGACGCCTTACATGGCCTTGAGTCTCTGCGCCTTGTGGCCCCTAACAATCTCCCTGACCTCTGCTGTTCTTCTTCCTCTAACAGCCCACCCGACTGGGCACAGGGGACACTGGCTGTTCCTCAGATAGTCCAAGTGTCCTCCTACCTTAGGACCTTTGCCCCCGTGGTTCCCTCTGTCTGAAATGCTCTTCTCCCAATAGTTACATGGCTTGTTTCTTCACTTTATTCCTGTGTATGCTCCAATGTCACTGTACCAGAGGGGCCTTTCTTTCTTTTTTTAAATTTTTATTAAGGTATGATTGATATACACTCTTATGAAGGTTTCACATGAAAAAACAATGTGGTTACTACATTTGCCCATATTATCAAGTCCCCACCCACACCCCATACAGTCACTGTCCATCAGTGTAGTAAGATGCCACAGATTCACTATGTGCCTTCTCTGTACTACACTGTTTTCCCTGTGACCCCCACACCGTGTGTACTCAGCATAATACAGAGGGGCCTTTCTTAATGACGCTATCTAAAATAGAAAGCTCCAAATACTCCTTACTTCTGCTCTATTTTCTCAATAGCATTAATCTTCACTTCACTTATTGTCAAGAACTGTTCAGCCTGAGATCTTACTCTCCTTACAAACTAATAAAAGAAACTGTCACTGTTCATTACTGTTTACTAATAAGCTATTACTGTCTCATGGATGCTGGCAGAAGACCTGAAACTCCTAGATTAGAGACAAAGAATTTTATTGCTTGTGGTAAAAGTAGTAGCCAGGGCTTCATGTTTGTTTATATCAATTCCCCATGTCCCCCAAACCCTGCAAAGTACCCATCATGCTCTGTACACCTCATGGATAGCAGTACGTGAGAGGAACATAGAGATTAGAGAGTCACTGCTCTTATAATGAGTAGTAGGCTTGCCTCTTCTTTGGGAGGAAATGGTACCTCATCCCTGAAGGTTGCTTGCTGCAAACATAATCCTGAGAAATCGCCTGGGTGAAGAGCTTTCAGGGCTGTACTTCCTTGGTATACCTTGCTTTCTTGGCAGCGAGAGCCTGCAGGAATGCTCAGGATCCATTGTAGATCGCCTCTTCTAGTTACTTGCTCACTGTCTGTCTCTCTAACTAGAGTTTAAGAGACATGAGGGCAGAGACTTTGTCAGTTTATAAGTCCAGCACTTCAGAAAGTGCCTGGTACATAGCAGTTGCTTCCTAAATATTTGTTGAATGAATGGGTCAACTGATATCCATTTATTCATTAGCAGTGATTCATTCATTATTTCATCATTTCCTAGGGCAGACCCAGTAGCCCACCCTGAGAACATGGATGAGCCAGACATTATTAATCTACTCAGTGTGATCAGGGAGTCAGACTGTGATCACACAGTGTGCTCACTGATGAGACATCTGGAAAAGCAGGGGCATACCACCTAGTCTAACCTAAATCCTTTCCCACTGCAGACTTCAGTGAACTGTATCTTGCTTGGAAAGAGCAGGAAGTAAATGGCTTCATTGTGCCCCTGCCCCAGCACAGTTAGGGCTTTCATTCTCCATGGCACGGGGTGTGGAGGGGACTTCCTGAAAGTCAGGGGGTGATGAGTGCTCTGGAAATAAAGTAATCCAGCTAGTGGGATAAACAGAGATGAGTGGGAAGAAGCTCCTTGAGGTCAGGGGAGGTCTCTGTCAGAGGCAATGTTTGAGCGGATGCCCAAGTTCAGTCAGGAGCCAGGTAAGCATACTGAAGAAGAGGCTGCAGGCAGAAGGAGCAGCAAGTGCTAAGACCCCAGGGGTCTGACGCTTCTGAGGAACAGTAAGGAGGCCAGTGGCTGAAGCAGATGGAATGAGGGAAGGTGGGAGGACATGAGGCTGGAGAGGTGGCTGAGGGCCTGGGGACTGAGCCTCTTAGTCGTGGAAAGATCTGGACCCTGATCAGCACTTCCTATGAGGGGCTGACCTGAGACCCATTCAGTCAATCCATGCTGAGTGCCTGCCTTGCCTTGGGCCAGGCCTGGTGCTGGGCGCCGGTGACCCGTCCCTGCTTCCAGGAGCTGTCTGTGTTGGTTGGGACGAAGGCAGCACAGCAAGCAGGAGCCCCCAGGGACCCATGGGAGCCCAGTGGAAGGGACGTGAAGGATCCCTCGGGGCTCCCACTATACTTCGGAGGGGAGGGGATTCTCGGCTGAGGTATCAGCGTGAGTTGGTCCTTGTCACATGGGCAGTAAAACAGAAAATAGGATCTGTGCAGTGAGGAAGGGCAAGGATTGGCAGGAAGGCTAGACCCAGGCCTGCATAACAACACCTGGAGCTGGCAGGGCCCCCAGAGACCCTCTGGGCCAGTGATTTTCAAATTGGCTTCTGTGAATCCCTAGGGAGATGCCTCAGGGGCACTGTGTGGGGCAGTGGGAAGCTGAATGGCAGGTCTGGAGCCTCCATCCCCCATTTAACAGAAGCAGCTCTGGTTCATATCACATATTGAGCTTCCCATAAGTTTTTGTATGAATGAAGAATCATGTGGCTAAAACAATATGTAAAAGGCCACCAATCACATTTTTTTTACAGATTTAAAGGATACAATTTGATACATTATGTACACCTAGGAAGCCACCACCACAGTCAAGATAATGAACATGTCCATTACTCCCCCGTTTCCCCACGCCCCTTTGCCCCCCTCTAGCTCCCCTCTGCCCTCCCCTCCAAACTGCTGGAAGGCACTTTGGTAGCTCTGCTCATAATGGTCCAACGCTGGAGACAACCCAGATGTCTCTGAGTGGTAAACAGATAAACAAGTTGTGGAACACTAATAAATCCATCTTCAATGAATGGCAAAAGCACTGTGCTGAGCAACAGAAGCCGGACACTCAAGAGCACGTGCTGTGTGACTCCACTTACATGGAATACAGGTACAGGCAAAACTGAGCTGTGGTGCTAGAAGTCAGAGCTGTGCCTATGGAAAGGGGCTATCGATCAGCAAGAGGCAGGAGAGAACTGTCTGGGGGACGGAAATATCCTAGACATTGATCTGAGTGGTGGTTGTGCGGGGGTATACACGGGTAAAAATTCATCACTTAAGATTTATATTTTACTATATGTACTTTATATCTCCATAAAAATCCCTCTGGGAACACAAAGTCACTCCCGCTGCTCCATAGGCTGGAGAGGACCAACCGCCTTCACAGGGACCCAGATGGCCCCAGAGCTGGCAGGGTGTCTGTGGGGCAGGGGACCCGGGGTGCTGAAGCTGTCCCATTCACAGCCTTTCCTCCCCATCCTCAGGTTCCTGGGAATGGACTCCCTGGGGAGATGGTTCCTTGGGGCCTCTTCCCCACCTTGTGGGCCTCCTGAGCTGCTCTCTCCTCCTGAGGCAGTAACCACTGTGCTGGTGGAACGCTCACCGGGCCCCCGACACTTCGCAGACACGCTGTCTGCAGCACAGGAGGGAGCACCCTGGCCTTGTCACTGAGAAGCTGAGCAGCCTAGAAGGAGAGGTAAGTGGCACCACCCCTCCGAGGCAAAGGTGCCTCATCCCGAAGGCGCTCTCAGCACCAACCCAGCCGGAGGATGGAAAGTAGTGACGTGTGGGGCCAGGCCTGGCATCTGGCCGTTCTCAGTGCCCGGGAGCCCAACTGTCTCAGGCCACAGCCCAGCCAGGAGGCTGTGGGGCTGGCAAGGCAGAACTGGGGCTGGCGAGCCCCTGCACGGGAGCCTGAAGGCCAGGCAAGGGCTCAGACCCAGCTTCGGGACTTTCTTGCTATGTGACCTTGGACAATGAATACATGATAATATAAATAAAGCACTGAAAGCAGTATCTGGCACATGGTAAATGCTGCACTGGACCCGTGGAGCTAGACCCTCAGTCTCAGCTGTGGTTCTCCCCTCGGTAACAGGATGCTCATTGGCTCTGCTGGTCACTGTTCTGTGTTGCCGCCCACTTGCGAGAGACCCCAGTCTCCCTACCCAAATTCTCCCAGTTATCTCAGCCAGTGCCCCCATCTCTCCAGGCCCACAGCTGTGGGGCCCAGCAGCCTGCTGGGTGGCTCCCATCCCTCCCCTATTTCCCCAAACCTGCCCTGCCTGTCATCTCTGTACCACGTGCACAGCGTGAGGGATCCAGAAGAGAAAGCTGGTTGCCAGGGCAACGGAGGATAAAGCCCTTGCTCTGTCAGGCCTCTGATTGGCTGAGACAGGTCCCACCTCCTGCCAACCTAAGGGTGAGGGGTAGAAGGAAGGGTCTCCGCTGGGCAGGGAGAGGTACCAGGCCAGTCCAGGACTGTCCCCTCCTGGCCCAGTCAGAGCCTCTGGGCCTGAGAAGCTCTGTCTCCCATGGGGGGCATTAGCCTTGCCCTTTCTCTGCCTCCAGCACCCAGGGCGGCTGCAGATGGCAGTGTCTCTGGGGACAGTAGCTGCGACTGAGTCCACAGGCTGACACTGAGCTGCTTAGGCTGAGGTGGTGTGCTCAGCACGGAGCCCCCGGAACAGGCGTCTGCAGGGTGTGAGGTGGGTCTGCCGGCACATGGGGGCACTGAGTGGTGCCGGTGGCTTGGGAGGCAGGGAGAGGGGCCCTGCAATTCTCATGCTGTCCTGGGTGGGACTTCGGCTAGAATGTGGGCTGGAAAATTCCTTATAGATCATCTGGTAACCCCCATCCCTCCTCCGTCACTGTGCATGGGGAACCCTGATGTCTGGAGAGGGGGAAGACTGGCCCAGGGTCACACTGAAGGCCAGTGAGTGTTTTGCTTCAGCTAGGCCAGTCTTCTGAGAAGCCAGGAGAAGGTCTAGGGGTCCTCCATCTGTCCCAGAAGGCCTGGGGTTTTGTTCAAAGGGCTGGAGAGTTTGGTGATCCCTTAACTCTGCTCACCGGATGCACAACATTGCAACTGAAATGGTTTCTGCTCTGTCCAAATCCTTTTCTTATGTTTAAGCTGAAAGGATTCTGAGGTCCTGGCTGGGGCCAGGGCAGGGACATGAATCACTTGGCCTTAGTCAAGCTAGTTTGGAGCAGCCTCCCTGCTTGGGGGCTCCCTTCCCACCTCCCGCTGCCCGGCAGCACCCAGCAATGCTGAGCTCTCTAGAATAGCAGCTGGCTAGGAGGATGCAGCGCCAGCCTGACTTCGGGCCATTAGCACAAACAGGGCACCTTGAGACCTTGTCTGTGCTTCCAGCCAGCCAGTGGGGACCCTGGAGAGCAGAGGAGGGCTTCCAGATGGATGCAGGCCAGGGAAGCAGCATCTCTCTCCCCACTAGGGTCCCAGCCCACCTCAAATACCCACCTGCCAGTAGGGGGACAAGAGGAGCTGGAGTTTGGAGACAGAGGTCTGAGAAGCTGGGGCTGCTCTTCAGCCTGTCCTGGAGGTGTTTCCATCTATACCCTTTATTGCCCTCGAGAAGCCAAGATGGGCATCTGCTCATTTCATCTGCTCAGGTGTCCTTCTCCACCCTGGAGGACTCAAATGTCAGGACATTGCTCTGCCACTTTCTAGTTGGGTAGCCCAGGACCTGCTGATGAGCCTGTCTGGGCCTCAGTTTCTTCATTTGTGAAAGGTGGGCAGTAATACCCTTCATAGGCCTGCTGTAAGGTTATGAATGCATCCTACTGAGCTGGCAGAGGTGGCTCCTTATTACACCTCAAGAAGGGTTGAGGGTGGGTTAAGGTCCTGCTTTATCCCATTTCTGGAGGAGATAATCTGTGGTCTGGCTTTTGAAGTATGAGTAGGAGTTTGTCACATGAACACAAATGCCAAGGACATTCTAGGGAAAATGAGCGCATATACAGAGGTGGAAACTATATAATGTGCAGATACCCAGAGGTGACTGACAAGCTGTTCCATATGCTGACATGTAGGGCAGGAGGTGAGGCTAGCGCAGTTGGCCAGAGCATATAATAGCACCTTTGGGCCAATCTAAGGAGTCTGGGTGTATGAACAATGGCTAATATTCATTGAGTGCTGAAACTAACTACCATTTAGCACTTATTATGTGCCAGGCACTGGATCTAAGCATTTTAGGTAACTTAACTCATTTAACTGTCTCAACAGCCTTATGACCTAGGTACTATTTTGATTCCCATTTTAGGAATGTGGAAATCAAGGTCCAAGTTTTCTGGGCTGGTGCCTGTGTCCATATTGTTATATCATGAACCCGGCATGGGCCTGAATTCTGGAGCCTTTGTAGACCCTGTTGATACCAACCAGGTCCCTTGGGATGGGTGGTTGTTCAACATGCTTTCACCAAGCCACACCTGGCCAGGATGTGCGGGTGGCTGGGGACCCACTCATCTGTGAGGGGCCCGGCCCAGTGGCAGCCTCTGTCAGGGTCAGGAGGGGCGGCTCCCAGGCAGAGTCCCCAGGATGTCCCTGGCTGAGCGCTCTGAGGTGTCAACCACCTCACTGAATCCCCACTGGGCTCTGTTGGGGTCCCAGAGAGGTTAGGCCATGTGCCTGAGGGCACATGAGCTGGGGAGGAGCTGAGCCAGGGTGAGGCCCCTAGTGAGGGTGGCTGCGCCTGGCGGGGGAGCTGCCCAGGCACTGCGTCCACTCTCCTGGGCCTCACTCCATCCATCAGGCGAAGCTCACAGCTCTTGGCTCTGAGGCCTGTGGGTGCCGTAGGGCAGGTGGGAGTGACAAGGGCACCTCCGACTGGCCCTCACCGTGGCCCCCATGTCTCGGCAGCCAAGGCCACCGTGATGCCACACTTCCTGGACTGGTTCGTTCCTGTTTACCTGGTCATCTCGGTCCTCATCTTGGTGGGCTTTGGCGCCTGCATCTACTACTTCGAGCCCGGCCTGCAGGAGGCACACAAGTGGCGCATGCAGCGCCCCCTGGTGGACCGTGACCTCCGCAAGACACTGATGGTCCGTGACAACCTGGCCTTCGGAGGCCCAGAGGTCTGAGCTGGGGAGAGGTGGGGGGCACCGGTGCCCTCTCCTGCTTGCCCAGCCTGGAGACCCTGGGGCAGAGGGAGGTTGACCCCTAGTCCTGCAGGCTATCGTGCAGCCTGGGCCCTCCCTGCAGAGGCTCCTGGGAGCTCCAGGTAGACCCTGACTGTGGACAGATGGGCACCTGGGGGCCTTGAGGTGTCACCCAGGGCTTGCTCTGCACGTCAGGCCAGCTCATCCTGCTCCTGCCCTCCTCAGCTGTGGGGACACCCACTGGCCCCCAGCATGTTGTGCTGCCCAGCACTCCCACCCCTCCACCTGGGGTCAGGCACGGCT
The DNA here is from genome assembly GCF_040802235.1 of Manis javanica. Lineage (NCBI taxonomy): Eukaryota > Metazoa > Chordata > Mammalia > Pholidota > Manidae > Manis > Manis javanica. The sequence goes on from NC_133165.1 coordinate 112,758,216, forward strand.
GCCCCTGCTTGCCTGTGGGTATCCCCAGTGACTCCCCGGTGACGCTTAGCTCCCCACTCCACCTGCAGTGGCGCCACCCTGCAGCTTCACCTGGCAGGCTTCAAAGCTGACCCAAGGAACGGGCCTCACCAGGGATGTCAGCCTGGGCTCTGGCTTGGTGAATGTGTGTGATGGGGTGGGCAGAGGAGCAGGAACGCAGGCGCAGGATGGGTGTGTGTGTGTGTGAGAGAGAGAGAGAGAGAGAACACAGCTGGGGCACCCGGATGCATGTACGGATATGTGAGAGGGACAGTGGGGACCCAGGCAGGCTGGGAGGCAGTGGGATGCGGTGAGCTGCGCGGGGGCACCAGCAGCAGTCCCCACCCTCCTGTCTCTGCCAGACCTTCCTGTCCCTCCCCTTCCCCAGGGCTGAGGCAGCTGGCACATGCCCCTGGCCTCCCCTCCTGGTTCTGTATGGCGCCACCAGGGCTGAGCCCAGTGCCCTGAGCCAGGTGCCCCGGGCCCCCACCCCCACCCCGGAGCCCTCCTGGGTGGGGCACTGCTGCCTCATTTCTGGCACATCAGCAACCGCCCCACTCTCATCCCAGGGCTTCCATCTTAGCTTATGGCAATAATAAAGGCTTTGTGACGTCTTTGTGGGACTGCCTCTTTCCTGAAAGTGGGGTCATGCCTATCCCCTCACCGGGTCCCCATGAAGAGCATGATAGCGCTGTGGCCCCGTTTTAGGGATGGACCACTGAACTGCAGAGAGGGTAAAGCAAAGTTCTTCAGCAGTGGCGCCGCTGACGTCTCGGGAGGTGCTGCAGGAGGCTGTCCTGCACATTGTGGGGTGCTGAGAGTCTCTGGCCTCCACCCACTCAGTGCCAGGAGCACCACCATCCCAGATGGGACAACCAAAAATGTTATCTGGAATGCCTGGCCTAGAGTACCGGTTAGGACATAAATTCAGGCATGGAGATACAAAACAACAGGGCTTAAACCAAATAGAATGTTCTGCCTGTCTTGTGGTGCCATCCCTAGAGAGGCTGTCCAGAGCTGGTCTGGTGGCAGGCTCCACACAGTCGGGGACCTGAGTCCCTCCTTTCTGGCTCCTTTGCTGTGCCTGGGGTGTTACCCTGGTTAGCGAGATCCACGAGGGCTTGTCTGCAGGCAGCTGGGGGGAGGCGTGGGAGGGTGGGCCTCCAGTGCCTTTCAGATCACCCCACCCAAGGATGAGAGGGACCAGCACCACCTACTGGGTGGCCGTCCCACAATGCCTCAGTTTCTCCTGCAGTACCAGCCCCAGTGCATGCTGGGCTCTCTTCCCTGAGGGAATAAATGTCTTCCATTATGAGGCTCTGGATTTCCTGAGTTTCTTGAGTTCTAATCTAGGTGAATAGAGGTATCAGGCATGGGGATGAGAGCGGGTAGGCTGGGACTAGAGGCTCAGTGCTGCCCCCATTTATCAGAAAACTGTTTCCAGCCATGGTCAGAGGCAGGACTGGAAAGGGCTCAAGCAGAAGCCACGTGCATGAGTTAGGACTGATGCTTGCAAGGGACGTAACCCCCACACCTGGGCTAGAAGGGGAAGTTATCCTGAGGGCTTGGGCGTGCAGGTCCTGTAGGACAGGAACGTAGCAGGGGCTCAGGACAACCAGAACCAGGCCCTCAGACCGCTTAGGATTCTTTCTCTCCCCATTTTTATTCTTGCTTTTGTGCACCCACTTCATTAGCCACCACCTCACTCCACCTCACCCCTATCATGGAAAATGCAGCACCAACTGCTGGCAAGTTTTATATCTTACAGCTCCAGCCACTGGAGACAGAGTTACCTGTGTCTCTCTCTGGCCTTACGGGCAAATGTCTCAGGGGAGGGATTCATTGGCTCAGCCTAGGTCAGGTACCCTAGGTCAGGTGGTCAGGCCAGCCAATCACTCAAGGCCACAGCAGGGTCCTGTGTTTAGCCCAGCCTGGGTCAGGGCCCGCCTGAACCAATATGACCTGAGCTCAGGTCATCTCAGAATACAGCAGCTCTCTTGGGATGCTGTCAGAGGGCAGAGTTCAGAAGAAATGATGTGAGCAGCTCCCCAACACTCAGCCCAAATGCACTAAACAGACCCTGCCAGAGGTGATTGGACTTAACAAGCTTAACCCGGAAGGGCCTCAGGCTAGATCTGGTCTGCAGCCGAGCTTGGTTTGTCCAACATAGCGTTCTGAAAACATGCAAATTAATTGGCAACATTTATAAATCAGGAGATTTCACAGGAAATCTTTTTCTGACTCTTTAAAAATAAAATTTCTGGCCACACTGTGTCTGAAGTGTGAATGTATTCAAGGTTATAAGCTTCGTAGTCTCAGCAGGAAGGATGTTGAGCGTGACACTGCTCAGGGCCGCGAGCTGCCTCTGTCCAAGGGTTGCCGCAGGGTCTCCCTCCCTGGGCTGTGAAGGAGGAGCCTAAGGCTCAGAGAGGGTAAGAGCTTTGTCCAAGTCTTCTCCCCAAGGCTTATTACGTAAATGTTTACACCTGTTCTTCATATAAAGGACACAAGGAAGTTTCAGTTAAAGAAGCTGCATATACAGGGATGAGAAGGAAATATTCTGACTCCTACTGTAATACTATTACTTGTCTCTGAGCTTCCTGGCAGCCAGAGGGAAAGAGGAAACACAACTAAGTAATTTTATTTTGTTATATGATAGAAGGGAGAGATTGGATCTTCATGAAAGACAAATTTTCTGGTTCTAAATGTTAAAAAGAAATGTCTCAAATGGGATGTTAAGAGCAACACAACAGACTGCATCCTTAGCATTTTTTACAAAGGGGAGGGTTGACATCGACGGCAGAGCCTACAGAAACAGGCCAGTGTCCATGAAGACTTTTTCCATTGGCAGGGCATGCCAGAGAACTGCAACTTGGAGTCAAGGCCTGATAATAGTAAATCCTATAAAACTGTTCATTTAAATTATATGTCCTTGGGCAAGTTTCCTTAGCTCTCAGATGCACAGCTGTATTCACCAAGCATTTCTCTGTGTCACAAACTGAGAATCACAGGTGATTAAGCCCAAATAAATGCCCACTGCCCAGTGTCTGGCATTGTGCTTAGTTCATGTCATGTTCTCCATAGAAAGCTGGTTGTTTTCAGATCACTCCTGTCCTGCCTCTCTCACTGGATGCTGGCAAACATCAAGGGAGATAGCTGGGAGGAAAACATGGTATAAATGCTGTGCTTCATACAGCTATCCTCCTGAAGCCTACAGAGGTGTGGCACGTATTGCTCTATCCCTGCACCAGGTCTGGCACCAAGAAGGCAAAGGTGAAGGAAGATAGAGTCCCTGAATCAAAAGAGCTCATGAAGTGCAGGGACAGGCAGAAGTGTAAACAGACAGTTTACAAAACTGTCATTGCAGCAAGAGAATTATGTGTGAAGAACTGAAAACAGAGACGAAGTGGTACTGAATCTTGGGGAAGGCCTTTGAAAGGAAAGCTTACTGGAGGCTGTAAATACTGAGCTGGGTTTTGAAGCCTGAGTAACAGTTTTCCCTGTAAGGGGAAGAGGAGCCAACAAGGGCAAAGCCACAGAGGCTAGAGAGAACCCAGTCCTGGGGGAGAACTGTGAGGGCTGTCATGTGACTGAAGCACAAAATGCCGGGAATAAGTGGTGGGAGGGGAGACTAACCAACCAGAAGGTGGTTTTTCAAACAAAGCTAGGTCTAGGGAGAAAGCCTGAGGATCTTCTAGTTGTCACCTCCACCAGGAAGCCTTCCCGGATCCCACCAGCAGCTTTCCCCATGACAACCCTAATCTTGTGTTGTGATTTTATTCACGTGCCTGTGGAGAGCAGCAATGGCATTTTCTCATCTCTGCCCACAGCCTGCCTGGCACTGGGCAGGGCCTCCAGAAAAGACACTTGCTGGATGAATCGAGACAGTCTCTTCAGAAGTCTTGCCAGGGGCTACCCATCTGTTTAGAGACTAAGATTTTAGAGAGGCTTAGAGGCTTCCTGGGGCTGTGCTGCGTGCAGGTTTTGCACATCCTACAATGCTCTGGGAGGTTTTGCAGAGCCCTGGGAGCTTTCGTTCCCACCATCTGGGAGCTATCGAGGTGGTGGGTGTGCCTGGGCCAGGCCCAGAGCCGCACAGGAGGCGGGAATGTGCAGGGTCCTGTAGAGGAATGGCTGCAATGTTCGGCCTCTGGCCCTGGAGGGTGGCACAGGCTTCTCATTGTTCCACCCCCTCGGCTCTCAACTCTGCCTGAGCAGGAAGGGCTTGGGAATGCTGAAGGACCAGCTCTGGGAAGAGCGTACAGGATGCAGGCTCCCCCAAAAGGCGATCACACTCAGTCAGCTACCTTACAGAGAACCCTGGGTGGGCAGAGTCCCTTCTCCTCCACTGCATACGATGGGAGGGGATCAGAATTTGGAGCCTGGAGACCTGGGTGTCCCAGCTACTGGTTCAATGTGTGAATCTTGGCAAGTCCATTTCCCTCTCTGCATCTGCAGTTCTAAACAGCTGGAATTGATGTGGAGGTCACAGGAAATCACGAGGGTGAATAAAAAAGGAAATAAGAATTACAGGGCAACAATTTGAATGGCTAACATCGATTGAGCCATTGCACTTCGTGCATTCTTACAGCCACACAAGTAGGTTATCGGTGCTGGTCATCAAATACTTCTGGCTCTTTAGCTCTTGCACATGGTAGGGTTAACTTCCCTGCTTCCTTGTGATGAGTGGGGCCATGTGACTAGTTGTTGCCAATGAGTTGTGATCAGAAATGAGTCCAGGCCAAGGCAGTTACTAGCCAGTGCACAATTCCTCACACTCTCCTTCCCCTGCCGCCACGACCAGCCAGCCTCTAAAAGCGGCTGCTCTCTGAGCCTGGGCCCTAGAGGGAGGACGATGTAGAGTAGAGCCTCTGTGGACCCAGACCATAGTGGACACGAGGCAGGAATGAGAAATAAGCCTTTGTTGTTATAAGTCACTGAGATTTTGGAATTGTTTGTTATTACAGCATAATTTAATCCATCCTAATATGATCCCCATTTTCACAGATAAAGAAATGAGTTCAGATAGAGAGTGACTTTTTCAAAATCACACGGATGTAACAAACCCAGTTTTGAGACTCTACAGACTGTGCCACTTGTCTGGGAGGCCACCACAGTGAATGCCTTTTGCTTGGGTGGAGGTCTGACTTCTGAGGCCGCTTCCAGGTTGGTCAGCCTTTCCTGTGCTGGGAAAGCACACGTGTACAGACCAAGGGTCATTGTCACTTTGGGCCACTAGAGGGCAGCTGAATCCAGGCCTGTAATTACTGGGCAGTGTTTTCTTGGCCCCCAACCCTGGGAGAGAGCCTGGCAGCTGGGTTGGGAGAATACACAGATTAACCAGACTCACGCTTTGCTCCCAAGGCCCTAACAGCTCAGCAGGGATCAAGGTGGAGGAATTGCAGATGAAGCTGGAAGAGCCCACATGAAGGCAACTGGGACCTCTTGGAAAAGGCAACTGAGGCCCAGAATGGCAACTGATCTGTTAGAAGTTGCACAGTGACTTGTCGGCCAAAGTGTGAAGAGATTCCAGGGTTGCTGATTTCTGCCAGGGTTTCTCCATCTCAGAGAGAATGCAGTCCAGTGGGTGGCCAGTAAGGGCCCACCCAATCTGTCCAGGCAGAACTGTGCTGTCCCCTCCCCCAGCCACCTCTGTTCTTCCTCCAGCTGGTGGTCCTCAGACCCCAAAGCTAGGAGGCGACAGGGGAAGACTCCAGACAGCTACCTGCCCCCACCCACGGGACTTCCAGCAGGTTGCGCTGGTAACCAGAGCACAGCCAAGTTTGAAAACCAAAAGCTTGAAGGAGAGAGAAAAGATGAGCAGAGGGGAAAGTCCTAGGTCCACAGAGTCACCATTCATTAATTCTACAGAAACTCTTTCAGGCTGATTCTTGCCAGGCTCTAGGACCCAAGAAAATAAGATCTGGGCCCTTCAGAACTGTGCTGTCCAATATGAGAGTCAAAAGTTAATATTAAATAAAATAAAGGATTCAGTTCCTTGGTCTCTGTAGCCACATTTTAAGTGCTCAATAGCCACCTGTGGCTGGTGGCTATCATGTTGGATAGAACATTTCCATTATCGCAGAAAGTTCTATTGGCCAGCACGGCTCCAGAAGCTCACCCGGTTAAGGAAAGCAACATGCAGGAAAATAGAGCAGACGACACAGCGCTGTGTGGGCGGCAATGTTCTCATCAGCAAAACACAGGTGACAGCAAAGATTCAAGGATATGCCAAGAGAATGCTTAGCCTGGCTTGGCACATGCTTGGCGGATGTCACCTGTCATTGCTGTATCCTGCTTTCCAGAAGGGTCTGTGTATACACCCATCTTTCTGATCAGACTGTGAGCTCCTTCCCAGCCCTGGCACGGCGCCTGGTATATAGTAAGTGTTCAGTAAGTGGTAGCTATCATTATATAGTATAACACTATTATTACTAGAGCTACGGCAGAGGTGGAAGAGGCCGCCCAGCCCAGCCTGTGATGCCAGGCCAGGGTGGTAGCCATGTGGGCCTCCTCAGGCCAGGGCTGGGTCACCTTCACGTTCTCAGGGCCTTATGTGGCGTCCGGCTGCAGTGAGCAGGGGCTCAGGGAATAGTTGTTGAAGCAGAGAGCCCCTGCTCTAGCCTCCAGGACTTCCATCGTGCTCCAAGAAAGACCTGAGGTGATGGGCACGTTGGTCTGAGGGTCACAGTACTAAACAGAGTTGGGGGGGTAATGCAGAGGAAAAGCAGAAGTGACATTGGTACTGGGGCCACTGGAGTGTGGCTGCACCCCTGTTCTTGCTGAAGACATCTCTTTAGGTGTCAAGGTCTGTGGGAGATAGAGTAGGTCTGGGGACGATGGGCCACAGGGCACCACCCCCCAGGTGGCCTTGAGTTCAGGGCAGCCCAGCCTGGCTGTTACAAACTCCTCCTGGTCCTTTGGGATTCCAGAGGCTCAGAGCAGCCATTCACTGACGCCCACTGCTGAGAAGCCAGCCCCTCCCGCCCCAGAGCCCAGCCCAACCCAGCCGGTGATGCAGCTGGTGGGGCAGGTCAGGAGAAGGCTAGGCCCTAGGCCTGGGGATGGTAGCCTGGGGATGGTGGCTGAGTGGAAGCCCATGAGGGGGCCAGAGGGACAAGGCCCCTGAGCAGATTACAGTGGCCAGACTGCATGCAGAGGTGAGCCCTGTGCCAGCCTCACCTTCCCAGACTGAGGACCACGGGACCACTCTTATTCTCTGATAGAGGTAGGTGGGTATTGTGTGTTAGAGGAAGGATAGGACCATGGAATCTATGGGGTGTAGGCTCAGTGAGGGGATGGAGATCTGGTGACAGTCTGTCTGGTGACAAACAAACAGATGTCAGAAATCCTGTCTTCTGGCCTGCTCTCTGTATGGGTGTGTTTGTGGTTAAGTGCAGGGTAAATGTGCATGTGCCCAGGTTTATGTGGCTGTGAATAAGGGCAGGAGAGCAGAACTGCAGGGATAGGCCAGGTGGGTCAGGATGGAAGCCAGCACAGCCTTGGGTACAAATATGTGGCCTGACGGGGATGCAGGGCTGGGGCACCACGGTGCGGGATGATGGAGATGCCCCTGCTCCAGACCTTAGGGACCTGGCGACAGGGTCAGCCTCCCTCTCCACAGACCCCTCCTGCCAGCCCTGGCCTGAGCCTCCCTCCCCTCCCCAGTGTCACATCCCAGCATGCTGTGTCGAAAGCAGCAGAAACAGCTTTGTTCCAGCGATAAGGTACATGGGGCCCAGAGCTTGTACCAGCTGGTCCCCTGGGGGCCTGAGTCCCCTACTTGGGGAACGGCTCATCCTCACAGACCACCAGCCAGAGGCTCCAACCCCTCCTCTTCCCACCTCTGGGTGGTCCATTGCTTTGACCCCCAGACGATGAGGCCTTCTCCAGCCCCACACGGCCCACAGCGTATCTCAGCAGCGTCCTTGCTGCTCTCCTACCAGGGCATCTGGTCCCTCTGTCATACTGCCCCTGAGAGCCCTTTTCCACCTGCAGACCCCACCGGGTCCTCTTCCAGGACGGAGCCTGGGCTTCAGAGCCTGTGGCTGGTCCTGGGCCTCCGAGCACCTGTGGCCTTGTCTCCCCTATCCCCCACCTACAGCCAGGGAGCCCCACAGTGGGTTTCCAGAAAGATGCCGCATTGCCTCACCTTTGGGCCTTCTGCGTGGACTCCCCAAGTCCAGGCCCAGCCTCCCACCTTTGACACCAAAGACTGAGCTAATGCTTGCCGCCTCCCACACATGCTGTCCTCGGCAGAGCTCTGCCAGCCTCGCTGCCTGGCACCCCTGGGGGTGGCAGTTTCCCCCCGCAGGGACTGGGGCTTCTTCCTGGACGTCTCCTCCTTCGAGCCTTTACTACTTCCCTTCTCAAGCCTTCCTTCTCCAGGGCCCTCTTCAGCTCGGGCTCTGACTCCAGCTCTGCCAGCAGGCCCCAGGGCTCCTTCCTGCTCTTGGCAGGAGCCCCAGGTGCAGACCCTGTGCCCAGGCCGAACTGGTCATCCCTCACCCTCCTACCCAGATGCCTGAGCTCGTTTTGGTTGCTGTGGGTGAGAGCCCAGAGCCGTCTGGCCCCTTCTGGAAAAGACAGGCCTATACACCGGCTTCCAGTAACCACCACTCTCCTCTGGGGTCCCTGAACAAGGCCCCTTCACACCCGGCATTTATGTTTTTGACAGTTAGCATTCAACTCGATCCACTGAGGATCTCACACTTTCATATATATCTTGATAGATTACAAGTCTGTTTTCTCATTGTTAAAACTTACATTTTGAAATTAAGCTTCATACACATATTTAGCAACTTTTTCAATTATAAAATGAACCTCAATTTTAAAAATGATTTCATACCTTAGTAGCTGTATAACATTAAAATGATAAATCATGCTTTAATGAAGTTACTCGATAACACTTCATATGATTTAAATATTTTCCATTTGAAAATAATGTCTTATTTTACAAGACTCTGGCAAACATTGACAACTACAACTTAATTTGCTACTTAAGCAAAGAAGTTGTCGTGCTCTTTATTACACAGGAATCAAAGACATGCGAGCTGAGCTCCTCAGCCCTGACGCCTGGCCCCTTCTCTCTGTTGACTGCCTCAGGGGAAGCCCAAAGACCGGATGGACCACGACTGTGAGATGCAGCCACCTGGAGCCCCCAGGCCCGGAGGCTCCTCCCGCAGCCACTTGCTGGGGCGCCCTGCCCACCCTTCAAAGCTCCCTGGAGGTGTGTCTCCCCTCATTCCGGTCCTGAGGAAGACCGTCCATTTGGATGCCTTCCCCCAAAGCCACAGCCCACAGGCTTCCGGCCGACCTGGGCTTGGGGCAAGGGCGCAGAGTGCGGGTCCACAGGAGACCAACAACAGCCTTGTGTCCAGGAAGCTCAGCTCCATCTCCTTAACACTCCGTCAGAACAGCCAGGCATGGCCTTTGGGTCCCCCATCTTCTCCCTGGAAAGAGCTGTCCACCCTGGGCAGGGAGGCTTCCACCCATGGAGGTGGGAGGCTGCCCGCACCAGGCTCACCATCTATGACGCCGATGCCAGCAGGCAGGGTCCACTGCAAGGGCCCAGGGAGCCCAGGCCTGGCCAAAGCCAGTAGGATGCCCATAGTAGAGAAGCCCCTGGTGAGTTCCTACCTGGCCCTACCTTTTCAATCCCGGTTAGCCCAGAATCCACCAGGCTCTGCAGGGCCAGGCCTGCTGGCTCAGAGGCATCCTGTCCCAGTGACTGCCCATGTGTCTACCAGAGCTTCTCCAGGAAGAGGTAAGCCCCGGTTCAGGGGTATCCCAAGACCCCGGCTGCATCTTCAAAGGGCCACCCCTACCAGGGGTCCTACAATGGCCCTAGATTTGGTTACTCTGAACACGAGGCCAGGCACAGCCAGACGTTTAGCTACAATGGCCACCAGCAGACATAGCTTGGCTATCAATGTCACAACAGTCACATCCAGACTGGATACAGGCACAGAATTCTCTGCTCTGGGTACCAAGCTGGGCACAGCCATGGACTTGGCTACAGCAGGCATAATCAAGCCAGACACAAGCACAGGGGGCACAGCCACGGACTGGGTGGTACCAGACTCAGACCCAGACAGGCTGGGCACAGCCACGGGTTTGGTTGTACCGGTCACCTCAGCTCCAGTCACTGGTGAGACTGCACTGGACAATGTCATTAGCATGACTGCAGCAGCCACCTGCCCACTGATGCCAAGCAGAAGCACAGACCCAGCCCTGGACCGTGCTACAGCAGAGGCTGCCACAGACAGGGCCACAGAGCCCGCCACGCTGGAGATCGCCAGAGAAACCCAAGGTAGATGTTGAGAGTGCAGCTGGTGTGCACTGGGCTCTGCAGGGGCGGCACAGATGCGTCTGGGTAGGTCGGGATGGGGAGGCGGGACTCTAAGGACGGAGTTGAACACACTGGGGGAAAAGGGAACAGGGTTGAGAGGCAGAACACTGGGACTCTCCCTGAGATGGGTCCCAACCTGCCAGTCAGAGGTCAGGCCGAGGGAAGTCACCAGAAGGATGGTTTCTGGGGTAACCTGAAAACAGGTAGTGATGCCAAGTCCATCCTTTGGCATCTTGCACAGTTCTTTGTTCCCTGAAGAGCTAGAATTGCCAGGCCATCTGTAAAAGTCCAGCTTAAAGAGCAAACCACCTACAGGATAGGACAGACCAGCATGTTGGTAGTGGCGATCTGTCTGGCTGCCATGGCTGCAGAGCTCCCGGGATGTGGACAGTGACCTCACCTGACCCCTTCCAAATCATTCACATTCTGCCCTCCAGGAAGATTCTGTTGCTTAAAAGGTATCTCACCTGGAGTTCTCTTTCTTGGTTCCCTACCCCCAGTCCTCTAGTCCTGAAAGGTGAGTTGGAGATTTGTATATATGGAAGTCCTACCTAGAACTATAGAGAACTATAGATAGGTCACAAAGGGCTAGAAGGTCTTTGGGTCTCAGAGAGGCTGTGACATGCCTAAAGTCATGCAGCTGGCTGGTGGCAGTGAGCTCATGGGGGCCCAGATCTCCTTTGGGCACTCATTCCTCACGTGTCAAAGGCGCAGATACTCTGGGTCTGGGAGACGCTTGGAGAGCACCCAGGCTAGTGCCTCTGTGGGGTCCCTGGGTCTGGGGAGCTCACCCAGGCTCGCTCCCTCCTCCCTCCTCAATATCGCCTCCACCTTCATCCCTGCCCTCCCTCTGAAGTGGATGTGCCCAGCTAGCGCTTGCTGGATGACGCCACCCTCAGTGTCTCAGGCATGTCCAGAGCAGCCCTTTCCCTCCGGCTCCGAGTCCAGCCCTCCCGACCTTGCTCTCTGCTGTTGGCACACTAGAAACCTGGGTACCCTCCTTTCCCTCGTCTCTCTCTCCTTCATCCTTCTGGTCTATTGCCAGCTCTGTTGCTACTCAGCACTGGTTGGCAGCCCCCTCCTCTCCAGCCCTCTGCCCTGTGATGCTAAGGTCCCCACCCCCACCCCCCAGGGCTTTCCCTCCTCCACACAGCAGCCACTGGCACTCACATGTCTGACGGCAGCACTTCTGACAAACAGCCGTTGGTCACTCACCATTACCTTCCCTTAAAGGCCAGCCCCTTAGTCTGGCTTCCAAGGCTACGGACCTCTCCAGTCTCGGAGCTGCACGTCCCTGTCTGGAATTGTCTCCGCTTCAGCTGCAGCAGGAGCTCTGAGCTGTCCACCGACACCGCGCAGCTCTCAGCTCCGGGTCTCCTCACCTCTGCTGCCCCCTCTCCTGGCCTCCCCCCCATCTCCATTTGCCTTTCTATCTTGGTCCTTCCCTCTCCCCGGTATTCTTCTAAAAGCCCTCTGTCCCCAGCACGTGCCGCGGGTGCACTCTCAGCACCCTGTCATACCCCACACTCCCGCATTCGGACAGCCCAGCTTTCTGTACTCTCCGCTAGACCTACAGCGCTTTCAGGACAGGGAGGGCCGTCCTTATCCCTGTCCCCCAGGGCCTGACAGTGTGCTGTCCGTTAATGTTGACTTAATGTTGGAAGATTTTTCTGTTGGGTAAATGCAGACTCAGGGAAGTTCTGACCAGCTCAAGGTCACGGGGCTCGTCACTCCGGAGTCGGGCCTGGAACCTCGGAGACTCGGGGCCCTAGGGGCGCCCGCTCCGGGGCAGAACCGCGCTGAGACGGCGCAACATCCCAACCACCGCGTGACTCAGGCACGCGCACCGCCGCCCGCCGCTGCCACCGGCGCCCCCACCCCACCTCGCCCTGGTCTGGAGGGTAAGGGCCGGGAGAGGGAGCAGGAGGAACCCCGGGCCTGGATGCGGGCACCTTCCCCGGCCTGGCATCCCGGGCCTGCAGGCACAGCGCGCCCGCGCGCCTCCTGGGCCGCCCGCAGCCTGGCCCTGGTGCCCGTCCCGCGTGCGGCCCAGCGGGGAGCGGGTGCGGCGCGGGCGCCGCGGGAGGGGGAGGGGCCCTCGGCGGGGCAGCGGGCGCGCGGGTCACGTGGTGCGGTGGCAGCGGCGGCGGCGGCGGCGGCGGCGGCGACATCGGTTGCGCGGGCAGGGGCGGCGCGGTGCCGAGCGAGCAGAGGCGACGTCTCGAGCGGGCGCGGCAGCGCGGGGCGCAGGGGCGGCGCGGCCGGGCCCCGGGCGGGGCGGGTGGGCGGAGAGCGCCGAGGGGCGAGGCCCGGCTGCAGGGCCGGTCGGCCCGGGAGGAGCCCGCGCCCCGCTCAGCCTTGCAGCCCCGCGCCCTGAGCATCCCCCCGGAGGAACGGAAACAAAGGAGGATTCATGTCCAAAGGTAGGGCGGCCGGCCGGGCCACCGGCGTCCACTGAGAGGAGGATGCGGCCCCGAAAGGGCTGGAGGTGCTACCAAGGGGGAGGGTTGCTGCGCCGAGGAGCCCACGCGCGGTAACACGCACACACGGTGGCACACACCCCAAGACATGCATGCCTGGAGAACGTATGCAGGATAGAGGGGAGATACAGGAACCCACGGACACGCCAAGCAGGGACCCAGATGCGCACAGAAAGCCCCACGCTCGTGCAAACACACGCACACACGCAGAGGAATCAGGGCCACCTACCGCGGGGTAAGAGACCTGTGCGCTGACACATGGACCCCTTCCCCCACACTCAGGCACACACGGAGATGGGTACCGGCTGGTGGTCTCCAAGGGAACTCGGCCTCCAGAGGACTGGAATGGGGGCAGGGGGTGTCCCAGGGCCCTTAGCTCCTGCAGATGGGAAAGGACCAAGATATTTTGTGTGGTCTTTTTCTGAGTGCCAGGGCGGGAGCTGGAGTGGACTGGAATTGCCTTGAGGGTGGGGGTGGGGTCCTGAAGGCTGCTAGGTGCTGGGGAAGATCTCCCCTCAGGAAGGAAGGAAGAGCTGCCCTCCCAGCCCTGTACCCCCACCACTGAGCCAAGGAGGCAGGTGCTATTCAGGAAAGGTCCCCTCCCCCTGCTGCCACCTTCCCAACAGAGGGGTGGGGTCCCCCAGCCAGACAAAGACGAAGCTATTTATTTGCCTGTAAAAGAAAGCACCAGGGTCCTTGCTTGGCATGGGGATGGGGGGTGCGGTTTCTGTGCAGGACTCAGCCAGAGCCGAGCCAGGTGGACGAGATGCCTCTCCCTGAAGCACGGATGGAGCAGGTGGCTCTTGGCAGGGGTGTTGCAGACAGATCCTGTCTCCTCGAGAGGCCCTTGGAGAGATGGGAGCTTAGGAGGGGCCCCAAGAACCATCTAGGCAGGATGCCATGCTGGGGCTACATCCTGCTGTGACCCCATCCTGAGCTCTTCCTCACCTTTGGGAAGCGCTCCTCCAGTTCCTGTTGCAGGGGAGGGAAAGGTCTGTCCCCTTGACTGTGGCCTACAGAAGAGCCGTTTGCAAGCTGGGGGTCAGCTGCTCTGCAAATGGAGCAGCATCTGAGGAAGGAGAAAGGCAAAGGTTCTGAAGTGATAACTCCGTCTCAGGCAGACATCATTCATTCGTCGCTGAGTGCCTGTGTTATGCTGGGCACATTGAAGCACATAGATGCATAGGACATGGTCCCTGCTGAAGGAAGGGTGGGAGCCAGCATATGTTCAGTAATTTATGCCCATGCTTTTGCATAACCTTCACAGCAACTCAGCAAGGTATGTTTTCTGAGGAGAAAATTTTCCTGAGGGGAAAATTGAGGCTATAGGGGTCACCCAGCTGGGAGTCAAGTCTAGGCCAGCTGCCCATCTGGGTTAGCATGGCAGGACCAGGGGAGCTGTGGGGCAGAGGATGGAGCTACAGAATTCGACTCAAGAACAGCATTTGTCCTGCGCCCTGGAGGTCTTTGTGTATTTGTCAGCCACCCTCACCAGGCAGTGGGCCCTCAGGGGCAAGGAACTTGTGTAGGATCCCAAAATGCCTTTGGTATTCACTCTAAGGTTTAGCTGGAGTAGGTTTGCACTTGACAGAATATGGAATTGCCTGGATGGATAAATGGAACAGATGAATGGATGAATGTGATGAGTACCAAGGCAGTCAGTGGGCAAAGCAGCATGAAGGAGGCATCCCCATTGGAGGGAAAGCAGAGGCTTTCCTGAGAGGTGCTCTTGAGCTGAGTGGTGAAAACGGAGTAGGGGTTAGCAAGGAGCTGGATGGGCAAGGGGTCTTCCAGCAAAGTCTGTGATGGGGTGAGCTGCTGCACGCTTAGAGCACTTGCGGCTGATGGGTGGCTGTTAGCATGTGCTTGGCATGTAATTGGCATGTAGTTGGGAAGGGTGGCTTGCCAGCAGGTGCTCTAGGCAGTATGCACATAGGTGCTAGTAGGTGCCTACTGGAAGGATGAGGGTGAGAGATCTGCTCATGTGCGGGCCCTGCAGCAAGCCTGCCGTGGTGCCTCAAAGTTGCCTGGGAATCTGGTAGGCAGACCCCTTCTCAAAACCAGGGTGTGAATTTGGGGAGTGTGCTTTTTGGGTGCTGCATTTGATGGGCCAGGGCTGAGCAGTCCATGATGGGGACACCCACGTTAGAAGAACATTAAAAAAATATACATAAAAAATACAAGACTCACTGTCCACGTCTGTAAAATAGACATTCCCCCCACTCCCCACAGATGGATCTATCTCACAACATAGGTTGTGGAGACCAGAAGGGCTCAGCTGAAGAGGCATGAGGGAAATGGAAAGGGCCAGCCACGTGAGCGGCTGCACAGGGGAAATGCGCACCGACCCCAGTGCAGGTATGCTGAACGGGGCTCCAGAGCCACGTGTGAGAGCGGAGGAGCAGCCGGGCTGTGAGAGTCAGCTGCTGTGGCTGAGCCAACCTTGCTGCCGTCTGGAGCTGCCTGCCTGGCAACAGCTTCCTGGGAGCAGGAAGGAGACCGGCCAGGCCCCAGGGAAGTTCCGAGGCTTCGTCAGATTGCCTGTGCCTGGGAGTGACAGGGAAAGAACAGCTGCCCATTGGCGGGGAGTCTTGCCAGCACCAGGGGAAGGCCTAGGTGGTGGTGGTACAAGAACAGACTCCTGGCTGGGTTTGGGGGTGGGAGAGGGAGGCACTCCTGTCCCCTCTCCCTCTGGCCCATCTGCTGCTCCATCAGTCTGCCTGTAAGCCTGAGACTGCAGGGCAGTAACCATGAACCATAGGATCTAGAACGACAAAACCGGAAGGGGTCCTCAGGAGAACTGGAATCCAATTACTCTGCTGTGTAATCAGCATCCAGGCCACCTCCCTTTAAGGAGTGATTTCCCCTGCCCCGCGATGTCTCGCCTCCTGACAGCCTGGTGAACTCGAAAGGGGTGGGGGCAGGGGTGCTTCTAGGCATCACATCTCAGTGCTCTCCACAGCCTGGATCACGATCCTAACCAGTTTGCACTTGAGGAAGCAGGCTACAGGGGGAGGGGGTTCACCCAAATCCACAGAGCGGGCAAGTGTAGCAGAACCAGGCTCATCCCACTTCTCACACACCCCTTTTATGGATGGGGAGATGAACTTGCTCCATTCTGAGACCTACCCTGGTGGACAGAGGCGTGATGAGGAAACACACAGATTTCTCCTGTGTGTGTGAACATAGCCATGATTAGCCAGACCCAGAGGGATGCCTGCCTTTCCCCACTGGAGAAGGGCTGTTTCCTCAGTCACTCTTTCTTCTACCACTCACCATCCTAAGAACAACACACTGATCATCTCCGGCAAGTTACCGCCCGCACCTGGGTCTCATCCTGTCCCTACTGGTCAAAAGGAGAGACTTGTTCCACCCACAGATTCAGAAGTATAGCTAGGCGGGTGTCTGGGGCTCCTCAGGGACAGAGCCCCCCACTCTGCCGGGTGCTCAGGGAGCTGAGGGGACACTGAGGCTGGGGAACAAGAGTGATGCTCATTCTGAGGAGAGAGGGTCGCCCTATTTGCTTCTAAAAACCACACTGACAGTCAGTAGGTGCTGGGCTTGTGCACTAGAGGTGGGACTCTGGCCTGAACATCCCAGCATTCTCTGACACCCACGGTTCTCTTGGGGGATGTTGCCCCAGGGGACGTTTGGCACTGTTTAGAGAAATTTCGGGGTGTCATAATGGGGGCTACTACTGGCATCTAGTAGTGGCCAGGGATGCCATCCTACAATGTACAGGACAGCTCCCCCCAACAAATGTAATAGTGCCAAGGTGGAGAAAGCCCTGAATTGGACACACAGATGTGCTGCTTTCGAGAGTGAGAGTATTTCAAAGTGCCCCCTGCGACTGGGGGAAATGGGCAGTGGTCCAGAGTTTGTATCAGACTTGCTCTGCATTCCTAGACAAGTAGATAAGTCCTTTCCCCTATAGGCCTGACCCTTCACCTATGAAATGGGGGACCCATCTGACATCTCAAGTCCCATCCAGTCCCAACTCTGCACGATTCCACATCACGAGACTGGCACTGTGGCTTCCACGTGACCTCTGCTTTCCTCCAGCTCACTCGTCTCATCTCGGCTTTGCAGGGCTCCCCGAGACCAGGACGGACGCAGCCATGTCAGAGCTGGTGCCTGAGCCCAGGCCTAAGCCAGCTGTGCCCATGAAGCCCGTCAGCATCAACTCAAGCCTTCTGGGCTACATTGGCATTGACACCATCATCGAGCAGATGCGCAAGAAGACCATGAAGACCGGGTTCGACTTTAACGTCATGGTCGTCGGTACGGAAGGTCCTGATGGCAGCAGTACCGAGGACCCCACTTCTTCCCCTTAGGGTGGCCTCAGCCCTTGCTTCTCTAGGAGGAGCTCTTTCTGGGAGGGCAGACTTCACGGTGCTGATCACGAAGGCCTAGCCTTCTTCTCCCCTCAGGCTGGCTGGCCCAGGGGAGGGAACTTTGGGGGGTGGACAGCCGGGCCCCGTCACAGCTGGGTGGACGTAGGCAGCCTCTGAGCCGTGCTCAGCCTGCTTTCCGACTGGGGCCTGGGGGGCTCATCAGTGTCATTCCCACCTTCAGGACGGGTGGAGGGTGGTCTTATTTCTGATCCTTTGTAGTGCTTTCAAGCTTAGAGTTCCCAGGACATTGATTGGTCGCTAAGCAGTGTCACGTGGTCACGGGGTGTGCGAGCAGGAAGGGGCCTTTGCCCGGCCTCAGCGATCCGGGCCCCATCCTTCCTTCTCCCTTCTCCCCCAGTTCCATCAGTCATCAAGTCCTGTCAGTTTTACCTCGTAAATATCTGTCGCGGCTGTCCCTGTCTCTCCCTCGCCGCCGCCACCCCGCGCCGAGCTGGGACTCTCACCTGACTCGGTGCTGCTCGGGGAAGAGCCGCTGGGCCAGAGCGCACGCCGGATGGAAGTCTCGCTATAGAAACCTCAGTTGGACTAAACAGTGTGCTGAGCGGCACAGATGATTTACTTTCTGGTGCAGACTTCTTATCTCAAGAACCAGTAGTATATGGTTCACGGACCCTGGCCGCAGGTCCCACTTTGGGTGGCACCGACCCTCCTGGTTCTGTCACCTTCCCCCTTCAACCCCTTGTCCACCGGTGACCAAACACTTCTTTTCTGCAAAGCTTCTCAAGTCACCCTCCTACTTAAACCCCTTCAGTGAGCCTCAGGGTTTACGCTCCGAGTCGGCCTGGTACTGCCTGCCTGCCCCTCGCCTCCTACCACTTCCCACGTAGCACCGTGCTCCTCACAAGGAGCAGTCCTCCTGCACTTGCCATGCTCTTTCCTACTCTGAGCCTTTGCGTGGGCGGTTTCCTGTGTCTAGAACCCCCTTCCAGCTTCTCATGGGCCATTCGAAGTCACTCTTCGGGTTTCAGCTTAGCTGTTGCTTCTTCCTAGAAGTCCTCCTTGGTTTCAGAGCATGGATTAGAATCCCCTCAGTAGGCTGTTATAATATCCTAAGCTCTCTTCACAGCGATCTCTTCCGTGCAGCACACTGTCTGTATTTGCTTCTGTTTTGGTCTCCTCACACTAAACAGCTCCTGAGGGTAAGGATGACATCTATCACCACTCTGCCTCCAATTTTAGCACAGCACCTGGCACGCAAGGATATTTAATGAATAGATGACCTTAGACAATATCTGGATGGAGAATGGCAAGTACAAGACGCATGGGCTACTTCTCTCCCCAGCACCGCCACGGCGGGCAGTCGTTGGTCAGTCACAGCCCACGTTCTGCCCTGAGCCAGGGCATAGCCTTCTTAACATTTTGGTTTTGGTGGCTACCACCAGTTGATCAGTTCGCATGAGAAATGTACCTTATTTGCCATCCCTTGTCTTAGCCAGCTCCCTCCCTACCATGTAATCAGTGAAGACACTGGGCGGGCAGTCGTGGCTGGTCCAAGGCCTCCAGGAGACACCACAGTCGGGTCTGGAGCCGTAGGCTGTTACCTCCTGCCTGGTCCTTCTCAGATATCCCACAGGGACGCTCTAGACCAGCACTTCTGTCTTTACCGTGCAGAGGATCACCTGGAGGGCCTGTTCAGATGCAGATTCTGAATCACCGGGCTGAGGTGGGGCCTGGGATCCTGCGTTTCCTATGAGCTCCCAGATGGTGCATCAGTTGCAAGATTTGCTGCGCGACTCATGCACATTTGAGGAGCACTGCCCAGACCAGTGGTTCTCAATTGCCTCTGGTTGTGGAGCTCCACCTTGGAATGAAGTCTCCTGTAGAACTGTGTCTGAAAAACAGGTCTGAGGGAGCTGCAGCGAATGAGGTAGCCTCCTCCACCTCACAGGGCCTCCAGGCATTCATCTCGAGATCTAACCGCTACTCTCGAGTAAAGAGTGGCTGTGGAGCCAAGGGGCTCCTTGGGCTCAAGTTCAGGTCTTGGATTTATTAGTTATGTTACCTTGCACACATTTCATGTTAGGTGGAGATTAATCTCTCTGGACCACTTCTCTGGGGATAAAGGTGGCTCTGCATTGGGAGGGGGGGCTCACAGTGCTGATGTAAAGGCCCATTTTACTAAGGGGACGTGAACATGCATCTGCCCTGAGGCAGTATCAGAATGCAAAGTCATTCTGTTACTCCTCTGAGTATTAAAGACTAGAAACTTCAGTCAAGCAAAATCAAAACAAAAAGCCACCATGCTAGACAAATGCGGAGGTTATCCCTTGTTCCAGTGGTCCTGTGACTCCAGGAAGGAGACTGTGGAACCCAGCTGACGTTCCCCAAGCCCTGTGCATCCGAGCTCCCCTCCCTGCTCAGCCCGGCCCACCCCAGTGAGCACCCAAACCGGGGCGTGGCCTGGCTCGAGGCTCCGGAATCCTGTGAGCCCCCGGGGGAGTTATTAGGCTCCGGAGGGGGACAGGGGCTCTCCCTGCCTCCTCATCCCCCTCTTGTCTTGCTGCAGGTCAGAGTGGGCTGGGCAAGTCAACGCTAGTCAACACACTCTTCAAATCCCAGGTGAGCCGCAAGGCCTCCAGCTGGAACCGGGAGGAGAAGATTCCCAAGACAGTAGAGATCAAAGCCATTGGACATGGTGAGGACCAGGCAGGGACCTGTGGGCATTGCTCAGAGGGGCCTCTGCCAGGAAGGGGAGAGAGGGGGCTTACTGGGGAGTGAGACAAATGAAAGGCGGCGGCCTCAAGGCAGAGTAGACAGAAGTCCTGAACTCTATGGAGCAACTCCTCAGATGCAAGTCCAGAAAAGGGAGGGAGGGGATTAGAAAGGAGAGCAGTGAGGTTTGAGCTGGACAATAAAGTGTGAATGGGGTTTAGACAGGCAGAAGGACGTCAGGAGGCCATCCCAGGTGCAGGGAACAGCATGAACAAAGTTAGGAGAGTTAGGAGAGACCCTGAACTTGACTTTCCCAGTAATTGGTTCTGAAGAAGGAAGGAGCCTGGGTCTCCCTGGCTGGTAGGCAGCAGGGCACCTGGCATCAGCTGGGAGAGTGACCTCCCTGTGTCCTTTCTGTTCACCGCAGTGATAGAGGAAGGTGGTGTCAAGATGAAGCTGACCGTCATCGACACCCCAGGCTTTGGAGATCAGATCAACAATGAAAACTGGTATATGTCTGCCCGTGAGATTTCCACCCTAAAGACTCTGCAAGGGAGATACTGAACACAAGGAGATCCATTCATGCTGAGAACCATCCGTGCCCTATGCTGAGGGGTCAAGCAGGAAGACTTGCTTTAGGAGAGAGGGGGTCTATGCGGGGGCAAGGGGAGAGGCCCAGGTGGGGGCCAGTCATGGGGTGGAGCGGGACGGTACAGAGGGAGTTTGGGCCGTGGGATTTCATGGAGCAGCAGCAGATCTGTCACAGGTAAGGCAGACAGAATGGGGAACCGGGGTGCAAATCCAGGCTGACCTGGAGGCGGAGGCAGAGGGCTTGCCCTGTGGGCCAGAGGTCATAACCCGGATGGAGATAGAAGGAGTGAAAATCAGGAGGGAGGGGAGTTCCCACGAGGAGAGAGGCCCTGGGGATCTGCAGTCAGTGTCCAGTCAAGGAGAGTGAAATACGCTGCCCAAAATGTGGCTGGAAGGTTCCTGGCAGAGGCTTGCTCCCAGGCAGGGGTGGAGACCACTGTGTCTCTGTGGGGAAGCTGGGGTCTGCCACAGACAGGCAGGCCACCGAACAACACAACTTAGAACAGTCTTAGAAAAGCAGTTGCCCTTGTCTCTGGTTATGTGCATGCTCACTGATGCATCATGGTGACAGCGAACTCCTACATGATTGATACGTTCTATGTGCCGTTGCTGTGTTCTTTCTAATCCTCACATGAATACCTCCAGGCCCCTATTGTTACTGCCACTTTCCTTATGAGGAACAGTCTCAGAGGGGCAGAGCTCCAGCTCAGGAGTAGAGGAGGGGGAAGTGTGTATTGCTTTCTGGAGTGGGACGGGGTCTGCAGGTTCCTGTAGCCCAGTCAGGATGCTGGGTCCCCAGGGGAGCACTAGCCTGGCTAACAAGGAAAGCTGTCCATGGGGGGCTGAGGGAGAATGGTCAACATGTACCCTAGACCCTCCAGGGGAGGCAGGAAAGGAGATGGCTGTGTGGGGACAGCTACCTGGCCCTGCCCGGGATGAGTTCCCAGGTCCTGTGCCTCTGAACTCCCATCTGCTTTCTTCCCCCTGCAGCTGGGAACCCATTGAGAAGTACATCAACGAACAGTATGAGAAGTTCCTGAAGGAGGAGGTGAACATTGCCAGGAAGAAACGCATCCCTGACACTCGAGTCCACTGCTGCCTCTATTTCATCTCCCCCACGGGACACTCGTAAGTACTGGTCCTGTCTCAGGGCTGGGCTGTCTCTAGTTTGCATCACCTGTGCCCATTTTGCAGAGGGTAACCCATACATGGACTGGCTGGGGAGGGCCAGGGGGGCCCCAGTATAGGCATGGCCTTGTGAGTCCCCAGACTTTCTCCAAGAAAGTCTGGCTTTCTCACCAGGAGAGTAAAGCTGACCAGCGTCAGCCCCTTGCTGCTCTTTGGTGTTCCGGCACCACGACCCTGCACCCGCAGAGAAGCCAGTGTATGTGAGCAGAGGGCTCCTCACCTTTTCTGTAGATACTGCTTTGCACAGGCTGGGGTGGGGGCAGCAAGGAGGGTGAAATGGGAGGGGCAGGGCTACTGGATTGGGGCTGGTGCTTGGGGCAGGGTGTGGGGCCCAGCTGTAGGCATTGGAGGGTGGCCAGCCCAGCACGAGGGGCCGAGTGTCTCGAGATGAAAGCAGGCAACAAGCAGGGGGTGCTGGGGCCTCTGTCTGTGGGACACAGGTGGGGCTCCATGATAGGGGGTGCTGGCAGAGGATGGAGAGATCCAAGCAGCCCCCCATTGGCAGAGGTCTCATAACTTACTTCTAAGTCCAGCTGCAGGGCTAAGAGTTCAGTTTTTGAGAGGATGGATGAGGAGGGCGGGCCCCAGACTTCGGAGGAGCCAGGCACCCAGCAGGTGTTTGACGGTGGGGCCCAGGCCCTCAGTGGAAAGGTTCTTTATTCTGCCCCAGACCCTGGACCAAGGTCAGAGCAAGCCAGCACACAGCCTGCCTCATGAGTCCCTGGACTTCAGACTCAGGGCTGATTGGGCCCCAGAGCCTCGGGGAAGTGCGGCCCTCGGACAGTGGAGGGCAGGCCCCCAGCTGGGGCCCTGCAGGACCGAGTGGGGGCTGGGAGGAGGCCCAACAAGAAGTGCTGGCCCACGGGCAGAACGAGATGTACACAAGTAACCATGACACAAGGACATGCGGGAGGGGACGGCAGCTGCTCCCGGGAGAAGCCCCAGGAGGAGAGAAAGCCGTCCTGAGGAGCAGGGGGAGCAGGCTTATGGAGGGGCAGGATTTGAAGAGAAATGGAGGTGGCGGGCACGTGCGGGCCGAGCGGGGGCTGTGCTGCAGAAGGTGAGTGCGTGTCAGAGAGGAGCAGCCCCGCAGCCTCAGCCAGGCTCCCAGCCCTGTCCCCCTGTCCCAAGGGCGGCCCTGGAGTGGTGGTGGTGGCAGAGTGGGGAGGGCAAGGTGGCTCTGACACACCCCTTCTCTGGGCCCCAGCCTGCGGCCTCTCGATCTGGAGTTCATGAAACACCTCAGCAAAGTTGTCAACATCATCCCTGTCATTGCTAAGGCCGACACCATGACCCTGGAGGAGAAGTCTGAATTCAAGCAAAGGGTGAGAAGCCCCCGCCCCCTTTCCTGTTCCCAGCCCTTCCTTCCCCTCCTCTGGCCAGCTGCCTCCCCTCCGTTATTACAGCCCCAAGCCCCCTGGCCTCCCAGCTCCCCCTTACCCCTTAAAGAGGCTGGGCTGGCGGTGGTGTCTGGGGACCATTGGGGAAGAGAGGTCAGTGCGGCCTCGGGCTGCCTTCTTCCCACCTCCAGACTTACCCACCAAGACCACTGAGTACAAAACTCACCAAGAACGTGAGAAACCATGCCTCAATGTTAGGGAGCTTGCAGGACTAGAGAAATTAGCGAACTGCCTGCCAGCCCTTCCCAGATCTTCTCTGAGTTCCCTACGCTTGTTGGTTTGAGGTGGGGGAGAGAAGTACACAGACAGTTGTTGCCTTCAAGAAGCTTACGATCAAGTAGACTACTGCAGAGGTCCTGGAGAGCTTAAGGCAAACTTTGAAAGAGGGCAGACAGAGAAGCTCTGGGTGTGGGGGCAGTGGGGGTCACCTCTCTTCTTTGCAAACAGATCTAGGACCTGCAGCAGCGTGAGCACTGCCCATGTGGAACCTACTCAGAGGCGCTGCTTGTCTAAATCCTGGCCTTATGGACCCTGAGATGAGCAAGCCGCACGCCCAGACCACTCATCTCAGGCTGCGCTGTGGCAATTGTATGGCTGGGGCTTGCATTTATTCAGGGCTTTCCTGCTGCTTCAGGGCCTCAGAGTTCAGAGATGACTCGGTTATCAAAGGCTGCCTTCAGCCGTCTGACTTTAGCACACACACTCACACACACACGATTGTATGTGTGTGCACACGCGCACCCCACCAGTCTCCCTTTATCCTGACACTTGGCTACCTTGCTTCTCTTCCTTGCCTCTAGGTTCGCAAGGAGCTTGAAGTAAATGGCATTGAATTCTACCCCCAGAAGGAGTTTGATGAGGATTTGGAGGACAAGACGGAGAATGACAAAATCCGGGTGGGTGCCTGGGGCTCTGTTCATCAAACAGATGTCCCCCTTGGGACCCTTGGGGTGCATATTGTGTACTGCTTCTGTCTTCCCACCTGCTTTCTCCTTTTCATACTCCCTGCCCCACCTTGCCTGACCCAGACCAGAAGTGACATG
This sequence comes from Manis javanica, assembly GCF_040802235.1. Classification (NCBI taxonomy): domain Eukaryota; kingdom Metazoa; phylum Chordata; class Mammalia; order Pholidota; family Manidae; genus Manis; species Manis javanica. The sequence continues at coordinate 112,782,354 of NC_133165.1, forward strand.
GGAGGGTGTGAGGGCCAGGGGCCCTGGCTGACTGTGAACTCTGCACCCAGAACGCTGATGCTCCCATTCATCCCCAGACCCCACAAAGACCTCTTCTTCCCCCATCGGGCCTGGCAAAACCAGATGTCGGGTGATGGAGGGCCATAGGCGGGAACGCATCAGGCTGGGGTCTAAGGTATCTTTGTCTGGTCAGAGCTCTGCCTTAGTTTCCTCCTTTGTAAAGTGCAGGGGTCAGACTAGGTGAGTGGCTTACAGGTTTTTTTTCTCTAGAGGAACTCTTTAAAACAATTAAATGTTAGACAGAACTCCAATATAGATATAAGACATAAAGACAGCTGTTCTCAACTAAGTGGCATGGGGCACAGAGACCTGCCTTCTGAGCAGCCCCTGGGGTATCTCGTGGGAATCTGAAGGCTTCTTGTAAACCATTGGCCAGTAGGATTCCTAAGATCCCTCTCACTTCTAAACTTCTACAATTCTGTGATGTTATATCAGAAAAATCCTGAGTTCTCTTCTGGACTTCTCTGTGAACTACTGTAACCTGGGACACACCACTTACATGCTTCTGTGTTGAGTCTCCTACTCCGTCAAGGGTGGATAATCTAGCAGAAACCCTTTACCTGATGTAGCTGAGAGAGGTAACTGGTCAGTTAATTGAAAAACTTAATTCAAGTGAAGTAATCATGAAAAAATGATGCATACAGATATTAAATGTTTTAAAGTAACTATTTTGGTAAATTATTAAGTTAAAATAACTTCAAGCATATTCCTCACATTCATGAACATTCTTTCATATAGACAGAGACAAGCCTCTTTGAAGATAAATCCTCAAAGTTGCTTTTAATGCAAAAGCAACTTACCATTATCCAGTCTTTTGGAAACATTCATTTCCAGAGAAGCAACTTTCCACATTCCTCTAATGTAACAGTTAATTTATCGAATTATATTAGCATGTATACATCAGGCAGACAGACTGGGGAATAAACAGCTGGCTCTTTATACAACCCACCTAGAGGTGGCCACATCAGAAAGTGGCCTCTGAGCTCTTAGAGGTCAGCAGACATGCCTCTGCCAGTAGGTTTTAGGGGAGTCAGTGTAAAGCATCAGTTGTCTTGGCTGTCAGTTGGGTGGGCATCCTTTAAGAGAAATCTGCTATCCTAGCTAGCTCAGAGTGGTTCCGAATCAAATCAAACGTGTTAATTGTAGGATGAAAAGTACAAAACGTTCTCCAGTTGTAGGAAAGCTGACTTACTGCAGTCAGGGCTGCCAGGCAGGGGCGTAGGACCCAGGATTTCTGGCTCGCAGACCGGTGCTCTCTTTAAGAGACAAGAGCCTGGCCTTTGCCATCAGTGGGATCACCGAAAGAGTATCAGAGACGTGCAGCTGAGTGCTAACGGCCCAGGACCAAGGGCCCTCCTGCCGTGGGAGGCCCAGACTAGGAGGATGACGGGCACGTGCGTCTGCTTTGTCAGCAGGAGAGCATGCCTTTCGCGGTGGTGGGAAGTGACAAGGAGTACCAAGTGAACGGCAAGCGGGTCCTCGGCAGAAAAACTCCCTGGGGGATCATTGAAGGTAATTCAGTGCGTCTTCTGGAAGAACTGGCTGCTGATCAGTTATGCTTGTTTATTAAGCATCTGCAGGTTAAGGCAGTGTCCTAGGGTATGAGAGATGAAATGAACGCCCACACACCTGCCATAAGGAGCTTACAGTCTAATTGAGAAGGTGAGACTCACAGGCAGAAAGCCATAAAGGACCGATATAGCCCCGACCAGGGGCACTGACCCACGTGTTAAATGAGTTCATAAAGGGAGAGATTAATAGACTAGAAAAAACAGAGGAAGGTTTTCCACATGAAAGGGACAAGATCTGCCAAACTGCTGAAGGGGTGTTCAGACGTGGCCATTTTCATTTTATCATGAATGGATGAGACCTTGAGAAGGTCATAGGGATTTCTGAAAGTTTTCAAAGAACTGTTTCAATGCTTTCATTCAATATGATAACCCAGAGGGGAGCAGGGTAGGTGTGACTGTTCTCAGTGAATCAGCCCCTGAAGCCCATGAGTTAAGGCTGTAGTTTAAGTGTCCTGCCCAAGATCACGTGACTTGTTAGTGGTGAAACTTGGATATCAGACCCAGATATTTTGATTCCAAAACCAGGTTCATACCATTGTATCATGTTGTCTTTCATTTTCCCGTGACCCTTTTTTGGGGATTAAAAAAAGTTTTTTTTCTCATAATCTGCCTTGAATTGGAATTATTTATGAGAATGTCTGTCCTACCCATTGGATTGTGAGACTAGAGGATTCATGCCTTAATCCTCTTCTGCTCCCATAATTGTTGGCAAATGATTTACAAATAGGAGGCACTCAGTTTATGTTGAATTGGATTTATCATGTAGTACATGACCTTTTCAAGGTGGCTCGATTGTTATTTTCTATGTGTGTTACTGTCTTCCAATAAGATCGTAAGATCTGTAGGGATAGGAATAGTATCTTAGGCCTTGAGCAAGTTTGTTGGGCTCCCTGTATATTAATTTCCTTTTCCACAAGATGGGAAATATAATACTCCCTATTAGCTATTACTGCAGAGAATTTCAGATAATACTGTGCCATTATAGCTGCTTAATAAATATTTGTTCCATGAATAAAATTTAATGCACCAAAGGGCCAAGACAAGCCACTTGGGAAGGGTTGCAATAGCCTGTCCTGTGGCTTGCTCCTGAAAGTCTCCCTGACCTGAACAGAAGTTCCCCACTGGCTGCTGGTGCATGAGTAGGTGACCACCTGCTTTGTTCTGTTTCTTTGCAGTGGAAAACCTCAACCACTGTGAGTTTGCTCTGCTTCGAGACTTTGTCATCAGGTAAGATGCACCCCTTCCCTTAGATGGCTACAGGTTAAGTGTCTTGCCCAAGGTCACATGACAGGTTTCCTTAGTTGGGGTCTGGGAGCCACCTGTTCGGATCCACTGTGTCAGTCTCCAGGTCTCTCTGACAGCGTTGTGACCAAGCTCCCGCTCCCGTCATGAAGCTACAGAGGCTGAACGAGTATCGCTGGCTCTCTGGAGCGGCTCCCAGTCATTGGGTCCAGGCCATGGAAGCAGTGTATTACCCTCACATGTGGGCTGTTTCTTCCTCCTGCCATCTCTAATTATGTCGCTGTCCCTTCTCACCCTGTGTCCTTCAGGACCCACCTCCAGGACCTCAAGGAAGTGACACATAACATTCACTATGAGACCTACAGAGCCAAGCGGCTCAATGACAATGGAGGCCTCCCTCCGGTGAGCGTGGACACAGAGGAGAGCCACAACAGTAACCCCTGACGGCCCTTTCTCTGTACCATCACGCATTGCCACTTCGCACACACATCCCCAACACCACCACCTGCCGCCTACCACCTTCTTCCTTTCTATCTGTCCCACAGGCCTGTCTGGTATTTGTGGAGTATTTTGTTTACTCTGTGTGTGTGTGTGTGTGTGTGTGTGGTGTGTGTGAAAGGGGTGAGAGTATATCTGTGTGTGTGAGCGAGTGCAAAGGGGTGAGGTATTTTCACTGTGTGTGTGTGTGTGTGTGTGTGTGTGTGTGTGTGTGTGTGAAAGGGGCGAGACTGTGTCTGTGTGTGCGCGCAGGGATGAGGTATTTCCCCTGCCCTCCCTGGAAAGTCCCTTTCAAGTCTGGTTCCTCCATGGCTGTCCATTATCTGTCTCCTTTCCTTGTATCCCAGAACAAAGCCGAGTGCCTCACTTGAGAGGTCTGGGGGAGGTTTCATTTACAAATTATGGGAGCAGGTGAGCCACAGGTAACTCTTTCTTATCTCTGAATCCGCCCACCACACTGGGACCGCAGAGATTCTCCCAGGACAGGCTGTGGAGTCAGACCCGGGAGGGGCGGGGAGTCGAGGGGTTAACCCTCCCATCAGCAGGGCAGTCTGGGGGAAGGAAGGTCACGAAGAGCAGGGAAGTAGGCCAGAGTGGGCTCCCGCAGAAAGAATTCGTGCCTAGAGGTGGAGAAGAGAGCTCCACCCTTCAGTCCATGCCACCTTCACTGTCCAAAAGCTCCCATGGGTCACCGACTGCTGCCTTCCATATTCCCCTTCCCTCACCGGCCTCTGCTTCCACCTTTCCTTCACTTCTTCATCCCGCCCTCTCTAACTTCTCTCACTTCCTTTTAGACGAATCCATCTTAGCTACATTTCTGTATTTAAGAGTTAAACCTAGTCTACTTCCATAAATGACATTAGGCCACCTTCAAATCACAGCTGAAGGCATGGGACAGTACACGCTGAGATTACAAGAGAAATCAGATCCATAGCAAGGAAGAGGAAAGAGAGTCGTTGCGGTTGAGTGCTGGAATTGGCCCCGAGCTTGTGGGCAGCTGGACAGAGGAGGAAATGTTGAGTTTATGCAGTCCCAATGTTCAGTTAAAAAGGCACATGCATTGGTCAGGTGAGAAAAACTTTTTTTAGGCATTAAGTACTAGAAGAACCAAGTCCAAGGATGTGTCAAGAACAAAATACATTATTTGTCTTTTCCAGTGGTTTGGCTTCAGAGACAAATTTTAAATGACACCTCCCCTTTCTCCATCTGGATCCTCCCCCCTTGCTGCTGGCCTCTCTGTTGCTCCCTTCGCCCCAGATGTGCTTGACGCCCACACACTTATTTTCCATTCTCTCTCACTCTTGTGCTGAAGCTAATGCACTTTTGTCTGTTTATCTGTCTTTCTCCACTTTTCCCTCCTGACTCCTTAGACATTCCTGGTATATCCACAATCATACATTTAGCTTTTTCTCATCCTTCCCTTCAGCTCTGTATTTATTATTGCATATTTCTCCTGTTTGTTTTGCACCCAAATTGCTCTTTCTCCCTTTAGTCTATGAGGTGGCTGACATTTGGGGCTGGGGAAACAATTTTGCCTCAGACAAGGGAAAACACCATGTGGAACAGTTTACAATAACCTCCTATAGCCTCCTGCTCCATCTCCTGGTCCAACCCTAGGGGTTTTACTGGTCCTCTACAGATTCCAGCATTTATAGTCCCTTATCACTCAGGTGCTAGGAAAACGTATAGGCCAAGACCGAGATTGGGTGGACCAGACCAAAGAGGTGGGTGATCTGATAACTAGTGACCCCAAATCTATGGTCTCAGTCTTTCCTGGAGGCCCTACCAATCTGACCCATATCCTCTGTCACCCACACAGTTACTCCAGGGTAGGCACCTGTTAGGAATAGAGCCGCAGTGGGCTTGGAGCCTACAGGTTGCTATGTTTCAACGGAAGTGAGATCCCTGGCTCACAGAGTGAGCAGCCTCCTATGGCGATGCGGGCCTGGATACCAGGACTAGCGGGGAAGGCCTGAGGGCTGGTGTGAGGCTGAGTAGGAGAACGATGCTTGGAGCCCCTAAACCATGATCTCAGCCTCCCTGGAGAAGCTGTTTTGTATGTCTGCTGCCAGCTGCTGGTCTCTACATGCTCAACCATTCTCAACCCCCCTGCAGGGAGAAGGCCTCCCGGGCACTGCCCTTGCACCTGTACCAGCCACCCCCTGCCCCACTGCTGAATGAAGGCCATTTCAAGTGCTGCTTCTCCCTCCATTCCTCTCAGCTGGTGTTGCTGCAGGGCCACACCCTTTTCAGAGTTGTGCTTGTCCAGCCCACCTCCACAGCCCCTCTCAGCACAGCACGTGGAAGGGACAGTTGCTTCCTCCATTTAGCCAACGCCCCTGTCCTCCCAGGGGAATGGAGTTTTCACCAGCACTGCCCTCCATCGTCTTTGTCAGCCCATGTGTAGGATGAAAGAACGTATCAAGAGCTTCTTCTGCCCTTCCAAGCCCAAACCAGCTACTTGTACCCATCTCCGGGGGAAATAACATTGCTCCCCGTCCATTCATCCACATAAGCTACTCTTGGCTTTCTTACAGGAGCAAGAAAGCAACTTTTCTGCTTGTCAGATGCATTGGGGTCAGCTGTGTGAGCCCTGATGGGGGACGAGGGTGTCTCCTTCATTGCTTAAAGCTTATTTATAAGATCGGTCACTACTGATGTGGTGGAGCAAGGCCTAGGATTCCGTTTTTTTTAATTGCAACTTGTGACTGGCCCAGAGTATGGTTTCACACTCTTCCCGCCCCATAACGTAGCCACTTAGGAAGAGTGGTTTTCCATAAGAGGCATTTCTGGAGTTCACTTCCTTATCCTCAGACTTTAAAAAAGAACTACAGACAGACACAAAACTCCAGGAAGCTGTGATATGTGAATTGTAGGAAGTAAAAATGCACCCTTTTGTCCATTTAGCAATAAGAAGGATCTCTTACCATCCACCTTGCCTACTCCTACCCCTCACCTCCACCCCGTCAATGTGAGTAGTGAATTAGCCTGGCCACAGTTGGTCACTGTAGGCTAGTGGGAAATACCCAATGGAGGGAAAAGCCCCCCATTGGATGCATGAATGTTTGCGAATGTCGGCTACCACTGCCCCACAAACTGTCTTTATGGAATTATCCCCACCCCATCCATCTCCACCTGGACACAACTTGCTCAAAGGCTGGTGACTCATGGGCCAATCATCTACAACCAAATCCTGATGGAGCAAGAGGCCCAAGCCTAGGGGATGCAAGAACGACCCATTTCTTAAATGTTACCAGTCCCAGCCAACCTTTTGGTGACATTATGGTTAAATTTCCCAATTGAAAACAAGCCAAGAGAAAAACTGGTTATGTAAATGTTGCTAAACTTTATGTGTTGTACAACTAAACATTGCTGTTTGAATGATACCTGGCCTGTGTCTTATTTGTCCTCCTCATCCCTTGGCTAAATCACTCATTATGTCATCTCACTCACATATTGAGGGAAGACAGCATTCGTCTTGGTAAGAAGTAGCCATAGAAATTAGAGATGGAAAACATTTTGTGAGGCCAGTTCCTCTTCAGTTGGTCTGAGGCTGGATGCCAGTCTTATTCCCTGGAGTTCTGTATCCAAAATGAGTGATGGAGCTACCACACTTGACCTTGAGGGATACTGTGCTTTGCACAACCTGTCTCCTTCAATGAAAATGATGTTTATTTTCATTCAATTGATTTCCTATCTTTTCCCGTTCTTTCTCCAGAAGGCATAAAAACCAAGTCCATGAAAGCAGTGGACCCATCTTGCCTAGAGCCCTAATTTACAGTGACTATTTTCAAGAGTTAAGAATTGAAACTGAGATCCCTAGCTTGTCTCTTTCTGGAACTAGTCCTTCCCCTTGATGAGGTTCCTACTCTCTTTTGTTGCCAACAAATAACTCTAACCTGTATATTATTTCTCTGAATTTGACTGTGATGACCACATGCAATTGTGTTTGGGGCCCCAATTTTCTGTAGGGTGAGTGCAAGGTATAGATAAATGGGTGGGGGTGTCAAGATTGGAGGAAGACAGATATGGAGGCTTTTGGAGTCATTCAAGTAAAATGTTGGGTGGCAATGCCACACTGAGATGAGAAATGAGATTTGAGCAATATAGAGGTTTTGTGAGCTTAAAACACCACAGCTAAGAGAAACCTGAGTTCTTCAGGCCAGCGCCTTTATACAGATATGGATGCTGAAGTCCAGACACCATAGTTGTCTTGCTCACAGTTGCACACTTTAGTTCCCACTGCAAGACTTGGACTCAATCTCAATACTTGTTCCACTGCATCACACCACTCTTATTGCATTTCATGTATTCTAATAGTCTTAGTGGTACATTTAAAATGGTGCATCTTACAACTGACAGGATCTTAAATGTGATGAAATACAGTAGTTCAGGAGGTGTTAACATCCCTTTGTTTGAAGCCCTTTGGTGCTATCTGTGACGTTTAAAGGAACTAAGAATATGTACATTTTAGTCTTCAAAGCAATTCTGGAATAATGTATCCCACAGGATCCTCACAATCACCCTTTGGAGGAGGCAGGGCAGGTGTGATGGATGACACAGGATCTCTCCACCCTGGAGCACCAAGGGCCTCTCCTCTGACTCCTGACCCAGCTCATGCACCCTTCCCCTGATACGAATTCACAAGAAACCGGCTCGGAACCCAGGCTTTCTATGATGGAAAAAAGTTCTGCTCGCCTTAGAAGCGAGGAATCGTTTTGGACCCTTTCTCCACAGGACAGCAGCTTTCAGACAGGAATCTGGGAGGACGCAGGAAAATCCTGCTTTTAATTCCTCACAGGACCAAGTCAAATCCAAAGCCGCGGGCAGCCACGCGCGGCCAAGAGGGTGGGAGCGGGCGGAGGAGGGAGCCACTCATCTCCCACTCACCCCTCCCAGGCGGGGCTCCCGACCTCGACTCCGCCTGGTCTTCTAGCCTCCCGCCCCCACGTGACTAGCGCCTCGCCTACTGCGCGTTCTTGCGCCATAATCTCCGCCTTCCCCTTCAAAGCCCCGCCCCACGGCTTGACGCAGACCCCGCCCTTCCCATCCGAGGGGCGGCAGCAGGGGGCCCGGAGCAAGATGGCGGTGAATCAGAACCACGTCGAGAACCGCCGCGGGGCCGTCATCCCTTTTGGCGAATGGTGCTTGACGGGAAGCCGGGGGCCGGGGTGCTGTCCGAGGAGGGAGGAGGCAGACGGGTAGAGCTGGCGGCTCGCAGGCTCTCAGCCACTCAGGGGCTTTCCCGCCTTTTCCTGGTGCGTCACGCTTGGGGGAGCGGCCTCCCGGCTTCCGGGATACGGAGGTGGCGGAGGCGGGAGCGCCTGGCCTCGTGGGTCGCTTCGGAAGGAAGGTGGGAGCGCGCTGGCGCCGGTGGGTTGTCGTGCCCCGCTCTGGATCGCGTATGGCAGCAGTTGGGAGCGCGCCGCTGTAGGGTGACGGAGGGCCGTGGTCACACCCTACCCCCACCCCTGGGAATGAGGTCAGGGCTTCGGGGAGGCTTCGGAGGCCTGAGTGTGGATCATTCCGGAAAGATCCCAAACTGTCAGGAATCTCTCCTTGACCCCAAAACTTAACAAAACCCGACTTATTCTCCCCATCCGGGGAGATGACTGCTCATCATTGTAGAGCTCTGGGCCCCAAAGCAGGGACGCCTGGGAATGGCGCCCTTGACGTCACACAGTCACTTTGAGCGGTCCCTGTGGTGCCCACTACTCGCAGCTCTCCTCTCGCCTCTGCAGACAAAGCCTGGAGGAGGCTATTTCTGCCTCCCCACCCAATGTGTCAACTCCACTGCCCCTCCCAATTCCTCCTGCCTCAGTTTTGCTCAGAGACATGCTCAGTCTCCCCAGCAGTTCTTGATTATGCCCCCATCTCTGCACCGGTTTGCCACCGTTTTCCTTTGTTTTCGCTGAGCAGTGAGATCTGCACCCGAATATTGTGCTTAGGTGAGACTGAGCACACCTAGGTCGCTTTGCATTTCTTGGGAAGATCCAGTAAGACAGTAGCAAATGTTGATGTCCAAGTCTTTTTCTATGCTTCCTTCCCCAGAATATTTTCTTGACAGATTTACACGGGCTGTAAGGGAAGACATGTATGTCTTCCCTTGCTCCCGCTGCTTTGCTCAGTTTTGTAGGAGGGGATGATCGCTCATCACTCCGACCTTAATGTCCCCAGGCACACTGGCCTAGAGCACTTTGACCTGTGTGCTTCTGGCTTTGTGCCATTTCTAACCTGTTCTTTGGGTGTCTCCTTACCCAGTCTACTGGTTTCTGTGTTTCTCTGTGTAAGTGTCGGAGGCAGGGCATGAAGCATGCTTTTAAACAATTAACAAACACTGATTTTCTGGTCCTTTGAATTATCTTTATGGGGTTCATTTTGTGCTCTCGAAGAATAATACCCAAGGACTGTTCTAAGAGTTTCCTACTTAAAACTGCTCTATCTACAGTGAGGATCAGTAGTATTTCCCTTATCTCACAGGTGGAAAAATGGAAGCAGAGAACTAATTCGCTTAAAAGCATATGGACAGTGCATGTAGAAGAACTTTGATTTGGGTTTGAACTTAGATACTCTGCATTGATTTCTCTACTCCAGCTGTCCTTCGGAAAGGAAAAGGGCTGCTGCTCTGCTGTCCCCTCATCAAAGAAGGCCCTGTCGGTGCTCTGGCTTCCTAGATAGAAACTACTTTAAAGACAGAAGTTGGGATGGAGAAGACTGGTTTGACTTCACCTGCCTATTTGCAATGTACACTTGAGAAATTGATCACAGCTTGGCTGTGTTTTGTGACGATCTTTTTTCCTTATCCCAGCTGAGAAGTCATAAATGTATGGGCTGATTCTACTGGTCAAAAGGGAGGATGTTGAGTTTTTTTTTCTTTTAAACCCACATTCTAAAGCTTGTGCAGATAATACCATATGCGTTTACCGTAGAAAAATTAGAACATTAATTACCCCATATTCAAACATCTAGTGCTTTTTTGTATTTTGGTCTGTATCCTTCTGCACTTTCCCCTGTGGAAACATACAGATTTATCCCCCTCACACTCCTTTGCAACTTGTTTTCCTCACTTACCAATATACTGGGAATCCTTCCCCATACTGACATCTACATCATTATTTTCAGTGACTGCTATTCCAGTATGCATAAATCTTTGCTCAGTCCCCTATGTGGGATATTCTGGTTTTAATTTGTCTTTGCTATAAACGTTGTTGCAGTGAACATTTTTGAAAACTAGTCTTTGCACACGTTCAAAAATACTTCTTTGGGATGTGTTCCTAAAACTGAAATTGTAGGGTCAAAGGACATAGACATTTTAAAAGAGATTAAAGTATATTTTAACATAAAAAATCTTGTTAAAAATATTTAAAATGTGTAAACATATGTAAGGGTTTTTTTTTGGCAAAATTATTCTACAGAATAATATCAATTTACATTCCTCTCAATTCTGAGTGTCTATTTCACCTCACCCTTTCCAAAATCTGGTGTTAATCTTTGATATATCTGCCCATCTGATAAGTGAATAATGGAATCTTCAAAAAAAATTTTACTGCAGTGAATTATTTTTTTTCACGTGATTATTGGCTATTTATGTCTTTGGTAAATTTGGTTGGTTCTCAAATTTTCTCTTTTTTACTAAGCATCATTTTTTATATGATTAAAAAAATTTGCCATCTTAACCATTTTTTTAAAGAAAAATTGTGTATATTTAAGGCAGACAATGTGATGATTTGATGTGCATATACATTATGGAATGATTACTATAGTCAAGCTAATATATCATCTTACATAGTGTCCATTTTTTTGATATGATGAGTATGTCTGAAATCTCTTAGCATATTTTCAGTGTTCAATGCAGCATTATTAACTATAGTCATCATGCCTGAATATTAGATATATAGACTTACATTCATCCTACGTAACTAAAAATAATGTACCCTTTGTGCAAATTTGTACCCTTTGACCAATATCTCCTGCTCCCACCTCTCCCCAGCCTCTGGTAATCACCATTCTACTCTTTGCTTCTATATATTTGACTTTTTTTTGTTTTTATTTTAGATTCCATATATAAGTGAGATCATACAGTATTTGTCCTTTTATGTCTGGGTTATTTCACATGGCATAATGTTCTCATATACACACCACATCTTCTTTATACATTCATCTGTTAATGGGCACTTAGGTTGCTTCCATATTTTGACAGTTGTGAATAACGCTGCACTGAACATAAGTGCTGATGTCTCTTTAATGTTCTATATCCATTTCTTTTGGATATGTATCCATAAAGGGATTACTGAATCATATGATAGTTCTATTTTTATTACATTGATTGATTTTCATATGTTGAACTATCCTTGCATTCCAAAAATAAATCCTACTTGGTCATGGTGCATAATCCTTTCAAAGTGCTGTTATATTCAGTTTGCTAGTATTTGTTGAGGATTTTTGCATCAGAAATTTTCAGGGATATTGTTCTGCAGTTTTCCTTGGACATGTTCTCTCTTCTTCAATTTTTAGGAAGATTTTCAGTGGATTAATGTTAAGTTTTCTTCAGACGTTTGGTGAATTATTCACTGAAGCCATTTGGTCCTTAGCTTTACTGTGTTGGGAAGTTTTGGGTTACTGATTTAATCTTATTTGTTATTGGTCTGTATAAGTTTTCTATTTCTTCATGATTTAGTCTTGGTAGGTTGTGTGTTCCTACACAAGAAATTTATTTCTTTTAAGTTATCTAGTTTGTTGGTATACAACTATTAATAGTATTCTCATAATCCTTTTAATTTCTGTGGCATCAGTTGTAATGTTCTTTCATTTCTGAATTTGGTTGAGTCATCTCTATTTTTAAAATTAATCTACTTAAGGGTTTTTTCAGTTTTTTTGATATTTTCAAGAATCCAACTCTTAAAATCAAAAATCAGTTTTACTGATTTTTTATTGCTTTTCAATTCTCTCTTTTGTTTATGTCTTCTTTAAACCTTATTCCCTTCTAGCTTTGGGTTTAGTTTGTTCTTTGGTTTCTTGAGGTGTAAAGGTACATTGTTGATTTGAGATCTTTCTTCTCTTTTAATGTATGCATATACAGCTATATACTTCCATCTTAATACTGCTTTTGCTGCATCCCATAGTTTTGACATGTTGTGTTTTCATTTTCATATGTCTGAAAGTATTTTCTAATTTCCTTTGTGACTTCTTTGTCTCATTGGTCATATAAGAATGTGTTGTCTAATTTCCACATGTTTGTGGATTTTCCAGTTTTCCTTGTGCTACTGATATTTAGTTTCATTCTATTGTGATCAGAAAAGATGGCTTTAACCTCAAATTTGTTTAGATTGTTTGTGGCCTAACATAGTCTGTCCTGAGAATGTTCCATGTGCACTTGAAACAATGTATATTGTGTTGTTGTTGGGTGGAGTGTTCTGTATATGTCTGTTAGGTCCTGTTGGTCTATAGTTTTGTTCAATTCCTCTGTTTCTTTATTGATCTTCTATCCATTAGTGAAAGTAGGGTATTGAATTCTACTGTTACTGTGTTGCTATTTCTTTAATTCTGCCAAAGCACACTTCCTATATTTAGGAGCTCTGAAGATTGTTACATAAATATTTATGATTGTTCTATCTTGGTAAATTGGCCTTTTATCATTATGTGATGTCTTTGTCTCTTATAACAGTTTTTTTACATTTAAAGTCTGTTTGTCTGATATTATTAGGAGAGCCACTCCTACTCTTTTTGTTTACCATTTGCATGGAGTACTTTTTCCCTCCCTCTGTTTTAGCCTATGTGTGTCCTTAGCTCTAAAATGAGTCTTTTGTAGACAGCATATTTTTTGTTACTGATATGATCTCTTTACTTTTTATAGGTCTATTCAGATTTTCTTGCTTTTTTAGTCAATTTTGATAGTTTGTTTCTAGAAATTTGTCCATTTCATCAAGGTTACTTGGCATGTAATTGTTTATATATTCACTTATAGTCCTTTTTATTTCTGTAAATTCTGTGATAATGTCCCCACTTTCATTCCTAATTTAAGTAATTTGGGTTTTCTCTTTTTTTGTTGGTCAATCTAGCTAAGGTTTGGTCAATTTTGTTGATCTTATCAAAGAATTAACTTTGGTTTCATTGATTCTCTATTGTTTTTCTAATCTTTATTTATCTACACTGTAGTCTTTACTATTTACTTCCTCCTGCTAGCTTTGGATTTAGTTTACTCTTGTGTTTTTAGTTACCAAAGGTGAAATAATCTTAGATTATTGATTTGAAATCTCTTTTCTTTTAATGTATGCTTAAAAAGCTATAAATATCCCTAAGAGTGTGTTGTTAAATTTCCACATATTTGTTAATTTGCCAGGTTTCCTTCTGTTTTTATTTCTAATTTCATTACTTTGTGGTCAGACAATATATTTTGTATGATTACAGTCTTTGTAAATTTAGTGAGACTTGTTAATTTGTGGCCTAATATATGGTCTGTTGTAGAGAATGTTCCATGTGTATTTGAGAAGAATGTGTATTCTACCTTTGTGGGTGGTGAATCCTATGTTAGGCCTTGTTGACTTTTGTTAGGTGCATCCATGTTTATAACTGGTATATCTTTTCAATGATTGCCTCTTTTATAATTTTATAATATTATTCTTTGTCTCTTGTAATAATTTTTGTCTTAAAGTCTATTTTTTCTAATGTTAGTATAGGTACTCTACCTTTTACCTATTGTTTGATGGACTTTTTCCATCCTTTCCTTGCAACCGGTTTGTGTCTTTGGATCTCAGGTGAGTCATTTGTGGACAGTATATAATGGTATCATATTAAAAAAAAATACGTTCTATCAACCTCTGACTTTTAATTGGAGAATTTAATCCATTTACATTTGCTATTTGTTTTGTATATGTTTTATTTTGTTCCTCATTTCCTCCATTAATGTCTTTTTTTGTGTTTAATGGATACTTCCTAGTGTACCATCTTAAGTCCTTCCTTCTTTCTTTTACTGTATGTATTTTAGTTATTTTCTTTGCGGTTGCCCTGAAGATTGACTTAACATTTAATTTATAACAATCTACTTAAAATGAATACCAATTTAGTTAGTTTATTTATTTATTTATTTATTATTATTATTTTGGTATCATTAATCTACAATTACATGAAGAACATTATGTTTACTAGGCTCCCCCCTTCACCAAGTCCCCCCCACATACCCCTTCACAGTCACTGTCCATCAGCGTAGTAAGATGCTGTAAAATCACTAATTGTCTTCTCTGTGTTGCACAGCCCTCCCCGTGCCACCCCCTCACTACATACTAATCGTAATGCCCCCTTTCTTTTTCCCCACCCTTGTCCCTTCCTTCCCATGCATCCTCCCCAGTCCCTTTCCCTTTGGTAACTATTAGTCCATTCTTGGGTTCTGTGATTCTGCTGCTGTTTTGCTCCTTCAGTTTTCCTTTGTTCTTATACTCCACATATGAGTGAAATCATTTGGTATTTGTCTTTCTCCACTTGGCTTATTTCACTGAGCATAATGCCCTCTAGCTCCATCCATGTTGTTGCAAGTGGTAGGATCTGTTTTTTTCTTATGGCTGAGTAATATTCCATTGTGTATATGTACCACATCTTCTTTATCCATTCACCTATTGATGGACATTTAGGTTGCTTCCGTATCTTGGCTATTGTAAATAGTGCTGTGATACACATAGGGGTGCATATGTCTTTTTCAAACTGGACTGCTGCATTCTTAGGGTGAATTCCTAGAAGTGGAATTCCTGGGTCAAATGGTATTTCTATTTTGAGCATTCTGAGGAACCTCCATACTGCTTTCCACAATGGTTGAACTAATTTACATTCCCACCAGCAGTGGAGAAGGGGTCCCCTTTCTTCACAACCTCGCCAACATTTGTTGTTGTTTGTCTTTTCAATGATGGCGATCCTTACTGGTGTGAGGTGATATCTCATTGTGGTTTTAATTTGCATTTCTCTGATAACTAGCGATGTGGAGCATCTTTTCATGTGTCTGTTGGCCATTTGAATTTTTTCTTTGGAGAACTGTCTGTTCAGCTCCTTTGCCCATTTTTTAATTGGACTATTTGCTTTTTGTTTGTTGAGGTGTGTGAACTCTTTATACATTTTGGATGTCAACCCTTTATCGGATCTGTCATTTATGAATATATTCTCCCACACTGTAGGGTACCTTTTTGTTCTATTGATGGTGTCCTTTGGTGTACAGAAGCTTTTCAGCTTGATATAGTCCCACTTGTTCATTTTTGCTTTTGTTTCCCTTGCCCAGGGAGATATGTTCTTGAAGAAGTCACTCATGTTTATGTCCCAGAGACTTTTGCCTGTGTTTTTTTCTAAGAGTTTTATGGTTTCATGACTTACATTCAGGTCTTTGATCCATTTCGAATTTACTTTTGTGTATGGGGTTGGACAGTGATCCAGTTTCATTCTCACACATGTAGCTGTCCAGTTTTGCCAGCACCATCTGTTGAAGAGACTGTCATTTCCCCATTGTATGTCCATGGCTCCTTTATCGTATATTAATTGGTCATATATGTTTGGGTTAGTGTCTGGAGTCTCTGTTCTGTTCCACTGGGCTGTGTCTCTGTTCTTGTGCCAGTACCAAATTGTTTTGATTACTGTGGCTTTGTAGTAGAGCTTGAAGTTGGGGAGCGAGATCCCCTCCCACTTTATTCTTCCTTCTCAGGATTGCCTTGGCTATTTGGAGTCATTGGTGGTTCTATATGAATTTTTGAAGTATTTGTTCCAGTTCATTGAAGAATGCTGTTGGTAATTTGATAGGGATTGCATTGAATCTGTATATTGCTTTGGGCAGGATGGCCATTTTGACAATATTAATTCTTCCTAGCCAAGAGCATGGGATGAGTTTCCATTTGTTAGTGGCCTCTTTAATTTCTCTTAAGAGTGTCTTGTAGTTTTCAGGGTATAGGTCTTTCACTTCCTTGGTTAGGTTTATTCCTAGGTATCTTATTCTTTTTGATGCTATTGTGAATGAAATTGTTTTCCTGATTTCTCTTTCTATTAGTTCATTGTTAGTGTGTAGGAAAGCCACAGATTTCTGTGTGTTAATTTTGTATCCTGCAACTTTGCTGTATTCTGATATCAGGTCTAGTAGTTTTGGAGTAGCGTCTTTAGTGTTTTTTATGTACAATATCATGTAATCTGCAAATTGTGACTGTTTGACTTCTTTACCAATCTGGATTCCTTGTATTTCTTTGCTTTGTCTAATTGCCATGGCTAGGACCTCCAGTACTATGTTGAATAACAGTGGGGAGAGTGGGCATCCGTGTCTTGTTCCCGATCTCAGAGGAAAAGCTTTCAGCCTCTTGCTGTTCAGTATGATGTTAGCTGTGGGTTTATCATATATGGCCTTTATTATGTTGAGGTACTTGCCCTCTGTGCCCATTTTGTTGAGAGTTTTTATCATGAATGGATGTTGAATTTTGTCGAATGCTTTTTCAGCATCTATGGAGATGATCATGTGATTTTTGTCCTTTTTGTTGATGTGGTGGATGATGTTGATGGATTTTCAAATGTTTTAACATCCTTGCATTCCTGGGATGAATCCCACTTGGTCATGGTGTATGATCCTTTTGATGTATTTTTGAATGAGGTTTGCTAATGTTTTGTTGAGTATTTTTGCATCTATGTTCTTCAGGGATATTGCTCTGTAGTTTTCTTTTTTGGTGGGGTCCTTTCCTGGTTTTGGTATTAAGGTGATGTTGGCTTCATAGAATGAGTTTGGGAGTATTCCCTCCTCTTCTATTTTTTGGAAAACTGTAAGGAGAATGGGTGCTATGTCTTCTCTGTATGTTTGATAAAATTTCGAGGTAAATCCATCTGGCCTGGGGGTTTTGTTCTTGTGTAGTTT
This sequence comes from Manis javanica, assembly GCF_040802235.1. NCBI lineage: Eukaryota > Metazoa > Chordata > Mammalia > Pholidota > Manidae > Manis > Manis javanica. The sequence goes on from NC_133165.1 coordinate 112,799,586, forward strand.
TTTGATTACTGCTTCAATTTTGTTGCTGGTAATTGGTCTGTTTAGATACTCTGTTTCTTTCTGGGTCAGTCTTGGAAGGTTGTATTTTTCTAGGAAGTTGTCCATTTCTCCAGGTTTTCCAGCTTGTTAGCATATAGGTTTTCATAGTATTCTCTAATAATTCTTTGTATTTCTGTGGGGTCCGTCATGATTTTTCCTTTCTCGTTTCTGATTCTGTTGATGTATGTTGACTCTCTTTTTTTCTTAATAATTCTGGCTAGAAGCTTCTCTATTTTGTTTATTTTCTTGAAGAACCAGCTCTTGGTTTCATTGATTTTTTTCTATTGTTCTATTTTTCTCAATTTTATTTATTTCTTCTCTGGTCTTTATTATGTCCCTCCATCTGCTGACCTTAGGCCTCATTTGTTCTTCTTTTTCCAATTTCAATAATTGTGACATTAGACTATTCATTTGGGATTGTTATTCCTTCTTTAAATATGCCTGGATTTCTATATACTTTCTTCTTAAGACTGCTTTTGCTGCGTCCCACAGAAGTTGGGGCTTTGTGTTGTTGTCATTTGTTTCCATATATTGCTGGATCTCCATTTTAATTTGGTCATTGATCCATTGATTATTTAGTAGCATGTAGTTAAGTCTCCATGTGTTTGTGAACCTTTTTACATTCTTTGTACAATTTATTTCTAGTTTTATACCTTTGTGGTCTGAAAAGTTGGTTGGTAGGATTTCAATCTTTTTGAATTTACTGATGCTCTTTTTGTGGCCTAGTATGTGGTCTATTCTGGAGAATGTTCCATGTGCACTTGAGAAGAATGTGTATCCTGTTGCTTTTGGATGTAGAGTTCTATAGATGTCTATTAGGTCCATCTGTTCTAGTATGTCGTTCAGTGCCTCCGTGTCCTTACTTATTTTCTGTCTGGTGGATCTGTCCTTTGGAGTGAGTGGTGTGTTGAAGTCTCCCGAAATGAATGCATTGCATTCTGTTTCCTCCTTTAGTTCTGTTAGTATTTGTTTCACATATATTGGTGCTCCTGTATTGGGTGCATGTATGTTTATAATGGTTATATCCTCTTGTTGGACTGAGCCCTTTATCATTATGTAATGTCCTTTATCTCTTGTTACTTTCTTTGTTATGAAATCTATTTTGTCTGATACTAGTATTGCAACACCTGGTTTTTATCCCTGTTGTTTGCATGAAACATCTTTTTCCATCCCTTGACTTTTAATCTATGCATGTCTTTGGGTTTGAGGTGAGTCTCTTGTAAGCAGCATAGAGATGTGTCTTGCTTTTTTATCCATTCTATTACTCTGTGTCTTTTGATTGGTACATTCAGTCCATTTACATTTAGGGTAATTATTGAAAGATATGTACTTATTGCCATTGCAGGCTTTAGATTCGTGGTTACCAAAGGTTCAAGGTTAGCTTGTTTACTACTTTACTGTCTAACTTAACTCGCTTATTGAGCTATTATAAACACAATTTGATGATTATTTCTCTCCCTTCTTATTCCTCCTCCTCCATTCTTCATATGTTGGGTGTTTTGTTCTGTGTTCTTTTTAGGAGTGCTCCCATTTGGAGCAGTCCCTCTAAAATACCCTGTAGACGTGGTTTGTGGGAGGCAAATTCCCTCAACTTTTGCTTGTCTGGGAATTGTTTAATCCCTCCTTCATATTTAAATGATAATCATGCTGGATACAGTTTCCTTGGTTCAAGGCCCTTCTGTTTCATTGCATTAAATATATCATGCCATTCTCTTTTGGCCTGTAAGGTTTCTGTTGAGAAGTCTGATGATAGCCTGATGGGTTTTCCTTTGTAGGTGACCTTTTTTTTCTCTCTGGCTGCCTTTAATACTCTGTCCTTGTCCTTGACCTGTTGCCTGTTGGGTTGTCCTGTTGCCATGGTGTTGTCCTGTTGGGTCCCTTCTGTTGGGAGTTCTGTGTGCTTCCGTAGTCTGAGCAACTATTTCTTCCCCCAGTTTAGGGAAGTTCTCAGCAATTATTTCTTCAAAGACACTTTCCATCCCTTTTTCTGTCTCTTCTTCTTCTGGTACCCCTATAGTGTGGATATTGTTCCTTTTAGATTGGTCACACAGTTCTCTTAATATTGTTTCATTCTGGAGATCCTTTTATCTCTCTGTACGTCAGCTTCTATGCATTCCTGTTCTCTGGTTTCTATTCCATCAGTGGCCTCTTGCATCTTATCCATTCTGCTTATAAATCCTTCCAGCGATTGTTTCACTTCTGTAATCTCCCTCCGGACGTCATCCCTTAGCTCTTGTATATTTCTCTGCAGCTCCATCAGCATGTTTATGATTTTTATTTTGAATTCTTTTTCAGGAAGACTGGTTAGATCTATCTCCTTCTCAGAGGTTGTGATTTTGGTCTGTATCAAATTCTTCTGCCTTTTCATGGCAATAGAGATAGTTTGTGGAGCTGGCGCAAGTGATGGCTGGGAGAACATCTCTTCTTGTTGGTTTGTGGCCTTCCTCTCCTGGGAGAACAATGACCTGTAGTGGTTTGTGCTGGGCAGCTGTGCGCAGACGGGGCTTCTGATTCTTGCCCTGCTGCGATATGGAGAAGGGGAAATGGCCGGGAGGCTGTTTATCTCCATGAGGGCCTCTGAGCTGCCCTGCTGCCCAGGGGGTTAGGGTTCCCAGAGTTCCCCAGGATTCCCAGCTGCTGGGCTAAGTGTCCTGGGATGCTTCCGTCCAGCTGTGGGGTCCCTGTACCTTTAAGATTTTCAAAAAGCACTTGCTTTTCTTTGTCCCAGGGGCGCCAGCTGCAGGGACCTGCTCTCAGGTGTTACTGTTGCCAGCACCCCACGGTCGAACTGTGTCTGTGCTCTGGTGCGGATGGCTAGGGCTGGCTATTTAGCAGTCTTGGGCTCCTTCTTCCTCCCCGGTCCAACTCCTCTCCTCCTGCTGGGAGCTGAGGTGAGGGGCACTCTGGTCCCAACAGGCTGCGGCTTGTATCTTACCCCCTTCGCGAGGTGCTGGGTTCTCGCAGTTGTGGATGTAGTCTGACTGTTGTCCTGTGTCTTCTGGTCTCTCTTTTAGGAAGAGTTGTATTTGTTGTATTTTCAAAAATATATGTGGTTTTGGGAGGAGATTTCTGCTGCTCTACTCATGTCGCCATCTTGGCTCCACCCCCCAATACCAATTTAGTTTTAAGTAAAATTTAGTTTCAGCTGTGTAGTTTGTTCCTATATAGCTCTGTCCCCCGATATGGTTATTGTCACAAATTACACCTTAATACACTGTGTACCCATCACTGTAGATTTATAATTATTTTTTATGCAATTGTCTTTTAAATTATATAGGAAGAAATAAAGACTTCTAAACTAGAAATACATAATACTGACTTTTATATATACCCATATAGTTATCTTTACCAATATTCTTTATTTCTTTGTATGGGTTTGATTTACTGTCTAGTGTCATTTTATACCAGGCAGAAGGACTTCTTTAGAACTTTTTATAGTTCAGCTCTACTATTGAACTTTCTGCTTTTGTTTATTTGGTAATGTTTCAATTTCCCCTTAATTTTTCAAGGATAGCTTTGCCAGTTACAGACTTCTTGGTTGACAGACTTATTTTCCTTGTAGCACTTTGAAATGTCATCCAACTACCTCTCACTTTCATAGTTTCTGAAAAGAAGTCAGCCATTTGTTTTACTAAGATTCCTTGTGCCTGATGATTCACTTTTCTTGCTGCTTTCAAGATTCTCTTTATTTGGCTTTCAACAGTTCAATTATAATGGTTCCTAGTATGGACCTTTTAGAGTTTATCCTACTCAGAGTTTTTTGAGCTTATATGTATAGATTAATGTCTTTCTTTAAATTTGGGAGGTTTTTAGTTATTGCTTCTTCTAATATTCCACATGCTCCTTTTTTTCCCCTTTCCTATCCTTCTGTCACTCCCATTATGCATATATTGATATACTTGATCATGCCCCATAGGTCTGTTAGACTGTTCATTATTCTTCATTATTTTTTCTTTTTGTTTCTCAGGTAGCAACTGTTAATCTCAATTGATCTATCTTCCCATTCAGTCATTCTTTCTTCTGCCTTTTGAAATCTATCATTGAGCCCCACTGCCGAATTTCTCATTTCAGTTATTGTAGTCAACTCTAGAATTTCTTTGGTTCCTTTTATAGTATCTATCTCTATTGATACTTTCTACGTTGTGAGACATTGTTTTCATTCTTTCCTTTAGTTATTTAGACATGATTTCCTTTAATTCTTTGAGCATACTTAAAATAGTTCATTTAAACTCTTTGTTTAGTTAATCCAATGTCTGGGCTTCTTTAGGAGCCGTTTCTATTAATTTCTTTTTCTCCTGTTCTTGGGAAAAGTGTGTGTCATACCTTCAGGTTTCTTTGTATGCCTCGTGATCTTTTTATTAAAGAATCATCGATATACAATCTTATGATGGTTTCACATACACAAAACAATAGTTTAACATTCACCCATATTATCAAGACCTCACCCCCTCCACTGTGATCACTCTCAATGTAATAAGATAATTGTATTCTCAATAATTGTATTCTCTGTGCTGTACTACCATCCCAGTGACCTACCTATGTTGTAAATGTGAATTACAGTGCCCCATAATCTCCTTCTCCCTGTCCACCCACCCTCCCCAGTTCTTCTCCTTTGGTAATCACTAGTCCCTTCTCAGTGTCTGTGAGTCTACTGATTTTTTTTTTGTTCCTTCTGTTTCTCTTTGTTGTTATACTCCACAAATGAGTGACATTTGATACTCATTCTCCACATGGCTTATTTCACTGAGCATAATTCCGTCTAGCTCCATGCATGTTGTTGTAAATGGTGGGATTTGTTTTCTTCTTATGGCTGAATAATACTCCATTTGAATATGTACCACTTCTTTACCCATTCATCTATTGATGGACACTTAGGTTGCTCCCATGTCTATTATAAATAGTGCAGCAAGAAACATAGGGGTGCATATGCCTTTCCGAATCAGGGATCTTGTTTTCTTCGGGTAAATTTCTAGGAGTGGAATTCCTGGGTCAAGTGATATTTCTATTTTTAGTTTTATGAGGAACCTCCATATTTCTTTCCACAGTGGTTGAACTAGTTTACATACCCACCAGCAGTGTAGGAGGGTTCCCCTTTCTCTGCATCCTCGCCAGCATTTGTTGTTCCTTGTCTTTTGGAAAGTGGCCAAGCTAACTGGTGTGAGGTGATAGCTCACTGTGGTTTTAATTTGCATCTCCCTGATGATTAGTGATGTGGAGTGCCTCATGATTTTTTGTTGAAAACTGGGTCTTTTTAATATTATAACATGGCAACCCCAGAAACCAGATCTTCCCACTTCCTCATGATACGCTGTTGCTGCTTAGTGTGGTTAGCGTTTGTTTAGAGACTTTCCTGAACTGTAAATTTTATTAAGTTTATATTCTTTATCGTGTTCAGCCACCAAAGCCTTTATGTGAACTTGATGGTCAGTTAGTGGTTTGACAACTTAATTATGTGTCTGACCACCACCCCCAAAAAATCTCCCAGCCTTTGCAGATGAAGTCTGTGTGTGTGTTGGAGCGTGTCTTTATCATCCAGCCAGGCAGTTTGTAACTCTTTCTTGGCTTTCAGTTCTTGCTTGAGCAAAGCCTCATAGTTAGTCAAAAGTAAAAATTCAGGGCCTTTTCAGGTTCCTTCTGAACCCAGTGTGGGGCATGTATGAATGTGGCTTTCTAGATTCCCATTAATATATTAGAGCTTTGAGCTTTTCAAAACCTTTATTACCCAAAGTATCTCATTCCTCAGCCTTTCCTCCCTAACTTTTCGGGGTTTATTGTTTGCACCAGATGTCACCCTTTGCCCCAGACAGCAGCAGCTGATATATTTGCCTTGAAATGTTTTTTGACAAACATGCCCTAGGAAGTCACCTCAGTCCTAAGAGAGTTTTTTGTGAGAGTTAGGCACACACGCTTTGAGCTAGTCCTTCGGGAAGCCACCAGAAAGATTAAAAGAGTATCACAGTTCGTTAAGAATAAGGTCTGTTCTGCTCTCTCTGGTACTTGGTAGCTGTACTAGGAATGTGGGTTGTTGTTCTCAAGGCTGTTGCCAAGCTGGGAAGTGGAGGATGATACCATGGTAAATTAAAGGTGTCACAAAGCTCTCATACTGAAATTCACCTTTTTTCTTTCACTGTTATTGTTGATTAAACATTCCCCTAGTTTGCTATAAATTTTTGATTAGATTCTAGAGTTCTGGAGTAACTTAGAGTTCCCTATTTCACTATTTTTGCTGACATCCTATATTTTCATAGTCTTTTTAAAAGCCCTTTATATCCACACACCACCACCCTAGTTCCAGTTGTTACCTCACATCAGAACTATTTTAGGAACTCTCAAACTGGTCCTTCTGATGTACCACCACCTCCTTGCTCATGTGGCTACCCCGCCAAGACAGCTTCCATGCACAGTTCCTCCTTGCCTATCAAACGATGTCTTCAACCTCTATTCCCAGCATGGCTTCCCATCTTTATTTCAGTGTTCCCCCAACCACATTTCCATGCTGTTTTGATGAATCCACGCAAGTAGACTGATCCCAGTATGCAGTTTGCTTTCCACTGCATACTCCCATTAATGCTGTTTGGTCCCCATCTGGATTGTCCCCTGCCTTCATCCTTGCCTACTGAAATACTATTCATCTCTTAAGAATCAGCTCAAATTTCAACCTTTCTGTAAAGTCATTTCTAATTACTTAAACCAAAATGAATCTCTCCTTCCACTAAATTGCCATGACTTTTGTGCCATTTATGTGATGTATGTCATATATTGCTTGCATTATTATTTGTATTTATGTCTGCATTCAATCATTCTTCCAATAAATATTTAGTAGCGCCTTCTGTTTGCTAGGGCTACAGTGACAAAAGAGGCAGGCATTGTCCCTAATGATCATTATGGTAGACATTGAACAAATAAACACACATATATTATAATTATTACTATGAAAGAAGAAAAACAGTAGGATCCTATGAGTGAATAATAAAAGTTTTTCATGTTAAGAGTGAGCAGAAACATAACAGGCAGGGGGAACATGTCAGAAAGGATTCTGGAGCACTGTTTCCTCCTTTATCAGTGTCAGAGAGACATTTCCATTAGCACAGTGCTTTATACTTACTGCACAAGACACAGAAGAATCAATAAATAAACATGAATAGAAGTGGGTTTGCACCCACACCAGTAAGGATGGCCAGCATTGAAAAGACTAAGAACAGCAAATGCTGGCGAGGATGTGGAGAAAGGGGAACCCTCCTACACTGCTGGTGGGAATGTAAGCTAGTTCAACCATTGTGGAAAGCAGTATGGAGGTTCCTCAAAAAACTCAAAATAAAAATACCCCGGAATTCCACTCCTTGGAATATACCCAAAGAATACAACTTCTCAGATTCAAAAAGACATATGCACCCCTATGTTTATCGCAGCACTTTTTACAATAGCTAAGATATGGAAGCAACCTAAGTGTCCATCTGCAGATGAATGGATAAAGAAGATGTGGTACATATACACAATGGAATACTATTCAGCCATAAGAAAGAAACAAATCCTACCATTTGCAACAACATGGATGGAGCTGGAGGACATCATGCTCAGTGAAGTAAGCCAGGCGGAGAAAGACAAATGCCAAATGATTTCCCTTGTTTGTGGAATATAACAATGAAGCAAAACTGGAGGAACAAAATGGCAGCAGACTCAGAGACTCCAAGAATGAGCTAGTGGTTACCAAGGGGGAGGGGCTTGGAAGGGGGGGAGGGAGGGAGAAGGGGATTGAAGGGTATCATGTTTAGTACACATGGTGTGGGGGATCATGGGGAGAACAGTGTAGCACAGAGAAGGCACATAGTGGATCTCTGGCATCTTGCTGCACTGGTAGACAGTGATGCACTGGGGTCTGGGTGGGGACTTGATAATATGGGTAAAGGTAGTAACCACATTGTTTTTTCATGTGAAACCTTTGTAAGAGTGTATATCAATCATACCTTAATAAAAAAAAAGAAGTGGGTTTACAAAGAAAAATACAGCCTAATGGTGAAGAGGGAAAAGAGTGTGTGTCAGAGATTAAGGTCATTTACGTTCCTTTCTAGTTCAGTAAAATAGTAGTAGTACTAGTAGTAGCAGCAACTAACATTAAGTGTTTTACTCTGGTCTAGGAACTGTGCTAAGAGCTTTATGTGAATCATTTTATGTAACTTCTAAATTATGCGCTGTCTGCTCTTCTCTGCAGTGTCTTGAAGCAGTGTGAGGATGTGGACCTCTCCTTCCTGCAGCACCCAGAGGGATCCGATCTCTTTAGTGATACAAAGAGGGGGACACTATTTCTTACTCCATACCGGGTAATTTATACTTATACTTTGATCTGATTAACTCTACATTCATTTTACCTAAAATGGAAAGAGGTTAAACATTTGCACTTTGGTATTTCCCATGTTGCAGAGTGTTGGAAGAAAATAGGTGATGTTTCTCAATTGCCAGCATGCCAAAGCATCTTGACCCTAGAATTACTCTTACATGTCATAACCCAGGGATACATTGCACTCCTTTTCCAAAGTTTCTTTCCTCTCTTAGGTGATCTTCGTGACTTCACATTCAGTCAATGATCCCATGTTTTCTTTTATGATGCCATTTGATCTGATGAGTAACTGTGTCATTGAACAACCAGTCTTTGCTCCCAACTACATTAAAGGAACCATTCAGGCAACTCCAGATGGTAAGAGCTCCCCCTCAGAAGTATATTTTTTTCTCAAAAGCTTCCAGAAGGTTTCAGATTCAGACTTGGCTTATGCTGGGATTCAAAGAAAACTGCTGTGCTTCTGTGGGTTGTGCGTCTCTCAGTGTTGGTGGCAGTCGTCCTGTAGCCAGCTGCGCGAGCCTCGCAGTATGTGCCATTTCTTCCCCTAGGTGGCTGGGAAGGACAGGCTATTTTTAAATTATCCTTCAGAAAAGGAGGTGCCATCGAATTTGCTGAATTGATGATGAAAGCTTCCTCTGCTGGTGAGTGATGCTGATAAAGATACTAACCACTTGGGGTTCGGGGACTATGGGATTGAAGGAGGACTGTTAGCCATGTGAGACTTGTAGCCTCTGTGTTCAGGCAGTCACTAGTTGCACATGTGTTCAGCAGACAGCCTGCATGCTAGAAACACAAATGTTATTCAGTCCCTCCCAGTCCTGAAGGAGTTTGCAATCTAGTGGGAGCTTAAAATCAGACACCTGAATAGCCAGTTATACCCACTAGTCTTTTGTCCTTAATGTGCTGGTCTCACCTGCCACTGGTTAGTCTTTCTCAGCTCAGGGAGCCCTAGTGCCTCAGCCCTTCTTCCTCTGGCATGCCTTTTTGTCTTCTCTCCTCTCTGGCTTGGCTTTGCTTCTCTTAGCTTTGGCCCTGAGAAGGAAGGAGGGAGGGAAGAGGTGCTATCAAGCCCTACAGCAGTGATCTGATGGATGTACCAGAGGACTCTTTCCAACTTTGAATACAAATAATTCTTTTACAATGTATTTTTATGCCGTCTAGCCTTACTTCATGGTCCTCTCTCTCACCTTTTGTACCCCAGTCCAGCTGGACTTTGTGCCTTGTTTTCTCATCTCTGGGCCTGCACACTATTTGCTCTGTCTGGAATGCCTTCCCCTTTCTCCCTTGCCTTTCATCCCCCACTCTAATCCAGTTGAAAAAACATGATCTAGTAGAGACAGACATATGCAAATATTTCATCCTGTCTTATGGCGTGTGCTGTAGAGGCATGGACAGACTGTTCGACACACAGGAGGATGGAGTGAATATTCTAGCTTAGAAGACTAACTAGATCAGGATGCTATAAACCATGGGCAGGTATAAGAGACAGTCTGTTGGAGAGGAAATTACTTTAGTTTTAGACTTAATAATCTTAGCTAACATTTATTGCACTTACTATATACTGGGCAGTGTTCTAGACCCTTTACATGTGTCATTGTATTTAATCTTCACAAAAAATTATGATGTAGTTGTTATCCTCAATTTATAGCTGGGAAACTGAGTGATGGTTAAATACTTTCCCAAGGTTGTATAGTTAGCAAGTGATGGAACTGGAATTTGAACCCTAAATCTACTCTGTCTTTTCAAACTTTTTATTTTGAGAAGAAATCAGATTTATAGAAAAGTTGCAAGAATATTACAATGAATTGCCATGAACCCTTCATCTAGAGCCACTCCTTGTCAGTGTTTTCCCTCATTTTGCTTTATCTTACTCTCTTTTTTTTTTTTGCTTTTTTTAATTGAACTGTTTGGGAGTCAGTCACAAAGATCATTCCTAAATATTTAAGTATCTGTCTTGTAGGAACACAGGTATTTTCTTACCTAATCTCAGTGTACTTAGCAAATACAGGTAATTTAACATTGAAATAATACTGTTATTCAATGTATCATTTATATTCAATTCAAATGATTGACCCATTACTGTTCCTTATTTTAATATCATTTTTTTTCCAACCCAGATCTAATCCCAGATCTCATATTCAATTCAGTTATTCTATTTCTTAATTTAGTTATCCTGCTTCTCCTTTAATCTGGACTCGACCATTCGTTGTTTTTCATGACATTGACATCTGAAAAAGAATATAGGTTTACTGTTTTGTATAATATCCCTTAATTTGGGTTTGTCTGTTTCCACATGATTATATTCAGGTCACACATTTTGGCAGGGATACTGCATGAGTAATGTTGTGGCCTTTTAAGCCTATGCTGTTCACCCCTGCACCATGCTACGTATGAGGTACATGGGAATGCTAGAGGCCAGTGGACATGTAGCTCAGAACTCCAAAGATGAACTGTTATCTAGAGACTGATTTGGAAATCCTCAACTCACACGTCAGCTCTGGAGCCATGTAAGTGATAGGCTCACTTCGTGAATTAAGTATGGTATTCCAGGGGTCCTCAACATTTAAGGGATAAATTTGGATGGGTGACCTGCAACGCAGATTCAAAAGGGGCCGGCTGAGAGGAGAAAAAAGTGATTTTATCATCCCAGAATTCTATAGAGGAGAAAGGTTCAAGCATTACAGGGTAGTCATATGTCAGGTATTACAGAGATGTTTGGTGAAATGAAACTGAAAAATGGTATTGCATGTGGAAATGTGAGTTTGTTAGTGGTTCTTAGCAAGAGAGATTTCAGTGAAATGCTGGAGAAGAAAGATGGTGAAAAATCCATATTACAGAAAATTGAGGAGTAAATGTTTTTACTGTTATCTTTAACGATACAGTAAAAAGATACAAAGGTCAAGGAGTTCACAAGCTGTACCCAACCAAATAGCTTTACATGGTCTAGAGGGCAGACAGAATCTGGAAGTCTGACATTGGCAGACAGAGGGAGTATTACAATGGGAATGGGGGACACTTGGAAGTCTAGTTCCTCTTCGCTGTAGACGTCTGGGGAACTCAGGACAGTTGCATACTGGGTCTTGAATTCACTGTTATTTTAAATTCACTGTTACTTGAATTCATAATACTGAACGTGGCTTCTTTTTAGGGTTATGGGCTAGGAGTCAGGTAAGTTTAGGGGATCCCCTTTGTTCTTTCATTAAGATCTGCTTCTTGGCCTGCAAAGCTAGATTCAGAGTCCCAGAAGTTACACAGCCACTTGCAAAGGTTGTATGCAACTTATATGAACTTGGCCCTGGAACTGCTCTGGGTCTGATTATACCATGGTTTAGGTGAGGGAACCCACCCTGGTCCCCACAGCAAGAGTCAGGGCTTGTGAGATGGACTTCCTTGAGGCCTTTGGAATTGACTACCCAGCATGCTTCCTGATCTGATTCTTTGACCAGGAAAGATGCCCTTACCCTCTGCAGAGCTGATTTGTCAGGGCTCTTTTGATTCATGTTTTTAACAAATGGAGTACCTCTTTTGTGCCAAACACTAGGTGAGGCATTTGAGAGTGCAACAGTGAACAGGTATCTACCCTGTTAAACTTCTCTAGTGAGAATCATGTAAAAAGTAAGCAAATACATAAGTGAAAAAGACTTCTCCTGGGAAGGGATACAAATAGGTTGTTGGAAAGGTGGGTAATAGGGACAAGGGGGACAACTTTAGATTTTTAGTTAATTAGTGAAGATAATGCTAGTTATTGAAACAGACAAACCCAAAATTATCAATGGCTTAAGAAGATAGATATTATTGCTTACATAAAGGCGAATCAGCAGGGCAAACCGGGGCCATGTCCCACATAACACTTCAGTAATGCAGGATAATAAGAGTCTCTGCCATTATAACATAAGGCTTCCATGACCTCTTTGGATAGCTAGCAGAGAGGGGAAGAGAGTAAAGATCTCCCCTGGGAAGTTTTCTTGGGGAAGGCCTGGAAGCAGTATATTTATTTATGAACATATGCCACAGGCCAAAAGTTAGTGTGGTAGGCTGATAAAGCTTCCAAAGATATACTCATGTCCTAATCCTCAGAACCTGTGAATAGTACTTTATTTGTACAAAGAGTCTTTGCAGATGTAATTAATTTAGGGATCTTGAGATGAGGAGATTGTCCTAGATTATCCAGGTAGGCCCCAGATGTTACCACAGTGCTCCTATAAGAGAGATGCAGAGGGAGACAGACAAACAGAAGTGCTTTCTTCTCTGCCACACTTACATTATATTAGTTTCTAACAGAGGTATCTTGCCAACTTGGTAGAATCCGCACTTGGAAATTTTTTCTGAATACCTGTTTTGGTAGGTGCTATGCGAGACCCTGAATAAGCAAAGGCAAATAGGACAGGCTCTGCCCTCAAGAAACATACAGTTCAGGACAAGAGCAATGTATGTTTTTTATTGTGTATCCTGGAGGCAATGTTGGACACACATGTAAGGTGATGGTTAATACTCTGCTAATTACTTTGTTGATAGCTGCTGTGCATCTGACTTAGAAGAATTAGAGTCCCAATTTTCCCAAACTTGTCTTTCAGGTGCCAGAGGTATTCCATTTGTAAGTGTAAATTACTGGTTCAGTGCTCGAGGACCATATGTAGTTACTGGACAGGGGAACATGATGTGCACCCAACAAATGCCTTGTCCAGGTAAGGTATGGAGGGGAGGTTCTTCCTGGGTGGTATAAAAGTATGGCAGGTGTTCAAAGATCTGCTCACTATTAGCTTACCTCCAACTCTGCTGTGGGAGAAGCAGCAGAGTTGGTTAAGTTGGCTGGAAAATGGTTAAGTCCATGACCTGATTTCCAGACTGAAACTCAGTGGCAGATGAGCAGGTGATGGGTTTCAGTTTCAGGCTTACTTTGAACCATGAAGTATAAATATGGAGCATAGCTGGGCAATTCCCATTAGTGGGAACAGTCACATCCTGCTTACAGCCTGAGCAGAAAACATATGCTTATGCTCACTTCCTCCTTTCCATTTCAAGCAAGCATTGCCATCAGGCTTGTGCCATGCCCTTCAAAGTCACCTAGGACGCCAGCCCTGGGCTTTATACCCTTTAAAAGTTGTGCCTGTCCACAACTCCTAAGTCATGTTCCTGGGTGGTGATAGATGAATGATTCTCAAATATGATCCACAGCCAATTGGGGAGGCCACCGAACAGGCTGCCAACAGACCACAAAACGTGGGCCCTTCTCTTGGGTTTTCCTTGGAGCATAATGTGCGTGCCTGTCAGCTTTTAGTTTTGTTTACAACTTATATCACAAAACTAAATCTTTATGCATTGCGTGCCCCAAAACATAATCTAATAATTCTTTTAAATGCATTAGTCTTTTAAATTATGTAGAAAACAAAACAAAAACGAATTACAAACACTGCTACAATAACATTAGCTTTTATAATTCCCAACAATTTATCTTTATTGAGATCTTTATTTCTTAACATGGCTTCAAATTACTGTCTAGAGGCCTTTCATGTCATCCTACAGAGCTCCTTTAACCTTTTCTTGCATGGCAAGTTCAGTGGTAATGAACTCCCTCATTTTTTGCTTATCTGAGAATGGCTTAATTTCTCTCTCAGTCTTGAAGGAGTTTGGCCAGATATAAGATTCTTGTTTGACAGTTTATTTCTGGCCTCCAAAGTTTCTTATGAGAAATCTGCTGATTATCTTATTGAGGGCTCTATGTCTATGATGATTCACTTCTCTTGCTGCTTTTAGATTTTTTTAACTTTGGCTTTGCAGGTTTGATTATAATGTGTCTTGGTGTGGATCTCTTTGAGTGCATCTTACTTAGAGTTCATTGAGTTTCTTAGATGTTAAAATTCATGTCTTTCATCAAATTTGGGAAGTCTCAGCTCTTATTTCTTCAGATATTCTCTCTGCCCCCTTTTCTCTCTCTTCTCTTTCTGGGACTTCCACAGTGTGTATGTTGGTTTGCTCAATGGTGTCGCTGGTCCTTAGGCATTATTCACTTTTCTTCAGTCTTTTTTCTTTCTATTGTTCAGTCTTGACAATTTCTATTGTCCCATATTCAGGTTCACTGATTCTTGTTTCTGCCTATTCAAACCTGAATTTGAATCCATCTAGTGAATTTTTTCATTTCAGTGATTGTACTTCTCAGCTCCAGAGTTTCCTTTTGATTTCTTGTTAGGTTTTACGTCTCTTTATTGATATTTCAATTTTGTTCATACATCTTTTTCTTGATTTTTCTCTACATTTTCCTTTAGTTCTTTGAGAATCTGTAAAAGAGTTCTTTTAAAGCTTTCTCTAGTTAGCTTGAACATAAATATGGATTACAACAAAATAATTTAACAGCTGTCTATGCACCGTGACCCAGTTAAATCACTTTGGGAGCATAGCCAAGGAAATAAATAAAACCCCTTTTTATCATAATATTGATTAGAAAGTTGGAAATAACATGCTGTCCTACAATAGGAGAATTAAGTAGCACCTACCTATATATAAAATATTGTCCAGCTTTTAACTTATGAAGTACATTAATAATATAAGGAAATTTCTCATAATGTCAAGTAAAAAGAGCCAGATAAAAAAATTACATGGTTGTTATAATCATGATTGTATTAAAAATATTAACAGATACTACAAATAAACCAAAATATTTTTTGTCTTTGATGATGGAACCACAAATGTCTTTTTTAATATTCATCTTTTCTCTATTTTCCAAATACATATTCCTCACTGAGAATGTATTACTTTCTTCATAATCAAAACAAAATTTATTAAGTGAAATAGGTATCTGTGCACAACTGTAAGAACATAGAGTTATAACTGTAGGGTTGTTTTCATGTTAATTTGAATCCCTCTACAACAGGAAATGATAAAGCCTTCATCTGATAAAGCCTTCAGCTGAATCTGGCTTTAGCATTATTCTACCTGAATTCTCTTCCTGTATCAGTTTGCTTCAGTATATTTTTTATCTTCTTTCCTCTTCTCATTTATTCCTTGTCCACTCCAAAAAAACAAGTAGCTGAATTGCTTTTCCTTCTCAGGATACCCAGTTGTTGTCTGTGGGCCCCTATCAGCAGGACATGGAGCCCCACCTGCAGGATATGGAGCCCCACCATTGGGATATGGAGCCCAGTCAGTGGGATATGGAGCCCTGCCAGTGGGATACAGAGCCCCACCAGCAGCATACGAAGCCCCACCAGCAGGATACGGAGCCCCACCAGCAGGATATGGATCCCCACCAGCAGGATACGGAGCCCCACCAGCAGCATATGGAGCCCCACCAGCAGGATATGGAGCCCCACCAGCAGGATACAGAGCCCCACCAGCAGCATATGGAGCCCCACCAGCAGGATACGGAGCCCCACCAGTGGGGTATGGAGTACTCCCTGCAGAAGATGAAGCTCTACCAGCTGGAAATGAAGCCCTGCCTGCAGGATATGGAGCTCTGCCTCTAGGACATGAAACTCTACCTGCTGAAAATAGGGCTGGGACTCAAAAATCTGTGGCAGCCCAGCCTAGCAGATGTGAGACTTCTCTTCCTTTGACCTCATCCTCTAAGTCCTGTTTACCATCATCTGAGTAAACCTTGAGGACTCACCAAGCAAAGTGGCATGCTAAACCGGAAGTCAAGATAAGAAGGATTCAGGTGTGTGATTAAAGGGCTGTTGTTCAACCCTTGGGAAGGGCAATCTGAGGGGGATGGTGAAGTTTTATTTCCATGTCTAGATTTTAGAAGCAAAGTCACTCTTGATTAGATGGGCTAAAGGAGAATTAGAATTGTAGAGCTAATTCCTCAATAATTTGGTTGACATTGGGTTGCATTTTTTAATATACCTTGAATGTGAGTGTGTAAAAACCTTCCTGCCTTAATCCCCTCCGCATTCAAGATACATTTAGTATACTCAGTTTTCCAGGCACTAAGATATATGTTAGAAATATCAAGTTGAACACTTAGTTGTTTTTTACAACATTCTTTATGTTAGTGAAAAGATGGAACAACCAAAATTTCCAATAGTGAGAGACACCTTAGTAAGTGATGGCACATCCATACAATGGAATATTATGTAACCATTGAAAATGATGTCTCAGAGGTAGGGAAAGCCTTCTCTATGAAGACCAAAACAATGAAGCAATAAAGGAAAACAGCAATAAATTTGAATGTATGAAAATTTTAAACTTCTATATAACCAAAGTTAAATGATAGTCAACAGGAAGTGATGTGCATGGGGTAGGCACCCTTGACCCCTCACCCATTAAATGCCAGCAGCGGCCTACAGTTGTGATAACTAAAAATGGCCCCATTTTTCCTAATTTCACACTGTGAGGGAGTGCCATCTCTGTTGATAACCACCATTCTAGACTCTTCTAGGCTAGTCCAAGGTTTTCAGCCTCTTAAGAGCTCACTGTTTTCCCATTCTGACCAAGTTCCTAATTTCATTTGCCTTTCCTTACCTTTTTGCAGTCTCATTAAGCCACCTAAAGTGAGGCCTTAAAAATATTATATCAAGTATTTTAAGATAGTTATACAGCAGAAGCGTTTCAGAAGCTCTAGTTGACAATATTACCAGACCCAAAAGATGTTTAAACCAGTGTATTTTTTCTCTGCATATATTTTTCATGTAGTTAAGAACATACTATATATATATATATATATATATATATATATATATATATACAGTGTTTCACCTGACATTTTACAAACATTTTCACAGGTTTTTTTCTTTTCTTTTTAATTAAGGTATCATTGAGATACACTCTTACAAAGGTTTCACATGAAAAACATTGTTTACTACATTCACCCATATCATCGAGTCCCCTCCATACCCCATTGAAGTCACTGTCCATCAGTGTAGTAAGATGCCACAGAGTCATTATTTGTCTTCTCTGTGCTACACTGTGTTCCCCGTTTTCACATTTTTTTTAAACAGCTTTATTGAGGTATAATTGATATAGTGAAAACTGTATATATTTGATGTATACAATTTGATGATTTTTGTAAATTTTTAAGAATTCTTCATAAATATCGTTAGTGGCTACATTATATCCTGATATGGCTGCACCATTACATATTTTATCAACCACTATTTTAAGATATTTGTTTTCAGGTTTTTGTTATTACAAACAACATTGTGACTAATGTGTGTATAGAGCTTTTTTTGAATTTTGGATTATGTCCTTAAACAAGTTAGAGTTGTTGATTGATTTTCATGGTAACAATTAGGAAACCAGATGCTCCTATGTTCCCAAGAACAGCCTTTTTCCTAAAGAGGTCAGGTGGATGTTGATGGGTGTTACGTGAAGAAAGGGGCTATGGGGTTACAGAGTCACATACATTTTTTAAAACTTTCTGACTTCTCAGACCTTGAATATACTAATGCACATCATTTCCAAGAGGGAGAGATTTTCAAAATATACATCTTTTTTTCAAAATTATTTGACCTTGAACTATTTCATTCGCTAAACATTTTGGAAAAACCATTACTCAGTGGAACAAACTTTGGGAAATGCTTTTTGGAATGATGGGATATTGGAATTAAAATGGACTTCAAGTGTCTGGAATATGCAGGGCCTTAGAGCTGTATCCAACAATGAGACAAATGAAAGACCATTTCTCCTCCCATTTCAAGAAAAGAGTTTCATGTCCAGTCTGCAGAGAACAGAAGATCTTCTTGAGGAAGATATATGATAATATAGAAAGTAGCTACTGCTTCCTCTTAAAAATTGCTGGCAGAGAGTTATGGGTCTAGGTACCTGGAATGTCAGTAGAACAAGGGACTGCCCATAGGTGCAGACAGCTGGCAGGAAGGGGGGACAGGAAAAGGGGAACTGCAGGTATAACTCTTTCTAACAGTTCCAACAGAGAATTCAGACCATAAGGATCTTAAACATGTGCCACAGGGTCTGGATCTCTTTTCCTTAAAATTTTTGGAGGACACTGATGAGACTTGTATTTTCTTATAAGAGTTTCTTCTTTTCTTACTTCGAAACCACTCTACGTGGGCAAAAGTGACAAAGAAAGAAGAGGTAGAGATTCTCCAAACTAGAGCAGAAGTAAGGTCCTCCTCATTCATGCTGGAATATGATGGTGAGTGGGGAACAGGGTTGAGGAGTGAAGCCTCTTTTTATACTGGAACAGTTCTCTAAATAACTTATATCTAGCAAACATATTCTGGGATTAGAATTCTAAAAGGATAGCAACTAGACTTCTGCTCTTCTTTCTACTTTTACTTGTACCAGGTGGATTTGAGGTGAGGTCCAGTTACCTCAAAAAGGTAGCAGGTCCAAGTCTTCTAAAACTGGAATTCTATCACGTTCTCCCCTGCAAAGGATGCCTGTCACCTGTTCCACCGAGCTGTCTAAATACAACCAAAGGTTATGACTGTATAGTGATAGGGCCAGCAGAGCTACAGTTTGGACCCATGTGGTGGTGCTGGGTGGCACCTACTCTCCCACTGCCTGGTGAGCTATTCCCCCAAAGACTCAGCCAGAATCTGAGAGGCACTTCCTATAAGGAGAGCTTTGGGTCCTGTGTATCCAAAGGGGTCTGGTTTTGTTCTGCCAGGACAAACCCATTAAGAGCTCAGCTAGGCCTGCTACATGCTCAGAGCTTCATGCTGGACCATTCAGCTCTCCACTGACATTTTGGATATTTCCTGATTCACTCCCTGAACTGGTGGTTTTCGCCCTTTTCCTGTCACTTCCCCAGCTGCAGTAATAGAAACTGTTCTTGCTCTGGTGTCCACTTTGTCTTCTCATTTCCTATTAGGAATACAAAAGGAAAGGAAGAAGGCCTTTTATCCCTGGACTGTCTGGTAGTGGACCCACAAAATAACCCCCCAAATAATCTTTTATCCTGGAGGACTAGATGCTTGCCAGCCTGCTTGTGCAGAGCCTTCCTGGCTTAACTGTCCTGAGGACGCAAGGGAACAATGCATAGTTAATGTGATTTTTCAATCCAAAGACTAATATTTGCAAGAAATACTAGATGTCTTTGTTCTCCTTAAATTTAATTCTGTTATCGAGACCCTCTCCCCTTCCCATCTGCCTTGGAGGTGGGCTCTCCCAAACTCCCAAGATTATGTAAAGGTATGCAGATGTTATATGGCATCTAGATGCTGGAAAGGCCCTTGCAGTCATCAGATTGCCTCTGAAACAGCCTCTGTCCAATCTTGGCAGGCCCTCCAAGTCTGGTAGCTCAGTTGTTTCCTTATGACCCCAGAAAGTTGGGTGGGGCCTGGAAGCTGGATGTCAAGAGACCCAATCCCAAGCACCATGTCACCCCTCAGCACTGGGGAGCAGGACCCCTTGAGAGCCTTAACAATTCCTTTGCCAGCCTCTCCGATTCTGCCCTCTTAGCAAGCTGTTGGCCTGTGTCCCCTCTACCTCTCATCCTAGTGCTAATCTCAGGAGTTGGGTTTTCACAAACGGTAACAGAGAGCCTTTGCCTTCCTGCTGACTTGGCTTCCCTTGCCCACGTCCTGGCTGCTTGCTTGAAATTGTGAACATGTGAATATATATGCAGTGTAAAGACCTAGTCCAACTTCATATGCAAAAACTGTTCAGCTGCATAGGTTACCTAACCATGGGGTGTGGCACTCAGCCCCACCTTTACCTGGGGCACCTTCCGGAGAGGGGAGGTGGTGGGGTACACTCAACCATGAATTGCTAGAGAATAAACTTTTCTTTAAAAGTTCCCAAATGTCTCAAGAAGAAGGAATTCTGCCTAAGGGAAGGGGTCTACAGATTGGACCAGCAGTTTGATTAGTCTAGATATGTATTTAGTAGCTAATATTTTAAAATGTGTGTAATGTTTAGTATTTAGCATTTGTTAACAAATAATGAAACAGTATTAATTTAACTGAATGTTAATAAGTAGCAACTGATATTGAACACAGTTGTTAAATTGCTTTGAAAGCCTAAACAGTCATTCAGCAATCTCTGAAAGCCCTAGCCAAAGCTATTGGAGCTAGATTTTTGAGTTGTGAAAAAAAAGAAGAGACGATTTCCTCCTCCAATGCCGGGAGAGGCGAGAGTTGCCTCCTGGGTTGAGAGAGGAGTGACCAAAATGTGCCTGTTCCCTCCTTCACTGTGTCTGTGCCCACAGTGCTTTCTGCCCACCGCTTGCTCTGCCTCAGTACTGTGCTCCCTTCGGCCGCCTGGCAAAGTCCTGTTCATCTGTTAAGTCCAGCCCCAGACCGTTGTGAAACCTTCCTCAGCTTTCTAGCCACATTGGGATGCTATTCCTTCCTCTGACCTACCCAGTTTTTGCCCTGAATCCATCTGAGCATTTACAGAGCAAATTGGCATTGCTGGTTTACATGTCTGTTTCTGCCCTGGACTTTGAGTTCTTCAGGCACACTTCCTGGGCCATTATTTGGTGCAAGGCATTCCTCCTAGTGCTGTAGAGGGGAGACAGTTGTTTAAAATATAGTCCCTAACTATTCAGAGCTCTAGGGCTAGAGGGAAATTGTTAGTAATTGTGCTTCACTCTACCGCTCTTCTGGAGGCTCCAGAGGAGAGTCTCTGGTTATTGTTGTGATATAGGTTTTATTATTATTTAGGTATGGTAAGGCCTTCCTTGCTGGGTTCCCTGTCGCTGGGTGGAATCTCTGAGAAACAGGATGAAAAAGGAAAGAGGGAAGGAAACTCTTCTTTCAGTTAGGAGTGCAGTCAGCTACAGCTAAAAGCAGCTACCCTGTTTTCAATAAATAAGGGCTCATTTTCCTCCTATAACAAAACTCCAGGAGGCAGGCAGGCCCAGGTCAGTGCAACAGCTCACCCAGGCCATCCAGGGCTCAGCTCCTTTTCCCTTTGAGGCTGCCATCCCTGCAATGTTGGCCAATTGCCTGATGGTCAAGATGTCTGATCACCTCCAAAAAGTATCATGTTCACATCCAAGGAAGAAGATAGGGGAGGGCAGAGGGCTGTGCCAGCAGCAGCTCCCTGCCATCCTCTAGGCTCCAGCCAGAGGGCCGGCACCTTCTGAAATGCTCATCTAGTCTAAATCTCTCTCATTGGGATGCTGCAGGGTTATTAAAAAGAATGTGGCAATTGAACATGTGCTAATAGGGAATAATCTGAAAGATAATAAGTGAAAAAAAACCACAGAAGAGTGTGTTTTCTATGCCACCCGTTCTCCACACATGCACACGGAGTGACTAAGCACATCTCGGGAGATCCACAGGACAGTGGTAGCAGGGCTTGCCTCTGGGCTGGGGAGCTGCATGGCTCGGGGAAAGGATTGGGAGAGAGACGTCTCACTCTAAATCCTTCTGGACCTTTTGAATTTTGGTACTCTGTGCATGTGTACTGTGTTTCTATTTTTAGAAATGAAGAATTTAAAAAATAAGTTACTGATATGCTAGGTTCTACCTTGCTTATAAATTGTGCAGTGGTTCTCACAGCTTTCAGGATAAAGTCTAGAATCCTGATTGCCATGTGTACATGGATCACGTTATGCCCCTTAGCATTTAAGGCCCCGCATGACCTGGCCCCTCGGGTGACCTTCCCAGTCCTATGACCCAGCCTAGCAAAGCGAAACACAAACACCAGTCCTCTGCCTCCCCTACACTGCCTTCTGCTCATTATTCAGAACATCCAGGAAGTTCTTTCTTTTGAGAAGCTTTTTCTGAACTCCCCTTCCAGCGTAATTGCCCTTCTGCTGAGCTTATACTGTACGATTGGTGTGTTTCTGGTGAAATAGTGTGCCAGACCTGCTGGGATTATTTGTAAGCTCATCTTCCCCATAACCTGTGAACTTCCTGAGAGCAGAGGTGGTACCCCATTGCAGGGGCACCTAACAGAAGGCATGGCTGAGTGGGTAGCTAGTAAACATTTGTTGAGTGAATAAAAATAGGAATAAATTGTGTTTCTTGATCTATGATATACACATACAACGCATATCTACACCACTGAGTTTTGGCCACCAGTTGAAGATTATAGTTTGCAGAATCAGTTTTGTTTTGCAGACTGAGAGTATTAGAAATTAAAATTTCAGATTTTAGGGAAAGCTGTCCCCTCTCTGACTGGTTGAGTTGAACGGTTCTGAAGGCATGATTGTCTCACTTCTCCCTACCTCACAGCTTTATATGGTTCCTACTGGTCAAAGCCACTTTTGCAGGATGGTCCCATAGAACTCACCTGGTGTTTAAAGGCCTTTGAAAATGAACTAATGATCATTCCTTTAGTTGAATCCCAGGCAATATGCTAAGGCTTTTCATAATCCCATAGCAGCCCGTGAGGTGAGCCCTGTTAATAGCTTCATTTTACAGCTAAGCATACTGAAGCTTGGAGACCTTAGGAAGCCAAAGAAGCCACAACTCCTGAGTGGTGGAAGCAGGACATGAATGCACGCTGGCCCCAGAGTGTGGACACTCTAACCTGTGACTGGGGAGCCCTCTCCCTAGCACCCTCTTTTCATTCCACAGGTGCCAAACAGCAGGTGGCGCTTCCTGTATGCACAGTGGCCTGATCCTCTCCACACACCTGTGAGGTCCTGCTGAGCTCTGAGTCCCTTCCCTGTTGCAGGCTGGGTCTCTAGTGGTCAGACAGTTTATAAAAGTGACTGTCGAATGTTGTATAACAGGTCAGAGGAAGGCTCAGATTTCTCACAGGACCAGAAGATTGGTCCCAGACCTTCTGGCTGCCATGTGACTGGGGGCTGGGAGTGGTAGAACCTGAAGCCAGCTGCCCTTGAGTCAGCTTAGCTAGCCCAGGAGAGAGAATCCTGAGATCTTATGAGTTTTCTTATGACCTCATGCCCTCATCCCTTCATCAGGTCCCAGACCTGCCTCATTAATAATTGCCTTATGATGCCCCCGAGTAAAGGGTGCTTACAGGAGATGGAAGGTGAAGAGTTTGAGCGGGGGAATAATCATATCAATTGGCCAGCCCATTTATTAACTATCTGCTCATGCCAAGCACCCTGCTAAGCACTTCATTTGCATAATCCAGCAAGGTGGGTGCTTGGTTCCCAATCTCGTAGGTGACGAAACTGGGACTGAGAGGGAAGCAAATTGCCTACTGCCTACAGCTGGCCTAGTAAGTGACAGAGCAGGATCTCAACATAGGTTTTCTATTTCATTCACACATTCATTTACTGAATGCCTGTTATAAGCTATTTCTGTGTGCTCGTGATCAAAACAGACCTAAATTCATGCTCTTAGGGAGTTTACATTCCAGTAATATCATACTATAACTTACGTGATGTAACTAGGCATATCATATTCAAACTGTAGGAAAAGCAAAGAGAAGTTGATTAAGAGCTATGAAAAAATGTCAAAGTAAAGGGAGATTGGGAATCGGCAGAGGGAGCAGACCGTACTAGAGCCTTGTGCAGAAGGTAATATTTCAGTAGAGATTTGAAGTGTAAAGGAGATGAACTGGCGATGCAGGTCCCTGGGAAAGTGTTCTAGGCAAAGGGAATGGACAGTATAAAGGCAGTTTAATTGCAAGGTGCCTTCCCTTATACCCAGTGCCTTAAAACATAGATGAGTGTGAGAAGACTCCTGTTCTCAAGAAAGGAAAATGCTTGAAAATAGATTGCAAGCCAACCAGAGTGAGAGAGATCTGAACCAGTCCACATAAACCAGCTTAGGGATGGAGACTAACTTCTGAACTCTCATGAGAAAACAGGCCTCCTTGCCTGTGACCTGAGGAACAAGGACAAGTAAATGTAACCAAAGAGGCAGCGGTCACCCTGGTTTTACACCCTCAATTAAAGTCTGGTTGATGCTGCACACCTCTACTGTGGCCTTGGTCTCTGTTTCTGAGGGCATCTCTGATACACTGCCTGGTGCTGGTCCCTTGGGATCATCCACTGGGCAGGTTGGACATGACCAGGTTCTCAGCTTCCTGGTTGGGCTCTGTACTTGTTCCTTGCCTGGTTCCAAAAGAGATGGATCTTCTCAGTGCGAAGTTTTTGAATCATCTTGATGGAGTACTTGGCTGAGTTGAGGAAGCCTGTTCTCTGACCCTCCATGGAGAGCGAAAGCCAGAATAAATGGATGTAAGAGCTTGTGGGCTGACAACTTGTTTTTTGTGCTGCACAGTATTGGGCTCTGGGCTTCCTAAGGATCAGTTCAGGTCAAGTACTTACTGAGGCTGCTCTGTGCCAGCTCTGTGCTCTGATTTCAAGGAGTACACCGACTTCTCCAGAGAGACAATTTCATTATGTTTTGCAAGTATCCACCCTGTTCTGGACCCCATGCATGCCTGAAATATAGAGTGGGAGCAGGCAGGTACTCCACCCTCCGTGTGGTCCCTCTGGGGAGGTTGTCTGGACCTCCTCCTGTTGGCTTGCTCTGATGGTCTTAACTTTCCTTGGTCCTCAGACCTCTTTTTGGGCCTTGGCATACCTCAGTTTGGGAACTATTCTAGAAATATTTCTGCCCAAGGTTGGGCTTCTCTCTTGGACCCAATTCTGAAATTAGACTTATGGATTTTTCCTGATGGCCAGTAAGACAGAGAGATACTCCTAACTCCTCATACAAGTTGAATGATAGAGTTTAGAGGAGGGTTTCTGACCAACCTAAGGTGGTCCTATAGGCTTCCTGGAGAAAAAGACGCCTGTGTTGTTTTGATGCCCCAACCAGGAAGGCCTTTGGTCTGGGTATGTGGTCTAGCCTTAGTAAGGAGACCAGGTGTTCCCTTGTGTAGACAGTCCTTGCCTGCTAATCCTTGTGCTCTCTTAACAGATTTATTCCTAAAGAGGAGACAATCATTTTCTGGTCCAGCATATAAAAGGCTTGAAAGTCAATAAGAAAAAGATTGAACAAACAAAATCAGTTACTCTTCTTATATCCATCAGTGAATTGAAGTCATAGGGCAGACTGCTGCCTACAAATTGTAGAGACAGGTAAATACAGAGAATCAAAATCTACTAAAAGCAAAAGCTCAGGAAAGGAAGCCAGATGGTGGAGCCAGTACCAGGGATGAACTGCTGGAGGCTCTGTGTAGACAGACAAGCTTGAAAGTTAAAAATTTCAGGAGGGCCCAGTCTTAGGGATTATCCCAACATTTTGGTGAGTTTTACCTATAGCCCAGGTCCCCACAGTAAGAAGTGATGAAAAATCTCTGTGCTTCCAGCAGCAGGAATGGAATAGTAGATATTTTGAAAATCTTCCCAAAACATTTTGTTCTTAACATGGCCTGCCCTCAAGAGATTCCATTTAAACAGAGCCTGACTGGGGTTTTACAAGAGCCCAACTGACCCAGGGAGAGGAAATTGCAGCCCATTGCAGCTTTTCATGAAGTCCAGCCCGTTAGCCTTTATGCTTCAGATGAGGAGGAGGGGAGAAACCCGACAAGTAGGAATTAATGGTTGTGAAGGTCAAAACCCAGGAATAAAGACTCACTGAAAGACTGACAAAAAATTATTGGACTGTAGAATGCTCCCTTTCCCCCAATACCTTATCACCACATCAGTAGGGCCCCTGCATAATAAGACGGGATTACAGTGGAAAGAACTGCACGTCTCAGACTTTATTTTTTTTATTTTTAATTTTTTTTAGGAGAGCAAGGTACAGGCTTTTATTTAGAGATAAAGTGAAAGGACAGAGCTCCCAGCTCACGCCAGGAGGGGACAAGAGAGTCCCTCAGACTTTATTTTAAAGGTCTTTAGGGAAACAAAATGGGAGACAAGAACAAGGATACCAGGGGAAATTTTCGCCTCTAACACCTGCAGCTACAGCAAACAGTAAACACAGCCTAACTCCAAGCCAGACAAATGTAAAGTCTCATTCTAAAGACCCAATTTACCTCAGTTCCTTTGCATAGTATATCATGTCTGGCTTTCAGCATAAAACTGTAAGGCATAGTAAGAGACAAAAACAGCTTGGACAGGAAAAGCATCAGAACCAGACTTAGACATGGCAAAGATGTTGGGAATATCAGACTGGTAATTTAAAACAACCAATTAATTTGCTAAGGGCTCTAATGGAAAAAGTGGTCAACATGCAAGAACATGGGTAATATAAGCAGCAGAGAGATGGAAACTCTTAAGAGACAATCAAAAGGAAATTCTAGGAATCAAAAACACTGTAGCAGAAATGAATGCTTGTAATGGGGTCATCAGTGAACTGTACATGGCCAAACAAAGAATCAGTGAGCTTGAACATATGACAGTGGTAACCTCCACAAATGAAATGCAAAGAGAAAAGGGGATGAAAGATGCAGTGGCATATCCAAGAACTGTGGGATAATTATAAAATGTGTAGTATACACATAATGGGATTACTAAAAGAAGAAAAAGGAACAGAAGAAATATTTGAAGTCATAATGACTGAGAATTTTCCAAAATTAATGACAGATACCAAACCACAGATCTAGGAATCTCAGAGAATACTAAGTAGGATAAAAACCAAAAATCTACAATTGCGTATATCATATTGAAACTGCAGAAAAATTGTGTAAGACAAAGAAAATCTTGAAAGAAGCTAGAGGGGAAAGTATTACCTATAAAGGAATAAGGGTAAGAATTTCATCAGACTTTTCTTTAGAAACCACAGAAGTAAGAAAAGTGGCTCAGAGGATTAAAGATGGTGGTGTGAGAGGTGAGACAGAGGCCTCCTCCCAAAACCACATATACTATGAGAATATAGCTAATACAACTAATCCTGAAAAAGCAACAGGAAAGAAGGCTGCATCAGACTGCATACACCTGGAGAAAAGAGCAGACCTCACAGAACAGGGTAATGTACCAAAGCTGTGACCCGGCGGGGCCTAAGCCCTTCCCCCACCCCAGCTCATCGGCAGGAGGAAGAGAAACGGAGCCAGGAGGGGCTGGAGGCCTGGGACTGCTGAACACACAGCCCTGGAGATCTGCTCTGGGAGCCCGAATCGACACTGCATGGTGCTCTGGAGATTAGTGGGGTTGGAAAGCTAAGACAGGGGGAATACTTAGAAAGACTGAGATTCCAGCCACTTGCAGAAAATGGATCCACATCTGGCTGCTCTTGGACAAAAGAAAAGTGGGCAGTCTGAGAGACTTTAACAGCGAGACAGCAGCTAAAGGGCCAAGGATTGCACGGAACTTTCTGCTCAGGAGTAAGGACAAGTGTACAAAATTGGGTGCACTCTGTCCAGCAGGTTGGGAAATTTCAGGAGTTTCAGGTGCTCCACTCCCATGGCTGGCTACACAGCTCCGAGGCCACCCACTGTGATATGCAGCCTGCTGTGCCTTCTTCCTGGCTGGTCAGCACTGGCTTGCAAACCGGCAGCCCCTGCCCTGGTGTCAGGCCAGCCAGAGGGAGGCCCTGCCTACGGAAGCTACGAATGCAAAGCACAGAGGCTTATACCTGTGCACTCAGCCTACTGGTTCTAGCAGTGGAAACAGGCACAGCAGCTGGGAAGCAGGAAACAGCTCTTTCCTTCCCACAGGTACCAGCACAGCTCCCCTGTGACCCCCAACGCAGCTCCAGAGAGTAGAGCTTCTGGGCACTAGAGGGCGCCACATACAAATATGAAACATCAAAGGAACATAGTTCAAACCAAAATCTCACATACACCAGAAAAAGGGCCAAGTGAAACTGAACTCATCAATCTTCCTGAAAAAGATTTCAAAGTAAAAATCATAACCATGCTCATGGAGGTACAGAAAAGTATTCAATAACTCAGGGAAGAATTCAGGAGTGAGATTCAATCATTAACAAATACAATATCTGAAATGAAGCAATGGAAGGATTTAAAAGCAGATCAGATGAAGTAGAGGAGATGGTAAATGGAATAGAAATAAGAGAAGAGGAATACAAAGATGCTGAAGAACAGAGAGAAAAAGGATCTCTAGATATGACAGAATATTGAAAGAACTGTGACCATCCAAATGTAACAATATTTGCATTATAGGGGTACCAGAAGAAGAAGAGGGAGAAAAAGAGATGGAAAGTATCTGAGGAGGTAATTGCTGAAAACTTCTCCATTCCAGGGAAAGAGATAGTCTCTTAGGCCATGGAGGTGACCAGATCTCCCAACACAAGGGACCCAAGGATGACATAACCAAGACATATAATAATTAAAATGGCAAAGATCAAGGATAAGGACAGACTATTAAAAGCATACAGAGAGAGAAAAAAGATTACATACAAAGGAAAACCCATCAGGCTATCATCAGACTTCTCATCAGAAACCTTACTGGCCAGAAGGGAGTGGCATGATATATTTAATGCAATGAAGCAGAAGGGCCTGGAACCAAGAATAACTGGCAACATTATAATTTAAATGTGAAGGATGGATTAAACAATTTCCAGATAAGCAAAAGCTGAGAGAATTTGCCTCCCACCAACTGTCTCTACAGTGTTTTTTGGAGGGACTGCTATAGATGGAAGTGTTCCTAAGGCTAAATAGATCTCATCAGAGGAAATAAAACCACAGTAAAGAAAGTAGAACTATGAATTATTAAGCAAATGCAAAATAAAATCAACTACCCCCAAAATCAGTCAAGGGATAGACAAAGAGTACAGAATATGATACCTAATATATCAAGAATGGAGGAGGAAGAAAAAGGAGGAAAATAAAAAAAGAACCTTTAGATT
Organism: Manis javanica; assembly: GCF_040802235.1. Lineage (NCBI taxonomy): Eukaryota > Metazoa > Chordata > Mammalia > Pholidota > Manidae > Manis > Manis javanica. Next base: position 112,828,494 of record NC_133165.1, read on the forward strand.
GTGTTTGTAATAGCATAGTAAGTGAGTTGAATTAGATTGTTAGACTTTAAGGAAGTAACCTTTGAACCTTTGGTAACCACGAATCTAAAGCCTGCAATGGCAATAAGTACATATGTATCAATAATCACCCTAAATGTAAATGGTCTGAATGCACCAATCAAAAGACATAGAGTCACTGAATGGATAAAAAAAATAAGATCCATCTATATGCTGCCTACAAGAGACTCACTTCAAACCCAAAGACATACACAGACTAAAAGTGAAGGGATGGAAAAAGATATTTCATGCAACTAATAGCAAGAAAAAAGCAGGAGTTTCAGTACATTTATCAGACAAAATAGACTTCAAAACAAAGAAAATAACATGAGACAATGAAGGACATTACATAATGATAAAAGGGTCAGTCCAACAAGAGGATATAACCATAAGTATCTATGCATCCAAGACAGGAGCACCTACCTATGTGAAACAAATACTAACAGAATTGAAGGGAGAAATAGAATGCAATGCATTCATTTTAGGAGGCTTCAACACACGACACACTCCAAAGGACAGATCATTCAGACAGAAAATAAGTTAGGAGACAGAGCCACTGAACAACACATTAAAACAGATGGACCTGACAGCTACAGAGCACTCCACCCAAAAGCAGCAGGTTACACATTCTTCTCAAGTGCACATGGAACATTTTCAAGAAAAGATCACATTTTAGGCTGGAAAAAGAGCCTCAGTAAATTCAAAAAGATTGAAATTGTACCAACCAGTATCTCAGACCACAAAGGTATGAAACTAGAAATAAACTACTCAAAGAAAACAAAAAAGCATACAAACACATGGAGGCTTAACAACATGCTCCTAAATAACTAATGGATCAATGACCAAATAAAAACAGAGACCAAGCAATATATGGAGACAAATGAAAACAATAACTCAACACTACAAAATCTGTGGGACTTAGCAAAGGCCTTGCTAAGAGGGAAGTATATTGTAATACAGGTCTACCTCAGAAAAGAAGAATAATCCCATATGAACAGTCTAACCTCACAATTAATGAAACTAGAAAAAGAAGAACAAATGAGGCCCAACATCAGTAGAATGAGGGACATAATAAAGATTAGAGCATAAATAAATAAAACTGAGAAGAATAAAACAATAGAATGAATGAAAGCAGGAACTGGTTCCTTGAGAAAATAAGCAAAATAGATAAACCCCTAGCCAGACTTATCAAGAAAAAAAGAGTCTACAGACATAAACAGAATCAGAAATGAGAAAGGAAAAATCATTTCAGATACCACAGAAATACAAAGAATTATTAGAGAATACTATGAAAAATTATATGCTAATAAACTGGATAATAGAAGAAATGGACAACTTTCTAGAAAAATTCAACCTTCCAAGGCTGACCAAGGAAGAAACAGAAAATATGAACAGACCAATTACCAGTAATGAAATTGAATTGGTAATCAAAAAACTACCTAAGAACAAAACTCCTGGACCAGATGGATTCACCACTGAATTTTATCAAACATTTAGTGAAGACCTAAAACCCATGCTCCTTAAAGTTTTCCTTAAAGGAAGGAATACTTCCAAACTCATTCTATGAGGCCAGCATCACCCTAATACCAAAACCATGCAAAGACACCACAAAAAAAAGAAAATTACAGACCAGTATCCCTGGTGAACATAGATGCAAAAGTATTCAACAAAATATTAGCAAACTGAATTCAGAAATGCATCAAAAAGATCATCCATCATATTCAAGTAGGATTTACTACAGGGATGCAAGGATGGTACAATATTAGGAGATCCATTAACATCATCCACCACATCAACAAAAAGGACAAAAACCACATAATCATCTTCATAGATGCTGAAAAGCATTTCACAAAATTCAACATCCATTCATGATAAAAACTCTCAACAAAATGGGTATAAAGGGCAAGGACCTCAACATAATAAAGACCATATATGACAAACCCACCACCAACATTGTATTTAACAGCAAAAAGCTGAAAGCTTTTCCTTCAAGATAGGGAAGACAAGGATGCCCATTCTCCCCACTTTTATTCAGCATAGTTTTGGAGGTCCTAGCTATGGCAATCAGAGAACACAAAGAAATAAAAAGCATCCAAATTGGCAAGGAAGAAGTCAAACTGTCCCTGTTTGCAGATGACATGATATTGTACATAAAAAACCCTAAAAAATCCACTCCCAAACTACTAGATCTAATATTTGAATTCAGCAAAGTTGTGGGATACAGAATTAATACACAGAAATCTGTTGCTTTCCTATGTATCACTAATGATGAACTAGCAGAAAGAGAAACCAGGAGAATTCCATTCACAGTTGAATCAAAAAGAATAAAATACCTAGGAATAAACCTAACCAAGGAAGTGAAAGATCTATACCCTGAAAACTACAAGACACTCATGAGAGAAATTAAAGAAGATACCAATAAATGGAAACACCTCCTCTGCTCATGGATAGGAAGAATTAATATTGTCAAAATGGCCATCCTGCCTATAGCAAGGGTGGAGGATATGAACAGACAATTCTCCAAAGAAGAAATTCAGATGGCCAACAGGCATGTGAAAAGATGTTCCACATTGCTAATTATCAGGGAAATGCAGATTAAAACCACTATGAGATATCACCTTGCACCAGTAAGGTTGGTAAGGTTGGCCAACATCGAAAAGTCTAGGAACAACAAATGCAGGATTCAATGCAATCCATATAAAAATACTAACATCATTCTTCAATGAACTAGATCAAATAGTTCTAAAATTCATACAGAACCACAAAAGATCCTAAATAGCCAAAGCAAACCTGAGAAGGGACAATAAACTGGGGTGGGGGGGATTATTATGCTCCTTGACTTCAAGCACTACTACAAAGCCACAATAATCAAGATAATTTGGTACTCACACAAGAACAGACCCATAGACCAATAGAACAGAATAGAGAGCCCAGATATAAATCCAAGCACATATGGTCAATTAATATATGATAAAGGAGCCATGGACATTCAGTGGGGAAATGACAGCCTCTTCAACAACTGGTGTTGGCAAAACTGTACACCTACATGCAAGAGAATGAAACTGTATTATTGTCTAACCACATACACAAAAGTAAACTCAAAATGGATCAAAGACCTGAATGTAAGTCATGAAACCATAAAACTCTTAGAAGACAACATAGGTAAAAATCTCCTGAATGTAATAAACATGAGCAATTATTTCCTGAATGCATCTCCTTAAGCAAGGGAAACACAAGGAAAAATGAACACATGGGACTACATCAAACTAATAAACTTCTGTACAACAAAGGACACCATCAGCAGAACAAAAAGGCATCCTACAGTATGGGAGAATATATTTGTAAACAACATCTGACAAGGGGCTAACATGCAAAATATATAAAGAACTCACATGCCTCAACACCCAAAAAGCAAATAAGCCTATTAAAAAATGGGTGGAGGATATGAACAGACAATTCTCCAAAGAAGAAATTCAGATGGCCAACAGGCACATGAAAAGATTCTCCACATCTCTATCAGGGAAATGCAAATTAAAACCACTATGAGATATCACCTCACACCAGTAAAGGTGGTGACATCAAAAAGTCTAGGAACAACAAATGGTGGCGATGATATGGAGAGAGGGTAACCCCCCTACACTGCTGGTGGGAAAGTAAACTAGTTCAACCATTGTAGAAAGCAATATGGAGGTTCCTCAAAAAACTAAAAATAGAGTTCCTATTTGACCTGGGAATTCCCCTCCTAGGAATTTACCCAAAGAAAATAAGTTCTCAGATTCAAAAAGACATATGCACTCCTATGTTTATCGCAGCACTATTTACAATAGCCAAGATATGGAAGCAACCTAAGTGTCCATCAGTAGATGAATGGATAAAGAAGATGTGGTACCTCTACACAATGGAATACTATTCAGCCATAAGAAAGAAACAAATCCTACCTTTTGCAACAACATGGATGGAGCTAGAGGGTATTATGCTCAGTGAAATAAGTCAGGCAGAGAAAGACAAATATCAAATGATTTCCCTCATTTGTGGAGTATAACAATGAAGAAAAACAGAAGGAACAAAACAGGAGCAGACTCACAGATTCTGGAAAGGAAGAGCTTTGGATGGAGGTATAAATGAAGGTAAAATAAAGTCTTTTTCTTCACTGATCTAACAAACAACGGTTTGTTCAAAATAATAACAGTAACAATGTATTCAGCAATTATAGCTTATGAGCAACTGAAATGAATGACAACAATTCATAAAAGTAGGGAGGAACTGGAAATACTGCTCGAGATACTTTCACTATCTGTGAAGCAGTATAATGCTATTTGAAAGTGGACTTAGATTAGCTGTAAATGTATGTCACAAACTCTAGGGCAACCACTAATAAAGTTAAAAAATATAATATTCTGTACTTGCTTCATATATTTAGGTACCCTGATATTGGTACATTTTATGATTGTTATATAATATGGTTTATAATTGTTAAAACCTCTTGATAAATTGCCATTTTTATCATCATATGACCTTCTTTGTCCCTTGTTAAGTTTTGGCTTAAAGTCTGTTTCATCTGATATAGGCATGTCTATCCCTGCTCTCTTTTGGGTTTCACTTGCATGGAGTATCTTTTTCAATCCTTCTTTAAGCCTATGTGTGTCCTTAAAGCCAAAGTGAGTCTCTTGTAGACAGCATATAATTGGATGTTTTTGTTTGTTGTTATTTATTTATTACTTTGATATCATTAATGTACAATTACTTGAACAACATTATGATTACTAGGCTCCCCCTATTATTCAAGTTCCCCCAACCTACCCGATTACAGTCACTGTCCATCAACATAGTAAGATGCTATAGAATCATTACTTGTCTTCTCTGTATATACTGCCTTCCCCATGTTCCATCCCCCCTGCTACATTACATGTGCTAATCTTAATATCCCATTTTCCCCCTTATCCCTCACTTTCCACCCATCCTCCCCAGTCCCTTTCCCTTTGGTAACTGTTAGTCCATTCTTGTGTTCTGTGAGTTTGCTGCTGTTTTGTTCCTTCAGTTTTTCCTTTGTTCTTATACTCCAGATGAGTGAAATCACTTGATACTTGTCTTTCTCTGCCTGGTTTATCTCACTGAGCATAATACCCTCTAGCTCCATCCATGTTGTTGCAAATGGTAGGATTTGTTTTCTTCTTATGGCTGGATAATATTCCATTGTGCATATGTACCACATCTTCCTTATCCATTCATCTACTGATGGACCCTTAGGTTGCTTTCATTTCTTGGCTATTGTAAATAGTGCTGCAATAAAGATAGGGGTTCATATGTCTTTTTCAAACTGGGCTCCTGCATTCTTAGGGTAAATTCCTAGGAGTGGAATTCCTGGGTCAAATGGTATTTCTATTTTGAGTTTTTTGAGGAACCTCTATACTGCTTTCAACAATGGTTGAACTAGTTTACATTCCCACCAGCAGTGTGGAAGGTTCCCCTTTCTCCACATCCTCAACAACATTTGTTGTTGTTTGTCTTTTGGATGTTGGCCAACCTAACTGGTATGAAGTTATCTCATTCTGGTTTTAATTTGCATTTCTCTGATGATTAGTGATGTGGAGCATCTTTTCATGTGCCTGTTGATCACCTGAATTTCTTCTTTGAAGAAGTGTCTGTCCAGATCCTCTGCCCATTTTTTAATTGGCTTATTTCTTTTTTGTTTGTTGAGATGCGTGAGCTCCTTATATATTTTGGATGTCAACCCCTTATTGGATGTCATTTATGAATATATTCTCCCATACCGTAGGATGTCTTTTTGTCTACTGATGGTGTCCTTTGCTGTACAGAAGCTTTTTAGTTTGATATAGTCCCACTTATTCATTTTTGCTTTTGTTTCCCTTGCCCAGGGAGATATGTTCATGAAGAAGTTGCTCATGTTTATGTCCAAGAGATTTTTGCCTATATTTTTTTCTAAGAGTTTTATGGTTTCATGACTTACATTCAGGTCTTTGATCCATTTCGAATTTACTTTTGTGTATGGGGTTAGACAATGATCCAGTTTCATTCTCTTACATGTAGTTGTCCAGTTTTGCCAACACCAGCTGTTGAAGAGGCTGTCATTTCCCCACTGAATGTCCATGGCTCCTTTATCATATATTAATTGACCATATGTGCTTGGGTTTATATCAGGGCTCTCTAGTCTGTTCCACTGGTCTGTGGCTCTGTTCTTGTGCCAGTACCAAATTGTCTTGGTTACTGTGGCTTTGTAGTACAGCTTGAAGTCAGGGAGCATACTTCCCCCTGCTTTATTCTTCCTTCTCAGGATTGCTTTGGCTATTCAGGGTCTTTTGTCATTCCATATGAAGATTAGAACTATTTGATCTACTTCATTGAAGAATGCTGTAGGTATTTTAATAGGGATTGAATTGAATCTGTAGATTCCTTTAGGCAGTATGGCCGTTTTGACAATATTAATTCTTCCTAGCCAAGAGAATGGGAAGAATTTCCATTTAGTAGTGTCCATTTTAATTTCTCTTAAGAGTGTCTTGTAGTTTTCAGGGTATAGGTCTTTCACTTCCTTGTTTTGGTTTATTCCTGGGTATTTTATTCTTTTTGATGCAATTGTGAATGGAATTGTTTTCCTGATTTCTCTTTCTGCTAGTTAATCATTAGTGTATAGGAATGCAACAGATTTCTATGTATTAATTTTGTATCCCGCCACTTCGTTGAATTCAGATATTAGATCTAATTGTTTTGGAGTGGATTCTTTAAGGTTTTTTTATGTACAATATCATGTCATCTGCAAACAGGGACAGTTTAACTTCTTCCTTGCCAATCTGGATGCCTTTTATTTCTTTGGTTTGTCTGATTGCTGTGGATAGGCCCTCCAGAACTATGTTGAGTAAAAGTGGGGAGAGTGGGGTTCCTTGTCTTTTCCCAATCTTAATGGGAAAGCTTTCAGCTTCTCGTGGTTAAGTATAATGTTGGCTGTGGGTTTGTCATATATGTCCTTCTGTATGTTGAGGTACTTGCCCTCTGTACCCATTTTGTTGAGAGTTTTTATCATGAATAGATGTTGAATTTTGTTGAATGCTTTTTCAGCACCTATGGAGATGATCATGTGGTTTTTGTCCTTCTTTTTGTTGATGTAGTGGATGATGTTGATGGATTTTTGAATGTCTTACCATCCTTGCATCCCTGGGATGAATCCCACTTGATCATGATGGATGATCTTTTTGATGCATTTCTGAATTCAGTTTGCTAATATTTTGTTGAATATTTTTGCATCTATGTTCATCAACAATATTGGTCTGTAACTTTCTTTTTTTGTGATGTCTTTGCCTGTATTTGGTATTAGAGTGATGTTGGCCTTGTAGAATGAGTTTGGGAGTATTCCCTCCTTTTCTACTCTCTGGAAAACTAAGGAGGATAGATATTACGTCTTCACTTAATGTTTCATAAAATTTAGCATTGTAACCATCTGGTCCAGGGATTTTGTTCTTAGGTAGTCTTTTGATTACCAGTTCAATTTCTTTGCTGGTAATTGGTCTTTTCAGATTCTCTGTTTCTTCCTGGATCAGCCATGGAAGGTTGTATTTTTCTAGAAAGTTGTCCATTTCTTCCAGGTTATCCAGTTTGTTAGCATATAATTTTTCATAGTATTCTCTAATAATTCTTTGTATTTCTGTGGTGTCTGTAGTGATTTTTCCTTTCTCATTTCTGATTCTGTTTATGTGTGTAGACTCTCTTTATTTCTTGATAAGTCTGGCTAGGGGTTTATCTATTTTGTTTATTTTCTCAAAGAACCAGCTCTTGGTTTCATTGGTTTTTTCTATTGTTTTATTCTTCTCAATTTTGTTTATTTATTCTCTGATCTTTATTATGTCCCTCCTTCTGCTACTTTAGGCCTCATTTCTTCTTCTTTTTCCAATTTTGATGACTGTGACATTAGACTATTCATTTGGGTTTGTTCTTCCTTCTTTAAATATGCCTGGATTGCTATATAGTTTCCTCTTAAGACTGCTTTTGCTGAGTCCCACAGAAGTTGTGGCTTTGTGTTGTTGTTGTCATTTATTTCCATATATTGCTGGATCTCCATTTTAATTTGGTCATTGATCCATTGACTATTTAGAAGCATGTTGTTAAGCCTCCATGTGTTCGTGAGTCTTTTTGCTTTCTTGGTACAATTTATTTCTAGTTTTATACCTTTGTGGTCTGAGAAGTTGGTTGGTAGGATTTCAATCTTTTTGAATTTACTGAGGCTCTTTTTATGGCCTAGTATGTGGTCTATTCTGGAGAATGTTCCATGTGCACTTGAGAAGAATGTGTATCCTGTTGCTTTTGGGTGTAGAGTTCTATAGATGTCTATTAGGTCCATCTGTTCTAGTGTGTTGTTCAGTGCCTCCATGTCTTTACTTATTTTCTGTCTGGTGCATCTGTCCTTTGGAGTAAGTGGTGTGTTGAAGTCTCCTAAAATGAATGCATTGCATTCTACTTCCTCCTTTAGTTCTGTTACTATTTGTTTCACATATGCTGGTGCTCCTGTGTTGGGTGCATATATATTTATAATGGTTATATCCTCTTGTTGGACTGAGCCCTTTATCATTATGTAATGTCCTTCTTTATCTCTTGTTACTTTCTTTGTTTTGAAGTCTATTTTGTCTGATACTAGTACTGCAACACCTGCTTTTTTCTCCCTATTGTTTGCATGAAATATCTTTTTCCATCCCTTGACTTTTAGTCTGTGCATGTCTTTGGGTTTGAGGTGAGTCTCTTGTAAGTAGCATATAGATGGTCTTATTTTTTTTATCCATTCAATGACTCTATGTCTTTTGGTGCATTCAGTCCATTTACATTTAGGGTGATTATCGATAGGTATGTACTTATTGCCATTTCAGGCTTTAGATTCATGGTTACCAAAGGTTCCAGGTTAGTTTCCTTACTATCTAAGAGTCTAACTTAACTCACTTAATATGCTGTTACAAACACAATCTAAAGGTTCTTTTCTATTTCTCCTCCTTTTTCTTCTTCCTTCATTCTTTATATATTAGGTATCAGATTCTATACTTTTTCTCTATCCCTTGAGTGGCTTTGGGGATAGTCAATTTAATTGTGCATTCGCCTCACAATCAGCTGCTCCACCCTCCCTACGATAATTTTCCTACCTCTGGTGACAGCTATCCACCCCTAGAACACTTGCATCTATAGCAGTCCCTCCAAAATAGACTGCAGAGATGGTTTGTGGGAGGTAAACTCTCTCAGCTTTTGCTTATCTGGAAATTGTTTAATCCCTCCTTCAAATTTAAATGATAATCTCGCCAGATAAAGTAATCTTGGTTCCAGGCCCTTCTGCTTCATGGCATTAAATACATCATGCCACACTCCTTTCTGGCCTGTAAGGTTTCTGCTGAGAAGTCTGATGTTAGCCTGATGGGCTTTCCTTTGTATGTGATCTTATTTCTGCTTCTGGCTGCTTTTAACAGTCTGTCTTTTCCTTGATCTTTCCCATTTTAATTACTGTGTGTCTTGGTGTTGTCTTCCTTGGGTCCCTTGTGTAGGGGGATCTGTGGATCTCCATGGCCTGGGAGACTATCTCCATCCCCAGACTGGGGAAGTTTTCAGCAACTACCTCCTCAAAGACACTTTCTATCCCTTTTTCTCTCTTCTTCTTCTTCTGGTATCTCTATAATGCAAATATTGTTCCACTTGGATTAGTCACACAGTTCTCTCAATATTCTTTCATTTTTAGAGATCCTTTTTTCTCTCTGTGCCTCAGCTTCTTTGTATTCCTCTTCTCTAGTTTCTGTTTCATTTATTGTCTCCTCCACCATATCCAACCTGCTTTTAATACCCTCCATTGTGTTCTTTAACAATTGGATCTCTGACCTGAATTCATTCCTGAGTTCTTGGATGTCTTTCCGTACCTCCATTAGGATGTTGATTATTTTTATTTTGAACTCCCTTTCAGGAAGAGTCACGAGGTCCATATCATTTAAATCTTTCTCAGGAGTTGTATTAACAATTTTACTCTGGACAAGGTTCCTTTGGCATTTCATGTTTGTATATGGCGCCCTCTAGTGTCCAGAAGCTCTATTCTGGAGCTGCTGAGCCCCTGAAGCAATGTCGGGGGTCACAGGGGAGCGGTACGGTGCCGGAGGGGGGGGGGGGGAAGGAAAGAGCTGTTCCCCTCCTCCTGGCTCCTTTGTATGTCTCCACTGCCTGAGCCAGTGGGCCGGGCACACAGGTATAAGTTTTTGTCCCAGAGCAGCCGGATATGGATTCCTGCTCTCCACAAGCAGCCGGAATCCCAGTCTCCCCAGGAACTCTCCCTATATTAACTTTCCATGAGAGTCTCATGAAAGCACCATGAAATGTAGGTTTGTGCTCCGAGCGCAGATCTCCAGAGCTAGGTACTCAGCAGTCCCAGGCCTCCACTCCCTCCCTGCTCCGTTTCTTCCTCCCGCCGGTGAGCTGGGGTCGGGGAGGGGCTTGGGTCCCGCGGAGCCACAGCTCTGGTACGATGCCCCGTTCACTGAGATCTGCTCTTTTCTCCAGGTGTGTGCAGTCTGACGCCGTCCTCTTTCCTGTTGCTCTCCCAGGATTAGTTGTGCCAATTAAATTTTCTAATTGTATCCAGTTTTAGGAGGAAGCCTGACTCTCCTCTCACGCCGCCATCTTTAATCCATTCACCTCACTTTTTAGATTCTTACTCATTACCATGAATATCTGCCTGGCACAATATTCCTCTCTCTTCTTGTTCTTGTGTTTATGGATGGAAATGATCTGAGGAAGACTGAGGCTGGTTGTCTGATGTTTAAGTAAGGATGGCATAAAAGTTTGAATAACATTGAATGGAAGAAAAGGAATATTGCAATGTTATCTTGCATTTTACCAGGAATCTGTAAAAAGAAGGAAGTAGAACAAGAACCATTAATGGAAAAATCAACATCTAACTCTGATATGCAGTTACCAAATATGTCAGTGAGGATATCTATTTCTAATAACACCCACTTATCTTAATTTCTCCTCTTTGGCATCCCGGGGCTGGAAGACGTGCACGTGTCGATTGGGTTCCCCTTTCCTTTGTGTGTGTGGTTGCATTCCTGTGAAATGCTGCGGTCCTGTTTGTATCCTGACTGCGCATACTTTCCATAAGCCCATGTACTATTTTCTATATTGGATTCTATTGACTTGGGCCTGGTCATGGCCACTGCTCCTAAAATTCTGGGCACCTTCTGGTTCACTCTCAGGGAGCTAGATAGACAGACATGTAGACAGATAATAGATTTAGTAAAAAAACACTTACAGTAAATACAGTAGAAAAAAACCTTATCTGTTAACCATTTTTAAGCATGCACTTCGGTAGTGTTAACTATATTCACAATGTGTGTAATGAATCTCTAGAATTCATTTTTCAAAACTGGAGCTCTATAGCCATTGGGCAACTCTCCCCACCCCAACTCCCTGACAACCATCATTCTATTTTCTGTTTCTATGATATTGACTACTTTAGATACCTCACGTAAGTGTAATCACACTGTATTTGTCTTTTTGTGACTGGTTCATTTCACTTAGTTCATTCATGTTGTGGCCTGTGTCAGTACTGTACTCCATTTCGTGGTTGAACAACATTCCATTGTTTGGTTAACCTTATTTTGTTTATCCATCTGTTGGTGAACATTTGCATTGTTTCCACCTCTCAGCTCTTAAGAACAGTGTTGCTATAAACATCTGTGTACAAGGTTTTTGTGTGGCTATGTTTTCATTTCTTTTGGATATACACCTAGATGTGGAATTGCAAGGTTTATAGTAATTGGTTTCCTCAGCTGAGAAAGTGCCAGACCACTTTCCAAAGTAGCTGTAACACTTTTACATCCTTACCAACGGCTATGAGGGTTCCAATTTCTCCACATCCTTGGCAACACTTACTTTTATCTGATTTATTTATTCCAGCACTCTTTTTAGTGCAAAGCGAAACCTTATTGTGGTTTTTATTTGCATTTCCCTAATGGTTAGTGATGTTGAGCATTAGCCATTTACAAATCTTCCTTGGAAAAATGTCTTTCTAAATCCTTTGCCCATCTTTAAATTGGGTTATCCTTTTATTATTGAGTTGTAAGAGTATATCTTTTAGATATAAGCCCCTTATCAGAATTGCAGGTATTTTCTCCCATTGTGTAGATCATCTTTTCAGTCTTTTTAATATAGGCAAAGTATATCTACAAATTTCCCTCTGGTTGTTATTTTCACTCTTAAGTGTTGGTATGTTGTGTATTCATTTTCATTCATCTCAAAGTATTTTTTTGTGATGAGTCTCTTCTGTATTGCTGCTTTTGAAATTTTCCATCTTTCATCTTTGGAGAGTTTGATTTTGATGTGTCTGGGTATGGATCTCTTTGAGTTAGTCTTACTTGGAGTTCATGGAGCTTCTTGAATGTGTAGATTAATTTTTGTCATAAAATATGGGAAGTTTTGAGCCATTATTTCTTCAAATACTCTTTCTGCTGTCCTTATGTATGTTTGTACGCTGCATGGTGTCCCGTATGTGTCTGAGCCTCTGTTGATTTTTCTTCATTCTTCCTAGTCCTCAGAATATTAATTTCAATGAACCTATCTTCAGGTTTGCTGATTTTTTCTCCCTGGTCATATCTGCTGATAAGAGCCCTCTAGTGAATTTATCTCAATTATTGTACTTTCCAACTCTTTTTAGTTACTGTCTATACATCCTGTGTCTTTACTGATATTCTCTATTTGGTGAGACATCATTCCTGTATATTCTTTCCTTTAGTTCTTTGGACATGTTCTTCTTTAGCTCTTTGCACATATTTAAAACAGCTGATTTAAGATATGGTACTAGGGTAAGTTAAAAACATTACAAAGCTTGCTGTTCTTTCCAAGATCCTACTGTTGCTTAACCGAATGCTTTCTGGGTTGCTGCAAGCCTTTGGTTAATTTCCGGAGTTGTGAGAAAGTTGATTCTGATAATGTGGCAAGTTTTTCATTGCTTTTATGGAGGGAGCAAATTTTTGATGGTTCTTACTGGGTTACTTTTGTTGATCCCTGGCTTTGATTCTGATCTGAACCAACTACAAAGAGATATTTTTGAGGCAATTGATAAAAACTGAGCAGACTTGTTAGCAGATTATTAAAATTTTTATTCTGATAGGAAAATTGCATTTAGGATATATATGTAAGATATAGATATAATATATGTCCATCCCGTCTGTTAGAGCTACATAGTGGCATTCAGAGTTTGCTTTTCTTTTTTTTCAAACGCTTCAGCTCACATGCAGGGAGAGGAGGTGCGGGAGGAGAGGCAGGAAATAACGGCACATGCTGATAGTTGTTGGAGCTGGGTGATGGGTACATGGAGGTTCACTTCCAATTTTATTTTTGTGCTTGAAAATTTTCTATAATGTTTTTAAAAAGAGGAAGGAGACCCTTGGGTCCAAACAAGGCTGCCTTGAACTGGGAAAAAAAATTGAATCCCTGACTGACCTTAGGTAGAAGATAGGCAGGGTGTGGGTGGTGAGAGACCAAAGGCTAGAGAGAAAGAATCAATCAGGCACCCCCGTGATAAAGGAACAAATTATATGGCAAGTAAAGACATGTAACCGTCTCTGGGTCTGGACCGACTGCCAAGCCCAGGCTGCTCCCTAGCTGCAGCTCCCGATTCCATGGTCTAAACCACTGTACTCAACCCCATCCCAGGGTGGTGGGAAAGACTTCTTTCCTGGGACTGGCAAAATAAAGTGCTCTGTCCTGAGACCTTCTGTTTGACTTGAACAGCACTATGACCAAGACCCAAAGCCGGAGCTATGTATGCTCAGGGTGATGGGCCTCCAAGAGCGGAGGCCTGGGATGAGGCAAGTCCTGTCCTCCTGAGGGGCCCATAGTCTCAAGACCACCAACCGGAAAAAGGGAGCTTTCTCTGATGACTCCGGACTAAGCCAGTGAAGCTCCGGTGATATAAAGGGCACTATAAAATGTTTAAGTTCTTTACACCATATTCTAAATACAAGGACTTCACATCCCGAGGGCGGGTGTGTGAGAGATCCACCTGCAAGAGTTTCCACAGGCCAGGCCAGCCAAGGCCCGGGGCACTGGGCGCTCCCACATTCAAGGCCCAAGGGAAAACTACCTAGCCTGCTTTGCTTTACAAACGGGGAGAAGAGTCACCAGGGAAGACAGGTGCCCTGTGGCCTCAGCTGTAGGGAAAGGGTGTGAGAAATGGGAGCCAAAGAAAGGCAGTCAAAACCTGCCATTCTTTGACTTCACCCAGGAGGAGAAACAGGAAATATATTTCAAGACACAAAGAGCCCCTGGACTTGTCTTTGGACCCATCTGGGGGATGCGAACCTGCTCTGCAGCCTGCGTAGGAGAGGAGTAACTAAAGGAGGAGCTGGTGGGGACAGCTTGGCAGAGGACAAGCTGTAGGGCCCCTGAGGGAGGATGGCAGAGCTGACCCCACCCCACACACCCAGCCACAGTCCCAGTGAGTGAAGCTGTCATCACGGGGAGAAGAGCTGAACGGTGCCCAAGACAGTAACACAAAGTTCCTTAGCACATCAGGGCCTTTCACTGTGCAGCAGGGGGCTGGTGAGTGTAGTGGCCAGTGGCCAGTAGACCCCGTAACATCTGAACAGAATGGGGAGGGGAGCACAAGACAAAGAGGATCTGAGAACATCGCTACTCTGCCCCACTGTGCTCTTACCACCACCATTTTGGCGGAACAAGAATGGCTTCCTAGTGAGAGGCAAGTCTGGAATGTCTAGAAAATAAATCTGCACGTCACCTTGGAAAACAAAGGGCTAGAAGTTGCCACACATCTTCAATGTGAGGCCGAATTTGAAACCAGGACCCTGTGTACTGCCACACGGAGTCCCTAACTGAAGGTGCCTGTGACCCCAGGTCCATATTACAACTATCTGACTAAAGAACAGCTTTATTGGTAACCTGAGGGAACAAAGGTTACTTCTAGGAGGTGTCAGCCAGCAAGGCCTTCTCCAGGCAGGAAAGACAATCACACAATTCATGAGAGAGGTCATTCCGAATTATATGAAACAAATCCCGATTTCAGAGTCAACAAAAAAGACAAGAGACTGGTGTCTTGACAGGTATCAGCATTCTTGCCAGTGGGGGCTCAGGAGGCTCGTGGGGTTCTTCAGTTAATATCTGTGGGGCTGTGCAGATGAGGTAGAAGCCAGAAAGGCCACAGGAAATGGCCCCAAGTCAAGTTTCCAAGAGGGTTCACGCTTGAGCAGGGCATGGAACCAGGCCCTGAGATTGCACTTTGGGTCTGATGGGGTCAAGTAGCTGAGCAGGCCTGGGTAGCAGAGAACCCCGCTACTGGCCCTCAGCCCATGGGAGCTCCATGGTCTGGGCTCGGTGGTGCCACCAGAGCCTGTCACATGTCCCAGCTCATTGCTGGGGCAGCCCCAGTTTACTGATGGGATACAGGTACCACATCACCACCCCCGAAGGGTTGATGATCACCGTGAAGGTGGTTTTATCTTGGAGGCCACTGATGACATCACCCGTGTAGACGTTCTGGGCCTGCAGGGGAGGAACATCACCAATGCCACTGTAAGAATGGCTGCACTGAGACCCCCTCAGAGCATGTAAAAGCCTGGATTTGGGCTTGTGTTGGCCTTCAGTGTATCCTACAGAAGTGGGAGCCCTGACTCTCTCATCCCTCCTCTACTAGCAAAGCCAACAGATGCCCCCAAGTAGGCAGTGGCAAAAGACCCAGCCCGTAGAGGACCTGAAGGAAATGCCAGCAAGGGCTGGCCAGTGAGGGGCAGCACACCGCCTCGAAGTGCGGGACTCACTGGTGCAGTAGTTCCGTGTGCGCTGCGTGAAACCAGCGGTGCAGAGAACACCACCAGCCACCACCCTCAGCGCCTGCAGCTGCCCCACGGGCGCTGGCCGGAGGACAGGAGGCCCACAGCTTAGGAAGGCCATGTGTGAGAGGACCAGCCAGCAACACCCTTCCAGGGAGGCCCGAAGCCCCGAGCAGAGCGCTCACCTCATACGTGCTGGAGCTGTGGAGGTTCAGCTTGGCGAGGGAACAGCGGTAGCGATGAGGCAGGTCGGTCCTGCGGCTGAAGAAGACTATGGCGCAGGCCTCGTCGGCCAGGGGCCGCACGAACACTTCGATGTGAGACCTCTCCTGGGCACAGGAGGTGGCTGCTGGCTTGGGTCCCTGCTCAGGCGGGCCCTGAAGTCCCATTCCCAGCCCTCCCTCGAGGTGCAGGTCCCCCGAGACCGTAATTCCTTGTCAGGCAGAAGCCTGGGGGCATCCCACAGCCCTCCAGCACCCTAACTTACTAAACTCCACTTCCCTTCCTTCCTTCCCGACTCAGCTGATGCTCCCCAACACTTACTCTGTGCCAGGCCCCATGTTAGGACACAGAGACAAATGCTTCATGAGGTCCTGCCTCAGAGAGCCTACAGGATAACAGGAGGGGCACACATGGAAGCTGCTGGCACTGGAGAGGGCACCGCCACTGAGAATGATGAACTCCGCCCTTAGGGGCCAGCGGGGTGAGCCCTCAACCTCCATAAGGCCCCGGGCCTGGCTGCAGCAGCCGCTCCTCTGGCAAAGATTAGTCATCTCCTCTGGGCACCACTAGTCCCACAGGTGTCTTCTATAGTTGTACAGCTTTGTTTTTACTCGAGAGGCAAGGATCTGTGCAGAGCACAAGCTTCGAGGCAACACTTGGAGTCAAGTGCCACTTACCAATTGTGTGACCTTGGGCTAAAGTTACTTAGACTCCTCAAGTCTGTTTATTCATCTGTAAAACGGAGGGAGTATTTACCTTCTGAGAAAATCTAGCTAGAATGCCTGGCTCCCAGTAGGTATACATAGCAAATGATAGTACTCAGAAGAGTTGTATTCCTTGGCTTCAACAACTCCTCGACTCTGGAGGGAAGCCCTAGTTGTCTGCTGGACATCACAGACGTGTGCAGAAGTCCTGTACTTCGCAGCCGAGGGGCCTCACCTTTCCCGTGTACACTTGTGTGGTGATATCTCCTTTACCCAAATCATATGAGCTGTCTTGCTCTGGCTCTGCTCTCACCCGGGCAAGTGGGGGACAGTGAGAGCAGCTCCCAGTAGTCCTTGGCTGAATGCAACGGGGAGGGGCTGCTGAGCAGAGCCCAAGCCTACCCCTCCACCCCCCACCATGACCTTTAGGCTTGCAGCCTTGTTCTAGGGGAAGCCCAGTCCCTCAGCCTCCCGTCCCCTCCCTCTCCACACCTCCTTGAGAACTCTGCGTCCTTGGATGCCTAAGGGATCCTGGTTGATTTTGATCATAAGTGGATTCTGCAGAATGTCCATGTTCTGGGCAGAGATCGTACGCAGGTCAGTGGACATGAAGAGGGGGGCTGCCAGCACTGTCCATAGGGCCATCTGGGCTCGGGCTTGCTCAAAGCTGAGGCCAAAGTTCCCAATTAGCAGCTGGGGGTAGAAGAGAGAAGCAGTCAGCTGTGCCCCTTCAGGGAGGTGGGTATGGGGAGCAAACCTAAACTTGTAGCTGAGGCAAGTCAGAGATGGGAGAGGATGGCCACCTGTGGGGCCTAGTTCCGTGAACGCCATTCCCTAGCAGTGTGGCCTTGGTATGAGTCAAGTCACTTCCCATCTAAGCCTCAGCCTTCACCAAGAATATGGGGGTGGTAATCAGCCCTGGCTGTACCCCAGCTTGTTCAGACAATCCAGTGGGATCCTGCTGCCAAAAAGCATTTATAAACTGGAACATGCAAGTCAAGAAATACAACCAGGGTAGCAGGGGTGGGAAACCAGACCTGGATAGAGTCGCTACTCCTGCCACTATCCACCCACATGCCATAAGCACAGAGAACTGGACCAATGGGGATTCAATCCACAGAAGAGACACAAGAGATCATTGCTTACACGTAATTATGTACTTAATGATACCAATTTAAGCATTATATATGTGCCGAACTCTGCCAAACATTTTATGGGGTCATCCATTTAACCCTAAGGTAGCTACTATTATTATTTGCATTTTCCAATTGAAAAACTGAGCCAGAAAAAAAATTCAGTTGCTTGCCCAAGATAAGTAGCACAGCTGGAGCTAGAACTGTCAAGCAGACCAATTTCTGTTTCTGCTGGTGCCTCCCCATTCTGGCCTAGTTATTTGTAACTATTAAAATCACCATTGGTTGTGAATGCTGATTGACTAAATGAAGAGATAGTTTAAAACCATAAGACAAATTGTCAAGAAATGTTAAGTACCACTCAGTGAGGTAGGTTTGAGGGGCCAGTTTGGCCTGTGGAGGCTTTGCACAAAATGTAACAGGGTACAGGGCACTGAGAACAGGGTCAGACACAGACCTGGCTAGGAATGTCTAGGGAGGGAATGGCAAGTGTGGATTATTCATGATCAGCATTCTGAGGAGGAATAATGTCTCACCAGAGTCACTACAGACCAAGTTCTCAAGTTTCCAGAAACATCGGAATTGCCTGGGAAGATTGTTAACAATGGGCATTCAGGCCCTCCCCAAACATTCTGATCCGCAAAGTGGGGGTGGGGCCCTGGGAACAGAATTGTAAAGAAGTTCCCAAGGCAACTATAATGTAGCTGGTTCAAGGACACATTTCAGAGACACTAATCTAGAACCTGGCAGAAGGTATCCAGGAAGAAAGCACAGGGCGATGGGAGCAGGTCCGTCATGGGCAGGGGGCCACCCCCCTTGGTACTAGTACCATGTCTGGGTCGTTCCAGTGCCCAGGGCCTGCCACAGGCTGCAGTATGTCCTGGTAGCGCACAAACCAGTCCAGGACGGACAGCACGCTGCTCCAGGAGTCCTGGATGTCATCGTAGTTGCGCCACAGGTTGCAGATGTCTGCCAGCAGACTGTAGTTCACCTGGATGTGAAGGAAGGCAGACTCCAACACCACTCATCTGCCACCCAGAGGCCCACCCAGGAGCTGGGGAGCCTCAGCAGGAGACACAGAGGGTGGGGAAGGGAAGAGAACAGGCCTTGAAACTGATCACGGTGAGGAAGGCCTCAGAGAGAACGGCCCTGTTCTGGGGCTGCCCAGGCCTCCCTTCCACGTGTGCTGGTGCCAGAAGCCTCCCTGCCCTGTCATGCCAGCCGGGGCCAAGGTCAGGGTACGATCCAGGCTGGTGTGCCCACAACCTTCCCGACTGCACACCCACCCTGTGTTCTCTCAGAGTTCCTGCCATCTGTCAGCTTTCCTCCTCAAGTGTGCAAGTCTGATCCTACCCTTCCTAGTGTCCTTGGTGCTGAGGGGCCCCTGGTGAGGTGCCCACAAGGCCTTTCAGAGGCTCTGCTCTACCTGCCTGGTCCCACCAGCCTTCTGGATCTCCTGGCCCGCTCAGTACAACCCAGGACTCTGACTGCTTGCTGGTTGGTGTGTGTTGGCACATGACACATGGTTCCCATGCCACAGATGCCCATCCCTTCAATCTACCTGACTCCTCTCTCAAGGCTCGGGGCTGGCGCAGGCCCCTCCGGGGTACTTGAGACCCTCTCATAAACCTATAAATCAGCACATGGGCAACTGCCAAGAGCCGCCCGACGGCACAGGAGGCGAGGAGGCCTGGGTGTGGGAAGCACTACCAGGCAGGTGCAGGGAATGGCTTACCTTGGGAGGGAGGCCCCCTTCATAGGCTGGCCAACTGCAGGATAAGGCGATGGGGCGGCCTGTGGCATTCAGGGCAGCAGCCATACTGGGGTACCCTGGAGCAGTCAAACACCCATGTTTTAGGACTGAGGAGGCACAGGAGGAAATCTAGGGCCTCAGCCCAAACCTTCTGCCACCAAATTGAGGAAACTGAGACTCAAAAGAGGCAATGCAGCCCCCTATATCCACAGTTGCAAACCGTTCCTGGATGGGGCATGGTGCCAACCTTTAGGGAACCTGGGAGCCAAGATCCCCCCAACTCCTGGTTGAGGGGAACTGGGAAACACTTCCCCCTAGGGGCCACACAGACAGACAAGCTCAGCCAGGTGGGCACCTGTGGGCCTTCCATGGGCACCCCTCTGTCTACCTGATGGCTCCTGGTTAGCTATGGGACCCACCCTTGGCCCGTTCCTCGGAGGTTGAGAAGCAGCCATCCAACTTCAGCATGTCCACCTTCCAGTCGGCAAAGGTTTGAGCATCCTGGACCACCTTGTCCAGTGTGATACCTGGGTAACCCATGCAGGTGAAGTTGCCCATGTCCTCATAGATGCCCAGCTTCAGGCCCAGGGAGTGAGCCTATTGGGGGGTTGAGGACACAGTGGGGTCAGTTAACACCCTCAGGGAGAAGCCTCACAGGAACATCTGACCAGGCCCCATTAAAACCTTCAATGGCTCCCCACTGCCCATAGAAAAGGGTCTCACCTTGCTGGCCTGGCCTCTGCCAACTATGTTCCTTCCCCTCCTTCCAACAAAACACCTCCCATGGGCTGTTTCTGACCTCTAAGCCCTTGCCTCTGCTATCTCCTCTGTTTTGATGTCATCTCTCTCTTGTATCAGTTCAAGAACTGCCTCTTCTGGACAAACTTCCTGAACTCCCAGGCTGGATAATAATCCCTTTCTGGCTCTCACCCACCACAATGGGCCAAACTAGCTGTTCACTTATCTGTCCCCCACTAGACTGTGAGTTCTCAAGCAGGGATTGTGGAAATGAGCCCTATGCAGGGTGGGGTGGCCACTGGCCAAAGGGCAGGGTTGATGTGGGGCTCACGTAGTCAGCTAGGAAGGCAATGCCATGAGGGAAGCGCTTGGGATCAGGCACCAGGCGGCCTGTGGCATCACGCCCACCAATCCAGCAGTCATCAATGTTAAGATATATGTAGCCCAGGTCCCTCCATCCATCCTGTGCCAGCCGGTCAGCCATCTCCAAGAAGAGCCGCTCACTGGCAAGGGACAGAGAATGGGGCAGCTCAGTGGGTATGAAGGGGGCCCCAACTCCCACCCTGTTCCTCAGAGCTTTTCAGACTTCTTAGCTGCTTTGCATGTGAATCCAAACTATGAGAACCCTGGCCTTGCTGTCAGCTGAACTTAACCAGGTAACAAATGTAATGATACCAGGGATTGTTTCACGAGCCATAAGCAGCATAGAGTGAAGGAATGACCTGGCCTCCAAAACAAAGGGGCAGGTCTGGGCCAGGGAAAATGTGTAGGTCTAGCTTGACCTTACCAGTTAGCTGCAAGGCTTAGAACCCAGGGCTCTACTACAGACCTCTGAGAGGCCTTGGAGGGGATTAGGGGTCAGCCAGGCTGGACCTGCACCTAGTCAGCTCACCTGGGTGAACTCTTTCTCTCAGGCCTCAGTTTCATTATCTGTAAGATGGAGTTACTGTACCAACTTTACAGGGCTGTTCTTAACACATGTTGATAAGATATGGTCTCTGCACTTTCAGGGAAAAGGGGATGGCAAGTCTAGCTTGGCCTTATCAGTTAGCTCAGGTTCAATAATCTCCAGTTTTGATTATAAATTATCTCAAGAGCTGTGTCCATCACAAGGTCCTTGCCCTACAGGCCTTATACTCCCACAGAGTAATACTCCCAAGCAGGTAGTGAGGCTGTCAGATGGCTCAAAAGTCACCTCTGGCTGCCTTCTGTCTAGGATGGGAAGGGGCATCTGACTCTATCTTCTTTTCTAGTTGACCCTCCACTCCTTACTCCACTCAGCAGAGCCCTGGGCAAGGTCTGTCAGGCTGCTCAGACCTTACTCACCTGATGCAGTTCTTTGGGTCCTCATCACAGTCGGTGTTGCAGCGGAAGCGTTCCCAGGCCAGCCAGCCCATGGGAGGCTTTCGCAGGAGCCCATTCTCCAGCACTAGGACCTGGCTCACCAAAGCCAGCAAGAGCACTGTAGGGGGGTTAGAGGGATGACTTTGAGTGGCTCCCATAACCCCAGCTCTCACTGCACCCCATCCGTATGCTGTTCAGTCCTACAGAGGTTGCCAGCCTGCACATTAGGGGAACTGGGCTTGGGCTTAACGTGGAATTGGCTCTTCCTGCAACTGCTGTCTCATGCAGTGCAGCGAGTGGGCAGATGGTGCCTGGGACAGGGCACTGTGTTTGAGGCCTGGGTCCTCCCTTGCTATTGTCACTGCAGTGCTGGAATCAGCAAAAACTAACACCTGTGGTCATATCCTTTTTCGTCCCCTGACCCCATGACCATTCGCACAGAACTACTTGAGAGTACACTCCTGCCAAATTCCAGGTCTCTCGAGTCCCAGCCAGGGCTTTACTACAGACCTCCAAGAGGCCTCAGAAGGGTTAAGGGGCCGGCCAGGTTGGACCTGCACCTAAACAGCTCACCTGAGTGAGCTCCTTCCCTCTCGGGCCTGTTCTGTTATCTGTAAGATGGAGTCACTGTACCAGCTTTACAGGGCTGCTCTTAGCACGTGGTGATGGCACATAAGATACGGCCTCTGCACTTTCACAGAGAAGGGGATGGGAAAGGAGGAATCCCCTTTGGAGGAGAACTGATTCCTAGGTGGGGAGTGGCTCCTCCTTTCTCTGCCCAACTCCAAGAATAAGAGGAACATGTCTCCCCACTTTCATCAGGGAAGAAGGCCCAGACACCACAGGGCTGGAACTTCCTTCAGATAGCCCCCACCCCCAACTGGTCACCTACCCTCCCAAAGCCACCCTCCGACCCCGTGTATGTACCTGTCTTCAGCAACATTACTCTCTGCTCAGCGTCTCAGCGACTTGACCAGATCTGCTCTCCTTATACCAGCCTTGTATGTTGGGCTTTGGAAGCTACGGAACGTTGGAAAAACACTGGGGTCACTAATGCCTGCCTAGCCCTGCCGCTCTTAACCTTGGTTCGTGGATTCCACACCAGGTCCCCAAGCTCCCACAGCTCCCACGTCCTACACCAGCCAGCACTTCCCGGACCCTGGCTTCTTCCTTCAGAAATACCAACGAGGTGTCTTCGACATTAGACACCCACACCCTCCGCAGTTGGAAACCCCGAGCGCCAAGGGTGGCCTCCGCCCGGCCGGGGCCATTGATCGTCTCGAGGACGCCCATAAAGAACCGAGGCACCAAGCCGTCACCAAGCCAGCACAGGTTGTGGACGCCCAATGGGGTCTGACTGCCGCCCCCGGGCCCTAAGAACCGCAGGCTCAGCATCCCAGGGCGAGGACCTACCCGGACCCCGAACTCACCTGAGTGAACTCTTACCGACCGGCGGAGATCCCTTCTGACGAGCTCAGAACTGCCGCGGGTTTCTGCCTGCGGAGCAGCGGAGTGCGGCAGTCACCTGACTCGCCGTCTACGTTCCATAGGGGGCGGGGCCTGGTGGCGGCCAACCTTCCCGAACAGAACCTATCAGAATCCCCCGAGCAGCGTCGTGTCCCGCCCCCAAAGCCCCGCCTCCCTGGACATCTGCCTGCGCGCTCAGGATTCCGGAGGAGCAGGGGTTGGATTAGGGACCGGAAGACCTGCTAGTGTCTATCGCGGTTCCTAACAAGACTAGTCCTTTCACCTCCGAGAGGTTGCTGAATGCGAGGATAGTGCCTGGCACAGCGTAGACGCTCAGTTAGCAGCTGTAGCGCGAATACTTGCTAGGAGCTTCGTTAAGAAAAGGGAGAGAATGCCCTGATTCGTGGCATGTAGCAAGCCGCCCAGAAACGGCAGTTGAAGGTGAATAGGCACTACAAGGAGGATGGGTGGGAGAAAGCAAACCAGGTGGAGGACACAGCTTTTGCAAAGCCGGAAGACTCTCCCCGCCCCTACCTGACACTCCGGCCACCGGTTTTGCTCGCCCAGGCTTATCCCTTACGCCTTTCATTTCTCTAATATTTCTTGAGCAAGTGTTAGGTGCCAAATCTTTATCCTCAGCACCTCCACTTGGATGCCCGTCAGGCTTCTCAAGCATAACTGCCTCCAACACTGAACACCTGGTATCTTCCATATCTCAGGTAATGGTGACTCTCCCTCCAGGTGCTCAAGCCAAATCCTTAGAGTCCTTCATGCTACCTCTTTCCCTCAGTCCCACATCCACTCGTAAACCTTTCACTCACTCTCCTTCAAACCTACCCTGAGCCTGGCCACCTCTCACTGCTCTCCCAGCCCCAGCGCATCTTGTCTGGATTATTACGGCAGCCTCCCTTACCTATCTGTTTCCACCTACATTTATTCTCTCCGCGGTAGCCAGAGTAATCCTTTAAAACATAGCTGGAGTCACTCCTTGCTCAAGCCCCTGTGGTGGCTGTTCATCTCGGTCTGGAGTGACAGCCCTGGCAGACTTACACGGCATTTCTGATCCCATCTCCTACTGGTCTTCTCGCCCTCCCTGCCTCCCTGCCACACTGGCCTCCTTGGATTTCCTCAAACACAAAAGGCCTCAGGGCCATTCCCTAGCTGTTCCCTCTTCCTGGAATGCTGTTCCTCCAAAGTTTGGCATGACTGGCCCCCTCATTTCCTTCAAGTGTTTCCTTCAAGTATTTCTCAAGTGTCACTTTCTCAGTGAGGCCTACCTTGGCCATTCTATTTAAAATGGCAAACTCCCGTTTCTGCAATTCCTAATCTCCCTGTCTCTGTTCTATATGTTCCACACCACTTACTACTACTTAAACACATTTGTGAACGTTTCTATTATTCACTGAATAAAATTTTGTGAGGGAGACATATAACAGGAAATAAAAGCAGGAGTGTAGGGAAGTTTCTAGAGTAGTTATTGCTATAATGAAAATGCAACCCAGGAATGCGCCGTAGACTTGAGGGGTGAGCTACTTTACCACCCACGGTCAGGGAGGGGTCTTTTGAGCTAAGACCTAAGGGAGGTGAAGGAGCCTGAGGAGTTAGAGCTGAAGGGTGTGCGTGAGGAGGAGGAGCGTGGCGGGTTGCAGGAACTGCAAGGGCCGAAGGTCTGAGGCGGAACCAGCCGCTCATGGTCACATATTGAGCTCAAACCCCAGCCTCCTGCCTTCAGTTGTGCGCTCCTGCGACTTTACCGTGGACAGTCCCGGGGCAGAGCCTGGAGTTGCAGGTCCGCGGGAGCAGAAATGGATACTCCCCAGAAGTAGAGATCCCGCCGCTTCCAGGGGCCGGGTGGCTGCTGGAAGTTCAGCGGGCCTCGCGGGCTGGATAAGAGCCCGCCCAGAGGAGGTGCCGGGCCGAGGCTGTCCCAGGCTTGGCCCTGGAGGAGTGGGCCGGGCGGGGAAAGGGGGGCTGGAGGGGAGAAGAGGACTCCAAGTTCTGGCATTGGGCTGGGTCCGAAGCGCACGGGTCGCCTGGGGCAGGGCCCTGGGTTCGAGGCCGCCCGCCACTGACCGGCTCTGTGGCTCAGGCAGGTCCCGGCCTCGCGGGCCTCAGTTTCCCTACCGCGTGGATCAAGGGGCGGATTAGCGGACAGCCCGGTGAGCGGTGGGTGGGAAGGGGCGGGGGTCTCCCGGGCGGGGTCTCCCGGCTCGCGCAGGCACACTCGCGGTCCGGCGGTGGCGCGCGTTTGGAGCCGGGAACACCCCGGGAGACGGCTGCACCCCGCCGGGCCGGCCTCCTGGCTTTGGCGCGCTCGACTGCGCGGAGGTGAGAGTTCCTGACGGGCTCGGGAGGCGGCGGCCCCGGGGAAGGCGTGGCTCGCAGGGACTTGGCAGGAGAGCCCCACCTAGCGGATGGGGAAACTGAGGCGGAAGCTGCCCTCCGAGTCCCGGGTGAGGCGACCCCTGATTCAGGGCAACAGCCGGGCAGGGGCCTGCCGCTCCTCTAACAAAAGAGCCGGAGAGACGTGGTGCATCGGCCTCCCGCCGGATGTGAGATTCCCTCCCAGGAGTGCGGGGCGGGGCGGGGGGCTCCCCTTCCTTCCGCAGGCACGCGCGGGGCCCGAGCACCGCTGCGCGGCCTCCGGACCCCTGTCCACGCCGGGGCTGGGTGGGCCGGCGGTAAGGCCATTCATTCCGCGGCCAACCTCTGGCCTCCTCTCCCCCAACCCCGGCCCCTGCTCGTTGATGTCCACCGCCCTCAGCAGGACTGGTCCTTAAGTTAGTTATCTCATTAATTTTTAAAGTCATTTGTTATTATTTGTTTTTGTCTGTTCAGAGTGTGTCCCCACAGCTGGAATGTAGGCTCTAGGAGGGAGGGACTTGGTTTTGTCCATCGTTGGATTCCCAGTTATTTCAACAAATACTTCCTGAGCGTCTCTTCCTGCACCCGGCTGGATAACAGAGGCTATTCCAACTGCCAAGCCGAATCCCGCCCTAGACATTCCGGGTCTGGACAGCACTGTAAGCACAAGGAAGGTCACTGTGGGATGAAGGAAATGAAAGCACAAGTGAGGGGGCTGCTGGTTGGGTCACCTTGGTGATTAGGACCACTTTAGATATAGTGATATATCTAAATATATGTATGTGTGTGTATATGTGATGCTATGTACACATATATTGTATATTGTATATTACTATATATATTATACTATATTATGTAACATATTACATATTCTTATATTATTGCATATTATATATATTATATTAGGTAACTTAAAGCCCACAAATAAGTGATAGAAGGGAAAAACAGGAAGCTATGAGGGTGCTTAACTCTGACTTGGCCTTAGTGAGTAGAGAGCTGAGGTCTGAAGAGTGAAAGTCAAGACAACAGGACCCAGCCCCTTAAAACTGTTCATAAATGCCTGGCCTAAATGGGTGAGGGGATTTCAGTGGTCAGGGAAGTCTTCCTGGAGGAGGTGGTGGTTTCAGTGGGCCCCAAAGTCTAAGTAGGAGTTCACATCTTTCAGGATGGGTTGACTAGGTTTGAGAATTGTTTTGCAGGTACTCTGGGAACCATGTGGTCAAAGCGCTGAGTGGTGTGACCAGACACGAGAGGCCCTTGCCCCAGCCCAGTGGGCTCTGCTGGTAAGTGGATCATTCCCAAGACTTGCCCCCAGAAATTGTGAGGGAATCAGGAGACCAAGCTCTGCTTCCCACTGGTCATGTGACTTTGGGTAGTTTCCCTTCACTGCTCTGGGCCTCACTTTTCCATGAGTCAGGAGGACAGCTGAATTAGGTACCACTTAGGATCCCTGGGATGCCAGTATTCAGTGGCTGAGACTGCTCCTACTCAACTGCCCTGTGCTTGTATCACATTCTTGTTCACTGAGCGGGTCCCCATCTGACTCTCCACTGTCTGGAGAAATGAGACAGGCCTGCCCTTCTCTGCCCCATCGACCCTGAAGGCTGCAGATTCTTACTAAAGGACAACTGTGCCATTAACAAATGAGAGGCCAGCAGGAGCCCACAGAAACCTTAGAGGTTTGGCCTCAGTGTTGGACCTAAGGGTCCTCCAGACTAGGGGCTTATGTAAACAAATGGTTTCTATGGGTTTGGGATCCATTTCAGCTCAGCTGATGGATTTTTCTTTGGATCTTATAATGTCAAAGTCCTGCCATACTTCCAATCTGATACAGTCACGTTATCGTTTTCTCTGAGTCCTCTGATGTCCAGTTTTTTTGCATGACCCTCACAACAACCCTTTGAGAGAAAAGGCAGGGGAGGCTAGCCCATTTCACAGATGAAGATACTGAGCACTCAGGGCACAAAACAAGTGAGTAAAGGCAACAGGGCTGGGGCCCAGGGTCCTCCAGAGCCAGACTCCTTTCCCCATAGGGGGACAGGGGCTGCCCCCTCTGATCCTTGGCCACCTCTCTCACCTCACAGTTCTTATCAGAGCCATGAAGCTGAATGAGAGGAGTGTGGCCCACTATGCACTGAGCGACTCCCCAGCAGACTACACAGGCTTCCTGCGCACTTGGAGGGGGCCAGGGACTCCACCCACCCCCAGTGGCACTGGCCGAAGGTGCTGGTTTGTCCTCAAGGGCAACCTGCTGTTCTCCTTTGAGAGTCAAGAGAGCCGGGCGCCACTGAGCCTGGTGGTGCTGGAGGGTTGCACAGTGGAGCTGGCTGAGGCTCCTGTGCCTGAAGAGTTTGCCTTTGCCATCCGCTTTGACGCCCCTGGTGTGCGCCCATTCCTGCTTGCAGCAGATGGTCCAGAGGCCCAGGAGGCCTGGGTGAAGGCACTGTCCAGGGCAAGCTTTGGCTACATGCGCCTGCTGGTACGCGAACTGGAAAGTCAGTTGCGTGATGCCCGTCAGAGCCTGGCTTTGCATCGCCGCTCATCTTGGAAGACTGTTACCAACCGCTGTAAGCCCCAGGCTCCTGAGCACTGGTCTTCGGGCCTGGAGAATGGCCACTCCCCGCCCAGGGATTGCAGCCCCAAGGGCTTGACAGAAGAAGGGGGCAGCAGGTCACCATGGTGGGGCTTGCCCGAGGGGGAGTTGCATGGCCCTACCAGCTTTCCAGGCAGGTGGCAGAGCCCTGTGACCCCTGAGACCTCCTGCTTTGCTACCCTGCACAATCGATATGGCCAGGAGATCATGGAGCTGAGACGGAGGTGGCTGCAGAGGGTCCATGACAGACAGCCAGAATGTCAGGAACAGGATAGGCCCTGAGTCTGGGCCTTTCTGATTCTGCCCTTATTCTGCTGGTCAGACACCAAGGCCAGTGCTTTTTCAGGGCTTTAATGTTTACTCATTCCTAAGGATGCTTTTATTTTTAGAGGGTTTCTCTCTTTCCTGAATTTTAGGCCTTCTCCAGGTTCAGATCCACCCTCATGCCCATAGGGGACAGAGGAATCATTACTTCTAACCCTTTATTTCCTGAGGCCCAGAGAGGAGAGGTGGCTTCCTCAGCAACCAGAGTGAGAGCCAAGTCTCCGGACTGCACTGGACTGCCCCCTCTCAGGGTATACTAATGAAACGGAGGAAGCGGGGAATATTCCACGGCCACTGGTCATCCTGCCTTTCACCTGCACGTCAGACTCTACAAACACAATTTCCAAAATGGAGAGTCTTGTGTAGATTTAAATACCAGAAGTTGGCTGCAATGTTGTCTTGAGGGACTAACGTTGCCAGAGAATGTTAATAAAAGTATTGTTGTGTCATGGGGGTTTCTGGGGCCCAGCTCTGACTGAGTGGTGGGAAGACTGGTCATGGGACCCCCAAGTCTTCAGTTTAGGACCCTTTGGAGGGAGAAAGCCCTCAGCCAATAAAGAGAGACTTATTCTGCTCAGAGAGTGTTGGGGCCCTGTCCTCTCTCCTTGGCTGCTCTGTCAACAGTGGGTGCTGGTCACTGCCCCAAGAGGGGCTGGTAGCTTTTATATGCCAACAGAAATCCTTCCTGTACTCTGTCCTCAGCAGCCAGTTCCTGGAGCTGTCAGGTGGGAAGCTGAAGATGTGGGGAGACAGCATGACTCACTGGGAAAGCCAGATTGTTACTTCTGTTTTTTCAGTCCTGGGCATTCCAGGAGCTTGGGCACAGGATTTCTGACACCCTGTGATAAACTCTTCTTTCCTGACCAGGCTCCCCAAAGGTGTTCCTAATCCCGAAACCCCCCAGGAACTCGTTCACGGTCCTGCTTGTTTCCCTGTGTCTGGCTGCCAAGACCCTCTCATTGCACGGCACCAAGTGTTTGCTTACTCTGGGAGGCACAGTGGCTGGCCAGACTAGCCTGACACCCTAGGGATGTGGTGGCAATGACTGGAAGATAGTTTGGACACACACTCCGTCTTCCTTGATACACACAGATACACACAGGTTGCCCCTTCCTGGCTTCTCTCTTTCTTATTGGCTGGGGCCTTGGGCAGCGTGACCACGGCTGGACGCTGCGAGTCAGAGCCTCTTAAACCCAGGAGGCTCAGATGCCAGCCAGGATACAGGACCCATCCCCACCCTGCTGGTTTCCCCGGAGGAAGGGCCAACTTCCCAGCCCTATGAGGGAGCCCCACAGCCCACACCTTGTTTTATACATAGAAACTGTTAAGTTTTTGTTAACTTTCTTATTGTTAGTATTTTTTATACAATTAAAACTAAGTTTTTTCTTTACTTTTTTGGTTCCTCAAGTTTATTTCAATCACCTGGACAGTTTGTGTGAAAGCTCTCATTTCCCCCCTTTTCAGATATAGTTTCCGTATGGCTATATGTAACATGCCTGGGCATGAAATAAAATTCCAAAATCAAGTTGTACAACTAATAAATTTGAATTGTATTTTTTAGTGTTAAAAGAAAAATACAATGGTTTGAGGTTCAATTAAATGACTTTTCACTTTAAAATCTACTGCTCTGCTAAACTCTGGCTATCCTGGGTTCGAGGCCAGTAACACAAATGGGAAGGCCTCACACGGACGAGCGCATTCGACGGCCCAGCAGCCCACAGCGCCGGTAAGAGGCTAGTACTGGGGCGGCGGCATCGTCCTCGTGACGTCATCGCGTCGGGGCGGTGACAAATACCTCTTTCGCAACAAGAACTAGACTCTGCGCAAGTGTGAGGGCTAGGCCTCACGTCAGCTCCCGAAAGCCTCGCGAGGTTTGGGGCGGTGTTCTTCCAGAGGGCTTCACCCGATTCGGTCGGGGTGCCCGGGCTAGGGGCGGAGCTGGAAGATGGCGTCTGGAGTGGCTCGCCGGCTGGCAGTGGCGCCTGTCCGAACCAGGATTTTCTGGAGCGGGCCGAGTTTGAAGGGAGGTAGCGATGTCTCCGCCGGACGGGGCAGCTCAGGTCGGAGTTTGGTACCGTCGAGGTCAGTCATCGTTACTCGCAGCGGCGCCATTTTGCCCAAACCGGTGAAAGTGAGTGTCTGCCTGGGGGCGGGGCGAAGGGGCCGAGGCCAATCATTGTGGGGAATGTGCGCGGGTCAACGCTGATTGATAGGAACAAAGGCCAATCAGACGACTGCCTTAGACTGGAAGACGGATCAAGGACAGTTTTTCGCTAATACCGCTGCTAATTTTGACAGGTGGGAGGAAACGGTCGGTTTGGAGCCAGGTGTTGAGCTGGCTGCGTAGAGATAAAGATTGGGGCTGGCAGCACTAGCTTATTGTAAGGAGCGCTGTGTCCTAGATCTCCGAAGACAAGAGACTCGGCTTTATGCAAACAATATAGACCTCTCTATCTCGTAAAATCGATGGAATACAAAACAAATTGTGAAATAACTTTATAAAGGGTACGACGTGAGACAGGCCTTATATTTTTATGAATTTTGACCTAGTATTTAATTCATGTGATTTTCAGCCCTGAAAGTGTGCAGGGAATCAGTTACAGTCACTCTCTACAAATGAAGTGAGAATCGGGTGGTAAAGGAGTGGTGAAGACAGTGTCCAAAGCTTGCAGCTGAGTTAGGATTCCAGGTTTCCTGGCTTAAAATTCCCACCAGGTCCTGTTTTTTCCCCTACTGAATGCTGTCACATAGTCTCAGTAACTGCGTTTTTCTAGTAAAATGGAAACAGTCTCCATACCAAAGCAAGTTAGTTCTTTGACTCCAGAGCTGTGTAGGAGTTACAAAAGTACTTTTAAAGCTAGTCGGGCCAATGTTACCTCACACAGACAGGGTTATCTCACAGCAAGAAGCAGGATCCATGTTGGGGAAGAGCTGCCTTAAAAAAAGGCACAGGTGAAAAAAAGTATTTTTAAGTTCCATAGGAAAAATGAGAGGAAATGGTTAATTTTACTTAAACTCCCCTAATTCATCCAAGTAGCTGGTCTTTTAATGTAGAGGCATGCTCACTTTTCAAAACACACGTTTCTAAAATTTAATGTGAAATCAAAATTTTCAGGCACCAGGAACATATTAAAGAACTATTTAGAACATCCCTTCACTGTACATATACATCTTTTTGTACATATACCATATTTCATGTATTTACTGTTGTCTTCAAGCAGAGCTGAACTCCATTTCCAGACTAGCTCTTAAAACTTTCTCACCCTCTAGTATCTAACTGCCAGGTTGTGCCCTCAGTTTTAGATGTCTAGACTGCCTTATATTTTTTCCAGTAAACACTTTGATGACCATAAAATCACCTTTATATCTTCTAATCATTCTTGCTCTGAATTTTTCAAAGAACTTTAAAATCAAGTTGCTTATGATTGTCTGGGGTCAGAAGGAGGGAATGCCCCTGAGAGGGCCAGGCCTCCCCTGGTCCCCCAAGAGTGCCTCTGGAGCTCCCGCCCTGGCTCTGACTGTTACAGATGTCCTTCGGCCTTCTCCGTGTGTTCTCCATTGTGATCCCCTTTCTCTATGTTGGGACACTCATTAGCAAGAACTTTGCCGCTCTACTTGAGGAGCATGACATTTTTGTCCCAGAAGATGATGACGACGATGACTAACAGGTAAGACTTGCTTTACCCTGAATGGACCAGGAGCAGGAAGGGGGGTGTGGGTGCGGCATCTGAACTGTGATGCAGTTTGGCCTGGTAGCAGCATCTGGACACTCGAAGCAGAAGTGCAGACCTTTAATGAATTGACTCACTTGGTGGCTCATGTTTTTCTTTTGCCTTTTCTCTACATTTGATGAGGGAAATTATTTTATTGACTTAAAAACTGTGTCTCTTCCAACTAGGTCAGATCCCAGACAGCCTTTTCATTTGCCCTTTATGTACCCATATTCTCTCAACCCACCCATCTACAAACAGCCTCATTTCAGCAGCTCCACCTTGAAATTTAGAAACTGCATGTCCTCACCAGTCAGCTCTGGTTACCCAGCTCTGCACCGGAACAGCCCATACGCAGGCCCTACAGCAATGGTTCATACTCTGCTCAGAAACCTTCCCCGTGCCGAGCCCAGCCCAGCCAGCTTTCCTGTGCTGACTTCCAGTGCTCTAATATGTGCTGTGTGGCTACCGTACTGTTGTAGATAAGGACACCCTGACTCCTGTGTCTGGCATTCAAGGCTTGCTATGATCTGGTCACACCTGTTAGTTCAGCCTCATCTTCCATATTCTGAGCCACACACCTGTCCCCGGTATTCACAGTTTCTTGAATTACCCACACTCTTAGCCACTCCCAAGCAGTGGCTCCTTGTTCCTCTCAATTTGAAGGCAGTTTCCCACTTCTGTGTCTTCCTTCTACCAATTTTTCCTATCTTTCATGAAATCTTCTCTCATTCTTTTATTTAAAAGTGACCGATCTGCCTTGACTCACCTGTACCTCCTGTGACACTCAGCGTTATATGCTTAAGCACATAGACATTCGCAAACACTACTAGGCTATGAGCTGCTTGCTGGCAGGGAATGTTTTTAATGTGTATACCTTACCTTTGGGCCCTCAGTGCCTGGTCTCTGCTGAATGCTCAGTAAATGTATGAATGAATAATCCAATGTTCTCTCAAGGCCAGAGCCACTCTGGAATTCTTTTTCAGTATGTGGGTAGAGCTGCTGTTGCCCAGTTCACTGCTGCTTTCCTTTCTTACAGGGCACAGAGGAAGCACAGGAGAAAGCCCTAACTTACTAAGAAATGGTGATGCTCGCAGCCTCTCATCCTTCCCTATCAGTAGAAGAGCCCGGGGAAGGCCCTCAGCCTCCCAACTCCAGTGAAGCCTTCTGCATGGTCTGTGACCACAGCCCAGATCCCCAGGCTCTGGGAGGTTCCCAGAGATGTGCTGTCCACTGGGCACAGTCAGATCATGAATAAACATAATAAATGTCAGCTCTGTAAGACTAAGGGACAACTGAAGTTTCTCAGTACAAGCAGGTTCTAGTTGCAGTTTCTTGTCCCTGCTGTCTTTTCTCTCAGCTGAATATAGAAGCCATTGATTTACAACCTAGGATCTCCAGGCCCCTGAAGATCCACAAAGGTAATTATGGGGACCTGGGGCTTATTTTCATTATTTAAAAAAGCCCAACATAAACTGTTTTTCCTCAGTAAAGCTGCACAGGCTACTGCGGCTTTTTGTGTGTTGAGTAACACTGGCTAGTTATCACATGCCAGTGCTTAAAAACTCCTTGAGAAATGTTAGAATGATTCTCTCAAAACTTGGGTTCCTAGATGAAACATAGTAAAGGGGGTGCTGATGCTGAAAAATTAGGGAATCCTTAGGGTGCCTGTACCTATAGATACTTAACCCCTTTGTCCAGCATTTAGACTGTCTAGGGAAGGAACAGAGACTACCGTCCTGGGCGAACAGCCTGACCAGTTCTTTAATCTGGGTCAGTGTTTATCTTCCTGTCTTCTAGAGCTACGCCCCAGTCTGCAAAAACAGCAGGAATATTTTTGTGCTCTGCATGTGCGTTCACAGCTGTGGCCCTAACAGAGTGCCTGAGGAGGACGTTAATTCCATTTTAAGGACTGGTGCTTGTTGCAACAGAGGTAGAGCCTCTGAGCAGCCACTTTCTTCAGAACCCAGGGAAAAATAGTCAACTTGTCAGCTCTACTTTTGTGCCCCTTACTGCTGTTCTAATCCCTCTGTGACAGCAAGAGCTGGCTAATTTTGGGAAATCTGTGCTGTGACAAAGCTCTCCAATGCTGGAGGCTGTAGAAACACAGCTCAATTAACCAAAGTCATCTAGCCACATACCCTGAATGACAGTTTCTGAGTACACGGTCTCATACTTCGTGTACTGACAAGCAAGATTCTTGGAAAAAAGAATCTTAAATTTACAGGAAACTACACTTCAGTAAAAAGGAAAGAACAGGTGGTGTGTATACTAAGCCTCCACTTGTTAAGGCAAAAAGTGAGGGAGACTGGCAGTAGAGCTTCCCACTGATTCCCCAACGGAACTCTACCATGAAATGAACATCATATATTGAATTTATTTGTGCTCTAAAATATTTAAATTATATGCACCTTTCCACTGAGTAGGACTTCACGGGTCATGGCCAACATAAAACTTGGACAGGAAATCCTTTGGCCTTGGTGCTTCTGTTTCATGGAAGAACCGCATGATGTGCGTCCGCTGCTTCCACACTTTAATCGTCTCCTCCAGTTCCATCTTTCCCTGCACGAGTGGGGTAAGAGGTCTTCAGTCAGAGTGGCTGAGTGGAAGGAATACAACGGTGAAGGCCAGGGCACACTGCTCTGCTCTGGTCACTGACTTGCTGAGGGACTTGGGCAAGTAACAGTCTGTCGAGCCACAGTTTCTACATCTGGAAAGTGGGGTGGTTGTACTAAATGATCTTTAAGGCCTTTCAGATATTCTTTTAACTCTGTGGCTAACAGGTTCCAAGAGGACAGACTTCCGAGACTTCCATGCCCCACAACTACCTAATCTGACTGGCTTAACTTACGTTTCTACTTATCACTCCTTCCATGTTATTTACTGGTCCACGCTGAAGTTCCCATTGAAGCTGATATGACCGACCAGAGAGATGGAATTAGTCCCAGGATTGGACCCCATTTATGTAGGACCCAGCCAACTGGCCTGCCTCTTCCAGCTGTGAGCTGGCAACCAGGTGGGGCAGTTAACTTTCAGGGATGAGGTTCAAGAAGGGTTTAACCTTTCCTCATGCCTTTTTTTAGTTTTAAACTGCAAACCCCAGCGGATTTTTCCCTTGATCAATCTTATAATCTATTTAATCAGATAATAACTTCCAAGTTCGGCTGTTCCTTTGAAACACTAAGCAACAGTTGCTGATCCAGTCGTTGCTTTTTAAATTTGGAGAAAAAATGTTCACCTGGGAAGAATGAGGACAAGTTAGCTGCTCTTTTAAATCAGGGAGGGTCAGTTACCTTAATGACCAGAAGATCAACCACCCTGGGGTCTGCGACATGGGCATTCTTCATAAACATTTCTCGGACTTTATCCCGTCCCTGTTTCACAGAGATGTCTAGCTGGAATAGGTGCACTATAAAGAGAAAACACAATTCAGGGTAGGAATTATATGGTTAAAATGATATTTTAAAAATACTGAGTCAATGGATATTCGTTCTGAATACATACAGTTTGCCCATCCACTCCATTCACCAAATATTAGCCTGACCCTAAGCTAGGTGCTTGATGTGAAGAAGTATGAGACATGGTGCTTGCTCTCAAGCTTACATTTTGTTTGAGGTGACAAGACTACTGTCTTTAAAAAGTGTTACAGCATAGTTCAAGAGTGAACAACCTGGGTTCAGATCCCAGCTCTTGTCATTTACCAGCTATATAATCCTGTGGATATTTATGAGTGAAATGAGGATGATAACAGCTGTTGTGAGGATTCACTGAGATAATGCAATTTGCTTAGAGCAGTGCCTGGCAAGGAATAAGTTCTCAATAAATTGAGACAGTATTACTGTTACATGGAACTGGCAAAATATAACAGGGTTGAAACTGATGTAATATGATCTGGCGTAGATTTGTGCACCACACAAACTTTTTTTTTACTTAGAGGAAGGCTGCTGAGTGCATAGGTAGGGAAAGCATTTAACTACCAGATTAGGTCACTTGGGGGAAGGAGAGAGATGTTTAAGATGTAGCTCCTGATCTCTAGGCCTTAAATTGTAATGGGAGGGACAGCCATCCCTGAATGCAACCATAAAGTCGCAACATTGAGCAATCCCTGATTAAGTAAGTGCCTAAAATAATGACACAGCCTTAGTGACCTGGGCCTTCAGAAGAGACAAATGAATGTCCTTTGAAAACTAGGTTTTAGTCATTTGTACTCCCCTCACCTGGAAGTCAGCCTTCAGTGGATTTGCTGATGTCAACAAAGGCATGAAGAGGGCCTTGTGTGCACATGGAATAAAGATAGGAAGAGGGGCAGAGCAGACAGAGGGGAGGGCGTAAACAAGGCTCACAGGCAAGACTGAACGCTGTGGTTGAGTCCACTGCTCATTTGGGGAGGATGCCTGGCAGTGAAGCATTCCTGTGATAGGTCCAGTCCAGTCTAAAGAACTATCACAATAAGCCCTGAAAACCCTGAAGGTTCTTTAGTGACTGGGTTAATCAACAATAAAGTCTGAATCTAATTATTTTCGTAACAGTGACAGCAATAGGAAAGTAAAGCTTTTACAAGGGGAAATTCCATGCCATGCTGATTCAACCAGAGAATAAACAATAGCAGAAATCTAATAGAAATCACATCCCAGCTTTACAGGTGTTAAGAGACGACAGAAGACCACTTACACTAGCAAGAGCTCAGTACCCAGTGGTGTGCTAGCACAGGCTCTCATGCAGAGCCCGTTACACACATCTCTTCCTAAATCTGCCTTCACTTTAGTCGCTTAAAATCAGTGCAGGGGGAGTATTTACACCATGGAAAATAGAAAACACTATAAATCCAAGTTTCCCTCCAGAAAGCTGGTTGTTAAAAACCACAGTCTCATGTTAAAAAAGAGCAAACAAAGGGACAATAACAAAGAGACATAAAAACAAGTGCAAACTAATACAGATCCTGGAATTTAGTCTTACCACTTGTGGGGAGTGAAGCCCCAAATCATACTACTGGTCCAGGCAAACACAGGCAAATGTGGGCCTGGAATCTAGGTTACTTACTGTTCTTTTAATTTATAATCCAGTGTGTGTGTTTGAATTGAGGAATATACAATAAAATGCACAAATCTTAGTGTACAGCTCAATGAATTTTGGCATGTGTATACATTCACATAACCATCACCCAGATGAAGATATCAAGCATTCTGATTTTCTCCCCTTCACCGATTTCACACAACCTCATCTGGTGCTCTTTTAAGGAAAGGAACGTAAGGACTCTTTGCTATCAGGGCTTACCTTTCCTGCATTTTTATTGTAGTTTCCTGCCCAACTCTGGGAGGAAAAAAACAAGGTACCTCTAGGTATACTAGGGGAGGGGGTGGGTGTTCATCAGCCCCCATCCCTCATCATATCCTGACTCACACAACGGCATGGTGTACGTATCTTCTCGGGAAAATGTTCCCAGGCACCAATGCAGTTTTGCTGACAATGTTGGTTCAGATCCCTGAATACCCATCCTCCCAGGTTAAGAACCCTTGTCTAGAGAGACAAATTCCACAGTTTTGTCTTAGTGTCCCTCCTCCTGTCCAAGCCCTTGAACACCCCTTCCACCAGTGAGAGAGGCCGCAGGAAGGCAGCCTGCTGACCTGGTCCCTGGTCGGACTCTGTGGCTCCGCGACTAGCAACGACTGCCTATTCAGCCATGTCTGATGGTACATTTGGTTGTCACGACGAGGGAGAGAGTGCTACTGGATCTAGTGGGCAGAGGCCAGGGATGCTGCTAAACACCCTGGAATGCACAGGACAGCCCCCATAACAGAGAATTATCCAGCCCAAATGTTGTGTTGAGAAACCCTGGATTAAATCTAATTGTTCTTTCTCAACTCAAGAGATTCCTGGCTTAATTCTGAATGCTGAATATTTAAATTTCAATCTGAAAAAATCTGAGAGGCTCAAAGGAAGATACAGAAGTATCCCTTTTGGATGAAGGGGACTCTTCCCTAGTCTGTTTTCCTAAAGTTACTCTTGAGGCTTTTCTAGGGAAGGCGGTGACTAAGAAGACTGACATTGATAGAGTCCTTAGCTGTTTGCTCACCTCATTTTGGTAGCATTCATACCAGACACTGGGAGACCTTACATGGGAAGGCAGCATGGCGTAACGGAAAAGAGCTTGGGATCAGGGGTCATACAGGCTGGATAAGGTCTCCACACTGTTACTCTTGTATTTCTCTAGGCATCTAGTACAGATGCTGTAGGGCAAGAGGTACACAATGAAATGGAAATCAAGTGAATGGTTTCTATACAAAGTCTCCTGTTACGTTTTAACCAGCAAGCCCATGTAATATTTTTTTCAAAGGAGGGATTTGAAGATAGTCCTGTTCCTATGTTCCCGTGCCAAGGCAGCCACCACCCATGTAAATGGCACTCTGCTCCCTACATGCAGAACTGACCCACGCGAGAGTCAGGGAAAACTACAGCAGAAGCTGAGAACCAGGTATATAGCTGGACAGTCAGGGTGTGAAGTCTGGCTCTTCCCCTTACTAATGGTTTGATGTGAGACAATATGCGCAGTTTTCCATCTGTAAGACAGGGCAATAATTAGGACCCACCCTAAAAGAAGGCAATGTGAAGCAACACAGTGCTGGGCCATGTGTGCATTTTGATAAACATCAGTTATTAGCAATACTATTACTTATCCCCAATCCTCGGTTTGGCTCCTCAGTCCGCATGATGGATTGCATCACCCTGGTGTAGACACAGGCCTGAGAACCAACCAGCTGCAGATCACTGATCCTCCTTGTAGGGGGGTACCCCTCCCTTGCCTCCTTCATTCCCCTTCTTCCCCTGCTCTCTGGGTTCCTTCAACCCCCTTCTGCTCCTCCTCTCAGGACCCTTCTGAGTCTGGAACTATCTTCTCAAACAGTATTTGAAGAAAGGTCCTGAAGGGGGTCGTTCAGAAAGAGCTGGGTCCTGACTATGGATACCTGGGTTCTAACCTCAACGCAGCCACTGGTTTTCACTCTTTGCAAACTATTCTTTGTCTGGGTTTTGTTCCCCACCTCCTGCTGCTCTCTGCAGTGAGAAAGGATTCTGGGTACTCATATAAGTATTCCACTAAGAAAAATTATGTTTTTAAACATCTGCACCTATTGTCTACCCGTCCCCTTAAGGCATTTGAATTTGCAGTCCCTGAACCAGCAATTCACTCAAGTTCCTCCCTCCCTAGGAGCTTGTGGGTTTAAATTCTGGTCATGGGCAACCTCTCGAAAAGTCAGCTTGAGGACAGGCACACTGTGGAGCAGCCACAGTTCCCGTATATCAAAGAACTGGGTTCTACATGGAGGCTCCTGCTAGACTAAGCCCAATAGGTAACAGTAACAATAATAACGAAAACCACATGGTGCCCACATTTAACAAGAACCCAACTAAGTGTCAGGCCCTATTCTACGCACTTTAGTTACATTGACCTATTTAATACGGTAACACTCTGAAGAAGGTACTATTATCATCATCATTTTACAGATGAGGAAACCGAAGCATAACGATATGAAATAACTTGCTCAAGGTCACATGCCTAATAAGGGGCAAAGTTTGGAGGCAAGTCCATGTGGCCACCACATTCTACTGCTTCTCACAAGCAGGGAAGTGAATTATAGATGGGGTGCTATGGTGCTCCAGCTCCAGCTCCCTAAAAACACCTCCCTCTCAGACTAGCAGTGACAGTCTACAATATTGATAGTCCCTGACATTTGTATGCCCTTGACAGTTTAGATGGAATTTTCCTTTCTAACCTTTCTTTCATCAGGTACACTGGACAGCTCTGAGGAGGATGCCAGTCACTTTCACAGGCAGCTTAAATTTTAATCCTTCAGGTGAACATACTGGTTCTCTGACATCTAAGTGAAGGCAGGGGTTCTGAGGTAGGAGGGGGCAGGCCAGCAGGTGGGATGGGAGGAGCTCCTAAGGAATACTGGGGGCAGGCAGGACTAGGGAGCACGGGCTGGAAGACTGGGAAGGGGCTGGGGAGGAACTGGGTAAGGCACCAGTGACTTACGGGATGACCTTGGGAAAGTCACTTCCCTTCCTCTGGTCCTGTTTCTTGTTCTGGGAGGGATGTGGGAACCAGATGATCCCTCAAATCCTACAGCCACTCTGTTTGTATGACCTAACTGGGCGGCTGTAAATATACTCAGGAACCCCGGCGCTGACTCTGGGTTCCAGATCCGCAAAGGGCTGGCTGTGAGCCCTGGGCGCATCATTTCGCCTCTAGGTGCCTCAGTTGCCTCACCTATAAAATGCATGTCACTGGCAGTCCCTGCTTTCCTTCCCAGGGGTTCGGTAAGAATTACGGGGGACAAAAGAGCCAAAGCGCCAAGGGCGCCCTTCCAAAGCGCGATTCGGACGAAGGGCACTGCTGGTCTGACCCCGCAGCCGCGGCCGGGGCGGGTCCACCAATGCTCGGGTGACCCTCCTCCCATGAAGCACCCGGAGTAACGCCTGCCCAAGTCGATGCCCTCAATCCGGCCCGGGAGAATGGGTGGCTGAGGCCTCGGGAGGCTGCCTCCGGGGCCCCGCGTGCGCCGCTCCTCTCACCAGTGTTCGGCACCTCCCGATACCAGGCGCGGTAGAGCTCGCGCACCCTCCGCTTGGCCTCGTTCAAGTCCCGACTGAAAATGGGCTTCACCGCGGAGCCGGCCGCACCGCCTGCCTGGCGGAGATGACCCGCCGCCATCTTGCTAAAAAAACCCCGCCCGCGAGGGCGGCCGAAGCACGAAATTCTTTTCTTACCGGCTGAAATTGAACGCCACGCCCCTAAACTCCAAGGGTGGGCGGGAGAATAGCTGTGGGGCCCTTTGATTGGCTGAGGGGAGAATATCGGCTGCGCATGCTCGTCTGAGAAACGCAAGCTCGGCCAGTGGGTGTCGTAACCGTCGCCCGGCGCTGCTGCCAGGGGGCGCTCGGGTGCCAAACTGGCCGCTGGGCTGCTGCGTGGCCTCGCGCCGCGTCCCTCTCTCGAGCTGCTGTGGGCGCGCAGGCCTCCAAGGGCGCAGCTTCCCGGGCGCGGGCCGCAAGCTGCGAGCCGCCGACCCGGAGGGCGGCTGAGGTAGACACTGGCGACTGGGCTGCCGTGGCTGGGCCCTTATGCGGCTTTTCCTCAGCAACATCTATTTTCCCCGTCTATAAACCAGCTCTTCTGAAGCGCGGTGTACACGTCACAGCGCTTTAATGGCAGTTAGCTTCTTGGCGGGTCTCCACAGTCCGGGGAGGTAGGTTCTGTCCTCAGCCCCACTTCAGACACGGACGTTTTCATCCCTAACTCTGGATGCCCCTGAAAAGCGGCCCAGAATTTTGGAGCTGAAAGGAACCTTAGATCGTCCACTCTCCTGGCGTTTTCCTTCTGAGGTTATCTCTGAACACCAAGGGGAACCTGGACGGGGAAGGGAAAAAGAACAGCCAACAAACGGACCCGGCAGGCCGTGACTGGATACTTCGCTTACTCTTCTTCATTCTCATAGGTCTGACGGGTACTGTTAGCGATCCCACTTTACAGGTGAGGAAACGGAGGTGGTGCAGAACCCAGGTCACTTGCTATGCCGAATGGCCCCCCTAACTGACTCCTGCCTGGCGTTCACTGGTCTTTTCTGAAAGTGAGTGTTGAGGAAGGAGCAGAGGCCAGGGCTGAGCTCAGCTCTCGGACCCCAGCCAGCTGAGGAAGGGCCCTGCATCTAGCCAAGTCTGTCCAGGTTTAAAGGGTAACACATCAGATTTTTCCCCTATATCTTCTAAAATATATTTGTACATTTCAATGAGTTAGAGCATGTAACATACATAAATTATAAAGCATGATAGTAAAATGGAAGCTATGGAACCTCAGTACCGACCTAAAGAAATTATAATACAGTTAAGGTTTTTTTTGTTGTTCTTATCATTAATCTACAATTACATGAAGAACATTA
The DNA here is from genome assembly GCF_040802235.1 of Manis javanica. NCBI lineage: Eukaryota > Metazoa > Chordata > Mammalia > Pholidota > Manidae > Manis > Manis javanica. The sequence continues at coordinate 112,870,629 of NC_133165.1, forward strand.
TGTTTACTAGGCTCCCCCCTTCACCAAGTCCCCCCCCCACACACCCAATTACAGTCACTGTCCATCAGCATAGTAAGATGCTGTAGAATCAGTGCTTGTCGTCTCTGTGTTTCCCAGACCTCCCCATGTCCCCCTCCACATTATACATGCTAATCGTAATGCCCCCTTTCTTTTCATCCCCGCCCTTATCCCACCCACCCACGCACCCACCCTCCCCAGTACCTTTCCCTTTGGTAACTGTTAGTCCATTCTTGGGTTCTGTGATTCTGCTGCTGTTTTGTTCCTTCAGTTTTTCTTTGTTCTCATACTCCACAGATGAGTGAAATCATTTGGTATTTCTCTTTCTCCACCTGGCTTATTTCACTGAGCATAAACCCCTCTAGCTCCATCCATATTGTTGCAAATGGTAGGATTTCTTTACTTCTTATGGCTGAATAATATTCCATTGTGTATATGTACAACACCTTCTTTATCCATTCATCTACTGATGGACATTTAGGTTGCTTCCATTTCTTGGCTATTGTAAATAGTGCTGCGATAAACATAGGGGTGCATCTGTCTTTTTCAAACTGGGCTGCTGTATTCTTAGGGTAAATGCTTAGTAGTGGATTTCCTGGGTCAAATGGCATTTCTATTTTGAGCTTTTTGATGAACCTCCGTACTGCTTTCCACAATGGTTGAACTAATTTAAACTCCCAACAGCAGTGTAGGAGGGTTCCCCTTTCTCCACAACCTCGCCAACATTTGTTTTTGTTTGTCTTTTGGATGGTGGCCATCCTTATTGCTGTGAGGTGATATCTCATTGTGGTTTTAATTTGCATTTCTCTGATGACTGGCGATGTGGAGCATCTTTTCATGTGTCTGTTGGCCATCTGAATTTCTTCTTTGGAGAACTGTCTGTTCAGCTCCTCTGCCCATTTTTTAATTAGATTATTTGCTTTTTGTTTGTTGAGGTGCGTGAGCTGTTTATATATTTTGGATGTCAACCCTTTATCGGATCTGTCGTTTATGAATATATTCTCCCATACTATAGGGTACCTTTTTGTTCTATTGATGGTGTCCTTTGCTGTGCAGAAGCTTTTCAGCTTGATATAGTCCCACTTGTTCATTTTTGCTTTTGTTTCCCTTGCCAGGGGAGATATGTTCATGAAGAAGTTACTCATGTTTAGGTCCGAGAGATTTTTGCCTATGTTTCTTTTTAGGAGTTTTACGGTTTCATGACTTACATTCAGGTCTTTGATATGTTTCGAATTTACTTTTGTGTATGGGGTTAGACAGTGATCCAGTTTCATTCTCTTACATGTAGCTGTCCAGTTTTGCCAGCACCATCTGTTGAAGAGACTGTCATTTCCCCATTGTATGTCCATGGCTCCTTTATCGTATATTAATTGACCATATATGTTTAAGTTAATGTCTGGAGTCTTTATTCTGTTCTACTGGTCTGTGGCTCAGTTCTTGAGCCAGTACCAAATTGTCTTGATTACTATGGCTTTATAGTAGAGCTTGAAGTTAGGGAGCGAAATCCCCCCCACTTTATTCTTCCTTCTCAGGATTGCTTTGGCTATTCAGGGTCTTTGATGTTTCCATATGAATTTTTGAACAATTTCTTCCAGTTAGTTGAAGAATGCTGTTGGTAATTTGATAGGGATTGCATCAAATCTGTAGATTACTTTGGGCAGGATGGCCATTTTGACAATATTAATTCTTCCTAGCCAAGAGCATGGGATGAGTTTCCATTTGCTAGTGTCCTCTTTAATTTCTCTTAAGGGTGTCTTATAGTTTTCAGGGTATAGGTCCCTCACTTCCTTGGTTAGGTTTATTCCTAGGTATTTTATTCTTTTTGATGCAATTGTGAATGGAATTGTTTTCCTGATCTCTCTTTCTATTAGTTCATTGTTAGTGTATAGGAAAGCCACAGATTTCTGTGTATTAATTTTGTATCCTGCAACTTTTCTGTATTCCGATATCTGGTCTAGTAGTTTTGGAGTGGAGTCTTCAGGGTTTTTTATGTACAAAAGCATGTCATCTGCAAATAGTGACAGTTTAACTTCTTCTTTACCAATCTGGATTGGTTGGATTTCTTTCTTTTGTCTAATTGCCGTGGCTAGGACCTCCAGTACTATGTTGAATAACAATAGGCAGAGTGGGCATCCCTGTCTTGTTCCCAATCTCAGAGGAAAAGCTTTTAGCTTCTCGCTGTTCAGTATGATGTTGGCTGTGGGCTTATCATATTTGGCCTTTATTACGTTGAGGTACTTGCCCTCTATACCCATTTTGCTGAGAGTTTTTATCATGAATGGATGTTGAATTTTGTTGAATGCTTTTTCAGCATCTATGGAGATGATCATGTGGTTTCTGTCCTTCTTTTTGTTGATGTGGTGGATGAGGTTGATGGATTTTCGGATGTTGTACCATCCTTGCATCCCTGGGATGAATCCCATTTGGTCACGGTGTATGATCCTCTTGATGTATTTTTGAATTCGGTTTGCTAATATTTTGTTGAGTATTTTTGCATCTACATTCATCAGGGATATTGGTCTGTAGTTTTCTTTTTTGGTGGGGTCTTTGCCTGGTTTTGGTATTAGGGTGATGTTGGCTTCATAGAATGAGTTTGGGAGTATTCCCTCCTCTTCTATTTTTTGGAAAACTGTAAGGAGAATGGGTGCTATGTCTTCTCTGTATGTTTGATAAAATTCTGAGGTAAATCCATCTGGCCCAGGGGTTTTGTTCTTCGGTAGTTTTTGGAGTACCAATTCAATTTCGTTGCTCGTAATTGGTCTGTTTAGATTCTCTGTTTCTTTCCGGGTTAGTCTTGGAAGGTTGTATTTTTCTAGGAAGTTGTCCATTTCTCCTAGGTTTTCCAGCTTGTTAGCATATAGGTTTTCATAGTAATCTCTAATAATTCTTTGTATTTCTGTGGGGTCCCTCGTGATTTTTCCTTTTTCGTTTCTAATTCTGTTGATGTGTGTTGACTCTCTTTTTCTGTTAGTAAGTCTGGCTAGAGATTTTGTTTATTTTCTCAAAGAACCAGCTCTTGGTTTCATTGATTTTTTCTATTGTTTTATTCTTCTCAATTTTATTTATTTCCTCTCTGATCTTTATTATGTCCCTCCTTCTGCTGACTTTAGTGCTCATTTGTTCTTCTTTTTCCAATTTCGATAATTGTGACATTAGGCTATTCATTTGGGATTGTTCTTCCTTCTTTAAATGTGCCTGGATTGCTATATACTTTCCTCTTAGAACTGCTTTCACTGCATCCCACAGAAGTTGGGGCTTTGTGTTGTTGTTTTCATTTGTTTCCATATATTGCTTGATCTCTATTTTAATTTGGTCATTGATCCATTGATTATTTTGAAGCATGTTGTTAAGCCTCCATGTGTTTGTGAGCCTTTTGCTTTCTTTGTTCAATTTATTTCTAGTTTTATACTTTTGTGGTCTGAGAGGCTGGTTGGTAGAATTTCAATCTTTTTGAATTTACTGATGCTCTTTTTGTGGCCTAGTATGTGGTCTATTCTAGAGAATGTTCCATGTGCACTTGAGAAGAATGTGTATCCTGCTGCTTTTGGGTGTAGAGTTCTATAGATATCTATTAGGTCCATCTGTTCTAGTGTGTTGTTCAGTGCCATGTCCTCACTTATTTTCTGTCTGGTAGATCTGTCCTTTGGAGTGAGTGGTGTATTGAAGTCTCCCGAAATGAATGCATTGCATTCTATTTCCTCCTTTAGTTCTGTTAGTATTTGTTTCACATATGTTGGTGCTCCTGTATTGGGTGCATGTATATGTATAATGGTTATATCCTCTTGTTTGACTGACCCTTTTATCATTATGTAGTGTCCTTCTTTATCTCTTGTTACTTTCTTTGTTTTGAAGTCTATTTTGTCTGATACTAGTACTGCAACACCTGCTTTTTTCTCCCTGTTGATTGCATGAAATACCTTTTTCAGTCCCTTGACTTTTAGTCTTGCATGTCTTTGGGTTTGAGGTGAGTCTCTTGTAAGCAGCATATAGATGGGTCTTGCTTTTTTATCCATTCTGTTTCTCTGTGTCTTTTGATTGGTGCATTCAGTCCATTTACATTTAGGGTGATTATTGAAAGATATGTACTTATTGTCATTGCAGGCTTTAGATTCGTGGTTACCAAAGGTTCAAGGTTAGCTTCTTTACTATCTGACCATCTAACTTAGCTCAGTTATTGAGCTATTATAAACACTGTCTGATGATTCTTTATTTCTTTCCCTTCTTATTCCTCCTCCTCCATTCTTTATATGTTAGGTGTTTTATTTTGTGTTCTTTTGTGTTTCCTTTGACTGCTTTTGTGGGTAGTTGATTTTATTTTTTGCCTTTAGTTAGTATTTGGTTGGTCTGCTTTCTTTGCTGTGATTTTATTTTCTCTGGTGACATCTATTTAGCCTTAGGAGTGCTTCCATCTAGAGCAGTCCCTCTAGGATACCCTGAAGAGGTGGTTTGTGCGAGACAAACTACCTCAACTTTTGCTTGTCTGGGAATTGTTTAATCCCTCCTTCATATTTAAATGATAATCATGCTGGATACAGTATTCTTGGTTCAAGGCCCTTCTGTTTCATTGCATTAAATATATCATGCCATTCTCTTCTGGCCTGTAAGGTTTCTGTTGAGAAGTCTGATGATAGCCTGATGGGTTTTCCTTTGTAGGTGACCTTTTTTCTCTCTCTGACTGCCTTTAATACTCTGTCCTTGTCCTTGATCTTTGCCATTTTAATTATTTTGTGTCTTGGTGTTGTCCTCCTTGGGTTCCTTCTGTTGGGAGTTCTGTGTGCTTCCATGGTCTGAGCGACTATTTCCTCCCCCAGTTTGGGGAAGTTTTCAGCAATTATTTTTTCAAATATACTTTCTATCCCCTTTTCTCTCTCTTCTTCTGGTACCCCTATAATGCGGATATTGTTCCTTTTGGATTGGTCACACAGTTCTCTTAATATTCTTTCATTCCTGGAGATCCTTTTATCTCTCTCTGCATCAGCTTCTCTGCATTCCTTTTCTCTGGTTTCTATTCCATTAATGGCCTCTTGCATCTCGTCCATTCTGCTTTTAAGTCCTTCCAGAGATTGTTTTATTTCTGTATTCTCCCTCCCAACTGTATCTGTTAGCTCTTGCATATTTCTCTGCAACTCCATCAGCATGGTTATGGCCTTTATTTTGAATTCTTTTTCAGGGAGATAGGTTAAATCTATCTCCCCAGGTTCCCTGTCAGGGGATGTCTGGGTTATTCTGGTCTGTGTCAAATTCTTCTGCCTTTTCATGGCGATACAAGTAGTTGTGCACAGTTGGTGCGTGTGTCAGCTGGGAGAACAGCGTCCCTTCCCACTTGCTTGTCTCCTTCCTCTCCTGCGAGAATGGCAACCCCTAGTGGCTTGTGCTGGGCAGCTGCCTGCCGACAGGCCCCTTGTGTCTGGCCCAGGTGGCTGCAGGGTGGGGGAGGGAGGCTCTGCGTGGTTGCTGTGGGCGTGGCCAGTCTCGGGCTGCTGTTCTTCTATGGTGGGGTATGCCGGAGGGGTAGCGGGTCGGAGGTTGTTTATTGCTGTGAGGAGCCTCAGAGCTGCACTGCCACCCAGGGAGTTAGGGTACCCGGAGTTCCCCCTGATTCCCAGTTGCTGGGCTGAGTGTGCCAGGACACTTTAGTCCAGCTGTGAGACTCCTGTCCCTTTAAGACTTTCAAAAGGCACTCGCTTTTCTTTTGTCCCAGGGGTACCGACTGTGGGGACCTGCTCACAGGTTTTACTGTTCCATTTCCCTAGTATCCAGCACTCCATGCTGTGTGTGTCTGTGCTCCCTGTGCGGATGAGTAGGGCTGGGTATTTAGAAGTCTGGGCTCCCTCCCCCTCCCCACTTTTACTCCTCTCCTCCCACTGGGGAGCTTGGGTGAGGGGGCGCCCTGGGGTCCCACCGGGTCACGGCTTGTATCTTACCCCCTGAGGCGCTGGGTTCTCGCAGGTGTAGATGTAGCCTGGCTGTTGTACTGTATCTTCTGGTCTCTCTTTTAGGTATAGTTGTATTTGTTGTATTTCCAAATATATATATGGTTTTGGGAGGAGATTTCTGCTGCCCTACTCACGCCACCATCTTGGCTCCTCCCCTCCAACATATGTTATTATTTTTAAAGAGACTTCCAACCTCCAAAAAAGTGGTTGCACCATTTAATACTCCCATCAGCAGTGGTTGAGTGTTGGTTATTCCTCTTCTCATCAGTGTATGGTCAGTTTTTTAAATTTGAGATGAGCTAATAGGTGTGCAGTCATATCTTCTTATGGTTTTAATTTGCATTTCTCTAATGACCAAAGATATTGAGAGAATTTTCATTTGCTTATTTGCCATCTGTCTTGCCTGAGGATTTTAGCCCTGGGCACGTTCATTATGGATTTGATGAGACTGAGACATAACAATGGAATGTTCTTGGGAAAGAAGGGTTTATACCTGGCTTCATTCTCACTGTGATAGGTTGAGGACTAGAATCATGCCTGCATCAGCAGCCTGCACATCTGTAATCCATGTCCATCTCTGCCTACAGTGGAGCTTTTAGTGATTCAGTCAATAATAGCTCATTGCCAATGGGTGTGGAAGCATTAGCCTAGCAGTAGGCCCATTACATCATGAAGTAGTTTAGGGTCAGGTGAGGATTCTGGCCATAGGAACTTCTATTTTCCCCACACCATCTGTTTATCTTCTTTGGTGAAGTATCTGTTCAAACCTTTTGCCCATTTTAATAATTATTTGTGTGTTTTATTATTGATTTTTGAGAGTTATTTATAAATTCTAGATAAATTTATTTACTTAGATACATAATTTGCAAATATTTCCTCCTAGTCCATGGCTAGTCTTTTTGTTCCCTTAACAGTGTCTTTAGAAGGGCATATTTTAATTTTAGTGAAGTTCAGTTGTCAGTTTTCTTCTGTTATGCATCATGATTTGGGTGTTACTTTGATAAATCTTTGCCTAATCCATGAATACAAAGACTTTCATGTTTTTCTTCTAGAAGTTTTACAGTTGTGGGTTTTAGATTTAGGTCTGTGATCAATTTTGATTAATTTTTGTATATGGTGGGAGATACGAATTGAAGTCCATTTTTTCCCATATGATTATCTAATTGCTCCAGGACCATTCACTGAAAAGATTATATTTCCTTCACTGAATTGCCCTTATCAATTGACAATATATAGGTTCATATCTAGACTCTTTTCTGTTCCATCTATCTTGACATCAACAATCTTATATCTCGATTACTATCCAACTTTGTTTTTTTCAAAATTGTTTGTCTTTTCTCAGTCCTTGGCATTTCCATATGAACTTTAGATATAGCATATCAATTTCAGTAACCAAAAAAGTTTGCTGGAATTTGTATTACAAATTTATTTTGGTGTTCTTCAATTTCTCTCAACAGTGTTTTATAGTTTTTAGTGTATGGCTCTTGCACACATCTTTTGTTAGACTTTTCCCTGAACATTTCTTTTTTTTTTTTTACATAGACATATCTTTATATTCACTTTCTTTTTTTAAGGTATCATTGATATACATACACTCTTATGAAGGTTTCACATGAAAAAACAATGTGGTCACTACATTCACCCATGTTATCGTGTCCCCCCCATACCCCACTGCAGTCACTGCCCAACAGTATAGTAAGATGCTAGAGAGTCACTATTTGCCTTCTCTGTGCTACTCTGTCTTCCCCATGATCCCCCCCACACCATGTGTGCCAATCATAATACCCCTCAATCCCCTTCTCCCTCCCTCACCACACACCCTCCCCCATCCCTCCCCTTTGGTAACTGCTAGTCCCTTCTTGGAGTCTATGAGTCTGTGAGTCTGTTGCTGTTTTGTTCCTTCAGTTTTGCTTCATTGTTATACTCCACAAATGAGGTAAATCATTTGGTACTTGTCTTTCTCTTCCTGACTTAGTTCACTGACTATAATACCCTCTAGCTCCATCCATATTGTTACAAATGGTAGGATTTGTTTCTTTCTTATGGCTGAATAGTATTCCATTGTGTATATGTACCACATCTTTATCCATTCATCTACTGATGGACACTCAGGTTGCTTCCATATCTTGGCTATTATAAATAGTGCTGTGATAAACATAGGGGTGCATATGACTTTGAATCTGAGAAGTTGTTTTCTTTGGGTGAATTCCTAGGAGTAGAATTCCTGGTGAACATTGCATATTTTTGAGGCTATTATAAATGGTATTTTAAGAAATTTCAATTTCCAATTGCTCATCACTATGATATAGAAATTTAATGAATTTTTTATTGCACTTTATTTTTTAGAGCAGTTTTAGTTTCACAGCCAATAAAATTGATTTTCATATATTGATCTTGTATCTTCACACTTGCTAAACTCTAGTAGTTTTTTGGATGATCCCATAAGATTTTATATACAATCATGTAGTCTACAATACAAAGACAGCTTTACTTCTTTCTTTACAATCTGGTTGCCTTTTACTTCTCTTTTTATTTATTTGTTTGTTTGTTTATATTTTAAACTTTATAGATCATTGAAAGGATTGATCATCTTTTAATGGCCAATTGTGATAATCAAATTTGAAAAACATTAGTTTAATCAATGAGCAACCTCATGATCTATGTAGGTGAAAGTCTTTTATCTTATTTGCAATTTGCAGAAGAAATTATAGAGACAGTGTTACAGCTCTTAAGAAATGAACACAAATAGTATTATAAATGATATACAGCATTATAAATTATGTAAAGGGTTAAATTATTGCAATAATGAAGCTCAAATTCTGCAAAGCTGTTACTCAAAGTACACAGTTTGACTTAGGAGGTGATTGGCAATGGCAATAAATCAAATTTTCAAATGTTAGGTTGATTATTGGACTAGATTAGGAATGGGAAAGGAAGTCTGATGTCAGGGTTTTTCATTGATATCATTGCTCCATTCAGAAGTGTGGTAGGTTTACTGATCATGGCAAGGGCAATTATTTCTCATTCTTGACTTAGTTCACTGTCTAAAACTTCCAGTACAATGTTGCATGGAAGTGATAACGGCAGACATCCTTGCCTTATTCCTGAACTTAGGGGGAAAGCATTCAGTATTTTACTACTGAGTATATTGTTAGTTCTAGGCTTTTCATAGATTCCTTCATGAGTTCGGGGATATTCCCAACTACTTCTAGTTTGCTAGGAGTTTTTTTCAGGAACAGATATTGATTTTGTCAAAAAATTTTTAATGTATCTATTGAGATAATCATATGATTTTTCTTCTTTAGCCTGTTAATGTGGTGAATAGTATTGATTGATTTTTGAATGATGAACCAACCTTGCTTGCATTCCTGAAGGTCAACTGCTTTGGTAATGTTGTTACCTTTTTATATGTTAAACTCCTTTTTATATGTTGTTGGTTTCAAGTTGATAAGATTTTGTTAATATTTGCATCTTTGTTCATGAGGGATGTTGTTATGTAGTTCTCTTTGTCATCTTTGGTTTTAGTATTAGATAGTGCTGCCCTCATAGAAATTTCCTCCTCTTCTTCTCTAAGAGTTTGTGTAGAATTGGTATTATTTCTTCCTTAAATCTTGGTAGAAGTCACTAGTGAAGCCATGTGGACCTGGAGTCTTGTGGGACGATTAAATAAATTCAATGTCTTTAATTTATATATAGGATTATTCAGATTATGTTTCTTGTGTGAACTTTGGTATTTCATGTTTTTTAAAATATTTTGTCCATTTCCTCTATATTGTCAAATTTATTGGCATAACACTGTTCTACATCAGGATATAGAATCTACATCAGGATTACCTTTATCTTTTTTTTAATTTTTTAAATTTTGCTATCATTAATGTATAATTACGTGAACAATGTTATGGTTACTAGACTCCCCCTCTTATCAAGTCCCTACCACATACCCCATTACAGTCACTGTCCATCAGCTATAGAATCACTACTTGTCTTCTCTGTGTTGTACAGCCCTCCCCATGTTGCCCCCCACCGACTACATTATATGTACTAATCGTAATGATCCTTTTCCCCCTTAACCCTCCCTTCCCACCCATCCTCCCCAGTCCCTCTCCCTTTGGTAACTGTTAGTCCATTCTTGGGTTCTGTGATTCTGCTGCTGTTTTGTTCCTTCAGTTTTTCTTTGTTCTTATACTCCACAGATGAGTGAAATCACTTGATACTTGTCTTTCTCTGCCTGGATTATTTCACTGAGTATAATACCCTCTAGCTCCATCTATGTTGTTGCAAATGGTAGAATTTGTTTTCTTCTTATGACTGAATAATATTCCATTGTTTATATGTATCACATCTTCTTTATCCATTCACCTACTGATGGACACTTAGGTTGCTTCCATTTCTTGGCTATTGTAAATAGTGCTGCGATAAACATAGGGGTGCCTATGTCTTTTTCAAACTGGGCTCCTACATTCTTAGGGTAAATTCCTAGGAGTGGAATTCCTGGGTCAAAGGGTATTTCTTTTTTGAGTTGTGGTTTTTTGTTTTTTTTTTTTACTATTCAAACTTGTTTTTTATTCATATAGCTGAACTTTACAACAGTGTCATAAAATAATATAAACAGAGCTTTCACATAGGGAGAGAGTGGAGGGGAAAAAGCAAATTTAAATATATTAACCAGATTAAAGCATGCAAAAGATCCAATGATAAACACATTAAATAACAATATGCTAATGGTATCTAATTTACCCACTTCATATTCCATCACAAGAGTAAATATCAATTTGAAATTTGGTGAATGGACTTGATTCCTGATTTATATATAAGATATGATATACCCTTTGCATGTATATGGTTAATTTTACTGGTGGTGTTACAGTACACTTAGAGCAAGTTTGGCATTAGCATACATTTACTACCCACATAGTGCAGTAAAAAAATGGTTAGAAATGCATTCTCCTAATATGCTGTGAATTTAGAAAGCACTAATGAATTAACAACATGGGTCACTGAGGGACCAAAATTTCTTACTATTCACATTAACTTTTCCCATGAAAAGCTTCAAATATAACTCTAATAAAAAAATAGAGTTTTCAAGGCAAAGTTCTCAGCATAATGTACAGAAGCAGATTTAAATAGGAGACTCAATAACTAAGCTAATATTTAAAAAATACAATTAACTAGGAATATTCTTCCTTTTCTACCTTGCTGTTAAAATATAGCGACCTTACCAAGAGGCCAAAATGCCATTAGGAGTCCCACAAGCACAAGAGACAACCCAGATAGAAGAGATGGAAAATGTTTCTTTACATATTCTCACATATTTCAAATGTTCAGATTTAAAAGAGAGATTCATGTTAATGTTTTTTTTTCTATCTGCCATTATAAATCTGAGTAGTTAAGACCTACTCCAGAGATTTCAGAAAGTAATTCTGGAGAGCTAGTGTGCTCATTCCCAGGATGGTCACACTGAATTTTAGAAAAGGAGTTGAAATGGCTCCCACAAAGTACTACTGCCACTTTAGCAAGTAGATGAGTCCATTGTGGAGAGAGTCAAGATGCTCCTGTCGTTGGTATAGAAAGGATCTGATGCACTCCATGATCTGCTGACGTGGGTGGGACTACATCTTCCTATTACTCGTTCCAGCATTCTTCCAACAGGTGCACACGCTGTTTCTCCTTCTGAGAAACAGCACATGGAGTCCAAGTACTTGATATGTGAATTTGTTTCAGGAAGCTGGGCCTTTTCAGTATTTGTAGGATGGAGCTGTCGGTCAAATACTTTCTTCACAATATCAAGCAATAGACATGTAAAAACCATGAGTATTATGGCAAACCAAGCAGAACCACTTGACAGGAGCTGAATAAATATAAAGTACATACTCTGGGAGCCCAAAAATGGCCAGAGAATCCCTCCATAAAACAAAGAAAATACAAAATAGAATATAATAGATCCCCAGGTAACAAGATGGTTAATCCAGGTCCAAAAACGAGTTTCCAAAGCCATCTTTACTGTGACTGTAATCACCATGACTGTGAAAACCAGGGTGCCAAATGTCCAGTTTCCAAACATCTGGCCATTTCCAAGCAGAGATGTATCTTTCCCTATTAGAAAATAGGATCCAAAAAAGAAAATAAAAGCATGACTGAAACCCAGGATAGTCCAATAAACAAATGTTTTAATGCTTAGCTGATGGTTTTTATTAATGTCTTGATAGAGGGTGGGCTTGTTCTGTAATACATGAGGGTCTATATGCTGTTCCAACAGACTGTATATCAGAATAGGTAGGGAAGTAAAACAAATATTGTATAAAGTCAGGTACACGCCATCATAGAGTGTTTGCTGAGAAAACAAACAGTAGAACTGATATAAAAATTGGGGTGTGATAAAGCACACATTCTTATAAAAAAATACTGTACAAGGGTAGCTATTCTAATATAATAAAAATGACCATGAACAAAAAGCAACTTGGAGAGGAATTTAAATCTAGCTATTGCATAGTCACTGTTTCTTGCAGCTTGTCTTCCTTCTTTACCCATGATTCCTATGCCAACATGTGCTTCTTGTATCATGCTTACATCATTAGCACCATCACCAACAGCCAATGTTATAGGTTTCTCTGCTGAGATTTTTACCAGTCTTATTACTTTTGCTTTCTGCAGTGGTGCCATATGACAGCACAAAACAGCTGAACAATTTCTGCAAACTTCCATAAATAGTTTTTCATGCTCCCTGAGTGCAAGAGAGACGCTGGTCCCGTCAACCACCAGCCCATGCTGAATCACATGATCCTCTGTAATTCTTCTGGCAAGTTGCCTCAATTTCTCAGCACATTCATTGTCTGATTTCTGGTTTGTAAGTTCAAGGATATTCATAGTTCTGTGAAAATGTCCACATGATAAACTCACACTAACAGCTGTTTCATGTTTATCTCCAGTAAGAACCCATACTTTGATACCAGCCATCCTCAATGCTTCAGTAGTTTCTCGAACTTTATCTTGTAGTCTGTCCTCTACTGCTGTAGCTCCAAGTAACATTAGGTCTTTCTCTATGAACTGGAAGACATCTGCCAATTTCTCTTCCCGTTGCTGCAAGGCAGTCCTAGCTTCAAATAAGCATTTATCTATTTCCTCATATTCTTTAGATGTTAATTGTTTATAGGCCATACACAGAGTTCTTAGCCCTTTCAAAGCAAATTCGTCTACATGAACTCTGTTTTTTTCTATTTCTCCACCTATACATTTCGGAAGAACTGATGATTCAGCTCCTTTAACAAACAAAAACTTCTCACCTGAGGGTGCCTGAACAATCACACTCATTCTCCTACGATCTGAATCAAACTCAAGAACACGAAGCAGTTTGTACCGTTCCAGTTTTCCAAGTATTTTAACTTCCATAGTTTCTTCAGAACTGCCAATAAATACAATGCCAGTTCTTGCAGCAGCTTCCACTAGCGTCTTTTCATCTGGTGAAGATGCGTAGTATTCCAACTGGGAGGGCGAAAGGTTGGATTGCCAGGGACCATCACCAAAGCCATCGGTCTGTACATTGCTAATCTGTACAGTGTGACACAGACTGACTGCTTTAAAGAAGAGATCGTGTTCTTCAATTAGTTCAGTTTCATTTTCAGGACTCGTTCTAAAAGAGGAACCGGGTGTAAGATGGGATAAGTTGTTAAGATGGTATAAACTATTAAGATAAGTTTCCTTCTGAAGAGTCTGGTGTTGGTCCTTCAGATACAAGTCTACCATTGATTTCTTGGTATTTTATGCCATTAATTGAACATTCCCGAAACTGCATCTCATTTTCTGTCAGTGTACCAGTTTTATCTGTAAACACATACTCCACCTGTCCAAGCTCTTCATTCAGATAAGAAGTATTAACTTGAGCTTTGTCATCTGACTCTTCATGATAGATATCAAGATCCCAGCCAATGAAAAATGATCCAAGAAACTTCTGCATTTCAACTGTCACATATAATGAAACTGGAATGATGAAACTGTAGAGTACCAAAAACGCAAGGAATCCTGAAGTAAATGTCAGAATCTTACTACTATTTCTTTGATGTTCTGTTTTTTGGTTATACCAAGGTTCATCCCATTTTTCTTCAGCTTGCCATGTATATTTCAAGATAGTACTAATGATGGCTTCAGAAATAAGGATTATTAGATAAATTATCAAAAATGTATTCATTGATTTTTCTACTGCAGACCGTTTCTGGGACTTGCTCTTGTAATTTAATGCCATCTTAGTTTCCATTCCAGTGTATACAGCAACACCAAAAACTTCTTTTGTGTTTTTTAATCTGGCTGCACGCAGCAAGAGACTCTCTGGCCCCAAAGGTCTTACAATTTCTTCCATTTGTTGAGTTATTATCATTCATCCCATAAATCTGTACAAGTCTGCTTCTGGTTGCTGACATTCTATCTCAGCTATAAGAGTGTCCAAACTGGCAACTGTTTGTAATACTGCTATTTCTGGAACTGCCATGTGTGTCTTTAGGTTAGTTTCTCCATCGAAACTAGCAGTTGTAACATGACAAGAACCATCAAGTCGATCTGAGGACAGAAGCACCAAATCTGCAGGGAAAATTTCATCTTTGGCTATTCGAACAATATCACCAACCCGAATGTTTTTTGATCTAGTTTTTACAAGGCCACCACTTCGAACAACATAAACAGGAGCCCCATTTACTTCATTATCTGAGTTATGTCGTAACCAATCTTCATACCCCTGCTTTATGGCAGTTACTGTTATCACAAAGAATAATGGAAGTCCACTGGTAATTGGACTGGTAGGTGTATCAATCATAAGCTGAACCAAAAATATAATAAGAAAATAGAAGTTTGCCACTCTTCTGAATTGTTTGAATAAATTTTTTGGAACAAAATTCCACACAGTATACTTTGATGAAATTATCCGGTTATCTATAAATTTCTGAGGTGTGTAAAGGCCATTCTGAGGAAACCTGTTGGCTATATAAATAGTTCTTGTGTCACTTTGATGTGGTGGGTCAAAACCCTCCTGTTGCAGGTCAGTCTCTGGCTCTCTGCCTTCTTTGAGTTTTTTGAGGAACCTCCATACTGCTTTCCACAATGGTTGAACTAATTTACATTCCCACCAGCAGTGTAGGAGGGTTCCCCTTTCTCCACATCCTCGCCAACATTTGTTGTTGTACCTTTTTCATTCTTGATACTGATCATTTGTATTATACTTATGTTTTTCCTGATCTAAAGGGTCAGACATTTTCTTGATTTCATAAAATAAACTTTTGGTTTTATTGATTTTTTTCTATTGTTTTTCTGTTTTCTATTTCATTTATTTCCACTCTGATCTTTTTTGTTTAAATTATTGTGCTTACTTTAGGTTTTATTTACTCTTCCATTTCTATTTTCTTAAAGTAGAAACTGAGGTCATAAATTTGAGATATTTCTTATTTTCTAATAAAGGTGTTTTAGTGCTATAATTTTCTATGTACTGCTTTAGCTGCATCCCACAAATTTTGATAATTTCTCATTTTCATTCAGTTCAAAATACTTTCTAACTTTCCTTTTGATTTTTTTCACCCATGTGTTATTAAAAGTTGTGATGTGTAGTTTCCAAATATATGGGGATTTTCCTGGGATCTTTCTGTTACCAGCATCTAAGCTGGTCAAAGAACATACTTTAAATTACTTTAATCTTTTAAATTTATTGAGGAGCATTATGGTTGAGAACATGGTCTGTCTAGGTGACTTACATGTGTATGTGAAACTAAGGCATTCCTCAGTTTTAACCATCTATAGTTTTGTAATTATTATTTAGTTACTTTATAGTAATTTAGGGATAGTAAAAGTTATTGTCTTGAATCAGAAGATGCCTTTTTGATGTCGTCAAGCTGCTGAAGGGCAAGCTGTGTCCTTTTTACCTTCCTATGCCCACAGCATTATTCCTGGCTCTAAATGGAAGCTCAGCAGACACTGGTTGAATGAATGGATAACACTTAAAAAAGTTCAGGCTGTGTTCTTGTTTATGATTCAGAAAATATGCTTATTGTGTTTTGTGGCAAGACTGTCTTACACACCTTTGTGTCTTTGTGTCCCTACAGGACTTTGCACAGAGCTCAACACATTGTAAACAGCATTGACGGCACTGAGTGGAGCTGATGAGATACGGACAAAAGTGCTGCTTCTTACGGGTGGGGATTTAAAGTCACCCTGAGGCAACTGGCAAATTTCTCTGACCAAGGTTGGGGAGGTTGTCCCATATAAAGCCCCTAAGACGTGATGTCACACATAGACACTACTCTCCGTGCAAAGGGGAGGGACCGTGCGCTGGGCTCGCACACTTAGCTGGGCTTCAGTGCCCTTCCCAGCCTTGCTCCTGGAGCCTGAGGGGAGATGAATAGGCTATCTGGACACTGATATGGTCAAATGATTCTCTGCAAATCGCTAACATCTTCAAGGTTGGCGGATTTGGTATTAAGCACGTTTGAAAGGCTGCCCTGGTAAACTATCCAAGCAGGTGAAAATTGTCTTCATGACTCCTGGACCACCCTTTCTGCATCCCTTCTCACTGGGCATTTCTCTTCTCCCTTCTTCTGCCTGTCAGGGCTCATTTTCTCTCCATTCTTCCTCTAGACCTATTAGAAAAAGCCTGGTAACTTCACTCATACAAAATTATAAATGGCAGAAACTTACTGTTGAATATATTGCTACCAGTATTCTCAGAGAAGGTGGTGCAAGGAGAAGGGAGGTGCTGTAGTGCCCTGCAGAGGAGAGATGAAGTAAGCCAAGGCCTGAAAGGCTCACTGGGTTTGGTGGCAAAGAGCCTACTGGTGACCTTGGTGAGAGAGGTTTCAGAGGTTTATGGGACAGAAACAGATTGAAGTGGGCTGTGGAGTGAGGGAGAGGTGGAATAGAGTGGAGACGCCCACTGGAGCTGTCTCAGGGAGACTGGTGTGAAGGATGGGAGCCAGGACAGTAGCTGGAGGAGGAATATGTTTTCACGAGGGAAGGCCTATTTTAAATGGAAGAGATGACTGATGTGTGTAAATGCTGGTGGGAAAGAACTAGGAAGGAAGGAAACGCTGAATATACAAGTTAGAGAGGGGACCCCCCTGCAAAACACCCACGTCGTGAAAGACCAGATGGAGTGGAATATGGGGCAGGGAGTCGGGGGCAGCCCAGAGAGGGAGGGCAGCCTCCTCCCCTGAAGGGGAAAAGGCCCGCGAGAAGCAGAGACTGGGTGGGTTTGGTGGCAGAAAGTCTAGGCAACTCCCATCTGATGGTGCCTCTGCTGAAAGGAAGGCTGAGGTGGGGTTGGGGCTTTAGAGACCTTCTGAACTAGTCCCTTTGGAGAATGGGGCTGACTTGAGGAATGGAGAGTCACCAGGCCAGCCAGGGGTCCAGCTCCCGTTGGAGACCTTAACTTTACAATTGTGTTGGTTTGTATGGAATCTGACACTGATGGTGGGATTTCAGATGGAGGGTATTTTGAGACAGCGAGGGAATCTCTCCTGGTACTCCCAAAATTATTCCCAAAATGCTGCACAACACAGAAAATAGTTCAAGTGTTGGTAGTTTGTAATCATTATCATTTACTATTATAATTAGCCACCTTTACCTGGGGTTATTTCACACCAAATATTCAGCAGAGCTATACTGTTCTCCTTAATTCTCACCCACCCACCCCTCTTTTCCCATCCCACTTCCCTGGGACTTACCTTTTCAGCTCTTAGGGCATTGAAACTAGCTTTTGTTTGGGACTCTGAGGTCTTGGGAGAAATTCCTGTGTGTTTTCCAAGCTCCTGGCACTAGCCTATCCATCCTGAGTTTGGCCTCCAGCTCTAACGAGAAGGCCATTCCCTGGCTGAGGCCTGTGGATGGACGTCCTTGCCATTCCTTCAGCTGCCTTTGGCCTATTGTAATCCCTGCAAGCCGTGGGGTCAAGGAACACTGGGGTACCAGGCCTATGTGATACATTGACTGTTGCCCGTCTTTTCTTCTTAGACAGAAAATGGTGTTTGGTCTATGCTGCCAGAGAGAGAGGTAAAGTTTAGGTGGGCCCTGTTATCATGCCCCAAATGACAAGGAATGGGGAACCCCACTTGGGCCTAAGAGGAAGGGAAAACAGAAATCTCCATTCCCCTTTCCCTGACTGTTGTAGTATTTCTAGGGTTCAGAGTTGGGATAGAGGGCCTGGTCCTGGCATGTGGGACATTCCTCTCTGTGTGTATGTGTGCATACGCATGTTTAGGCGGGGAGGGGGCAACCATCCTGACGGTGCTGAGATACTCTGCTTGTCCCGAGGAAGGGGAAGAAGAGGATGGGCCATAGGGTCCGTCAGTCCAGAATAGGGAGGGCTTTGCAGGGCTTTGGGGAGAAGATCTAATCCAGCACTGAATGAGCAGCTGTGACTGCCCAGCCAAGGTCGGGTCCCTGCCTTCCGGCAGGTGAGGCAAGATGGACCCATGTAAACAAGTGAGAAAGGAAAACGGAAGAGGGGGGCCAGGGATTCTTGTGTGCTACTTGCTCCAAGTCTGGCTTTCAACATAGGCAGATACACAGAGTTGGGCCTGCCACTCAGCAGGGAGCCCAGGCTGAGGCTTTAGAGCTGACAGGTTTATTCATCCACAAATGTTGATTGGACACGCCCTGGTGGAGTAGGTCCTGGCACTGGGATTGGGGAGGAAAGCAGGTGCTTCCTGGTAAGGGCACAAGACAGCCCAGCCTCAACTCAGCTCTACTTCCCTCCCAGGCTCTACAAGCCCCTGTATGTAGTACAAGTCTTCAATTTTGCAGGTAAGGGGCTGGGTACTGGGGTGAGCTGGGAATGACAGCAGGAACTCAGGAAACTGGTTTTCAGTTTCCCTCAGGGCTACCCCAGTCTCCAGATACCCACTGGGCTCCCAGAGGCCCCCTCCCAAAGCCACTCAGCTTCCCAGGGGATGGCCACACTGCCCTTTCTTTGTCCCTTTTTTCCCTCTGTTCCTTCATAGTGAAACTGGAATTTGAATCCATGTTTAACTATAGAACCCATGCTTCCCCCCAAAAAAACCCACACAACCTAACACTGTCCTATAGAAGTGATCTTCAAAATTTTGCTTGCAAACCTTTTGAAAAACTATATATCCCTACACATTTTAAGTTAATACCTAACACCTTTCATCACAAGTTTAAGTGGATATGCTTTCTGATATACTGTAAATATTGACATTTAAAAGTAATTCCACTACTCTTTTAAATTTTTTAACTAGCCTTTCTTCCTTCTCCTACCTGCAGGAGTGGTATACTGCTATTTTCAGGGGTCTGTGGGGAAAACAGCCCCTGAGAATGAGATTGCTGGGGAATCATCACAGGTAGGGGCTTTCACTGAGACCTAGAGACTGGGAGGGTCTCACTGTAGCCTGAATATGGATCATACTACTTGACCTCAGACGATCAACCATGTGTGTGGGGGGAGGCAGGGGTGGGGGTGTAGGGGCAGGGGGTTGCTGCACACAAATGTGATGACTCTGGAGAAATTCCCTGTGTTTCTGTCAGTGTCAAAACAGATGCCCCACCCCTCGTGTTGGCTGTATGGTCACCCTGGTGCTCTGTGGCAGTGGAGTGGCCTAGACCAACCAAAAGGAACAGATGATCCCAAATGCACGAGTAGCCCTAGAATGTGGTTCAGCGCTCCTGTGAGTGAGGTGGTGGTAAGCAGGACACCTGCTGGGGACTGCACACCCTCCTGGATGCCCCAGATCCAAGGACCTAAGGCAGCAGCCCCTCCTCCCAGCCCCAGGTCACGATTCCACAAACGGATGCTGGATGCCCACTGAGGGCCACTTGCTGGATTAGGTGCTGCCCATCTGTTGTCATTTAAACCTCACGGGAACCAGGAGCTCCCACTTTATAGATGGGGAAAGTCAGGCTCCCAGAGGGACAGTGACTAGACCCAGACCACCCAAGGTGACAGGACAGAACTGCATACCTGGTCTCTGGAGCCTTCCTCATCTGCACTCAACGCTGTTGGGTAGAGGGGATTTCCATGTGCTGCACTGTTAGGGGCTCATACCTTGGACATCAGTGAGTCCAACTTTATTCCTTTCTTTGTTTTCTTTTAAAGTAATCAAATTTCAAATTTAAAATGTCTTATCATCATCAAAGATAAGCATGTAGTTTGATGAGTCAAAGTTTTAAGGCCTGAAACAAAAAACAGCTGCCATTTGCCCCACCCCATCTCACCCAGGGCTCTCACAGGGTGGGAATCTCCAGTTCCCAGTCTTTGCAGCTGTACCCTGGACTTTGCCTCCATGTTTCTAAATAGAAAGCTTATCCTGCTCTGTCTTGATCTTTCAAATTTAAACAGTAGCCAATGAATTCCTACAATGGAAGACGAGGATTTAGCTCTTGTAACAACCACACATCTACTGCCTCCTGTAGCACTGGCTTCACGCCCTCCAGCCTTGCAGTATAGTTACATCCTGGTTTGGGGCCTTACTAAATTCTTTATTCTGAATGATGACATCTTCAATTGTTAAAATTTCTTAAATATCATATTTGCTTCTTTGCTGATTTTTACATAATTTTGACTCTTAATTCCCCCTCCCTAACAGTAGGCTCTTTTTATTCATTTTTTTAAATTGAGGTATAATTTATATAGAGTAAAATCTGTCCGTTTTAACATAGTTTTGCCAAATGCAGACAATTGTGTAACTGCCCCCACAACAAAGATACCGAATGGCTCCATCACTTTAGAAAATCCCCTCCTCCTCACTCGTACTCTCCCTTCCCCACTTCCAGTGGACATGTTCTCCGTTCTGTAAGTTCGCCTTTGCAGACTGCCGTACACGGAAGCACCCAGCGTGCAGCCGTTTGAGTCTGGACTCTGTCACTTAGCACACTGCATTTGAGATCCATCCAGTTGTGTGTGTGTGGCAACATTTCTTTCTTATTGCTGAGCTGTCCATAGTATTCCTAAAACAGCCTTTTTTCTTTGGATCTCTAGAAGTTTTTAGGTTTTCTTTGTGCTCAGTGTTCTAAAGTTTATTGATGACTGATAAAATATAGGGTAGTTGCCTTCATTCAGTGCCCTGGACACTTGGTAATTCCTTCTCTTCTGGAAACTCATGTCCCTCATTTTTTGGAAACTGCCTTGATAAAAAGGAATGTATTTATTTGGTGTCTCTCCCTGCAAACCCAGCCTCTTGCCTCTGTTCCCTCCCTATGATTTATCTGTTGGAGCTCCTGAACTCTTCTCTCTGTTCTTTCTGGGAAATATGCTTTCCAATTTTCCTTCTACTCTTTCACTGGATTTTTAACTCCCATTATCATATCATATTTTTATTTTTAAAGAATTAGAGGTTTGAACATTTCTGTTTTAGAGCCTATTCTTGTTCTATAAATGCAAAATTTCATCTTCCTAAAGCAATCGTTGCTGTTTGTTTAAAGTTTTCATTGAATCCCTGGTAGTCTTCAGGTGTCTGTGCGCCAGCACTGACAGTGGCTGCTGAGCTCTCGGTTGTCACCTCAGCCTCTTTTCACTCCTCCTTTTTCTCTTTGTCATGTAGTCCAGAGGGGAGACCCAAAGGCCAGTGTGGGGGCTCATGGATAAATGCTACCCTGTGACCACTCAGGAGGGTAAGGGCTGGGGACGCCCCTTCCCCTGGAGTGGGTCAGCTGTCCTGGGCACCCTTGGTAAACACAGGGACAAGACAAGCCAGGTGGCAAGGACTCCCAGCCACTCCCAGCCGTGTCACACCTGTTTCCCTCTGTAGAGACTCAGAGTCAAGAGTGGGAGCAAACAAACCTCCGAGGTGAGTGAGGCTTACCTTACTGGAGCTGCGGGTGGGCTTTCTCCTCTCAGGTGCCCCAGCTCCAGAGGGAGTCCCAGGGAGAGCAGGGCTCCTTCCACGGTCTCACAGCTTTGCCAGAGCTGTAGCTGAGAAGGGAAGGAATTGCCTGGAAAAGCAAAGAGCCATGCACACTCTGTGTGCGGAGGACAGGGGGAGGGTTGAGGTATTCTGAGGGCCTTTCTGCCCATATTCTGTCCTCTTGTCTCTCCCTGCAGGGCATGACCCCCAAGGCAACAAGAGGACCAAATGCCACTGCCCCCAAGGAGGAGATTGGCATCTTGTCTCAGGATGAGGGGGAGGTGAGATCCCCAGAGGAGGAAGCAGCCAGTCCCACTCCTGCTGGGAAGGAGGGGGTGGCAGGGCATGGGAGGGAAGGAAGCCTGGCCCCTCCACTGGGACATCTCCTGCCTAAGTCCCTCTGAGAAGCCCCACAGCACTGCAGTGGGGTGGGGGGCCATGGAGAAGGCAGATATGGTGTGAGCAGGTGGTGTGAATCCTGGCTCCCCTTTCCCTATCATGTAGTCCCAGCCAAACACCATGCCCCTCCTTTTTTCCCAGGAAAATAAAAAGATCCCAAAGAAGAAACCTGTATATCCCTCAGGTAAGCCAGTGGAGCCCACACTGCTACAGCAGGACTGCATCCCCCAGTTCTGGGTGACCCCACAGAGGGCACGGGTGGCCCAGTGCTTCTCAGACCCTCATGGCCTGGAGAGGGGTGGGCAGGAGACCAGGTAGCCAGATGCTCTGACCTTTCTGCCAGTCATCTGATCTTCCTGGGCTCTTTCCAGTGCTGCACTGCCCCCCAACATCCGAGGGTACCCCAGCCCTGAGGAAAGGTCCTCCCAGCAGGGGACCCACAGGCATGCCTGTTTGTGCTTCCTAGAAGCCTCTGAGGTGGACAGCAAGGAGGAAAGCCCTGGGGGCTGGGTCCCCCAGCTGCTGAGGAGGCCCTGGCCGGGCTGGTTCCCAGCCCCTGACATCCCCAAGACTCAGAGCCGGGAATGAGACAGTGTCCAGTAAACTCAGTTCTGAGCTGCTGCTTCTGAAGATCCAGCTGCCTCCTTTCAGGGCCTCACATGTTCCCAGACCCAAGGTAGCCCATCCACACACCCTGTTCCAATGGGCTGCAGAAATACCACCTCTTAGCACCAAGCCCAGACTGGCAGTGGGTACTGACTCAGTGCCGAGGGACAGACCTAGTTCCCTGAATGCCGGGGGATGGGGAGCTCCTTGTCATGACAGCTTTTAGAAGATGCTGGGGACCCACATCAGGGATGCAGTTGGGTGGGGGTCTCTGGTGAAGAGTCAGAGTGGGGTGTGCCCTGAGAGTCTGTGGTCCCGAAGCTGTGACCAAAATGCCTCAGGGGGCTGTGCCCAAGACTCAGCTAACCAAACTGTCATTAGGATCCCTGGGATGTAGTTCAAGTGCTCAGTCCTGAATCAGCCACTGTTCTGGTGAGGTGGGGAGGGGGCACAGGTGGAGGACCACAGTCCTTGCACTTGGCCAAAGCTCCACACTCACAAGGTCACAGCCCCACAAGTCACAGCACAAAGACCCAGTGGCCAACTGATGTACTCATCTCATTGTCAGAAGGAGAAACAAAGGCCTGGGGCAGAGGGACAGGCCCAGGTCACAGAGTGCCATGTCAAAGCAAAGATGAAAACCATGCTGTCTTCCTCCATGGCCCCAGTGTGGTCTCCTTTTCTGCCATCCCAGTCTCACATGGGTCCAATGTTGGGTCCTATCCCTAGAGCATGCTTGTGGCCCACAGGCTCATTCCTATACCTGGGGATGATCTGCAAGAGCCAGGCCAGCCCCAGTCACTCAGAAGACATTGCCCCCACTGGTTGGAGCCCACACAAGTGCCCCCACACTCCAGCCAGGCCATGAGTGGCAAGACCTCCTGGGCAGGGGCCTGGCCATGAGAAACTTGTGGGGCTGGCAAAGGGGGCTTATCCCAGTGGGGGTGACTGAGGGGCTCAGGTGGGCTGCCCCTGGGCTTCCCAGGAGAGCTCTGGCACCCGAGGACAGAGCCCTGGGTGTAACCCCAGCACATCACATCCTGACCTTCCCAGAGTCCACCCTGTTGGGCTGTCGTAGAGGAAGAGGGGTGGCGGAAAAGATGTGCCGGCTGAGCAGCTGGCCCATGGGGTAGGGTGGGTGTGCTTAGGCTGAAAGCTGGGCATCAGGCTGAGCAGGCCCTGCCCACCCCCAGGGCCTGACTGGCTGGCAGCTGGCAGCAGCCTATTGTAGCCCCTCCCAGCAGGAGCCAGGACCTCAGGGAGGACTTTGTCCCTAAGCCCAGGTGCTACTGGTGGGTCTCCATGGGTGACTTGGGGAAGCTGTCCTCTTCTGAGCCCCAGTATACCCAGGCCTCCCTTGGGGTCAAATGCCAGGTAAGGATGGATGAGGCAGGGGCAGGGGCTGGCCCTAGGGAGGCTGGGGAACCCCGATCACTGCAGGGGGCCTGTGTATGATTCAGAAGCCATATTGGTCATCCCCAGACTGGTTTATTGTACAAAGAACACCGCTGGGGAGCAGGCTGAGAGTTAGTATCCCTCACTAGCGGATCACAGCACACAGCTGGTAAGGGTATGGGGTCACTATGAACGTAGTGACACGGTGGTCGCTGGGGCGGGGCTGCCCAGCGGGCACCGAGAAGCTGAAGCGCTGCAGGAGGCAGGTGAAGAACAGGAACAGCTCCATGCGGGCCAGGGGCTCCCCTAGACACAAGCGGCGGCCTGCGGGTGCGTTGGAGGACTCAGTGAGCCTGGGGGCCTCGGCCCCACCCCTCCTAGAATGCCCAGGGAGGGGCTGGCCAGCCCCGCACCCCACGGGCACCTGCTGAGAAGGGCATGAAGGCCTCCTGCTTGACGAAGCGCCCCTGGGCGTCCAGGAAGTGCTCGGGGTGGAAGCGGAAGGGCTTCTCCCACACGGTCTCGTCCTTCAGCACTGACGACAGGTTGGTGATGAGCGTCGTCCCCTGGAGGGACATGCCTGCATGGGTGGGGTCTCACTGGGGGACGCAGGCATCCCTGCTCCTGGCCACGAGTGGACACGCTGTGCCTGGCACACATCTGGACTCTTTCTGGTAACCCTGAGCCCAAGAAGCTCCTCGACACCCTCCCAGTCCCCAGGGCAGGGCAGGTGACCCGCCTCCCATGGGTGCACTCCCTGTCCCTGTCCCTGCTGCATAAACAGGCTCCTCCAACACAGTGAGGCACACTTCACTTTGGCGGCCGCACCCGAGTGGGCCCTGAGTGGATAAGGCCGGCCCGCCTGCTGGCATCCCCACCTGCGCCCAGTGTGGCCTTCGGTACCTGTGGAAATGAGGGTCGGGTGGCTAGGGGTCCAGGCCTGGCCCCACCGTGCAGTGCCCATTGCTGGGGCTACCAGATGGCACTGATCTGTGGCAAGGAGGGCCACAAGCCTACCTTGGGGATGAGGAAGCCTTGCACGACAATGTCCTTAGTTGTCATGTGGGGCAAGTTCAGTGGGATGATGTCCCCAAAGCGCTGTACCTCATGGACCACGGCCATGGTGAAGGGCATGCGTGCCTGGTCCTGCATCTCCGGTCGCCGCACCTGCCCTATCACCTCATCGATCTCCTCTTGGACACGGCCTGGACAGTTAAGGGACCGCGCAGTGGTCAAAACTCACAGTGTTAGGTTCCAGCAGCCTGCTGACTCCTGGGTAGGGCTATGCACATTTGGAAGAGGGGGTCATGCTGAAGCCCAGCGTCTGCTCAGAGCTCCTAGTGGGCAAACCCGGCTGAGTGCCCCAGCCTCTCCCTGTCCCCCATGCCCATCCCACCCCGCCCTCCAGCTGGGCTCACGCTGCACATCCGGGTGCAAGATCATGAGCAGCAGGGCCCAGGTCAGCGTGATCGAGGTGGTCACCATCCCGGCAAAGAACAAGTCAGCCACCACTAGGCGCAGGTTCTCCTCACTGAAGCTGCTCTTGGGGTTCCCCTTGGCCTGGGCCATACAGAGAGGGAGCATTCATGGGCAGGAGGCGGACCCCCAGATGGCCTCCAACTCTGCCCCTTTCAGCCCAGGTGGCCCATCACTGACTGATACATGGGTCACACCTTACTTGGCCTTTGCTTCGTGGCCCCCTAAATCCACACCCGCTGGTCCTGATCCTGGCACCTCACCTTCTCCACCTCATCCAGGAAGGCATCAGTCAGACCTCGGGGTGGCTGGTCCTGGTCTCGGGTGATCCTATTTTCGGCAATCAACTCATCCACCAGGTATAGGAAGGCTTTCTGACCTTGGAAGACCTTGCCAGACAGCCCTGGGATGTGCCGAAGCACGGGGAACATGTTCATCACCTGTGTGGGCCAAGATGTGGAGTCTAAGGTCATTCCTATGCTCGGGTGTCAACTGTACCAGTCAGGTCCCCTCTGCTCCAGGGCGACCCCTGGTACCTTCCTACTGGGGTCCTTGACCCATTCTGCTGGCCCTAGGACCAGAAGGATAAACAACCTAAAATGAGCTCAGGGGTTGGAGGGGCTTCCAGCAAAGGAGGTACAGTTTCCTTAGCCTTCTCTCAGGCTTCCTCGCCCTGAGCTGTCCTCTCCCAGCTCTGTCGTCTGCAATTCCCCACCTCCAGGCCTTTCCTCTTGCAGTGGCCTCTCCTGGAATGCCCTCTCTCCATGCCTCTGTAGGAATGCTCCTTCGGGGAGGCACATTGCAGGGAGGAGGCCTCCCCCTAGGAGCTGTCTCTGCAGGGTTCTGTACCTGGTGCAGGAATCCTGTGCCCTCCTTCATTACATCCTCTGATAGGTCCAATAGCTTGAGGAAGCGCAGGTCGTTGTACTCGAAGCGGCGCCCGAAGGTGAGCGAAGTGATCACATTGCTCACCGCTTTATTCAGGAGCACACTGGGGCTAAAGGGGAGGCCTGGAAGGGACCGTGCAGGTGAGGGGGCCGCCTGCCTACCCTCCCAGCCTCAGCATCCCTGTGTCCAGCGCACCCTCCATACCTCAACACTCACCAAGGTGGTCAGCAAAGGCGGCACAGAGACATGAGGCCTCCTCGGTCACCCACTGCTCCAGTGACTTCTTGCCCAGGCCCAAGTTGCGCATGGTGGACACAGAGAAGCGCCTCTGCTCACGCCAGGCGCGCCCGTAGTGGGCCAGGATCACCCCTGGGGGTGGGGCAGCAGTATGGGCGGGGCTGAAGAAGTGTCTAAGCCCCGCCCACTGGATACTGGCTGCGAGGAGGCTCGTCTGCCACCCTGCGTCTGCCAATCAGGAATAGGCCGTGCCTCCTCTTTCTCTTTGGACTTCCAGCCCGCTTCTGCGCAAGAACCGCTGTTGTTTCTGTCCCTCTTTTGATCAGGTCGTGCACGAGGTAGCACATTTGAGGAGGCCTCTCACCCTGCTCGCTGCCAGAACCGCCCACATTGGCATCACGCCAGGTACTTCCCCGCCACACTCCTGCCCCAGCCCTGGAACCTAGAACTTCCTCCGTGCCCGGGGCCCAGCATTCACCATCACTTCTGTCTGCCCCACGTCGATACCCCCCGTTTTCCGGTCCCTGCCGGCCCAGGCCCCTTCCCGTGGGTGCCCCTTCCTAGCTTGCCTTGGGAGTGGGGCCCGAATCCCAGGAACTCTGTGAGGGGCATTGGTGGGCGGTCGGCTGTGTCCTCGCCGCAGTCCACCAGTGCCTCGCGCACAGCTGCCAGTCCATTGAGCACGACCATGGGCTTCCAGGCCATCTGCACACTGAACACGTCCCCGAAGCTGCACCGCAACTGCAGGCCGAGTGTCAAAGGCGTTGATCAAGCCCAGTGACACCAGGCTGCTGGCCCCAGACTCATGGCACTAATCTGGGGGAACCTCTGGGCCGCTGGCAGCTAACGGGTACAAGGGTGACATCTGGCTTTGAGACATTGGGGATCACATCCTTTATGGTTTAGGACCTCTCATTTTATCAGCCTACTCAGCTATGATTTTATAAAAGTCACCAAAATTGTTAGTAGGCCAGTTAGCATCCCACCGTATAGGTGAAGAAACGAAGTTCACAGGTGAGCAGTGAGACCCCAGGACTCACACATTTGAATGGGATCCTGTCTTTTCTCACCTGGATTTCAGGATTTAAAAGTGGCTCATGACTGCAGGTTTTACCCCATTTCTTTCTGATGTAATCAAAAGGGACTGGGGTTCACATACTTCCGTGCTGTCCAACTGGATCCCAAACCCACTGCCTAGTCTCATGCCCCTCCAGACCTTTCCACCTCTGACCCTTTGTAAACCAAAACTTACCTTGGTCCTGCACAGATGCCCCCCTGCGGGAAACCTCTCTCCTGCCTCCTCTTCTGGGCCTAACTTTTCTCCAGCCTGTGACGTAACACACCACCCACTGACTGCTGCTAGGTGAAATCCCCAGGGCCTCTGCTGCCCTGCCCAAATGTGCCCATCATCCTCACCTGGCTAATGCTGTGAGGAAGGTCCTGGAAGTCCAGCTGCAGCAGGTTGCCCAGCCCAGGCAGCGGCAAGGGGCCGGGCGGGTAGCAGGGGGCCCAGCGTGTGCGCCGGTGCATCAGGTCCACCAGGAGCAGAAAGATGGCCAGGGCCACGGCCAAGGGCCACAGTGTATCCCCGCTCAGCAGCCCCATGACTGCCTCAGTGCCCTCCTGGCTCCTCTGGGTGCACTGGAAGTTCTCACCACAGCAGACTCTTAGGACAAGGCCACAGTCACCACACCGCTGGGCACACCCAGCCTCGGCAGTGTTTATGAAGGAAGGTGGGACTGACCTTTGTCCTCTGCACTACGCCAACCTGTCAGGAATACAGTGCTGCCAGAGGGGAATGCCATTACAATTTCAGGAAATGCCATGGACGTTAAGTGCAGGAGCGGCCATTAAAGTCCTGTCCCTCCTGCCCTCTCCAGGTGCTGACACAAGGTACTGGGAGAGGAGATGAGAGGTCCCTACCACCTGCCTGACTCCCCTGCTTTCACCGGCTCTGAGAACCAACCAGTGATCTCTGGAATTGATCCTGCCACTCGCCTGTCAACACTAGGCTCACACTGCTAATGTGGTCACAGCCTGGTCCCCAGACACGTCCTTTCCTTCCTGTACTCACCTGCCTGCTATGGAGCAGCCTTCACCTGAGAGGTCAGGCACGCCTACTTGATGAGGAGAGCAGAGGTGCGGGGACGGGGGCAGGGACACAGAGGAAGACAGAGGTTCCCCCCTGTCCCGGTACCTCACCCTTCATGCTTGACAGACACAGACACACCTAATCACACACAAACCAATCACGCAGTCTCAGGCACCACCCTCATGCTCACACACACACACACACACAGCTGCACACAGTCCCACCAAATACAAATGTACACACGCACACACTCAGCCACACTCAGACGACTCTCAAGAGCACAGCCTCCCACACTCCGGGACACATACTCACACACACGAGCACACACACAGCCAGCACCAAGTTCCCTCGTTCTCAGTGGTGCCCGCGGCTACCCGGACTGCACCTCTCCCACCAGGGGCTGCTCCCAGTGAGTGCACAGCGTCCCCTGCCCCGCAGCACAGCCCAGGGCCCGAGGCTGTGGCCTCGCTGTGGCCAGCTTTCACCTGGGCGTAGGGGGCCACAGGGCTGTTCTCTGAGCTCCCCGTTTCTCCTGACTGGCCACTGTGGAGCCTGGAGGCTCTTTCCCACGCTTGTGACATGCACCCGTCGCGTTCTGAGGGTCACGCTTCCTGGCCTCTGTGGTGCTGATGCAAAATCGGACGTTAACATCTGGGAGGATGGTTCTCTTGCTCATGATGAGGCGTGTCTCACATCTTTCTCGAAGCTTTCAAGGTTCTGTATGTTTGAAATACACTTTGTTCCTGTTCCTCGCACTGGATCATCTCAGCTGACCGGTCTTCCAGGTCACTGGCCTTTCTTGTGCCTGTTCATACCTTCTCTTGAGTTGTCCGTGTTGTGAATTTTCACTTCAGTTACAGTACTTTGCCACTCCAGGATTTCTACTGGGGTCCTTCTCATAATTTCTGTTTCACTATGGGTAGTCAGCAATTGGTGCGATGTCACTTCCACACTTTCCTCCAGTGCTTCAGACATGGTGACTTGATTTGTGTGAACATATTGAATTTGGTGACACACGGTTTCTGTCCAGCCACTGCCGCATCAGGGTCATGGTCGATCGCCCTTATTCCTGTGTCTGGGCCACACTTCCTTGTTCCTCTGTCTCTCTTGTTACTTTCTGTTGAATGCTGGTCATGTCAAGTCATACAGTGTGGCAGAATTGGAGATCAGACTCTCCTTGTCCCCCAGGACTGCAGTTGTAGAGGTTTCTTTGCTGAGTGACTTTTCTGCACTCATTCTATAAGGTCCCCGTTGCTTGTTATATGTGGCCACTCAGTTAGCTTAGTGTCCAGCTGATGGCTGGTTAGAGACGTCCTGGAATGCCCGGAAACCGTGACTCTCGCAGGCTCTGCTGTCCAGAGTTGCTGTGTGGTCGGGGCTTCCGTCACTCAGTCAGACACAGGCTCTGGACCTTACAGCTTCCCGTAGCCTTCACCTGCTGTTTGCACGGAACCTCCACGTCAGGCACAGGTCTTCCCTCCCTGAGCAACACACAGCCCGACACATGTGCATGGCGTGCTAGATTCCCAGGAATGTAAAGCCCTATGGACACCTCCGGCCCCACCTGCTCATTTTGAGCTTTGTGGGTAGTGTTTTGCTTACCCCAGTTCTTCAGCACTGCCTCAGGCAGCTTTGATTTAAAAACGGCCTCTGGTTGCTGCCCACAAACTCTCAAGAGGAAAAGGCTCTTTGCACTAGGGGAGCCCTCAAATCCAACACAGGCTGCCCTGCAATCAGGGTCTCCCAGCGAAACACCAACGGGTGAAATGTTGACAATTCTTTGGCCGTGAGGCTTTGCGCATGCCCCACCCCCACGTGCTCCTTCAGGGCACCGCAGAGCCTCCCTGGGATTGCGGGCAGTTACTTTTCCAAGCTACTGCTGTACTGGAGAGTGGGCCTTGGGCACTAGGCAAGATTAAAGGACACAGAGCTTGCCTTTCTTCCTGAGGCTCTTGAAAAAAAGTGCTCTTGAGTAGCACTCAAGAGCTTTTGGTTAATACCCAAATTTATGAAAAGCTGTCTGACCATTCGTGTTTGTTTCGTCATTGCACATCTGGAGCGCCAAGTTTTCAGAACTCTGTCATTTTTGTTGATCTCATTAGTCCCGTGAGCGTTGTTTATGTGACGTTACATGTCTTAAAATGTCTTTATTGATACTTGACTAATACTTCAGCTGGGTATAAAATTGTAGTTAGGAAATCACTTTCCTGCATAATTTTGTAAATATTTGTCATAGTCTTTGACATCAAGGGGTGGTATTGAGAAGTCTGATGCAAGTTGAATTGCTACAACTGAGACTTCTTAATTCTCTCTCCCTCTGAAGCCTTGAGGCCATTGTTATTGTCACCCTGCCAAGGTGGGGGACACCTCTCACTCAGCAGTTGATGTGGATGTCGACTACTGACGCCATTCCCCATCACAGGGCTTGGACAGGCCTTATCATCCGCAACACCGAGGGATCAGGGCAGGGTAGGGCTGGCCTCTCCATTGGGTTTGAAATGTTTGAGAGGCCAGGAGAGAAGCCCAATGTGGATTTTTCCTGTGGTTTAGTGACATGACAGGGTGAGGACTCAAGGTGGGATGGTTACCAGCTTGGTGATCTGAAACCCCATTAGGCTTAATGGAGAGACACCAGGGATTTATCCCCACCTGTCCAGGTGTGGAGAACCAAGGATGTGAAAGAGGTGGGTGGTTAAAAGCAGTCAGAAGTCACACACCAAGAACAGAATCACTACCTCAGAATGAGGAGAAGCCGAATGAGTGAGATGCACTGACCTCCCGAGAGAACCTCCCTGCCTCCTGCTTCCTTCCCGGCGGCAGGAACTCAAGCCCAGTCCCGTCAGGCGGTGGCAAACCTGGGCTCTTTCCAGTGCTGCTCTGCTGCCTGGCATCCGAGGGTACCCCGGCCCTGGATAAAGTACCTCCTAGCAGGGGACCCTCGGGGCATGCCTGTCTGTGATGTCTAGAGGCCTCTGAGGTGGACAGCAAGGAGGAGAGTCCTGGGGGCTGGGTCCCGCAGCTGCTGAGGTGGCCCTGGCTGGGCTGCTTGTTCCCAGCCCCTGACATCCCCAAGACTCAGAGCCGGGAATGAGAAAGTGTCCGGTCACTCCAACTGTGTAAGTGGCTTCTTCTGCGGGTCCAGCTGCCCCCATCAGGGGCCTCCCATGTTCACAGGCCCAAGGTAGCCCGTCCACACACCCTGTCCCGATGAGCTGCAGGAACGGCACCTCCTGCCTTGAAGCCCTCACATGGCACTGGGTACTCAGAGGCCTTCTGGCTGACTCAGTGCAAAGGGGCAGACTTAGCTCCCTGAGTGCTAGGGGGAGGGAGCTCCCTGTCCTGAGGGCATTCAGAGGATGGGACCCCTGGGGATGTTGTTGGGTGGGGGGATCCTCTCGCAAGAAGTCCTGTGCTTTGAGTTCCTGTGGTCCCTGAGCTGTCACCTGAATGCACCACGAGGTCTGCCCAAGGCTGTGCTAAGGAGACTCTCCTTAGGGCCCTAGGTTGAAGCTTGAGTACTCAGTCCTATAGCAGCCAAAGGTCGGGTGGGCACCAGGTGGGGACCACAGTCCTCATCCTGGTCCAGGGCTCCACACAGCCCCAGAAGTCAGAGCAGAAGGTGCCAGTGGTTACCTTGTGCACCCATCTGGTTGCCAGAGGGGAAACAAAAGCCTAGGGCAGGAGGGACAGGCCAAGTCAGAGTGCTGTGGCAGAGCAGCAACCAGAGCCTGGGTGCGCTCCTCAGTGGCCCCCCGCCGGGCCTCCTCCTCCTCCGCCCTCCCTGATTCGCTGAGGTCCAAGGTTGACCCCTGTCTCCCTGCTTCCAGAGCATGCCTGTGGTGCACAGAGCTCACACCTGCTCCGGCTGAAACCTCGGAAGAACCCGGCCATTCAGAGGATGCTGCCTTCACTGGGAAGGGGACCGGCCCCCTACCACTGCACCCTGGCCCTGAGTGGCAACTCCTGCTGGGCAAGGACCTGGCCATGGGCAACACGTGGGGCTGGCAAAGGGGGTCCATCCCAGCGGCGGTGACCGAGAGGCTCAGAGAGGTGGCTCACTCCTGTGGTGCGACAGGGCTTCCCGGGGGAGCCCCGGCACCCAAGGACAGAGCCCTGGGTGTAACCCCGGCACATCACATCCTGACCTTCCCAGAGTCCGCCCTGCGGGGTGTGCTAGAGAAAGGGGGGTGGCGGAAAAGATGTGCCGGCTGAGCTGCTGGCCCGTGGTGTGGGGTGGGTGTCCTTAGGCTGAAAGCTGGGCATCGGGCTGAGTGGGCCCTGCCCACCCCCAGGGCCTGACTGGCTGGCAGCTGGCAGCAGCCTATTGTAGCCCCTCCCAGCAGGAGCCAGGACCTCAGGGCAGACGTTGTCCCTAAGCCCAGGTGCCAGTGGTGGGTCTCCATGGTGACTGGGGGAAGCTGTCCTCTTCTGAGCCCCAGTATACCCAGGCCTACCTTGGGGTCAAATGCCAGGTAAGGATGGATGAGGCAAAGGTGAGGGGAGGGCTGGGGAACCCCCAAAAGCGTAGGTGCATGGATGGGATTCGGAGCCGGGTAGGTCACACCTGGAATGGTTTATTGTACAACAGGCGGCCGCGGGGGAGCGGGTGTGGGTTAGGTTCCCCACTAGCGGGGCACAGCACACAGCTGGTAGGGGGATGGGGTTACCAAGAGGGCATAGACCCCGTGGTCGCTGGGGCGGGGCTGCCCAGCGGGCACCGAGAAGCTGAAGCGCTGCAGGAGGCAGGTGAAGAACAGGAACAGCTCCATGCGGGCCAGGGGCTCCCCTAGACACAAGCGGCGGCCTGCGGGTGCGTTGGAGGACTCAGTGAGCCTGGGGGCCTCGGCCCCACCCCTCCTAGAATGCCCAGGGAGGGGCTGGCCAGCCCCGCACCCCACGGGCACCTGCTGAGAAGGGCATGAAGGCCTCCTGCTTGACGAAGCGCCCCTGGGCGTCCAGGAAGTGCTCGGGGTGGAAGCGGAAGGGCTTCTCCCACACGGTCTCGTCCTTCAGCACTGACGACAGGTTGGTGATGAGCGTCGTCCCCTGGAGGGACATGCCTGCATGGGTGGGGTCTCACTGGGGGACGCAGGCATCCCTGCTCCTGGCCACGAGTGGACACGCTGTGCCTGGCACACATCTGGACTCTTTCTGGTAACCCTGAGCCCAAGAAGCTCCTTGACACCCTCCCAGTCCCCAGGGCAGGGCAGGTGACCCGCCTCCCATGGGTGCCCTCCCTGTCCCTGTCCCTGCTGCATAAACAGGCTCCTCCAACACAGTGAGGCACACTTCACTTTGGCGGCCGCACCCGAGTGGGCCCTGAGTGGATAAGGCCGGCCTGCCTGCTGGCATCCCCACCCGCGCCCAGTGTGGCCTTCGGTACCTGTGGAAATGAGGGTCGGGTGGCTAGGGGTCCAGGCCTGGCCCCACTGGGCAGTGCCCATTGCTGGGGCACCAGGTGGCAGGTGGCGTTGAGCTGTGGGAAGGAGGACCTCAGGCCTACCTTGGGGATGAGGAAGCCTTGCACGACGATGTCCTTAGTTGTCATGTGGGGCAAGTTCAGTGGGATGATGTCCCCAAAGCGCTGTACCTCATGGACCACGGCCGTGGTGAAGGGCATGCGCTCCTGGTCGAGCATCTCCGGTCGCCGCACCTGCCCTATCACCTCATCGATCTCCTCTTGGACACGACCTACACCAACAAGCGACCTACAGCATTCAGGACCCAGAGCACTGGACTCCTGAATGTGTGTCGGGGTGTCCCCACATGGAGGAGCGTGTCAATATGATCCCTGGGCTTGGACCAGCATCTGCTCAGAGCTCCTAGTGGCCAAACCCAGCAGAGTGCCCCAGCCTCTCCCTGTGCCCCATGCCCATCCCACCCCGCCCTCCAACTGGGCTCACGCTGCACATCCGGGTGCAAGATCATGAGCAGCAGGGCCCAGGTCAGTGTGGTTGAGGTGGTCACCATCCCAGCAGAGAACAGGTCGGCCACCACCATGCGCAGGTTCTCCTCACTGAAGCTGCTCTCGGGGTTCCCCTTGGCCTGGGCCATACAGAGAGGGAGTGTTCATTTGCAGGAGCCTGAACCCCAGATAGCCTCCAACTCTGCCCCTTTCAGCCCAGGTGGCCCATCACTGGCTGATACATGGGTCACACCTTACTTGGCCTTTGCTTCATGGCCCCCTAAATCCACACCCGCTGGTCCTGATCTTGGCACCTCACCTTCTCCACCTCATCCAGGAAGGCGTCAGTCAGGTCTCGGGGTGGCTGGTCCTGGTCTCGGGTGATCCTGTTTTCTGCGACCAGCTCATCCACCAGGGACATGAAGGCCTTCTGCCCTGAGAGGACTTTGTCAGCCAGCCCCGGGATGTGCATGAGCACAGGAATCGAGTTCAGCACCTGTGTGGGCCATGATTTGGGCCCAGGTGTTTCTTGGGCTCAGGTGTCACATGTAGCAGTCAGGTGCCCACTGCCTCCAGGGTCTCCCCTCCAGGTCCTCCCTACGCGGGCACCTTAGCCCTGTGTGCTGTGTCTAGGCCCAGGAGGAAAAAACTCAATTCCAAGTCAAGGGTTGGAGGGGCTTGCAGTGAAGGAGGTAGAGGTTCCTTAGCCTTCTCTCAGGCTTCCTTGCCCCCAGCCCACCTCTCCCAGCTCTGTCGTCTGCGATCTCCCACCTCCAGGCCTCTCCTCTTGCAGTGGCCTCTCCTGGAATGCCCTGTCTCCATGCCTCTGTAGGAATCCTCCATCAGGAGGCCCATGGCGGGGAGGATGCCTCCCCCACGGAGGTGGCCGTGCATGCTTCCATCGTGCCTGCAGCTCCTACCTGGTTCAGTAATCCTGTGCCCTCCTTCGTTATTTGCTCAGTTAGGCCTAGTAGCTTGAGGAAGCGTGGGTCGTCGTACTCGAAGCGGCGCCCGAAGGTGAGCGAGGCGATCACGTTGCTCACCGCTTTATTCAGGAGCACGTTGGGGCTAAAGGGGCGGCCTGGAAGGGACGGAGCAGATGAGGGGGCCGCCTGCTGGTCCTCCCAGCCTCACCCTCCCTGTGTCCAGCCCACCCTCCATGTCCCGACTCTCACCAAGTTGGTCGGAGAAGGCGGCACAGAGGTACGAGGCCTCCTCGGTTATCCACTGCTCCAGGGACTTCTTGCCCACGCCCAAGTTGCGCATGGTGGACACAGAGAAGCGCCTCTGCTCGCGCCAGGCGCGCCCATACCGGGCCATGATCACCCCTGGGGGCGTGGAGTGTTCGTGGGCGTGGCTGGGGAAGTGCCCAAGCCCCGCCCTCCGACGGCTTCACCTGCGGCCCGTCCTCTGGCAGTCAAACCTCGGCTCTGCCCCCTGGTTCTGCTCAACCTCGCCCCTTAGTAAGGCTCCCATGTCTTCCTGCTCTTGCAACGTCCCTTTCAATGAGGTCCCGCCCCGCTATGTAACTACCGTCGCACCCCTTCCGCCCATTCTCCGCCCGTTTCTGCTTTTACAGTCTCATCCCTCTGATAAGGACCCACTTAAGGTTGCAACCACACAGCCCTTTCACCTTTGATAAGGCCTCTCCCGTGACTCGCTGCGAAACCCGCCCACATTGGCATCGGGTCAGGTCCTTTCCCGCCGCACTTCCGCCCCAGCCCTGGAACCTTCTCCTTCCTCCGTGCCCTGGGCCCAGCATTCACGATCCGTTCTGTCTGCACCAGGTCGAGACTCCCCGGTCTCCAGACCCTGGCGGCGCAGGCTCCTACCCGCGGGTGCCCCTTCTTGGCTTGCCTTCGGAGCGGGGTCCGTAACCCAGAAGCTCATTGAGGGGCGTGGGTGGGCGGTCGGAGGTTTCCTCGCCGCGGTCCACCAGCGCCTCGCGCACAGCTGCCAGTCCGTTGAGCACGACCACGGGCGTCCAGGCCATCTGCACGCTGAACACGTCCCCGAAGCGGCGCCGCATCTGCAGGACGAGCGTCAAGGGCTTTGGTCAAGTCCGGCTGCATCAGGCAGCCTGCTGGCCCCAGACTCCCGGCGCTAATCTCGGGGAGCCCCTGTAAGGACCACAGTGAGCGGCAGCAAGGATGACACCCAGCTTCATGACGACGCTGGGGTCACATGCTCTATGGTTGAGGACCTCTCCCTGTGGAGGAGCCCTGCCAGCCAGGACTTCGTAAAGGTCACCAAACTGTGAGTAGGCCAAGTTACCATCCGCTTGTGCTGGTGAAGAAGCCAAGTTCATAGGTGAGCACCAAGATCCGAGGACCCTCAGTGGCAACACCTTTGAACTGAGTCCGTGGTCCTCTTTCAACCTCGGTTTCTTTGTTTAGAAGGTGCCCAGGGCGAGAGTCCTGTCCTCCATTGTGAAGACCTTTCCTCCTGATGCAGTCAGGGAGCATGCAAGTTCACGTTGGACTTGCAATCAGGGGCCATGTAAGCGCACACTGGACTTGCAATCTTGGGGCATGCAAGTTCACGTTGGACTTGCAATCACGGGGCATGCAAGCGCACACTGGACTTGCAATCACGGGGCATGCAAGCGCACGTTGGACTTGCAATCAGGGGGCATGCAAGCGCACGTTGGACTTGCAACCAGGGGGCATGCAAGCGCACGTTGGACTTGCAACCAGGGGGCATGCAAGCTCACGCTGGACTTGCAACCAGGGGGCATGTAAGGCACACACTGGACTTGCGATCAGGGGGCATGAAAGTTCACAGTGTACTTGCAATCAGGGGGCATGAAAGTTCAGACTGGACTTGCTATCAGGGGACATGCAAGCGCACATTGGACTTGCAATGAGGGGGCATGCAAGTGCACATTGGACTTTAAGATTTTTCAAACTAGATCCCAAACCCATTGTGAGCTCCACCCCCAACCAGTTTCAAGAAATTTCTTTCTGATGTAATCAGAAGGCAATGGGGTGCACACACTTCAATGCTATCCAGTGGATCTCAAACCCACTGCCTTGTCTCACGCCCCTCCAGACCTTTGCTCCCTGCGACCCTTGGTAAACCAAAGCTCTCCTCGGTCTCTGCTCGGATGCCCCCCTGCAGGAAACCTCTCCCCTGCCTCCTCTTCTGGGTCTAACTTTTCTCCAGCCTGTGACTTACACACCACCCACTGTCTGCTGCTACACGGGGACCCCAGGACCTCTGCCCCCTACCCAGTGCTCTACCCTCCTCAATCCTCACCTGGCCAAAGCTGCGAGGAAGGTCCTGGAAGTCCACCTGCAGCATGTTGCCCAGCCCAGGCAGCGGCAAGGGGCCGGGCGGGTAGCGGGGGGCCCAGCGTGTGCGCCGGTGCATCAGGTCCACCAGGAGCAGAAAGATGGCCAGGGCCACGGCCAAGGGCCACAGTGTATCCCCGCTCAGCAGCCCCATGGCTGCCTCAGTGTCCACCGGGCTCCTCTTCACACACTGCTGTCCCTCACAACGCACCGCTCCTGGAATCAGGCCTGGCTGGGTGCTCTCAGCACATACGGTGCGCTCAGCCTGCCTGCGCGCTGTTTTTAGAGCCGAAGCTGACCTTTACCCTATGCACTAAGCCAATCTCGCCTGGTACACTGTGGGGCATGAGGACAGGTCACGTGTGGGTGTAGCCACTGAAGTCCCGTCCCTCCTGCCCTCTCCAGGTACTTACCCAGGGTACAGGGAGAGGAGATGAAAGGTCCCCACCACCTGCCCTGCCTGACTCCCCTGCTTTCACCGGCTCTGAGAACCAACCAGCGATCTCTGGAATTGATCCTGCCACTCACCTGTCAACACTAGGCTCACACTGCTAATGTGGTCACAGCCCGGTCCCCAGACACGTCCTTTCCTTCCTGTACTCACCTGCCTGCTATGGAGCAGCCTTCACCTGGGAGGTCAGGCACGCCTACTTGATGAGGAGAGCAGAGGTGCGGGGACGGGGGCAGGGACACAGAGGAAGACAGAGGTTACCCCCTGTCCCGGTACCTCACCCTTCATGCTTGACAGACACAGACACACCTAATCACACACAAACCAATCACGCAGTCTCAGGCACCACCCTCATGCTCACACACACACACACACACAGCTGCACACAGTCCCACCAAATACAAATGTACACACGCACACACTCAGCCACACTCAGACGACTCTCCAGAGCACAGCCTCCCACACTCCGGGACACATACTCACACACACGAGCACACACACAGCCAGCACCACGTTCCCTCGTTCTCAGTGGTGCCCGCGACTACCCGGACTGTACCTCTACCACCAGGGGCTGCTCCCAGTGAGTGCACAGCGTCCCCTGCCCCGCAGCACAGCCCAGGGCCCAAGGCTGTGGCCTCGCTGTGGCCAGCTTTCACCTGGGCGTAGGGGGCCACAGGGCTGTTCTCTGAGCTCCCCGTTTCTCCTGACTGGCCACTGTGGAGCCTGGAGGCTCTTTCCCACGCTTGTGACATGCACCCGTCGCGTTCTGAGGGTCACGCTTCCTGGCCTCTGTGGTGCTGATTCAAAATCGGACGTTAACATCTGGGAGGATGGTTCTCTTGCTCATGATGAGGCGCGTCTCACATCTTTCTTGAAGCTTTCAAGGTTCTGTATGTTTGAAATACACTTTGTTCCTGTTCCTCGCACTGGATCATCTCAGCTGACCGGTCTTCCAGGTCACTGGCCTTTCTTGTGCCTGTTCATACCTTCTCTTGAGTTGTCCGTGTTGTGAATTTTCACTTTTACAGTACTTTGCCACTCCAGGATTTCTACTGGGGTCCTTCTCATAATTTCTGTTTCACTATGGGTAGTCAGCAATTGGTGCGATGTCACTTCCACACTTTCCTCCAGTGCTTCAGACATGGTGACTTGATTTGTGTGAACATATTGAATTTGGTGACACACGGTTTCTGTCCAGCCACTGCCGCATCAGGGTCATGGTCGATCACCCTTATTCCTGTGTCTGGGCCACACTTCCTTGTTCCTCTGTCTCTCTTGTTACTTTCTGTTGAATGCTGGTCATGTCAAGTCATACAGTGTGGCAGAATTGGAGATCAGACTCTCCTTGTCCCCCAGGACTGCAGTTGTAGAGGTTTCTTTGCTGAGTGACTTTTCTGCACTCATTCTGTAAGGTCCCCGTTGCTTGTTATGTGTGGCCACTCAGTTAGCTTAGTGTCCAGCTGATGGCTGGTTAGAGACGTCCTGGAATGCCCGGAAACCGTGACTCTCACAGGCTCTGCTGTCCAGAGTTGCTGTGTGGTCGGGGCTTCCGTCACTCAGCCAGGCACAGGCTCTGGACCTTACAGCTTCCCGTAGCCTTCACCTGCTGTTTGCACGGAACCTCCACGTCAGGCACAGGTCTTCCCTCCCTGAGCAACACACAGCCCAACACATGTGCATGGTGTGCTAGATTCCCAGGAATGTAAAGCCCTATGGACACCTCCGGCCCCACCTGCTCATTTTGAGCTTTGTGGGTAGTGTTTTGCTTACCCCAGTTCTTCAGCACTGCCTCAGGCAGCTTTGATTTAAAAACGGCCTCTGGTTGCTGCCCACAAACTCTCAAGAGGAAAAGGCTCTTTGCACTAGGGGAGCCCTCAAATCCAACACAGGCTGCCCTGCAATCAGGGTCTCCCAGCGAAACACCAACGGGTGAAATGTTGACAATTCTTTGGCCGTGAGGCTTTGCGCATGCCCCACCCCCACGTGCTCCCTCAGGGCACCGCAGAGCCTCCCTGGGATTGCGGGCAGTTACTTTTCCAAGCTACTGCTGTACTGGAGAGTGGGCCTTGGGCACTAGGCAAGATTAAAGGACACAGAGCTTGCCTTTCTTCCTGAGGCCCTTGAAAAAAAGTGCTCTTGAGTAGCACTCAAGAGCTTTTGGTTAATACCCAAATTTATGAAAAGCTGTCTGACCATTCGTGTTTGTTTCGTCATTGCACATCTGGAGCGCCATGTTTTCAGAACTCTGTCATTTTTGTTGATCTCATTAGTCCCGTGAGCGTTGTTTATGTGACTTTACATGTCTTAAAATGTCTTTATTGATACTTGACTAATACTTCAGCTGGGTATAAAATTGTAGTTAGGAAATCACTTTCCTGCATAATTTTGTAGATATTTGTCATAGTCTTTGACATCAAGGGGTGGTATTGAGAAGTCTGATGCAAGTTGAATTGCTACAACTGAGACTTCTTAATTCTCTCTCCCTCTGAAGCCTTGAGGCCATTGTTATTGTCACCCTGCCAAGGTGGGGGACACCTCTCACTCAGCAGTTGATGTGGATGTCGACTACTGACGCCATTCCCCATCACAGGGCTTGGACAGGCCTTATCATCCGCAACACCGAGGGATCAGGGCAGGGTAGGGCTGGCCTCTCCATTGGGTTTGAAATGTTTGAGAGGCCAGGAGAGAAGCCCAATGTGGATTTTTCCTGTGGTTTAGTGACATGACAGGGTGAGGACTCAAGGTGGGATGGTTACCAGCTTGGTGATCTGAAACCCCATTAGGCTTAATGGAGAGACACCAGGGATTTATCCCCACCTGTCCAGGTGTGGAGAACCAAGGATGTGAAAGAGGTGGGTGGTTAAAAGCGGTCAGAAGTCACACACCAAGAACAGAATCACTACCTCAGAATGAGGAGAAGCCGAATGAGTGAGATGCACTGACCTCCCGAGAGAACCTCCCTGCCTCCTGCTTCCTTCCCGGCGGCAGGAACTCAAGCCCAGTCCCGTCAGGCGGTGGCAAACCTGGGCTCTTTCCAGTGCTGCTCTGCTGCCTGGCATCCGAGGGTACCCCGGCCCTGGATAAAGTACCTCCTAGCAGGGGACCCTCGGGGCATGCCTGTCTGTGATGCCTAGAGGCCTCTGAGGTGGACAGCAAGGAGGAGAGTCCTGGAGGCTGGGTCCCCCAGCTGCTGAGGTGGCCCTGGCTGGGCTGCTTGTTCCCAGCCCCTGACATCCCCAAGACTCAGAGCCGGGAATGAGAAAGTGTCCGGTCACTCCAACTGTGTAAGTGGCTTCTTCTGCGGGTCCAGCTGCCCCCATCAGGGGCCTCCCATGTTCACAGGCCCAAGGTAGCCCGTCCACACACCCTGTCC
Source organism: Manis javanica (assembly GCF_040802235.1). Classification (NCBI taxonomy): domain Eukaryota; kingdom Metazoa; phylum Chordata; class Mammalia; order Pholidota; family Manidae; genus Manis; species Manis javanica. The sequence goes on from NC_133165.1 coordinate 112,912,525, forward strand.
CGATGAGCTGCAGGAACGGCACCTCCTGCCTTGAAGCCCTCACATGGCACTGGGTACTCAGAGGCCTTCTGGCTGACTCAGTGCAAAGGGGCAGACTTAGCTCCCTGAGTGCTAGGGGGAGGGAGCTCCCTGTCCTGAGGGCATTCAGAGGATGGGACCCCTGGGGATGTTGTTGGGTGGCGGGATCCTCTCGCAAGAAGTCCTGTGCTTTGAGTTCCTGTGGTCCCTGAGCTGTCACCTGAATGCACCACGAGGTCTGCCCAAGGCTGTGCTAAGCAGACTCTCCTTAGGGCCCTGGGTTGAAGCTTGAGTACTCAGTCCTATAGCAGCCAAAGGTTGGGTGGGCACCAGGTGGGGACCACAGTCCTCATCCTGGTCCAGGGCTCCACACAGCCCCAGAAGTCAGAGCAGAAGGTGCCAGTGGTTATCTCGTGCACCCATCTGGTTGCCAGAGGGGAAACAAAAGCCTAGGGCAGGAGGGACAGGCCAAGTCAGAGTGCTGTGGCAGAGCAGCAACCAGAGCCTGGGTGCGCTCCTCAGTGGCCCCCCGCCGGGCCTCCTCCACCTCCGCCCTCCCTGATTCGCTGAGGTCCAAGGTTGACCCCTGTCTCCCTGCTTCCAGAGCATGCCTGTGGTGCACAGAGCTCACGCCTGCTCCAGCTGAAACCTCGGAAGAACCCGGCCATTCAGAGGATGTTGCCTTCACTGGGAAGGGGACCGGCCCCCTACCACTGCACCCTGGCCCTGAGTGGCAACTCCTGCTGGGCAGGGACCTGGCCATGGGCAACACGTGGGGCTGGCAAAGGGGGTCCATCCCAGCGGCGGTGACCGAGAGGCTCAGAGAGGTGGCTCACTCCTGTGGTGCGACAGGGCTTCCCGGGGGAGCCCCGGCACCCAAGGACAGAGCCCTGGGTGTAACCCTGGCACATCACATCCTGACCTTCCCAGAGTCCGCCCTGCGGGGTGTGCTAGAGAAAGGGGGGTGGCGGAAAAGATGTGCCGGCTGAGCTGCTGGCCCGTGGTGTGGGGTGGGTGTCCTTAGGCTGAAAGCTGGGCATCGGGCTGAGTGGGCCCTGCCCACCCCCAGGGCCTGACTGGCTGGCAGCTGGCAGCAGCCTATTGTAGCCCCTCCCAGCAGGAGCCAGGACCTCAGGGCGGACGTTGTCCCTAAGCCCAGGTGCCAGTGGTGGGTCTCCATGGGTGACTGGGGGAAGCTGTCCTTTTCTGAGCCCCAGTATACCCATGCCTACCTTGGGATCAAATGCTAGGTAAGGATGGATGAGGCAAAGGTGATAGTAGGGCTGGGGAGCCACGAACACCACAGGTGCGTGGGTGGGATTCGGAGGTCAGGTAAGTCAACCCCGGACTGCTTTATTGTAAAACAGGCGGCCGCGGGGAAGCGGGTGTGGGTTAGGTCCCCCACTAGCGGGACACAGCACACAGCTGGTAGGGGGACGGGGTCACCATGAATGAATAGACCCCGTGGTCGCTGGGGCGGGGCTGCCCAGCGGGCACCGAGAACCTGAAGCGCTGCAGGAGGCAGGTGAAGAACAGGAACAGCTCCATGCGGGCCAGGGGCTCCCCTAGACACAAGCGGCGGCCTGCGGGTGCGTTGGAGGACTCAGTGAGCCTGGGGGCCTCGGCCCCACCCCTCCTAGAATGCCCAGGGAGGGGCTGGCCAGCCCCGCACCCCACGGGCACCTGCTGAGAAGGGCATGAAGGCCTCCTGCTTGACGAAGCGCCCCTGGGCGTCCAGGAAGTGCTCGGGGTGGAAGCGGAAGGGCTTCTCCCACACGGTCTCGTCCTTCAGCACTGACGACAGGTTGGTGATGAGCGTCGTCCCCTGGAGGGACATGCCTGCATGGGTGGGGTCTCACTGGGGGACGCAGGCATCCCTGCTCCTGGCCACGAGTGGACACGCTGTGCCTGGCACACACCTGGACTCTTTCTGGAAACCCTGAGCCCAAGAAGCTCCTCGACACCCTCCCAGTCCCCAGGGCAGGGCAGGTAACCCGCCTCCCATGGGTGCCCTCTCTGTCCCTGTCCCTGCTGCATAAACAGGCTCCTCCAACACAGTGAGGCACACTTCACTTTGGCGGCCTCAGACGAGCGAGCCCTGAGTGGATAAGGCCGGCCCGCCTGCTGGCATCCCCACCTGCGCCCAGTGTGGCCTTCGGTGCCTGTGAAAATGAGGGTCGGGTGGCCAGGGGTCCAGGCCTGGCCCCACTGGGCAGTGCCCATTGCTGGGGCACCAGGTGGCAGTGGCCTACCTTGGGGATCAGGAAGCCTTGCACGTCGATGTCCTTAGTTGTCATGTGGGGCAAGTTCAGTGGGATGATGTCCCCAAAGCGCTGTACCTCATGGACCACGGCCATGGTGAAGGGCATGCGCGCCTGGTCCTGCATCTCCGGTCGCCGCACCTGCCCTATCACCTCATCGATCTCCTCTTGGACACGACCTACACCAACAAGCGACCTACAGCATTCAGGACCCAGAGCACTGGACTCCTGAATGTGTGTCGGGGTGTCCCCACATGGAGGAGCGTGTCACTCTGATCCCTGAGCTTGGACCAGCGCCTGCTCAGAGCTCTTAGTGGCCAAACCCGGCTGAGTGCCCCAGCCTCTCCCTGTGCCCCATGCCCATCCCACCCCGCCCTCCAGCTGTGCTCACGCTGCACATCCGGGTGCAAGATCATGAGCAGCAGGGCCCAGGTCAGTGTGGTTGAGGTGGTCACCATCCCAGCAGAGAACAGGTCAAACACCACCAGGCGCAGGTTCTCCTCACTGAAGCTGCTCTCGGGGTTCCCCTTGGACTGGGTCATACAGAGAGGGAGCATTCATGGGCAGGAGACGGACTCCCAGATGGCCTCCAACTCTGCCCCTTTCAGCCCAGGTGGCCCATCACTGGCTCATCATTGCCCACACCTTCTTGGCCTTTGCTTCATGGCCCCCTAAATCCACAACCACTGTTCCTGTTCCTGGCACCTCACCTTCTCCACCTCATCCAGGAAGGCGTCAGTCAGGTCTCGGGGTGGCTGGTCCTGGTCCCAGGTCATCTTGTTTTCAGCGAGGAGCTCATCCACCAGGGACGCGAAAGCTTGCTGCCCTTGGAGGGCCTTAGCAGCCAGCCCCGGGATGTGCAGGAGCACAGGAATCGAGTTCAGCACCTGTGTGGGCCAAGGTGTGGGATCCTGGGTACTTCCTGGGCTCAGGTGTCACATGTACCAGTCAGGTGCCCAGTGCCTGCAGGGTCTCCCCAGCAGTGACCTGGTTCCTCCCTATTTGGGGGTCTTGACTTTCTCTGTTGGCCCTACACCCAGAAGGATAAATGTAAAATCTCCGGATCCCGTGTTGTCAGCCTTCTCTGGGGAGGGCTGACCTGGGCCCACCGCTCCCAGCTCTGTCGTCTGTGATCTCCCACCTCCAGGCCTTTCCTCTTGCAGTGGCCTCTCCTCCAGTGCCCTTTTCCATTCGTCCGTAGGAATGGTCCATCAGAGAGGGTGGACCAATCTCAGGGATCAGAGTGACACGCTCCATTGCAGGGCGGAGGCCACCTCCACGGGGCTGGCCCTGTATGGCCCCCGGGCGCCTCCACCCACGCACCTCGCGCAGAAGACCCGTGTCCTCCTTCACAGCGTCCTGAAGTACATCCAATAGCTTGAGGAAGCGTGGGTCGTCGTACTCGAAGCGGCGCCCGAATATGAGCGAGGCGATCACGTTGCTCACCGCTTTATTCAGGAGCAGGTTGGGGCTAAAGGGGCGGCCTGGAAGGGACGGAGCAGATGAGGGGGCCGCCTGCTGGTCCTCCCAGCCTCACCCTCCTTGTGTCCAGCCCACCCTCCATGCCCCGACTCTCACCAACTTGGTCGGAGAAGGCGGCACAGAGACATGAGGCCTCCTCGGTTATCCACTGCTCCAGGGACTTCTTGCCCAGGCCCAAGTTGCGCATGGTGGACACAGAGAAGCGCCTCTGCTCGCGCCAGGCGCGCCCATAGGGAGCCAGGATCACCCCTGGGAGCGGAGCGGGCTCGTGGGCGTGCCTGGCGGAGAGCGCACGTCCCGCCCTCCGACCTCTGAGCTGCGGCTTCGGCAGCGGCTCCGCCACTGCCAATCAAACCTCGGCCCGTCCCCTGTTGAGCTCAACCTCCGCGCCCCCTTACCTGAGACTCCGCCTCCGGTCAGCTAACTCAGTACCGAACCGTCCCCTGTTTTATTCACCGACCCGCCCCTTTCTGCAATTGCTCCACCCCTTTTCTGCTCTTAAGAGTGCCGCCCCTTCCTTAAGGACCCCTTAAGGTTGCGACCACTCAGTCCTCCCACGTTTCCTGAGCCCTCTCTCCAGGGTTTGATGCCAGACCCTCCCAACCAGCATCGGGCCAGGTCTTTCCCTGACACACTCTTCCCGCCCCAGCCCTGGAACCTAGAACTTCTTCCGTGCCCTGGACCCAGCATTCACCATCACTTCTGTCTGCCCCACATGGAGACCTCCCGGGCGTCCGGTCCTTGCCGGCCCAGGTCCCACCCCGCGGGTGCCCCTTCCCAGCTAGCCTTGGGAGCGAGGCCCGAAACCCAGTAGTGTGGTGATGGGCACAGGTGGGCGGTCGGAGGTTTCCTCGCCGCGGTCCACCAGCGCCTCGCGCACAGCCGCCAGTCCGTTGAGCACGACCACGGGCGTCCAGGCCATCTGCACGCTGAACACGTCCCCGAAGCGGCGCCGCATCTGCAGGCCGAACGTCAAGGGCGTTGGTCAAGTCCGGCCGCATCAGGCAGCCTGCTGGCCCCAGACTCCCGGCGCTAATCTCGGGGAGCCCCTGGAAGGACCACAGTGAGCGGCAGCAAGGATGACACCCAGCTTCATGACGACGCCGGGGTCACATGCTCTATGGTTGAGGACCTCTCCCTGGAGGAGCCCTGCCAGCCAGGACTTCGTAAAAGTCACCAAACTGTGAGTAGGCCAAGTTACCATCCCCTTGTGCTGGTGAAGAAGCCAAGTTCATAGGTGAGCACCAAGACCCGAGGACCCTCAGTGGCAACACCTTTGAACTGAGTCCGTGGTCCTCTCTCAACCTGGGTTTCTTTGTTTAGAAGGTGCCCAGGGCCAGAGTCCTGTCCTCCATTGTGAAGACCTTTCCTCCTGATGCAGTCAGGGAGCATGCAAGTTCACATGGGACTTGCAATCAGGGGGCATGCAAGTTCACGTTGGACTGGCAATCAGGGGCCATGTAAGCGCACACTGGACTTGCAATCTTGGGGCATGCAAGTTCACGTTGGACTCGCAATCAGGGGCCATGTAAGCGCACACTGGACTTGCAATCTTGGGGCATGCAAGTTCACGTTGGACTCGCAATCAGGGGGCATGCAAGCACACAATGGACTTGCAATCTTGGGGCATGCAAGTTCACGTTGGACTTGCAATCACGGGGCATGCAAGTGCACACTGGACTTGCAATCAGGGGGCATGCAAGCGCACGTTGGACTTGCAATCAGGGGGCATGCAAGCTCACGCTGGACTTGCAACCAGGGGGCATGTAAGCACACACTGGACTTGCGATCAGGGGGCATGAAAGTTCACAGTGGACTTGCAATCAGGGGGCATGAAAGTGCACATTGGACTTTCAGATTTTTCCAACTAGATCCCAAACCTATTGTGAGCTCCACCCCCAACCAGTTTCAAGGAATTTCTTTCTGATGTAATCAGAAGGCACTGGGGTGCACACACTTCAATGCTATCCAGTGGATCTCAAACCCACTGCCTTGTCTCACGCCCCTCCAGACCTTTGCTCCCTGCAACCCTTGGTAAACCAAAGCTCTCCTCGGTCTCTGCACAGATGCCCCCCTGCAGGAAACCTCTCCCCTGCCTCCTCTTCTGGGTCTAACTTTTCTCCAGCCTGTGACTTACACACCACCCACTGTCTGCTGCTACACGGGGACCCCAGGACCTCTGCCCCCTACCCAGTGCGCTACCCTCCTCAATCCTCACCTGGCCAAAGCTGCGAGGAAGGTCCTGGAAGTCCACCTGCAGCATGTTGCCCAGCCCAGGCAGCGGCAAGGGGCCGGGCGGGTAGCGGGGAGCCCAGCGTGTGCGCCGGTGCATCAGGTCCACCAGGAGCAGAAAGATGGCCAGGGCCACGGCCAAGGGCCACAGTGTATCCCCGCTCAGCAGCCCCATGGCTGCCTCAGTGTCCACCGGGCTCCTCTTCACACACTGCTGTCCCTCACAACGCACCGCTCCTGGAATCAGGCCTGGCTGGGTGCTCTCAGCACATACGGTGCGCTCAGCCTGCCTGCGCGCTGTTTTTAGAGCTGAAGCTGACCTTTACCCTATGCACTAAGCCAATCTCGCCTGGTACACTGTGGGGCATGAGGACAGGTCACGTGTGGGTGTAGCCACTGAAGTCCCGTCCCTCCTGCCCTCTCCAGGTACTTACCCAGGGTACAGGGAGAGGAGATGAGAGGTCCCCACCACCTGCCCTGCCTGACTCCCCTGCTTTCACCGGCTCTGAGAACCAACCAGCGATCTCTGGAATTGATCCTGCCACTCACCTGTCAACACTAGGCTCACACTGTTAATGTGGTCACAGCCCGGTCCCCAGACACGTCCTTTCCTTCCTGTACTCACCTGCCTGCTATGGAGCAGCCTTCACCTGGGAGGTCAGGCACGCCTACTTGAAGAGGAGAGCAGAGGTGCGGGGACGGGGGCAGGGACACAGAGGAAGACAGAGGTTTCCCCCCTGTCCCCGTTCCTCACCCTTCATGCTTGACAGACACAGACACACCTAATCACACACAAACCAATCACGCAGTCTCAGGCACCACCCTCATGCTCACACACACACACACACACACACACACACACACACACACACACACACAGCTGCACACAGTCCCACCAAATACAAATGTACACACGCACACACTCAGCCACACTCAGACGACTCTCAAGAGCACAGCCTCCCACACTCCGGGACACATACTCACACACACGAGCACACACACAGCCAGCACCAAGTTCCCTCGTTCTCAGTGGTGCCCGCGACTACCCGGACTGCACCTCTCCCACCAGGGGCTGCTCCCAGTGAGTGCACAGCGTCCCCTGCCCCGCAGCACAGCCCAGGGCCCGAGGCTGTGGCCTCGCTGTGGCCAGCATTCACCTGGGGGTAGGGGGCCACAGGGCTGTTCTCTGAGCTCCCCGTTTCTCCTGACTGGCCACTGTGGAGCCTGGAGGCTCTTTCCCACGCTTGTGACATGCACCCGTCGCGTTCTGAGGGTCACGCTTCCTGGCCTCTGTGGTGCTGATTCAAAATCGGACGTTAACATCTGGGAGGATGGTTCTCTTGCTCATGATGAGGCGCGTCTCACATCTTTCTTGAAGCTTTCAAGGTTCTGTATGTTTGAAATACACTTTGTTCCTGTTCCTCGCACTGGATCATCTCAGCTGACCGGTCTTCCAGGTCACTGGCCTTTCTTGTGCCTGTTCATACCTTCTCTTGAGTTGTCCGTGTTGTGAATTTTCACTTCAGTTACAGTACTTTGCCACTCCAGGATTTCTACTGGGGTCCTTCTCATAATTTCTGTTTCACTATGGGTAGTCAGCAATTGGTGCGATGTCACTTCCACACTTTCCTCCAGTGCTTCAGACATGGTGACTTGATTTGTGTGAACATATTGAATTTGGTGACACACGGTTTCTGTCCAGCCACTGCCGCATCAGGGTCATGGTCGATCACCCTTATTCCTGTGTCTGGGCCACACTTCCTTGTTCCTCTGTCTCTCTTGTTACTTTCTGTTGAATGCTGGTCATGTCAAGTCATACAGTGTGGCAGAATTGGAGATCAGACTCTCCTTGTCCCCCAGGACTGCAGTTGTAGAGGTTTCTTTGCTGAGTGACTTTTCTGCACTCATTCTGTAAGGTCCCCGTTGCTTGTTATGTGTGGCCACTCAGTTAGCTTAGTGTCCAGCTGATGGCTGGTTAGAGACGTCCTGGAATGCCCGGAAACCGTGACTCTCGCAGGCTCTGCTGTCCAGAGTTGCTGTGTGGTCGGGGCTTCCGTCACTCAGCCAGGCACAGGCTCTGGACCTTACAGCTTCCCGTAGCCTTCACCTGCTGTTTGCACGGAACCTCCACGTCAGGCACAGGTCTTCCCTCCCTGAGCAACACACAGCCTGACACACGTGCATGGCGTGCTAGATTCCCAGGAATGTAAAGCCCTATGGACACCTCCGGCCCCACCTGCTCATTTTGAGCTTTGTGGGTAGTGTTTTGCTTACCCCAGTTCTTCAGCACTGCCTCAGGCAGCTTTGATTTAAAAACGGCCTCTGGTTGCTGCCCACAAACTCTCAAGAGGAAAAGGCTCTTTGCACTAGGGGAGCCCTCAAATCCAACACAGGCTGCCCTGCAATCGGGGTCTCCCAGGGAAACACCAATGGGTGAAATGTTGACAATTCTTTGGCCGTGAGGCTTTGCGCATGCCCCACCCCCACGTGCTCCCTCAGGGCACCGCAGAGCCTCCCTGGGATTGCGGGCAGTTACTTTTCCAAGCTACTGCTGTACTGGAGAGTGGGCCTTGGGCACTAGGCAAGATTAAAGGACACAGAGCTTGCCTTTCTTCCTGAGGCCCTTGAAAAAAAGTGCTCTTGAGTAGCACTCAAGAGCTTTTGGTTAATACCCAAATTTATGAAAAGCTGTCTGACCATTCGTGTTTGTTTCGTCATTGCACGTCTGGAGCACCAAGTTTTCAGAACTCTGTCATTTTTGTTGATCTCATTAGTCCCGTGAGCGTTGTTTATGTGACTTTACATGTCTTAAAATGTCTTTATTGATACTTGACTAATACTTCAGCTGGGTATAAAATTGTAGTTAGGAAATCACTTTCCTGCATAATTTTGTAAATATTTGTCATAGTCTTTGACATCAAGGGGTGGTATTGAGAAGTCTGATGCAAGTTGAATTGCTACAACTGAGACTTCTTAATTCTCTCTCCCTCTGAAGCCTTGAGGCCATTGTTATTGTCACCCTGCCAAGGTGGGGGACACCTCTCACTCAGCAGTTGATGTGGATGTCGACTACTGACGCCATTCCCCATCACAGGGCTTGGACAGGCCTTATCATCCGCAACACCGAGGGATCAGGGCAGGGCAGGGCTGGCCTCTCCATTGGGTTTGAAATGTTTGAGAGGCCAGGAGAGAAGCCCAATGTGGATTTTTCCTGTGGTTTAGTGACATGACAGGGTGAGGACTCAAGGTGGGATGGTTACCAGCTTGGTGATCTGAAACCCCATTAGGCTTAATGGAGAGACACCAGGGATTTATCCCCACCTGTCCAGGTGTGGAGAACCAAGGATGTGAAAGAGGTGGGTGGTTAAAAGCGGTCAGAAGTCACACACCAAGAACAGAATCACTACCTCAGAATGAGGAGAAGCCGAATGAGTGAGATGCACTGACCTCCCGAGAGAACCTCCCTGCCTCCTGCTTCCTTCCCGGCGGCAGGAACTCAAGCCCAGTCCCGTCAGGCGGTGGCAAACCTGGGCTCTTTCCAGTGCTGCTCTGCTGCCTGGCATCCGAGGGTACCCTGGCCCTGGATAAAGTACCTCCTAGCAGGGGACCCACGGGGCATGCCTGTCTGTGATGCCTAGAGGCCTCTGAGGTGGACAGCAAGGAGGAGAGTCCTGGAGGCTGGGTCCCCAGCTGCTGAGGTGGCCCTGGCTGGGCTGCTTGTTCCCAGCCCCTGACATCCCCAAGACTCAGAGCCGGGAATGAGAAAGTGTCCGGTCACTCCAACTGTGTAAGTGGCTTCTTCTGCGGGTCCAGCTGCCCCCATCAGGGGCCTCCGATGTTCACAGGCCCAAGGTAGCCCGTCCACAAACCCTGACCCGATGAGCTGCAGGAACGGCACCTCCTGCCTTGAAGCCCTCACATGGCACTGGGTACTCAGAGGCCTTCTGGCTGACTCAGTGCAAAGGGGCAGACTTAGCTCCCTGAGTGCTAGGGGGAGGGAGCTCCCTGTCCTGAGGGCATTCAGAGGATGGGACCCCTGGGGATGTTGTTGGGTGGCGGGATCCTCTCGCAAGAATTCCTGTGCTTTGAGTTCCTGTGGTCCCTGAGCTGTCACCTGAATGCACCACGAGGTCTGCCCAAAGCTGTGCTAAGCAGACTCTCCTTAGGGCCCTGGGTTGAAGCTTGAGTACTCAGTCCTATAGCAGCCAAAGGTTGGGTGGGCACCAGGTGGGGACCACAGTCCTCATCCTGGTCCAGGGCTCCACACAGCCCCAGAAGTCAGAGCAGAAGGTGCCAGTGGTTATCTCGTGCACCCATCTGGTTGCCAGAGGGGAAACAAAAGCCTAGGGCAGGAGGGACAGGCCAAGTCAGAGTGCTGTGGCAGAGCAGCAACCAGAGCCTGGGTGCGCTCCTCAGTGGCCCCCCGCCGGGCCTCCTCCTCCTCCGCCCTCCCTGATTCGCTGAGGTCCAAGGTTGACCCCTGTCTCCCTGCTTCCAGAGCATGCCTGTGGTGCACAGAGCTCACGCCTGCTCCGGCTGAAACCTCGGAAGAACCCGGCCATTCAGAGGATGCTGCCTTCACTGGGAAGGGGACCGGCCCCCTACCACTGCACCCTGGCCCTGAGTGGCAACTCCTGCTGGGCAAGGACCTGGCCATGGGCAACACGTGGGGCTGGCAAAGGGGGTCCATCCCAGCGGCGGTGACCGAGAGGCTCAGAGAGGTGGCTCACTCCTGTGGTGCGACAGGGCTTCCCGGGGGAGCCCCGGCACCCAAGGACAGAGCCCTGGGTGTAACCCCGGCACATCACATCCTGACCTTCCCAGAGTCCGCCCTGCGGGGTGTGCTAGAGAAAGGGGGGTGGCGGAAAAGATGTGCCGGCTGAGCTGCTGGCCCGTGGTGTGGGGTGGGTGTCCTTAGGCTGAAAGCTGGGCATCGGGCTGAGTGGGCCCTGCCCACCCCCAGGGCCTGACTGGCTGGCAGCTGGCAGCAGCCTATTGTAGCCCCTCCCAGCAGGAGCCAGGACCTCAGGGCGGACGTTGTCCCTAAGCCCAGGTGCCAGTGGTGGGTCTCCATGGGTGACTGGGGGAAGCTGTCCTCTTCTGAGCCCCAGTATACCCAGGCCTACCTTGGGGTCAAATGCCAGGTAAGGATGGATGAGGCAAAGGTGAGGGGAGGGCTGGGGAACCCCCAAAAGCGTAGGTGCATGGATGGGATTCGGAGCCAGGTAGGTCTCACCTGGAATGGTTTATTGTACAACAGGCGGCCGCGGGGGAGCGGGTGTGGGTTAGGTTCCCCACTAGCGGGGCACAGCACACAGCTGGTAGGGGGATGGGGTTACCATGAGGGCATGGACCCCGTGGTCGCTGGGGCGGGGCTGCCCAGCGGGCACCGAGAAGCTGAAGCGCTGCAGGAGGCAGGTGAAGAACAGGAACAGCTCCATCCGGGCCAGGGGCTCCCCTAGACACAAGCGGCGGCCTGCGGGTGCGTTGGAGGACTCAGTGAGCCTGGGGGCCTCGGCCCCACCCCTCCTAGAATGCCCAGGGAGGGGCTGGCCAGCCCCGCACCCCACGGGCACCTGCTGAGAAGGGCATGAAGGCCTCCTGCTTGACGAAGCGCCCCTGGGCGTCCAGGAAGTGCTCGGGGTGGAAGCGGAAGGGCTTCTCCCACACGGTCTCGTCCTTCAGCACTGACGACAGGTTGGTGATGAGCGTCGTCCCCTGGAGGGACATGCCTGCATGGGTGGGGTCTCACTGGGGGACGCAGGCATCCCTGCTCCTGGCCATGCTGTGTCTGGCACACACCTGGACTCTTTCTGGTAACCCTGAGCCCAAGAAGCTCCTCGACACCCTCCCAGTCCCCAGGGCAGGGCAGGTAACCCGCCTCCCATGGGTGCCCTCCCTGTCCCTGTCCCTGCTGCATAAACAGGTTCCTCCAACACAGTGAGGCACACTTCACTTTGGCGGCCTCACCCGAGTGGGTCCTGAGCGGATGAGGCCGGTCTGCCTGCTGGCATCCCCACCCGCGCCCAGTGTGGCCTTTGGTGCCTGTGGAAATCAGGGTCGGGTGGCCTGGGGTCCAGGCCTGGCCCCACCATGCAGTGCCCATTGCTGGGGCACCAGGTGGCATTGAGCTGTGGCAAGGAGGGCCACAGGCCTACCTTGGGGATGAGGAAGCCTTGCATTTCAGTGTCACGGGTTGTCATGTGCGGTGCACCCAGTGGGATGATGTCCCCAAAGCGCTGTACCTCATGGACCACGGCCATGGTGTAGGGCATGCGTGCCTGGTCCTGCATCTCCGGTCGCCGCACCTGCCCTATCACCTCATCGATCTCCTCTTGGACACGGCCTGGACAGTTAAGGGACCACGCAGTGGTCAAAACTCATAGTGTTAGGTTCCAGCAGCCTGCTGACTCCTGGGTAGGGCTATGCACACTTGGAAGAGGGGGTCACGCTGAAGCCCAGCATCTGCTCAGAGCTCCTAGTGGGCAAACCCGGCTGAGTGCCCCAGCCTCTCCCTGTCCCCCATGCCCATCCCACCCCGCCCTCCAGCTGGGCTCACGCTGCACTTCCGGGTGCAAGATCATGAGCAACAGGGCCCAGGTCAGCGTGATGGAGGTGGTCACCGTCCCGGCAGAGAACAGGTCAAACACCACCAGGCGCAGGTTCTCCTCACTGAAGCTGCTCTCGGGGTTCCCCTTGGCCTGGGCCATACAGAGAGGGAGTGTTCATTTGCAGGAGCCTGACCCCCAGATAGCCTCCAACTCTTCCCCTTTCAGCCCAGGTGGCCCATCACTGGCTGATACATGGGTCACACCTTACTTGGCCTTTGCTTCATGGCCCCCTAAATCCACACCCGCTGGTCCTGATCTTGGCACCTCACCTTCTCCACCTCATCCAGGAAGGCGTCAGTCAGGTCTCGGGGTGGCTGGTCCTGGTCTCGGGTGATCCTGTTTTCTGCGACCAGCTCATCCACCAGGGACATGAAGGCCTTCTGCCCTGAGAGGACTTTGTCCGCCAGCCCCGGGATGTGCATGAGCACAGGAATCGAGTTCAGCACCTGTGTGGGCCACGATTTGGGCCCAGGTGTTTCTTGGGCTCAGGTGCCACATGTAGCAGTCAGGTGCCCACTGCCTCCAGGGTCTCCCCTCCAGGTCCTCCCTACGTGGGCACCTTAGCCCTGTGTGCTGTGTCTAGGCCCAGGAGGAAAAAACTCAATTCCAAGTCAAGGGTTGGAGGGGCTTGCAGTGAAGGAGGTAGAGGTTCCTTAGCCTTCTCTCAGGCTTCCTTGCCCCCAGCCCACCTCTCCCAGCTCTGTCGTCTGCGATCTCCCACCTCCAGGCCTCTCCTCTTGCAGTGGCCTCTCCTGGAATGCCCTGTCTCCATGCCTCTGTAGGAATGCTCCATCAGGAGGCCCATGGCGGGGAGGATGCCTCCCCCACGGAGGTGGCCGTGCATGCTTCCATCGTGCCTGCAGCTCCTACCTGGTCTAGGAATCCTGTGCCCTCCTTCGTTATTTGTTCAGTTAGGCCTAGTAGCTTGAGGAAGCGTGGGTCGTCGTACTGGAAGCGGCGCCTGAAGGTGAGCGAGGCGATCACGTTGCTCACCGCTTTATTCAGGAGCACGTTGGGGCTAAAGGGGCGGCCTGGAAGGGACGGAGCAGATGAGGGGGCCGCCTGCTGGTCCTCCCAGCCTCACCCTCCCTGTGTCCAGCCCACTGTCCATGCCCCGACTCTCACCAAGTTGGTCGGAGAAAGCAGCACAGAGGTACGAGGCCTCCTCGGTCACCCACTGCTCCAGGGACTTCTTGCCCACGCCCAAGTTGCGCATGGTGGACACAGAGAAGCGCCTCTGCTCGCGCCAGGCGCGCCCGTACCGGGCCATGATCACCCCTGGGGGCGTGGAGTGTTCGTGGGCGTGGCTGGGGAAGTGCCCAAGCCCCGCCCTCCGACGGCTTCACCTGCGGCCCGTCCTCTGGCAGTCAAACCTCGGCTCTGCCCCCTGGTTCTGCTCAACCTCCGCCCCTTAGTAAGTCTGCCATCCCTTCCTGCTCTTGCAACGTCCCTTTCAATGAGGTCCTGCCCCACTATGTAACTACCGTCGCACCCCTTCCGCCCATTCTCCGCCCGTTTCTGCCTTTACAGTCTCATCCCTCTGATAAGGACCCACTTAAGGTTGCTACCACACAGCCCTTTCACCTTTGAGAAGGCCTCTCCCGTGACTCGCTGAGAAACCCGCCCACATTGGCATCGGGTCAGGTCCTTCCCCGCCACACTTCCGCCCCAGCCCTGGAACCTTCTCCTTCCTCCGTGCCCTGGGCCCAGCATTCACGATCCGTTTTGTGTGCCTCACGTGTAGACCCCCACCGGGCATCCGGTCTTTGCCGGCCCAAGCCCCTCCCCGCCGGTGCCCCTTCTTGGCTTGCCTTCGGAGCGGGGCCCGTAACCCAGAAGCTCATTGAGGGGCATCGGTGGGCGGTCGGAGGTGTCCTCGCCGCGGTCCACCAACGCCTCGCGCACAGCCGCCAGTCCGTTGAGCACGACCACGGGCGTCCAGGCCATCTGCACGCTGAACACGTCCCCGAAGCGGCGCCGCATCTGCAGGACGAGCGTCAAGGGCTTTGGTCAAGTCCGGCCGCATCAGGCAGCCTGCTGGCCCCAGACTCCCGGCGCTAATCTCGGGGAGCCCCTGGAAGGACCACAGTGAGCGGCAGCAAGGATGACACCCAGCTTCATGACGACGCCGGGGTCACATGCCCTATGGTTGAGGACCTCTCCCTGGAGGAGCCCTGCCAGCCAGGACTTCGTAAAGGTCACCAAACTGTGAGTAGGCCAAGTTACCATCCGCTTGTGCTGGTGAAGAAGCCAAGTTCATAGGTGAGCACCAAGATCCGAGGACCCTCAGTGGCAACACCTTTGAACTGGGTCCGTGGTCCTCCTTCAACCTGGGTTTCTTTGCTTAGAAGTTGCCCAGGGCCAGAGTCCTGTCCTCCATTGTGAAGACCTTTCCTCTTGTGATCGGAGTGATTGGACGGGACTCCGGCTCACATTTGTTCAGCTATGAACAACGTGGATCCCAGACTTGCTGCCTAGTCTTACCCACCTCCAGACGTTTGTTTAGTAACTCAAAACTGTCCTTCAGGCCCTGCACAGATGCCCCCATTCTGGAAGCCTCTCTCTTGCCTCCTCTTCTGGGCCCAGTTTTTTCCATCCTGTGCCTTTCTCCCCCCACCCAATGTATGCTGCTTGATCCTGTTCTCAGGACCTCTGCTCCCTGCCCCCCAACTTTCTTACCCGGTTAATGCAACGAGGAAGGTCCTGGAAGTCCACCTGCAGCAGGTTGCCCAGCCCAGGCAGTGGCAATGGGCCGGGCGGGTAGCGGGGGGCCCAGCGTGTTCGCCGGTGCATCAGGTCCACCAGGAGCAGAAAGATGGCCAGGGCCACAGCCACGGGCCACAGTGTATCCCCGCTCAGCAGCCCCATGGCTGCCTCAGTGCCCTCCGGGCTCCTCTTCACACACTGCTGTCCCTCACAACGCTCCGCTCCTGGGATCAGGCCTGGCTGGGTGTTCTCACCACACCCCATGGGCTCCGCCTGCCTGGACCCTCCTTATAAAGGGAGTTGAGACTGGCCTTTGCCCTGTACCTGAGCCAACCCGTTGGGCACACTGTGCTGCCAGAGGGAGCAGGCAGGAGCCAGGGGAGCTCAGGTGTGGGTGTGGCCACGGAATCCTGTCCCTCCTGCCCTCTCCATGTGCTTTTCCAGGGTAGGGAGGGGAGGAGATGAGACCTCCCTACCACTGGCCTGACTCCCTGCTCTGTCCAGGTGCTGAGGACAGCCAGGGGTCTCTGTAGTTGATTCTGCCACTCCCCTGTCACAGCTCACATCCCCAACATGGTCACATGTTCCCCCAGAACAGACCCTTTCAGTCTCTTACCTCTGCGTGGCCTTGATATTCTGTTGTTAGTGGTACTTGCTAGGCAGTGTAGAGAGGCCACATTGATCAGAGGGAGTTGGGGTTAGGGATGAAGTCCTCGGTGTCCCCTCGCTTCACACTAGCCCACCCAGGACACACAGATACAGAATCACACACTCACATAGTGCTCGCACATTCAGACCCTACCCGATGCTCACAGGCTGACAATTCCTCACACACCCTAACACGTTCACCAAACCACACACTCAGGAACACATGACCACTTACACTGCCAGACACGCCCTCACACACGCAACCCTGTGTCACGTCCCACTACTCAGTGTTGCCTGGACCCAACCCTTTCCCCCTGGCTGGAGGCTGCTGGCTGTCATGCTGGGGACCCTCACCTGGCGTCTGCCAGCCCAGCTCCCTTGGTGTCTGCCTGGTCAAGGCCATGGCAAGTTCGAATCTGGGGGGTGGCGAGGAAGGGGAGATCAGGATTGTTTTCAGTTTCCTAATCACCTTGATCAACAAGCTCGGTGGCCCAAAAAACCCTTCTTAAGTTTGTAACAAATGGGCCTTTGGACCTCCTAGCTGTTGTGGTCACCCAAGTGATGAATCTCCATCATGCCTGTGCCCGCTTTCCTGACCGGAAGCAGTGTGGGGTGGCCACTTCCTTTGCTGAGCTGCCAGTCAGCTCAGGGCATGGGGGTGGCTTAGCATAGGACATGCCTCGGCTGTTGTCTTTGAAGTGGGCCTGCTTTCTCCTTGTCCTTGAACATCAGCTGCTCAAACTCTGGAAGACAGGGGATGGGAATCAAGTGGGGACAGTGCACTTTCTTTATCCCCCACAGGCCTGCTGAGGACCACAGCAGTGGCTTCTTGGGCCTTCCCCTTGGCCGGCCCCCTCCTCTCCCTGGGCTGCACCCTGCCTGCCTCCAGCGCCACCCCTCCCATCCCTGACTCGCAGTCCCTCAAAGATGCCCACCTCTGGACTGCACCAGGGCATGCCGCCTCTGGGCTGGAGCCAAGGCTGCCAGGCCAATACTTCTGCTCGGTCCTCGGCCCTCCAAGTCGGAGGTGGCGTCCATTCCACCCCAGGGCAGGTCGGGAAGCTCTCCTGCAATGGGGGAATGGGGGAACTCAGGGCTGTTTAAGACAGTGAGGCTGCTGTGACTCTGAGGCCAGACCCATTCAGGTCTGAAAGGGCAGGGATGTCTCCCGGGTGGGGACGGTGTCCTCCTCCACACGGGGGGTGGTGGGAGGTGAGCTCTCAGTCTGGAGGAGGCGCCCTGCAGCCCCTGCCACCTCTCAACCACTGAAGCCCAGGTTCTTCCCAGGGTGCCTCCAGATGCGCCAACTCAGAGAGGCAGCCCAGGGCCGTGTGGCCTACTGGCGTTGGCTCTCAACCAACACCTGTGTTTCACATTTCCTGCCTAGCTTGTGAAAGCTGCTCCCCTTCTTCCAAATTCCCACATCCTCACTGTCCTGCCAGGCCCAAGACCTGAAGGCCAAGTTTGGTGAGGCCCCACTGCGCCTTCCCTGCATCTTGCCTTAGTCAGGGCGTGGGTTCTATCCCACCCATGCTGGACATACCGTGTGCTGGGCACTGGCAGCATGGCAGGGCCCTGCTCCAAGGTGCTTATGACCAAGGGGGAGGGTGGGAAGTCAGAGTGACGTGACAGTGGAGGGACTGCTGTGGGACTCATGGGGACGTTGTCCCAGGCCGGAGCAGGACTCTCTGGTAAACCTCATGGAGGACTTTGGCTGGCTTGGCACTGTGAGCAAGGTGACTTGGCAGGGGACCAAAGTACCACACAAGGCCTGGGTGGAGGGAAGGCCAGTGGCAGGAGGGCAGCACGAGGCTGCAGCTTTGCAAGTCTGGTGGAGGGCTGGGCTGTGGGGACTTGGATCTGGGCCTCCAGGTGGCAGGGAGACCAATTTTGAGGTCCCACAACAGAGCAGGAGGGCAAGGTCCACGGGCACCCAGGGGACTTTTCAGATTCAGCCTGTGACCTCCCGTCTGGTCAGTTCCATGCTTCTGTCCCACCAGGCACCACCTCTCCACCCAGGACTATCAGACAATACCAAGTGACGGCAGCGGAGACAGGAGGGCAGTGTCCCCACCCCATACCAGTGGCCTGTTATCAGGGTGGCCATGAGGAATACTTGCAGTCAGGAGGCCTAGGAATTGCAGCTTCTTTTCACGAGAGCCCCAGGCCAGCCACTGCTGTCACACATGCCCGCCCGAGTCCTGTAAGGCAGGTGGCTTTATGATTCCCTGCATGAGAGGAGGCAGTCTCAGGGATCATATCAGGAGGTCAGTCACAGGGCAGCTTTACCATCCATTTCAAAGTATACGCTCTGAGTTACTGCTTTGTGCTGCTTGGACATAAACTTCTCTAAGGGCCAGCATGTGAATTACTTTAGAAACACGTTAGCCCACCCTGGCTGGGCTTCTCCTCTGCTGAAGCCGCAGGGCAAGAGGACTGAGACCCTTCCTCCCCGGTATGTAGCACAGGTCCTCTGGACAGGAGTCTGGGGTGACATCAGAAGACGTCTGACCAGGTAGTGCCCGACCCTGGGGCCCCCATTGCAATGCACAGCAAAGCCCTTGGGGAGGCAGGAGCTGGAGAAAGCAGGTAAGGGCTGTCGCACCCGGCCAGGGCTCTGGCTGTCAGTGGCATTTTGCTTGCCTTGTCCCTCTCTGCCACAGTATGGCAGGACCCAGGGACAAAACACCCCCAATTCCAGGTCTTTCTTGGGGACAGAAAGTTAGAGTGGAACCTGCCTCCAGACTGTCCGTGGGCCACGGGCCTGGCAGTCTCAATGGCCTTGCGGGGTCCAGTGCCCAGCATGGGGGCAGGGGGAATCCAGGCCGAGACAGGCTGTGCCTGCAGCTCTGCGGGTGGGTGCCAGAGGGCGTGGGTGGGAGGGGAGCAAGGCAGGACGGGCCTCCCAGACTTGCTTTTAGGTTTGGTGTTTGGGCCTGGCCAGATGAAGTTCTGGAGACCTGCTGCACAACAATGTGAATATACTCAACACTACTGAACTTTACTTTAAAATGGTAAGTTGTTCAGCCGTAATTTAAACATTACTTTTAAAAAGATATCAGGAGGAGCAAAGATGGCGGCATGAGTAGGACAGTGGAAATCTTCTCCCAAAAACATATATATTTTTGGGAATACAACGAATACAACTATTCCTAAAAGAGAGACCAGAAGACATAGGGCAACAGCCAGGCTACACCCACACCTGCGAGAACCCAGCGCCTTGCAAAGGGGGTAAGATACAAGCCCCGGCCCGGTGGGACCCGAGCGCCCCTCACCCCCAGCTCCTGGTGGGAGGAGTTGGAGTGGAGAGGGAGAGGGAGCCCAGGACTGCTGAACACCCAGCCCCAGCCATCTGCACCAGGGCGCAGACACACAGTGCGTGCGTGGGGTCCTGGATACTAGGGACATGGAGCAGTAAAACCTGCAAGTGGGTCCCCACAGCCAGTGCCCCTGGGACAAAAGAAAAGCAAGTGCTTTCTGAAAGTCGTAATGGGACAGGGACCCCACAGCTGGACGGAAGCGTCCCGGGACAGTTAGCCCAGCAGCTGCAAATTGTGAGGGACATCAGGCGCCCTAACCCCTTGGGAGGCAGCGCAGCTCGGAGGCCCCTCACGGAGATAAGCAGCCTCCCACCTGTTTCCCCTTGACGCAGCTCTGCCATAGTGGAGCAGCAGCCTGAGGCAGGCCACGCGCACAGCAACTGCGGAGCTAACTCCACAGCGGCCCGGCAAGAATCAGAAACCCCGCCTGCACAGAACTGCCCAGCACAGACCACTAGAGGTCGCTGTTCCCCCAGGAGAGGAATGCGAGGAGCTAGCGGGAAGGGATTCGTTCTCTCAGCTGACACACGTGCCAACTGCCCATCGCCATGGAAAGGCAGAAGAATTTGATCCAGACCAGAATCACACAGACACGCTCCCCTGAGAGGGAAGCTGGGGAGATAGCCCTGACCAATCTTCCTGAAAAAGAATTCAAAATAAAGGTCATAACCATGCTGATGGAGCTGCAGAGAAATATGCCAGAGGCCATTAATGGAATAGAAATCAGAGAGTAGGAACGCAGAGAAGCTGACGCAGAGAGAGATAAAAGGATATTAAAAGAATTGTGTGACCAATCGAAATGGAACAATATCCGCACTATAGGGGTGCCAGAAGAAGAGAGAGAAAAAGGGATAGAAAGTGTATTTGAAGAAATAATTGCTGAAAACTTCCCCAAACTGGGGGGGGAAATAGCCTCTTAGACCATGGAAGCACAGAACTCCCAACAGAAGGGACCCAAGGAGGACACCACCAAGACACATAACAATTAAAATGGCAAAGATCAAGGACAAAGACAGGTATTAAAGGCAGCCAGAGAGAGAAAAAAGGTCACCTACAAAGGAAAACCCATCAGGCTATCATCAGACTTCTCAACAGAAACCTTACAGGCCATAAGAGAATGGCATGATATACTTACTGCAATGAAACAGAAGGGCCTTGAACCAAGGATACTGTATCCAGCACGATTATCATTTAAATATGAAGGCGGGATTAAACAATTCCCAGACAAGCGAAAGTTGAGGGAATTTGCCTCCCACAAACCACCTCTACAGGGTATCCTAGAGGGACTGCTCTAGATGGAAGCACTCCTAAGGCTAAATAGATGTCACCAGAGAAAATAAAATCACACGCAAAGAAAGCAGACCAACCAAATACTAACTAAAGACAAAAAATAAAATCAACTACCCACAAAAGCAGTCAAAGGAAACACAAAAGAGCACACACACAAAAAAACCTCCTAACATACAAAGAATGGAGGAGGAGGAATAAGAAGGGAGAGAAATAAAGAATCATCAGACTATGCTTATAATAGCTCAATAAGTGAGTTAAGTTAGACAGTAAGATAGTAGAGAAGCTACACTTGAACCTTTGGTAACCACGAATCTAAAGCCTGCAATGGCAATAAGTACATATCTTTCAATAATCACCCTAAATGTAAATGGACTGAATGCACCAATCAAAGACACAGAGTAATAGAATGGATAAAAAAACAAGACCCATCTTTATGCTGCTTACGAGAGACCCACCTCAAACCCAAAGACATGCACAGACTATAAAAGTCAAGGGATGGAAAAAGATATTTCATGCAAACAAGGAGAAAAAAGCAGGAGTTGCAGTACTAGTATGAGACAAAATAGACTTCAAAACAAAGAAAGTCACATGAGATAAAGGACATTACATAATGATAAAGGGGTCAATCCAACAAGAGGATATAACCATTATAAATATATATGCACCCAACACAGGAGCACCAGCATATGTGAAACAAATACTAACAGAATTAAAGGAGGAAATAGAATGCAATGCATTCATTTCGGGAGACTTCAACACACCACTCACTCCAAAGGACAGACCCACCAGACAGAAAATAAGTAAGGACATGGAGGCACTGAACAACACACTAGAACAGATGGACCTAATAGACATCTACAGAACTCTACACCCAAAAGCAGCAGGATACACATTCTTCTCAAGTGCACATGGAACATTCTCCAGGATCGACCACATACTAGGCCACAAAAAGAGCATCAGTAAATTCAAAAAGATTGAAATTCTACCAACCAACTTTTCGGACCACAAAGGTATAAAACTAGAAATAAATTGAACAAAGAAAGCAAAAGGCTCACAAACACAACAACATGCTCCAAAATAATCAATGGATCAATGACCAAATCAAAATAGAGATCAAGGAATATATGGAAACAAATGACAACAACACAAAGCCCCAACTTCTGTGGGACGCAGCAAAAGCAGTTCTAAGAGGAAAGTATATAGCAATCCAGGCATATTTAAAGAAAGAAGAACAAACCCAAATGAACAGTGTAACGTCACAATTATCAAAATTGGAAAAAGAAGAACAAATGTGGCCTAAAGTCAGCAAAAGGAGGGACATAACAAAGATCAGAGAAGAAATAAATAAAATTGAGAAGAATAAAACAATAAAAAAATCAATGAAACCAAGAGCTGGTTCTTTGAGAAAATAAACAAAATAGATAAGCCTCTAGCCAGACTTATAAAAAGAAAAAGAGAATCAACACACATCAACAGAATCAGAAATGAGAAAGGATAAATCACAATGGACCCTACAGAAAAACAAAGGATTATTAGAGAATACTACAAAAAACTATATGCTAACAAGCTGGAAAACCTAGAAGAAATGGACAACTTCCTAGAAAAATATAACCTTCCAAGACTGACCCAGAAAGAAACAGAAAATCTAAACAGACCAATTACCAGCAAAGAAATTGAAGCGGTAATCAAAAAACTACCCAAGAAAAAACCTCTGGGCCAGATGGACTTACCACAGAGTTTTATCAGACATACAAATACATAATACCTATTCTCCTTAAAGTTTTCCAAAAAATAGAAGAAGAGGGAATACTTCCAGACTCATTCTATGAAGCCAGCATCACCCTAATACCAAAAGCAGGCAAAGACCCCACCAAAAAAGAAAATTACAGACCAATATCTCTGATGAACGTAGACGCAAAAATACTCAATAAAAAATTAGCAAACCGAATTCAAAAATACATCAAGAGGCTCATACTCCATGATCAATGGGGATTCATCCCAGGGATGCAAGGATGGTACAACATTTGAAAATCCATCAACATCATCCACCACATCAACAAAAAGGACAAAAATCACATGATCATCTCCATAGACGCTGAAAAAGCACTCGACAAAATTCAACATCCATTCATGAGAAAAACTCTCAGCAAAATGGGTATAGAGGGCAAGTACCTCAACATAATAAAGGCCATATATGAAAAACCCACAGCCAACATCATACTGAACAGTGAGAAGCTGAAAGCTTTTCCTCTGCGATCGGGAACAAGACAGGGATGCCCACTCTCCCCACTGTTATTCAACATAGTACCGGAGGTCCTAGCCACGGCAATTAGACAAAACAAAGAAATACAAGGAATCCAGATCGGTAAAGAAGTTGTCAAACTGTCACTATTTGCAAATGGCATGATATTGTACATAAAAAACCCTAAGGACTCCACTCCAGAACTACTAGAACTGATACTGGAATACAGCAAAGTTGCAGGATACAAAATTAACACACAGAAATCTGAGGCTTTCCTATACACTAACAATGAAGTAATAGAAAGAGAAACCAGGAAAACAATTCCACTCACAATTGCATCAAAAAGAATAAAATACCTAGGAATAAACCTAACCAAGGAAGTGAAAGACCTATACCCTGAAAACTACAAGAATGCTTATGAGAAATTAAAGAGGACACTAACAAATGGAAACTCATCCCATGCTCTTGGCTAGGAAGAATTAATATTGTCAAAATGGCCATCCTGCCCACAGCAATCTACAGATTTAATATAATCCCTATCAAATTGCCAACAGCATTCTTCAATGAACTGGAAGAAATAGTTCTAAAATTCATATGGAACCACCAAAGACCCTGAATAGCCAAAGCAATCCTAAGAATAAAGTGGGGGGGATCTTGCTCCCCAACTTCAAGCTCCACTACAAAGCCACAGTAATCAAGACAATTTGGTACTGGCACAAGAACAGAGCCACAGACCAGTGGAACAGAATCATCTCCAGTCATTAACCCAAACATATATGGTCAGTTAATATTTGATAAAGGAGCCATGGACATACAATGGGGAAATGACAGCCTCTTCAACAGCTGGAGTTGGCAAAACTGGACAGCTGCATGCAAGAGAATGAAACTGGATCACTGTCTAACCCCATACACAAAAGTAAACTAGAAATGGATCAAAGACCTGAATGTAAGCCATGAAACCATAGAACTCTTAGGAAAAAAACATAGGCAAAAATCTCTTGGACATAAACACGAGCAACTTCTTCATGAACATACCTCCCCGGGCAAGGGAAACAAAAGCAAAAATGAACAAGTGGGACTATATCAAGCTGAAAAGCTTCTGTACAGCAAAGGACACCATCAATAGAACAAAAAGGTACCCTACAGTAGGGAGAATATATTCATAAATGACAGATCTGGTAAAGGGTTGACATTCAAAATATATAAAGAGCTCACACACCTCAACAAACAAAGAGAGAACAATCCAATTAAAAAATGGGCAGAGTTGCTGAACAGACAGTTCTCCAAAGAAGAAATCAGATGGCCAACAGACACATGAAAAGATGCTCCACATCGCCAGTCATCAGAGAAATGCAAATTAAAACCACAATGAGGTATCACCTCACACCAGTAAGGATGGCCAACATCCAAAAGACAAACAACAACAAGTGTTGGCAAGGTTGCGGAGAAAGGGGAACCCTCCTACACTGCTGGTGGGGATGTAAGCTAGTTCAACCATTGTGGAAAGCAGTATGGAGGTTCCTCAAAAAGCTCAAAATAGAAATACCATTTGACCCAGGAATTCCACTCCTAGGAATTTACCCTAAGAATGCAGCAGCCCAATTTGAAAAAGACAGATGCACCCCTATGTTTATCGCAACACTATTTACAATAGTCAAGAAATGGAAGCAACTTAAGTGTCCATCAGATGATGAATGGATAAAGAAGATGTGGTACATATACACAATGGAATATTATTCAGCCACAGGAAAACAAATCCTACCATTTGCAACAACATGGATGGAGCTAGAGGGTATTATGCTCAGTGAAATAAGCCAGGCAGAGAAAGACAAGTATCAAGTGATTTCACTCATATGTGGAATATAAGAACAAAGGAAAATTGAGGGAACAAAACAGCAGCAGACTCACAGAACCCAAGAATGGACTAACAGTTACCAAAGGGAAAGGGACTGGGGAGGGTGGGTGGGAAGGGAGGGAGAAGGGGCATTACGATTAGCACACATAATGTGGGGGGGGCACACGGAAAGCAGTAGAGCACAGAGAAGCAGTGACTCCATAACATCTTACTGTGCTGATGGACAGTGATTGTAATGGGGTGTGTTGGGGGGACTTAATAATGGGGGGAATCTAGTAACCATAGTGTTGCTCATGTGATTTTATATTAATGATACAAAAAAAAAAAGACATCACTACACATTTATTAGAATGGTCAAAATCCAGAATGCTGAGACCACCATCTGCTGGCAGGGCTGTAGAGCGACCGGAGCTCTCACACACTGCTGGCGAGGATGCAAACGGCACAGCCACCCAGGGAGACAGCTGGGCGGCTCCTTATGAAACTCAACATTCTTACCACATGATCCAGCTGTCACCCTTTGATGTTGACCCAAAGAGTTGAGACTTACATCACACAAAAACCTGCACACACATTTATAGCAGCTTTATTCATAATTCCACAACTCAGAAGCAACCAAGATGTCCTTCAGGAGGTGAATCAACTGTGGTCCGTCCAAGGCAACAGATTCTTCTTCAGCATTAGGAAGAAATGAGCTGCGTAGCCACGAACAGATGTGGAGGAACCCTAAATGCTTAACACTAAGTGAAAGAAGCCAGTCAAAAGGCTACGAGCTGTGTCCAGCTCCGTGACTTTTTGGAAAAGGCAAAACTATGGCAATAGTAAAAAGATCAGCAGATGTGCCAGGGGCAGGGGTAGGGAGGAATAGCAGCGCAGAGGGTTTTAGGGTGATCACAGTCCGGTGTATGGTACCGTAATGGCGGATCTGTGTCATACATTTGTACACCACCAAGAGTGAACGCCAGTGTCGATTACAGACTGGTTGATTCTGGTCTGTCAGTGTAGGTTCACCAACTGCAGCAAATACACAATCTGGTGCGGGATGGTGACAGTGGGGGAGGCTGTGTCTGTGGCAGGGGGGACAGGGTGGGTGTATGGGGAATCTCTGCTCCTTCTGCTCAATACTGTTATGAACTGAAAACTTGAAAAAAAAGTCTATTAAAAAAAACACACAAAACTCAAAAGTGGGAGCTGAAATGTGCACAAGCAATTGGTTTCCTGCAGAAGCCAGAAAACTCCAGTCAGGAGGGCAGCGTGGAACGCAGCCACAGCCAGTTACTGGTCACTTCAGAAGCCAGTTCGAGGAAAGACCTAAACAATCCTAAGTGCCTTGCTCAACTATCATTATCAAGTCGACACGGGACAGAAGAATAAAAGGCAAAATGAAGAAGAATCATTTACTGTCAGGAAAATATTTTTCTCAAGATTCCTATTTTTCAAGTTTTGCGGTTTAGCCCTTGACACCTGAAATCTATCAATTTCACTTGAACTGTCTTAATGCCAAGTCAAGACCAGACGGGAAGCCAAGCAGCTCAAAAAGCCGTCATTTCTATGCAGGTCCCATGGCCCACGCAGCCTACCCACCCACAGCTCCATCCTGGCAGAGCAAATGAGAAATGGACCACACTGCCTGATGCAGCCATTAAAGTGAAATTAATCTGCCATTTCTGCAGCCTCAAATTGATGAGCACACAAGAACTCATTTATAATTGCTTATTTCTACTTCACAACATTCTTTCCAGTATTTCTGTTCTCTAAAAAATGTCCATTAACATTGCATCATTTTTTTTATAATCCATAAAATTAATGTTGATTGGAAATATGTCCTCACACCAACTTAAGGAAATGTGCAGCCCCGTACATGGGCTGAGCCCACCCTCCAGGCTGAGCGGCAGAGAAGGGCCTTCGGGTTCGCTTTGCTCCGTCTCTGCCAGACCAGTAAAAGTCAGCGCCCGCAGTGGGACCAAAGCCGCTGCAGCGGTTGGAATGGGAGGAGGAAGAGATGCATTTGCTTTGTATTAAACAAAAAGAGGAAACAAGGTTAAAATGAAGTTTATTATTTTTTTGATTTTTTTTTTTTTAAATAAAACTGTTGGTGAAACAGCTATTTTCTCCCCATGGCAGAGTGACCCCTGAAAGATGCACTAACCCCTTCTTAAGGCCTTAACAAGATTTTTTTGTACTTTTTTCTTTTTTTAAAACTCAGATATTTAAAAATTAAACAATTTACAAGCAAAACAAAATGATACAACATAAAGAACCACATGGAATGGGGCCGCTCAGCTGGCGGGTTCCCTTTTCCTTATAAAAACAAAAGCAAAAGAAGAGGTTAGCGGGGCGTTGCCAGCGGCCTAGGCCGCACAGATGGCGCCCCGCACCCCTCCATGTCACCCCCTCCATGTCAGCTCCTGCAGCTCGGCGTCCCGTCCTGTCCGTCCTGGGGGTCCGGGCACAGCTGCCCGGAAGGTGCCCGGAGGCTGCGCCTGCCATGTGCGCGTTGCGGGGCACTCGGAGTTCTCACGGCCAGTGACCCAGAACACAGCTGTGACCTCGGGGCACCTGCCGATTTCACCCCCCAAAAAGATAAAAATTTTAAAAATAAATAAATAGTGTTTCTGGAAATGAAAAAAATTGATTTTTGTGTTTAGACATCATTTTCCCACTCCTGAAAACATGGCCCATCCCTATTCCCTACCCCCTAAACCTTCCCACTTTTGAGACAAATTAATGACCAAGGATGGTTTTGGTGTGGTTTGTCTCTTCCAATCCTGGGTCTAGAGCTCTCCCAACTGGTGTGAGACAGGCTGAAGGTCAAGGTCACACCCCGCCCTTCGTGAGATGAGTTTGTTCAGTTCAATTCCACATTTAAATTTCACTGTTATTGGAACAAATTTGGAGTTCTTTCACTAGATAATTTTAAAATAGAATCAAAAGGGATAGCGCACCTTTCATTTAAACAAAGTCTTTCCAGACTAAAAATAGATTTATATATATATTTTTTATCCCTCCCTTTTAATCCCCCCCTTTCCCATCTCCCTCCCCCTCCCTCCCCCCATATTGTCACTATGGAGATTGTGTCCATGGAAACAGCCATTCCAACTTCGGGGCTCGGGGCTCTCTTTCCCTTGGCGTCACTGGTTGGAGTGTGATGTAAGAACTGGGAAGGAAGTGCTGGCGTGGCGGGCGGGGTGGGGCAGGGCTGCACGGGGGACCATTTCCATTCGATCGCGAGGGTCCACCACCTTCTCATCTCCACAGTCTCACCTGGAAGAGAGAACGGACACTGGGTGCCGGGAACCTCCCGCTCCAGCAGCGAACAGCCCCTGCTCGGCAGTGGTGCTGGGACGGGGCTTTCTGCAGGGTCCAGCGGCAGACCCCGGAAATGTGCGGACAGGGGAGACACCCAAGACCAGAGTGGCACCGCTGTGTGGCTCTGGGCCTAGAACTGGGTTACAGGCAGCAGTGACCTGGCCAGCTGTCTTGGGTCGGGACTGAGTGCCTCTCACAGTGTTTCTACCTCCCTAGTGCGTGGGAGGAAGAAACCAAGCCTTGGGGAGACTCCCTGACCCTCCAAGGTGGGGCTGCCTTGGAGGGGGGCCCTGCTTGGGACCCCAGCAGCACTTGGGCGGTATGGAGCAGTCCTCACAGAGGTGGCTGAACTCTTTCCACCTTAAGAGCACTCTTCCTGCGAGCCCCCCAGGCACCCCTGCCACCAGCAGCTCCTCTTTTGGCACAGGCTCCGGGATTCGGGAAGATCCCACAACCCAGGCGGGGCAGGTGGGCTTGGACCGAGGTCTTCCTCAGAACGCTTCATGGGTCATTACATGTGCAAAGGTCTCCGGGGGACACAGCTGTTTCCAAGGCATTCAGTTCAGAAAAATTAACTGGAAACCAAGCGCCTCACTTGTTTCCCACCAGTTACAGCGTTCCCGGAATCTGGGCGCTGTGGGGCTCACCTTGCTTCCTCCTCAAACCTCTCTGGGGTCCTCCTCCAACAGCGAGCATCAGGGAGACCCAGGTGTCACTGTCCCTTTTCTGTTTCCATAAAACTTACTAACATGTGGGATAGTTAAAAAGCATGAGCTAAGAACACTCTGTCTAAGAGCACACGTGTCTGCCCGGCCCTTGCCGAAGAGAGACTGACCGCTTGGCAGAAAACACGGACAATCAGGAAGACCCTCTGCAAGGACAGTAGGACACGACCAAGGCCAGCAAAAAGCAAACCCCGGGACTGCTGCCAGGCCAGCGGCTGGGCCATCCTGCCATCCTCAGGGTGCCCAGGGTGGTTTCCCTGGTTCTGAAAGTGTCACTGGGCCCTGGAGGCCACCCCAGCCCCCGTGGCCCCTGCCTCCTACTGTCCACTCCGCGGCTTCACACTGGTTTACCGAGGCTGCCAGCACAGGCCGGAGCAGCAGCTTTCTCTCAGAACTCCTAGGAGCCAAGGCCCACTGTAAACGCAGTGACAAAGGCAGAACTAATGGGGTGCCTCTGGCAGAGACCAGAGGGGCTAAATCTTGCTGGTGATGTGGGTTACAGGGAAGAGTGGACAGAGGACAGGGCAGGGCTTGCCCTCCCCATCTTGGGCCTGTACCCCCATCCTGCTAATTACTCTGAACAGGAGGCCCCCGCCTCAGCGGCCAGGGTCTGCCTGGCTGGGGTCTGTGGGCTGCTGACTGTGGGCCCCTCCTGTGGCACCACAGGGGTGTGTGGTGGTCCAGGCAGCTGCTATTCTCAGCACTGCCTGCCTTGGGCTCTAGCTTCCAGTCCTTCCAAAAAGGGCCTTTCCCCATGTCTGACAGTAGATTGGCCAAAGGATAAGACACCTTGAAGGTAGTGGGACCCCAACTTCTCAGAGGTACGTCTAAAAAACCATTCCTTCAGTTGGGAGAAAAGGAAGAAAATGTGTTAGGCACCTACTGTGTGCCACGTACTGTGGATTCTAGGAGCTTCACTGATGTTACTTCACAGTAACACTGAGAGGCCTGTTTTGCAGATGACAGAGCTGAAGCTGAGGGAGGGGTCACATGTAGCCCAAGGCCAGCAGCTGGTCAGAGGTGAGACTGGGGCTCACATCCAGTAAAGCTCTTCTGACCGGGGCCCCAGGGAGCAGGCATGGTGCCGCACCTCTGAGCTGCGGATTTGCAGTGCTCCCTGTAAGAAGGCACCTAGATGTCAGGCTGCCGGCACCAGGACTCCACCTGGGCCAAAGCCTCCCGACACTGTGCTCCACACTCCTTCTTGCTCTCCCTCAGCATCGCCTCTGTGGCTGAACCTGTGTCTGGTGGGGCCCAAGGCTGGCCTTTGATCCCTGACCCCTACTTGGCTGGGGGGCTCTCCATGTCCCTGAGACAGACTCGCAGTGCTGCCTGTGGGGTGGGGGCCTCACTAGGGGTCCGTCTGGTCATGGGCACAGCCAGGGTGAGGGAGCGCTTCTCCTCTCCGGGTGCATGTTCTCCTCTAGCACAGACGCACAGCACCACTGTGCCCCTGCTCTGGGCTCGGGCCCAACGGGCAGGACAGACATGGCCCCTGACCTCATGGAGCGAACCTGCTAGTGGAGATGCAGATGACAGGTACCCAAGTTATTCGTAACTGCAGCGATGCTAGGAAGGCTACAGAGTAGGGTTGGAGGTGGACAGACAGGGACATGGAAGGGAAGGCCTATGTGAGGAAGTGACACTGACGCTGGGACCCAGAGATACGCCAAGTGCCCCGGGCCCAGGGAATGACCAGTGTAAAGGCCCAGAGGGAGGGGCTGAAGGACGCTGGGAGCCTTGCGGAGATGTCCATAGGCCTTTGGAGGCACAGTTAGGAGTTTGGATTTAATTCTCAATGTGACGGAGGTTCTAAAGCAGAGAAGTGTGTGCGCGTGCGCTAAGGGTTCAGGCGGAGCAGAGCAGCAGCAAGGCGGGGGTGGGAGTGGCAGCGTGGGTCTGGGCAGCCGGTGGGGTGGTAGAGAGAAAGGGGCTGGGTCAAGTTCCTTGGAGGTGTGATCCCAGGACTTTCCCTGGACCAGCCTGGGGGAAGGGGGGCTCCAGGGCAGGGCACTTGCTCACACAGGCACGGGCACTGCAGCCTCTCCAGTGTAACACTCTCACCACAGAGCTCTCGGAGAGGCCCATTCCAGGGCAGGGGGGCTGCTGGGTGCAGGCGCCATCCCCCTGCTCAGGACAAAGGAGCAGCGAATGGAGGTGACTGCTTCCTAACCACTGGGTCGGGGGGCCTGATGGGCGGGGGGGGGGGGGGGCTTCTTTTTCACCAGGGGACAAGAGAGGAAGATAGTATGGGTGGTGGGGGAGGGGGGTGTCCATCGTCAAAGCCCTGCTACCAGCCACATGGAGCCAGCAAGACAGCCTGGACACAAGCAAAGGGCAGGCAGCCACAGACCTGCCACTGGAGGCTGCCCTGGTGAGGGACAAAGCCAGGGACCTCACATGCTAGTGGGGGTGGGGGGTGGGGGATTGGAACTCGCATCTGTACCCTGCACCCCAGGCATCTCTGCTGGACAGGGCAGCCGGCAGTCGCAGGGACCACTCTGCAGTTTCAGTCCTTCCAGCTCCTGCCATGCACAGCAGACTAGCAGGCTGTTAGCCTGTGCCCAGGACTTGCTGACTCCCCACCCCAGGCCATGCTGTGCTGGGCAAGGCAGAGATGTTTCCTAACTAATTTTCACAAGGCTGGCCACTGTTATTTCTCTGTTTACAGAAGAAGAAAAGCACAGAGACATTAGGTGGCCTGACCTGGTTGCAGAGCACTTTCCACACCACACCAGGAAGCAGGCTCACATGTATATCCAAACTCCCTTCCTGCCTTGTTAGGACACCCAAAGAGGGTGGCTCTCCATCCCTAGGACAGACCCTGAGATGAATGCCTTTCAGGTAGGGTGTGTGTCACCCCTGACCTCTGGGGCTTCCACACAACCTACAGAGGGCTGATGGTACTGCCTGGCCCTTAAGGACAGCAACTGCTCTCAACGTGACTGCTCAAGCGAGAAACCAGGCCACGGAGGGACTGTGTGGAGAACATTTCAGGTGGACAAGAAGCACGTGCCTCCAGGAGGTGGACAGTCTGACCTCATGCTGATGGGCCAGGCCACTGTCTCATTCAGCACTTTGGTTTCTGATAGTTAAACCGGAATAATAATGCCAACCTTCCGAAGAATGAATGATGCAGCTTACTGTCCCACTCCGGAGCGCAGGGCTCTCTCAGCTGGCAGGGGCCAAGAGTGGGTAGAGGGGAAGGAGACGATGAACAAAGTCAGAATCCCCAAGAGGGCTGCGCCTGCCAGGCCCGGGGCCCGGACTTCCTCTTTTCCTCAAACACAGGCTGGAATTGCAGGACAAAAACAAAAGACACCAAACAAAAATGGTTCTTTCCCCACCAGGGTTCTCCAGGACACTGAGGAATACCCGTCAGGGCCCTTCCAGAACATGGCTCTGGGCCAGGCTGAGGAATCAACAGGAAGCTGGCAGACCCTGCCCAGGCCCAGTGACACAACGCAAGCCCCGGCACACTCAGAAGGCCCAGGAGAGAAGTTCCTGGGGGCCACCGGGCTGTGGCCTTGCCCTGGGGGCTGCTCGGGGGGAAGGAGCGCGGGGCTCAGTGGGTCTGGCAGGTGCTGGCTGCTCGGTGCCACCGCTGCTGCTGTCCCCAGGGCGCCGTCTGCCCCTCTGGGTCCTGTGACCAAACCCACCTGTTCTGCACTGTCCCCTCCATCCCAGCCCCGTTCCCGGAGGAGGAAGGGAGAAAAGCACAGCAGCAAAACCCTCACTTGAAACTCGTGAGGGACGCACTGAGCCCCCAGTGGCCCCAGAACCAACCCTGGGAACAGAGGGTCCTTCTCTGGGAGTCGGAGCCAGAGCCCACCTGAGCAACAGATGACTTCTCAGAGGGGACACAGCCACATTCTGTGATGAATCCTCTGCTCCTCAAATTACGGTCAGGTATTCCAGAGAAAGGTGGACCCCCCACCCCCGCCATTCGTAACAAAGGGGAGGGAACATTCCACAGAGGCTCATCAGGGCCACGGAGCTGCCTGGGGGCCAGGCCGCACACACCTGCGTGTGGCTCCCAGAGGCACTGCCTTTCAAGAGGGATAATCCCATAATGGACACTTCCCAGACAAGGCGCGCCACCCCACCTGCAGAAGCAACTGCCCTGGCTGACGTTCCGACTCCCCTTGTCCGGCTGTGTGTGGGCTCCCCTCCCTGTGTCCCTCAGTGACTTGAGGGCAGGGAGGGGAAGAAGCGGCGGGGGCAGGTCGGGGGGCAGTGGGGACCTGCCGCTTCTGAGCCGATGGTCCTATAATCCGTTCTCACAGACGCGCTGCCAGCCCTGACCATGAGCTCACAGGCAGTCTCAAAAAGCACGACTCAATCCCTTGAGATTTTTAAGAGTAGAAGTAAATCAGATGCTTAAGTCTACTAAATATTTGAGGGGATTTTCCTTCCCTTTGTACTTCTGTTAAAAGGAATCCTTCAAAGTACTGGGAAAAAAGATTTCAAATAACAAAACTTGGGGAATGTTTTGTTTTTCAAAGGAAAAACCCACCAAAAGCTTTATGGATATGGAGCCCATCAGAGCAGAGACCCCTGGCTAGAAGCCTTCTGAGATGGGGAAGGAGCAGGGCTACCGCACGCGCCCCAGTCGCAAGGGCCTGTCCCGGAAGCCGGCTGCATTCTGCCTTTGGAACACCACACACAGGCTGAATCTCAGGGACGGTCACATGGAACCCCAGTGGACAACGGGATGGTTTTCAAGCCCCATGCCACCTTCCCACAGATACTCTGGGGGAGCCAAGCAACAAACGGAAGCACAGTTTCTCCACCTGGTGTTGGCGGTCCACACAATTAAACGCGGGGGTGCAGCCTGGCCTGGGCGAGCAGGAGGGGGCAGGGCGGTGCCCACTCACCTGTGCCTGCTGTGCTCTCCATTCCCACGAGCACACTGCCCCCCTCACCCCCGCTCCGACTGCTCTGTGCTGAGGCTGCCTTTCGCTGTCTTGTTCTGCAAGGGCGGGAGGGGGCACGGGAGGGGAGGCTGCCGCCGGCCACGCCCCGGAGACAGAAGGGGGACAGGCGGAGGGGGGCGGAACATGGAGAAGGAGAGAAAAAGCAGAGTCAGTATCGGAGGACAAACAGGAGATGTTCAGGTGGGGTGTTCCGAGGCAAACGTGACCATTGAAAAAGAGAAGTTTTAAAAATAAAAACATGTAAATTAGGTAAAAATAGAATACTGTAAAAGCTTATGATCCACCTCTGAAAGACATTGTAAAGAAAAACCTAAGTATCTGTCAGAAGTGTTCTGAGGGCAGACCTGTCAGGCCGGCCTCTTTCTAGTACTTTCTGGCCCTCCTTGGAGACCGAGGACAGTGATGGCCAGTGACCACCAGGTGTCAGTGTGACCCCAGCCAGAGGAGGGGCAGCTCCGCGGGACATTCCCGGCCTTGTCGGGGGCGCCTTCGGGTCCGCTCCCTCCCCGCACGCGTGGTCTCTCAGAAACCGACCTTCGCCCCGTATCTGCCAGCCTTTCCTAACGGGGCGCCCACGACACCACCCGCGAATCATCTGGGTGACGAGGCAGCAGCCCAGGGCGGAAGGAGACCCGGAGGGGAGGCCTTCCCCGCAGCCCTGCAGCTGACAACTAGGGCCGGGAAGACGCCTCTGCTTCCCACAAGGCCCGACAACCCACCTTCCCTCGCGCCCGCCTGAGACCTGGGGCGCCATTCAACCGAAGCAGAAACCAGCCCTTCCACCGAGCCTGCGCTCCCCATTTCTCTATCCAACAGAACGGCCTCCCTCCCCGGCCCTCCGGCCCTCGGCCCCGCACGCCTGGCCCGCGCCTCAGGCCTCCCTCCACCCGCCCGGGCCAGGCGCAGGCTCTGTGGGTCTGGTCTTCGGCGCCCGCTGCCAGCCTGCTGCGCGCACGGGTGCTCCGGGACCCCGACTCACCTTGTGCTTGGGGCACCTCACCGAGAAGTTCTCCTCACGCAGCGAACAATCTGCAAGACAAGCAGGGGTGTCAGCGGCGGGGGGCGGGGGCGCAGGGCGCGGCCCAGGTGGCGGGAGTGCTGTGGCCTGCAGGGTCAGCCACGGAGGCCGGCGGTCTGCCTGCCTGGGTCCCCTTTCTGAAGAAGAAAACCTTAGAAACCATGGTATCAACATGATGGAGTATCAGCCACTTAAAAATCAATTCAAACGACAGAATGACATGGGAAATACTCATGACATGGAACTGCTTGAAAAACGAGGATACGTAAATGTATAAATACAATCCTAATTTTATCAAATGTTTTATATGCATAAAAAGGGGGCAAAGGAAATCCACCAGAGTATAACAGAGGTTCTCTTTGGGTAGTAAATTACAAGTGGTTTTAATTTAATTTTTTCTGTATTTCCACAGTCATACAGTATTTTGATAATCAGAAAGCTTCCAAAAAAGGTTATTTAAAAATCCTTGATTGTAGACTTAGCCCGGTCCACAGGCCCCAGCCAACGCTTCCTCATACAAAACACTCTAAATCTGGAGGCATCTTTTCTCCTCTGTCAAGAGCCCACATGTCAGGGACAGAAAGGAGGCCGCGCCTGAGAGCCTTCACCCCACAGCCCATGGAGACATGGAGGAAGCTCCCGACACAAGCTACATAAGCCACGCTAAATGCTTCAGAGGAAAGTGAAACCCCATGAGGGGGCTATTAATCCTTGGAGGGAAATGATTCATTCCAACTTTTAACATGGTGACAGCATCCTCCATGACAGCCAGGACAGGCAGCCGCCACCAGGTGAGCTGAGCTCTGTGGCACAGGGTAGCATGTGGAGCAGGGCGAGGAAGTCTAATTAATAAGTTCACTCTACACACCACAGCTCACGGAGACTGACAGCCAGGTCACTGGTGCACGATGCGGTGGCAGAGTGTTAATAAATATTGATCACACATTCTCAGAGAGCTCCCAGGCACCACAGGGGGAGGCAGCCTTGTTAAATGTGCAGTTTAAGTCAGGTTTAAACTGAAGTCCAGATTAACAGCCTGGGTACCCACAGATTTTAAGTGAAATAGTAATAAACAAGGGAACAAACACAAATGAAAACTCTGAGGTAATCTGGATCCTAAACAAATCAAAACAGGCCCTTTCATAACTGGGCTAAGCCTGTACCATCACTACCTCCCCTCTGGAGTCCCAGAACATCCAAGAGTGGGCCACCAGCCTTTTCTGCCCCCAGGGCAAGCTGCAGGGCACAGGGGCACAACATGCCCTGCAAACCTCTGCACCCCTCTGCCCACAAGCAAATAGCATGGCAGTAAATGAAATGTATTAGTTTAAGACCCAGAAGTACGTGGCGTGACCAGGGCTCCGGCTGCTCCAATCTGCCAGAGAGCTTATGAACAGCAGGAGACAGACAACTGGAGCTCAGGAAAGCACTTGCTCCTCAACTGGGCTTTGGTGGCACTGCCTGCTGGCAGAGTCTTAAGTTTGGGTCAAAGAGAAATAGCACAGTCCTTGTGGGGTTCTGCCACCCTTATGCCACAGAATTTACAGAAATGACGAGGGGACCGTGTTAGTAAGAAAAGTTGCCACCAGAAAGGCAAAGGTGGCTCACTTCCCCTTAGAGCCATAGAACAGTCACCAGCTGTGAAGGACAATTAGTAAAATACATCTGATATTAGGATACATGTCCCTTCTAAGTTTAAAAGCAGAGAAGAAATAAAACAGTGTAAGTATACACTAATGGCAACTTATAACTAAGCCAAGTGCTTCTGGAAACAGAGGTTTCCTAAACAGATCTGCCAGAGACAATGTCCACCTTTGGCAAGGCCGCCCACGCAGGGACACCGCAGGCAAGCGTTCTCATCTGTTCTCTGATAGCCACAGGCCACCGGGAACTGCAATTCATGTTTCTGGCATGTGTGAGAGCCACAGCTAGAGCGCTCAGCCACCTGGAAGGGCACGGAGACCCTCCGTGGCTGCCTGGAACCAGTTCCTGCTGAGGGAGAGCAGAGAAGCACAGTAAAACCTCTTCTGAGGTCTCCGTGCCGGCGCCTGGCCCTACACAGCCTGCCAGCAGTCTCTCAATTTGTTTTAAGCCCCTGGCAATATCCTACACTGCCCCGAGGGCCTGGCCAGCACTTCCACACAGTGAAGTCCGAGTAAATGGCTCACTGGATTGTCACACAGGTTGGAAAAGCCTCACAAGGTGGTCGACAAGATGGTTTCCAGACACTGATGGCAGCCCTGGGAAAAGTACTACACTTTCATTTCTCTCTTTCAGCGTAAAGGCAGTGTGGACTTTGCCAAGCTCCTTGTAACAAGCTATTCGGAGCTCCAGATACCCATATGCATGGCACATACCCAGACTAAGGCTGGTGAGCTTGAGGACGGAGAAAATGAGAGGGGAGGTCTAGTGTCCTTTGGATCCTCCAGGCCCCAGGCAGTGTCTCCAGTTCACCCACAATCGACCTCAGAGATAGCTACTCCTTACGTTGGTGAGATTCAGGCTGGGACAAGGAGCCTGGCAGGCGTGAGAGGGCCTGCCTCACTGGGGGACAGTCTTGGGTGAGGCAGGCTTGAGCCCCTGGGCCTAAGGAGGGGGGTAACAGGGCAGGAGCAAGGCCCTAGAACGCCTTCTGGAGTGCAGAGGGCCACCTCCCCGCGCAGGGGCCAGACCCCAGCCCCTTCATAATGACCCAGACTGGGCTCTGAGCCCACTACTGCACAGTCAGTCTGGGGCAGGGACCGCTGTTTGAAATGGTGGCCATGGAAAGTGAACTCCCAGCTGCGTTTCTTCAGGAGGGTAAAGAAAAAGCCCCTTAGGCAAGTTCCTTTACGCACAGTGGAATTACTAATGAGCACCACAGCTCTTTTTTCCTGCAGTCCTGATTGTTGTGGCTCACTGCATTAAGCACATTAAATCTTTTTTTTTTTCAGCACCAGTGCTTATTTTCTTATTACTCCTTTCCACCTGGAACCAAATCCTTTGCTTATGACACAACCAGTAGCATGGAAGAGCTGACCGTGATGTCACAGTGTAGGGTCAACATCAGGTAGGAGGGAAGACGCAGGGGTCAGAGGTCCTCCTGCAACAGACTGTCTCCAGGAAGACATCGCAGTGATAAAAGTTTCCCCCAGACATGAAGAGCTCTGTGAGTGTTTGGGCGGTGACAGTGAGGCAGAGATGGAAGTGTTAAACTGTTCCTTATTCCATATCCAGATGCGGGACTATCAAATCCAGGGACTTATTTTTATGGTAATTAGAAAGTCAATCAGTGAATACCTTTCCTGAATATAAAGATTCATCACATATTTTAGAACAGAATTCCTGAGAAAAGCAAATGGGGTAAACACAATAATCCATCCCCACAGAGCAGTGCAGGTGTCTGGGTCATCAAAAAGACCAATAAATACCAAAGACCCAGTCACCCTGTGAAGCTGCTTCCTGGGCCCAGCTCTCCACACAAAGCAGGAGAATGTACAGCAGCAGGGGCTGCACAGCTAGAAGGCAGAGGCCCACTGACCCACCAGCCTGCCTCTCGCTGGGTACTTGGCCACAAACTTCTGCTGGAGACATTACCAACCACCTGGGCAGGCCACATGTGACAGTCTCAAACAGAGAGTGACAACTATAGGTGACTTACTAATCCCTGCTTTCCTGCGGGTGGTGCAGGGCGGCGACTGGGTAAGCTTGCACGGAGAAGAGGAGAGGAAAGCACCTGGCCTGAAGGCCCCCAACAATACTGCCTGAGCTCCATCTAGGTGGTACTCGGCCTGTACTGTCCAGCCGCTAGCCACATGTGGCCAAGCAAATTTAAGTTAAAATAGAATATATCCAGTCTCGCATTCCCACTAGCCACACTTCAAGTGCTGAATAGTCCTGCATGGCTTGCAGCTGCCATGCTGGCCAATGCAGATCTAGAACATGTCCATCGTTGTAGAAAGTTGTATTGAGCAGCACTGCTTAAGTCCTCGAGAAACCGTACCAGGAGGCCGGCTGAGGGCCTGGTCCCTGACTCGGCTGGTGCCGCAGCGTGCAGACAAGCAGTGCACCCATGGGGCATTGAGGCTACCTGCCTGCCGCTCAGAATTTCTTCAACAGAGAGCCTCAATGCAGACCACTTCTCACCCAGCTCCCTATCGGGAGTTCCATTCTCCATGTGGAACTTAAACAACTGCTAAAAACTTAATACTGAAAATCTTCATTTAAAAACCATGAAGCTTAAACTGAAGAGAGAAAATAAAACATTCTGATGTAACTAGAGGCAACATCATGAAAATGAAAAGAGGCACCCGTTGGCTCTTGAGAGGATTTAATGGCTGTACTATCTATGGAATACGCCACAGCATGACGCAGGGTGCAATACAGCTTAGACTCAATACCGAAACACTGAGGGGAAGAAAGAACGGAAGAGACAGACTAAAACCCAGACTCCCTGAACTGACTCTTCAAAGGCCCTTCTTACTCCACACACATCCCTCTGGCCACCAGCTGCCCCTCTGTGTGGGCAAACACGCACTGTTATGAGACTCTTAACTTTGGCAGAAACATTATTTTTCTGTCCTTTTCTTGTTCTTTTTAGCTGCTCCTCCTATGGGGACTTGGAAAGAAAAGAAGAGGGAAGGGGCAGAAAGAACAATGGGAAGGTGTGCAAGGCAGGGGCGTGCTGAAGTGGCCCTTACAAGTGCTCACACAGCAGCCTGTGCTATCCGACCCCACGTGCTTTATGCCTTTGTACCGGCTTCCCTGTCAGGTCAGCCTCACCCTTCCCCTTCTCTCCCAACACCAGATCACACCCAGCCTCCCAGGAATGGCAGCTGCCTCCACGGAAAGTTATGCCTCCTGCTCAGAACTTAGGAAGCACTGAGAGACGACAAGCACCATGCCACCTGCACTCCTATTTATCTTTCCATTTTCTTCTCCCTCCATCCTGACCACAAGCAGTATGGGGGCTGGCTAGGTGATGGTCTTAGACACATCTAGTGCTCAAAAATGACTGGTGAAAACATTCACTTGAAGAGACAATAGTCTACAGGGAGAAAGAGGATTTTCCCAGCTGGTGAAGTTGAGTCAAAACTCATCTTTGCATCACTCATTGGATGGCACTTCTCTAACAAAAGGTTTCCTTTCTTTCAACAGTTATCACGCGCTGTGCAACACTGTTCTTGATCATCAACAGATGTGGAAAAGATGTCTGACAAAATGCAACACCCCTTCATGATAAAAACACTCAACTAGGAACAGAAGGGAACCTCCTCAGCTACATTAAGAACATCTATGAAGAACCTATAGTTACCATCATATTTAGTAGGCCAGAAACAAGACAAGGATGTCAGCTCTTGCCACTGCTATCCAACATTATACTAGAAGTTCCAGCTAGAGCAATTAGGCAAGAAAAAGAAAAAAGGCATATAACTGGAAAGGAAGAAGTAAAACTACTTGCAGATGACAGACCTTATATACAGAAATGATTTTTGCTGTTCCGGGTCCTTTGCTGTTACATATGAATTTTAGGAGCACCTTGTCCATATTTGTAAAAAAAAAAATAGCCATTGAAATTCTGATAGGGAATTCATTGAATCTGCAGATCAAATTAGGGAGCTTTGCCATCTTAACAAGAATATGTTTTCTAATCCATGATCAAGGGATATCTTTCCATTTATTTCAGTCTTTAATTTCTTTCAACAGTGTTTTATAGTATTCAGAATGTAAGTTTTTCACTTACTTAATTAAATTTATTCCTAAGTATTTTATGTTCAGTGTGACTATAAATGGAATTATTTGCCTGATTTAATTTTCCTTGTAAGTATACAGAAACATGATTCATTTTGTATATTGACCTTACATCCTAAAACTTGGCTCAGCTTATTGATTAGTTTTAATTATTTTTCACACCAAACATAATAAAATACTTAAGAGTAAATTTAAGTAAGTGCAAAACTTACATTCTGGAAACTACAGATGACTGGTAAAAGAAATTAAAGACTGAAATAAATGGAAAGATATCCCTTGATCATGGATTAGAAGACATACTCTTGTTAAGATGACAAAACTCCCCAATTTGATCTACAGATTCAATGAATTCCCTATCAGAATTTCAATGGCTATTTTTTTTTTTTTACAAATATGGACAAGGTGCTCCTAAAATTCATATGTAACAGCAAAGGACCCAGAATAGTCAAAAACAATCTTATAAAAAAAGGGAACAAAATCAGAGGACTCACATTTCCCAATTTCAAGATCTACTACAAAGCTACAGTAATCAGAAAAGTATGGTACTAGATGGAGTCCAGAAATAAGCCCATACATGTATGGTCAACAGGTTTTTAACAAAGGTGCCAAGATCACTCAATGTCTTTTACATAAAAAAGTCTTTTATATAAACGGTGCTGGGACAACTGGAATCCATATGCAAAGGAAAGAAATGAATTTCTACTTCACCATAAAAGTTAACTCAAAATGGATCAAAGACCTGTGTAAGATGTAAGGACTAAACTGTAAAACTCAAGAGAAAACATGGGCATGTATCTTTGTGATTCTGGATTAGGTGACAGTTTCTTAGATAAAAGAAAACACAACAAGCCATAAAAAGCACAAGCAATGAAAGAAAAAAATAGCTGAACTGGACTTCATCAAATATGCTAAACATCATTATCCATCAGGGAAATGGAAATCCAAGTCACAATGAGATAATGCTTCATACCCACTGGGATGGTTACAGTAAAAAAGACAGATAATAGCAGATAACAAATGTCAGAGACGATACGGAAAAACCAGAACCCTCATATACTGCTGGAGGGATATAAGATGGTTTAGCCTCTTTGGAAAATACGCTAGCAGTTCCTCAGAAGATTAAACATAGAGTTACTCTATGACCCAGTAATTCCACTCCAAGGTTTATTCCCAAAAGAACTGAAAAGAAGAAAAAGTCTACACAAAGACTTACATGTGAATGTTCATAGCAAGATTATTTGTAATAATACAAAAGTGGAAAACAACCTAAACGTGCATTAACTGAATAATAAATAAATTAATGGTAATAATAAATTATGGTATAGCCTTACAATAAAACATTGCTTAGCAGTAAGAATGAAGTACTGATAAACACTACTTGGATGAACCTGAAAAACATGCTAACTGAAAGAAGCCAGACACAAAGAGAACATATTGTATGATTCTACCACTTATATGAAATGTCCAGAATAGGCAAACCCATAGCAACAGAAAAGTAGATTAGTGGTTGCCAGGGGCTGGCAAGGATTGGGGGTGGGGGTGGGGGTGGGGGTGGGGGTGGAGGGTGGGGAGAGTCATCGCTAATGCGTAGGAGTTTATGAGGTGACGAAATGTCCTAAAAGTTATGATGATGATGGTCGCACAACTCGTGAATATACTAAAACCCACTGAACTGTACACTTAGTGAATTGTGTATGAATTATATGAATAAAACTATTTTTTAAAAATATTACCCTATTTCACTCCTAATTATCCTCTCTGCATTCCTTTAGCATTTACAAACAGAAAGGGCTCAGAAGAGACAAAATGAACTATAAGGAAGGGAAAGAAGGCAGAGAATCAAAGCACATATCCTATGCTTTGGATGCTCTGGACAAGGTGTGCAGCCCCGTCTTACCTGCGTCGGTGGCACATGGGTAATGGTAGCGGAAGGAGCAGCCTTTGTTGTAGCAGCCCAAGGTGGCGCCTGCCTCCTGGCAGTGGGAACATTTCTGAAAGGGAAGAATTCAGACAGGTCAGCATCCCAGGTCGCCTTTCTCCTCCAGGCCTTCCCTAGACCCTGTCGGTCAGACCCCAGGCCGTCTCTGTAGTTGCAGGGGTCTGCAGCAGCTGGATGGGCTGGTAAACTTCTAACCGCTAGCCATTCACTGCCCACACCCCGGAAGGGATTTAACAGTAATGTTTCAGTCCAGGCCTCACAAATGTTCACAAATCAATCAAGCAGAACAACACAGGGGTGAGGGTGGGGCACCCAGTCCTGCCCCTGGGGCTCCCCCTGCCGCCCACCCTCATGCTTGCCGGTCCTTTCCTCATTCTCACTGCTGTCTTGAACTGCCTACAGATCTTGCCTGTTTGCTTCTGCTGTGAAAGTCTGGGGTAGGAGGAGAGGGTAAGATAGTAGAGTTATATATAAACCTTTTGGAATTAAGAGTGGAATCTGGTTTCTAGTTCTTATATTTGGTAAGATTTTATTTTTATTCTACTTATCCCAAATGCCCAATACAAGTATATTTCCCTTTTCAGAATACATGGGCTCCTGTGTGCAAATGGTATTTTTATACAAAAATCCTATTTTAAATGCACTAGGAAACCTGCCATGAATTTCTGGCTAAGTGACACATTATTCTGTAATTGAGATGCTCCTCCTTATATGGTCAGGTTTTCTACAAGTGGGGCACATCTCCTATCATCCCACTAATGTGGCTGCTGTGAGTGCTCAGTCCTGTTGGCATAACAGATGTGTCCTATCAATGATAATATTTGTAAAATTCAACTACACTGGCCGCACTGAGGAAGAACACAGACCCATGGCGGCTGGGGCACAGCTAGACAAGGCTGCCTGGGAGATGCAGACACTTCCTCCTGGCTCCCCCCTTTCCTGGTACCAAGTGTGATGGGCACCCTTCTCCCTCGTTTCCCTGGAGGGCAGCCCATCAGAGTCAGTGTGGCTTGCAGGCCTGCAGCCACCAGGACAGCACCACAGAGCAAACACCTCCAACCCAAGGTGGAAGGAGCAAGAGCAGGGTGACAGGGCACTGAGACAGTCATGCCATGGCGGACACTGGTGGTGAGACTACACTGGCTCCAGCAACGGCACAGCCCAGGTGCTCTCCACATGTCAGGCATTGTTGTCTGTAACCGACGTGGTCCAGCGGGGTCCGTTCTTGGGGCTACCCTGCAGCATCTCACTCTACAGACAGGGTGCCTGAAGCCTGGAGGGGGAAGTAACCTGCTCCAGTCAGAGCTGACCCAGGCTGCCCACCCCTGACATCCTCCAGAGACAAACGGGGCAGCAGCAGAGCTGTTACATCGAGTCTCTAGGAGCTCTGCCTTCCTCTCAGAAGACCTATGTCCTGCTGGGCCCTGATGATCAGTCAACATTTACCATGTGCTCTCATACCCTTGCCAAGAAGAAAAAGATTACTTGGCCTAGAGTAAACCAAGGACGATTGGCAGCCTTTTGTGTAGCCCTAGACTTTGTCTACTTTTGTCAGTGCCACAGAGCACCTTCCGAACAAAGGTCTCAGCATTAACCGGAGGGGATGATTGTGGCTGATTTGTCAATGGCCTGCCCACACCTACTCCTGCTATACCCCTTCTTAATAAAAAAGAGGAGGAGCTCTGAATAGCCAGCTATTCTGAGGGCTTGTGCTCCAGGCCCTCCCCACCCTGTGTGTTTGGCAGGGACGGGAGGGTGCAGGAGTACATTTCAATTAGTTTGACCTCATTCAGGAATGGGAGTGTCATCTCTTTGGTCTCTG
This sequence comes from Manis javanica, assembly GCF_040802235.1. Classification (NCBI taxonomy): domain Eukaryota; kingdom Metazoa; phylum Chordata; class Mammalia; order Pholidota; family Manidae; genus Manis; species Manis javanica. The sequence continues at coordinate 112,956,670 of NC_133165.1, forward strand.
TGAGGATGGGATGATGAGATCTGTCACAACCACCTTACCACAAGCGGACAGCTCTAAAGACAAAACCCAGCCCATTATGGACAGCAGAGTGACAGAATGGAGAGATCCTCTGTAACACTCTGAGCACTAAATTAACCAGCCCCAGGACCACCCCATCTCCAGACTTAAGGGGGATGGACACGTTTTTAAAAAAATCACTTTTTATTTTGTAACTTGCAGTCAAAATATCCTAATAAAGGAAGGGACCTAGTATTTCAGGCACTGCTGTGTGAGGTATCAAGTGTGTGGGCTCTGGAACCTAATTAACTCCCTGTTAAGTGAGTCAATCTCTGTGTGTTCTTGGCCAAATCCTTAACCTTTGTTTCCTCAACCTGTAAACACGGACCTAATAATGCTATCTACCTCACAGAGATGTTGTGGGCTTAAATGCGTTAATCCAGGCTTGGAACTGTGGCTGGCTCAAAGGTGCTCAGTCAATGTGACCCAAGATGACCATGTGCCAAACACATGGTAGATGTTCTACAGAGACTACCTGTGAAAACAACCAGCAGAGCAGGCCTTGTCAGCACCCCAATTTACAGACAGGAAAGAGAAGTGATCAGGCTTGGATTTGAACAATGTCCCTTTCCTTCCCACCTCAACACATGTCCCTCTGTCCCCTGCAGGGCTTCTTAAGGCTCTCTGCCCTGAGCCAGGACACAGACTACAGGTGCCATCTTTTTCTTAATGAAAGCAAACTCATCTCTTGCACCAGGAATGTGTCTCCTCAGCTGCTGGACAACTGCAACAGCAAAATCTGTCAGATGTAACAATTCTGAAACTCTGAAGTCCACTGAAGACTTGCAACTTTAGGGGAGAGCTGGATGGTAAACTGCAGTCATTTTGGTCAATTTCAGCTTTCAGCACAGCAGCAGCTGCCCATCTCCCACCTCAGCTACATGGCACACAGCACACAGCTGTGCATGTGCTCATGCAGCAGCCTGCACGGGCAAAAGGTACCCTGTCCTCCAAGTGTTGGGAACCTCTGCTCTAATTGCTGGTTGCTGTTTCTGATCATGGAGATGGAGAGAAAGAGAAGAGGCAGGGAGCTGTTGGTACAAGCCTCTCCCCTCAGGCTGAAGTTATTTCCAGGGGATTTAAATGGCTGGCACCTTTCCTATCCCCTTCATATTTTGCTCTTTCCTCTTTTGGGAGCCAGACACTAGAGACTAGAACATTCAAAACTACTACATATATGGGGAAATTCAGCAAGTGGCCATGCATTCCTAAGGAAAGACTCAGAAAAGACCTAAGACCTTACATTTACACCTCAGGCTGGTCCTAGGCACAGAGATGGCCTGCAACAATCAAAATAACAATCCTGGGGAAGGGGGAGAATCTGATTTCCAGAGTTATCACATTATAAGATTGAAATATCCCATGTTTAATGAAACACACACAATGTATTCAAAGAAGCAGGAAATATGGCCTCAAAGGAAAAAAATTAATTCACAGAAACTGTCCCTGAAAAAGACCTAATGCTAGAAAGACTAGACAAAGACTTTAAGAGCACTGTCGTAAAGATGCTCAAAAACTAAAGGGAGATGTGGAGAAAGCCAAAAAACAACAGGTGGGCAAGTGAAAATAACAACCAAGGTTCAGAAAACCTAAAAGAAACTAAAAGAACTTCTGAAGCTGAAACATACAATAACTGAAATAAAAAATTCACTAGAGGGATTCAAAGGCAGTGGATTGGAGCAGCAGGAGAAAGAAATCAGTGAACATGAAGACACAGGGCAATGGAAACTGCTGTATCTGAGAAACAGAAAAAAAAAAAGAAAGGTCAAAGAAAAGTGAGCAGAGGGATGAGCTGTGGGAAACCACTAAGCACGCAGGCTTTACAGGAGTCCCAGAAAGAGGAGAGAGAGAGGGGGACAGAGGCAATTTTGGAAGAAGTAATGGCTGAAAATTTCCCAAATTTGATGAAACATTTGGATATAAACATCCATCCAAGAGGTTCAACAAACCCCAAGAGATCCACACCAAGGCACATAAATCAAACCTTCAAAAGCTAAAGAAAATCTTTAGAGAAATGAATCCTCACAAGTGATGATTATATAAGATTATCTACAGATTTCTCATTAGAAACTTTGGAGGTCAGAAGATAGAAGATTTAAGATGATATATTTGGAGTGCTAGGAGAAAACACTATTAACCAAGAATCCTATATCCAGCAAATTTGTCCTTTGAAACTGAGGGAGAAATTAAGAAATTCCTAGATAAATAAAAGCTGAGTAAGTTTGTTACCACTAGACCCGCCCAGCAAGAAACGCAGGCAAGCAAGTATTATAACAACAGGCACAGCAGCCAGGAGGCGGGGAACAGCTCTTTCCTCCCCCCAGGCACCAATGCCAATCCTCTGTGACCCCCAACACTGCTTCAGGGACCGACCAGCTTCAGGGACTGACCAGCTCCAGCATAGAGGTTCTGGACACTAGAGGGTGCCATATACAAAGGAACCTTGTCCAGAGTAAAATTATTAATAGAACTCCCAAGAAAGATTTAAAAGATATGGACCTTGTGACTCTTCCTGAAAGGGAGTTCAAAATGAAAATCATCAACATTCTAATGGAAGTATGGAAAGACATCCAAGAACTCAGGAATGAATTCAGGTCAGAAATCCAATCACTGAAGAGCATGATGGAGGGTATTAAAAGCAGGTTGGATACAGTGGAGGAGACAATAAATGAAACAGAAACTAGAGAAGAGGAATACAAAGAAGCTGAGGCACAGAGAAAAAAGGATCTCTAAAAATGAAAGAATATTGAGAGAACTGTGTGACCAATCGAAGCGGAACAATATTCGCATTACAGGGATACCAGAAGAAGAGAGAGAGAAAGGGACAGAAAGTGTCTTTGAGGAGGTAGTTACTGAAAACTTCCCCAATCTGGGAGAGGAGATAGTCTCTCAGGCCATGGAGATCCACAGATCTCCCAACACAAGGGACCCAAGGAAGACAACACCAAGACACATAGTAATTAAAATGGGAAAGATCAAGGATAAGGACAGACTGTTAAAAGCAGCCAGAGGCAGAAATAAGATCACACACAAAGGAAAGCCCACCAGGCTAACATCAGACTTCTCAGCAGAAACCTTACAGTCCAGAAGGGAGTGGCATGATGTATTTAATGCCATGAAGCAGAAGGGCCTAGAACCAAGATTACTTTATCTGGCAAGATTATCATTTAAATTTGAAGGAGGGATTAAATAATTTCCAGATAAGCAAAAGCTGAGAGAATTTACCTCCCACAAACCATCTCTGCAGTCTATTTTGGAGGGACTGCTATAGATGGAGGTGTTTCTAGGGTTGGATAGCTGTCACCAGAGGTAGTAAAACCACAGTAGGGAGGGTAGAGCAGCTGATTGCGAGACAAATGCAAAATTAAATGGACTATTCCCAATGTCAATCAAGGGATAGACAAAAACTACAGAATTTGATACCTAATATATAAAGAATGAAGAAGGAAGAAAACAGAGAAGATATGGAAAAGAACCTTTAGATTGTGTTTGTAACAGCATACTAAGTGAGTTAAGTTAGACTCTTAGATAGTAAGGAAAGTAACCTGGAACCTTTGGTAACCATGAAGCTAAAGCCTCAAAAGGCAGTAAGTACATACCTATCAATAATCACCCTAAATGTAAATGGACTGAATGAACCAATCAAAAGACACAGAGTCATTGAATGGATAAAAAAACAAGACCCATCTTTATGCTGCTTACAAGAGACTCACTTCAAACCCAAAGATATACACAGACTAAAAGTCAAGGGATGGAAAAAGATATTTCATGCAAACAATAGGGAGAAAAAAGCAGGTGTTGCAGTACTAGTATCAGACAAAATAGACTGCAAAACAAAGAAAGTAACAAGAGATAAAGAAGGACATTGCATAATGATAAAGGGCTCAGTCCAACAAGAGGATATAACCATTATAAATATATATGCACCCAACACAGGAGCACCAGCATATGTGAAACAAATACTAACAGAATTAAAGGAGGAAATAGAATGCAATGCATTCATTTTAGGAGACTTCAACACACCATTCACTCCAAAGGACAGACCCACCAGAGAGAATATAAGTAAGGACACAGAGGCACTGAACAACACACTAGAACAGATGGACCTAATAGACATCTATAGAACTCTACACCCAAAAGCAACAGGATACACATTCTTCTCAAGTGCACACAGAACATTCTCCAGAATCGACCACATACTAGGCCACAAAAGGAGCCTCAGTAAATTCAAACAGACTGAAATTCTACCAACCAACTTCTCAGACCACAAAGGTATAAAACTAGAAATAAATTGAACAAAGAAAGCAAAAAGGCTCACAAACACATGGAGGCTTAACAACATGCTCCTAAATAATCAATGGATCAACGACCAAATTAAAATAGAGATCAAGCAATATATGGAAACAAATAACAACACAAAGCCCCAACTTCTGTGGGACGCAGCGAAAGCAGTCTTGAGAGGAAAGTATATAGCAATCCAGGCATATTTAAAGAGGAAGAACAAACCCAAATGAATAGTCTAACGTCACAATTATCAGAATTGGAAAAAGAAGAACAAATGAGGCCTAAAGTCAGAAGAAGGAGGGACATAATAAAGATCAGAGAAGAAATAAACAAAATTGAGAAGAATAAGACAATAGAAAAAAATCAATGAAACCAAGAGCTGGTTCTTGGAGAATATAAACCCAATAGATAAGCTTCTAGCCAGACTTATTAAGAGAAAAAGAGAATCAACACACATCAACAGAATCAGAAACGAGAAAAGAAACATCACGACGGACCCAAAAGAAACACAAAGAATTATTAGAGACTACTATGAAAACCTATATGCTAACAAGCTGGTAAACCTAGAAGAAATGGACAACTTCCTAGAAAAATACAACCTTCTAAGACTCACCAAGGAAGAAACACAAAATCTGAACAAACCAATTACCAACAAAGAAATTGAAGTGGTAATCAAAAAACTACCCAAGAAAAAAAACTCTGGGCCAGATCGATTTACCTCGGAATTTTATCAGACATACAGAGAAGATCTAATACCCATTCTCCTTAAAGTTTTCCAAAAAATAGAAGAGGAGGGAATACTCCCAAACTCATTCTATGAAGCCAACATCACCCTAATACCAAAACCAGGCAAAGACCCTACCAAAAAAGAAAATTACAGACCAATATCCCTGATCAACGTAGATGCAAAAATACTCAACAAAATATTAGCAAACCGAATTCAAAAATACATCAAAAGGATCATACACCAATGACCAAGTGAGATTCATCCCAGGGATGCAAGGATGGTACAATATCCGAAAATCCATCAACATCATCCACCACATAAACAAAAAGAAGGACAAAAACCACATGATCATCTCCATAGATGTTGAAAAAGCATTCGACAAAATTTAACATCTATTCATGATAAAAACTCTCAACAAAATGGGTATAGAGGGCAGGTACTTCAACATAACAAAGGCCATATATGATAAACCCACAGCCAACATCATACTGAACAGTGAAAAGCTGAAGGCTTTTCCTCTGAGATCGGGAAGAAGACAGGGATGCCAACTCTCCCCCCTGTTATTCAACATAGTACTGGAGGTCCTAGCCACGGCAATTAGACAAAACAAAGAAATACAAGGAATCCAAATTGGTAAAGAAGAAGTTAAACTGTCACTATTTGCAGATGACATGATATTCTGCATAAAAAACCCTAAAGACTCTACTCCAAAACTACTAGAACTGATATCGGAATACAGCAAAGCTGCAGGATACAAAATTATTATACAGAAATCTGTGACTTTCCTATACAGCAACAATGAACCAATAGAAAGAGAAATCAGGAAAACAATTCCATTCACAATTGCATCAAAAAGAATAAAATACTTAGGAATAAACCTTACCAAGGAAGTGAAAAACCTATGCCCTGAAAACTATAAGACACTCTTAAGAGAAATTAAAGAGGACACTAACAATTGGAAACTCATCCCATGCTCTTGGCTAGGAAGAATTAATATTGTCAAAATGGCCATTCTGCCCTCTCAAAAAAAAAGGCCATCCTGCCCAAAGCAATATACAGATTTGATGCAATCCCTATCAAATTACCAACAAGATTCTTCAACGAACTGGAACAAATAGTTCAAAAATTCATATGGAAACATCAAAGACCCTGAATAGCCAAAGCAATCCTGAGAAGGAAGAATAAAGTGGGGGGGATCTCACTCCCCAACTTCAAGCTCTACTACAAAGCCACAGTAATCAAGACAATTTGGTACTGGCACAAGAACAGAGCCACAGACCAATGGAACAGAATAGAGACTCCACACATTAACCCAAACCTATATGGTCAATTAATATATGATAAAGGAGCCATGGACATACAATGGGGAAAGGACAGTCTCTTCAACAGATGGTACTGGCAAAACTGGACAGCTACATGCAAGAGAATGAAACTGGATCACTGTCTAACCCCATGCACAAAAGTAAATTCAAAGTGGATCAAAGACCTGAATGTAAGTCATGAAACCATAAAACTCTTAGAAAAAAACATAGGCAAAAATCTCTTGGACATAAACATGAGCGACTTCTTCATGAACATATTTCCCCGGGGAAGGGAAACAAAAGCAAAAATGAACAACTGGGACTATATCAAGCTAAAAAGCTTCTGTACAGCAAAGGGCACCATCCATAAAACAAAAAGGTACCCTACTCTATGGGAGAATATATTCATAAATAACAGATCCGATAAAGGGTTGACATCCAAAATATATAGAGCTCATGTACCTCAACAAACAAAAAGTGAACAATCCAATTAAAAAATGGGCAGAGGAGCTGAACAGACAGTTCTCCAAAGAAGAAATTCAGATGGCCAACAGACACATGAAAAGATGCTCCACATCGCTTGTCATCAGAGAAATGCAAATTAAAACCACAATGAGATATCACCTCACACCAGTAAGGATGGCCACCATCCAAAAGACAAACAACAACAAATGTTGGCGAGGTTGTGGAGAAAGGGGAACCCTCCTACACTGCTGGTGGGAATGCAAATTAGTTCAACCATTGTGCAAAGCACTATGGAGGTTCCTCAAAAAGCTCAAAATAGAAATACCATTTGACCCAGGAATTCCACTCCTAGGAATTTACCCTAAGAATGCAGCAGTCCAATTTGAAAAAGACAGATGCACCCCTATGTTTATCACAGCACTATTTACAATAGTCAAGAAATGGAAGCGACCTAAGTGTTCATCAATAGATGAATGGATAAAGAAGATGTGGTACATATACACAATGGAATATTATTCAGCCATAAGAAGAAAACAAATCCTACCATTTGCAACAACATGGATGGAGCTAGAGGGTACTATGCTCAGTGAAAGAAGCCAGGCAGAGAAAGACAAGTACCAAATGATTTCACTCATATGTGGAGTATAAGAACAAAGAAAAACTCAAGGAACAAAACAGTAGCAGAATCACAGAACCCAAGAACGGACTAACGGTTACCAAAGGGAAAGGGACTGGGCAGGAGGGGTGGGAAGGGAGGGATAAGGGCAGGGAAAAAGAAAGGGGGCCTTATGATTAGCATGTAATAATGTCGGGGGGGGGGGTGCATAGGAAGGGATGTGTAACACAGAGAAGACAAGTAGTGAGTCTACAGCATCTTACTATGCTGATGGACAGTGACTGTAATGGGGTTTGTGGGGAGGGACTCGGTGAAGGGGGGAGTCTAGTAACCATAATGTTCTTCATGTAATGGTAGATTAATGATTATAAAAAAAAAAAAACTGTACAGCATATAGAAACCAAATAGCAAAATGACAGAGGTAAGACACCTATGATCAGTAATTACTTTAAATCTAAATGGATTAAATTCTCTAATCAGAAGATACATATATTGGCAGAATGGATATAAACTCATGATTAACTACATATTGTGTACAAGAGACCTACTTTAGACACAGACTTAAAGTGAATGGATGAAGAGATATTCCATGAAAATAGTAACCAAAAGAGACAGGAGTGGTGGCTCTACTAGTATCAGAGAAAACAGACTTTATATCAAAAAAGTTTATAAAAGACAAAGAATGGCATTATATATTAATAAAAGGCTCAACACAGCAAAATATAACAATTATAAACATCTATACACCGCATGACAGACATTAAAACATATGAAGCAAAAACTGACAGAAATGAAGAGAGAAATAGTTCTACAACAGTAATTGGACCCCACATTCACAATAATGGGCAGAAAAGCCAGATAGAAGACAAGTAAGGAAGTAAGACTTAACACAATAAATGAACTACATCTAGCAGACAAATACAGAACACTTCACCCAATATCAACAGAATAAACATTCTTCTCAAGTGCACATGGACATTTTCTAGGATAGACTATAGGTTAGACCACAAATTAGATCTCAATAAATTTTAAAAGACAGATATACAAAGTATCTTCTCTGACCACAGTGAGATGAAGTCAGAAATCAGGAACTAAAGGAAAACTGGGAAATTCTACAACGTTGCGGAAATTAAACAACATACTTTCAAGCAATCAATGGATCAAAGAAGAAATCACAAGGGAAATTTGAAAATGAAAATACAACATACCAAAACTTATGGGGTGCAGCAAAAATGGTGCAAATTTTTTTAGCAGGGGAATTTATAGCTATAAACATATTAAAAACAAAGAAGATCTCAAATGAGTAACCTAATTTTACAACTTAAGGAAACTACAAAAACACAAACTAAAACCCAAACCTAGCATGAAAGAAGGAAATATGTGGAGTATAAGAACAAAGAAAAACTCAAGGAACAAAACAGTAGCAGAATAAAAACTGACAACCTAATAATCTGAACCTCTGGGACCTGTGTCAGACTTGTGAGCTAAAGAACTGTCTTTGATAACTGCTTTGTGCTTTAAGCCACTAAGTTTGTGGTGATGTGTTACAGAAGTGATAGGGAACTAGTAAGTGGGGATTCCCTGAAAATTTCATAATGAGAAGTGACTGTTCAATTTTCTTTTGCATTCTTCAGTTTAACACATTTCTCTCTCATGGAAACACTGACAATTTCACTTTTTATCAGGCACCCAAGGCTCCCATAACAAAAGAAAAAATATTGGGACTTCAAGAAAATTAAAATGTGTATCAAAAGACACTGTCAACACAGTAAAGGGGCAACCTACAGAATGGAAGAAAATATCTGCAAATCATATATAGGACAAGGGATTTACATCCAGAATATACAGAGAACTAAAAATGACGTTTCAAAAATGGGCAAACAGAGATAAATGAAAGAGTAGACAGTCGACAAAAAATCTATAAAACCAAAAGTTGGTTCTTTGAAAAGATAAAAATTGATAAACTTTTAGCTAGATGAACTAAGCAAAAAAGAGAGGAATCTCAAATAACTAAAATCAGAAAGGAAAAGTGGGGACATTACAACTTATTCTATGGAAATAAAAAAGACTGTAAGAGAATACTATGAGCAACTGTACCCCAACAAATTGGACAATTTAGATGAAGTGGACAAATTTCCAGAAATATAAAACTTACCAAGATTAAATCATGAAGAAATATGATATCTGAATAGATCTCTAACTAGTAAAGAGATCAAATCAGTAGTGAAGAATATCCCAATACAAAAAAAAAAAAAAAGAATATCCCAATACAGAAAAGCTCTGAACCTAAAATGATAAATTCCACTGAACACTTAAGGAAGAACTTTATGAAACTTTTCCCAAAAACAGAAGAGAAGGGAACATTTTCAGAGTCATTATATGAGGCCAGCATTACCTGACACCAAAGCCAAAGATGCCACAAGAAAAAAACAAAAAAACTATAGACCAGTATCTTTTATGAACCTTGACGTAAAAACCCTGAACAAAATACCAGCAAACAGAATTCAGCAGCATGTTAAAAGGATTACACACCATGAAAAATTGGGATTATTCTAAAAATGCAAGGATGGTTCAATACATGAAATCTATCAGTGTAATGTTATATCACCACTTTGAAGGAAATAACCGTAAGATCATCTCAATTGATGCAGAAAGAGCATTTGACAAAATTCAAAACACTTTCATGATGAAAACACTCAACAAACTAGGAACAGAAGGAAAATACCCCAACACAATAAAAGTCATATATGAAAAACCCACAGGGAACATCATAGTCAATGGTGAAAGACTGAAAGCATTTCCTCTAAGATAAGGAAGAAGGCAATGATGCCCACTTTCACCACTTCTATTCAACATAGTGTTGGAAGTTCTAGTCAGAACAATTAGGAAAGAAAAAGAAACAAAAGTTATCCAAACTGGAAAAGAAGTAAAATTATCTCTGCGTATGATATATGATTATACATGTAGAAAACCCTAAAGAGTCTGCAAAAACCTGTTAGAACTAATAAGCGAAAAAGGAGCAGGATACAGTCTACCCCCAAAAATCAGCTGCATTTCTATACACAATGAACAATCCGAAAAGGAAATTATAAAAACAATTGATTTTCAACATCAAAAAGAATAAAATATTTAACTAAGTATATAGGAATAACTAAGGGAGTGAAAGACTTATACAATGAAAACTACAAAATATTGCTGAAAGAAATCAAAGAAGATGTGAATAAATGGAACCATATCTCATGTTTGTGGATTAAAAGACTTAATATTAAAATATCAGTATTACCCAAAGTGGTCTATAGATTCAATACAATCTCTATCAAAATCCCAATGATGTTTTCTTCAGAAATAGAAAATCTAATCCTAAGATTCATATGGAACGTCAAGAGACTCTGAAGGGCCACAAAAATTTTGAAAAAGAACTGCACTGGAGGACTCACTTCCTTATTTCAAAACTTACTATAAAGCTATGATCAATAACAATGTGGTACTGATATATAGAGAGATATGCAAACCAATGGAATACAATAGAGAGCCCAGAAATAAAACCTTGCATATACAGTCAAATGACTTTGACATGGGTGTCAAATTCAATGGGGAAGAGGACAGTTTTTTCAACAGATGTGCCGGCAAAACTGGATATCCACACGCAAAGAAGTGAACTTGGACCCTTACCTAACTCCATATACAAAAATTAACTCAAAATGGATCAAGCATCTGAATTTAACACCTAAAACAATTCAACTCTTATAAGAAAACGTAGGACAAAAGCTTCATTTCATTGGGTTTGGCACCCAAGGCTCCCATAACAAATGAAAAAATACTGGGACTTCAAGAAAATTAAAATGTGTATCAAAAGACACTGTCAACACAGTAAAGGGGCAACCTACAGAATGGAAGAAAATATCTGCAAATCATATATAGGACAAGGGATTTATATCCAGAATATACAGAGAACTAAAAATGACGTTTCAAAAATGGGTAAAGGACTTGAATAGACATTTCTCCAAAGATAAACAAATGGCTAATAAGCACATGAAAAGATGTTCAACATCATTCATTAGGTAAATGCAAATCAAAACCCCAATGAGATACCCCCCTCACCCCCATCAGAATAGTTGCTATCAAGCAAAACAAAACAAACCCCGCCAAACAGAAAAGAAGTGGTGATGAGATGTGCAGAAATTGGAAACCTTGGGCACTACTGGTGTGAATGTAAAATGATACGGCCAAATTGTTTTACGTTCTGGATATAAAAGACTGTATACCTTCTGCATATAGTATCTGCTTAAAAAAATCAAAAACAGAATTATAGTATGATCCAGCAATTCCACTTTTCGTTAAACACCCCCACAAATGAAAGTAGGGTCTCAAAGACATTTGTATACTCATGATCATAGCATAATAGGTAAAATGTGGAAGCAACTCAAGTGTCGACTGACAGATGAATGGATAAGCAAAATGTGATATATACATACAATGGAATATATTTCAGCCTTAGAAAGGAAATTCTGACACATGCTACAACTCAGATGAACCTTAAGGACATTATGCTCAGTGGAAAAAAGCCAGTCAGGAAAAGACAAACACTATTATTCCACTTACTTACATGAGGTATACTTAGAATCATAGATACAGAAAGTATAATGGCGGTTGCCATGATCTAGAGGAAGGAGAAAATAGAGAGCATTGTTTAATGGGAATAGAGTTTCAGATTTACTAGACTAAGAGTCTAGAAGATGGATGGCAGTGATGGGTGCACAACAATGTGAATGTATTTACCACCACTGAACTATGTTCTTAAAAATGTCTGAGATGGTAAATTTTAAGTGTATCAAATTCTCAAGTCCTATCTCAATCTGTGCTATAACAAGTCTCCAGGCAATTCTGATGCACAATACATTCTGAGAACCACTGATCCAATTTCAACTCCCCAAATTTTTAGAGGAAAACAAAGACCCAGAGAGATGTTAAGAACTGGCTGAGCTAAGAGTTCAGGTTTCCCGGGAGCTATTTAGTGCCCTCTCCAGTATACTACTGCCCTCTACAGACCAATGCAGATTATGGTGAGATGTGATTAAGTCAAGGACCTTGAGATGGGGAGAGTATGCTGGGCTATCCAGGTGGCCCCAACCTAGTCCCAAGGGCCCAGAAGTATCTGAATTGCAGGCGTTAGGGAGATGTGATGATGGAAGCAGGGTCGAGAGGCAACATGCTGGCTCTGCAGATGCAGGAAGGGGCCACAAACCAAGAATGCAGGCAGCCTTTAGAAGCTGGGGAGGACAAGAAAACAAATTCTTCCCTAGAGCTTCCAGAAACAAGCACAGCCCTGCTGACAACCTAATAATCTGAACCTCTGGGACCTGTGTCAGACTTGTGAGCTAAAGAACTGTCTTTGATAACTGCTTTGTGCTTTAAGCCACTACATTTGTGGTGATGTGTTACAGAAGTGATAGGAACTAGTAAGTGGGGATATTCCCTGAAAATTTCATAATGAGAAGTGACTGTTCAATTTTCTTTTGCATTCTTCAGTTTAACACATTTCTCTCTCATGGAAACACTGACAATTTCACTTTTTATCAGGCAGACTGTGGCATCAGATCAGTAACACTGGAACTAGAAAGAGATGCTGGGTCTGTCTTCAATGCTCTTTTTTTCTGGTTCAAGAAACAGACTAGAAAAGCACAGTAACCTGAAGATCATGTAACTAGAAGTAGAAGAACTTAGAACTTCAGCCCCTTTTCTTCTGAACCCCAAGTTCGACATTTGTAACACCATGCCACACTGCCTTCTAGCTCCCTTCACTCACTCACTATCCAACGTTTGGAAGGTACTTCCCCTGTGCCAGGCATCAAAGACAGAATATAAAAATTTATTCCTATAGTATCTTGTTTCTCTTTTCCCTTTCTGTCCCTAAAATCAATACCCAGCCTAGAACCATTTCCAATTAGATTTTTATTCTTTACTTCTCACCTGAAAGAACTATTTATACTATCATTTTCCCGTAACACAGATAATATAATAGTTGTTGCACAGCTAAATGCCCTTTGTTCTTGACTGCGCTGTGGTCTGAAGTTTGCATTCATTCCTAGGACAGGTAAGCCCACACAGTACTGCTCCCTGCACAAATGAGACACACATGGGGCTTCAACCATGGTTTCTAAATCAAGGTACATTTTTCACACAAGCAAAGACCTGCCTTTCTTCGTAATAAAATTTCCACTTATTGTCAAAGGGAATAAAGGTTATTTTTAAGCAATCCTGACAAGAATCCTGCATTTCTTGATACTTAGGAAGTAAATTATAAAATGTAGTCTTAGTTTTTGGACATGTTTAAATATAAAGTGGACCCCAACCTGATTGTTTCACCAGCGTCAGTGTCCCAGAGGCGGAGCTCTGGACTGGAGCCAAATCACCTACAAGCAGTTTAAGCTGGCAGGTGCTCCAGGGGAGAACTGTGCATGCCTCTTCCTTCACAGAAAGGCTCCTTCCTATGAGATGTAACAGTGACCTGAATAATTGCTGTTTAATGAGCATCTCGAAACGGCCTCAGAGCACCAAAGCCTCCAGGTCAGAGCATTATTAATGTTGGCGATGATGGGTTCTGCTTGAGCCTTGAAGATAACACATGTTGCCCTGCTGTGCCTGAGATGGCTTTTATGCAGCACTGTACACTTTTACTCCTGCTTACAGTATTTACTTATTCATGTTTGTCCACTTCCCCTAAACTGTGCGACTTATTCTGTATTCTCGCGGCCTGGCACACTGTAGGAACTGTAAATGTGGGCTGATGGAGTGAAGGCAGTGTCTGACAAATTTGAGAGCCTGGAGAAAGCTAGTAAGTGTACTTTCCAACATGAGGTAAAAGCTGATGCTGGTAGAGCTTGCAGAATGTGGAACAAGGTGTGTTAATTCTGGCCAGCAGCAAGAGCTCTTTTTCCTTTTAATTATGCCTTGTACATCTAGGACTGAAGCCTCTATTGCCTGTGCGATCTACTCCAGCTGAATGGCAGCAACATGGTCTACACACGAGGAGCCAGTCTTGATGGCCCTGGTAGCATCTTTCATTGGTTGAACTCTATACCGTATCAATTTTCTTTCAAGAAAACTTCAAGGTGTTGGCCAAACCAGTATATACAAAACCCTTTATGTTTTAGGTACTTGCTTCCTTAGAGCTATATAATCTCCTTATGTTCCCTTATGAAAGCTCACGAGACCAGCTGGAGCATTTTGCAGCTGCTTGCCATTCTCACACACTTGCAGAAGGCTTGGCGCCAGCCTCTGGAACCCACACCACAGCCCAGAGCACCACCAAGGCTTCAAAAAAGCTAACCTTAATCCTACAGTATGGGAGAATATATTCATAAATGACATATCCGACAAGCAGTTAACATCCAAAATATATAAAGAACTTACACACCTCAACACCCAAAAAGCAAATAACCCGATTAACAAATGGGCAGAGGATATAAAGAGACAGTTCTCCAAAGAAGAAATTCAGATGGCCAACAGACACATGAAAAGATGCTCCACATCGCTAGTTATCAGGGAAATGCAAATTAAAACCACAATGAGCTATATCCCTCACACTAGTAAGGATGGGCAGCATCGAAAAGACTAAGAACAAATGCTGGCGAGGATGTGGAGAAAGGGGAACCCTCCTACATTGCTGGTGGGAATGTGAGCTAGTTCAACCATTGTGGAAAGCAATATGGAGGTTTCTCAAAAAACTAAAAATAGAAATACCATTCAACCCAGGAATCCCACACCTTGGAATTTTCCCAAAGAATACAACTTCTCAGATTAAAAAAGACATATGCACCCCTATGTTTATCACAGCACCTTTTACAATAGCCAAGATATGGAAGCAACCTATGTGTCCACCAGTAGATAAATGGATAAAGATGTGGTACATATACACAATGGAATACTATTCAGCAATAAGAAAGAAACAAATCCTACCATTTGCAACAACATGGATGGACCTGGAGGACATTATGTTTAGTGAAATAAGCCAGGCAGAGAAAGACAAATGCCAAATGATTTCCCTCATTTGTGGAGTATAACAATGAAGCAAAACGGAAGGAACAAAATGATGGCAGACTCAGAGACTCCAAGAATAAACTGGTGGTTACCAAAGGGGTGAGGTTTGGGAGGGCGGGTGGGGAGGGAGAAGGGGATTGAGGGGTACTATGTTTAGTACACATGGTGTGGGGGATCACGGGGAGAACAGTGTAGCACAGAGAAGGCACATAGTGAATCTGTGGCATCTTGCTGCACTGATGGACAGTGACTGCATTGGGCTATGGGTGGGAACTTGATAATATGGGTAGATGTAGTAACCACATTGTTTTTTCATATGAAACTTTCATAAGAGTGTGTATCAATCATACCTTAATAAAAAAACAAATCTAGCCTTAGAGGGCCAGAGATGCCCCGCTCTTCTCAGGGTCGTTAATTCAATCCTACAAGAAATACAGTGCATGGATTTAAAAGTTGCATTTATGTCCTGGAGATGTTTCAGCAAAAGCACTAACTTCAGAAACTGAATCCATTAAATACATACCTTAATAAATGATGACATCTGTGTAACTGCCAGTCAGTCACACTATCAGCATGCACTGGCTGAAGGCTAATGGTGTGTACCTTAAGACAAAAGTTCCAGGTTTGACTGGCTTTTTAGAATAAACATAGGTGATCTCCAATATGAGTATTACCCAGGTATGGGCAGCATATGGGCCCGTGGAAAAGAAGCCTAAGGGAATCAGCTCTTGTGTGAAAGCCATAAAACACGACTTTATCATCTGTAAAATGGGGACAATTTTTGCTCTGCCTTCCTCATAAAGCTGTTGTGTCTGTTTATAAACTAGGAAGTTATATATTGTTAGGATATATATAAAAATATATAAAGCATATCTTCATCTATAATATGTCAAATTTTGGGCAGTTACTGATGTCAAAATTAGACACAACATATACCAAGTGGAGTCTAAGACAAACTAAGTTTAAAGAGTTGTTCTTCGCAACATATTTTTTCCCTTAGAATACAGCCTGAGGCGAGCAGACCTGGGTGGGCTGGCACATCTGTCACACAGCTTTTGCAACTTTAGTTGCTGTGTGTGCATTTGCAATAGTATCTTACCTCTGAGCGTGTGTATGGTCAGCTCTTGGCTGCATCTCTCCACACAACATCTCTAACTACTATTCACTATCACTTCCATTGTATTTCCCTTCCTAATTCTATTATTGA
Source organism: Manis javanica (assembly GCF_040802235.1). Lineage (NCBI taxonomy): Eukaryota > Metazoa > Chordata > Mammalia > Pholidota > Manidae > Manis > Manis javanica. The sequence continues at coordinate 112,973,367 of NC_133165.1, forward strand.
ACAATATAGATTAATGGGAATTATTTTTAATGTCTTGTGAAGCACTTCTGCATTGGAAGGAAAGGTGTTAAATCAAGGAACAAAACTATAATCACATACAAATTAACACTAGTAGGAGGTCACAAGCATCAAAAAGTACCAAAAAGACACATGGAGCAGAACCACAATGAGGAAAAGTGCCCTATGGGGCCAGGCTGTTGTACTCTGCATGTAATGTGGGGGGCAGACTGGCTACTGCACCAGTTGTCAACTGCCATGTGTTCCTCGCCACAGCTCTCCCAGCCTTGTTATGCAACCTCGCTCACGGTTAGTATAATCTAGAATAACTGCTGCTTCTGGATCTCCTGCTGCCACAAGGGGCCTGAGGCCCTGCAGGTGGTCGTGCTCCTCACAAAACATCTAGCACCTAATAGCTCACCTGCCCGCTATGGAGTCACCTGCTTCCCATCAAAATCAGGAGAGAAAACACACCTGCATAAACTTTAACCTGATTATCACATCAGATATAAAAGTTATCTGGGATGAAGTATCCATTTAGACTGCCATTCCCCTCCTTTTAAAATCCCCAGTCTAAAAGTGGTTCTGTAGATGACACTAAAAAAGAAGTTTCTTTGGGAAGCTTTTCAAACCACATTATAAACCTCCAAGTGTCTTTGTGGCTTTTAACTTAGTTTACCTTAATAGACTCCATATTCAGTATGTACTACATCTAATTTTGACATCAGTAACTGCCAAAAATATGACATGTTAAAGATATGTTTAAGATATTTTTGTAAGTCCTAACAATTATATAACTCTCTAGTTTATCAAGACACTTACAGGTACAGAGTAAGGGCTGAGAGGTGGCTGGCCTGATGCAGCAAAACGCAGGACAGAATGGCCAATGCAAGTCTGGGTGCAGCTGTCCTGGCCGCATCTGCCAGCTGCCACCCTGGCCTGTTCTGATCCATGAGGAAGGCCTGTTCCCTGAATTCCCTCACTATGGTCTTGGTACTTGCAGATGGGCTCACGGTGAAGCTATGTAGCTTTGAATCAGGCTACAAGGCTTGGGACTGACCTTTTCCTTGTCTTACTGCACTTTACCTGCCAAACAGGGGAGGCCAGAATTTGACCATAACCTTGAACACACAAAGAGAGTACATGCCTTTCTACAATGGATTTGTTCATCACTCAGCAAACAAATAATGAAAATGTATAGGCTTAAGATGCAGCTGGGGAAGGGTGTCTTCTCAGAAGACTGTCACATGCCTCTCTCTTTGCTGTTACTGTTTTACAAATCCAGATTTTCACAGTATGTTGGAAGATAGATCTGCGGTTAAACAGGTGGGAAGGTAACCACTGGCTAACACACGTAAAATGCCAGCCCAGTGCTTCTTCATGGGATCGTGAGATCAAAGTTGTTCTGTTGAATATGAAGAAAGGATTTTGACTTCTTAATGAGCTGATCATGGGACTTTCATTTTCTTTATTAACATACAGTATAAGACGGCAAAATCCAGACGCTGGTAACATGGGTTGGAAGGAAACAAGAACTCAATCAGTCTGGTTATTGGCTCAGTTTTCTCCACTCCATACCTTGCCTGTAACATGCTGGTTTCTGAGGTTGGGAGAGACTGTTGTGATCACAGAGCCACCTCAGTGGTCTGTGCCTTGATATTTAAATTTTCTTAAATGGTATATTTCAGAAACATGAAAATCTTTCCTTTTTGTTCATTCAACAAATTTATACCGCATGCCCCTGCGAGGCCAAGGGGCTGAACTGAGGGTAAAGGCGTCTGCGTGCTTGCCCTCAGAGAACTCTCAGAATGGCCTGGGGATGAGAAACCCAAACTGCCAAGAGTAAACAGTACTTCAGCTGGAGAGGTCAGAGCTTAATTAAGGATGTCAGGAAAGCATTCTCGAGGACAGTTGCTGAGCATTTGAGTCCTGAAGGGATGGGAGCTATATGGGCAACGGGAAACAAATTGCCCTGTAGGCCCTGTAGGAACCAGCCCTCCGGGTGCAGAGGGCTGACACAGAGAAGCCCACTTCTCAAGACACAGGGAGCTTATGAGCAGGAAGGTGGGGCCAAGCCCACTGTCTGGGCTAGGCATGTCACAGAAGAGTCTCATTATTGGGGGTGGGGGGGCAGGAGGGGGTTGGAAATGCAAACAGGAGGCTGTATTTAGAGACCCCTTGGCGGAAAAAACCCACAGGACCCAGTGATAAGCTACAGCCTGAGGGTCAGGGAGCCCTGTGGTGGCAGCTGCTGGCGCCTTCCCTTGGCGGCTCAGTGGAAGGGGAGCCTTAGGGCATCCCTGAAGCAGGGTCCTGCAACAAGCAGCTGCTCTAATTAGAAACAGTGCAGCTACATAATAGTGTTTTGGACTTGGAGCAAATGATCACTGGAATGATCAGGAATGGGCTTAACTTCAAATGATATTTTCTGGGTAACTGAAAGTAAAGCTAGAAATCCTTTCTGGATCACATTAGCCTACACTATTTTGAATTAAACTGATTATTTGCTATTGCCTAACAGTGTTAATTCTATTATTGGGAATATTCTCAGAAGATACTACTAAGTAGAGACTAGGCTTTATCAAACCAACCCCAGGATATAACTTGAAAAATATTGCTTTAAAAAAATAAATCCCTGCTAGCAAGCTTTTTTCATCATTTTCTTGTTTATCCTAAAGTGGAGAGGAGAAAAATATTCAGGAGAGGACCTGCTCTGGTTAGCTGGCGTCTGCTGTGCCTGCCCTCTGCATGTTCAGAAGAATGGAGAGGAGGTGCCCGGGGCTCTGCACCTAAGCCGAGCTGCCCAGGAGAGCTGTAGAGGAGGGGTGCTCAGCGACAGAAAAGAGCCCCGGCCGGGCCCTGCCAGCCTGGGCCAGTTCATTTATTTAAGGCTCAATTTTCTCAACAGTAAACTGGGGGATAATAACCAGCTGGGAAAAAGGAGGATGGAGAATCTTTTAGGAAAATCGATGAAATGGGGGAAAAAAGCCACCCTGAATGTACTTGATAATGAAGGAAAAGAGTATTTTTAAATGATATGTAGGGTACCCCTAAGGTACTCCTTAAAGCATAAGGGAAAAAAAAAATCCTTAAAGCATAAGGAAAAAAAAGTCCCAGCAGCGATGCCACAGAGTGGATGGCCCCTGAAGAACCAGAGCCCTTTGGGCTTCTCTGCAGGGCAGTGGGACGCTGGAGGCAGGTAGCACAGACCTCCAGGAGAAGCTAGCTTTGTCCACTAGTAGTGATGACACTTAAACCAACAACGCTACCACTTAGGTGCACTTGTTTTGAACATTTATTTTTTTATAGAACATTTTTTTACAGGCCAAGCACAGTATTTAACCACTCTTTATTCCCACCCTCAATTATCTGTTTTAGTATGGACACTTTCATTGGTGATAATGTTCTGTAGACATGTAGCAGGACTAGGACAGGTACAATTATTTCTACCAAGGTACCCACAAAGCTGAAACAATTTATAATGATCACGCATGGAATAAACTTCAACCATGGATACAGAGGACACAGATATTGCCCACTTGCTGTGGGTTTTAAGTGTTCTGGTTCCTTGTCTGCCTCTAATTCTCCTGGGTTTGCAGTCTTCAGGTTCAATAGTAATACATTTAAGGAGGCAAAACAAAGCAATATAAAGCAATTTCCCAAATAAAATGTATCTACTTGCCACAAGTTAAAACCAGTTTTCATCCCCACTCCGAGAAAATTTAAATATTAAGCAAGAAAGTTTGGTTTAATCGTTTTCTCCTGCACAAAATGTATATTATGTTAACAGACATTCTTCATAACTCCACTTATCAAAAAAGCAACACAGGTTTCACGTATGATGTTTCTTTGGGCTAACAAGACCTTGTTTTTTCCTAAAAGACACTTTGCATTTTATCTTACCCACAATTAGATATATTCCATCAAAATAATTCTCATTAGAAGGTTTCTTTTAAAAGCTGTAACGCTGCTGAAAACATGATACGTTTTCTCTAGGGGAGGTTCTTTTTTTTTTTTTTTGTATCATTAATCTACAATTACGTGAGCAACATTCCCCCCATTGTCAAGTCTCCCCCACACACCCCATTACAGTCACCGTCCATCAGCGTAGTAAGATGCTATAGAATCATTACTTGTCTTCTCTGTGTTGTACAGCCCTTCCCGTGCCGCCACCCCCCCCCCGCCCATATTATGTCTGCTAATAGTAATGCCCCTTTTTTTCCCCTTATCCCTCCCTTCCCACCCATCCTCCCCAGTCCCTTTCCCTTTGGTAAGTCTAGGGGAGTTTTTACATATTAGAAGATAAGGGACTTGTGCCCTTTAAGACATTAGAAAGGCAGGGGCTTGGTCCAGGAGGTTTAAGGCAGTCCTTAGCACATCTGCTTTGTATAGCAGCTGAGAACCTGAGAAGGCTAAACCCAGCAGGTGGCCTGTGGCGGCTCTGTAAGAGAATAGCCTTTTCCCTATGCATAGAAAGAAAAGCTTAGGGTTTAAATTGAAATTTAAGTTACACAAGACTACATACTAGCTTATTTTTATTTTACCCTTTGCTCAAACAGTGGACTGGTTTATAAGGAGAAATGTTACCTTTTGTGCTTTCTGAATCTAAAAAGGCATCTTTTTAAAGATTACCTACCTATCAGTTAAGAGGCTCTTGATATAATCCTGCATCTCTCCACAGCTCATCCCACCCAAAGTTGGGTCTCTGCTTCCAGAAAGCCAATTACGGGGGCTGCTCATTCACGAGGTGCCCGTATTTTAGTGTTTATTACTTCAGTAGCAGAAATGTGAACCTGCTGCCACAAAAGGCCTCCTTTATAACAAGATTTTGAATCTGCACAGCTTATCCTTGGACTTAAATCAAGCTACTGTCAAAGCAACTATCTGTAGGGTTGCTGGTCTCCACACCCTCAGGCCAGCCTGCCAGATCCTGCCTAACCTCTGAAGAGTGCTGTATGGGGCCACTTAGTAGGACAACAATATGGAAGGCACATCACAGGGCACTTCAGGACACCCCACTTCCCAAGGCTGTGCTTTTTAAACCCGAAGCTTTTCTTCTTGGAAACCTTGCACTAGAGAAGGAAAAATGTGTCCAAACCTAAAATGGAAACTTTGGCACCAAAGTTAGTTAACTAGCTTATGATCTAGCTTTAGTGGAATAGCTAAACACTGAGTTTTCAGAGGTGATTTTAGATGTTAGTCTGTTGCAGACTGTATAGTCTTTACACACCAGCATCACCTGAAGTGTGTCAACAGTGCAGACAGTGGCTGCCACCCAGAAAGACTGAGAAGTACAGCATCTATGTTCTTCTCATCCCCTGGGAAGTTTAAAAACTATTGGTCAATCCATTTTCATGGATATAAACATTTCTGTTTTAGAAGCTTAATCCTAGCGTAGAAGATACTCAGCAAGAGGCTGATCCTCACTTCAACAGATGAAGACCTTGGAAACTAGTAAGTAATATGACCCAAACTCAACACTCTCCTCAGCCTCCTCCTCCAACTTTTACATGACTGCTAGTACATACCTCATTTAATCCCTACAACAACCTGATAGGATAGTCCTGTTGTTATCTCTATTTTATGGGTTAAAAAATTGGGATGGGAGGCTAAGATGTGGCTTGTTACCATTACAATTTCCCAAGAAGCCAATCTGTATGAATACTTGAATGAAGGATAAAGTGGAAACTACAGGCTTCTGTGATGGCTCCTCCTTGCCAGCACTCTCCCTAGGGTCCCCAGTGCCACCCACTGGGGGACTGCGAGAGCCTCCTTTGCTCTCCCTCTGGTCCTTGTTCTCTGGGCAGCCTGGTCAGTGGAGTGGTCATGTGATGAAAGGTGGTTCCCTAATACTGGTTTTCTTTCATGAATGAGATTACAAAGAAGCAACAAACAGAGGATGGGGTTAGTCAAATTATCAAAACTGCCGGAAAATATATTCACTATGGGGTTTCAGAATTCCCAAGTCAAATTAAGGAGCTAAAGCCAACAACTGGTGTTTGCTGGTGATCTCAGAGTCCTTGAGGGTCTGTGTGTGTTTGTGCCTGGACAGATCCTGGGGCTCCTAGAGCTAATTTTGAAGATTCTGAATGTAGAATCCTCTAGAGCTGACAAACAAGATCTTACTGGCATATTCGCCTTCCATGGAACTCTCTTTTTTCCACAGGAGGGGGTGGGATGGGGTTGGTATGGAAGAACAGAATTCCCTTTCTGGAGAGGCTGCATGCCTAGAAGTGATTTGCTGTAATGAGGAAAGGCTGGCTGACTCACTGCAAGGATGCAGAGTCGAAGCAACAGCAGTTTATAGACACCTATCCATAACCACATGGCTGCCTGCTGCACCCACACAGAAGCAGCCCTCACCTGTCACAGCAGAGGGTCAAGTCTTCCCTCACAGACTATGTGGCCCACATGAGTGTGCTAATGCTGATGCCTGTTTGGGTCTGCCTGTGAGGGACGAAGCATGGAGGTAGTGATGTTAAGAACCAGGTGAAGGGGCTGTTCAGAGCAGAGAATGAAGAGTGTATGCCTGATGCTTGGTGAGTGGCAGAGGGCATGAAGGAAGAGCTTGGGAAAGCAGGAAGGTATGGATCACTCCTTAAATCCCTAAGCCCATGACTGGGCGGGTCAGGCCTCCAAAACCTTCCTGCCTCACCTTCCCCCTGCCCAGGTTAGGGGCAGTTGCTGGGGGCTTGCACAGACCCCATGCCCTCCCAGCACTTGCGCAAGTGCTGATCTAACCTAAGCCAGAGCTACTCATAGTGGCAAGAAACTACCCATCAGAAATTCCTTAATGCTGAAATGGTCATATTTCACTTGGATGTCTAAGAGGCATCTTAGAATTAATGTGAATTTAATAACACCTCCTGGTTTCCCTACCAAACCTGTTCCTCCTCCAGGCTTTCCTGTTTCAACAAACTGCTCCTCTGTTCAGGTCCCTGCACCCGATTCCAATGTGTGTGTCAGGGGAGGGGGTTTTCCCACACACAACACCAAGCAATTCTTGGACACCTTGCTTTTATCCTGGTAAAAGCTTGGCGCCAGGCCGGGTGGCGCGTGGAAGAGTGCTGGTTCCCCAAGTGTGGAAGCTCGCTCCACAGAGAAACAGGATGGAAGAGAGAGAACATATGCTCTTCTCTTGGGTTTTTGTGAGGGCTTCATTGCAGAGTCCCGACTGCCTAAGTCACTGGCTCTCGGCAGATGCACCCTCCAGCCCCTCTGCCCTCTCTCCTCCCCGGGGCTGGAAGTTCTCACCCTCTCATCATGTGGTTGGTCTCCCTGGCAACTAGCACCTGTCCTTGCGTGGGATCCAAAAGTCTTCTTATCAACACAACAAGACAACTATTTCACCTTTATGGGTTGGAAGCATTTTCAGGAAATATAGATGAAGACCAAATACACCTGAGAAACATACTGTGGTCATCTGAGCACATACATACTTCTTATAAATCATCGTACCGCAGCACTGCATTCACCTTGTTGCTGCTTCCACTTCAGCCATAAAGACCACAGGCATTAGCTCTGCTGGCATGTCCAACCTCATTATCCCCTCCCCCTATGCACTATGGTCTCACCACACCGGCTTTCACTCTGTTCTTCAAATCCACCAACCTCGGTTCCTCCCTACAGTCCATGCCCTCTAGAACACTTGCTTTCTGATCTCACTAGACGACTCCCACTTAGTTCCTCAGGGAACTTACCCTGCACCCCCATCTTAAGCAGCTACCTGGTCACTTTCTGTCATATTGCCTTAATTTAATTACATGTTCTTGCCACATAACAGATGCCAACAAGATGCCAGCTGAATGCATGAGTACAGGGTGCTGGTAAACCAAAGTTGTAAACTGGCCTTGGTATGGCCATACTCAGGATCCAGAAAGATCTCTTCAGAGTAAAGGATGGACCAAAGAAGTCACTTGCAAGGGCCAATTAAGATGGTACTGTCATGAGCAAAGATGACAGCTTGGATGGTGAAGAAATGAGAGATGTGTTATTTAGGAAATAAAACAACACGATATAGTGACTGCCTGGATGGGAGAAACACGAAGGAGAGAGAAGGTGGCTACAAGGTTTTTGGTTGGGGAAGGAGGGCATGGAAATAGGTGGGGGACGGTGGTGTTTGCATGTTCTGGTTTTGGGTGAGGGCAGGTGGATAGACAGACCTGGAACTTGAGTTCTGAGTGTCATTAGGTCATGTTCTCATACCGGAACTGTTCCTCTCCCTTCTAAGTAGAGGCTGTCCTCTGAATGGTCAGTTTAAGACAATAATCTCCAGTTAGGACTCTGAGGTGATCTTTGGATCTCCTATTTTTGTTTTAAGAGGCACACACTGAGATACACGAACAACAAAACCTGGCACGACATCCTCTGTAATGAAGGCAGAACCTGTGGTGATGGTCCCTGGCATCCTGTGCCTCACTAAGAACTACCAGGATGGGCTAAACAATTAAGAAAACCACTGATCATCCACCTCTCCTGAAACTCCTTGTCCTGAAACTATCAAATAGCATATAGAAAAACTGTCACTCTCTTTCATTTCATAACACATTTTAACATATCTCTCCAATTTTTTATACAGACTAAAATTCTAACCAGCATTTCACAAATGATTTCCAGTTATATGTTTTTAAAATAAATACTTTAAATGGCATCCAAAGCTGGACATTACACTGCTTATCATGAGTCTCTTAAGAAGAGTGCTGTGCTAGTCCCAGGTCTCCCCTGTACTGATGAGCCCTGCGCTGGGCACTACCCCCGAGGGAACACAGTGCTAAGCAGCACAACCAGGTATAATGCCAGGGACCTGCTGCCTCCGGAACCAGGTGACAGGTAACCTGGTTTTTAAGCTATTGTGCTTTTCATGAATAACAGTAGATTAAAATGTCCACACCTACTGGGAGGTATAAAATCTTCTGTCAGCAAATAAATACATTCTGTTTTTGAGGGGCTGCCCTTTCGAGGCATTAATATCTTTGATTCCTGCCAGCGATAACTCTACCTGGCAACAAGCAAAGAGAACCATCTGGCAATTATCCTATTGCTGATCTTAAGGACCTATATCCCACCAGACCAGCTTTAAGTTGTTTCTGGACAAAAAAAACAAAATAACATTCATGCAAACCAAGGGCCTACATCTGACATTTGTCTGAGCTAAGAGTTAAATTTCAGAGACACCGTCTTCAGTCTGCAACTACCAGGCATCTCTACAGAGCCAGTCACAATGAACATGCCGAGAACCGTTACGTTTACATCATGAATATACACTTTACCAGAAACTCTTCCACTAGCTGCGTTGTGAAACAGGTAAGAAATAAAATGCCTCCATAGTCGATATCACTGCAGCTGGTCTCACTCCCATCAGAAGGTACCAGCACCAACCATTTCAAGACTTGAAGTTTGTTATTTCAGATGGAAATGTGTTATTTTGTTGATCTTGGTCTTATGCATCTGCTTGTATGGCAGTTCTTCAGTTCTATTCTCATAAGCCACATGACTGCAGCATGCTGCCAACATGTTCCAATTAAGTGCCAGCTCATAAGCACATACAGCTGTATGTGGCTTACCGGAGCAGGGTCACACAGGGCTGAATCTTCTCTTCAGTTTGATTTCTACCCAATAAGCTTAGTGCAACATATGTAACACATCTTTACTGAAACAACATGTGAGGACACCTTTTAGGATTGGTACCAGCCCACGGTGCTTATTTCTTTTGAAACCACCTCAGCTCAAAAGCCTCTAGTAGTAGTTTAGCATGCACGAAAGAAGCTCCCTGATCTCCAGGGAGGTTCATTTTACCCTCAACAATCCTGTCATTGTCCTACTTAGAGACAAGCTCTCCTAATGCACCATTTAGGTGGCACTTCTGAAGGCAGGACTTCTACACATTTCAATTTCCTGCTAACTGAAGTTGTTTAGATTAGGAAAAATATGCACAGAAAAATGACCATGAACTGAAGAGAATCATTAAAATTACAAACTAATGGCCAATGGACAAGAAACATAAAAACTAATAGGGAACAATAGCAATATTACTAATACAAGGAGTGAAATTAAAAAGAAGAAACTTTAAAATGTTTAAATGTTCAATGTCACTGAGGCTGTAGTAAAACGTGGGATTACATGTGGATGACCATAGCTTGGTATGACCCTTTTTAGTTAAAACACAAGATAATGCCTATCAAAAACCATAAAATGTTCACAATTTTTGACTTAGTAGTGTAACATCTGAAAATTTCACCCCAAATGGAAGTCCATGAATAAGTTACTGCTGCATAAAAAATAATAAATTAACTGGAAACCTCAATGTTCATAAGTGCAGAGATACTCGGATAAATAGCATTACATCTGTATTAAAAAAATGTAGACTAATATGAAAACTAAAATTACAAAATTAAGTGGACAAAGCAACAAAGAGACTTGCATCTGCAGTGTGACTGTGGAGACTCTGGGTTTGGACCCTGACCTCAGTCTTGTCTAGAAGCATGGAGACCCATCTCCAAGGGCTGTTGTGAGGTTTAAGTGTGACAATTCATATATGGTGCTAAGAAACATTCCCTTAGAAAGGCAGATTTGTTGGGTTATCAGGATTTTGACTTTCTTACATTTACAGTCCTGTACTGCAAATTAAATACAATGTTATTATTTACCTTTATGTAAATAATATGTAATTCCTTTATAAAAGCTGTTTCCACCTTTCACGACTCGAGGAATGAACCTTGACCCCATGGACAGTGCCAGGAGCGTCCTCCGGATCCCGCAGCCACTCTGGCTGCCTTCTCCTGCCCTTCCTGTGAGTGGGGCTCTCAGGCGCCTGGAAAATTAAAGTGTCCATCCCTAGTGAGAATCTTAACCTCAAAGCATGTATGAGTACAGTAAAGTGCATGCACTTTGTCACGTTCTCAATTCGACACACAAAGGCCTTAAACTGCACTCTGGAACTGAGAAAATAGGGCACTCCTGTGTACAACAGAAGTTTTTTTTGGACATATAAAGTAATGTTTCCTATTAGTTCTTTCTCACTGTAATGAAATGCAACTTGGTGTTCCACTGTGTTGTCAATGTCAGTGTCTTGAAAAAAATTATTAGAAAGCTAAAAAAAGCAAAATTTTGAATTTTGGCAATAATTACACCAACAGCTAAATTCTGATGCCTTTTCAGGGTTCTCCATGTAGGTTTTTTTAGAACAGTAAACAGGTCTCATGATTTCCTATTCCCCCACCCCATTTTCTTGCAACTTAGGTTTAAAAGTTTACCAGTTTTACACTTATTCAAAAAGCTAAATAAAAATGACCAGTCCCAGTGGGATTAAAGATGGCGGCGTGAGAGGAGAGACAGAGGCTTCCTCCTAAAACTGGATACAATTAGAAAATTTAATTGGCGCAACTAATCCTGGGAGAGCAACAGGAAAGAGGACGGCGTCAGACTGCACACACCTGGAGAAAAGAGCAGACCTCAGCGAACGGGGCATCGTACCAGAGCTGTGGCTCCGCGGGACCCAAGCCCCTCCCCGACCCCAGCTCACCGGCGGGAGGAAGAGAAACCGAGCAGGGAGGGAGTGGAAGGCTTGGGACTGCTGAATACGTAGCTCCGGAGATCTGTTCTGGGAGCACAAACCTACATTTCATGGTGCTTTCATGAGATTCGCATGACTACTGGGTTGGAAAGTTAATACAAGCAGAGTTCCTGGGGAGACTGGGATTCCGGCTGCTTGTGGAAAGCAGGGATCCATATCTGGCTGCTCTGGGACAAAAATGTACCTGTATGACCGGCCCACTGGCTCAGGCACAGCAGCCAGGAGATGGGGAACAGCTCTTTCCTCCCCCCAGGCACCAATGCAAATCCTCTGTGACCCCCAACACTGCTTCAGGGACTGACCAGCTCCAGAATAGAGCTTCTGGACACTAGAGGGCGCCATATACAAACATGAAACGCCAAAGGAACCTTGTCCAGAGTAAAATTATTAATACAACTCCTGAGAAAGATTTAAATGATATGGACCTCGTGACGCTTCCTGAAAGGGAATTCAAAATAAAAATCATCAGCATGCTAATGGAAGTACGTACAGAAAGACATCCAAGAACTCAGGAATGAATTCAGGTCAGAAATCCAATCACTGAAGAGCATGATGGAGGGTATTAAAAGCAGGTTGGATACAGTGGAGGAGACAATAAATGAAACAGAAACTAGAGAAGAGGAATACAAAGAAGCTGAGGCACAGAGAGAAAAAAGGATCTCTAAAAATGAAAGAATATTGAGAGAACTGTGTGACCAATCCAAGCGGAACAATATTCGCATTACAGGGATACCAGAAGAAGAGAGAGAGAAAGGGACAGAAAGTGTCTTTGAGGAGGTAGTTGCTGAAAACTTCCCTAGTCTGGGGAAGGGGATAATCTCTCAGGCCATGGAGATCCACAGATCTCCCCACACAAGGGACCCAAGGAAGACAACACCAAGACACATAGTAATTAAAATGGGAAAGATCAAGGATAAGGACAGACTGTTAAAAGCAGCCAGAGGCAGAAATAAGACCACACACAAAGGAAAGCCCACCAGGCTAACATCAGACTTCTCAGCAGAAACCTTACAGGCCAGAAGGGAGTGGCATGATGTATTTAATGCGATGAAGCAGAAGGGCCTAGAACCAAGATTACTTTATCCAGCGAGATTATCATTTAAATTTGAAGGAGGGATTAAACAATTTCCAGGTAAGCAAAAGCTGAGAGAATTTACCTCCCACAAACCATCTCTGCAGTCTATTTTGGAGGGACTGCTATAGATGGAAGTGTTCCTAGGGTTGGATAGCTGTCACCAGAGGTAGTAAAACCACAGTAGGGAGGGTAGAGCAGCTGATTGCGAGGCAAATGCAAAATTAAATGGACTATCCCCAATGTCAATCAAGGGATAGACAAAAACTACAGAATTTGATACCTAATATATAAAGAATGAAGGAGGAAGAAAACGGAGAAGATATGGAAAAGAACCTTTAGATTGTGTTTGTAACAGCATACTAAGTGAGTTAAGTTAGACTCTTAGTAAGGAAAGTAACCTGGAACCTTTGGTAACCATGAAGCTAAAGCCTCAAAAGGCAATAAGTACATACCTATCAATAATCACCCTAAATGTAAATGGACTGAATGAACCAATCAAAAGACATAGAGTCATTGAATGGATAAAAAAATAAGACCCACCTTTATGCTGCTTACAAGAGACTCACTTCAAACCCAAAGACATGCACAGACTAAAAGTCAAGGGATGGAAAAAGATATTTCATGCAAACAATAGGGAGAAAAAAGCAGGTGTTGCAGTACTAGTATCAGACAAAATAGACTGCAAAACAAAGAAAGTAACAAGAGATAAAGAAGGACATTGCATAATGATAAAGGGCTCAGTCCAACAAGAGGATATAACCATTATAAATATATATGCACCCAACACAGGAGCACCAGCATATGTGAAACAAATACTAACAGAACTAAAGGAGGAAATAGAATGCAATGCATTCATTTTAGGAGACTTCAACACACCATTCACTCCAAAGGACAGATCCACCAGACAGAAAATAAGTAAGGACACAGAGGCACTGAACAACACACTAGAACAGATGGACCTAATAGACATCTATAGAACTCTACACCCAAAAGCAACAGGATACACATTCTTCTCAAGTGCACACAGAACATTCTCCAGAATCGACCACATACTAGGCCACAAAAGGAGCCTCAGTAAATTTAAAAAGACTGAAATTCTACCAACCAACTTCTCAGACCACAAAGGTATAAAACTAGAAATAAATTGAACAAAGAAAGCAAAAAAGGCTCACAAACACATGAAGGCTTAACAACACGCTCCTAAATAATCAATGGATCAAGGACCAAATTAAAATAGAGATCAAGCAATATATGGAAACAAATGACAACAACACAAAGCCCCAACTTCTGTGGGACGCAGCGAAAGCAGTCTTGAGAGGAAAGTATATAGCAATCCAGGCATATTTAAAGAAGGAAGAACAAACCCAAATGAATAGTCTAACGTCACAATTATCAGAATTGGAAAAAGAAGAACAAATGAGGCCTAAAGTCAGAAGAAGGAGGGACATAATAAAGATCAGAGAAGAAATAAATAAAATTGAGAAGAATAAAACAATAGAAAAAAATCAATGAAACCAAGAGCTGGTTCTTTGAGAAAATAAACAAAATAGATAAGCCTTTAGCCAGACTTATAAAGAGAAAAAGAGAATCAACACACATCAAAAGAATCAGAAACGAGAAAAGAAACATCACGATGGACCCAAAAGAAACACAAAGAATTATTAGAGACTACTATGAAAACCTATATGCTAACAAGCTGGAAAACCTAGAAGAAATGGACAACTTCCTAGAAAAATACAACCTTCTAAGACTCACCAAGGAAGAAACACAAAATCTAAGCAAACCAATTACCAGAAAAGAAACTGAAGTGGTATTCAAAAAACTACCCAAGGAAAAAACCCCTGGGCCAGATGGATTTACCTTGGAATTTTATCAGACATACAGAGAAGATCTAATACCCATTCTCCTTAAAGTTTTCCAAAAAACAGAAGAGGAGGGAATACTCCCAAACTCATTCTATGAAGCCAACATCACCCTAATACCAAAACCAGGCAAAGACCCTACCAAAAAAGAAAATTACAGACCAATATCCCTGATGAATGTAGATGTAAAAATACTCAATAAAAAATTAGCAAACCGAATTCAAAAATATATCAAAAGGATCATACACCACAACCAAGTGGGATTTATCTCAGGGATGCAAGGATGGTACGACATCCGAAAATCCATCAACATCATCCACCACATAAACAAAAAGAAGGACAAAAATCACATGATCATCTCCATAGATGCTGAAAAAGCATTTGACAAAATTCAACATCCATTCATGATAAAAACTCTCAGCAAAATGGGTATAGAGGGCAAGTACCTCAACATAATAAAGGCCATATATGATAAACGCACAGTCAACATCATACTGAACAGCGAGAAGCTGAAAGCTTTTCCTCTGACATCGGGAACAAGACAGGGATGCCCACTCTCCCCACTGTTATTTAACATAGTACTGGGGGTCCTAGCCACGGCAATTAGACAAAATAAAGAAATACAAGGAATCCAGATTGGTAAAGAAGAAGTTAAACTGTCACCATTTGCATATGACATGATATTGTACGTAAAAAACCTTAAAGACTCTACTCCAAAACTACTAGAACTGATATCGGAATACAGCAAAGTTGCAGGATACAAAATTAACACACAGAAATCTGTGGCTTTCCTCTACACTAACAATGAAGTAATAGAAAGAGAAATCAGGAAAACAGTTTCATTCACAATTGCATCAAAAAGAATAAAATACCTAGGAATAAACCTAACCGAAGAAGTGAAAGACCTATACCCTGAAAACTACAAGACACTCATAAGAGAAATTAAAGAGGACACTAACAATTGGAAACTCATCCCATGCTCTTGGCTAGGAAGAATTAATATCGTCAAAATGGCCATCCTGCCCAAAGCAATATACAGATTTGATGCAATACCTATCAAATTACCAACAAGATTCTTCAACGAACTGGAACAAATAGTTCAAAAATTCATATGGAAACACCAAAGACCCTGAATAGCCAAAGCAATCCTGAGAAGGAAGAATAAAGTGGGGGGGATCTCACTCCCCAACTTCAAGCTCTACTACAAAGCCACAGTAATCAAGACAATTTGGTACTGGCACAAGAACAGAGCCACAGACCAGTGGAACAGAATAGAGACTCCACACATTAACCCAAACGTATATGATCAATTAATATATGATAAAGAAGCCATGGACATACAATGGGGAAAGGACAGTCTCTTCAACAGATGGTACTGGCAAAACTGGACAGCTACATGCAAGAGAATGAAACTGGATCACTGTCTAACCCCATGCACAAAAGTAAATTCAAAATGGATCAAAGACCTGAATGTAAGTCATGAAACCATAAAACTCTTAGAAAAAAACACAGGCAAAAATCTCTGGGACATAAACATGAGCGACTTCTTCATGAACATATTTCCCCGGGGAAGGGAAACAAAAGCAAAAATGAACAAGTGGGACTATATCAAGCTGAAAAGCTTCTGTACAGCAAAGGACACCATCCATAAAACAAAAACGTACCCTACACTATGGGAGAATATATTCATAAATAACAGATCCGATAAAGGGCTGACATCCAAAATATATAAAGAGCTCATGCACCTCAACAAACAAAAAGCAACTAATCCAATTAAAAAATGGGCAGAGGAGTTGAACAGACAGTTCTCCAAAGAAGAAATTCAGATGGCCAACATGCACCTGAAAAGATGCTCCACATCGCTAGTCATCAGAGAAATGCAAATTAAAACCACAATGAGGTATCACCTCACACCAGTAAGGAAGGCCAGCATCAAAAAGACAAACAACAACAAATGCTGGCGAGGTTGTGGAGAAAGGGGAACCCTCCTACACTGCTGGTGGGAATGTAAATTAGTTCAACCATTGTGGAAAGCAGTATGGAGGTTCCTCAAAATGCTCAAAATAGACTTACCATTTGACCCAGGAATTCCACTTCTAGGAATTTACCCTAAGAATGCAGCCCTCCAGTTTGAAAAAGACAGATGCACCCCTATGTTTATCGCAACACTATTTACAATAGCCAAGAAATGGAAGCAACCTAAGTGTCCATCAGTAGATGAATGGATAAAGAAGATGTGGTACATATACACAATGGAATATTATTCAGCCATAAGAAGAAAACAAATCCTACCATTTGCAACAACATGGATGGAGCTAGAGGGGATTATGCTCAGTGAAATAAGCCAAGTGGAGAAAGAGAAATACTCATCTGTGGAGTATAAGAACAAAGGAAAAACTGAAGGAACAAAACAGCAGCAGAATCACACAACCCAAGAACGGACTGTTACCAAAGGGAGAGAGACTGGGGAGAATGGGAGGGTAGGGAGGGATAAGGGCAGGGAAAAAGAAAGGGGGTATTATGATTAGCATGTATAATGTGGGGGGTGGGGGAAAGGGGAGGGCTGTGCAACACAGACAAGACAAGTAGTGATTCTACAACATCTTACTATGCTGATGGACAGTGACTGTAATGGGGTTTGTTGGGGGGACTTGGGATAGGGGAGAGCCTAGTAAACATAATGTTCTTCATGTAATTGTAGATTAATGATAACAAAAAAAAAGATGAAAACACTAAATTCAAAGAGATATTTCCACCCTTATGTTTATTGCAGCATTATTTACAATAGCCACAATAAAGAAGCCAACTAAGTGTCCATAAATAGATGAGTGGATAAAAAAGATATGGTAGGAACTGAAGGGCATTGTGCAGAGTGAAATAAGTCAACGACGAATACTGTATGATTTCTCTTAAATGTGGAATCTACACAACAAACTAATAAACAAAACAAAATAGAAATAGACTCACAGATCTAGGAAACAAATTGTGCATTTCCAAAAAGGGAGGGGAGAGGTTAAGGGTGGAGTGTAAAACATATGAAGGTGCTTAAGAGGTACTAATTTCCAGTTATAAAATAAATAGGTCGTGAGAATGTATAGCATAGGGAATAAAGTCAATGATATTGAAATAACTTTGTATCATGACAGATGATAACCAGACTTCACAGGGATCATTTCATAAAGTATAAAAATATGAAATCACCATGATATATACCTGAAGCTAACAGGATAGTTTATGTTAGTTACACTGCAATTAAAAATGAACAAAGAAAAAAGTCCAACAGCACTTTTTTGTTTTTGTTATGTTGTATATACAATGAATTTTGTTAGGACATGCATTTTAAAATTTAGGCACAAAACAATACCATCCTTGTTTTTTTCATTAGGAGAATAACCTTTCGATAATAAAAATAAGGTTCCTGATCCTAAAAAAAAATAAAATAAAATAAATAAGCAGTCCTTCTGAGGGGTACTATGTTTAGTACACATAGTGTGGGGGATCACAGGGAGAACAGTGTATCACAGAGAAGGGACATAGTGGATCTCTGGCAACTTGCTGCACTGATGGACAGTGACTGCATTGGGGTGTGGGTGGGAACTTGGTAACATGGGTAAATGTAGTAACCACATTGTTTTTTTCATGTAAAACCTTCATAAGAGTGTATATCAATCATACCTTAATAAAAAATTTAAAAAATAAACAAATAAATAACCAGTCCTTATTTTAAAACACCGTACAAGAGACTAGAGTGCTGACTGGTCTGAACAGCTTCCACACCAGGTGTCTTCTGTCTGTACCTATTGGCCACAAACAGTCTTCCTTCTCTGCGTGGGCCCCCTCTGCTCCTGGTGTCTTACCCACCCCAGCCCCATGCACTGACTCACTCACTGTGCTAGAAACCTTAGATTTGTTTCTCACTTTCCTTTCCCTGCCAAGTCTAGTCAGTCTCTGGATTGTCAGTTTAAATTCCAAAGTATCCCTAGTACCCACAGCCCCTTCTGACCCCCTCACTGCCTAGCACAGCTGGCACAGCTTCTCAAAGGATCGGTCTGCTTCTCACCCCACCCTGTCTTCCTGAGTCTCCTTTACACACATAAACCTGATCATGTGACTTTACATGCTTAGAAATTCCTGGTCATTTCAACTGCCCATAAATTAAAGACTAAACCCTTAGACTATACAGCCCTCTGGAGTCCACATATACTACACAGACTAACTCTCTGGGGGGAGGTGGAGTGCGGTTGCCTTGAATGGTTCTGTAAATCTTTAGTTATTCTGGATTTTCCTTATAGTGCTGACCTGTCAAAATGTTTATTTAAAAAACAACTTGATTACTGGGTGCCGTCCTTCCTTCCTTTTGCCTTAGGTAATCACTATTAAAAAATTACCAACTTATAAGAATATTAATGCTTTTACTTAATGTGCAAGATGGCTTTTATTGCCTTCGTTTTGCCTCCTCTCCTTTGAAGAACAATTCCTGAGAGTGCCCGTGTGGGCTAATGCTTTTTCATACAATAGTAATTAGTACTGCAGCTTAAATAGCACACACCCTGCTTCCCACCAGAGTAAAAGTGAGGAGAAAATACTGTTTCACATGCAGGGCAACTTTCCTTTCCAAGAAGCTAAGTTCTGGACACTCCTGGGAAGAGCCCCTAATGGTGGATAGAATCATAGACAAACTATGCTCACAGAATGAGCCGACTGCCAGGAACACATGTTCACTAAAACCACACTCGAGGACACCATTCTAGTCAGTCTAATACAGACTGCAGGCCACAGTATGCGTCCAGCATCTCTATGTACTTCCCTATGGGCACCTCATTTGATGCTCGTAACAACCTTCCTTACAGCAGGCGCCATCAGGTCCTGTACTAATGGATGAGAAAGGGGAAGCACGAGGCTGTGACTTCAGTGAGTAAGCAGCTAGGACAAGGCAAGTACTGGGATGCCTATGAAGCAATGGGATCCAGGACTGTCCCCTAGGCACCCCCACAGCATAGCAGCTGAGCAGGACAAAGGATCTTTGAGGATAACTATTAAGCTGACTAGATTTTCCTTTATCAGACTTCTTTCCAGTAAATGGGAAGATGGGAAGAAAAGGGCCTGCTGGTGTGGTCTTTGGGGTCTTGTAAAACTGACCTTGGATTGGGGTGGGGTTGTGGGGAGGAAGCTTAATTTTCCTTAGCAGTACTAGGTAAAAGAAGCTGCACCTCCTGGAAAATTCAGGCCCTCATACAGAACTGTGTGGGGCAAGGCACTGCTTTCTGCATAAATCACAAAGACTTTCCCCGCAGTGTCCAGGAGCCTTGTTGCTGCACTGTTGCATGCGCCAGCTGGGGGGCCTGGGGCCAAGGCACACTCACCCCTGAAGTGCTGCACTCTAACTTCAGGTATGTGTTGGTTCTCTAGCAAGGACGCAGGTATTTGAACTGAAACAAATGCCTACTTTTACATAGTATTTGATGTTAGCTCTTTTAACCTATTAGCAATAACTGTTGAATATCTAAGGGATGAATTACTTGGCCTAATATATGGTAACTTGCAGTACTCTTGTTTATGTCCTTTAGCATTTTCAAAGAATAGTCTAACCCTTTCTATGTTTATTTTAAAATCAGGTATAATGCTTCTCTCATCATCCTTCCATCCCTAAAAGAAATAAAGAAACTGTTGGGAAAGTAAGGATCTTTGAATCTGTAATGATTTCTTCTGTAGCACAGTATAAGCAATAAAACTGAAAACTTAAATTTTCGAGACTGTTTAGAATTTAGAAAAACCAAATCCTGAAAGAAATTAACCCTTTCTCTGGAGGTTTACTCTTAAGATCATCATGCAGTGATATAAAAAGAGATATCCCACAGGTGGTGTTACGAAAAACAGCTATTAAGACAATTACACCACTTTCCACTATATGCTAGAAGTCTCTGCTATCTAGAGACAGCCAGCCTTTGTGCCTCTGTGTAGCGCAGACAGGGTGGGACAGGCGTGTGAGCTGTGACAAGAATGACCAGCACTTGCAGGGAGATGGGGCTGGTGAGGGAGAGGGTGTAAGGAAGCCGGGAGAGGGACGGACCCTCAGGGAAGGGGAAAGGAGAGGAGACAGATATTGGTGTGAAGGGCAGAGACCAGAAATTTAAGGGAGGCTTCAGCAGGACCTGGGCTGGTGGGAACATCCTTGCTAGGCTACTAGTGTAAGGAGCACACAGATGAGAATTCAGGGAGCATCGAGGCTAACTTCTTTATTGTATAGATAATCCGAGAGGCTAAGTGACCTGTTTTTTTACATTTTAACACATTTTCACAATTTAATCAATATGTGAATACTTTCATGGTTGTCAAATCATGTTTTTCATCACAATTTAAGGTAAATTAAGGTGGAGGTTCACCTGTTAGGGGAAGAAGCTATGTAAACTTGTATTAAAAATAAACCTTAATCTTTAATGTAGTGATCCAAAAAGAGATTAACCTAAAACCAGTTCTTTTAACATATACTGTGAGCTAAAAAAAAGATCAGAAATTCCCCATGGAGGTTAAGAATCTTTTTGGAAGGTATGCTGTAGCCCGTTGATGGGGGCAGGGAAGCCAGCTCTCCCACATGAGGGGCAAAGCTGGGGTGTGCTGTCTCCAGGGATACACCGGACATCCATGGCCACCATAGATCTGATCCCTGTCTACTGCCACCATCCTGAAGGTCTCTGCATTCCTAAATGTACCAAATATGATTTTTATATATACATTATATGTATGCCTGTTTACGCAATTACTTCTGTCACACCATTCATGTCAGGTCACTGTGGATTCAAATATACAATTATACCAAGGTAAATAAGCAGAGGTCAAAGTTAGACAATGCCAAAGAGGACAGCGCAAAAGGAATGGATTAAGTCCTACACTCAGAAAAGGAAGGTGAAGGCCATCTGTTTGAACAGGAATGTTCTGGTTTTCAGCAATTTTCAGAGTAGCATGACACCGGGAGAGAAGCTATTGTCTCCTGAGGACTTCATATTATTTTTGCTATAGTATCATGCTTGTCAAAACACCTGATAAGTAATAGGCCAAAATGAATTTCTAATGAAATATATGTGGCCTTATCTCAACATGACAGGATTGAGAGCATGTTTATGAAGCAGACCAAAATTGAATGCATCTGCTAAAATGTAAGATAAAACCGGACTCAAAGTGACCTTGACAAATTGAAACATCATCTATCAAATTAAATAAAAGTAGGGAAGTTGGTGTAATTTTAATTTATTCTCCACTATATTAAAAAAAAAGGAGAATAAAACCTGGGCAAACAAAACAGAAAAGGATCTTGCAGTCCTGGTTAAACATTGGCTCAAAGAGCCAAGCAGCATAACTTTTTAAACCATTTGAAAAGTCATCATATCACTGGGCTTACACTACCTGAGCGTGTGCCTCTAAAGCCACGTCATCCTTTATCCTGAGGGTAATGGAATGCTATCTTCTCCCTTCCTATCTCACTGGATGGTTTGTGAGAATAAAACAGATGTGCAAGTGTACCAAAAAGTTAAGTTCGATGTATAAAGCTAGCTAGCGTTCTATTCTAAAAGAGTAGAATTCTATTCTAAAATAAGTAAAATGGGACAAGGAAAGAGAAAGCTAATATTTTTAAAGGGCACTGGCATAGTGAGTGGGTACAATATAAGGAGATAAGCTTAAAGCTACAATATGAGATTTCTTTTAAGATTATGAAATGAATATAGTATAGTATTACATGCCAATTATATTGCAATTTTAATAAATGGTTGGTGAACAGTTTGTATTCTGAAACCTGTTATTAAAGGACATGGTAGGGCTGGCATCTCTGATGGAGCCATCACAGAACCCAAAACTGTTTGATGCCTCTACTACATAGAAGGGTTCGGACAAAAATACCTGTTTTTATACCTTTTACAATTAGACGAACGAACCATTAACCCTCAGAGCATATGATTAATCTGAAGCATTTTTGAAACAGTCGAGGCTGCAATTAATATATTTAAAAATAAAAATGACTATCAATTTTCTCTATTGTGCTATAATGAGTTATAAGAAACATATATTTGGTCATTCAGATGACCAAAGATGTATTTCAGATATATTTGGTCTTCCTGAACAGTTCCTGAAAATGCTTCAGAGTCCTAAAGTGAAAAAATGGGCATCTTGTCATGTTAATGAGACTTTTGGACCCCACCCAAGGATGGGGGGCTGGGGGCTGCTCAAATCAGCCAGTGGCTAGTGACTCAGTCTACCATGAAAATGGTAGCTTTTTGTCCTGACCGTCCCTCTGTGAGAGCTCAGGCCCTCACAAAAATCCACGAGAAGAACATATCTTTTCTCTCTTGCATCCTACTTTTCTGTAGAGAGAGCTTCCACCCTTGGGGAACCAGAACGCTCCCATGTGCCATCCAGCCAGGCCCTAAACTCCACCAGGACAGAAGCTCCTTTATTTGGGAGGGACCTTGTTCCATTTCTCTCTTCATCTGGCTGTTAACTTGTATCCTGTTAACTGTTACCCCTAAACTGGTAAACCAAGGGGTGAGTTCTGTGAGCTGCTCTAGCAAACTAATGGAACCTAAAGGGGAGGTCATGGGTACCTGCAATCTGTAGCCAGTTGGTCAGAAGCACAGGGAACAGCCAGGGGCTTGCAGCAGTCTCACCGGACAAGCCCTTAACCTGGGGAACCTGGCACTGTCTCTGGGCAGACAGCATCAGAACCGGGTTCTGGACATCCTGCTGGTGCAAGAATTGGTTGGTGTCCTATGTGGGAAACCTTCCAACCCAAAAAAAACACACACATTGGAATCAGGTCTGGGAACCCAAAAGGTGTTGGTGTGCAACTCACCTACCGCAAGTGCTTCATGTTATTTTAACCATTTAGTCGATGAAAGCTGCAGGGGGTGGGCTAAAGAGACTGATTTATCATATTTAATGTATTTCTTCCAATTTTAACTTACCAGATTTTATTTTGAGATCAAAGCTGACAAAGCAGTAGACTAAATTGTCACTTTATGAAGATACAGATTCCTGACTGGGGATTTTAAAAGGCAGGACTGCTGTTCTCCAACATTTTGGGGATGGGGGACTGTGATTTAGGGTGGTCATATCATTATCAGGTACCTTCCATTTTCTGTAAACTAGACTTGGATTGAGCACAGATTGTAGGGATTTGGTAGGTGGGGTTTAGGCTGCTGATTACTGGCTACCAATTACCACTACAAAATGTTCAAGATTTCACACATAAAAATTACTCTGAGACGTGTTAATAATAATATTCTATGCTGAAATAAAACACTGGCACATGGACAAGGACAAATCCAAAAGTAACAAACAAAACAAACCAACCCATCAAATACTGGAACTTTCTGAGGAAACGCGGCAAGCAGGACATCACCTGGGGTGAAATCACTGACTACTTGAAGAATTTTATACTTTAGGGCCTTAAATGTTTGTCCCTTTACGACTTTTGTATTTTAAAATGTCACTGTGTCTAAGAAGTCAATCTGTTTCAAACTTGGGATTTGGGAGTGACACTGATGACTGAGAGGGAAGGAGGAAGAAAAGAGGCTGGCACATACACAGAGGGGGCTGGGCTCCTACAGGGAAGGGCAAGCTCCTGTGTGATTACACTAGACTCTTCTAGCTTAACATATGTATTAATTTCACACTAAATACATTGTTACTCTGACTTTTCCTTTTTTTTTTTTTCCCAGACACTGTATAAAATCTAGGGATAATGTAATGATAAAATATAATACTTCTTCCATCAGTAGATGAATGGATAAAGAAGATGTGGTACATATACACAATGGAATATTACTCAGCCATAAGAAAAAAACAGATCGTACCATTTGCAACAACATGGATGGAGCTAGAGGGTATTATGCTCAGTGAAATAAGCCAGGCGGAGAAAGACAAGTACCAAATGATTTCACTCATCTGTGGAACATAAGAACAAAGGAAAACTGAAGGAACAAAACAGCAGCAGAATCACAGAACCCAAGAATGGACTAATAGTTACCAAAGGGAAAGGGACTGGGGAGGATGGGTAGGAAGGGAGGGACAAGGGTGGGGAAAAAGAAAGGGGGCATTACGATTAGCATGTATAGTGGGGGGAGGGCACGGGGAGGGCTGTGCAACACAGAGCAGACAAGTAGTGATTTTACAGCATCTTACTACGCTGATGGACGGTGACTGTGAAGGGGTATGTGGGGGGGACTTGGTGAAGTGGGGAGACTAGTAAACATAATGTTCTTCATGTAAATGTAGATTAATGATACCAAAATAAAAAAATTTAAAAAAATATATATATATAATGCTTCTGGGGGAGCAGGCTGGGAGGGAGAGGACAGTATAAAGTATTCCAGAATATTATGATCCTGGTTGATAAAATCCTCATTAACGGTGATCAAAAGACATTTGTATATCTGTCAAGTTGGGTAAGTTTTAAATACAAAAAAACTCATCTGATTAAAGATCATAGATTAAACAAACATTTACACATATACTTCCTTCCCACAAAAATGAAGGGATAAACTTCTAAGACAGATTCATGAGACATGAAGAATGGGAGAAGAAACACATAACACACAAGAGATGCCCAATCCTAAAAGGTGGAAACAGCATAGACAGGGAGGAAGTGATCCAGTAGCCTGAAAGGAAGCAGAGAGGAATGAGCGCCACAGGCAGGAGCCGCTAGGAAGCCAGCCACTTTGAGGCACAGGGCCTAGGATGGGTGTCTCAGAAAGCAAGATGGGGTGGGAACCGGGCATGAGCTCAGAGTCTGCAAGGGGAGCTAGGACACAGCTCAGCCCAGGCTCAACCAGGACTGTTCCCTCAGAGGGATGGTCAGGACAAAAAGCTGTCAAAAATATCAGAAATGGACATAAAGTGTTAGATGATGAAACTGAAAGCCAGAAAAATTAGAACAGTAAGGCAGAGACAGAACACAGAACATGAGGAAAAAGGTGAAGCCAGAGGATCAATCCAGGAGGTACAATACTTACTTAATAGGAATGCAGAAAGAGCGAACCAAGAAGGGAAGGAAATTATCAAAGAAATAACACGTAACAGACCTACTGAACTGAGACATGAGTGTGAACAGATGGCAGGAGCTCACAAAGAAGCCAGCAATGAATGAAAAGACCTATCAGCTTGAGATTTCAGAACCCAGGGAAAATGTAAGATCTTCGGACCTTCCGGAGGAGGAACACAAACTAAGAACTGAATGTGAGAACAGCTGTCCTCCCCACTCAACACAAGAAGCTAGAGGACAAGTCAGAAGCCATGATACCAAGACAGACAGAAAACAGAAAATTATTTAAAATCTAGAATTCTAGAGGAATTGGATTAAAAATGGCAGCATGAGAGGAGAGACAGAGGCTTCCTCCTAAAACTGGATACAATTAGAAAATATGGTTGGTGCAACTAATCCTGAGAGAGCAACAGGAAAGAGGACGGCGTCAGACTGCACACACATGGAGAAAAGAGCAGACCTCAGTGAACGGGGTAACGTACCAGAGCTGTGGCTCCACGGGACCCGAGCCCCTCCCCAACCCCAGCTCACCGGCAGAAGGAAGAGAAAAGGAGCAGGGAGGGAGTGGAAGGCTTGGGACTGCTGAATACCTAGCGCTGGAGATCTGCGCTGGGAGCACAAACCTACATTTCATGGTGCTTTCATGAGATTCGCATGACTACTGGGTTGGAAAGTTAATACAGGCCGAGTTCCTGGGGAGACTGGGATTCCGGCCGCTTGTGGAAAGTAGGGATCCATCCGGCTGCTCTGGGACAAAAGCTTATATCTGTGTGCTTGGCCCACTGGTTCAGGCAGTGGAGATAGGCATAGCAGCTGGGAAGAGGGGAACAGCTCTTACCTCCCACCAGGCACTAGTACCGCTCCCCTGCGACCCCCAACATTGCTTCAGGGGCTGAGCAGCTCCAGAATAGAGCTTCTGGACACCAGAAGGCGCCATATACAAATATGAAAAGCCAAAGGAACCTGGTCCAGAGTAAAATTAATATAACTCCAGAGAAAGACTTAAATGGCACGGACCTTACGACTCTTCCTGAAAGGGAATTCAAAATAAAAATCATCAGCATGCTAATGGAGGTAGGGAAAGATATCCAAGAACTCAGGAATGAATTCAGGTCAGAAATCCAATCACTGAAGAACACGATGGAGGGTATTAAAAGCAGGTTGGATACAGTGGAGGAGATGATAAATGAAATAGAAACTAGAGAAGAATACAAATAAGCTGAGACACAAAGAGAAAAAAGGATCTCTAAGAATGAAAGAATATTGAGAGAACTGTGTGACCAACCCAAACGGAACAATACTCGCATTATAGGGATACCAGAAGAAGAGAGAGAGAAAGGGATAGAAAGTGTCTTTGAGGAGGTAGTTGCTGAAAACTTCCCCAATCAGGGGAAGGGGATAGTCTCTCAGGCCATGGAGATCCACAGATCTCCCAACACAAGGGACCCAAGGAAGACAACACCAAGACATATAGTAATAAAATTGGCAAAGATCAAGGATTAAGGACAGACTATTAAAAGCAGCCAGAGAGAGAAATAAGATCACATACAAAGGAAAGCCCATCAGGCTAACATCAGACTTCTCAGCAGAAAACTTACAGTCCAGAAGGGAGTGGCATGATGTATTTAATGCCATGAAGCAGAAGGGCCTAGAACCAAGATTACTTTATCTGGCAAGATTATCATTTGAATTTGAAGGAGGGATTAAACAATTTCCAGATAAGCAAAAGCTGAGAGAATTTACCTCCCACAAACCATCTCTACAGTCTATTTTGGAGGGACTGCTATAGATGGAAGTGTTCCTAAAATTGAATAGCTGTCACCAGAGGTAATAAAACCACAGTAAAGAAAGTAGAACAGCTAATTACTAAGCAAATGCAAAATTAAATTAACTATCCCCAAAGTCAATCAAGGGATAGACAAAAAGTACAGAATATGATATGTAATATATAAAGAAGGAAGGAGGAAGAAAAAGGAGGAGAAATAGAAAAGAACCTTTAGATTGTGTTTGTAACAGCATACTAAGTGAGTTATGTTAGACTCTTAGATAGTAAGGAAATTAACCTAGAACCTTTGGTAACCACGAATCTAAAGCCTGCAATGACAATAAGTACATACCTATCAATAATCACCCTAAATGTAAATGGACTGAATGCACCAATCAAAAGACATAGTAGAGTCACTGAATGGATAAAAAAACAAGACCCATCTATATGCTGCTTACAAGAGACTCACCTCAAACTCAAAGACATGCACAGACTAAAAGTCAAGGGATGGAAAAAGATATTCCATGCAAACAACAGGGAGAATAAAATCTAGAATTCTACCCAATCAGCAATTAAACACTCAATTAAACATGAGGATGGGATAAAGACATGTTCAGATAGATAAGATCTCAAGGTATTTACCTCCTGTGCACTGTTTCTCAGGAAACTACTGAAGAATGATGCATTCCATTAAATGAGGGCCCAGGCTAAGAAGGGTGAAGTCCTGGGAATCAGGAAACAGCATTCAACAGAAGGAAGAAGAAAATGGTGATGAGGAACCCCCAGGGATAACAGTTATGAAGCAAACCTGGAGAATAAATACCCCGACTGGAAAAGTTTGGATTGGAAAACTGGTTCAAGAAAATAAAAAGCAAATAAAAGCATGTGTTAATAATTCTAGAGAAAAGTTTTAGAGGAAATAACCATAGTGTACTTCCTAAGTATTAGAGAGCCTGATGTTGAAAACTGGGAAAGATAGATCAGTAAATAACACAAGTATCAGTGAAAGCTTGTTGTTCAGAAAGAGGAAACTGACAGAGGACTCAGGGATCAGGTCTGAGGAGGGGCGGAGCAGGGACATCTGTCTCGTATCATGTATGTTGTATAGCACCAGCATGACTTTGTAACCCAGGGACACATACTATTTGATAAAAAAAAAATCAAACAAATCTTCCAAATGATTTCATTTTCTGTCCTTCATGTGGGGCTAAGGACTTTAACAAGGTATTACTGTGTGATACATTAAGAATAAAAAGTCAGGCTGAAACAAGCAGAGTGGAAGAAATAGAACGAAAGAGACATAACAAAAAGCAAGCTGGTAAGGGATTTCTCAAACTCACCATCTCTCTGGCTATTTCCAGCGCTTCCTGCAGACCATAGAGCCTGCCACAGACCAGGTAGATTCCATTGGCCCAGAGAATACAGCCCTCGTGGACCCAAAATTCATTGCTGTCAAGAGGTAGTTCAGGGATTTGTAACTCCAGCTCGGGGCCACCTTCTGAAGTGGTGGGCGCAGAGGGCTTTAAGTCCAAAACTGTCTTTTCGCTGCTGCCCTCGGTGGTTGCTTTTTTACAAGGGAGCCCCCTGGACAAGGAGCGAGGGCCTCCGCCACAGTCTTCGGAGCGGTGCCGCCGCTTAAACCTGGGGTGGGCGGCCAGGCTCCTTTGCTCCTTCTGCTGCTCTTCCTCCTCCTCAGTGTCCGTCTTGGAGCCATTTGAAGCGCTTTTGTGACGCACCTTGACTTTGCTCTGGGTTTCCGTGGCCCTCTTGGGAGGCGGATTCTTCGGGAGAGTGGCTGCATAATCTTGGGGATAAAAGGGTCCGAAGAGGTCCCCCATGTTCCGGTAACTGGCCCACTTGCCACACAGACAGCAAACCAGGTGCCCCACAACAGAAGACTCTGTCACGACAGGGCCCTGCAGCATGAAGGACGACGCTGGGAGTGCCTTGCTTTCAGTGCTGCTGGGCGGAGGCGTCAGAGACCGTGGGCCCTTCCGACCCCTCACCAGTTTGGTCTGTTCTTCCTCCTCAGCATTGATGATTGTACAGACGGCTCCGAGTTCACACTTATTCACTACGTGGATATAAGGGAAGAAAGTTTTGTTCTTCGCGTCGGCTTTATCCAGTGGCTGGGTGGCATACTTCAGTTTGATCTCCGGTTCTTGAGGCTCTACAATCGGGACTGCTTGCTTGGTTTTCCGCTTCCTCGGCTGCGCCCCAGGCTTCCTTCTCTCCCTCCTTTGCCTCTGCTTTTTTGGTTTTGGCTCTCCATCTGCAGAACTTTCTGGTATCTGAGGGGGCTGAGGAGGTGGGGGAGGCGGCTGCTGTTGTTTCTTTTGCTTATTCACACTACCAATGGGTCTCCCCTTCTTCTTTCCGGATGGGAAATACCCCTTTGGGGGGAAACCTTCTTGTTTGGGGGAAATCATCACAGTATCATTCTCTTTCTCTTCAGCCTTGGGGTTTGCCTCAGGGGCCAACACACCTGCTGGAGGTACATTCTTTGAGTCAGGGAAGATTAGAGGTGCTGTCCCACCCAGGGAACCCTCTGGTCTCCCCTGATTATTCCCAGGCTTCTGTGAGGTCACGGATGTTGCAGCACCGGGGGGTTCCTTCCCAGCAGGGACTGTGTCTGGGTGTGCCTCAGTCTTCACTTTGTCATCCCCACTGCCACGCCACTCCTCTGAAGACCTTGCAAGGGGCTTTTCTACATTCAGCTCCTGGTTTGTCATACAGACCAGGTCAGGTATCACCTCACCTTTTCTCTTCTCCATCTCAGCATCCTGAACAGCAATGCTCCCCACCTCGGGAGGCCCACTCTTCAAAGCCAGTATGTCATCAAGAGTAACCGTGTCTCCCCCAGCTTCTGCACTGTTTGAGGACGCACTCCTCCTAATATTTGGGGACGTGATCTTCTGAACTATAGCTTCCAATTTCAATCCCCGTCCTTTTCTTGGGGGCAGTATTTTGGTCTTAGCAGGACTTGTGAGTGTAACAGCAGGGCAGTTTCTGCCATCCAGGCTGGGAAGGTCCTTGGCAGATTCTCTCTTAGGGAGAGACTTGATGTCCTGGCTGTGGGAAAGATGCGCATAGGAATTGAATGCTTTATCAGAGCCTTCTTTAGATGGATGAAGGAGGCGCCCTTTGTCTTCGGTGTTACTGTTCTTCACATCTTGTGACTGTCTCTTACTGGGAATGGGAGAGATAAAAGACCGGACACGCCTCCTCATGATTAAGGGATTTTGAGAAGAATGATCCTCTTGACCTGGAAGCCTTAGCATGACATTACTAGGTTTGGATGACTGTGTAGACTCAGCTAGTCCGTGTCCATCGGTCTCGTGGGGTGGTCCATACCTTTTTTGAGTAGACATTCCTGGAGGACCACTGCTTTTGGCTGGAGAAGTCTGCCGAGAGAGATCCCAGCAAGACTCTTGTTGTAACTTTTGGGAGCCGTGCTTCAATTCAATGCCTTTGTTAGACAGACCATCAGTAGGCAGGAGGCAGCGCCCACCTTCCTGACCACTGGGGTCATGGTAAGTCCCCATTGGCGGGCCATACATCATACCATCTTTGTCATTTTTCAGAGGGCTCCGTACTCTGTCAAGAAACTGCTGCTGCCTTGGGCTCTTCCGTGGTCCCTCC
Source organism: Manis javanica (assembly GCF_040802235.1). NCBI lineage: Eukaryota > Metazoa > Chordata > Mammalia > Pholidota > Manidae > Manis > Manis javanica. Next base: position 113,004,312 of record NC_133165.1, read on the forward strand.
TGCCTATGCTGGGCAGCGGCGATGACTCCCTGAGCAGAACTGCCGCCCCAGTCTTTATACTCCTCCTGTTGCTGTTGGTATATCTGCCTCTTATAATGAAGCTGAGAATTCAAACCTGCACTGGGGTCCCCATAAGCATGAGCCCGAGCATTTGTGTGATAAGCAGAAGCCAGGCTTTCGGAGTTGGGAGAAAAGGGAGCATGTAAGGAGCTCCTGTTGGCCCTCTCTGAAAAGGCCATGTGTGGGTTCATGTGATGAGGGTCTCCCCCTGGGCCTCTGCTCCTCCCAGGAGACATCTTCAATTTTTCTGAGAAGTCATGATACTGTGAAGGGGATCGACCCCTCATACCCTCTCGACCAACTCTGCCAGGGACCCGCCGCATTGGCGTGGGTCTGCTGTCTTGTGGGCCATAGTCTGAGATGGAATCATGGGCTGCTGCTCCAGGGCTGGCATTGCCTCGGTAGGACTCATGCTTGATGCTAGTAGGATGGCAATGTTCTCCCGATTTCTTATTGTTGAAACTAGTTTGGGATTTGGATTGTTCAAAGTCTTCCTCTTTTATCTGCCCACTCTGAGATTTCAGTTTTGTTTCCATGGACACCAACCCACCTGGAAGAATGACCGACTGACTTAAACTTGGATTGAGACGTTCATTCCTCCCTAGTCTGGTGTCAGCACCCATGTGTCCCAGTGAGTGAGCCCCTGGGTCCCTGACAATATGTCTTAGTGGAGAAATATCACAAATCACGGATCTTCTTTCAGAGAGGGAACCCCCAGGCTCATGGGCTGATGACTGAGGATCTATTTCGAATTTTCTGGGAATTGGATAGTCGGCCAAATTGATTTGTTTCATTTCAGGAGCTGTGCTGCTTGGCTTCCTCTCCCAAGGGCCCCAGTGGGGGTTTTCTAACAGGGACCCAATGCTTTTGTTCAAAAGGCCCCTGCTGGCTAGTTCACTGGTTTGACTAACCAAGACATTAGGCCTAGTGGCTCCTTCTAAGCCAGCAGTCACGCCCTGATGCTCCTGAGCACCCCTGGAATACCTCCTGTCAGGGTGGTGGTGGTAGCCCTGGAGCACTTCCTGCAGTAGGCTGGGGAACTTCTCGTTTCTACCCTTCCGCTCCCCATGGCCAGTGAAATCCCCCTTATCCTGTCCTGTAGGATACTGCGGGAAGCCACTGACATTTCTCGGCATGGCTGACCCAAAACTATCTTTGTAACTGTAGCGCAGGCTCCCAGGAGACTTGCTAGACTCAGTTCTGCCTACAAAACTGGGGCCCACTGCAGAGTGCCCGCTCTGGCCATTTCCCTCTCCACTGTGGTTCGAGTTACTGTCTCCGCTCTTGCTTCCTTTGCTTCCTCCTCCAGGAGGCTCTGGCTGTGAAAGTGATGTGTGACTGGCTTCCTTCGCCCCACCAGTGCTGGGTGGCCTCTGAGTGGCTGCAGGATCATCCTCTTGGGAGCCTTTATCTTGTCCACCAGGCTTTTCTACCCGACTTGTCATGGCTTCCCGCGAGACAATCACCCCAACTGTCTTCTCATTGACTTTTGGGTTGCCCTCAGATGACAATGGCGTGTCCTTAGCACCTGGTGAGGTGGCCTCTTCTCTGGCTGCAGGACTGGCACTGAGTTTGGGGGCTTCATTCTGAGTGCCAGGTCCTGGTGAGGAGCCAGCCTTCTCTGAGGCTCCACCCTTGTAGGTGGTGTCGGAGCTGGTGCTCTGGCCACTTAACTGCCTCACTCTCTCGCCCTGATCCTCAGAACTGCTGGAGCAGCCTCCGTCCAGCGACTCTGCCATAGGGGACTTCAGCTGTTCTTCAGGCTGTGAGGAGCCTTCGGAGTTCGTGCAGCTGTCTGCTTTCTTAGAAGATGAGGAGGGCCTCTTGGAGGTCTTCTTCTGAGGTGTCAGGGCATCAGAAAGTAGCATGTGCTGGACAGTATTAGGGAGATTGGCCACTTGAGTACTCAGGGCACTCAAACTACTCAACCCAGGGTCCGTCAGCCGCTTTTCTGGCACTCCTTCCAGCCCAAACCCTTTGAAGCCTGCAGTATGAGAGTTAGGACTGGGCATCATTGACGGGGTTGGGCTGAGCTGAGGCATTAACTGTAAAATTCTGTTTCTGGAACCCATGGGTACACTGCCTTGCCCACACTGGAGATTCTCCCCACTCTGCATAAGAGGGGATGGGGTAGAGCTACAGCTTGGAGACTGAACCACAGAGGCGGCTGGAGAAGGGTTAGAAATGGGGCTGAAGTTCTGGTGAAACTGCATGGGGGACCTCACAGGGACCTCAGGCTGGCTGTACTGGCCCACCTGGCCTTGCAGGGGCAGCTTGGTGGCAGCATTGGTATATGGCATCACATGCTGAGGGGGATGCTGCTGCGGTGGCTGTGGTGGCTGTGGCTGTGCCTGGCCCTGCTGCGTCCCCTGCGGAATCTTTGCTTGCTCAAAGTTTTTCATAGACTGAGGCTGATAGCTGTAATTTGATTGTGTTCCATAAGCCTGTGCATTAGAACCTGCACTGTGTCCTTCATACTGGGATCCAGCATTTACACTGTAGCTGCCGTCGTAGCTCTGTCCAGACTGGCTGAAACGCTGTGGTGAAGGGAAGGAGGAGGAGGACGATGAGGAGGAGGCGGCAGAAGACTGGTAGTGCTGGCCAAACTGACCCACTCGTAGCTGGTAGCCCGCAGCAGAGGATGGCAGAGCCGAGGGCCGCTGCATCGGCTGCAGGTGGGCTGAGCCAGACGCTGGCTGGCCCGCAGGCGGCAGGGGCTGGTGGGCCTGGTAAAGCTGCTGCCTCAGCTGCTGCGCTTGCTGCTGCTGTTGGCTGGAAGCCTGCTGCTGGTATTGGGCGCTCCCTGGAGAGAAAGGCCCCGCGTAGTCCTGCTGATAATGAGACACGCCACCAAGGGTGGAGTGCTGTGCTTGAAACTGGCCCACATGACCCTCACTCCCATACTGATTGCCAAAGCTGCTCCCCTGAGGGGGTCCATAGCTCTGCACGGGCCCAGAAGGCCTTCGCTGAGGAGGCTGTGGGGTTCCTGTTGCCACAGGGTCTTTGTTGCCTGCCATGTAGTAGAAGTCTCCAGCCTCTTTCCTAAAACCCTGGTAGCCCTGATGGCCAGAGGTCTCGCTAGCCATTGCTGCAGCCGCTGTCGTGCCTCGTCGCCCACTGCCACTGCCGCTGCCGCTGCCTGCACCCCCAAAATTCTGGAACATCTGGGCCTGGCGAGGGCTGAACTCTTCTATCCGGGATGAGCCGTGTGCCTCCTGGGGGTAGCTCTGCTGGTTCCCGTGGTAACTGCTCTGCTCCCGGAAGGACTGCATACTGTTCAGCAGCGCAGAAGCAGGCCAACAGCCCTCCTGGAGGTGGAGGAAGACAAAGAAGAACATCAGATGGGCATCTCCTCGGGACAAATGAATCAAGTCTGATGAGAGAGGGGATACGGTAAGTCAGTTGCCCAGATGGAGTTGATTGGTTTGAATTTCATCTCTCTTTATTTCTTATCCTAACCATTTTTTTAAAATGTAAACAAGCAGATAACCGGCCTAAAGAGTGAGGCAGGAGGTCTGAAAGAAACACTCTGGGTAAGTACAAATACAGTATAATGAGGGAAAATCTCATTATAAATGAGCCCCCCAAATTCAACTGGGTTATAGTATGAGGTGTATTATTACTACCAAAAAAAAAAAAAAAGAAGAAAATAGCCATTTTTAAGAAAGTCTTCCAGTTATCGTAGGGAGAGAGAAAAAACTTTTTCTTTCATGTTTTAGATTGACCACTGAACTGAGCGTCTCCAATAATAATGAGGTGGCCACCCCACTGGCTGCCCCTGTCCCTGACTTTGAGAAGCAGAACTGGCCTGAGAACAGAAGTCAGTCCCTTACATGCAAATGTGTGTTACTGCAGGTTTACTGAAATTACCAACTACCTGTGATGACTGGAGCCCCCAGGACACTCAGCTCTTACCACTGCACAGATCCTTACTGCTACAGCCACCCACACAAACTCAGGGGTTACCTCTTCCTGACACTTAATTGTCCAAGGCACTCCTCTCAGCACCCACCCTCAATTCCCAGGGACACAGGGCAAGGCAGCATAAGCCCATGTCACGGTGACTATTCTTCCAGCTATTTTTGGGATGTGTACTGGAAGTGCCAGCACCTCCAGCACCCATGTAACTTCTACCTGCCAGGCCAGTGCTCACAAACTTACTACTGGACGTTACTATGAACGAAGGAATTGAAACACTTTAGAAGACAGCAAAAGATACAGAGGAAAGAAATAACTCATCAAGCCCGGACCTAGACTCTTTGAAGCCATCTGAATTAGTCAAGAGTTCCATTACCTTTGCTGATGTAATTAGCATAGGATATACCTTTCCCCTTAAACAATTAATAGAGCTCATTTTATTTTGCTTTTTGCCTACCAGAGCCACAGATGAGTAAAACAAGGCCAAAATGCTCCAAATGACTTTGACTTTAAATCAGTTATTTAAAAAATAAGTCATGAAAACACATATGGGCTAGGATAAGTTGGGGCAAAGTTTTCTTACAATGGCTTCTGAAGCTAGTTTCTTAGTTCCCTTTCAGGGGAAGCTGAAATGGAGTGGCCAGCAGTAAAGTCTGTGGTCTTTTTAAAAGACATGTCAGGTTCCTTACCACCTGCACTGGCTCCCCATCTCATGCCAAGTGAAGCTGGGCTCGGAGGCCCGGCCTCCACCCCAACGATGACTCGTCTTGCTGTCTCCTAGCTCCCGCAGCAGGCCAAAGGCATGTCATGTCTACAGAGGAATTTTACCCTTGCCTGCGATGGTCCTCCTCCACAGCTACCTGACTCGCTCCTCTGACTTCCAAGGGCAGTGTCACGTGACCGGTAAGGCCTTCCCTGGTACCCTACTAACAGCTCATGCCACACCCTCCCTGGCTCTCATGGCCTCCCTCCCCAATACTTACCCCAACAGACCCAGCTCTACTACTTGTGTTCTCCAACCCACTAGAATGTGACCTTCCTAAAGGGCAGAGACTGTGCCTTGCTGTAATCCTCAGGTGGTTAAAACAGTAAGAAGCACCCGACAGGCATGGTATGAACAAGTAAATGATACACGAACCAGGCCTTAGAGAACTAGGCTACACTGACTTACATGCTCAGAGGAGGCAGTGGGGGGTGAGGGAAGAATCAGAGGAAGAGAAAACAGTGCAACCGATCTAAAAGCAGAGCTGGAGGATGCGGAAGACCCTGTCTGTAACAGCTGCCAGGTGTGGTTCCAAGGGGAAAAGCCTCCTTGGGTCCACAGGAGAGCCCTGAAGAGACTGCAGACAGTCAACACCCATCAGGGCTGACGATGGTCAGTAGCTCCAAACTTTGAAAGCTTGACCCACTTCTTCCTGAGATACCTTAGGTCCAAACACCTAGATGAGAGTCTGCTGCTTTGTACTGAGTCTGATTATGATATTAATCACCTGACCCAAATCATTTGAAGCATTCTAGTACAAATAATCTCCAAATCTAAAGGAAACTGCTTCCCATCCTCTTCAAATGACTACTATTTTCTGTTTTAATGAATCTGCTGTAGCACTTGATACCATACCAGCACCTCACATGTATTTGTTCACCATTTCATCCTCACGACACAATATTCTCACTTACAGATGAGAAAACTGAAGCACAGGGTTCACAGGCCCCTGAGCAGCAGGCCAGACTCAGCCTGGCAAGTCTGCCCCTCAGGCCACAGTCTTTTTTTTTAACAAACATTTCCCCTTTTATTTTTTATCTTTCAGAAATATTTAGATTTATATATTTTTAATCTGATATTTTCCCCTGTGTGTATTTTTATATTATTTCCAAGCTGAGAAAGTTCTCGTTATTCCATATAGGTCAAATACATGCATACTGAATCAGGCCACATTCTTAACAACTGTGCTACCCAGGGGGTCTGTGATGCGGCCGTGACAGCTGTCACTTGTCCTATCAGCAGTCAGCCTTGAGGGTGGGTAGCCACCAATGGTCCTTTTCAGCATGTCCCTTCTCTGCTGCCCTCTCGCAAGGACGTCCCCAACTACTTCAGGACTGCCAGGAACAACTCTGTCCCCACAGGTGTCCCCTGCTGGTGGTGTGCTAGCCTAGCTCTTAGCACTGGTGGCCCTTCACGGGATAAAAGGCGTCTGACAGGTTAAACAGAACAAAATGACTAACACTGGCAATTTAATGAAAAGCTTTCTTGAGAGATAATATCTTCATAAATACATGTTGTTTAATTAATCCTCTGTAAATAAAATCAGACTTCTGAAAATCTGTGTGTATAAACAAGGTTGTTTGAATGGATGCTCCTAAGAACTAAAGACGAGTCTGACATCAAGTCCCACCTCAGGCTGTCTGTTTCCTTCAGAAAAATCCTATCTCCAAAGAGAGGAACTGATTTGGGTACAATTCTTCTGAAGATCTGTTCTCAGCCCTTTTCTGGAGATTCCCTGTCCTGAATAATGCCCTTGTTTTCCCTACTGTAATAGTTCTGGCTTCTGGATTAGATGAAAAAACATTCACAGTCAGTTATGTCCTGCAGGGTACCAGTCAAACTAAATAGTATAAATAAAGTAGATCGTCACCAGAAAGGGAGTGCAATTAATTTTTCTTAGGAGCTCCCAGTAAAGCAATTAGGAAAACCAAGTACCTAGACCAGCAAATGAAAATGTAAACCCAGAGTACTTGTAATTTTAGCATTAGCATGTAAAATAAGCTGAGAGATCATTCCAAGATTTTAAAGGAGCAAAGCATCAGTGTAGTCAGTTATAAAGCACTGTGATCAGCGACAAATGCCTGATTTTACTTGTTTGAATGAACACAGATGTAAAGAAAATCTGACACTCCACAGGAAGTATGCCACCCATAAGGAACTTATCTACACACTCTGAAAAAGAAGTTCACCAGCGCACCTTCCTCCCAAGCTCTCCTCCTCCTTTCTTGGTTTTCTCTTATTTTCCTAGCTTTCTGAATGATTGCAGAAGGGCAATGGCACTTGCGAGGTCCACAGCTTAGTGCCTTTATGTCTGGTGGTCCAGAGTCCACATGCTGACCTCACTACAACCACTGCTTCCCGCCGTGGCTGTGCTCTATTCCACCACAGGGCTGCCAACTTTGCCCCTTGCAGAAACCAACATTAGCTTTCTTTGTCCTTCCTTCACACATTCCAGTCCGTGTTCTCCACAAAGTTCTCCAAACCAACTTCAAGAGTTTCCTCAAGAGATCTTTTCAAGGACCTGCTTGCTTCCTCTTTCGTTTCATATTCATTTATTTTCTGCTTGTTCTCCTTCCTTGCCTTGAAAAACTGCTTCAGTTCTCATGACATCACACATCTCCTTATGCCCTGTCTGGTGGATTATTCTGTTTGCCCTCCAGCTCAATCCTCACCTCTCTCCACCCTATTCTATGCCCTGGGAGCGGGCACCGTAGGAACTATAAGAGGCTCTGGTGCCCCTCTGGCATCCGGCAGGTTTGGCAGCAAAGAGGCAGGAGGAGAGTGAGGAGGATTTTTACTCTCCTGGCTCCCACCCTGCAGTCACTGAGGCTGGCTGAGGCTCTACCAATGGCCACCTTCTGTTGGGCAACCTACACAGCCAGCTTCTCTAGGCTCCGGGAACTGCTTCCTCCTCTCACCTTTCAGGCCCGGGGTAGTAACAACTCCTGCTACTGCTAGCCCAAGAGATCCCACTCTTTCCACTGGACCCAACCCTGCTTGCCCCTTGTGTACAGCACCCATTCTGTACTGTGGTCAGCTCAGCAGCAACATGATCCCTCTCCTAGTTCTCCTCTGCAGATCAGAAACTGGGAGCTGTTTTCCAAAAGCCCTTTCCCAGCAGAGTTCTGGGTTAAAGTTTGCAAGAGAAGCAGTAGCACAAGAGAGATTTGAAAACAGAAGAAAAGGAGAGATTGGTCGTCCCAGAGACAGCTGCTGTAGACATGCATTCATACTGGCTTCCTGGGAGCTCACAGGGACCACTCACTGAGGAACTGCAGTCTGCAAGGATCAGGAACAACTTCCCTGACCTTCTCAATCCCAGTTCTTCCGATGGCTGGGGAAGCCCTTAAATCCTCTACCGAAACACTCCATACCAGGATTAGAAAGCTTCCCTTCCTGAAGGAACCCTGAATGACACAATTAAATGTTCCTCAAATCATTTATTTGAGTGTGCCCATCTGTTTCCTATCAGGACCCTAACTAATATAATTCGTCTTTCATTCCTAGGGTTTCAGAGTAGAATATTATCACTTGGGTGCTAAAAGACTTCTGTTTCATGTAGTATGGCACACCGGAGGGACTAAAAATCCTCCCCCAATGAAACACATAGAAATGTCAGATAAAATGCACAGCCAAGCTGCAAGAAAGGAAGAAATGTCCAGATTCCAAAATCGGATAGGATACCAAAAACAGAGTAGCAAACAGCTGCTGGGCTCTGACTGCCACTGATGGGGTGGGGTGGGGTCTACCGGACTTATTAGCCATATGGAGATGGTTTTAGTAACCAGGGACAGAGAACTAAGCCTCCAGCCCTCTTTAGGTGGCAGTAGGGAGACAGAACAGTCACTTCTGCATGTAAAGACTGGGCAGTATCACTTGTGGCTGGAGTAATTTCTGTAAAAATGACAAAATACATTTATCCATAGGTAGTCATAAACACATTTTCAATGACAAAATTGTTCCTTCTTTAACTGACCCAATTACCCACCCTCAAGGAAAACCACAAACACCTCTCAGATATACTAAGCAAAAAGCTTTAGCATAACCCCAAACGCATCCCTTCCTTTAAGTCTTTGTATTTAAGATGTTACCTAATCCTGCTACTCCTCCATTTCCTGTACAGGCAGACCTCACTTTCCTGTACTTCACAGATACTGCATTTTTTACAAATTGAAGGTTTGTGGCAACCCTGCACTGAGCAGGTCTATCACTGCCATTTTTCCAATAGCATTTGTTTACTTTGTGTCTCTGTGTCACATTTCAGTAATTCTTGCAATATTTCAAACTTTTCATTATCATTATGTTTGTTATGGTGATCTGTGATTAAGTGATCTTCGATGTTACTATTGTAATAGCTTTGGGGTGCAAGACCTGCACCCATTTAAGATAGTGAACTTAAATTGATAAATGTGTGTTCTGACTGCTCTACGGACCAGCCGTTTCCCCATCTCCTTTCCTCAGGCCACCCTATTCCCTGATACACAGCAATATTGAAATTAGGCCAATTAATAACCCACAATGGCCTCTAAGTATTGAAATGAGAGGAAGTCACACATCTCACTTTAAATCAAAAGCTTAGTGAGGAAAGCATGCTGAAAGCGGAGGCAGGGCGAAAGCTAGAGCTCCTGTGCCAGCCAAGTTGTGAATGCAAAGAAAAAGCTCTCGAAGGAAATTACAAGTGCTCCTCCAGTGAACACACAAATGATACGAAAGCAAAACAGCCTTACTGCTGATATGCAGAAAGTTTGAGTGGTCTGGATAGATCAAACCATCCACAACATTCCCTTAAACCAAATGCTAATCTAGAGCAAGGACTTAACTCTTCCTCAATTCTATGAAGGCTGAGAGAGGGAAGGTAGCTGCAGAAGAAACAGTGGAAGCTACCAGAGGTTGGTTCATCAGGTTTAAGAAAAGAAGGTGTTTCCATAACAAAGAAGTGCAGGATTTAGCAGCAAGTGTTGAAGAAGCTGCAGCAAGTCATCCAGAAGATCTAAGATAATCAATGAAGGTAGCCACACTAAATAACAAATTTTCAATGTAAATGAAACAGCCTTACAATGGAAGAAGGCACCATCTAGGGATTTCATAGCTTGAGAGAAGTCAATGCTTGGCTTCAAAGTTTCAAAGGACAGGCTGACTCTTGTTAAGGACTAATGCAACTGGTGACTTAAAGTTGAAGCCAATGCTCACTGACCATTCCAAAAAATCCTAGGACCCTTAAGAATTACATTAAATCTACTCTACGTGTGCTCTATAAATGGAACAACAAAGCTAGGATGACAGCACTCTGCAACGTGGCTTAATGAGTATTTCAAGCTCACGGTTGAGACCTACTGCACTGAGAAAAAGATTCCTTTCAAAACACTACTGCTTACTGACAACACACCTGGTCACTGAAGAGCTCTGATGGAGATGTACAATGAGATTCAAGTTGTTTTCAGGCCTGCTCACACAACATCCATTCTATAGCTCACGGATCAAGGAGTAATTTAGATTTTCAAGTCTTATTATTTAAGAAATACAGTTTGTAAGGCTGTAGCTGCCATAGATAGTGATTCCTCCAACGTATCTGGGCAATGTAAATTGAAAACCTTCTGGAAAGGAACCACAATTCCAGATGCCATTAAGAACATTCATGATTTATGGGAAGAGGCCATTAACAGGAGTTTGGAAGAAGCTGATTCCAATCCTCATGGATGACTTTGAGGGTTCAGGACTTCAATGGAAGAAGTAACTGCAGATGTGGTACAAACAGCAAGAACCAGAATTAGAAGTGGAGCCTGAATTGCTGCAATTTCATGATAGAACTTTAATGGGTAAGGAGTTTCTTCTCAGGGATGAGCAAAGAAAAGTGGTTTCTTGAGATAGAATCTGCTCCTGGTGAAGATGCTGTGAAAAAATGTAGAATATTACACAAACATAGTTGACAAAGCAGTGGCAGGTTCGCAAGGACTGACTCCAATATTGAAAGAAGTTCACTATGGGTCAAATGCTATCAAATAGCATCACATGCTACAGAGAAATCATTTGTGAAGGGAAGAGTTAATCGATCAGCAAACTTCTCACTGTCTAATTTTAAGAAGTCGTCACAGCCACCCCAACCGTCAGCAGCCACCACTCTGATCAGTCGGCAGCCATCAACATCATGGCAAGACCCTCCACCAGCAAAAAGATTACAATTTGTTGCAAGTTCAAATGACAGTTAGCATTTTTTAGTAATAAAGTATTTTTAAATTAAGGTATGTACAATTTTTTTTTAGACATAATGCATACTTAACAGACTACAATATAATGTCAATGTAATTTTTATATGCAGTCGGAAACCAAAAACCTCATTTGGCTCCCTTTATTGCAATACTTGCTTTACTGTGATAGTCACCTAACTGGTGGTCTGGAGCCTATCCTGCAGGATCTCTGAGGTGTGCCTGTATGCTTGCCCGTTACCTCTCTAGCCTCATCACTGCTATCTTCATCTTTCCTGAACTAGAATCACATCTCCAGAAGTTCTCTTTCCCAGCACGAGTCACCTGGAACAGCATTTCTTCACCTACCATTTTGACGGTGTTACCCTCCACACATGACTTGAAGCCCTCTGGCATCTTCCCAGCCCATTTTCTGCTCCTCTCCACCCTCTCAAACCTGCTCACTCCCCTCTGGGCATCACCCTGCTCTCATCTTGAAGCCTTTTCTGAAGCATCCTAGGTCCATAAATTCCTTCCTAACAGGTAATAAGGTTCTCAGAACCTTAAGAGCTCCTGAAATGTAACCTTTTCCACAAGTCTTCTTAAGGCAGAGAATTTATTGGATTTTTTTCCACTTAGTTAAAACAAACTTAGTAAAGTGCATTTGCCTTTAACCACAAAGGTATGTGCTATTGGTGTAGTCACTATTGATTCTACATGTCAGGTACTGTGTTGCTTTATATATATTTCAACTTGTGGATGAGAATAAAAAAAAAAGATAAATTATGTAGTTTGCCAAAAGTCACTCTTAAAGGATAAACTGGAGCTGATACTCTATAACTTAAATTCTTTTGGTCCTAAAGCCCATGTTCCTTTCTTTCACTGCACCACAAATTGAGCAAGGAGTACCCAAATCCAGGTTTTTTTAAAAATCCTAACACTTGTGTCAGATCTATAATAGCTGTAGCTATTACCTATTTACTGCATGTCTAACACAAGCCACGCACTATACCAGGCTCTTTACATAAGCAATATACTTAATCCTCACCATGTCTAAGAAGTATTAGTGCTTCCTTTTGTAACCTGAGGCTCAGAGAAGTTGAGGCAAACACAGTGAACAGAGAGGTGCGGTACAGAATACCCACCCCAGAACCCAGTCTGTACTTTGGGCAGAAGCCTTCTTTGAACCAGTATCAAGACTCTCACAAATCAGGAAGCATTTTAGAAAAGAATCTTGAAACATGCTAGAATTGCAATGACTGCTTGTACCTGGATACATCATGTCTATATTATTTGCTTCAGGTGTCTGTAAACATGTAGAGCAGACACAAGATTTGCCCAGTGACTTGATTAGGTTTTTCAACATTTATGTCCTGTTTGCAGATGAGCAGAGCCTAGACTTCTCAGTGACTGTTTGGTATCTCAGTACAATTAGGCCTTTAAGATGAAATGATGTATTGATGGTGAGTGTTGGCCCAGAAAGTGACTTCAGGAACCAAACTCCATCAGAATTTGCAAGTCAAACAGTGCAGGGGAACAGAAACCCATCAAAATGCCACAAACCTAAATGCCTGCTCTCTGAGGGTCAAAACCTGTTTTATATTAGTCATGCAAGCTATAAATATATCCACCTTCAACTATGATCAGATACATGCTGGCAAAAAAGTTGGGGCACAAATTTGTAGCTGTTAAATTTTCCCCCAAAATTAAGACATGGTATCCCATCTGGTGAGGTTAGACTGAATCTAATACAGACAATAACAAAAGCAGCATAAATCACAACTATGTGGAAAGGCAATTTGGTAATAAAAACATTAATACCTTTTGGCCTAGTAATTTACTAGATTTTTTTTATCCTAGGAAAATATCAAAACAACAACTAAACATCAAAGTACCACTCCAATGATATCTATAGGCAGAAAAGACTGGGAAGAACATAATTCTTCATCATTTGAAAACTATGGTATATCCACTCAACAAAACAGTACCTGTTCATTAAAAAATAACTGAATGTAGCACAGAGAAGACAAGTAGTGACTCTGTGGCATCTTACTATGCTGATGGACAGTGACTGCAGTGGGGTATGGGAGGGACTTGATAATATGGGTGAATGTAGTCACCACAATGTTTTTCATGTCAAACCTTCATAAGCATGTATATCAGTGATACCTTAATAAAAAAATAACTCAAGATTTTAGCATCGTGAGGAATGCTTATTACGTAAAGTCAGATGAAGGAAACCAGCATATAGACTCCTACCTGTGCTATGGTTACAACTGCCTGGAAATTAGGTGTTCACTGGGTCCAGGGCCAAAGAGAATAGCATGGAAAAATTAAAACCTTTTGGCTCTTCAGGGTGGCAGGATTGTGGCTGCATTTTCTTCCTTTTTTTTTCTACTTATGTTAGTGCTCATGTAGAAATTAATCACTTTAAAATTTCATTAGCCTCATTTATAAAATACACCTCTAACACTATCTCAAAAATATCTTTGCTGTATTTACTCCTACTGACAACAAAGCACTTTGCTGCCCAAGGAAAAAAAGGGAAGGCACAGGAGATCCCCTTCCCGCAAAGTCCAGAGGCAGGTAGGGGAAACAAGCACTTGCCAGGCAGAATCTAGAATCTCTTCTCCAGGAAACCTGCTGCCAACACCATACATGCACCTTAGACACTGTGGTGCCCAGGCACATGTGTACACAGAAATCACAGCTCTAGGTAGTTTTTCAGAATCAAGCCTAAAAACAGTTGAATTCCACCCCAGAGTGGGCAGGCCTATTTTTAGACCTAATCTCAAACAGCCAGGAGCAGCATCGTATCAACTGCATGCTTCAGGAACTGCATGGGGTGCCAAAAATCTGCTCCTGGTCAGGCGAAAGGGTCCTGGACCCCAACCCTCAATGGCTGCCCATCTTATATTCACAGGGGCATCCCAAGATCAATTTCAATGACCATATATGTGAGCACGATGGCCAACAGTTCTTGGAAAAGCAGCAGGAGAAGGTGGGTAGTGGTATTTCTGGGGCTAGCTAGGGCTCCCTGTGGGTTTTTCCTAACTGTTGAGCCTGAGAGCTTTTAAGACGTTATTAAATTTTTCTCATTTTAAGGGCTGTACAAATACGTAATTTCTAAACCTTCACAGACAAAAGGTTCACAGAAAAGCAATTAGTGTTGCCACTTACAGGAAAAATTGTATTCCATCTTAAATAGCAACAAAATTAAAAAGATACCAGAGGACTAATCCAAAGTAGAAGTGGGCAAAGCTATTTACTGAAAATTATAAACTTTACTGCAGGACCCAAAAGAAGAGTTCAAAACAAAACAAAAGGCAACAAACAAACCAGAAGAACACACAAGGTATCTAGATGAAAAGACCCAATATCATAAAGAAGTCGGGTCTCCACGGATTCGTTTATAAAACTAGGAGTCCCAGTGGAAATCTCAATAGGGTATTAAAAGAATAATTTTGATAATTTCAAATGTGCAAAAAGTATAATACACAGTGCTTACACACCTCAGCAGGATTCCGCAACAGATGTTTTACATTGTTTGCTCTGTTACCTATATACATATTCATTACCTATATATAATATATGCCCATTAGCTTTTCCTTACCTCTTGAGAGCAGGCTGAAGACAGGAAGCCCCACACCCTTAAATACTCTGGTACATACTTCCCAAAACAAAGACACTCTTCTACATAACCAGCATACAACCCTCCATTATCAGGAAGCCAACCCCCATCCTACACCACCACCAAGTCAATCCAGACTCCACTCGAATTTGGCAAACTGTCCTAACAATGTTTCTTTTTCCTTTCTAGTCTGGTCCTGTCCAGGATGTGTCTTACCAATCTGGACTAGTTCCTCAGTGTCTTCCTGACTTCCACACCCCTGACAACACAGTCCTTTCATCTGTAGGACGGCCCCCAACTAGTATGCCCACACTCACATCCTGCTTTCTTGGCAGCAATACCAGAAATGTGGTGCTGTGCTCCTCCTAGTGCATCACATCAGGAGGGATGGATGGCGAGCCGTCCCTCCACTGATGATGTTGACTATGTTCACTTGGTCAGGCCCTTCTCTGCCAGGTTTCTCCTCTGTAAAATTACCACTTTACTCTTTCTAATGGGTAAATATCTTGTGGGAGAAATCCTGAGATTGTGCCAACATCTTGTTCTTTCTCAAACATCCTCCCATTGATGATTCCCATGGGAATCAACCACCTCTACGATGCTGCCAGATGGTGATTCTTTATCCATCATTAGTAGGCAGAGCTTTGTCTCTTCATCCATTTATTCACTCATTTACTTGATGCTCAAATTGTCCCACATTTGGCCAGTGGAAACCTCTGCAAGTCAGCCCCTGTGTCTTTTGACATGTTCCATTTTGGAGCATTCCCTTGCTTCCTGGCACCTGACCTTTCAGGTTCACATTGCATTTGCCCTGTCCCAAGCCCTGGAACCAGCCAATTCTCCTGATACCTTTCAGAGGAGGCTGTTTAGAAACAAAAATCTGGGTGCGAGGATTATTCATTGCTATGAGGATGTCACTGTTCTAGCTAGAAAATATTACGTATGTTCACGAACACCCACACACACAACTACTTTTATATCTACAGTGTATACATGTTAATGAACCATGAGTTCAACTTGATACCTCTGATTCAGTCCAACACCATCAGGGCTTTGTAAAACCTTACATCATTCCCTGTTTATAATGGCCTCCTGAGAAAATAAAAAACCTGGCTCCCAATAGCCTCAACATATACTTATCTACTTGCTTAGTTTATTTTGCTCAATGTAACCAATCTCCAAAGCTCTGCAGCCTCGTCTTTCATGACCCCTTGTCACCACCTCGGCACAGCACCTTGCTATTAGGTTTTGATAAATGAATTCTAAAGTTCATCTAAAGAAAATGTGCAAAGCTAGAAAGAATATGTGGAAAACTATGAAAAAAGTCAGGAGATATTTGCCATATTATGTGTCATAATTTGCTAAATTATAATTAACATAAATTAAATGCTATTGGGACAACATGCTACCTTCCTGGGAGAAAAATAATTGTGTTAGACCCCATCTCATGCTATTTGTAAAAATAAGCCCATATGAACTAAAAAACAAAAGCTAAATATCACACACAAAAAGACACAGTTTTGTGGATCTATACTGTCGGAACTCAACCAAGAATTAGGAGAAGTGCAAGTTGCAGTGCTCCAAAATCATGCAACTATAGACTATCTACTGTTTGAAGAACATATGGGATGTGAACAGTTCCCAGGAATGTGTTGTTTTGTCTGATTTTTCTCAAACTATTCAAATTCAGTTAGACAATATCCATCATATCATTGATAAGTTTTCACAAATGCCTAGGGTACCTAACTGGTTTTCTTGGTTTCACTGGATATGGCTGCTAATTGTAGGTCTGCTTTTGTTATGTATCTGTATTTCTATTATGTTAATGTGTGTACGCAATTTAATTAGTAGTTTGTTAAAACCTATACATGCTTATGTTACTCTACAAGAAGATATGTCAAAGAAACAATCAATCTTCCCATGTTTTCTTCGGTCTGCTACTTCTATAGCTTTTCTTCTTCCTTCCTAATTACAACCCTTCAGTAGAATTCATGCCTCATATCGAAAATTACCGAGTATCATAATTCCTCCAAGTGGTAAAGATACCTCAAGACAAATGCTGGGCATAGAAGCCACAGGGCATAAATCTGCAAAGTAAAAAGCTAACCTTTTCAAAGAATATTGCTTCTCTCTCACTTACCAACTTTACATTTCCCTGTATGGCCCCAGAAGATGACTGGTTAGCCAGAGACGGGTAAGATTCCTCAAGGGAGGAACGACAGGCACAGTTGCAGGGGGGCCATCAGGTGAGAAATTGGGGGAGGCTTAGAACCTCATCCCCCCTGTTTTGAGAGAAATCCTCTGCATCATGGATGTTTTGTTGCCCTTGTCTAGCTTGGGTTAATACTTAGTCTATAGGCACAGACCGGATCATCTACATTTGCCCTCCTACAGCACTAATTTATGTTTTCTACCTTTATCTTGCATCTACCTACCACTTCAGCATTTTATTTAAAATAATAATAATAATAATAATAATAATAATAATAATAATAATAATAATAAGGGAGAAAAGTGGGATTCACATATAAATCAAGTATAAAAATCAAACAAATAATCGTATCTGACTTGATTGTTTATAGTTCATGATGCGTGATCAAAACTGAAAGTTTCTGTGATATGACTGCCCTTGCACTGTTCACCATGTAAGAACTTGTTCGTTATGCTTCAGAAGATTGGAGACTGTTGAGAATTAGGCTTGGGGTTGATTAATGATTGTGCATTGAGTCCCCTATACAGAATTTTATTGTTGTTAACAACCATTTGATCAATAAATATGAGAGATGCCCCCTCAAAAAAAAGAAAGAAGACACAGTTCTGGAAGAAAACACTAATAGTCCTAGGCAACCAAGCTGACATTTGGTTTTGAGTCTCTAAATGCCACTAAATGGACCCAGGCCTCTTGGAAAAATGTCCGATTTTCCAAGGGGCAGGCAAAGTACTAGGCATAAGCGTATAATACTTTACTGCGCCTGAAAGCCAGGATACACTTTTCAGCCTAATGGAGACATGCCAAACCAGCCTGAGGGAGTACTTGTGACTTTGTAGGAACCAGTTTTTTAAAAACTATATTAGATGAATTAACAAGGTAATTTTTCCAAATCAGCTCCCTAGCTCTGTGTGTATGAACATGGATACTTTTTAGAAACAATATACATAAAAACAGCATGGTGTTTGGAAGGAGGGAGGTACTCAGGAGACTCCCACATCTGGGACATCTATTAGATCTGGTTGATGAGTGCACAGGTACCAGTAGTCTCTGTGCTTTTCTGTATGTTTGACATATGTCACAAATAAAATTCTGGTTCCCCACTTCACTAGTTTGAGAAAATACCACAGAGTTCACAGCATGGAATTCAAGATCCTTCAACTTCTGACACCAACAGAATTTCCAGTCTCACCTCTCATGACCTTACTTCACACTTCCTACTACAGTGAGACCAAACTTCTCTCCATTCCCCAAATGTGCTTCAGGCCTGCAGGTCTTTGCCCAAGATGTTATCCACATATGCTAGTACCCTGCCTGATGAACCCAGACTTCTGTGAAGACCTGCTCAAATGCCCCTTCTTTGGGAGCCTTCTTCCAGTGAGTCTGTCACTCCTGACTCTGCCCCCACAGCTCCTGGCAGCGTGGAGCAGTGGAAAGGGCATGCATGGACTTTGAACCCAGACAGTCACATTCTGAACTGGCCTTGCAGCTTATTGCTAGTGAGATCTTGAGCAAATCACTCACTTCTGTAAGCCTCAGTTTCCTCAACCATAGAACAGAAATGCCCCTGGAGTTTGCCCTTGACAAGGTGATACACTGCATTATTCTGCCAAGATTTCTCCTGATACTGGAAGCAAACTCTATCTTTTCTTTTGTAACTGATAAATCTCAAACAGTAAGTCCAGAAAACGGCTGGAAAGGATACATACCAAAACATTAACTATGGAAGGGATGACTTTTGTTTTTTTGTAAGACTATAGTCATGTGTTACTTATGAAGAAGTCTTCTTAAGAAAAATTAAATAAGGTTATAGAAATCCGCTAGCAAATCATTTTGGTGAACAGCAGCTCACAATTACCGAGGGAGGCCTGGAGCTGACGGCAAGAGAGGACCACAGTGAAGATTCCAGCTAACCCCGAGAAAGCAGTAACAGGGGTAAGGAAGGCCCCTCCCTCAAGGAGCCCATGTTTAACAGGGTGAACATTTACATATACATGTATTCATCACGGAGTACACATTGGAGCAAATACTATATTCCAGGTGCTGTTCTAAGTTCTAGGGATACAGGTATGAACAAGACCCCCAGAGCCCGAACCCCCCATGAAAATAGCACTCAAACAGAGACAAAACAATTAACCAGTAAACGTTTACCAGGAACTGAGAAATGCTCAGAGAGAAATAAGGGAGGCAAAGAAGACAGAGAGAAGGATGTAGGGGAAAGGGTGGGATTTAAACAGGGTGGTCAAGGCCAGCCTCCTTGAGAAGGTGAGGGGACAGCACACGAAGACCTGTGGAAAGGAGTGCAATGACTAGAAGCAGGAATGAGCTCGGTGAGAGAACGACAAAGTGGCTGACGTGGCGAAAGCCTCAGGGAGAGCAGAGGAGGATGTGGCCACAGAAAGGGCCCTGGGCACACAGGCCTGGCTATTGTGGGGTCCAAGGACCAGCAGCAATGCCATGTGGGTGCTTGCTGGCAATGCAGTCTCAGGCCCCATGGACCTATGAGTCCAAATCTGCATGTTAACAAGCTTCCAGTGAGTTGCATGCGTGCTATGAGAAATACTGATCAAGTGTCTTGTGAGCCATATAAGAATTTTGGATTTCATTAAAAGGCTTTGGAGGGCTTTGAGCTAGAGAGCAATGTAGTCTAGTTTGAATTCTCAAATGCTCACTCTGGCTGTTCTGTGGAAAGCAGGCTTAGGGAGGGGCAAGGGCAGAAGCAGAGAGAGGCTATTTCAGTCATCTGGGGAAGGGATGTTGGCTGCATAGAAGAATGTGGTGTTGATGGAGGTGGTGATATGTGGTCAAATAGAGGACGTATTTTGAAGTTAGAGGCAAAAGAAATTGCTAATGGATCAGAAGTGGATGTGAGGGACACACAACGGTGACAAACAGCAGCAGCCAACATAGCTGAGGACCAGCCACGCGCCAGCCTGCTCTGTGTCTTTTACAAGTAAAAATGTACTCGTCTTCACAATAGTCCCATGAGGAAGGCACTGCTGACAGCCCTGGTTTATTAAAATGAAGACTATGAGGCTGAGAGAGGTGTGGTAACTGCCCCAGGCCTCAAAGCTTGTAGATGGTGCAACAATCGGTGGGCTCGGGAGCCTGCACTCCAGCAAGGTCCCTTGCTGAGCAGCCGTGAACATGGCAACTGAGTGCTTTGCTGGACGAGTCAACTTTGAGGTTTCTAGTGGACACCCCAGTGGAGATGCCAGGTAGATGGCTGGCATGTCTGGATCTCAGGAGAATGATGGGGATGGAGATACAAATGTGGAGGTCATCAGCACAGAGATTGTATTTAAAGCCAAAGGAGTAGATGAGATCACTCAGAGCAGTTTTTTCAAACTAAAGGTTGTGAAATCAATTTAGTAGGTCATGAGCAGCACTTAAAAAAAAAAAAATGAAATAGAACAGAATGGAAAATAACAGCGTCCATGGCTCAGAGTAAGATGAAGTATAAGAACTGTTTTGTGAAACTTCTGTTTCAGTTGTGTCTATGCGCATAAGTGAGTGTAGTGTGTATGTAACAGGGCATTTGGTTTGACCAAAAAAAAAAAGTTTAAAACCACCCACCTAAGGATTATGTGTAGGATTGATCCCTGAATCACTCCAACATTTAGAGGCTGGAAAAGAGGAAAAGCAGCCAGAACAGGAGAGTGAAGGGAAGAAACAGCTAGTGAGGAAGGAGGAAGAGCAACCTGGTTCCCCAGGGCTGAGTGTCACCCTGTGGACACCAGGTGGATTGAGGAAGGTCATGAAGTATGATCCCAAACAGGTGTAGTGCAGAAATACTTATGGGGTGGAGAGGTAAGCACACAGTGTCATGGAAGCACAGGGGAAGGCCTGTTAAGGTCTGGTGGCTTAGAGGAGAATGAAAGGGGGAGGGGAGAGAGATGAGGTCAGGATTTTATTTTAGACCCGGAGTTTGAGGGGATAGCTGGATATCCAGTGTATAATACCTATAAGCTGCAAACATCCCATCATTTGCTTTTCTTTTTAGCACCCCCTGAGTGCTGGGCCCTTTACCAGGCCTGGGACTACAGGGATGACAAAGACACCGTTCTGCCCTGGGAAGGCTTACACTCCGGAAGACAGAAGCTGCATACAATGAGATCAGAGCCACAAGGCAGAGTGTCTAACAGGTTTGGTGAGGATACTGGCAATTGTCCTTTTCAATCACTGCTCACTACCTGCCAACCCAAATCCACCAACTCCAACCAGACTGTGTACTCAGTATCTGTACTCCTACCTCTTGACTTGTCCTCTGCCCCTCCCAAAAATGTTTCCCAGCTCTGAGTCACTCTTCAATGCCTGGCTCACATCTGACCTCCTCACTGAAGCTTTCAGGAAACCACTCAGCTCAGCGATCTCGCCTTTCCCTGAACAGCTACAGCATTTCTTGTCCACACACACACACTGTCTGGTGCCTGGTGCATGCCTTCTGCCTTATCCTTACTTTCCTACTTCCTGTGCATGCCTCCTCCCTCCAGCAAGGCATACAAGCTGAAGGCATGTAACAAACGTGTCTGCCTTTTTCATGGCACTCTAGAAAAGCAAATTCCTGCTTCCGTACTATAACACTTCCCTCCAATCCATCTTAAGTCTCAGCACTGTTATTGAAACAGATCTGTTCAGCTTACACCCTAACCTCTAAAACCTTTACTAATTCCTAATCACAAGTACAACATACAGACAGCTCCATATTGTCTTCCAGGCACAATACACAGCATTCCCTTTCTCTGCCTCCCAAACACCCTGCAGATGGAACAATGGCAACCAAAACAAAACAAAAAGAAAGATGTACAGAGACGAAATTTAAAAGGAATTCACCAAACTGTTGACAACAGCTGTCTTTAGGGGTGGGACTGCAGAGGACAGCCACCTTCTAGGAACTGATTTGATGAACATGTGAACTTTAAAACAAGAAATATATTTAAAAAGCAAAGAAATTAAATAACTGCAACTATTTTTATTGCGTGTTTACACATGTGCCAGGCAATATATTACAGTCTCATTTAATCTTAACAAGTCTATGGTATAGTTATTACCCATTCTGCAGATGGGGAAACTGAGACTCCAAAAGTTTAAGTAAATCTCACAAGGTTAGCAAAAAAGAAATGCTGAGATTTAAGCCCAAGTCTAGTAAAGAATGTACCCTTGGCCTCTTGTGTACTTAGTCATGTTTCTGTGATTTCTCAGTGCCTCCAGTAAGTACCATTTGCAATCTTTCCATTGTTCTAGCTGGTTTTCTGCCTCAATCTTAGCTTTGCTGACATATCACTCATCTTCAAGTCTAGTGTAAATCCTGCTTTCCCCCAACTTCTCCCTAGAGCACATACCAGGGCCAGCATTATCTGAGAGTTATTTTCTCCCTTTATTTTCCCTGCAAAGCATGGAACTTTGGCCCTCCTGATGCCATGCACATAGCAAGCATTCAAATGCTGAGTGAATTAAGCTGACAATATAAATTCTCCTTCTGACAAAAACAAAGTAACAGAAGGAGACCAAAAGTTTTCATTTGTGAGGGAAGTTAGTATCAAGGTTTCTACAATCCCTCCTTCATTCCCTGCTTTGAGCCTCACATTATTATAGCTGAACACATCAGCACTTCTGAGGAATAAAAAATACTTAAAACTTACTATTAAAAAATGTAAATAATATAAATCAAAGGCTTTGTTAAAGTGTTTTAAAGAGTTTTGAAATTGTTACCTTTTTCCAAAAGGCCCTGACCTTAGAAAGAAAGCACTTTTTAAATTCAGCCCAAAGAAATAAAGATACTAAAAGATACTTTACATATATATAAACAGGGAGACACATGAACCAGTGAATCAGACATGTTTAAAATGCAAAAAGCTCTTTTAACACCAACAACGTCTGAATTTATGAACAGAATTTGAGTCCAAATAAATGACACACTGTAAAATAAGAGCACTGCCCAGCAATCTTAGGAAATACAGGATGGAACAAACAGATTTTAACATGTCCTTGTCCTTCTTGCAGAAAGCAAAGAGAAATGCAGCCAAGCAAGGCATTAAGACCTGATTTTATTGGAGGTACAAACACCATAGGTCAACCTGTCAAATGAAACGAAAGGCAAAACTGAGTTCGATAGGTACAGTCCACTCCAGATAAAAGCCAATGGACCTTTTAACAGTTCATGGCATCCTCTCTGTATGATGCAGGCATGGGAAGAATACTGTCTGGATGATGAACTCCTGTGCAAGAGCACAGAAGAGCTGAAAATTCTCCAAAACACTGAGAAACAATGCATCAGTTCTTGTTAAATGCATATATAAGCTAAGTGTTCCTTCTAAAGATTATTGAGCTTTCCACTTGAACAACCTAAAATAAAAACACAAAAAATCCACAAAGATTCCACACCTATAAATTAATTCAAAGGCTTGCTTCAAATATTACAAACTTTAGAACTTCAAACTAAAGAGAAAGTCACCTCTAAGTCTCCAGTAGGAGCCCACAGAATCAGCAAATTCGTTTGGGGTTGGAATTTTTTAAATAAATAAAAAGGCAGATCAGTTGGAAGTATCACAATCCCTGGTTTCAAACTACACTACAAAGATATAGTAATCAAAATGGTATGGTGCTGGCACAAAAACAGACACACAGATCAGTGGAACAGAATAGACAGACCAGAAAGAAACCCATTCGTGTATGGTCATTTAATTACTACAAAGAAGGCAAAAAAATACAATGAGGGAAAAGTCTCTTTAATAAATGGTGCTAGGAAAAGTGGATAGCTACATGCAAAAGAATGAAACTGGATCACTGCCTTACACCATAGACAAAAAGGAATTCAAAATGGATTAAAGACCTGAATGTAAGACCTGAAACCTTAAAACTCCTGAAAGAAAATGCAGGCACTTAGCTTTTGGACATCAGTCTTAGCAATATTTTTTTGGCTCTGTCTCTTCAGGCAAGGGCAAAATAAACAAAAATAAACTGGGACTACGTTGAACTAAAAAGTGTTTGCACAGAGAAGGAAACTATCAACAAAACAAAAAGGCAACCTACTGAACAGAAGGTATCTGCAAATGACATATCCAATTAGGGACAAATATCTAAAATATATAAAGAACTCATACAACTCAACACCAAAAAACCCCAAATAATCCAACTTAAAAATGGGCAAAGGAACTAAACAGACATTTTTCCAGAGAAGAATGGCCAACAGACAGATGAAAAGATACTCAATATCAGGGAAATGGAAATCAAAACCACAATGAGATATCACACCAGTCAGAATGGATAATATCAAAAAGACAAGAAATAATAAGTGTTGGAGAGGATATGGAGATTGGGGCAGCCACTATGGAAAACAGTATGCAGGTTCCTCAGAAAAATCTAAACTAAAACTACCATATGATCCAGTAATTTCACTTCTGGATATTTACCTGTGAAAACACTAATTCAAAAAGATCTATGCACCCCTATGTATATTGCAGCATCATTTATAATAGCCAAGACATGGAAACAACCCAGTGGCCATCTATAGATGAACTGATTACAAATATATGGTATATACATACAATGGAATATTATTCAGCCAAAAAAAAGAATGAAATTTTGCCATTCACAACAACATGGAGGGTCCTAGAGGGTATTATGCTAAGTGAAATAAGTCAGACATTGAAAGACAAACATCATATGGTTTCACTTCTATGTGGAATCTGAAAAATAAAACAAATGAACAAACAGAAACAGTTTCATAAATAGAGGACAAACTGGTCATTGCCAGATGGGAGGAGCATGGAAGATGGGCAAGATAAGATAGGTAAACGGTATAAAGAAGTACAAACCTCCAACTAACTATGAAATAAGTCATGGGGATGAAAAGTAGAGCACAGAGGATATACCCAGTAATGTTGTAATAGCTTTCTATGGTGACAGATGGTGACTATACTTATTGTGAACATTTCATAATGTACATGTCAAATCACTATATTGTACACCTAAAACTAATATAATATTGTATGTCAACTATACTTCAATTTTAAAAAGAGAGCAGATCACTTCAGTAGCGTAAGACCTTTGTGAATGGCTTTAGCTCTGGACTGTATTTTAGGTTCTCATCTCATCTCAAAAAGGCCCAACCCCCCAAAGAAAAGGCCAAGCCACAACCCTAACAAGGAAAGTGCCAAACACATACAACAGGCATGGAGAGACATAAGAAACTACTCCTGACAACTGTGAGATTTGAGAAGCAATAGGCATAAAACCATCCTTCAGTGTACAGATTAGAGACAAGAGCAGGAGACCGGGCACCAATCAGTACACCACCATCTCTCCCCTTATGGGACGACAGCACTGACCACTGCTTTCTTACCTAGAGTTGAAAGAAATGTCTTGAAGAGGTGAAGAAAAACATTTTAAAAGAATCATCTGGAATTTTTTTAGCAAACAAAATAAGCAAAAATACAACTTTAGCAATGCACAATTGCTTCCCCTATTAAATTTGTTCTCAAATTGACTTTCCTGGGTGATGCATTGGAATAAATACTGTATTTACAATCAGGAAACCTATATTTAAATACTTACTAGTTTTGCCAATTGTTCTGTGAATTGCATTAAGTCACTTAACATACAAGTCCCACTTTCATCACTAGCAAAAATGGAGTTAAGCTACCTTGCTGCCTCACAAGAATGTTCTACAATATAAACATGTAAACTGCTAGGTAACATACAAAATGATCATTACTAGTATTATTATTCTCTCTCACTTTCCCAGGTAAAAGTTTGAACCAATGACAAAACAGGCAAAACAAGCAACAAGGAAAAAACACTGGAAGACGGCTTAGCTATCAATCAATCCAACCAAAGAAATATGTCAAAACAAACCCTAAAACACAAAATAACTGATAGAAAACCATTAACTGTGACAGTTAATACCTATGTCATTCTCTAAGAAAGCTCTTACACCCTAGGATCTACAGTTCATTCATAAAAATCATAGCAGGGTTAAACCATCATCAGTCCTCCTAATTTACAGTCAAAATGTCAATGGAATATGTTTTTACTCTATAGGCAAGAGCCACAGGTCACAAGACCAATTCCTCCTCTCCCCAATGAGCAGCAGTGGCCTGCCTACTGGAGACCCACTAGGAGACAAGCTGGTTTTGAAATGCAAGAGCGTCTCTTCCTTCCCTGATCACGGCATGAAATTAGCAAACACCAATCTCAGTCACTCTGAAAGAAGCCCACGGAGAACAGGTGGCTGATGAGAAGGCATCACCACTTGCAACCCCAAATTTTGTATATAAAAGCCAAAAGGACATAAACATTTTCTGAAAAATCAGCTATTTCCAAATGTTCTAAGTTGTTACAATAATAGCTAAAACTTATCTAGTGATTACCATGAATCAGGCAATATTCTAAAAGCTTTATTTATTAACTCATTTAATCAAAACACACAGGTAAGTGCAAAAATGTTTCAATTTTTTAGACAAGATAACAGAGGCACAGAGAAGTTATTTGCTTAAGGTCACACTGCTAATAAGTGGCAGCACTGGGATTCAAAAATCAGGTGGTTGGCTTTGGAGACCATGTTCTTAGATACTGGTTCTTGGAGATCCTCCAACCCACACCGCTTGGTTTACATGAGCAGCTCTGCCATCTCACTCTAGGCATCACACTGAGATGTAAACGAGACTATAATGCAGTGCCTCTCATCTTATGGTCACTTATTTCAAGGTGAATGTTAGAATAACATGAGCCCAATGAAAATAAAGTCTCTGCTGCATCCAATATGATGGACTAAATAATGTAACAAAGAACTAGATGAACTATGCAACTTTTTCAAAGTAACATGAAGCTAACAGAACAGGGAGTAATTAGCAAGTTAATATCCTAAAAAGAATGGAAATCCAAAGAGGTGAGACCTGGGGCAACTGCTGGTCTGCAGAGGTGGCCCAGAAGCCCAGCACACCCAGCCCTTCCAAGGGCTCTGCAGAGGGAGACCCTCGGTAAACTGCCTCCCACCAAACCAATGGACCAAAGGCCCTAAAGGGCTACATCCTGGGAGTAAGAGCAAAGTTGAAGTAAATCAGCCTCCCCATGGATTTAGCTTCAAATCACCTGGTAAGTTCAGAAAATCTCAAACTCCCAACGGGTTAACGTGATCCTGGTTTGCTAGTGCCCACAGGCACCTGGAAAAAGCAAATGAGAATTCTCCTTGAAAAAAAGACATCTAAGGCCTCTAATTATTTCTATAAATATTTCTCAAATATCACTTCCAGCACACAAACATATGAATAGACAAAACAACCATGAATAAGAACCAAAGGGACTCCAGATAATGGAATTGAAAGATGTTAAAACAACTGCATTTATTCTGTTTTAGGGGAAAAAAGCCAAGCTTGAACATCTTCGTAGAGAACAGGAATCCATGAAAAGCAACAGATTTGAAAAGAAGAAAAACTAAAAAATATAATAAACCCATCCATTGAGTTCTTAATTTCAATTTAAGGCAGATTAGTCAAAGAGAAATGGTTAAATTGAAGATAGGTCAAAAGAAACAACCAGAATGCAAACCAGAAAAGGATAAAAATACAGGAAAAAGGATAAATGACAAAAACATCTAACACATCCATATAACTGGAATATCAGAATGAGAAAAGAATGGGACAAAGAAATATGCAAAGAGAACTGCTGGGAATTCTCCCAAACAGGTAACAGATACCAAGCCACAGACTCAAAAGAATATAAAATCAGTCATCTCTATTATACTAGAATGTCTTCTAAAAATGACATGCATGACATACATGTTCTGTTAGTACAACAGCTAGTTAAACAAATACCTATTGTGGTCCTACTAGGGACCATACAGAGAGAATACAAACATAAAGATGTAACAAGCATGTGGGGAGCTCAAAGTCAAGCACTTAGAAGAGACGTGTGAAATCATAATAACGTACGTAGTATACTCTCTACCTATGTGCCACCAAAAAGGAGGGGGAAAAGACAAAAGGGCAGGAAGAAATGCTAGAGAGAAGTTATTAAAAAGGAAGATGGGTCAAACTTAAAAGCAATACAACTGGAGTGACAGGAGTGACAACAGGACACTCCAATGTTATCCAACAGTCCAGGCCTAGAAGCTGTTTCCATTCCTTTCACTGTGCTACTTTAAGCACACTCACACTCACAACTGCAAGTCCTTGGCATGAGAAACTCAAAGAATCTTTTTTCATATCCCCCAAACTCTACCTAGTAAGAGATTTCAAAATGATAAATCTAAATCTAAACAGCAAATACTTAGCTCTAGTCATGGTAAAATGAACAAGTCTAATGATCATCTTTTCCTCTACACTTGAGCTGACATGGAGAAGTTGGCTCTTGGAAGATTAGGCAAAGGAAAGTTCCACCAGGAACCAGCTAAGCAAAGAGCAGTCACTGGAGAGCAGAGAATACCTATAAGCAGATAATCAGGAAACAAGCACATATAACACATGGAATTCTCAAGTCATATGAAAATCTTGTGAAGAGCCCAAGGATCTCTGCCTTCTGTTAAACTCAATGAACTCCCTGCTAAATGAAGCCCCTCATCTAAGGAGGTAAACACAGGAAATGGCTTCTGTGGTCCTTCCCTCAGGCTTCTGTAACAGTATATCCCTATATAGGGCATCAGGGGGAAGAGGAACTGGCCTAAGGTAAGCAATAACTGCATACAACTCTGCTCCCAGTTGGGAAGTCAACAAGCAAAGCAGCAGGTGATACATATCCCAACATTGCCGATGAAATAAAATGAACTCTTTTGGAAGCACAGTTCTACTGAGGTTTCAGGACAGACTGTCCATCATTTGGGAGTGTTCCTGTGATTCTGTGTTTGGAATATGACCTTCAGACTAAAACACAGAAACATTATTCAATGTATAACTCTACATGTCTCAGTTTTAGGAAATACAGTGGGGTACAGTATTTTATGTGATGGGACTGCCTCCCAAAGCTTGGTTTCTCCAGATCTCATGGTTTTATGAGCTGTAAAGGTTTCAAAGCAATAAGGAAAAAATACAATGACTAAATAAAAAACCAGGCATCAAACAAACTTCAAAATCATCCAAAATTTCTTCTATTTCTAGAATTCCATTACTGTGCAAACCTGCATACAAGTTCATTCATATCTAAACTACTGTGACTAAACTTACTTGTTCAAATGATACCAGCAGAAAAGAACTTCAAATTCCCAGATAATCTAAATCACATATCTGATATCTGATAAGGGTCTAGTATTGAGAATAAATAAAGAACTTCTACAACTCAATAAAAGAACAGCCCAATTAAAAAATAACCAAAGGACACAGGAGACTTTTCTCCCAAGAAGCACATGAAAAGATATTCCACATTACTAGGTAAATGAAAGTTGAAACAAGATACCACCTGATACCCACTTGGATGACTACACTTAAAAAATGGAAAATTATAAATATTGGTTAAGATGTGGAAAAACTGGAACCCTTGTAAAATGGTGTAGCCACTTTAAAAGCCAGTTTAATAATTCCTCAAAGATCATACAGTTACCATATGACCTAGCAATTCCACACCAGGTATATATCCAAAAGAATTGAAAACAGACACGAACAGACACCTGTATGCCAATGTTCACTGCAACACTCTTTAAAATAGCCATAAAGTGGAAACAACCTCAGTGTCCAAAAATGGATGAATGGATAAACAAGTTTTGGCATATACATACAATGGACTATTTACTATTCAGCCATAAAAAGAAATGAAGCTCTGATACACACTATAATGTGGATGAACCTCAAAAACATGCTAAGTGAAAGCAGCCAGGCACAAAAAGTCCCGTATTGTATGATTCCATCTATATGAAATAACCAAAATATGACGGAAAGCATGTTGGTAGTTGCCAGGGGTTGGGGGAAGGGAGAAAGGGGGGACCAATTCCTTAAGGAATAAGGGGTGTCTTCTGGGGTGATGAAAATGTTTTGGGACTAGAGAGGTTGATTGCATGACTGTGTGAATGCACTAAATGCCACTGAACTGCTGAACTGTTCCCTTAAAATGTTAGTTTTGGTCAAAGGGCACAACACTTCAGTTATAAGATGGGGAAGTTTCTCATACAGATTTAAAGTACAACAGAGTTATTACAGTTAATAATAATGTATTATATTCAAAATTGTTAATTTTATGTTTTATGAATTTCATATCAATTAAAAAAAGAAAAAACCAAACCCAAAGGAGGTATCTTACTCTACAAGAATCTAGGACACCCAAATGGGAGGAATTTCATTATTTGGTCTCCCCTTTACTTACGGCCCCTTACTCTCGCTTACTCCCATGACTTCCAATCTCCAGCCCTGTGAACCCATCAAGTACTGACAACAAGCTGCTATGTGAGTTTCAAACACTAAATTCACCATTGTTCCTTTTAATACTGACCTATTTCTCCCTTAAGATCTGAGCTGAGACTGATAACCTTTCAACATCATTATCCTAAAATATCTTTGTGATACTGTCTGCAATGCATTTAATGGGGACAGAATAAGTGGTGTCTTGGCCTGAAGACTGCCTCCGGCTACATGAGGCCAGCCCTTCTGCTCACCTGCTCAAGAATGCTAAGATTGCTGGCTCTTCCCTTCCACTTTTAGAACTGACCTATGTTTTCTAGCACCTTCCCTTCTCTATGGTCAAATTCTTATAATGTGTTACCACCCATATGTTTGTTTCCCACACTTTACAGTTTAACACCCTGAGGACAAGTACTGGGACTCACCTTAGAACTCGGGAAATCCAATTGCTGCTCCTCACCTAGTCACTTCTCCATCTGGCTTCTTGTCTTCTACTTCAGGATACTAAACTCACTAACTTCATTCTTTAACTACACCTCCCACCCTGCTTCTCTTCAAAAAGTATCCTGACCACCCAAACAAGCCTTGACTAAGGACAAGTCTTCCCTGTGCCAAAACTAAATACCATTAAATTCTGCCTTTTGCCCAGCTTTGTTCTTCTCCACTTCAAAAACTATTCAGTCTGTTTACATACTCAGTGCACTGCAGAAAATATATGGGGTGTTGACATCACAATCCTTGTCCCAAAGAGGAGAGGGGAAGGCAAGAACATGTCTAGAAGGGTGTAACAAAAAGTGAAGATTAAATGTACACAAGAAACTTACCAAATGCCATGGCAGAAACACCCAGTTAAGGGAATGTTAGGTTTCATGGAACAAGGAACATTTGGGAAAAGCCTTGACAGTTAAGAGATCGCCACAGATGGTGAATGGGAAAAAAGGGCAATGGACATGTGTGAAAATGGGGACACAGAAGCTGCCGTGGGAGATACACACAGGCAAACTCAGAGATGGAGCTGGAAAGGCAGGACGGGAATACTGAGGAACCCTGAATAGAAGCAAGGCAAGGCGTCTACATGGACTTCAGTACACAACAAAGAGCTGCATTTTAGATCTTCTGGCAGTAGTTTGGAAGAGACTGGACCAGACACTGCAGGAGAAGAGTTACTATTCAAGAGGCTCTTACAGCAGCGCAGGCAGGCCTGCCACCATGCTGGTCCAAACCACCTTCAGTCTCTACCTCCACATAGCCTTGTCTGCTACTCGAGTAGCTCCCTGGAATCTTCTCACAGGACATCTCCTCCAACTCCCTCACTTAAATCACTAACTAAAAAGGGAACTAATTTAATAGTTTGTGCTACACAAAAGTGGTTAAAAGCAAATCTCTTTTTTTATTAAGATATAATTGATATACATTCTTATGAAGGTTTCACAAGAAAAACAATGTGGTTACTACATTCACCCATATTCTCGAATCCCCACCCATACACCATGCAGTCACTGTCCATCAGTGTCGTAAGATGCCACAAAGTCACTACTTGTCTTCTCTGTTAAAAGCAAATCTTATGGACTGGTATAACTGATGGTACACATTCTTTACAACAAATATGTGAGTGCCTACTGTGTGCCATGGGCTGCTCTAGGCAACAGAGATACAAAGGTGAACGAGGTACAGTTTCTACCCTATGGAGTTTACATTTTACTGAAAGAAACAGATGAAAGACAAAAATGTCAGATAAATGCTACGAATCTAAACAGTGGGACAGAGTGTGAACATGTGTGCATGTTGGGGCTGCCTGAGCTCAGGTGGGTAGGGAAGGAAGCAGCCAGGCAGTATGCATTTCTATAGGGTACACATTTTACATTAAAAGGGAGAAAGGGGTTTTAGAGCCACATTGAGCTAGCTGGGTTCCAGCTCTGGTTCTATGACTGACCAGTTGACCTCCTGCAAATTACTTTATCTCTTTTGAATCTGTTTCTCTAGCCCCATTTACCGACAGAGAACTGAACTTACAGGGCTGTCTTAGAAGAATCAAATTTAATAAGGAATATAAAAACTGTGCACTGTGCCTGGCACTTGGTTAAAGGATCTATTAATGTTAGCCATTAGGTCAAGTGGTTTAATATATACAAAAATTATCTTGCTGCTTTATATAAAAACTAGACAATAATTTAATATAAGCTGTCTGAAACAAATATTTAAGAAGTCTTTGGGAGATGAACCACCTACAAATGCAAACCTGGGATTATTCTGTAAAACAGTATTAAGAACAACCTTCAACTACACATAAAAAGACAGTTTCTATTATTTAGCTCTAAAAAGAAATGAGCCATGAAAAGACATGAAAGAAACTTGAATGTATAGTACTAAGTGAAAGAAGTCAATCTGAAAAGGCTACAAAGTAGCCAGCTTTAGATTCCAGCTACACCATATTCTGGAAAAGTCAAAACCACACAGAAGTAAAAAGATCAGCGGTTGCCAAGGATTAGGGAGGAGTGAGGGATGAAGAGGTGGAACACAGATTTTTTTTTTTGGTATCATTAATATAAAATCACATGGGCAGCACTATGGTTACTAGATTTCCCCCATTATCAAGTCCCCACCACACACCCCATTACAGTCACTGTCCATCAGCATAGTAAGATGCTATAGAGTCATTACTTGTCTTCTCTGGAGCACAGATTTTTAGGGCAGTGAAATACTCTGTACCATACAATGGTGAATACATGTCATAAATTTCTCCAAAGCCATAGAATGTATAACACCAGGAGTACGCTGTAATGTAAAGTAGGGACTGTGGTAGTACTGATGTGTCAATAGGTTCATCAATTGTAGCAAATGTACCACTTTGGTTGGAGATGCTGATAACCGTGTAGGCCAGCCACTGGTGGGGTCAGAGGGTACATGGGAAATCTCTGTACCTTCCTCTTAATTTTGCTGTGAACCTAAAACTGCTCTAAAAAATAAAGCCTGTTTTTTAAAAAAACACAGAATATGCACAAAACTGTAAACAACAGTTATCTCTGGACAGTAAGACTATATGCTTCTATACTGTCTGAATTTTATACCATAAGCATACTTTTTTTATATTAAAACATTCATTTTTATAATAAAAACATTCATTTTGATATAGTTCCCCACTATGCTAACATTCTCGACATTTTTTAACATACAATTATTTCCATGTATAACTATTTTCAACAGAAGTAACTATTTTCATATGACCATTTTAACTCTAAACAAAAATACTGTAGAGTAATGGGGTTTTTTCAAATTTTTAATTTAATAGGTCAAATCTTATTCTTAAAACAAAATATGGGGCTCTCTTGTCCCCTCCTGGCATAAGCCAGGAACTCTTTCCTCTCACTTTATTTCTAAATAAAAGCCTCTACCAAAAAAAAAAAAATACATATATATTTTAATAAAATTCATAAACTGAATCAGGTCAACAAGGAAACAGTATTGGCATATGGAATTAAACCTTTATCACTTACACATGCAAAGACAAAATTTCCCATTTTCTTATTCCCAGGTGATTTAATTTAGGATGAAGTAAAGCAGGGAGAAACATTTGTCTGCTCCTTAGGAACCTGTATCAGTTATTAATCTAATGAAATCAGATACATGACTTCTACATGGTCAACATTGTAACTTCACATTAGCAGAGACATCTCTTCAGTTGTATTATAACTGTGTTTCTGGGAGAGATTCTCTAATGAATCACTCGCTGAGGAAGTTTCTTCAGCAGAAACAGATGGACCAACCAGTATGAAATATTAAGAATACTGGTAAAAAAAAGGGGGGAAGTGGAGATAATCTGCAGTCAGTTGAGAAAGGATTCCATAAATATATAATCTCAACTACTAAAATTAGAAGTCAGCTCTAATTTTTTTAAATAACATTTCCAAGAATGCATGTTAGGCATATGAAAAACCGAAAGCATCAATATAAGAAATTTCATTGATGTACAAAAAGACTTCTGCTGAAATCTTAAAACCCAGTATTTTGATTCTGAAAATAAGTTGCAGATTTTTAAAATCCAGAAAACAGTAGACTGAGATGGCATCCTCTTAAAGCTGAGCAAGATCAAGTTCAATAAAAACAAGCAAGTGATAAACTCATGGAACACATTAATTCAGAAAGGGATCATGAACAATGAACCAAAAAGAAAAAACAAACTGAAGCTTCCAGGGCATATTCCTTTAAGAGCTGGAAGTAAAATTCTACTTCATTTATTAATTCACACAAAAACTATTTGCTGAGCACTAACTACACTCCAGGCACTGTTCTAGATGCTGGGGATATGATGGGGAACAGAGTCACTGCCCTCACATGCATGACATTCCAACAGGCAGGTTCCCAAACGGCCACTCCTGGGCTCCACTCTTTTTCTACAATCCAAACCCAAACTCTTCTCCAGTCAAAGGGTCACAAACCTATTCTGCAAGAAATATCCTCCAGTTCATTCAAATTAAACACTGTACACAGGTTAAGGGCACAGAATCTGGAGTCAAGGTATGCAAATCCGAATCCTGGCTCTGCTTTTTTAGATGAGAGACCTTAGGCAAATCACTTGACCTCTCTGTTACAGTTTCCTCATCTGAAAAATGGATATAATAGCACCAGTTTATAGGATTTTTTTAAATTAAGTGAGTTAATATTTTCCAAGTGTTTAGGACAATGCCTGGCACTTATTATTTATTATGTATATATTACTTAATTATATTACTTAGTATTTAGTATTACTTATTCAAGTTTTTGATAAAATATCCTTGCCTGTGGAGGATATGAACAGACAATTCTCCAAAGAAGAAATTCAGATGGCCAACAGGCACATGAAAAGATGCTCCATATCACTAATTATCAGGGAAATGCAAATAAAAACCACAATGAGATATCACCCCACACCAGTTAGGATGGCCAGTATCAAAAAGACTAAGAACAACAAATGCTGGCGAGGATGCGGAGGAAGGGGAACCCTCCTACACTGCTGGTGGGAATGTAAGCTAGTTCAGCCATTGTGGAAAGCAAAATGGAGGTTCCTCAAAACACTAAAAATAAAAATACCATTTGACCTGGGAATTCCACTCTTAGGAATTTACCCAAAGAATACAATTTCTAGATTCAAAAAGACATATGCACCCCTATGTTTACTGCAGCACTATTTACAGTAGCCAAGATATGGAAGCAACCTAAGTGTCCATCAGTAGATGAATGGATAAAGAAAATGTGGTACATATACACAATGGAATATTATTCAGCCATAAGAAAGAAACAAATCCTACCATTTGCAACAACATGGATGGAGCTAGAGGGTATTATGCTCAGTAAAATAAGCCACATGGAGAAAGACAAGTACCAAATGATTTCACTCATTTGTGGAGTATAAGAACAAAGCAAAACTGAAGGAACAAAACAGTAGCAGACTCAGAGACTCCAAGAAGGGATTAGCCATTACCAAAGGGGAGGGTCTGGGAGGGAAGGTGTGGAGGGAGGGAGGGAGAAGGGGACTGAGGGGTATTATGACTGGCACACATGATGTGGGGGGAAGATCATGGGGAAGACAGCATAGCACAGAGAAGACAAGTAGTGACTCTGTGGCATCTTACTACACTGATGGACAGTGACTGCAATGCGGTATGGGGGGGACTCGATAATATGGGTGAATGCAGTGACCACATTGTTTTTTCATGTGAAACCTTTAAAAGTGTCTATCAATAATACCTTAATAAAACAAACAAACAAACAAAAACTATATATATATATATCCTTGCCCGTTTTGGAATCAAAAGTGGGTTGATGCCAAAACTTCCTGTAAATCCACGTAGACTAGAGCTTTGGCCATGGGAAATCCAGAACAGGAAGAGGCAAAGATGATCAATTCATCAGCTCTTCCACTCCCTCCCACCATCACCTCTCCACACAATCAGAACAAGTCTCTCAATCACATATCACACCTCTCTTCACAGAACCTTGTTCCATTTACCAGAATCGAGCGCCCTGGCCCAGACTCAAGGCCCATCACCAAGCCACTCCCCCCTCACTCGCAGCCCACATTCCCTTCTGACTAGGGCTTCCCTGTAATCTCCAGGCCCCCTAATAGCCTGCACTTTGCTACGTAAGATGTCACATACCACCAGGCCTTGGATCCTGAAGGACCTTCCCCAGGAATGCTCTTTCCCCTGGGATGCTCCTGCACTTGGCTTTTTCTCCTATCCATCTTTCTAGGTCCTGCTCACCTGTTCCCTCCTCTTCTCCAATATTCTTCCCACACCTTACCAGGTGTAAAGCTTCTTCCCTAGTTCTCTCCTAGCACTTTGGCTACGCCACTGTTAGAGTTTTTTAGATCCTACACAGATTACATAACTGCTAGTTTTCCATGTTTGACCCTCCCACAGACAATGAACTCCAGGGAAAGGGAAGGTGCTTTATTTTTGCATTTCTTGTACCTAACATGGAATATATTTAGCAATCTTGGCTGAACTGAAATAGAAATATTCTTTTTCTTGTATTTTGTCTGATGTGTCATTCCTGTGGCTTCATTTGGCACATGTCCCTTATATTTAGGGGTAGCTAACTTTCAGCACTTTGCTAGCCAATGTAGCAATATTTTAAAGCCTTTTTAAAAGGAGACATAAAGGAGACATTTAATCAACAATGGAGGCTGCAATGTTCTTCACTCTAACTCAAATTTCTCCTATTAAGTATGTTAAAACAATGCCACTTCAGTAAAAACTTCTTCAGCTAAAAGAAGATGAAATTTTACTCCTGTTATGTTAATACACTAGGAAAAAACAAAACAGTAGCACTAAATTCAATGCAATGTGTAGTTTTTTTGCTTATGCCTGTTCACTAATGTACAGGCGCCTGTAAATCTGTTTAGGTTCATTTATGCTGACTGTGCACAGAGTCATATGGCCGGAATCTTGAGGACATCATCTCCAGACTTCTGGCCTCAAGTAAGGATTATTGAACACAAATGAGCCTATTGCGTTGTTCTAAAATGCTCCAGGAGAAATTCTCAAGAGTTCCTCATAGGGCAGGTAGTTCTC
This sequence comes from Manis javanica, assembly GCF_040802235.1. Classification (NCBI taxonomy): domain Eukaryota; kingdom Metazoa; phylum Chordata; class Mammalia; order Pholidota; family Manidae; genus Manis; species Manis javanica. The sequence goes on from NC_133165.1 coordinate 113,041,449, forward strand.
TGGCTTGTTCACCTAAACTGCTAACAGTCCACCCTGTATCCTATATGCTATTCTTTTCCTTCTCGGGGATGAGGAACAGTCAGCTGCCACTCTTTAACATACCCTAAGCCCTCATTAACTCACTGTTTAGAATGCTTACCAGGCTGTATTAACTCAGTTCTTTGGTTGATACTGTCTGAAAAATGTGCCCATTCTACAACCATTTTAGTTACTCTTGGGAACTCTTTGCAAGTTTTCCACAACAAATCCCAATTTAACATCACTTCAATACTTACCATGTGAAGGGGACATAAAGAAGTAAAGATGGGCAAAGCATGGTGGCCATCTAAGAATATACAATCTTGTGGTAAAAAAGACATTCTGTATTAACTGTAACATATGAGTAAGGAAAGAGGAGGAAGACGGGCATTGCAGAGCAGAGGCTCAGAGGTTAAGCTGGCGGTATGCTCACTCTTAACGCACTGACAGGCCAGATGCTGGGGCTATGAAATAAAACCACAATACAGCCTTGACTGCAAGGACCTAGAGCCTAGTACAGTGGTGCTGGAAAATATTTTGCAGTTTTTCCAGCAAAAATATTACATAGATACCCAAAAAGTAAGAGAGAGATGATCAGAGTAGCTCCAGCTGGAGTTGAGAAGGGGATGACTCTCAACCCTTCAACTCCAGCCAGGCCATCCGGGCCCCAGATGCCTCTGCAGACCTGGGGCAGCCCAGCTCCAGGGAGTAACAGTGTCCCCAACTTACCATGCTGTTTTGATACAACACCTACAACGCTGCCACCTACCTGACACAGTGATTGCCACATGAGTACTGGTTAAATAAAATACGACAGCTCCAGAATAATTCACAAGGCACTGGGTCTAGTGAATGGGGATGGCAGAGGCACATGGGAAGCAGTGGGATCACCAGATACAAGGCAGGAAAATCTGAGTCCAAATCATTGGAATCGAAACTATACAAAGAATTGTCGAGGTCTGACCAGTCTCTCCAAAACCCCAGGAGAGAGAAAGCTCACCTTAACCACTGTCCACCTTCTCCACAACTCTTCTACTTTAGTCGGCTCTGTTGCCACAGCGGTGTCCTCAAACCCATCCTGCTCTTCAAGCTTCCAGCTGTCTCCACCTTGCTCTCGTCCCTCAGCAGGGCACCTTCACGGAGTACACGGAGAAGCTGCCTTACCTTCCAGGTTCATGCCCTTGTTTCCCACCTCGGCACCTCTGCTTTCCCCTGGGAGCGGGTGTTTTACCACCAAAATCCACCACTGGTCACATGGGGCACTGAGTTCTCCAGGGAGACCCTCAGTCCAGCCCTCTGCTGCATCAACACTGCCCTGTGCTGGACTCCTTCCCACCTTGATTTACATAGGCTCAAGGTTCTCTACTTGGAAAAATGTCTTCTCTTGAACCAGATTCATCCTGCAGCTATTTTTTACATTCCTTTACCAGACAAACTTTAGGAAGCTTTAACTTCAAACTTTGTCTCCACTCCTTCACCTCACTTTCTCCTACATACACAACAGTCTGGCTTTAGATGCCCCCTCCCTCCAATATTTCTCAGTAATCTTGGCAGCCTCATGTCTTGCTCTTTGGGTTTTCCTCCTAAGCTGTCTAGTTGCATCCTCTCCGCTCTTTAAATGCTACCCTGCCCCTTCAAATGTTTAAATTCCCCAGAGTTCTGTCCTCACCCTTTGAGCACTTGTTATTATTGGCAACAATAACATAACCGGGAGAGAGGGGTGTCTAAAGCTACAAAACCTTCTAGGGGCTGAGCTCTGAAAAAATCCTTGTTACCAGCAGTAGAGGCCCATCACTCAGGCAGGAGAGAAGGAAGGAACCACTTCTCCACATCCCTTCACTGCTTGTTCACCAGAAGAGCAAGCTCACCTACTCCTAGGCTGGAACATACGCAGTAACCTCCAAGTCTTAGTCTACAGCCCAGCTGCACCTCTAAATGTCAGATCTGTCCTCAAACATGATGCCTTCCTTACAAGCACCTCAAACTTAAGTCCACTTTATATTCCACCCCAATCTTCTCTCTCTCCACTCCTTTCTATTTCAGTGAAGAGCACCTCTATCACCCAGTTTCCAAGCCAGAAGCTTTGAGACTCCTTGGCTCCGCCTTCTCCCTCATGAGTCTACCCCCTAAACTATTCTCATCCACCACCACAATCCTCAATTCCTTCACTGAGTCCATGCATATGGACCACTATGTGCCAAAAACACTTCTGCAGACATGAAGTATACAACAGTGAACAAGTCAAGCTTAATCCTAGAGAGAGACAGGTAGACAAATAAGTAAAAGGATGAGATACTTTCAACTGGTGATAAAAGGTATGCATAAAAAAGCAGGGTGATATGAGGGGGCACTACTGCAGATAGGGAGGGTCAGAGAAAACCTCTCAGAGAAGGAACACTTCAACTGGAATATGAAGGACAAACAGAAACAAGTCTCACACAGATTTGGGAGGGGAAGTGCTCCAGGCAGAGGGAGGAGCAAGTGTAAAGGCCCTAAGGTAGAAATGAGCTCTAGGTGTGTTCAAGGGACGGGGGTGGGTGGGGGGGAGGCACGCAAGGCTAAAGGGTAGGGAGCAGATGGCTGAGGGAGGCAGGGGTCAGACAGGCTCTTGTTGGCCACTGTAAAAGAACTGGAAAGCTACTGTAAGAAAACTGACATAATACAATTTGAATTTTTAAAGACAATTTTAGCTGATAAGTGGAAAAAATGTTTTGGGAGGAGAGCAAAAATGGGGGTTGGAGCACCAGTCAGGAAGCTAATAATGCAGCAATCCAGACAAGAGGGTACAGTGCTTAAGATGGGAGGGAACCAATTCATGATATATGTTGGACATAAAGTAAGCAGAACTTGCTGAGTGCAGGGGAAAAAGAAATCTAGGACAATTCCTAGGTTGTTTTTAGGTATGATTTACATACAGTAAAATTACATATAGCACATGATTTAAGCAGATTTGATGCATGCCTATCAAGACTCTGAACATTTCCATTACTCTAGAAAGTTCTCTCTTGTCCGCCCCCGCCGCACCCCTGTCAATCCACTTCTACCCAAGAAGTAACCATTGATCTGATTTCTAGTTATCATAGACTAGTTTTGCCTATTCTAGAGTGTCTTATAAATGGAGTCATCCATTTTATACTTTTTTGTGTCTGGCTTTTCACGCAGCACATTATGCATGAGATTCATTCTTATTACATTATCAATAGCTGGTTCCCTTTTATTCCTGAGGGGTCTGTGTGAATCTATGAGTTTATCCATTCTCCTGATTAACATCTGGACTGTTTCTAGTTTTTGTCTATCATGAATAAAGTTGCTATGAACATCCTTGTACAAGGCATATTTGTGGACATACATTTTCATTTCTCTTGGATAAATACCTCGAAATAGAACTGCTGGGTCACAGAATAGACATAAATTCAACTTTCTAGGAAATTTCCGAACAGTTTTCCAAAGTGGTGGCATCATTTTATACTCTGAAAGCAGTACAGCTGAGTTCTGGCTGCCTGACTCCTAGGCATTCTAACTGAGTAACTCCATCTATGCCACAAACTCACATTCTTTCAACTCTTCACATATTTCTTTCTGCATCTTTTTTTTAGACCTTTGTAAATGTACTCCCAAGGACACATTTCCTTTCCCCATCCCCTCTGAGGCCTGTCCAATTCTATTTTTTCATTCAACAAACATCCTGAAGGAATGAAAAAGGGCTGGTCTGGCCAGCATGTTCTGGGCAGAGAAAGTAGCATATAAAGAAGACCTTGAAGTGGGAAAGAGCTTGCTGCCTTCAGGAAACTTGAGAGAAAAGTGAATGTGGCTGGAAGATGGCAAGCAAAAGCAGCAAGGGCCAGGGTATTCCCTTATGAGAAATGGAAAGCAGTGTGGATTTTCTGGTAAGTGCCACAAGAAACCACTGAAGGATTTTAAATGGAGCAGAGACAGGTGATTCTTGGCTGCTCTGCACAAAGTGAAATAGAGATGGGGGCAGAAATGGGGAAGCCATAAAGACAAATACTGTATTTGTAAAAATATTATTTTTTTTAAAAAAATAAATGAACAAACCAGAAAGTGACTCATAAACACAAAGAACAAACTGGTGGTTGCCATGGAGGGGGGAGGATGGACAATTTTAAAAAAAAGGAAGAAATGGGGAGGCCATGTCTAATACATAGCACAATGTGGAATGTTTATTTAATGGACAATGATCACTCATCAAGCGTCACCTACAGGTGGTATCCTCCTCTATGCTTTCCTGTTTTACTACCTTCACCCCAGGCCCTGAGCAACATATAGCTCCATTTTACAGATGAGGAAACTATGGCTTTGGCAAGATGCCCAAGGTCACTGCTCCTAAGTGATGAAGCCAGATTGAGGCCACACATAAAGTGCCCATCATATGGACTTTCTACAGCAAGAGTACCCTCTCACATTACTGTCAAAGGGATACAAAATCTGCTCCCAATAACTGGCCCACCAGAGCACTAACTCAGTGAAACAGTCCCTTCAAGAATCCCTCCTCTTGTCAGACACAGTGAATAATCTTCAGACTCTCAAAGTAATGCTTCACATTTGGGACACTTCTAAATGTAGAAATGAAATCTTCCCTGAAACTGAGGTCTGGAGGTGAAAAAACTTAATTAGGACTGCTAGGACCTTAACTCCGTTGAATGACAGACTCAATTCTAGCCGCTTATCAGAAAATCCCCCCTACATCTAAAGGGCCTTATTCACAACTAATGCTGAATGTGGCAAAGAGCTTCTCCATGTTATCCATTCTGGACCAGGATGGGATTATGCCTCAATGGGGCCCAAGAAACCAACACTACGTATCTTTGTGGAAAATAACAGGGGTAAAATTCTCTGTCCATACTCTGCTTTCAAGACTGATGTGCTTGCTGTCTTTGCCCCTGACTTCTTAAGACTGGAACTACACAGGCTTTTTCTTAACTGAGTACATTAGCACCCAGAAGCTTCCTTTCTTTTTCAACTTAAGAGCAACCGTTAACTATCAATCCTCTAACGGGAGCAAGGGCTCTGGTGGAATGAATACCAGCCTACCTGGCAAAGAACAGGCTCCAAGCCTCTCTCTGTAAATCCGCATAACTTGGGCCAGTCACTACCTTCTCAGCATCTTTTCTGAGCTGTAAAGTCAAAGAACTAAACTAGACAATTTTTTAGGTTTCTTTCAATTCTCTATTTAATTCTATAACCAGAGAATAGAAAAAGTGGGTAAAGAGCGTGTAGGATACCAGCTGGTTGGGAGGATGAGTCTTCCAGGCTTTTGTTAAATTAACAAAGCCTGGCTGAGCTGCACTGTTTCCTCCACACCAGAGCCCCCAGTCTGAGCTATCCTTGCCTCCCTCAACAGCCCCCACACCCAAATTCCACTCAGTCACTTTTGGGATCCTCAATTTGAAGCAATACCTAGCAAAGTGCTCTGCAAATGTCACTAATATTTGCTGGCTTCATTAGAAGCTTCAACAGAGTATGATGATTATAAATTACAATACCCTAATTCAACTCCCCAACAAAGAAACATAAACACAACTAAAGCATGTTTCTAATAATGCCCAGCACTCACCAATATTATAACACACCACTACATTTTTTATCAAAACAATTGCAAAAGAGCAGACAACATTCCTTTCTTATCCTTTACCAGGTACCACTAATGATCCCTCTTAAGCTCTTTTGAGCCAGGTCCCCAGTCACAAGACATAAAGATAAAAACAGAGGGAAGAATTCAGCCAGCCCACTTCTATTCTTTGTATTCACTTCTTAAGATGCTCAGGGTTAAACTGTTTACTTTGTTTAATGCCATTCTCATCCATTCCACAGATCACGTTTGACTACTGTGCTAGCAGAAAAGGCTTCAGAAGAGGGAACATCTTCAGGACAACCATAGCATCCTCTAGGACACTATCATATTGGCTTTTTATTCTCTTCACAGCTACTATCACCACCTGACAATCTTATTTACTTACTGTTTACAGTCCATTCCCAAAGCAGGTTCCTTTCTCACCACTGCAACTCCTATGCTTAGAACAGCACCTATAAATACTTGTTAATGAATTAGAACAGACACACAGAGGCCCTTAATCCATGTTCAGGAATGTGATGCTCAAATATGGAAACCACCTTCCAATTAGGCTGCTATTCAAGTGTTCCAGTGAACTCCCACCCCTTCCTATAGGACAGCTTACACGTAGATACTGCAATAAGGATATTCTCCCCAGTAGCTAATGTTTTCTCCCTCTCAACTCCCCACAATGAAGCATCAGATAGCAAGCCACAGATATACCAATAAGTCACTTCATAGTTCATCTTCCTGCTGGGTCATGCACATTACCTACAAAGCAAACAGCTCTAATGCAGAAAGTACTGATTGCCTTTGTCGCCATGAGAACCTCTTCACCCACACCGCACGGACCATAAGTATTAAGAGGGCTTTCAACAGCCTAATAATAAAAAACTACCCAGTCTAAGTGCAATGTGACCAAATCATGCTCTACAAAAACCTTGATCTCATTATATTTAAAATGTATAACGTTGACATACAGTTTTACTCCAACATAAATAGGGTATTGTTTTATTTTGTTACTTTTACCTCCACAATAAGAAAAAATTAAGGCAGTAGTCAGAAGGCTGAGACAAATCTAATGAACAGGAAGAACCTTAAACATAAGCCCCTGTGAGAAAGGCATAGTAGGGACTGTCTTTTGTAAATGTATCTTTTGAGTCCCATCTGGTCAAACTGAGAGTAGACACCAGATATGTGATTCCTATACACTGTAAACCAGTAAGTGGAAGAGAGACAACCCTCACATATTATATCACTCCTTGTGCTGATAAAAGAAGTTTTTAGCTCAAGATAGAACGGTAGAATTAGATATGAAAAAGCAGCTTTTTAGATTTAATCTCAGTGTACTGGGAAAACTAGCAAAAATACATATATGGGGAATGTAAAAGTTTAGAAAGCTCCCAGGGGTCACTAAACCATATGACAAGAGTCACAAAAACCACACTTTCCAGTATTTTGCCCAAGTCCAGATTTCAAGTTCATTACAACTTGGAAAAAAACAAAAATACACAGGGTACAGCAACAAATATGGATTCCAAGGCCAATCTATCATTAGCTGATTTGTGCCTCGAGCAGTGAGCTATAAATGGTCCTAGTAAAGGCTTTGGAGCCAAGGGGAGGACAGTTACACCCGAGCCCTGATCCTTACTGTATCTGTGACCTCTCAGGGAGCAGAGATGATTTACCTCTCAGATCTGCTAGGTGGATTTTGTAAGAAAAGTTAAAATACCTTGGGCAGCATACTGAATTTTTTTTTTTAACAAAAGTTAGCATCTTTTCCTATTTATATGACAAGAAGATTGAACTCAACAGAAGCCTACTTCTAATTTCTTGGTTTAAATAGGTATGATTTCTACATTCCACTCCATTTTATAAAGTTAAAAAAATGGCATACCACTAAAAGGTTATGGAATGTAAAACCATGTCTCCTGACATCTTACCACCTTGGCAACCTTCACTCACATACATACACACAAATTACCTCTATAGCATAAGAATTTTATAATTTTTTCCTAAGTTATACACAAGTGTAAACAGATGTGTGATAACTGCTTTAGAAGTAATTAGGGTCCTTTAATCTCACATTAAACACAAGGTCATAATTCAAATACCAACACAGAAAAAGTGCTTATTTTGGGATATTCCCAATAATTAATCTGCATAACCAAAGAAGTGTCTGCCTAATGTTATAGGCCTGATGTTAACATACAAGAAAAACTCTACCAATCCGCCTCCAAAGTCAACATTATAAGCACCCCTCCCAATGCTGAGACCCTTTCTGAAACTGTTTATACAGGCTGAATAAAAACGTAAATTAAGAAAGACATATTACACTACATTACGCACATGTCCTTCAAGCATCACAGTACATATAGAATTTTAGACAAGACCAACTTTTGGGTCTGGTCTAGAAGGACCCAAAAGCATGGCCTAAGGGCCACCACACACCATAAAATCAGTGAAACTAACTGGGGTTCTTCACCATCTGAGAGAAGCATCAGGCTACCATTAAGGAATAAATTGAGGATGCAAAAATTAGTGCACCCTGAGGTGGTGATTAATCCCACTAGCATACCATTTCACAGAAGGTATTTTGGAATCCCACTTTATCCCTACTCTGAGAATACCGAAGCTGGAAATTTCAAAAACTAGCCAAAAACCAAATATCTCCTGAAAGAACTTTAAATACAATCACTCCACAATGCCCTTTATAAGAAAGATCTTGTAACTCCTTGCAGCCAGCTAATACACACAGACCCAAACACACTTACGTTACGTTATCCACGGTTCCAAGTAGTCAAATGCTCTCTGAAATTTTTTTCCTGATAACTTCTTGAACAGACAAAAAAATACAAGGCACATTTAGCATAAGCTAGAATATGCTTTCTGAGAAGCACTGAACAGCATCTGGGATTTCAGGAAAAACTGTACCCTGACCAAGTTTTATGCTCTGCGGCAGGAAGAGACTGGAAACGAAAAGTGAGACAGACTTTTAAAAGCCAGGTAAGGTATAGCATGCATTTCTCAGGTAGGTTGCCTATTGCTAAAACAAAAGCACCAAATAGGAGAGACAAAAACAAAAGTATCCTAACCTCTGTCCTGTCTGACCTGGAAGACAGTCCTCATTTAACACAGGAGGAAGCCGGAGCTTTAGGAGTAGGGAATTTGGCCAAGGTTAGTTTATTTGGTGGAAAAGCTGTTAGTAGATTCCTGGTCTACCAGATAGGAGTTCAGTTCAGTTGCCCAATCCACTGAGCTGCCACCCCATGTGAATTTTTTTTATAAAACTCTTCACTGAAGCTGTTGACATAAGGGTCCAATTATCATTCAAAGATCTGCGTGTTAGATAACAGCTCGAAAATTCCATCCATTTTACAGCAGTTACCAGAGTCATCTAATCTTCAAGGGTTGGGGGGAAGCAAAGAGGGAATGGGTGAGGGAAAAAAAACCCTAATTTTTATCTGTTCCCTAAGGGCAAACTAAAGGATTGCATACAGACAGACAGTGCTAGTATCCACAACCACAAAAACAGACAATAATCCCCACCCACAGGCCGAGGAAGGCGGCCGCTCCTCGGCACCGCCTCCCCCCGCCAATTCCACTCCCACCCCGGCGCACAGGAGACATTCCACCTCCCGCCAGAGCGGGCTAGGCGGGATCGGCTACTCTCCTTCGACCACTACTTTCCCCCCAAAAAGGGACGGGAAGCTTAGAGCCTCATACCCCTCAAACGAACGCTCGCCCGCCCACGGGGACCACCGGATCAACACCCCGCCCTGCTCACTGCTGCGGGGAAAGGGGCAGAAAACCCCACGCAGGAAGTGTGTCCCGCGCTCCCCTCCCCGCCCCCCACGCCGGGACCTTGCGCCCTGCCCGCAGATACCTGTCCTCCTCCCCCAACAGACGATTAGTAGCTGCGTCCACATGGCTTCAGGTGTTCACATGGCAAAAAACGGGCCCTAGTCCCTCCGGCGGCAGGGGCGCGCTCCGACTCCCGGACACTCAAAGCTGCCGAAAGTCCGGCCCTCGGCCCGCCGGCTTCGCCCCCAGCCCGCAGCTGAGGGGCGAGTGCTGCCGGACTCGCGGGGCTACCACAGGTCCCGGGGCGGGCGGCACTGACCCTGCCGACCCTCGGGCACCAGCCGCTCACACCAGAAGCCGCGACCAGCAGGTATCTTCCCCCGGCACCTTCAGGTTAGGGCCGCTGCCCAGCCCTGCCGGACCGAGACCTCTCCTTAAGGAGACCAGGCCGCTCCTCCCTGCACCCCCGGGCCGAGCAGGGGCATTCCCCTCAGCACCCCGAGCTCCGGCCTCGGAGTCCGGGAGCTCAGCACTCCCAGGTGGGGCCGGGCAGGACCTCTGCCCCAGTCTCCGAGGCCGGCCACCCCGGCCTGGCCCCAGCCCCCTGGCCCTCCCCCTCAGGCCCCGGCGGCAGTTACCTACGGGAGCCCCCTGCCCGGTCCCTCGGCCTCAGCCGGGGGCGGGAGGGGAGGGAGCGGCGGCGGCGGGCGGCGCTGCTCGGGGTGGGGGTGGGGGAGCCTCCACCGCCTCCAGGTCGGGCTCCCGGGCAGGCGGCGGGGCGGGCCGGGGCCGCGGCCCCTAGAGGCTCGCTCCGGCCCGCGCGCTCGCTCCCCGGTCGGGCGCGCCTCAGGGCAGGCTCCCCCGGCAGAGGCCGCGGCCGCCTCGCAGGGGCCGAAAGCGGCTCAGCTCGGGGTTTTTTCTCTCCATTCTCCCAACACACAGGAAATAACAGAGCGTCAGGTGACAGAGCGCAGCCAATGGGGAGGCTCCGGGCCGCGGCGCGCGGGCGGGCGCGCGGCGGGGGCGGGGCCGGCGGGCGCGCGCGTGCCCACCCGCGTGTGGTGGCGCCGTGGCCTACGCGCGCCGGGCCGGAGCGCAGAGACCCCCCTGCTGGCCCCCGACCGGGGTCGCACGGAGTTCCCCTCAGTAGCTGCCGGGTCCAGCGCGCGCGCCGCCCTCGCAGTGCCATCTTGGCCCGCGGCTCCGGGCCGTCCTGGGAGTGGCCGCAAGCCAACTTTCTGGGGAGTTGGTGGCCCGGAATCTCTCCCTGGGATTTCTGGAGTTCCCTGGAGCCTCCAACGCCAGAATCGTGCCTCTGGCTGCCTGGGGAGTCCGCGGGCGAGGCTCCGGCCTCCTGCTGGTAACCTGCTTAGTGGCACCGGGCAAGGAGGCGGCTCCTGTCCGCCTAGCGCTCTCCGGGGCGGCAGGCCTGGTTGCCTTGCCGTCTCCAACCCCCTTGGCGTCGCGCGTCCTTGGAATGAATGCCTTGGGCCCTCTGGGAGCCTGTTTCCTTCTCAATAAAAGCGAGGCAGGGGAAGGCCCACCAACCTTCATATCAAATAGATGCTCACCAAATGCCAGTTGCCTTGGCCGCAGGCAGCATAGAAAAGCTGCAATGCCCGGCTTGCTGCACCCAGAGTCCAGAACTAATTTGGAGGGAAGGTGGAGGATTTGTGGTGCCAAGGCCCCAGGCCATTCCCAGCCTTCCTTTGCAAATCTCATGTATGTTGTATGGAGCAAAGGAATGGCTTTTGACTTTTTTTTTTTTTTTTAAGAAAATCTCAGTTGTAGAACCACCACTGAGATGTTTGTGCCCTGTGACTCACTGCTATCAAAAGTGTGGCCTGTGAGGGTAGGAAGTGTTTGGAGTGTTTGTGATCCTGCCTCTGGCTTACCCAGGGACCTGGCCAAATTCTCTCCCACTCCGGGCCTCAGTTTTCCACTAGTACAATGAGGAGGAGAGTTTGGACTAGATGTCCCTAATATTGGCTAAAATTGCTGATTCTAAATTAGGCCCCCCCCAACCTGCCCTAGATGTTAGGGAAGTACACTACACGACTTTCTTTTCTGAAGCAACTCAACTTGAAAGTAAATTGGAGCTGGAAGAGTGCTTTGGGCAGCAGGTGGAGGCTGAAAGGAACCAGGTGTGGCCTTTAGTATATTGGAGGTACACAGGTTTCCAGGGCTTAACTCTACCTTTTCACCTCTCACCCTGTCTAGCGCACTTTGCCCTGCCTCAGGCCACCCGAGGATGTGTCCTAGCTATGGCAACACCTGCCCCTAGTAAAGGGATCTGGGCAAGGCCTAAGTTGGTTCTGGCACCTCAGGAGGATGTGGCTGGGGAAGCCAGTGATTTCTCCAGGCTTCTACCTAATCTCACAAAGTAGGGGCTGGCTCCAATGTGGGTCAGGGCTATTCTTGGAGACTTGATTCGCCAACACCTCCCTCATGCCAGGCAGGGTGCCGGGCTCTTTCGGGGCAGAGCTGAACTGGCAGCCAGGCCCTGCCCCCTAGCGTTTCCATTGTTCTGTGAGTTTCATTTTCAAATCCTTGGCACTAAGACTTTTGAAAGACCAGTGTTGGCTTCTGCTTGGGTCAGGTCTGCAGAGGGAAAGTTTGGGGTACTCTCCGCACGGACCCATGTTTTCTGAACAAATATGGAAGGAAGCAGGGGAGCATCCTGAACACTAGTTGTTGGGTGGCCCCTCAATTTCTTGAAAGAACTCATGGAGAAAAAGGAAGACTTCTCCATATAGTTTCCTGCACCGTAATTCCTCCCTTCATTTCCCCTCTTCTGCAGTCACTCTGGTCTCAGAGTGGGGGACTGGAACATGAAGTGGATGGCGACAACCTGTGCAGAGCCTCATTCAAAAGGGAAAGCATACAGATAATTGGAATCCAATTTGTTCTTGTTTGCTCCTGCCTCCTGTTCTAGAACTGACTCTACAGCTCCCTCCTACCCCTTTGACCCTGCTGGAACACTGCCCAGCTAATCTCCAGCTGGAAACTCCCCCTATTCTAGGGCCAGGCAGCCTGGATCTCTTCATCCCTGGCAGCCTGTCACTTTTCCTTTTTGGTACCATTCAGAAAAGAACATGTGTGGGTATTATGGCCAACAGACAGATTTGGGTTACTCTTGGGCTCTGTGGCCTTGGATAAGTCATTGCACGTCTCCCAACTCCGAACCTTGGTTTCCTCAGCTATAAAATGACCTATTGATAAGGTATTATGGGACTCTTTTAAAGAGATCTACATAAAGAATTCAGTACAGTACTGTACACAAACTAACAACAGCTACACTTGTATGACGGGGACACAATGAAAAGCAAGCAGACTGAGCTGCCCAAGATCCCACAGCAGCTATTGTGCCATAACTGGGAGCCCCCTTCTCTTTGACTGCATAGCGTCTTCTGTTCTCTTCTTGTCTCATCTGTGAGAATCCTGTTTTTTCTACCACACTTTAGGGAAGGGACAGTAGGTTCATTTTTTTCTCTCTCTCTCCTAAGCCAGTCTACTCGAAAAATACGTATTGAACTGAATCAGTGGTTTCAATTTCAGAAGCAAAATTAATCCTTTCCCTCCTCCTCCGGCTCAGAGATGGCTTTTGGAAACCCTGTGTCACTCCCTTTATTACAAACTCCTCTGCCCTCCTCCAGGCGCCTGGGCCACTCCGGGATTACAAATGGAGCCTTCTGCCTCTAGGTCACTGGTTCTGCTACCATCTGTCAGCACGGATTGATTGAGGAGACTGGCCCTGCTCAGCAGATCAGTGACTTGTGCGAAGTGAGCTGGGGCATCAGTGCCTTCGGCAGCAGGCGGATGGCCTTCTTCTCACTCACTGGCTCTCCTGAGCATGCATAAGGCCCTCACCTTTATCCTTCAACTCGGCCCCAGCTTTCCTTGCTCTCGGGAGGGCCTCCTGCTAACTCTGGAACACCAAGAGGGAGGCCTGCAGTTCCTGCTCACAGTCCTCCAGGAAACAGCTCATGAAAGCATCTGGGTCACAGACCAGGGAGCCCCCCAGAGCATCCTGTGAAACCCGTCCCAAGCCAGGCAAACCCAAGAGAGCACAGACAGATCCCTCATGGGCATGCCTTCATGCTGCACAGGGCACCTGCCGGGGGCCCTGATAGGGGGAGCACAGGGGCTCGGAATAAGTCCCTCTGGGGAAAGGCAGGCAGGCTCTAAGACTAAAGGGGTTGGGGAGGTGCAGAGGGCCAGGGGATTCCAAGACTTACAGTGTGGAGACAGCCACTCGCTGTTCCCAGGAGGGTAATGCCCAATGCAAGGCTAGGGGAATGGGAGGTTTACAAAACAGAGATACTTCTGCTTTCCTTGGGTCTTCTGCATCCTATGGAGGGTAAGGCGCCATCTCCATAAAAATGACAATGTTAACCGTGACAATACAGCCCAGAGAAAGCCAAGCTTACTGTGAACAGGCTCTGTGGGTTTGCAACAACCCACTTTACAGATGGGGCCACTAAGGCACAGAGAGTTTAAATACCTTGCCCCAAGTCACACAGCTTGGAAGAGGCCATGCTGGGATTTGAACTCAGATCTATTGAGGTTGCATTCTTTAACCACCAAGCTTCCCAGCCCTCAGTTAACACTGGAAAGATGGAAGGATGCCCACAGTTGGTGGGTGTCAAAGGCTGCATGTGGATTGGGAAAGAGACGTGAGGACAGCAGGGTCAGCACCAGCCTCTCCCAACAAGTAACACATGAAGCCTAGAGGCTGGGCAGTTTGCAGGCACTGGGACTTTCAGACCCCATGCCTGGAAGGCTGGACTGCCTGAGTGGCAGATGCCCTCTGTCAGCTGCTGTGTCAGTGCACTCTTCCCACAGGTGAGCAGAGAGAGACCAGAGCAAACGCAGCTGAGCCCCTGGAGGCCCCTGCAACCTGGGCACCTGGGTGGTCACCCCTCATCCCACTGGGCACTCCTGCTCCTAAGGGCTCCACTCTCCCTGGGCAGCCCCTAGAGTGGTGGCCCACACAGGTCTCTGAGCAGGGGCCCAGCCTGCTCCCACTGTGTCTGTCCTTCAGCCATCACTCAGTGGCTCTGAGTGTGTGTTTTCATCTGGAAATTGGAATGGGTGGGAGGAGGGGCTGAGTGACCTGCCTGCCTTCAAGTCCCTTACCTGGATGACCCCATTCATTCCTCCCATCAACCTTAATGAGATAGGGATTGTCATCTTCACTGTGCAGAGAAGGAAACCTACACAGAGAAGTTAAGAGACTTGCCCAAGATCACACAGCTGCTATCAAGCAGCAGAGTTTGGATTCCAAGTCAGTGTTCTGGTTCCAGAGCCCCCACTGAGTGAGTCACATCATTACAAAGTGTTAATGTAAGAAGAAATTATCTAACAGTAGTGGTGACAAACGCATGTTCTGAGTGCTTTGCCTGCATTAACTGGGAGCCCCCTTCTCTTTGATTGCCCTATGAGGTGGATACTATCATTACTTCATTTTGCAGGTGGGGAAACTGAGGCACAGCAGCTTGGAAGGGCAGAGGTGGAACCTAAACCCAGGCCAGTCAGGCTGCAGAACCTCCCCATTGCTTTATCATGAGAGGACAGTAGGGAGGTTTCTTTCCATTGGGATTACTTCTGGTTGAAAGCACAAGACTTTTAGCCCCATGACTGCCGGGCTCTGCAGGCAGGCAGTGCTGCATGCTGAGGCATGCCGGGAAAAGACTTTGTTCTATCCTGTTTTGTTGACATGCCCTTCATTTTACGTCTGAAACCCAAGCTTCCTGCAAAGAATTCAAACCGTGGAGAAAAATTCGGCCATAATACAGCCGCTACTTTCTGAGCCTCCCTGTGCTTGGTGTTCTCTGTGCTTGGGGCTCCGTGTGTGTCCTCCCACTTAACCTTCACAAGGCCCTGCAGCCCCCACTTCACAGCTGACAACACAGGAGCCTGGAGTTGCTAACAAGATGTCCAAAGGCACACAACTGCTAAGTGGTAGGTCTGGACTTTTCCCCAGGTCCTTCTTGGGAATCCTGCCTCCTCTGACTGTATCAGCTGCACCCTATGGGAGGTAGGCACTCATCTTCTGCCACAGGCTCGTGTCTCAGTGCCACAACCTAGGCCCCTGGGTGCAGGTCCGCACCCACAAGTGTAACAGGTGCAAGGGTAAGGAGTTGGATGCCGCCTTCATGAAGGGGAAGCTGAGAAATGCCAACATTGATGCTCCCCCTGCTCCCTCTCTCCCTCTGGTGACTCGGGAACGGCTGCCCTGACACCCAGGTGATTGTCTTCTGGAAGCAGCCATGCCATGGAGGTTCCTGTCACCACCCACATCTCCCTATGGGCTCTTGAGGACAACTGCCCATGTACACAGGATCCAGGGGAACAAAGCAGCAGAATTTACGGATTCTCCAACTCCCAACCAGTCCTCTTGGGGGCAGCCTCTTGCCCCGGCCCACCCATCCCTGCAGCAGACCCATCTGTTACCCAGAGCTGGCCTGACCCGGGCTCCCACTGGCTCAGAGGCTTTCAGTGGTCCCAGGTGGCTTCGGAATGCCAGCCGATTCTCATCCTTGCCTGGCCCGCTCACCTCTCCGACCTTCTCCCCCGCGTCCCATTCTGCCTCTTCGCCATGCCAAACGAGCTGTCTTCCCGCCATGCTCCTGTCTGCTCCCTGAAGCAGGAAGCTGGATCCCTCTTCGCTGCACATTGAAATTAAACCCTCTTTCAAGTCTCACTCAAATGCCACCACCTCCAAGAAGCCTTACCTTAACAGTCATGCTAAATTCATTCAATACTAAATTGAGCCCTTATATGCCACGCGTGGAGCCCAAAGGTCCCTGTTGTCATGGAGCTTACAGTCCCATGGGGCCATTAAAACAAATCATCATATAAAAAATCACTAGGAAACAGCCATAATACACATTAGTAAGAAAACATGGAGTTGGGGGAGAAACATGGAGGGTATATAATGGTACCCTGGGTCTTGGGGATCCAGACATTTAGCTGAGCACCTGAAGGACAGATAGGGAGTAGCCATATGATAAAGTTGAAAGAGAGCACCAGGTAGTGGGCACAGCATGGGCAAAGGCCCTGAGGCAGGAGGGAGCAACTAGTTTTCTAGAGGGGGAAAGGAGGCCAGTGCAATTCAAGTGAAATGAGAAAGCCAGAGATGCACCCAGAGCAAGGCAGTGCAGGGACTTTATCCCAAAGGCAAAAGGGGAGGTGCTGAAGGATTTCAAGCAGAAGAAACACTCAATATTCACTTATAAATTATCCTGCCAGCTGCCTGTGGCTGAACATCTTCTGAAAAGCCCTGGCTTAAAGGTCCAAGGCCTGAACCTTGATCATCTGGTCATCTGGCTGTGGAGTTTTCAAATCCTTCCTCCTGGACCAAGCTCTTGAGGACAGGACTGACTGTCTTCCGGTTCTCCCACATCACCCCCAGCACACGGAGCTGCTCCGAACTCCTTTGCGGGATGAACTAACAGACAGGACAAGACACTTACCAGCATTGCCCCTGGGAGGGGCCAGGCTGCTTGAGGGGACTTCCATGCTCTCTGGAAATCACAGGAGTCAAGGGTTTTAGTAAGGCTGCTACTCAGGGAGCCCTTGAGGGCAGGGCCAGCACCCCACTGCTGTCCGCACCCAGCATGACACTGCACAGGAATCCGCTGTGACCATTCCGTGAATGACCAGAAATAGAACCAAAAGACCTCAAAGCTGTAAGGCGCTTTCAAGTTTACAAAGCTCACTTCACATCAGCAGTCTCACAGAGGGTCAACCATCTCAAGTGGGTACAGTTACTGTCCATTTCACAGGTGAGGCAACTGAGGCCCAGCAAAGGGAGGGTCCCTGGGGAGTCATGGCAAAGCCAAGACTAGAACCTGACAACAGTTCAGGCTACTTATGGCCCCCATGGAGTTAAGAAAGTTTTCCAGAAATTTCTTTTAAAATGTTTTAAAGTGCCATATTTCATCAGGATGTCTGTCATGCCAGCAGTGGGAGCCAACACGCCAGTTGTCAAAGGTTGTTCCCCTACACGTCAGATCCACGCACCCAGCACCAGGGCCCTGAGTCTGGCAGTTTAGCCCAGGACACAGCAGGGGTCTGAGCAACAAGTCCTTGGCTCACTGGACATGACGCTGCCCACAGCAGGTGCTCAGTAAATTCCTGTTCAAGGGGATTCTCATGTGTCAGCTGATTTGAGGGGATAACAATGGAGAACGTTCCTACAGCTCTCCACCGTGCTAAGTGAATTACCAGCACTAACTCAGGTCAACCTCATAAGCCTGAGGTGAGTATGACAGTTACCCCCATTTGTAAGAGTGGAAACTGAGGTTCCTAGCAATAAACAATCACACAGCCAGTGAGTGGCAGAGCCAAGATTTGAACCTATGCAGAGCCCTTAAGTAATCCCATGCCCTGGCTGAGTGAAGGTCAGCAGGAGTGTCCCAGGCAGAGGGAACAGCAACTGTGCATTCCTCAAGGGCCATGACCAGGTCAGGCACGTTGCATGGCGTTGGGGCAGCCCCTGTCCTCAAGGGGCCTCCTGGGAGCCACCTCCCTGCTAGACCCTCTGGCCCCCTACCCCAGCCCAGGTGAGGTGTGCTGGTGAGGGCAGGACAAGCAGTGGGAACAACTCAGGTTGTTTATCTGCCACCTGACTGCAGAACACAAGGGAAGAGAGCATTCTTTTTGGAAAAATCAATGGGCAGATGATACTGCCCAGTCACAGCCTATATGGAAGCCATCCAAGAAAATCAGAGACAAGAGACTTGCAGCGCCTTACAGAAGCTGGGACTCGAGAGGGGAGCAAGCCTGAAACCCCATCATACAGATAGGAAAACTGAGCCCAGTGTGGGGTCATGACTTGCTCAAGGGCCCAGCTTGTGTCGACAGTGCTGCCATGTGTGTGTGTGAGGGGTGGGGGCCAAGCCCCAGGTGGTCCCGAGCCATGGTGGGTGGGCCCTTGCTCATCTTCATGCCTCATACCCAGCCATCCAGTTCCCTCTGGTCTTGCCCACACTACCAAGGATGCCAGTGGGCCTCACCTAGAAAACACCAAATCTCTGGGGCTCTTCTCTGCACACTTTTAGCTTCTGGGATGCCCTGGGCCCCCCACCCTCACGGCCCTCACATGTTGGCAGAGTCAGGGAGACTATTCAATAAGCTACTACGTAGTTATGCAATTAGAACAGCCTGCCTAATGCACAGTAAGTGCTCGTATAAGCATTAGCTATTATTACCAGGCACGATTATCATCCCACTTTTACGGGTAGGAAACTGAGGACTGAAGGGTCGAGTCACTGGCCCACAGATACTAGGTGCTACAGCCTTCACTCTCTTGAGTCGACTTTTCTTTAAGCTAACAGTTACTGAGTGGCCCCAGGAAGCCAGGCTCTGGGCTGAGAGAATTATCTCTTGTACTCCTCACCATAGCCCTGTGACTTAGGTTCTGTTATTATACCAGGAAAGTGAGGCTCAGAGAGGGCAGGCGGCTTGCCTAAGGCCATACAGCCAGACAATGACAGAGCCAGGGCTGAACTCAGGCAGCCTGGCCCCTGATGTACTGGCAACTTGGCTGGGGATGGAGTGGGAGATTAAGCCCTCCTGGCCTCTTATGGGGCCTTGTGGTCACCTTGGGGGGTCCCAGGCTGCAGAAGCTGCTCCAAGAACACTCACCGCTGACGGGAGGTACCGGGCCTCCACTCTGCTTCCTTAGCAGTGCTGGCCTCGGACCCTAGGTGCCCTGAGGCTCCAAATTAAAGGAAGACTTAGGGTGGTCCTTAAATTCAAATACTGGGAATTCCAGCACCATAGGGCCAGCCTGAAAGGCCTGATGGGAGGAGCTAGAACAAGCTAGCTTTTCAGGATCCTAGAGAACTGTCTAAAGTTCTAAGACACGAACACTTCCAGAAGGTGAGTTTGCAGTGACCATGTTTGTGTGAAGCCTGCCCACTCTGACATCAAATTGGGTTCTCCCTTTCCCCAGAACTGGCTCCCATTGCCAAAAGAAACAGGGCACCCTCTCCCCTTCCCCCTCCCTAGGTTTCAGCCACATGAGGCGACCAGCCTTTTACACCTGGAAGCTCTGCTCTTGTTCTTTCTTCTGGTGGTACACCTGCCTTAGCCTGGCAAATTCCTACTCATTCTTTAAGGCCTTCAAATGCCACCTCTTCTCTGAAGCCCCTCCTGATTGCCCTGTTAGAATTCACACGGTACCGCAGGAAGAACTCTTCTCATTGTGCCTCTAGTTTGCTGGCACAACTCCCTCATAAGCACAGCTCCCATTAAGTGAACACCTGCTGCATGCAAGCACTGCACCTGCAGTCTCCTTCATCCCCATAACAAGCCTGCAGGGAGAGGCCACTACTCCCAGGCCCCTGCCTTTTATTGCAGCTCTAAGAGACTAAGTGACTTGCCCAAAGTTACACAGCTAGAAAGTGGCCAGGGAAGACTGCAATTCAGGGCTGTCTGGGGTCCATCAGATTGGGAGTACCCAGAGGGAGGGGTCCCACTATGTCTCTCCCATCTCTGTATGCCAGGAGGCACCACCTGCAGGTGGGCAGGCTCTGCGGGGTGAGCTGATTGGCCAGCTGGCCCTTGCTGTGGCTACCCTTCTGGTGCTCCCAGCACTTCTAGCCAGGGGAGGTCTCAAGTCCAAGCCTAGAATGGACCTAGCACCCAGGATGTCCCTGCTTTCTTCCTTTTCTGTCTGGCAGAGGAACCTACACGGGGACCCAGAGCCCTGCAGGCAAAGGCCGGGCAGGCAGCTGCTCCTCACACCTGGCTCCTGGACTCTCTCTGGCTCCTCTGTGCAGGCTGGCCTGAAGGAAATGCTGAGGCAGATAAACAAGGCCATCATCAGTTTCCAAAGGGATATTATTTAGCCACATAAGGCTCTCCAGCTTGGGGCAGATATGGGGAAAATTCTCCATGGGGAAAAAAATCCCCTTTGGGTGGGTTTGCCCCAAGGAAATGAGCCCATCACCCCTTCTAGGTGTGCTGTGCTCAGTCCTAGGCAGATGATGGGAACCCTGAGAAGAAGCCTTAAAAGTCCCTCTACCCAAAGACGCCCACCCAGTCCTTATACCCAAGGGCCTACAGTGACCACAGTGTGGTAAGTGCTGTGAGAGGAGGTATGGGGGTATGGGGGTTGGCACAGTGCAGGCCCTCAGTCCACCCAGGTGGAGGGCAGGGGAGGCTTCCTGGAGGAGGTAAACTGAATCCAGAAGGACCTGACCAGACAAAGAGGAGGTGGTGAGATCAGGTGAAGAATCTGTTTCCATGGAAGGAGGAATAGATTGAGGGCTATGGCCTGAGGCCTAGTGCATGATGGACGCAGCTGGGCAGCTCCCCTGACTCGCCAGCAGAGGAGGGCTCCTGCCTCAGCTTCTCAGCCCATAACTCTGCATCCTTGATGGGGCGTGAACTACGGCCTGGCCCTGGTACCATGCATTCTCTGGAGACCTGCCCCAAAGACTGACCTCCTGTGTGTGTGCCACTGTGCCTGCCTGGGCCCTGTGGCTGCCTCCTGGCCCAGGTCAGGCTCAAGCTCCCTGCCCTCACAGGCCCCTCAGAGGAGCCAAGGTCCTGGAACACTTCACCAAACCCAGCCTGGCTGAGGAACCCTTTGCCAGCCTCCTGGACGGGCCTGGCTGGCACTGCAGTTGGGGGCATGCCCAGCCCTGACTTCATATCCCCAAAACCCCACCTCAGCTTCCATCCCGGGCTCTCAGGCTCTGGCCACCCTTGGAAGGCAGCTGGGGGGCAGAAGTAGCCTTCTGAAACCTCAGGCCGCCCAGGCTCGGAGAATGACAGGACCGTGACCCTGGCTGGGGACAGAGAGACCTAGCAGGGAGGCAGCCAAGATGCGGCGATGGCTGGAGGTCAGAGAGTGGCCTGGGCCCCTCGCCCAGTGAGGAGGGGGCTGGCATGCCAGGGAGGAGGCTGGACCAGCTCCTCCCCGCCATGCCGGCCTGTCTGTCTCAAGCACTTCACTGTAAAAATAAATGGAAGCAGCACACGCCAGACAGAAAAAGGGAGGCAAAAACCCACCCCCAACCGCCCCACGCGGCTCCCTCGGCAGGTCTGAGCCAAGGCCCTGGCCGGGGTTACTTGCTGCTGCTTTTCCAGGGAAGCTGCTGGTGCCAAATTTGCATTTACCACAAACAGAGACAACACAATGTCATAATCCTTCTCCTGTCATTCTCCCCTCTCTTCCTCCTCCCACCTCAGACACACACGCTAACACAAAATGACGGCTCCCTCGACAGCCTGAATGAGCAGAGCCCCCAATCTCCGTCTTAATTGTTGGCGTTTCTGTCCAGCAGGCTCCCTGCCCATCGCCCAACTTGCAGCAGACCACCACCCACTGCCCCCTCCTTTGTCCCAAATCACCGCTGACAAATGGCCTGCTGGAGGTGGAGAAATATGCCTGGAAATAATGGGGGCGAGCCAGCCCCTGCCCCCCGCTGCACCTGCATCTTCACTGATGGGGTCCCGGCCACGGACACCAGCTAGACCCGAGGGGACAGGAGGGCAGCGGTGGTGACTCGGCCCCTGGGACTCTGACCCAGGCCTGCCCTTCACGCCCCTGCCGCTGCCCGGGGCCGCAGTGCTCGCAGAGCAGCCCCCTCTCGCCCCTCCTCTCCTGGCCACCCTCCTGGGCACTGCTCTGAACATCCCCCGCGCTCCCCTCCCTCCACTGCTCTTGATGGCAGTTCCAGAGCTGCAGCCGCCACTTGAGCAGCTGCGGCCTTTGATGGGGACAAGGCAATGAAGGCGGCCCGGGAGGCCCCTGCCCTGCCCACCCTGCCGGCCCCGCCCGCCCCCGGGAGCCCGGCCGGGCAGCGCGGCGCGGCAGAGCGCCCAGCGGGCACGCCTCGTGCACCAGAGCAAACTTTCACGACCAGAGGGAGGCACCGCGCACGCCGCGTTACCTTTGCAGCAGCATCTTCCCTGGCACCTGCCCCAGACCCCTCCAACAGGCCAGCCCACGGAAAACAACTCCCTGGCGGAGACCGGGGAGGAGAGGAAAGGGAGGAGAAGAGAAGGAAGGAAAGGGGGCAATTTCTCGTCTCTGCCTCGTCGCGGCTCCTTCTGCCCAAGCCGGCAAGTGAAGTCACAGGGCCGGGGCGGTGACATCAGCTGAGCCTCTGACATCACGGCCCCTGCCGGATCTCACCTCTGCAGGGTGGAGATAGAAGGGCGCAGGAGGAGGGGATGGATGGAGGAGGGAGGGGAGCCCCATCCCTCCATCGCCCTCAACCGCAGAGCGCGCGTGCCAGCGCGGGGGGGAGGGGAGCAGCAGGGAGGGGCGGGCAGCTCATCTCTAAAGAATGTGTTTTATCTCTACAGAGGGGGCCACTGTGTATCTATTTATAATTGGCCCCAGGGTGAATGGCTTAAAAGGGGCAACCGCCCACCACAGGTGAAGATCACAGCTCACCGCTTTCTTGGGGCCCATGGGGTAAAGGCCAGTGCGACCATTCAGAGGGTACCTACTGTACCCAGCACCTCAGGAGGTGGTCATGAAGACTTGGTAGAGCTCAGAGACGGAAGGGCCTCCCTGAGGCTGCACAGCAGGAAAATGAGCTGGGATTTGGGGCAGGGGCACAAGAGGGAAGAAGGGGCTGGTCATAGCCAGCAAAAGGGCCCAGAGCTTCAAGGACCAGCCAGGCAGCCTCAGGGCTTTTTGAAGCCTCACCAGCCACTGGATGAGGCCTTGGGTCTGATAACAGCCAGGGCCACCCCCCGCTGAGGTGGGCTTCAGGTGGAGCTGGCAGGGCCAGCAGCCTCACTCCGATGGGCTGGCACCGGGCATTCCCACCCCCTCCTCCACCACACTGCCTGAGAGGAAGGTGCCAAAGCCCCAAGTCAAGAGGGGGAAGCTGAGGCCCAGGACATGATCGGACAAAACAGGGACCCCCGTGTCCAGTACTTAGGCTCCAGACCACAGCCACCTCCCTGGCCCTCCAATGCCCTAGGCCTGAGCTGCCTCCTCTCCAGCTCCTCAGGCCATCACCACCCTGGCAGAGGGTGCCCATTGGATGCCCACCTCCTCTGACAAAACTGCAGGTGTTTCAGCCTCTGCCCTCAGATGAGAGGCCACACAGCCCACTCTGCTGTGCACCCTTCAGCCTGAGACCCCAGCCCAGCCCAGGGCCCCTCCAGGCTCAGTGTGCCAACCCCTGGCAGCACAGGACATCTGGGCTGCTGACCACTGGCTGCCCAACTCAGCCACACACCTTTATCTGAACTTGGGGCTGACACTTAGTGAGGGCCTACTTAGCACGAAGCTCCAGTTACCTCATTTCATTCTTCCCGCACCCAGGACGTCAGGGTTACAGGCCAGGACACAGGCCACTCCCACATCTGGACAGCACTTCCATTTCTCCCAGGCTTTCCGCGAAGCCCAGAGCTAACTGATGTTCCCACATTGGTTCTCAGGGCTCCCACCATGCTTTGCATCAGTCCCTTCCCACATCAAGACCCAGCATGGTACAGAGGCCACACCAAGCATTCAGAAAACCCCTGTGGTGAATTGAGTCCTCATAAAAGGTGTGCACACAAGTGCCAACACTGGCCAGGAAATGCAGAACGAATACCTTCATCTGCCTCCCTTAAACAACCATGCTCTCTCTCCCCTCCAGACTGTTGTGCCCTCTGCCTGGAACACCTTCTTAGCCCATGTCCACCACCTCCTTCACTGCATGAGACATCACTTCCTCTCAGAACCATTTCCTGACTCCCAAGTCCACATTAGGTGCCATGTACCATCATTTAACTCAGTTTGACAGGCATCTATAACATGCTGTCTGGTTTTAAGTCTTGGCTCCACCACTTCCTTTCTGCGTAATCTTGGGCAAGTTACTTAACTTCTCTGAGCCTCATATGCTCCACCTGTAAAATGGGGATAAGAAGAGAACCTACCTTATAAGGTTGTACGATTACATGAGAGAAGGGATGTGAAATACTTAAAGCAGTGCAGACAGACTCTTGGCAACAGCCAAGTCGGGGTTAACTGTTATCATTATGACTTTATCTGATCAGGGCCTACAGGGTGCCAGAGGACAGAGGGAAAGTCTGAGAGGGATGCGGCCTCAGTTCCCACTCTTGAAGCAGAGTAATAACACTCCTTACTCAGTTGGGTTTCGGAGCAGGTAACTACAGACAAGGAAGAGGAGAGTGCCATGCACAGGGCCAGGCACTTAGCAAACACAAAATAAATGTGCATCCTTTAGTCTCCTTGCATGTGGACACACAAGTACAGTTATCCAATCGCTCTTCATGAAATTTCCACATGGGACTGAAACCCAGGAGCCAGTGATGCAGAGAAGAGGCTTAGGGGAAGGCATGAGGAGAGACTTCCTGGAGGAGGAGGTATGTGCGCTGGGTCAGGAAGGTTGGGGGGAATGGAGGAGGAGCAAATGCAAGGGGGAAAGGACAGAAGAGTTGCGGCATCCAACGCACCAAAACAAAGCACATTTCCGAGGCAGCAACTCAAAGGCACACTTGGGTGGAGGGGCCCTGTGGACTCCGTTTGGGAGCCTGGGTTTTTGGTAGCCTGGCGGCTGAGCTGGAGGGCTGCGTGAGCCTCTGTGCAGAATACATTACTGTCAGGGATAAAGGCCAACAACATGGAGACCAGAACAACTGAACTGAGAGGGATGCTGGAATCACATGGCCCAACCATTGTACAGATGTGGAAACTGAGGCCTAGAGGGAAGAAGAGACTTGCCCAAGGTCACGTGGTAAATCAGTGGAAGGGCTAAGGCTTACACTTAGCCTTGTGACTCCTAGGTCAGAATTCTTTAAATGGTAACAGCAGTAACAACAGTTAATGATACGTAGTGCTTACTGTGTACACCCCTGTCTTAGCTTCTTGGGAAGATGAACTCCTTTGAGCCCCACACTACCATCATCCCTCTTACAAATCAGCAAAACTGAGGCCCAGGGAACTGAACTGAGTTGCCCAAAGTCACACTGTTAACAAAGAGCAGAGCCCGGATTCAACCCCAGGCTGTCCAGCCTGAGAGTCTGGGCTCTTAACGGATCTGTCCTATTGCTTCTCATCTAGCAGGCATCCATCCTGTCACGCATGCATGCGCCCACCCAGACAGTCAGGTGTGAATGCCTGCATTCAAGCGGTGCTTATTTGAGCTCCTCCTGTCCCAGGCACTGGGAAGTCAGCAGTGAATGCACAGCCAACCCCACGGAGCCCTGACTGCCTCTCTGTGACCCCTGCTGCCTTGCACTATGCCCAGCCATTTCAGAGCTCGCTAAAAACCATCCTCCTGAAATTGGTTGCAAATTTAGCTGCTCAAGACCACAGACCACTCTACTGCTGGGAAACCACCCCCCTTTCAAAGGCCATTATGTTGCTTGCTTAGAAAAGGGGGAGTAAAGACAATTGATCCAGTATCAATTTCTGGGCAAAATTGTGAGCTGCATGGAGGTCCAAGACCTGAATGACAAAAAAATCCTACAAATCAGATTTGGAAATGATCAGTCCACAAAGCTTGGAGTAAATGAACAAAAAGTGCCATGGTTGAGTTCTGCCACCACAAGAACTTTTGGCAAGTTCAGCCCCCTGGGCAGAGGAGGCAGGCCAGGCGCTCGCACTGGGCACCCTCCCAGACAGCCCGTGGGGCTCCCGGAAGACCCAGACGATGATGATGATGATGATTCCTGTTAACAGTAGAGCAACTGCTCTGTCCCAGGCCCAGGCTGGTGTGACCGTCCCATTTCCCAGATGAGGAAACTGAGGTTCAGAGAAAGGAAGACTTGCCCAAGGCCATCACGAACTTGGCTCATTCCAAAGACTGTATTCCTCTCTCAACATCGCCACTTCAGCGCAGCCTTGGGTGGGCCTCGTTCCTTCTCTGATGCTGTTTCCTCTTCCTGAAAGTAAAGACACTGGGAAATAAGAGCAGGGAGCTTCCTTCCAGTCCTAGCATTTGGTGCTTCCATTTGACGAGGCTGCAAGTTTGGGGCCGATGACAGGAAGGAGAACTAGACAGGCATGTTCCAGCCCGCCCTGCCTCACTTCACCTCACCTCCCCCAGTACCCCAAGTTTGTTTGTAAACAGCCCCAGAACAACAGACCTTAGAAAAGAAATCCCCTTCAAGGAGGTGAAGTATTTTATACTCATTCTACAAATGGAGCTACAGATTCAAACCCTTTAGATAGTCAGCGCTCTCCCCCTGCCACTGTACCCCCTACAGCCCACTCTGGGAGGTTCGCAACATCATTTGCCACCGCCCAAACAGCAGAGACAAACTGGGAGGAACTGGGGGTGTGGCCGCTGAGATCAGGTTATTGGCAGCATTATTCATAATAATCCCCACCATCTGCAGAGCACAGTGCCAGTTCTTGGCTGTGAAAATGCTCAAGGCCTCAGTTTCTTTCGATACAAAATGGGAATACTAGCTATTCTTCCCTGAGGTGGCAGGACAGGAATCACATGTCCCATTTTACAGATGAGAAAACTGGCCTAGAAAGGTGGTATGAAGCACAGAAAGCCGCCGTTGGAACATGAATCTGTGACTGCACAGGAAGCTAAGGGGAGAGAACTGCCTGGGTGGGTGTCAGGGGTCTGGGATCCTGGCCAAACACGCTTTTATCCGCTAACAGGCTGCTGATGGCCACGAACGAGAGTTGATGTGCCCGCCTGGGGGCCATCAGGGCTCTGCAGCCTGCCCTGGGCACAGCTGCTGCCCTGGCAGACCCCCAAAGAGCCCCCTGAACAGTCGCTGCACTCCTGAGCTTTTTTCCCATTCCAAACATGCCGGAGCCCCGCGGACCCCGGAGGCTGCTACTTAGCGCCAGATTAATCACACCGAATTCTCCATCCAGATATTGCGCGCAGGCCGAACTCCCACCGCTAATCGCCGTAATATTCTCCTCGGCGTGTGCAGGCGGCCGGGGCGATGTTCCAGGAATATTAATTCTCCACAGCCGGCTCGCTCCTGAGGCACGCATGCGCCCCCTGCACTGCCAGCTGCTGCTTTGGGAATTGGGGTTGCTGAGCAAGGGGACAGGGGGCCAGCAGGAGGCTGAGCCCAGGTTGAAGCCCTCCCTGGGGGCCAGGGTCTGCCCAGTGGGTAGCAGTAGCCTCAAGGAGCTGATGTTTTAACATGAGCCACCCCAGGGCTGGAGGTGGCTTGTGCCTGTGGTGAGGGTAGCCCAGTCACCCTGTCTCTCGTCAGTCCTGTCCCAAAGCACCCTGCCCAGGACCTGCAGGAGACTCAGGGCTCCTGAGAAGCCACATGGCACAGGCTTTCTGATGTCCTCTCAACACAACAGAGCTTTGAGGAAATTAACATCTAGGGACCAGCTAATCCCTGCCACCACCACCACCCCACCAACACACACACAAAAGGATGGCAATCTTTCATCTGCTCAAAATAAACAAACGTGGGTGGTGGCACAGGGGACTCAGGTAAAGAAGGCTGTGCTGTGCTGTGAGCCTGGCAGGCAAGGAGGCGGCAGGCCTCTGCCAATAGATAGTAAACTCCCAACTCTTGCTTAGCACAAGCAGGGGCCCTCTCCCCAGAGTGTGGCCATTAATAAGGGGAGCCCAGGAACAGCATGGGACGATGGCTTTTAGCTGCTAGAGGGTCCCTGGGGAGACCGAGCATGCCTCTGTTCCAAGCCTATATGCTCTGGCTGAAGCGTAGGCTGCAGGCCTAGGGACAACACACTGGCCTGCCCTCAGGGGCCTCCCAGAAAGCAGGCAATTCAAGGCAGATGTCAGCCTCCCTGAGCACAAACCCTGGGAGCAAGCCTCATGCCCACCCTGACCCTGAGGGCCCTGGAATGGCACTGGGAATCGAATTTCCCCTCTTGCAAAGTGCCCTCTCTTGCCTTAGTTCAAGCTCAGTATAACCAGGGGAGGCCCCTTTAACAAGCCAGTTTGCAAAAAAGGAAACTGAGGCCCAGAGAGGTGAAGTAAATGGCCCAGCCAGATCAGTCCCAACCTGTCAGAATTTGAACCCAAGGCCCTTTCCTCTTTGCCCCTTGCCTCACTCTGTGCCCTGGCCCCTTCCAACTCCTCTGAAATGAACTTTAAGATCCTTTCAGCTCCCATATCCTGCCCAATTTGTTCAGTGTCTTGCCCCTTAAGTCCTGCCAGTGTCTGCCAAATACATTTATTGAGCACCTACTGTGTGCCTGGCCCAGGGCTCCAGAAATGCACAATGTTGCCCACAGAGCTCACAATCTAGTGGAAAGAATGATCAGTAAACCAATGATCACATCCAGTCTGAGCCCCAGGGGAAAGGGTGCTCATCGTGGCCTTGGAGGTTAGGGACGGCTTCCTGGAAGAGGCAATCATCATGGAGAAAGCAGCGAGAAGGGATCTCTACACTGTGGTCTGGACCAGAATGCACAGATCGGGATGAGAGCAGGTTCTGTGAGTGGTGCAGTGAAAGTGGCCTCTGCATGGGGACTCGATAAAAGGAAAGCTGTGCAAGGCTGTGCCAGGGTGATGGGGAGCCCCAGGCCTGATGCGAACCCAGGTGGTCTGAGCTAGTCCCTGACTCAGCTGTCCAGGTCAGGCAAGGGGGTCCTGAAGCCAGGGCCTCTGGAACCCAGGCCTCCTAACTCCTGGCCCAGTGCTCTGACTGAAAGGCAGAGCCTGAAACACGCCTCAAAAGGTGGGCCCAGCTTAATAAAGTGAGCAAAAGCGGGGTGCAAGAGATTTGGGGCTCAATTTGGTTCCTTTCTGGCACAGAGGGATTAAAAGAATCCAGATTTAAACCACAGAGCTGAGGGATATAGTTCCAGTACCAGGCCTCCCGACTGCAGCCAGCACCTGTCCGACTGGAGGGACAGCAGTTGCCCTCCATGCCCACCTGGACAGGCGCCTCTCACACCCGACCCCTCACAGATGCCTCACAGGCATTAGAAAACGGAGGGGTCTCCCACCCATTTCTCAGATAAGGAAACTGAAGCTTAGAGACAGAACACAGACAGAGGCATCCACGGGCCTCCTCACAAACTGGGATTACAAGGAGTCCCATAGGCAGTAGGAGGCAGCAGGTCTGGACCTAGTTTTTCAGTGTCTTGCCCCCGGGCCCTGCTGCCTGTTCCTGACCTGGCAGTCCTCAGGGACTTTGGACTCACTTTATGGATGAGAAATCCCAGGCAGGCTGGGACTCAGTGGGGAGCCAGCCAGCAGATACCCTTAGAGACTGGGAGATGAGTCAGGGCCCCACCCTGTCTTCAAGGAGGTAACATCCCAGTAGTCAACTGACCAACATGGGCCGGGGACTCCAGAAAAGCAGGCAGCAAGTCAGCCTAAGAAAATCCCAGAAGGCTCCCTGGAGGAGGCCTTTGGCAGCAACCTAGAGGGCAAGGAGGCCTATGTGAGCTACAAAGTGCCACACACATGAAACATAGGGCCCCATTACTTTGAAAGAAACAGGGCTCAGGTTCAACTATCAGGACCCTCCATCCCTGCCAGCCCCACCCCAGCATCCATACCTCTGGCCTCTGCTTCCAGAGAGCCTGTACCTGTGGCCAGTTCCAGTGCAGGCCCAACCCCAGGCAAGTCCTACTGAATGACCAGTCTGACCATGGGCTATGGTCATTTAGCACATACTAAATGACCATAGACATGTGCTTTGTGTGCCCCTGGGCTCCAGATCTCCAGATCCTGCACACACGTGCATGCGCAGGCACACACACAGACACACATGCACACTTCAGCACCACCCACCAGGAGTGGCAGGCCCTGATTCTCAGGTGTTGGGCCTTGTAGGCAGAGCTGAGGGACCAGGAATTCAGGCCCTTGGACTATTCCTAGACTTGGCTCTGGAGCAAGGGAGGGGTCAGGACATGCAGCCTGGATGACCAGGACTGGGTACCCCCCTAGGAGGCCTCCTGGTCAGGCCCACGCCCCCGGAGGAGACTGACAAGTATCCTTCCGGGGTACCTCCCCTTGAAAGACTGAACAGTTTTGAGTGTGGCTTCCAGCTCCCCAAGCAGTGGAGAGACCTGGGTCTAGAACTAGCCTCTCCCTCCTGGCTGGGGCTGAGCAAACCACCTGCTGGCTCCAAGCTTGTTTGCTCACTGGAAACAAGGGCTGGCCACACCTACCTTGTAAGGTTACTGTGACCATTCCAAATGATGAGCTGCCTCAGAGCAAGTGGTGACCAGAAGGAGTAAATGTTGACTCTTCCCCAGGGCTGGGCATCTGGAGACCCAGGGAAATAAAAACAGGTCCTCTGCTGGACAGGGGGATTCACATTTACCTCCATTACTGCTCATTTATCTGCTTTATTGCCAGGAGAGAGACTATTGTTCTAATTTTAGGGGTGAGGGGGGGCAGGCAGGTCCAAGGTCACAGAGCTCCAAGTCCCAGGTGTGCCTTCCCTGACTCTATCAGTGGGTGCCCTCGGGCTGTGGAGAGGGGTGGGGCAGGAGGAGGCCTGGGCACTGCCAACCAGCCCATGCGCCGACCCCAGCCCCAGGACCTCGCCTGGCCATGCTGCAAAACCCAGCTCAGGGAGGCAGGGGCCCCTGGCCCCTGCCTCCCTGAGCCTGCAGCCATTTTGGGCTCTGGCAGGGGCGTGTCTTGAAAGCCAGGACCGGCTCAGCCTGAGGACGGAAGCCAGCAGGGGGCTGGGAAGTGGGAGCGTCCCCACAGGAGGGGCCTCCCAGTGGACAATCACCCCCTCCAGGGTCCCGCCTGCGGCGCCTGCAGTGCGGTACGTTAACGGAGCAAACGCGCGCATGCACAGGCAGGCACCTGCCAATCTCAGCCCACGGCCCCCGCCCCAGCCCCCCTCTCCCCGAGGACAGATAATTCTCTCGCTCTCCCAGCCTGACAAAATAACTAATGCTAACTCAATAAAGTCCCCCTTGAAGGTTTTTAATTACCAGACTGTGCCAAAGACTAAAGACTCTGGGAGCAGGAGGGCGGCCAGGGGAGGCTGATGGAGGGAGGTCGCGAGGCTGGGGCAGGGAAGCAGGCGGGCCCTTCCAACTCTGGGAGAGGGCAGGGCCAGGCCGCTGCTGTCCAGGGTGCTGGCCTTGGCGGTCACAAGGACTTAGGAGTCATATTTGCAACAGCGGCCACTGACGGAGGTCAGACTAGGTTCCTGGCAGGATGACGGAGATTTCTCTGGTTTATGCCTCTTGGCCAATCACAAGGCAGGCTGATGTCCCCCTGCACTGACGAGGACAAAGAGGCTTGGCGGGGGCAGTGGCGGCAGGTCATTCAGCCAAGCCTGGGTGGTCCAGTCACACTTGGTGTCAGGCAGAGTGACTGGCTGCCGGCTACAGGAAACACAAAGCAGAGATGTGGCTGAACAGAGGGAGGGGCTGCTGGCTCAGACAGGGCTCTAATGGTGTGCCACGGCTTCCACATAGTGAGGGGCTGGCCTGGGACACAGCACGGCCAGGAGCTGGTCGCGTGAAGGCTGCCCAAGGGGACCTATGCAGAGCCTGAAGGCAAAAGCAGCCCAGCTGGAGCCTGCCTGGAACACCACCAGTCATGGGGCATGGGGTCTCAGAGACCCCCATGGCGGCCCCCCACTGCCACCAGAGATGACTGCACCTGGGAGGGGACGACAGTTTCAGACCCTAGCCAAGCCTCCTAACCCTTGCCCAAGTACTTCCTCCCTGAGGGAAGACAATAACACTTCAAGTGACATGCACAGCTGCCTCAGAACACCCCCCCAAGCCCCAGCAGCCCCCCGCCACTCCTCCCCACCCTATGTGGCTGGCCCTGCTCCCTTCCACTCCCAAACCAGGGGCCATTCTTCCGCTCCTTCTAACTTGCTGAGCCTTTTCCTACCTCAGGACCTTTGCTCTCGCTGTTCCCTCTCCCTGGGACACTTTTCTCTTAATTTTTGCACAAGTGGCTCATGTGATTCAGGTCACAGCCCAAATGGCACCTCCTCAGAGAAGCCTTCCTTGAACTCCCCACCGTGTGGCCTTTTGTCCAAGGTCCTGAGTGCCTGCCAGCAGAAATGCTGTGCGGCCTGGCCTGCAGCCCCACCCACACATCCACCCCCACTTCAGCCTTTCTGTGCACTGGGCAGTGTGACTGGCTCCCCACAGGGTGCAGGCCACCCTCAACTCTTGGACCCTAGGCGTCACTGAGGTGTGGATTCTGAAGCCAGCATGCTGGGGTTCAAATCCTGACTCAGCCACATACCAGCTGTAGGAACTTCTATGAATCCCAGTTTCCCCATCTATAAAATCGGGGCAGGTCCCCTATTAGTAGGGGGCTTAGAATAGTGCCTGGTGAGCATCTGGTGATGGCAGCATCACCATCACCAGCCTGTCCTCCCCTAGCACAGGCCCTCGACTCATGGACACTGTGAGCGCTGGCTAAACCCCTGACCCTGTGAGGACTAAGTGGCTCCATTTTCTAGATGAGGAAATGGAGGCTGCAGGAGGCTCCACACTGTTCTGTGGACCCACTGCCCCACTGTGCTCTTTTCACTGCTGCCTCCGTGACTCGCTCTTCTCAGCTCTGCAGAGGCACCAACTTGGGGGGTGGTGCTGAGAGCCAGCGCAGCTGTGCTGGCTCCCGAGGGCTGCGTGGGGCGGCTGGAGGCCCCAACACCCAGCCCTGCCTGGAGCCTGCTGGCTGGGATCACAGCCCTGCGGTGCTCGAGCTGCTGCCCACCAGCCGGCCCCATGGCTTCAGGCCCGGGATGCCAGCCAGCTGACAGAGGAGGCAGCTTGGCTGGCAGCCAGTTCAGTGCCCAAGCTGTCAGCTGGGAGGCAGGCCAGGCAGGGCTGAGACCCCCGCCCCGGCACAGGGGCCCGGGCCAGGCCACCGGGACAGGGCCAAGCTTCTCATCAGCAGAGCTCCAAGGGAGCCGTGTGGCTGCCAGCCCAGAGCAGGGACCAGGGATGTAATCTTGCTGGGTGGGGACCCAGGAGGCCTCATCCCGTTTATCTAGCTCAGCTTCACTATTGTGGAAGCAGTGCATGGAGCAGGGGGAATTTCAAGTCAAACAATAATAAAAACAGGAACAACTACAGTTGACATTTAGCGAGCACTTATTCCGTGCCAGGTGTTTTATGTACTACTGCACTGACTCCTTCCAGAGGGAGAAGCTGTTATCACCCCTCTACAGATGAGGCAGCTGAGCTCAGAGAGATGCAGCAACTCACCCAGAGCCACACAGCAAGCTAGGGGAGGACTCAGGTCCAGAACCTGCACCCCAACCTCCCTACTCCACCAGCTCAGGCAGGCCTAGGGGCCCCCACTAGGTGGCCTTGGGCAAGGAAGATGCCCATCTGTAAAACAGGCACCCTCAGAGAAGGCCACCCTGAAGAGCGGACCAGGGGCTGAAGACAGCAAAACAGGCCTGGGCAGAGGGCATGTTCCCTAAATGTGGCCAGGGGTTGGTCATACTCAGCTGCAGGAATGAGGAGTGGACCCCAGGACAAAGAGGCCCATCTCATCAGGGACTTTTGCCAGCCTGTCCCCATCTCTCTGCAGCCTCCTGGGTGCCACCCATGGGCACTGCTGGGCAGGCACTGGGGTGGGCCTGGAGGCCCAGACCCAGGAGCTACCCCACGGACATAACTGGCTCACCCGACCCTTGGACAAGAAAACTGGCCAGAGCATCAGGGGCCAACAATTCACACAAATGTGTGCAGACGCACCTCTGGTGTGGAACTCCTTTGCCCCTCAGCCCGAGGAAAGGTCCAGGTTCTGCATCCCCCTGCCCGCTGAGGCCTGCAGGGTGGGGCCCACCATTCTTGGTTTAAGGTCTCACGGACCCGCACAGAGCAGGCACTGGTGAGCCTGTGCCGCGTTCAGTACTGGGCACTAGAGGTGCAAAGGCGACCACACAGCCCAGCTGCTAATGTTTACACAGAGCACTGGGGCCTTTTTTTTCTTTTTAACATAACTCTTCTCATTCAATTCAAAACAAGCCCTCAAGACAGAAGGTATTGTCATCATCCTCATTTTCCACAGTCCAGAGGGACAGTGGCTAACCCAAGGTCACACAGCTCAGCAGGGTACAAACCAGGGTCCTGAGGCCTGTGGTGCTCCTGTCACCAGATTCCCTGACCTGGGGAGGACCAAGGCCCTGGGCGCCGAGACCCTGCTCACCTCCCAGAGCAGCTCATCCCAGAGGCCAGGGGAGTAGGGGATGGAGGACACACAGATCTGGATGGGTTGAGGTCTCCTAGAGAGAGGGGAGCTGAAGGTCAGCACACTGGCGGTCACCCTGGCAGGCAGACTGTGGCTGGGGCGCCCAGCAGGTGTGGTGCATGAGGGCAGCAGCTGCTGCTGACGGAAAGGCACCCAGGGAGACGGGAGCTGGTGGCACCACTGAGATTTGGAGGGAAACCAGGCAGTCCCAGGAGCAGGGTTCCTGGTGACCCACATGGGAGGGCTGGCAGGGAACTGCCAAAGGCCCACTGGCATCCCTGAGGTCCGCCCTGTGCACCAGGCAGCGGAGGTGCCCTCACCTGGGTGGGTGTGTTGGCGGGGGCAGGGGAAGGTGCAGCACAGGAGGGTCTGGGCCCCAGCCTCGCTGTGTGACTGCATGAATCCTGGCCCCTCTCTGAACCTGGGCTCCCCATCTGGGCAGCGATGGAGTGGGACACATGATGCCCACCCAGCCCTGAGGGCTGGGTGCACAGTAGGCCGACGGCCCGCTGGCACAATTACAGTTGTGCCCTAATTGCTTCTGTGTCTGCACTTGCCTTTCATGGACACGCCTGCCAGGTTTTTTTTAACCACAGAAAGTAGAGCAGGGACAGGCCGGAGCCCGGGGCTGGGCCAGCCGACGCCCCTCCCTCAGCACAGGATGCCCTCCTCAGGCCCAGCGGAGGCAGCCAACCCTGGGCTCCATCCCTGTGGCCGGCGCCCAGGAGCCCCGGGGGGTGTTCTGCCTCAGTGGGTGCAGGTGGCACATTGTGGGTGGACAGTGAATTACAGGGAATCACAGACACCCACTGCCTGCCCTCTGTGGGTGGGGAGGAAATCAAGGCTGGGAGAAGTCACCAGACGGATCTGGACACAGGCCGTGGGGATTCAGCCTTTAGAAGGCTTGGGAGGGAGGCGGGGGTGCAAGCAGACTGCACGGGCCCACCAGAGAACACTCACTGGGCCGGGAGGGCAGGTGGCA
Source organism: Manis javanica (assembly GCF_040802235.1). Classification (NCBI taxonomy): domain Eukaryota; kingdom Metazoa; phylum Chordata; class Mammalia; order Pholidota; family Manidae; genus Manis; species Manis javanica. The sequence goes on from NC_133165.1 coordinate 113,076,934, forward strand.
GGGGGTGAGGGAGGGTCCTTCCCCAGCGGGCACCTGTCCCCTGTGCATAGCCTCTCACACACACACACACACACACACACTGTGCCCTCTGCTTGCTCCCACGTTCCTCACCTTGTTCTACCGCACATGCCCTCCCACCCGAGGCCACGCCCTCCTCTCCTTGCTTCCTTCTGCCAGCGGGCCTCCAGTGCCCTGCTCTGGACAAAAAGGCTGCAGCCCTGACTGGGCAGCCATGGCCTCAAGACCTCACAGATAAAAGTGCTGGCAGCAGCGGGTCACCCAGGAACACGGCAGTACTGGGGCAGGGGGTTGGGGGGGGCATCACTCCCCCACAGTGGACACAACCCCGTTGGTCGGGGGCCCTTCCCTTTCTGCAGCCAGCAGCCAGCCGACCTCTGCACCTACGGCCCCACAGCAGCCTCTGCCCCGAAACTGCAGCCCCCTGAGGGGCCCTGGCCGAGCCTGTCACCAGGCCAGGTGCGTTAAGGTTCGGGAGTGGAGGGCCATCAGCAGGTACCTGGAGGAGGGGGAGAGAGGGTAGCAGCAGGATGTGGAGGGGACCAGGCGAGGGAAAGGAGGGAGGGGAGGCGGGAGGAAAGGGAGAGAGGAGAGAAAGGGGTAGGAGGGGCAAGGGGAGGGGCAGGGGCGGGGGAGGGGAGGGGGAGGGGGAGGGGCGCGCCGAAATCCCTGGGAACATCAAAGCCTTCCCAGCCGCAGAGCACAGTCACGTGCCGGTCCCTCTTCCTTCCCTGGGAGAAGCCGCTGGGCCTGGGGCTGCTGAAGGAATTTGAAATCGAGGCAGACTGCCTGGAATATTGGGGGTGGGGGTGCAGTCAGGGGGTGGGGGTGCAGTCAGAGAGCTTTATCTCAAGGCAGGTTTTGAAACCTCTCTCCGGGGAGAGTGTTGGCACAGAAGGGGCCTCAGGTCAGCCGCTGGGCAGGTGGCCAAGACTGGGGACCACCCAGCTACTCGGAGCCCGCTGCTGGGAGGCGTGGGCAGGGCCAGCTAATTATCAAGAGAAGCTGGAAATCTGGATTTTTATGTGAAAAGCCTCCCCTTTTTAATGTTAGTTCAAGTTAATGAAAAAAAAAGGAAAAGGAAGTAAAAACACCACCACATGAGCCAAAAAGAGCAAGTCCTGACTTGGACCCAGGACCTCGGTCGGCTCTGTCTGCTGGGCTCCAACTCACCTGCACCACAGGCGGGGAAACGGGCCCAGGAGAGGAAGCAGCTTCCCCAGGGGCTAGAACCTGGAGGTCTCTGGACTCCCGGGCTGGAGCTCCAGGTCAAGCAGACAAACCAGACCGAGGTCCCGGGGCCCAGGGGTGGGCAGGGCTCTGACTGAGGGGAAGAAGGTTAGTGGCAGGGGAGGGTCTCAGATCTCACCGTGTCCAGGCCAGAGCTGGCCCAGGACCAAAGTGCCCACTACTCAGCCCACCTCCTCCTGCCTGAAACTAACCCAGAGCTGCCTCCCCACATCCACTCAGCCGACTCTCCCTACCACTTCTTACTCTCCGTCCTGACCCACCAGCCTAAGTCCTCTGCATCTGAAGGCCCCAGCCTCCGACTTGCAGGCAAGAGCCTGCAATTTTTACAGACATTCACTCAACTATTCATTCTGCTGTTCACTCCTACCAAGCCCAGAATCAGCTTTGACCCAGCCCACAAACAAGGCCCAGACAGGGGACAGGTGCGGAACCATGACTGGGACAGAGAACCGGGACCTTTGAGGAAGCAGCAGCTGCCTCTGTGGCATGGTGACAGGGGTCTCCCCAAAGATCCCAGGGCAGGGAACAGAGAATTGTATGCAGAACACACAGGAAGGCTGTTCACCGGGGGAAGTGCAAATACCACTGGTGACTGGAGGTAAGGCTGGGTGGGAGGTGAATGTGAGAGTGTCACAAACTCAAGCATGGGACATTTATTTCAAGGACACTGGGGAGCCCCTGCAGGTGTCTGAGAGGAAGAGGCTGGCTCAGGTCTCTGCTGTGGGGTCTCAGGGCTGGAGATGCCCCTCTGGAAGTCACTGGTTCCTTCGTTTGTTCACTTGACAAGTATTTATTAGGCACTTAGTTTGTGCCAGGCCCCAGCAGACAGTGATGAGGCAGACAGATGAGGGCCTGGCCCCTACATGGCGGGCAAATGTGAGCCCAGGCCATCACTACAGGGTGAGAGGCCTTTGACAGGCCTGGTCTGGGTGGGGCAGGTAACTCAGCCTAAGCTGACCCTGTCCCTCATGGTAGGAAGCCCCCTGGAAGGTGAGGGCAGGAAGGGGCACTTTTCCCAGCAGAGGGAACAGTATGTGCACAAGCCCAGAGATGACCAGAAGTGTGGTTTTTCTAAGTAGCAGACGTGGCTGCCCAGGCTCAGCTGTGGGCATGGGCCACACCGAAGGTGACAAAACTTCCTGACTTTACCCCGAGGGCCATGGGGGGAATGAGGGGATGCAGGGCGATGCTGTGGGATGGTGGGGCCTGGCTGCGTGCCTTGGCTTTCATGAGGGTGTGGGGGGCACATGCACTCCCTTTCTATCTGCACAGCCCTTCGAGGTGGGCAGGTGCTTCTGAAAGCAGACTTCAGCTCCACTCAAGGGAGAACTTCCCAGCACAGAATCCCTTGGCTGAGTGGTCACGTGGGCTAGTGTAAGCAAGACTTGGGCTAATGGGCCCAAAGTCTGGGCCCAGGGCCTCCAACTACAGACAGCAAGCTTGGACAAGTCCCTCTGCCTAAACCCCCTGGAGGAGGCGTCCTTAGAGAGAGCCCTGCAAGGAACCAGTAGACCTGGACCCTGGAGCCAGCATCAGAGGGGCAGCCAGGGGATAGTGGGGAAAGTGGCCATGCTCAGGGCAGATGGGGGAAACCCCTCACTGAGCAGGAGCCCTGATGCCACCAATAACACTATAAGGTGTTGAGCCCCTTTCTCCAAATGGGGAAACTGAGGCCAGAACTCCCACGGCAGTTAGGACTGGCCTGAGGCTAGTGGAGACGACAGTGATGGTCTTTAGAAGGGACAAATACAGGGGCAGACAGGGCCCAGCAGAGAGGCTGCCCTGGGACAAAGGCGAAGGCCACCGGGGAGAGGGTCCGAGGAGTAGGCAGCCCTCTCTTCCAATCCTGGCCGCAGGCAGCTGAGGGCGGGGGTGGGGGAGCAGAGGGAAACCCACCCAGGCGGCCTGGCTCCATCACCTGCACTCCATGTGTCGGCTGGGGCCCAGCCTGGGGCGGGTTTCCCCCTCTGTCCTCAAAGAGCCCCCCACCCTACCCACCAGCCACTAACAGTCTTTCTTTACAGATGAAGAAAGCAGGGCCAGGAAAGGACGCTTTGCTAAATCACCAGCCCAGGAGAGGCACAGCCAGGTGCCCGCCCTCTGCTCCCAGGTATTTGACTGGGGAGTCCTGGGTGTCTCGTTTTGGGGGGCAGAGGCAGGGAGGAGGAGGAAAGGAAAAAAGAAGGACATTGGCGTTGCTCAGGTGCCACCCCAGCCAGGCTCCTCTAGGACCCCCGCCAACCACCACCACACGCAAACCCCAGAGCACACAGCACCTCCCGCCCCGCGGTCCTGAAATCACGCTTTACTGGATGCCCCTCCACCTCTAGCCTACACAGGGCAGGGGTTAGTACACACTGGGGGGAGTTCATGGAAGCCTCCAGGCGCCAAGCCCTGCATGACATGATCTTGTTTATCCTCGCCATGCCACCCTGTGAGCTGGGGGTCATTCACACAATTGTACAGGGGAGGAAACTGAGGCTCAGAGTTCAGCCCCTTGCCCTTTCTCACACAAAACCAGCAAATCCAGCAAACCCAGGGCATTTGCTGGTGTGCCCTTTGCAGTATTTACCCACGTATCCTCCACAGCAACCGGAGGCAGCTTTACCTTCTGCGCATCTTCCAGACAAGGACCTGGATGCCCAGGGAATTGATGTGACTTGTCTGATAAGCACAAGAGCTGGGCTTCAATCCCAGTGTATCCGGCTCAAGTCCGCACCTTAACCACCTTCTCCCTATAATCAGCCTCCTGGTGAAGGAGAAGGTGGGACTGCGCTGCCCCCTCTCCTGGTCTCCATGGCATCACTGAAGAGACCCTCCCAGATGCCAGGGGGTGGCCTGCGGACATGCAGTATGCTCACTCAGGCCAATGGGAGGAGGAAGGAGAGAAGGGGGGAGAGAGAGGAAATACGAGGGGGAGGGGAAAAGAGAGGAAGGGAAGGGTAGGAGGGGAGGAAGAAAGGGGGAGGCGGGGCCACTTTCCCCAGGAGCCCGCAGACCACCTTCCAGTCCAGACAGGGCCAAGGCCCAGCCTGCCTGTGCCAGAGAAGGTCTACCCAGTCCCCCTGCTGCAAGAACATCAAAGCTGGTTCCCAGCCAACCCTAAGGTACCATCCTTTGAGGTTTGGCAGATAGGGCCATATTTTAGGCTGATGCAAAGCAGGCTGCACCCCAACCCCTCCAGCTCGAGATCCCCATCTGGGCTGTCTACTTAATACCCCATTACAGGAGAAAATATACAGTCACCTCCTGCCTGGCCTCAGCTGCCCATTCCTCCCTCTGGAAAGATCAAAGCTGCACTAGATTCCCACCCAGAAATTCTGTAACCAGGAGACAGATTGGGGAAGAGGCAGGTAGAGCCCAACACGTGAGGACCAATGGGTAGGGGGTCAGTTATGGGGAGGCTGGGCTGCACTCAATGGGTGGGACCGAGCTTCCAGATGAGTGCTGGGGTGGCTAGGTCAGGAGCCTGGCCGGAGAGGAGAGCCCTGGGCTTGGGAAGGGAGGGGGGTCACACATCTCATCCTGGGCCCTGAGTGCCTACATTCCCTGCACACCCCACCCCACCCGACAGAGACCCTCCCACTCACAGTTCCAGTGGCTCCGAAAGCCCCTGGCCCTTTATGCCCTGGCACACCCTTCCGGGATATTCCCGGGAGACCACTGCTAGCAACGGATCAATCTGTATTAATTACAATCAGCACTCCATGGCTGCAGACCCGCTGCCTGCCACTGGGCCAGGTAGGCGATGAACACTGATGTCTCGCAGCAATCCTGTGAGGTGGGCAGAACCATCTTGTTTTATAGCTAGAGAAACTGAGGCACAGGAGTTAAGTGAGTTGCCTAGGGTGGTGAGCAGCTGCACGTTTTGGCTGCCCAATGTCCAGACATCCATACTGAGGCACCTGGCTTCTACTGGGGAACTCCCCTGCCTCAGGGTGGTCTTGGTGGGATGTGAACCAGGTGTCACTGGCCCCAGAAAGCTGACAGCCACACCCCATATAGCAGGGGCAGGCACTGGACCCTCTTCCATGCTGAGGATTCCAGTCCCCAGAGTCCCCAGATCACCTGGCCCTAGGATCTACCAGTGGCCCCATGCCCTGGGCTCTGTCCCCATGGCTTGTGCTCTTTCCAAACCAAAAAAATAGTTTCCAAGAGGCTCAGAGACCCACAGGAGATGCACAGCCCTTGGGGAGCTCTGGGCACACGGCAGACTGTCTCCCTGGTGACTAAGTCGGGGAGGGAGAGCAGGACCTGAACTGCACGCTGCGTGGACCCCCCAACCAATGAAGCCCCCCCCAAGCACTGTAATACAACCAGAGCAAATGTCAGCTCTGCTTCTCCAGCACCGTCTCCTGGACCCTCAGGCTCTGGGTAAGAATTAGCTAATGAGGAGGCCCAAATCCCTAATTCATACAGGGCGGCAACCGACTCCTTCCTCTTGCTGAGGACAGTTACCTTCCCCCCAGCTGCCCCTCCTCCAGTGCCTCCCTGCCCCTTCTCCAGAAATGGCATTCTCACCTACCTGGGGCCAGAAACCCGGGGAAATCCTACCCCTCAACCCCCAGGATTCTTCCTGGTCCTCCTATGCTCCCCCACTTCGTGGGGGGCCTGTTCCATGCATCTCACTAAACTTCACATCTAACCGAGTCTCCCCCAGCCACCAGGGGACGCCAAACTCCTTGCCCTGGATGGACACGTGGATCGCCCTGTAAGCCCGTGCTGTATCTCCCAGCGGCCACTTCACTGGCATCTGTGGGATGGCTGGACTGATGGATAAAGTCTCTGTTCTTGGCATATGCTGTTCCAGGACTGGGGAATCTCCTTCCCGTCCCACCACCACATCTGCAAATGTTCTTCAAGACCCTGGCCTCCCATGTTGCCTATCTTCTGGTCTTCATACCTCTTGGCCAAGTGTCATCTGGGATGTGCCATCTGCCTCCCCAGGGCTGGGAGCTCCCTGGGGCCAGATGGTATCTGGTCCTCATCTACCTCATCGTGTCCGTCTCTGCGTGGAGCACGGCCCTCAGGGGCACTTAACGTTGGAAGGCGGGCAGAGCCCCTCGGGAGGTGCTGGAGGCACTGGCAGGCCCCTGCTCGTTCCATCAGGAATCAGACCCAGAGACGGGGTGCCCCTGCAGGCTCAGAGACTTCTGCCCCCTTCACTGTCCACTGAAGGTTGACCCTGGCAGATCCCCCAGCCCCCCACCACCTCCCCTTTCGACCAGAGACAGAGCAGCAAGCACTGGGTGAACCAGGCAATTTTCCAGCCCTGGTGGGCCTCGGCAAACCAATCTGAACACGGAATAAACCTGTGGCCCCTATGAGGGGCACAGAGAGCAGTATAAGCACAGGGCTGCACGGCCCCCACACGTGCCCCCCACCTCGCGCCAAGAGCACTGCCGGCCCGTGGAGTCCTTGCGCGGCTGCCAATTCCCCGGCTCAGCAGAAAGCCTCCATTTCGCAGGGAGAAATTAATGAAAGGGAGAAGCCTGGGAAATTACGAGTTGCCACCTGCAATTTCTCCTTCCAAGGAAAGTGGTGCGACGGCTGATTAAAGCTGCAGCCACCCTACCAGGCTGGGCCAGCAGCTGAGGACTTCGTCGGCCAGCTAGGAGCCAGGTGGGTAGCAGTGCGGGGACTGTGGAGGGCCTGCAGGCTTAGGGGCCCCTCCCAGGGACCTTCACCTGGGAAACCGCCGACTGAGGAATCCTCCTTACCCCTTCACTACTTCTTGTCTACAGGCAATGTGTGACCTGCCAAGCCCCATGGTTTAAAGAGCACGAGACGCCCCCCACTCCATCCTCACCCCAGGTGCTGGGTTCCTCAAAGGTGGTGGGACAGTTAGGGAACGGGTACAGATGGGGCTTCACCCATGCCTGTGGCTGTGCTGGGTGCCTTCACCTAGTCCGTCTTCAACAGCAGTGGGATGGACCCATTACAGCCATTTCACAGACCAGGATGTGGAGGCCCAGTGAGCAATCCTGGTCCAAAGCTGACGATGAGGGAGGGCAAGGGCCGGGTGCAAACCCCAGCCAGTTCCTGGCAACAGTGGGGCTCTGGCTGCAGCACAGGGTTGCCTCTGAGATGAGCTGATGGAGGACAGCTGCCCAGGACACTCATTGCCCCAGCTACACCTTGCAGCTGACCAGCGGCAGGCAGTAGTCGAATCACGGCCATTCCCCCCACTGGACTGTGAAAGCAAAACACAGACTGGTCCCCACCCCACCCCTTTCCTTCTGAAATCAAGCCAAGTTCCTTGATTCCCAGCCTGCCATCTATACTCAGAGTTAGGGCAGAGGAGACGGGAAGGCTGACTCTGGAGCCACTGCTCTGGGTCGCACTGTCCCATGTAATCTGACAGCGGCCAGATTTCTCCCTTCCAATAGCCCCAGCTTTCTCGAATCTCAGCCCTCAACAGGAAGTGAATTCCGACTAAGGTATGAAAGACGGATACCAGCTTCCTATCTCCTCCTCTAGGGTTTATATACTCCAAGGCACTAAACTTGACTTCCCAACTGTAAGGATGGTGATTCACAGGGGTGAGGAGCTGAGTAAAGAATTCCCTGAGATGAGAATCTGGAAGTGCCGGCACCAGGCCTCAAACACAATGGAATACAACCACCCCCAGAGGAAGACCAGGCCTCCTGTGCCACCCCATGCTCCTTTAGCTGTGCATCTTAGGGTAAGCCCCATGTCCTCTCTGAGCCTTGGTCTCCTCTCACTCTCCCCTCTTTAGCTGTGTGACCCCAGGCAAGTCCCTCACCCTCCCTGGGCCCCAGCTTGGAGAGCCGGGAGGCAGCCTGCTGTGGTATCCTTTGGAAGGCAAACTTTGAAGCACTGCTATCTCTGAGCTCCACGGCCCTGGCCATATATTATTATAATGGCCTTGGCCAATAGGGGCGCAGGCTATTAGAATGAGTTAAGACCAGATTAATCTGCTTAAAAAAATATGCCTGGTTTTTACGCTGTGCATTCCCTCCTAACAACTCACGCTCCTTCCAGGCCATTATCTCGTTTTATTGTTAATTCAATTCCATAAACATGTATTAAGTGTCTATTACGTGCAGAGCCCTGGTCTAGTGGCTGGGGTGGGGTGAGGGGGCAATGTGTGGGGGCAGCCCCAGCCCTGAGGTGCCTACAATCAGGCAGGGGACCCACCTGACCCTCAGACTTCACCACTGGGACATAACACAGGTGAGCTGGAGCTCAGAGGAGGGAGACACTCACCAGCCTGGAGGATTTGGGGGTGCTCTCTGGAGGAGGGGACCCATGAAAACTGGGATGGGAGGCAGTAACGTGTGATGTGGTCAGAGGGACTACTGTGTGCCAGGTACTCTCCTGAGTACTTCACACACAGGGATCCCATTCTGTCGACAGTCCAGGGGGCAGGCAGTAATGGCACCCCCATTCTGGGGATGAAGACACAGGTTCAGAGGAGTACTTTATGAGCAGAGCGGTCTCAAAGCTGATAAGGGTGAAGCCATGAAATCCAACCCCAGAGCCTGGGCTTCAGCTTCTACGTAGGTCCCCAGTACCTGAAGGGCAGACACAAAGTACGTGGCAGGGAGGAGTCCCTCCAGGTGCGGCCTTGAAGGGTGGTCAGAGTTTGGGGAGGAGAGATGGGGCAGGGACTAGGGGAGGGGAGCGGTCCCTAGAGTAAGCCCACGTGGGTCCAAATCCTAGCCCCATCTACTGGCAGGGTGATCAAACGCTATTAACCTCTCAGCCTCAGTGTCCCTCTCTTGAAAATGAGGCAGTAACACCTGCCCTTGCTGGGCAGAGGTGAGGCTGAGATGAGTTGGGGCTGCCCACTGTCCAGGGTGGACACCAGTGCCTGCAGCCTAGTGTGGAGGGCTGACAGGAGAGCTGGCCCAGACCACTGGCCCCAGAGACCACGTGAGAAGCAGGGACTGGGGGCCTCAGAGAGGTGACCCAAGACCAGACTGGGAGGGACAGGTGACACATGGCCATTCTGAAAATGAGAAGACAGGTAAGAGAGGACCCAGCAAACCCTATGCGCCAGCCCCCGGGCTCACTCTCCACTCTTCCCCAGGGTTGCGGGACACCAAATGCTTCCTGGGGCCCCACCTGCCCTCTCAGCCTGGAGGGAAGATGGTAGAGACTGGATGAGCAGCAACTACAGAGAGGGATGTGCAGGGACCATGAAACCTGGAAGCTGCCAGAAGCCAGAGCCCACAGTGGCCACATGCCAGGACCACAGCAACAGACCACGGGCCAGGGGCCTCAAACCATCACCCCGTCACCCAGGCTCCTGGCAGGCACCCCTGTCCCGAGCCTCCTCGTGCTGGCCTGGTCCACCTCCCCAGCCTCCTCCTTTCCCATCTGCCCTTCTTGCCACCTGGCCCTGGCGACCCCAGGCTCCTGAGCCTCCCCCCATGCAAGAGCTCCCCACTCCTCTGGACCTCCTGCACCCACCTCACCCTACCCTGTCCCCTCACACCTTTGCCCACAGAGTTCCCAGTGCCATCAGATGCCCCTCAGTTCCCACTTCGCCTGGAAAAATGTCTAAGCTTCCTTCCAGTCTCAGCCCAGACATTTTTTTCCTCTGTGAAACCTCTGTGAGCTCCACCGCTACCCCAGACACAGGAGCAGGGGGAACCCTCTACATTCTTACAGCCATTCACATGCCCCTTGGTGGTAGCAGGGCAGCCAGTGACAAGGCGTGCAGCTTTAAGTCCACCTTCTCATGAACTAGGAACCTGCAAGGCATGTCACCTCTCTGAGCCTTGCTGTTCTTATCTGAAAAACGGGGTAGTACTAGCACCTGGTGGTGAGAGTGAAATAAGAAAAACAAGAAAATCGCTTGGAATAGTGCCTAGCTTTTATCATCATTATCACCATGAGGATGCTTTGAGGTCACTGTCTGTAGGGCTACCACCATACTGATCCTCATCTCTACCAGCGCTGTCTCCCCAGTGCCCTGCACAAGGCCTGTTGCCCAGCAGCTGCTGAATCAGAGGGCAGAACAACCAACTTCCTGGGGTGGCCAGGAAGTCTTCATAAAAAAGGTAGTACCTACTGAGGTTCTGAAGGATGCATAGGAGTTCACCAAGTAAAGGGAGCAGACAAGAGGGAAATTCCAGGCAGAGTGAACTGTTTCAGCTGGACCCTGCAGGCCCTGAATGCCACACTGGAGTCTGGACTTCACCCATAGTTGGACTTTGGTGAGCAGAGGTGAGGCAGGGAGTCAGGGAGGGGAATTCTTTAGGTAGGGCTGCTGGGGCAGAAGCAGGAAACTGAAAACTTTTAATTAGGGTGGCAACAGTCACATGATATTCATTCAGCAAACATCTGCTGAGGGCCTTGTACATACCAGGTACTGGGGATACAGGGGGAAACAAGATGAATGTGGTTCTTGGGGCCATAGAACCAATGTTCCAGTGGGGGAGACAGACAGTAACAGAGAGTATTATTTATGATACTCTTGATCCCATTGATTCCAGCTGTCTGGAGGGTTCAGCAGGGGAGAGAAGTGGTGCTACGAGACCATCAACAATAACAGAAGTCCAGCCCGGTGTGTTCCAGCCAGACCTTAACAACAGGGCGTTAGGGGAGAGAGGAGGGGACGGGATGTGAGGAGGACATTCCAGGCAGAGTGAACAGCATGGGCAGAGCCCTGAGGTGGCAGGAGTATGGCCTGTGGGAGGAAGCAGCAGCCTGAGTGGCCAGAACACAGTAACGGGGACACAGGTGTGGCAGTGCAGCCCAGAGGGGCAGGGTCTGGGCCGAGGGGAAGAGTTGGGATTTTGGCCCCCAGGCAATAGGCAGCCAGGACAGTAGCCCAAGAACGGGAGGCTTGGGGAGTCTAGTAACCCCAGTGCTGCTCAGGTGATTGCATATTAATGATACCATCATAAAAAATAAAAAATAAAAAAAAGAATGGGAGGCTGTCAGGTGCTGGCCACCCTGCAAATTCCTGGACAGGGAGTAACAAATCAGCCCCACAGGTAGAGGTGAGGTAGAAAAGGACCACGCTGAGGGCCGGGAGAGGCCCGAGCCCCATGCCGCCCGCACGCCCGCCTGCCCGCCCTCGCTGCTCCCCAACAGACGGCAGACTGGCAAGGGGGAGACCCAATCCCTCTTGAGTTTAGCTCGGCTTCTGGCTGTATCTTGGGTGACAGTGGCTCATCAATACCCGAGAAAGCAGAGCCTAAAGCATGGACGAGCTTTCCCTCGTTTCTCCACAGCGGCGTCCAAGCACCGCTCTCCCAGGAAGGCGGACACCTGAGGAGGGAAGGCTGAGGCAGGCGCGCGGCCGGGCCACTGGGTCCTGCTCCAGGCCCTGCACACCTGCTCTCCCACTCCCAGCAGCCTCCAAGTAGGGGCCCAGGCAGGGCCAGCAAATGGGCATGTGATCAGGTAAGGCAGAAGGGGGCTGCCTGGGTGTTTCTCCTCCTGGCAGTAAGACCAGGCCTGAGACCCTCACCCCCCATTCCAAGAGTATGGGAGGCACTGGGTGGTGTGTCTTGGGAGTGGGTGCTCCAGCTCCAACACTTGGCCTCAGTTTCCTCAGAGAAATAGGGCCATTTCTGCCTCAGAGGGTGGTTGTCAGATTCTACCAGATTCTTGAATGACTGCCTTTCATCAAGTACACATGGCTGTGAGGATCGGGCCTGCCTTTCGCCACTGTGAGCCCAGAAGGGCTGCCCGTGGCATCCTACGGGAGGCACACCAGTGTCACACAGCCACATCTTGGGCAGAAGTGAGGTACAGCCGAAGGGCACGGATGGAAGCCACAGAGACCCCACATAGACCCAGGCCTATCCCCTCCCAGCTGGGGAACCTACTGGGGGCCTCTCAGTACCCTCCCCTAAAAATGGGAATAAAAACACCTTCATCCCAGGCTGTGTGAATTTATTAAACTCAAGAACAGTGTTATCCCAACCCATCTGCAGATGCACAGAACCTGCCACTTGTCCTGGCTGTCCCCTCCTCTAGTTTCTCCTGCAAACCCCTACACCAGAGCCCTGTACATTCAGGACAACCTTAGCCCCCTAGGCACATGGGTTTCCCAGAAACTGGAACTCAAAAGGGTCTCCTTTGAGAGACCCTTTTGGAAGAGGTGCTGAGACTCTAGGAGTTTGCATTCTAGAAGATGAACTTGGATAGGGCAATAGTTATACTGAAGGAATTAATGACTAATGGTAAAATTTCTGCCAATGGGCAATACGTAAGGGAAGACATTGAGAGTGGGGGAAATTCTTCCTAGGACTTTGAAATCACTTTGCAGAGGTGGGCAGTATTTGTAGGTTATCTACTATATACAGCTGACATTACACAGGCACATGGGCCACAGATACAAGATGACCTCTGATGCCTAGGTGTCCATCAAGAGTGAATGAATGAATGAGCAAGTGACCGGGATTAGAGCATGAAGGAAGGATTCTACCACCGGCTGTTTCCCACTGATCAGTCCACCACCTGGCACCAGGTCAGCACACAGAGCCATGGCCCTGCCTAGTCCAGCCCAGCCTCTGCTGGGAATGGCATCCTCGTGGGCATGGAGAAAGAGATGGGTTTCCTGGCTGGACTTGATTTTATTACTGCAGGTCTGACAAAGCCGGGCTGGGTGGGGCCCCAGGCCTAGAAGAATCTGTGAAGAGAACTGTGAAGGGGGGCACAGGGACCAAGGGTTGGCGGAGGTTTATTCTGGAATCCACATTCCCTGCCCTGGCAAAACAACTGTCTAGACCAATGCCCAGGACAACAGCCCATATTAATGGCCCCCACCATCCTTATTCCCCATTCCCCACTGCGTGGTGTGTTTGGCGGGGACAGACAGACCCACGACTGCCTAGACCAGCCACATCACTGTGAGGCCATGGTCACTTCCCATCCCTGCTCTGAGCCTTGGGCTCCTCACTTGAAAGATGCGAATGGTCATCCCTGCCACAAAGAGCCAGGGCTGGCGGATCCCTGGAAGCTCAGAGCATCTCTTTCCCCTGCCCAGTGTCTAAGCAGCGGGTGATGGCACAGAGTGCCCAGTCCCCAGCCTCCAACCTCCCGAGCCCACACCAGGCTTGCCCGATGCCCAGGCCTTGGCACCCACGTCCCACAGGTCAGGGAGAGGTGCCCAGAGGACAGCCGCGTTCCCGGGCCACTGGCCTGCGTGCTGGGGAGGCTCGTCATTCCCTATCCAGGAATGTTCAGGACAACCAGATTGCTGCAACCTTCCCAGCTCAGGCCCCCAGCCTGGCTCACACCACCACCACACAGGGCCCCTGGATAAGCCTCTCAACTTCTCTGGGCCTCAGCTTCCCCGCTTGGAAGTGCAGGTGATGTGCCCACCTGCAGGGAGGTGTCCTGTAACTTATGTCCTGAGCATCTGCTGTGCCCGGCATGTGGTAGGCACTGCTGGGGTGTGTTCAGACTCCCTGGTTCATGGCAGGACCACATTCAACCCCAGTGCAGCTGACCGTACAGGGCCAATGGGGCCACTGGCTAGGTGAGGTTATCAAAGGCCTCTGAGAGCCTGAGATGGCCTGGAAGCACCCGGCCCAACAGGGGTCCTCCCTCCACGCCTGCAGCTGCAAGCAGAGCCTTGCCCGGTGCATCCCCTCCCTCCCCCTCTAGGCCTCACTCACACTGCGCCTGCCTCCTGAAAGGCCCCTCCACATATCCAACTCCACCAGGCAAAATCCTGCTTCCCTTTATGGCTGCCAGCATCACCTCCTCCAGGGGTTTCCTAGACCACGTGCCAGAATTCCTCCTGCTTTCTCTGGATGCTGCCAGGGTTCCATTAGGACCCTGGCTCTAACCCTGGACAACTTCTGGTGTCTGACATTCACTGCAGCCGGAAGAGAATTCTGTTCTGTGACCATGGCAAGCTCTCTGCACAGGCTGCTGCCTCTGCGTTGAATTCTCTTCCCCAGAATCTATACGCGGCAGTCTCTTTCCTGTCTTTCACCTCTCAGCTAGGATATCACCCTCTCGGGACAACAGCAGAGGCTCTGTCTCCTCATTCACTGCTGCATCCTTTGTGCCTGGAACAGTGCCTGCAACAAAGTGATGGGGGGCAGCAGGGTGCCCATTCCTGAAAGCCACAGGCTCCTGCTGGGGCTGCCTCCAGGAGGGGCCCCAGTATGGGGAGAAGACTTCTCCACTAACCGAAGGACCTCGAGATAGACTTGGAGGTGATGTGGTGCACATCTGGAAGTGGCCGGAACCCACCTCTTCTGGATGCGTGCCCCGGGGCAGGCACCTAATGTGAATCGTTTCTGTCATCAGTACGTGGGGGGGCTTGACACGGACCAGCTGCTGCCGCCGAGGGAAAGGCTGCCAGAGCGCCGATGGGCTCTCAGGAAAATTGATGGCCGTTGTCAGAAAATGATTTCCCCACGGCCCGACGCAGGCCCTCAGAGGAGCTGAAAATCCCAGGCAGCAGTGCCGCCTGGGGCGGGTGGGCAGGCAGGCGGGCAGGCAGCCAAGCGGGCAGGCCGCACCTGGCCAGCTGCTTCCCAGGGCTGGAGAGCCCCCAGTTTCCAGGCAAGAAGTGGAGCTAGCGGGCCCACACCCGGGAAGCTAGTGCTGGGGGGCTACGGGGGAACAATGAGCCTGGCCTTCCCCGGGTGAGAATCGGGGCTCCTGCCTCTATCTCTTTAATTCACTTCTATACCTCCAAACCCAGTGCCAGCACCCAGGAAGTATCTGCTGAATGAACAAATACACAACAATTCTAGGAAGCTGCAGAGGACACCAGACCAGCGTCCAGAGAAGGGATTCACCAAATGCCTTCAGAGGAGGGCAGAAGAGGCGGGGACCTGGCAGCCCGGCGCCCATCCATCCGTGTACCTACCTGGGGAGGGACAGATGACTGCATGGGGGGAACAGTGTGACCAGACCCCGTCAAGCCCAACCTGGGCCAGAACCCCTCTCCCAGTCCCCCTGACCCAAAGTCTTCAGCTCATATCACAGCAGAATATTTTACTTTAAATTGGCTGTGCCTTCTTTTTAAAGATGACAAGAAATTGGATATGATGCAAAGCCATTTCCATAGTTTTTCAAAAACACCTGGAATCGAGGAGTGGCCTAAGGAGATGCGGGGGCAGATGGGTGGCCACAGCCACCTCCAAAGACGCCTACAGGACCCAGTCCTGCCTGAGAGGGAAGGTTCTGGCAAGGCGGCACACACAGGGTCCACAAGGATGGACCCCCGTCTTGATGGGCTTCTCTGAGTCCTCATGGAAGTTGGCCTGAGGCCAGCACAGGCTCAGAGAGGAAGCGCTCTGAGGGGCAACATCCTGAGGGTGGGGCGTCCAGGCACTAAGGTGAAGAGGGTGGGGATGGCAGCCCAGCAGGTAGAATGGGAAGGACAGAGGCAGGAAGAATAATATCCACTCACTCACTCATTTACTCAACAAACAACATTCACTGACCACCTCTAAGCAAGGTCCTGAGTTGACCAGGGCCCCAAAGTCAGTGACACTCCCTCCATCCTTAAGGGTCACTCTACAGGCTGGGGGTGGAGGCAGGACCAGGAGCTGGTACCATGAACAAGGGAGCCTAGGGGCCAGGAGCAAATAAGAGACACCACCTACCAGCCTGGGATAGGGCTGATCAGGGAGGACTTCCCAGAGGAGGTGTCTTCAGAGAATAACAGATGAGCCAGAGGTAGCCAGGTGAAAGCAAGGAAAGGGTGTCCAGGCAGAGGGAACAGTGAAAAGATACAAGGACAAGAGGTCACATAAAGGGGCTCAGACTTTGTTCTGAGTACCAAGGGGCTCTGGGCAGGTTCGGAGAGGGGAGTGACCAGGTCAGGTTTGCATGCCAGAAAGGTCACCAAGTATAAATAGGACAGAAGCTGCCAAGTGCCATGCAGGACTCTGGGGTCAGGGTGATGTGAACAGGATGCCCCAGGGATGCTCCCAAAAGCTGAACCTGTGAAACTGTGCTGTCAGGAAGTGCACAAAGGTGTGGGGGTCTCCGCTCAGGTCAGGGCACAGGGACCTTCCCTTCACCCACTCTGGGCCGTCCTCCAGCCAGAACACACTGTAGGCACTGAATGAATACAGGCTGACCCACAGATTAACGTGTCAGTTCCACAAGGATCAGAGGCACCCGGAAAGAGGTCAGAGACCCCCAGCCATGCCTCAACCTGGTGAAACCACACCTGCTACCTGCTCGGTGCCTTTGCTGCTGCTGAGCCCTCCACCTGGAATGTCCTTTCTTCCTGTCTGGGCAACTCTTCCTTCGAGACAACCCAAATGGAGACAACCTAAATGTCTCTTCCTCCATGAAGCTTCCCTTGACCCTGGGGCTGGGTGTGGGCCTCCTGAGGCTCTTGCAGACCTTGGCGCTGACCCCTGGGGTGGGGGTGGGGGTCACTGTTCATATGTACCCTCCAGCTCTGCCGGTGAGCCCCTCGAGGGCGCGGGAGCTGTGACCCTGCAAGCTGCGAGGACAGTTTGTAGAGAGGGGAGAAGAGATGACAACAGGGACACACACACACACACACACACACACACACACACACACACACACACACATACAACACACACACACAACACACACACACACACCGGGCCAGGAATCACACATACTCACACACACACCACACACACACACACACCACACACACACACACACACCACACACACACCGGGCCAGGAATCCTCTTCAGACAATTCCCTGCTTCCAAATACACAAAGCCACTCCTGTGCCAAGGCCAGAACACATCCACTGAAACCCCAGCCAGAGGTCAGCACCCTGCCCATCTCTGCTGTCAGCTCCTTCCAGAATAGCTGGGAGCTCCTGCTCCTTGCTGCTCCTGGGGCGAGGAGAACAGATGCTCCTGTCTATTGCGCTAATCATTACCTACTACTGTCATTGTCCCATTCAACAGATGAGGAAACTGAGGCCCAAACTCTTGGCCCCCCCGCCAAGAGGGACTGAAACTGGCATTCCTGTCAATAACCATCAGCCATGACTACCTCCTCACACCCAGCCCTCTCTCCAGCCCACCTTTTCTTTCTGAAACTAGGCTCTGATCACATTAGCTTCTTCCCACTGCTTGAGTGCCATCAACGGTTCCCACTGCCTGGACGGTGTCCAAACTCCTTGGCTGCCAGCCCCTTCTGGGGCCAGCACCTGGGGGACTTTCTGGGGTCATCTCCATCACTGTACTCCAGTCACAGCCAAGCACCACGTCTCCCCCAAGTGCTGGGGGTCCCTTCTCAGCTTGGGGCCTCTGTGCCCACCTGCTTCTCTCCCTGGAATGCCCTTCCCTGTGCTCTTCACTACCAGGCGAACTCTGACTTGGCACCAGGGCATTGCTCAGAGGTCCCAGGCCCTCCACAGTCCTCCTGGACACCCGAGGCTGCAGGCAGCACCAACCACACGCGGCCGCCTCCTCCCGCAGACCTCGTGCACCTCGTGCTGGGCCCTGCCTGACTCCCCACCGGCACACCCTCCACATTTGCTGGAATGAATAAATTATCTCATTTAGTCACAGAGCACGCCCAGCTCGAATGTCG
Source organism: Manis javanica (assembly GCF_040802235.1). Lineage (NCBI taxonomy): Eukaryota > Metazoa > Chordata > Mammalia > Pholidota > Manidae > Manis > Manis javanica. The sequence continues at coordinate 113,094,699 of NC_133165.1, forward strand.
GCAGTTCAGCCAAGAGCCCTCGTGTGGAAATCACCACAATGAAGGTGGCAATATTTCACCTCACCCAGAAATTTACTGCACATTCTCGAGTCTTACCAGAGTGTGTGTTTGTGTGTGTAGTGGGGGCAGTGCTGGGTGACAGCTTCAATTTAAACAGATGATGGAAAATCTCCTCCTCCTCCAAATGCATCTGGCCCATCAAGCTTCCCCAGGCCCTTCCCCAGTGTTACCTCATTAGCCCCGGACCACCCTGTGAGGTAGGTGGGCAGGGAAAAAAACCCCATTTCACTGAGGTGGAAACTGAGGCTCGCTGAGGAAGTGACCAGTGGGTAGTGCCAAGCCACAAATGAAGGGTTCTGCTCTCTCCTCCTGCTGGGACTGGGTGGCAAGGGGGATGCTGGGAACAACAGTGCAGCAGCTGGAGTGGGGTACGGTCTGTGGGCCTTTCCCACAGCCTGGAGGTGGAGGAGGGGAGCCAAGGTGGGCACCGGCTGCCCCTCCCTCACAGACCTGGAGAGAAAAATGGCAGCCAGCTAACTGGGCCCCATTGGTAGCTGGCTTCAAAGCACCCGTGCACCAAGAGGGGCCAGATCCCACTTGAGACTGGGCAGGGAACCATCCCAGCTCTGCGCCACGCATGCCCACCCATCCCCTGGCAGCCCTGTTGGCCATGCTCCCAGAGCCCCACGGGGTAGGCAGGTCCAGGCAGCCTGGACCCCCCTGGAGGCCCCTACCAGCCCCAGCAGAAGGGCAGGTGCCAGGTGAGACCTGCTGGGTGTTGACCCCACCACCACCCCCGACCTGCTTACCTGCCAGAGGCCCTGGCCATGGCCACAGGACCTGCTGGGGCAGCCCAGGCCACACCCTGTTCACCAGGCCTGATTTGCATATGCTAATAGGCCGCACATCCCTTGCTCCCCTTGCCAGCTTGTTTGGGGAACGGCTGGATCCGGCTATACCTGTACCGTGCTGATGTCACGCCAAGCTATTTCCAGCCTGGTTGCCATGGAAACCACAAGGCCTCAGCTCCAGTTAGGAGTTCAATATATAATTTACTTACTCCCCCATCCCCCCAGCCCCACCCCAAAGAGACTGGGGCGAATGGGGAACAATCGGCTAATATATACAATACCCTCCACTTCCCTCGGAGGCCTGTGAGGGGGGGGGGGCGTGGTGCAGCGGAACGGTAAATCCATTTTGGAAGAAGCGGGAGGGCAGGCAGGAGAGAGGAGCTTTCCCCACTAACAGAAAGAGAGGCTGGCATTTGGGGGTGATTCCAGGGAGCAGCTCACACCTGGTGAGGGGGGCAGGATGGGACCCTCTGCCCAGTGACCGGAAGTACTGCCTGGCCACACCGTCACCAGGGGCCTCGAGTGTGAGATGCCACTGGGCCCCAGCTGACCAGCCTTGCTCTGTGAGCCCCAGGGCTGAGGAGGACACTGCTGTCATCACCAGGATGTCACCAGGGCCTGCTGCTCAGAAGCCACACCGAGAACTGGACAGACCTCCAGGCCTGGGGCCATGAAATCAGCCAGGAGTGGCACTTGCCCAACGAGGTTTGTTCCCCAGGCCTGAGGTCTCTCCAGTTCTGTCCCACAGGCATTCACTGACATCAGCTCCATGCCTTGTCCTACGAGGGGCTCTGGGGTACAGGAGGGCTGGAACATAGCCCTGCAGGCAGGGAGCCCTCAGACTGGGGTGGGGGTGGGGGAATAGATCATGGCATCTGAAGGGGTCCACACTGAGAATGACATGAGCACAGGGTTACAGGGACATCAAATTGGCATGTAATCTTTGCAGGCAAAGTCAGAGAAGGCTTCCTGGAGGAGGTGCTGGCCTGAGCTGAGATTTAAAGGGTGAGGATCTGGGTGGGGGAGCAGGGCATTCCAGGCAGCAGGCACCCAGAGAATGAAATGAGAAAGCAAGTGGTCAATAGCAGTTTTAACCTTCCACCAGCACCAGAACATTGCAGCCATTCTACCTAGTTCTTATGGGTACCAGGATCCCTGTTTTATGGATGAAGAAACCGGGGCAGGAATGAACAACTAAATAAAGCATTAGGGCTGAGCCCTGAGCCCCTTCTCCATTCCCTTAAAAGGTCGAGACAAACGTCCCAGGTGGCCAGGCAAGGAAGCCAGTGGAGAAGTGTTTTCTGATCCCCAGAGCAGGGCCACAGTGCAACCGAGCAGATGGGCTCCCCGTGCGGGGCCTTCCCCAGCAAGCCCTGGCCCCTGTGGCTCAGCCTGCCCCAGAGGCCCCCACATGTCCCCTGCCTCGTGGGGCTGCCGTCCCATCCCACTGCTGCTGCCCTGGCTGAGGAGCAGGACCCAGGGGCCTGATGAGCCCCCACTTCCCATCACAGCCCTCAAGATCGGGCCCCCACCTTCTGCACCCTGTCCTCTCCCGTGCTCAGCCCTGCTCACTGTTCCAGCCATGCAGGCCTTCCAGCTGCTCCTCAACTCACCAGCCATGTTCTGGCCTCTGGGCCTTCCCTGTTCTGGGCATATATTGTTCCAGCCATTTGAAATGCCTTTTTCCCCAGATTCATGGACTAGAACAGTGAGAACTTGGATGATGGAGCCAGACAGCCTGGGTTTGATGCCAGTTTTGCCACTTTGTAAGTGCTGACCTTGGGCATCATCTGTAAAATGATGACCTCCGTGGCCCTGCTGTGTGGGTTATGAGTCAACATGTGTAGGACAGGGCATTGGTCAGTCATGGGCAGTGGCTGTGACCATGACCCCTTTACAGCCATGTGGCCAGTTCCCTACCTGACCACTCTCATCTCAGCCGCCACTCCCACCCCTTTACCCGCTTTACTTTCCTGTCAAGGCCATCCCGGCCCCATCTGTCTGTCAGGTTGTCCATCACCCCCAAGCACACCAACTCAGGGAGACAGGAGGGTCAGCTGTATTCCTACAGTGTCTCCATGCTGGGTGCACAGTAAGCGCTCAGCATGTGTCTGGGGATGGATGAGGGAACGGATGCACTTGGACACAAAGGAAAGATGGACACGTGACCCACAGGCCTCATCCAGGCTCCGGAGCCATCCCCAGTTCACCAGCTGCATGGCAGCATCCCCGGCCTCGGGGGGGACTTAAGCAATGTGAACACCTGGCGGGAAGGAAATGCTCCTCACGGGGGCCCATCAGAGGTGGAGGCCCTCTGGTCAGCCCCCAGGGCTGGGCACACTCACAGCTGTGTTTGTCCACGTGCGTGGCCATTCCCACTCCCCCACCATCCCAGCAATGTACACATGGCCTCCCAGGAAACTGCAAAAAATGAGTTAATATAACATTATGGCTGAGAATTTAAATACACAGGAGTCAGGCAACGCAGACTTACAGTTCCCCAAGCAACTGTAAAAAGCACACAAGCAATTCAGAAGCAAAGGCTGGGAATGGATTTAAGGCCTTTTTGTTCAGAGACATACCCAGGGGCTGTGGTGCCCTGACCTGTTGGTGATGGACAGAGGCTTCAGGCAGAGGGGCAGAGGGAGCACCAGGCACCTGCAACTCAGGCCACGTGGCTCACTGGATGCAGCCCCTCCGCAGTCAGCAAGGGCCGGAAGGAACCCCCAGGCTCCACGGCCCTGTGAGCTGGGCCCCCAGATGCCCCAGCCCTGGCACATCCCCCTCCACCATAGCCTCGGTGGCCAGCTCACTTTAAGGGCTGGGGACCGGCACACAGCTTGACACTTCTGTCCCTTCTACCTGCAGAGGCATGTCCCACAGGGCAGTTTCCCAAGACCTCCTGTCCTCTTCGGTAAAAGACTCCTGTGTATAACTAGTGACTCAAGAGCACAGACTGTGGGGGTCCTTCTGTGTTACATCCCAGTTCTACCACTTAGGAGCCCTACGACTCTGAACAAGTTACTGGCTCACTCTGCCTGTTTACTCATGCAAAATAGGGGCACTAATACCTACCTGGTGGGACTGGGGCAATCACATGAATTCACACAGGTGAAGTATTTAGAACAATGCCCAGCACATAGCAACAATAATTGCTCGTATTTATTGAGCACTTGCTATCATTATTGTTTTCCCTTCTAACCCAAAAAGAATCTGAGGAAGCACAAAACACAGTAGCACTTAAGTGAGGGAAACGGAGGAAAGAACTCACTCATTCACTTCTTCCTTCCCATAGGAGACTCAGAGAGGGCTTACTTGGTGTCAGGCCCTACTCTGGGCACTGCAGGGTGGCTGCGAACCCTCAGAAGACACACAAGATGACCCCAGGGCAAGTGAGTCCCAGCACACACGGTAAGGTCCTTTTAGAAGTCAGCTGCCCGTTTGGCAGCCATCACACACAGAGGGAGAGGGGAGGGGGCTGGCTGGGAGAGGTCAGAGCGACAAGCCCTTTTCTTGATGGTGACATCAAACATCAGCAGGGGGGGCCAGGGTCTCCCCAGGGAGGCTGCAGGGAGGGACTTCCATGGAAGAGACACAGGAGGAGCATTTCTTCAGCACACAGTGTGTGACCAGCAGGAAAATTCCAACACATAAGTATTCAGTTGAACGAATGGGTGAATGAACGACCGAGCCGAGGAACGAAGGCGTGTTCTGTGAGTTCAGGTTCAGATCACTCAACTGGCTCAGTTTTCTCCAGCGTCTAGTTCAGAAGCTGAAGCCCCCGACTAGACAACCCAACCAAGGAGGTCTGAGCTCCAGGGCCCAAGTCTGGGAGCCTCCCAGAGGCTGGAGCAGCAGGACGGTCCAGTCCATGGGGGCCGCTCAGATAAAAGTGGTGGGGTTCCCAGGACACTGGGGGTGGGAGGCCCTCAGAGGGCTCAAGTTATGTGCACCCCAGGGAGGAGCTGAGGCTCAGGATGAGTCAGGGGCTGCTCTGGGTCAGTGACAGCTCTCCGAGGTGACAGCTGGGCCGAGCCACGCATGGCTCTGTGGTGAGAGCACTCCAGGCAGGAGATCCTGCAAGTGCAAAGGTTGGGGCAGGAACCAGCCTGACGTGCTGAACAGAGGAGAGGCAGGTGGTGAGCCTGACTGGGTGAGGGCCTGGCGGGACTGGGATGAGGTCTCTGACCCCAAACACAGCCTGTTTTCTTCACAGAGGCAGAAATGTAGGAAAAGCCTAGAAGCAGTGGGCACCGTGGTTCAGGCAGATTCCTGAACAGGGGCCCAGGTTTCAATTCGGCTCAGAGCCTCAGTTTCCTCATCTGTATAATGCGGATGTCGACTCTACTTCGGGAAGCTGTAAGGAGGATTAAATATTTGAGTCAATGTGTACCTGAGCAGGCACTGCAAGAGCTGCTCTTATTATTATTGTTATTATAATGGGCAGGGGCAGGTACCAAGGGAATGAGGGGCAGCCCAGCCAGCAAGTAAACACTAATTGTTTCACTTGGCCTTATAAAGAGTCGGGAGAAATGGACACTAGGAGACAAATGGAAGTAGTGATAGCAGACAATAACCTACAATTCGAGAAATACTCTGCACTGTCTGGTCTGAATCATGTGGTTTGCTAATGACCTCCTATAGCCATTGTGACATTGTGACCCCCTGGTCTCCTGGAGTATCAACACTCCCATTTTACAGGTTAGGACACCAAGGCCTAGAGAGGCGAAACGGCAGCCCAAGGTCACCAGCACGGCAGGTGAGGCCAGAAGAATCCCAGCTTTGGACACCAAGTGCAGGACACAGGCAGCCACAACCCCATACTGAGTTCTCTCCTTGTCCCTGGCCTCGTTCCTCTTTGTCCCACGCAAGTAAGGCACAGGGCGGGAGCTCAGGAAACAACTGCTGAATGAATGACTAAACGAGTAAATGAATGAACACCGGAGCAGGTGTGAGTCATACCTCACACTGGCAGCCTGTTTGAGGCCTTTTGTCCAGCTCAGGACTCTTGGCCGGTCCTCCCTGCCCCGATCTTGGCCTCCCACCCACTGGGCACACTAAGCTGAGTCACCTCAGCAGCCATCTCTGGGTTCCCCAGCTGTTCCAGCCAGCCAAGGGGATGTTCTTGCCCCAGGAGCCCAGGTGAGTAGACGCCTCTCCTGCATTGGCTCTGGGAGAAAAAACCTCGAGGAAAAGCTCCCGAGATGTGCCCCCTGCCTGTCGGCTCCCGGTCAGCCTCCTCCCGCCGCCTCCCCGGCGAGGGTCCTGGGCACAGGCTCACCGAACTGTCCCGGCACCACCGCCGTTTCCTGCCCAGCAAACTCTGATCTACTCCCTGTGGGCATTGCTGAGAAGCAGGGACTGGCACCAGCCCAAACTGTTCGCTCAGCAGCGAGTCCCAGCAGTGGGTGAGGGTAAGACCTGAACATTTAATCCAATTCTGCCAGCATTTGTGCAGGGCCACGGGTCTGGGCATGGAGCCAGGAGTCTCAGGTGGGCAGGACACCAAGGAGGGGCCACAGCCTGGCCTTCAAGGAGCTCACAGTCGGGAGCAGAGTGACCCCAACCAGGACCTACACCAGAGCAAAGGGCTCCAGAGATGGAAGGAGAGAGGACATTCAGTCACCAGGGCTTTGAGGAGAAGCTGTGGCAGAGCCCAGGCAGCTGTGAGCAGAGTAAGGCACCGCTGGCGGGAGGCGCTGCAAGAGCAGAGGCCCGGAGTCTGGAAGTGTGGGGTGCAGAGTGCCGTGTTCAGGGCCCAACCCTGCCACCTGCCCGGAGACCTGGGGGACCGTGCGCCTCTCTGAGCCTCAGTTCCTCAAGCTGAATGTGGCCCTGCCTAGCAGGGTTGCTGGGCAGTCTGGAGGCCCAGGGGGGCCAGGGGCTGTTGCCACCGTCCTTGTGGAGACTAAGCCACCTTGGGCCTCGTGGCTGCCCCAGGAAGCCCATCACGGCGCACCACCAGACTCCCTCCAGTGTGGGACGCGGGTCTTCCTAGCTCCCGGGAGTGTTGGTTGCTAGGGGCACACGCGTGTCCCTGGGCAGAAGGGAACCCCTCTCCCCGAGGCATGTCCTCTCCCTGGGGAAAGCTACACTCTGATCAGTCAACGAAGGGTAATGGTCTCCTTGTGGGACAGCTGTGCAGGATCACCCCAGCTCTAGGGGCCCAGGGGCCCTGCGGCCTCTGTTTTGACTGTATCACAGTCAGATCTCACCCTCTGCTTCCTACAGGTATTGTTCTGAGAGTACCACCCCATAAACCTCCCGCACAGACACCTTGGAGGGTGTTTCTACGGAAGCCAATCTGACAATGTGCCCTCCCTTCTGGGCTGGGACCTGAGGCCGCACAGTAAATTGCCAGCAAACGTGAAACTCAGCACCTTCGCCACAGGTTCCTCTGCAGTATCCTTGGGCAGACCTACAGCGCACATGGACTCCCTGTTGTAAGTCAGGGCGCGTGCTGGTGCCCAGCTGGCCGGTGTGGCTTGGGGCCAGGATGGGGGGCATCACCTAGAGCACGCGGCCTGGTGCAGGAGCCACTGAACTCAGAGCCTCAGGGAGCTGGGCAGCACCGCCAGCTGGGCCACCCCAGACCATCACTTCACCCCTCTGAGCCTCAGTTTCCCCACCTGTGAAAGTACAAATGTGGTCTGAACAGAGCATTTAAGCTGGCAAAGAGCTGCCACATTCCCTTTCAGGGAACGGAGTTCCCAGGACTGCATTGGCCTTGTCCACCTTTTGCAAAGGACCCCAAAGAGGGCACGTGACCTGCCCATGTCACACAGCCAGCTGAGCTGAGCCAGGGCTCTGGACATAGCCCGCCTCGCTCTGCTAGTGGCCACCCAGCCACACGTCCTTTAACAAGCACTTACCAAGGGTCTTTCCTGCTGAGGAAAGTGAAGATCCTTCTCCACAGCCTGCAACGAATCCCCACGGCATCAAGTCAGGAAGAGGAAAGGAATTAATCTGTATTAAATGACTACTGTATGCCAGACACGTCCCCAAGGGACTCTAACCCTCATGACAGCCGCATGAGGCAAGCGGTACTCTCCCGACCTAGAGGGAAGGGCTGAGGCACAGAGCAGACACAGAGCCGAGCGGCACTCACCCCAGGCTGACTCCGAGGTTGGCACTGCTGCTGTGGGGCCGCAGGGAAGCCCTGGGCACAGAGTCCAACAGCACTGCTGGATGAAGCCCTTCCTGCCGTGGCCCCGGGCCAGGGGCTGAAGAACAGGAGGGAGTGGTGGGCACCTGCCATGGTCCTCAGCAGCCCCCGCCTGAGGGAGGGCACCTGACATCATCCCCCAACCTGACAATGAGCTGGGACCCAAAGGTGCAGGGCACAGGCCTCCCCACCAACCTCCTGAAAGTGGGCAAGAACCTTGGGAAATGGACGAGAAATAATTTCCTGGGTGGGACCTTTAGGGCTGGGGCGGGGGGGCACCTCACCCAGGCATTTCACATGCACTTGTCCCACACTGTGCCCTCACATCCAGGCTTCGATGCAGGCAGTGAGCACATTTCATAGACAGGAAACAGGTCAGAGAGGGCCCCTCCCTTACCCAAGACACACACACAGGAAGAGCTGGGCCATAAACCCTGAGATGTCCAGGCCTGGGGCTATGAGGACTCCCCAGACTCATGGGATCTACAGGTACATGAGCAATATCTGATCCAGCCACTCCCCAGCTAAAGCCGCCTCCCTGGAGGTCCTGCTCCATTGGGCGTCACACCCCTCTCCCCTGATCTTCTTGTTTCAACCACACATGCTGCCTCTACTTCCTCAAATGCGTGGCAAGCCCTACCACAGGACCTTTGCCCAGGCTTTCCCTTAGCCTGGCACACTGTTCCCTGCTTCTGCCCATTTAACTCCTATTTCTCCTTCCCATCCTAGCACTGGGCCCCCTCCTCCAGGAAGTCTGCTTCATCTCTCTCAGTCTCCACAGCACTGGCTCAGCTGCAATGCTATTTTTACATCTGGGAGCATCCAATCTGCCATTGCTGTTGCTGGGTCAGGCCCTGTCTTCTCTTAGGTGAACTAATGCATCGTCTCACCCACTCTCCCTAGCCTAGCCATCAGGAGGTTGTGAGCTGCTTCCCCGACAGAAGGACCGCACTCTGCACCTCTCTGCCTGCCCTGCCCACACCTTCCCCCCAGCCAGACTGGACACCCCCCTGCAGAGCCCAGCTCTCCAGAACCTGTTTCTCAGCAAATGACCAGGGTGTCCTGGGAAGGCAGGTAGTGTGCAGCCCAGGCCTCCAAGGCTTCCCCGAGGCAAGACAGGATGGGTGGCTTCGGGACCCAGGTGCCCCATGGCCCTGAACTCCAGGCCTTGCTGAGGGTATGTGTGGAGGCAGTGTAGCCCTGGGCTCACAGCAGCACTCGGCCCACAGGGCTCAGGCCTGGTCTCAAGCTCGGATCCCACCACACAACGCACCCTGAGCCCGGTCTGGTCACCTGTCCAGCCCACTTTCCTACCCCTTATCTCTTGGTTAAGCCCAGTCCTTATCTTGGGACTGCCCAGGATAAAAGCCCAGTTCACTCAGTCCCTGGCTGTGTGACCCTGGGCAAGTCACTTAACCTCCCTGGACCTCCATTTCCTCACTTGTAAAATGGGGAGAGGGACCACACCACCTCCCAGGGTTGCGGGTGGAGTCAAGGGGAAGATAATGTGCAATGCTTAACCTGCCCCAGCACATGGCAGGGCCCGACATGCCTTCGGGGGCGCCACTGTGCTCTCTTGCTGAATTCATTTGCTGCGGCCCGTCCCAGCCTGGGGAAGCCTCTGCCGCAAGCCGCAGCCAAGGAAGGCATTCCAGGTGGGAGAAAGAACGCGAGCACAGGCGGGGCTGGGGGACTGCACACACTCTGGTGCTCCCTCACCAGCTCGCGCCACAGGAGTGCAGCTGTGCCGCCCTCCCACCGAGCCGAGGCCTGAGGCACCTGTGCCACTCAACCACAGGCCCTGTGTGCCGCACCTGTATCCCGCTAGCCTCCCACTCCACGCCCCCACTGGGCAGCCGCACCTCCCTGCATCCCTCTCTGAGCCAGAACAGAGACCTCAGAGGCAAGAGGCAGTGAATTCTCTCCCAGAGCCCCCACCTCCCCAGGCAGGTGGCCGCAGTCACAGGCGGTGGCAGCGATAAGGAGGGAGCAGACGGGTGGGGATTCTCCCCTTCCCGCAGTGAGGCCATAAACCCGGCCTTCATCCCAGCTCTTAGGCTGCCAAGGGCTGCACACGCCTGCCCAGCAGCAGGGGTGGGCACCCAGCGGTGGGGTCGAGTCTGGCACCCAGCCTGGACACACCTGTTTCCAGAGGGGTCACAGGACAAATGCAGAACCCAGGACCCCACATCACCCTCGCCAGGAAGAAGAGGATATAGTCATTCAGGGAAGAGTAAGGACAGCAAAGGGGCCAAGTGGGGGGAGGAGCGGGGGGCGAGGTGGGGGTGCCGTGAACGTGGACTGTGCGCTGGGATAGCAGGAGCCATGGGCAGTGTCAGGGAGGGAGTGATGAGACCACAGGGGTAGAGGGAACAGGTGGAAAGCCATCCGGGACACCAGCGCAGGGACGTGGAGGGTGGAGACGAGGCCAGTTTCAGATGGCGGCAAGGAAAACTAGGAGGCAGCCAAGGGCTGGCCACGCAGCCTAGTGCCCCCGTAACCCCCCTCCCCCTGCCTGCCCACAAGGGAGAAGGGTGGCCCCAGCTGTGGAAATGGCTCAGTGGGCAGAGGTGGAAGTGTGGGCTCCAGAACCACCAGGTTCACATACAGGTCCTGGGCCCCGTCGGCGACCCACCCACGGTCCAGTGGAGGAGCCAGGCTGCCTGCTGGCCCCTTTCCTTGCCCTCCTCGGCTATGCAAGGGCTTAAGCCCTAGAGAGGGTTCCAGGTCCCAGCTCAGCCCCCTCCTCAACTGAGTGCCCCTGTGGACTCTAACCCAACTCAGTACGGCCCCTGGTCCAGGTATCTCAGGGGCCACTGGGTGGCCTGAAGCTGCAGAGGCCTGCAGGGCACCACCTTCCCAAGCTGGGGCCTCAGCTTCCCCATCTGCAGCATAGAACAATGATCCTTCCTCCCAGGGTTGCCAGGAAAGTTAAATGAAAGACCACACAGTGAACTTGCCCAGCACAGGACATGAATAAGCCCCTTCCCTGGGAAGCAATGACACCTTCAGTATGTCACCAGATGACTCATTCTTCTTCAACACCACATTCCTTTTCTCTTATCTCAGGGCCTTCGCACATGCTGTTCCTCCTACCTAGAACACTCTTCCTGTGTTTCTCTCTCCCTCAATTGTTCTAAGCTCGGTTGCCACCTCCTCTAGGAAGCCCTCCCTGGCTCCCCATGAGGTCAAGGTCCCATGAGTCTCTCCCACCAGAATGCAGACTCCATGAAGGCAGGATGGTGACTGGATTGCCTAGTGCTGTGTGTTCTCATCAATTTTTGATGAATGAATGAATAAGACACAATGACAGCCATCCAGACCTTCAGCAACAGCACAGGGCCCTCACAGGGTGACAGGGAGCCACGGGTGCCTGTGGAGGCCTCTGACCCAGCCTGCAGGGTCTGAGAAGGATTTCCGGAGCAGGTGCCACCTCAGCCTGAGATCAGAGACCTAAAGCAGCAGGGTCTCCAACACCTACCTTACAGATGGGAAAACAGGTCTGGCATTGGGGGCTGCCCTATGAGTGCCCCGAGAAGCCGCCGTACTCCGCTGCCCAAGGCTTTGCCAAGTCCCAGCAGCCCATCCCACTCCCCTGGGGCCACCACCTCCTTTCCTGGTCATCCTGGTAGCAGAGCCGCTCGGGGCTCGGGCAGTGCTGGGCGTGCAGTTGCACGGCTGAGTCGGGCAGCTGGCAGCAGCGCGGCTCTGAACCAGCTGTTTGGATGACAAACTGCGTTCAAGCTTCATTAGGGTAATCACGGGCTCCCCTCCCGGCAGCGCTGCAGAGCGCGACTGTCAACCTGAACTAATCAAACCCAGCCCCAGGACACCGGCCCGCCTGGCTGACAAGCTGCTAAGCCATGGAGCCACCTTGCACTGCAGGCTCTGGCTGGGGCCGGGCCGGCCGGGCCCCAGGGAAGGCCGGCCTCACAGAGACCTGCGGTGCACTCCCCGAGACCCTGTGCGCCTCAGGGGCCCCATCGGCGCGGGATAATCGTGACTATCACTGCCTTTTTTTCAGCTGGGGAAACCGCACTCATGAGGGGAAGTGATTGGACCAAGGCCACAGAACTGTAAGCAGGGCAGGCCAGGGTCAAACCCAGGTCCGCCGGGGCCCCGTCACTCCTGCTCCCATGGCCTCCCACACCCGGGCGACACTGCTTTTTCCTTTCCTTCAAGGCCCAACAGGCCAATCCTGGAGCTCAGGGCCTGGAAGAGCTGCACGGCCTAGGCAAGGCCCTTCACGGATCTGGGCTTTCAGCCCTGCACCCCAACAGGGACACCAGGGGCTCTGGTGACTGACCAGGTGTGGGGCCGGTGACCCTGCCAAGCCCTGGGGCCAGGGCCTGTGCAGGCACTGCTGTCTGGGGTGGCATCTGCCCCACAGCTTGTGCTCACTGCCCACTCAGGGGGCTGGCTCTGGGCTTCTGCCAGCCACAGCCAGCCCATCTGCCCTGCATCCTGAGTCTGGGCTGGGCTGGAAAGCACAGGTCTGGCTTCTCTGACAGCTGAGGAAACTGCAGTGTATGTAGAGAGGTAGTGTCAGCGACAAGGGAATGCAGTGGAGACAGTACGCGCTTTGGAGGCAGACAGACGTTTACTCTTTCATTCATTCGCCCATCCATTCACTCACTCAGCAAACACTAGCTAAGAGGCTGCAGCATGGCAGGCACACGGCACTTGCTGAATGAACAGATGACAAGAAGGACGGGTGAATGAATCAATGGACGGCGCTGGGGATGTAGCCATGAACTCAGAAGACACCGTCCCTGCCTCCTGGAGTTTACTGTCTAGTCGGGGACGCAGATGCTTAACAGACAATTCATTACAAATGACATGGGCAGTGAAGAAAAACATGAACTGCCTGATGACATCCACCAGGAGGGCCCTGCCTGGTCTGGAGAGATCCAGGCAGGCAAGCTGGAGGAGGTGACATTCCAACAGGGCACTGAAAGGAAGCTAAGGGCAGACAGGAGGGAGCAGCAGCACATGCAAAGGCCCTGTGAAAAGACGACAAAAGGTCCATTCAGCTCTGTGGCTGGGAGGCAGTGGCAAGTGCAGGAGGGGATGCAGGCAAGGCTGGGGAAAGGTAGGGGTCTTCCTTCCAAGGGCATGGGAGCCACTGGAGGATTGTGGGCAGGAGTGATCTCTGGGTGCTGCGGGGAGAGCTAGCAGGAGGGCTCAAATCCCAGTTCTACCAACTTCTGCTAGTGCAACAGCACAGACCATTCGCATGGGGACACACCGCGTGATTCCACTTATGTGAAGTGCAGAGATGGACAAAGCCATCCCTGCTGTCAGAAGCCAGGTGCGAGGCTGTCAGCAGCATGCAGATGATGACAGGAAGGGACATGAGGGAGCCTCCTGGGTGCTGGGAATGTTCTAGATCCGGACCTGGGCGGGGATTACACAGCTATACATGTATGTGAAAAGCTACCCAGCTGTACACTTAGGATCTGTGCACCTTTCAGTATTGTTATGCCTCTGCAAACAAATAAATAAGAACAAAATTCTGGCTCCATCACCCTGCCTCTCTCAGTCTGTTTCTGCATCTGCAAAATGTGGGCAATGCCAGGACCTGCCTTGCTGCATAGAGAGTTTAAGAGGCTGGTGTGGACCTGGGCTGTGCACAAGCCTGGCTGTGAGTGCAGGGCACACCAAAACAGAAGCACATCTGGCCCCTGCACCTTGGACCTGTGGGCCTCAGTTTCCCCATTGGCAAGGGGCCAGTGGTCTCCACCTGCTTCAGAGGCAGCAGAGAAAAAGGGAAAACACCCTTATATCCAAGCCCCTATGAACCCACCTGCTCCCAAACAGACACGTGAGAACAGTTCAGAGGTTGGGACCCATGGTTCACAGGCATCTCTCCCAGCTCTGCCAACAGTGGGTGCTGAAACAGTGACCCACCGCCCAAGGCCACACACAGCCCAGGCCTCCAGGTGCCTATCCCTGGACTGGGCCCTTCCTCCAGGAGTGCCAGCCCACCATGTAGCTCCTCTAGGGCCTGCTACAGACACAGGGCCAGTGGGAGCCCAGGCCGAGGGGTGGGCCTAGATGAGCCACCAGACAAAGCTGGTCCAGTGTAACGTCACCCTGGACACAGAGGGGCCACACAGACAGATGCCCCTCACCCCGCAGGCCGCTGGAGGCAGGGAGAGGCCTGGTTTCCTGCCTGGAGCCAGACATCTCAGGGGCCTCCTGGGGACCTTGGGCAGAAAACAGATGGTGTCATCGCCAGCACTCCCCTGGGCTCAGCTGTCCTCAAAAAGGACACCCACCTAAAAGGGCCCTTTCAATATCCTTTTCTCATGAGTCTGCCAACAACCTGGGATGGGTCTTGAGGAGAAGAATCACCATCAGCTCCACCTTACAGAGGAGGAAACCAAGGCTTGGAGAGGTTTGGGGTCTCAGGACTCCCCAGATGTCTGGGATGTCCTCGGTCAGCCCACTCTGCACGGCCCAAGCTCCCAGAGGGGGAAGCCAGGGGCTCTGTGCCGTCCTTGCCACTGCCTGGGAGCTGCTCACGCCCACCGCCACTCCACCTGGTTACGCAGGCAATCAACAAACAGAGCACCCACCATGCGCTACAGGCACCGTTCAAGGAGCTGGAGGTAGAGCGGTGCACAGGCTGTGGGGACGCAGGTCCCCAAACAGCCCTGTCACATACTCACTCAGCAATGCCAAGAGTAGCCACGGTGGTGAGGTCAGCACACCTAGGTGCTGAACTACGTATTATCTCCCCTAATCCTCCAAGCAGCCTCGTGAGGGAAAAACTTTTTTTATGCCCATTGTACAGATGAGGACAGGAAGGCTCAAATGCAGCGACTTGGTCTCAGCCTCAAAGGGAACAGAATCGAACCCCAGGTACACAGGTGCCTCAGTCCTGTCTGCCTGTTGAGTTGCTGTTAGTCCTTCACATGCACATTCATGCCTCTCCCATGTCTCAGGCCCAGGTCCTGGCTGGGTGCAATACCCAGAGCTGCACATCCTCTGGGCCCATAATCCAGCCTGACTTTGGTCTCTCCCTATGCTCCTGGGACCTAGGCTCTGTGAGGCCACTATAAGCCGTCCTGCCCCTGGGGACCCTACCTAAATCAGCCCAGCCCCAGTGAAGACCCAGGCCCTGTGCTGGCCTCCACAAGGCATGAGAAGGAAGGGAGAGAGAGCCCCCACCTGCGATGCTCTCCCTACTACACCGCCCATGGCTGGCACCTTGCCTTCCCTTAGGTCTCAGATTAAAGCCTTCCTGACCACTAGGCCTCTGTAAGTGCCCACGCCCTCTCTGGCACCCTTCAGCTTTCCTACACGGCTCTGTGTGCAATCTGATACTAGACATGTTTTTGCCTGTTTACCAGTTGACTGTCCTTCCTGCTATATTGTGCAGGCTGGGACCTGGACTGTTTTATTCACAAATGCATCGCTCCCCATCTTACCCCCAGGACAGTATCTGGTGTATAGCAGGGCCTCAATATCCTTGTTAAGTGAGTAAATTTGTTCAGTGAATGTTGACTGGCAAAGGGCAAAGCTCAGGACTTATGGGAACACAGTAAGGGCATTCGTTATCCCTGAGCTGAGTGGGGGCATGGGGAATGGGGAAGGGTTTCAGGCAGAAGACACAGCAGGTACACAGGCCTGGTGGCAAGAAAGACCTGGGCTCTGGGGATCTCCAAGTGTAGTCACTGAGCATGGGGAGAGCAGAGGGTGTGAGGCTGGGAGGCCAGCCATGCTGGAAGGGGTGCCAGGGAGCCCATGCAGGGCTCCAGGTCTGGGGTGGGGGTGTCCCCCAGTATGCAGATCATCTCCCAGCCCTGCCCAGACAAGCTTGGTCCCAAGCTCACCTTCACCCCCCAGGCCCACCCACAGTAGGCAACCAAGGTCTGTGGGCCAGCCAGCACTGTCTCCTGCCCACAAGCACCTGGAGCAGGGGTCCTTCTCACCTGCCCACAGGTCGCGGAGACAGCTGAAGCCTGCAGCCTTGGCCCCGCTAGCATAGTCTCCTCTAGCCAAGCAAATGAGCTGGCACCAAGAGACAGAGCAGCTTGGGTGAGCTTTCAGTACAGAGGGTGGCACGGCTGCAGGCAGCAGGCCCTGCACTTTACATGCTCCAGCCAGGCCCAGCAGGGGGAACGATGACAGCAAGAAATGGCTGTGTCCAGGGCAGCAAATAGCTCTCACATCCCACACTAGCCCCATCGGGCACACTTCGGCCCAGCTGGAGCAGTCACATGGCAAAACCACGCCACGTGCCCTCCCTCTCTCCCGGCCGTGGCTCCCGCCTCCCATCCCCTCGGGCAACCTCAGCTTGAACCGCCACCAACCCTAGTGGCCCCTGGACCCCTCCACTCAGATGTCCCCTGGCTTAGACCTGCTGCAGGCATCTCATCTCAAACGGTACCTCTGCCCACCATATGCTCAGTCCAGGAACCAGGGCCGCATCCAGGCCTCCTCCCTCCCCCAACTCCCCACACCACATGGATTCTTCAGCTCCAGTCCCACTGCCATCTCCTTCCTTCCCCTCTCTGCCTCCAGACTTGCTACAGAGACCCTCTAAAGATTCCTCACCACAGGGAGAAAGCCACAAGCCCACAAGCCCAGAATGATCTTCCTTCTGCCCATACCACATCTCATGTCCACCATGGTTCAACCAAACTGGCCTTCATGCCCCTCAACAGGCCAAACTCACACCTGCACAGGGCCTTTGCACATGTCTCTACCTGGGATGTTCTTCCCCCTGATCTTCCCATGGCCACCCTGCCTTGTCCTTTAGGTCTCCACTCAAATGGTTCCTCTTGGAGAAGCCTCCCTGGCCAGTGGTACCCACATGCCCAGCTGACCCCAGTCACCATCAAATGACTCTGTTTCAAATTCTATATCTTCTTTGCTCCTTGTCTGTCTCCCCATCAGCGCAGGGGCTGTGTGATGCAGTAGCTGCATCTGAGTGGACCTGGCACATAGTAGGTACTCCACAAATCTGTTCATTGAATGAGTGAATGAACTACCAGTCCCATGATGCAGTCGGATGTGACCACATGTATCAGGGGCTCCTGGGACCCTCTGGATGCTGTGCCTCACGTTCAAGGGCCCTGTGGTCCAGCCTTTGCCTACTTCAGCCTTGACTCTGGAGCTCCTCCTCATTGTGACTCCCAGGCCCACACTGCGCTGGGATGCCCTCCCTGCCCCATCTCTGCCAACGAACTCCTACCCAGCCTCTTCAGAGCACCTTCTCTGACCTGCCCAAGCCCAGGCCTCCTCCTGCTGCTTGTCTTTCAACACCTTCAGCCTATTCCCCTCCTCACCCTGACACTCACAGGCTGGCACGAGCTTCCATCCCCCACCTCTTCTCCCATCATCAGTGTTTACAAGCCCTGGTGCCACAGCCAGTACTTGCTGCCCCCCATATCCTGCACTTTTGTACCTCCAAGCCTTTGACCTCTGCTGTTTCCTCCACCTGAGTGTTGTTCTTCCTCTTTGTCTCTGCTGCAAACTCCTACTCATCCTTCAAAACCCAACTCAAAATGTTACCTCTTTTGTAAAATCCTACCTGATTCTTCTCATTGATCAGGACTCTATTGTTGCAAGAGAAAGAAATTCAGCCCAGGATAGTGTGAGTAAAAAAAGGAAAATGTCTATGTAACTGAGAATTCTCAGGGTTGTTTCACACATAGCTCGATCTACAGGCCTCCATAAACTCATATATATTTCCATCTCAGCTCTACCTCCCTCCATGTGATGACTTTATCAGACTCCCCATCCTACATATGGCTACATAAGAGGGGGGCCAGTAGCCCCACATTCACTCTCTCTGGGTTCAGCAAACACAGCCAAGTCAATTTCCCTCACAGGCTCTAAGTCAAAGTTCCAGGGAAGCTGATGGGCTCAGACAGGCCGTATACCCATTTCTCAGCCAATCACTGTGGCCAGGAGGATGGAGTGTTTGGGATTATGCTGGGCAGTGGAAGGCGTTGGGTCCCAGGACCCCGGTTACAGGAAGACAACCCTCTCAGACCCTCCCCCTCTGAACACACTTTCCCCACAGTCTCCGTGCATCCCCCACCCTGCAGGTTCTGTCTACCCACCCCGGGCCCTGGACGTTCAACAGCTTCACAGCACAGGAAGCCCAACTCCCTCACAGCTGGGGCCCGGGAGCCCACTCGGCGACAGCCCCAGGAGAAGGCCCGGGAACTTGGCCAGGCTGCATGGAGATGGGCTGAGGAGAGGCCACCTACACGTGCGGGTGTGTGATAATGGGTTAACCTCACCCCTGGCAGGCAGCAGATCTGCACTTTCACGGAGGCCTCAGGGGGACACAAAGCTTAAATGGCAATGCTGAAAGTCAGGAGGGGGTGCCCACGGGGGCCCTCAGCAGAGCCCAGTCCCAGCAGCCCAGTCTGCGGGGGCCACTCGGCCAATAACGAAGAGCTCGCAGAGCTCGCTGAGGGGCTACGAATGGAAGGGCTGGGAAAATAATTACCGAGGAGGCCCGGGAGGGAGGCGGGAGGCTGGCGAGAGGCTTAATGAAACTGCTAACGTGTTAGTGATTCCTGCCTGCTCGGGAAAGGCAAAGGCAGACAGCCATGTTGCCAGCTCCTGCGGCTGAGTCTGCCAGGCACGACTGGCTGGGCACGGCGCAGGGCGGCAACAATGGGCACCTCTTCATCATTTGCCTCTCAACGTGTGATTTTCAAAGGGCACTCTTAATATATTAAAATCCGGATGACAGTATATTTCAACACATATTAAATCGGGCTGGAGTCCATTCGATGCATTAGAAATAGAATGGCTAAAATTCTGATTAAACACAGAATCACAGAGATCTAGGGACCAGGGTGAGCAGCGGGTCCAGTCTCATTCTCTAGACAGGAAACCGGGGCCCCAGGAGGGCACCCACCCTGGGGTCCAAGGGTGTTTCAGGGAAACATCCAGCCCTGTCACCCCTCCTGTGAGCAGCCCCTCTCCTGACCCCACACGTCTTTCTGTTCTCAGAAGAGACCTCTGAGGCAGGCAGATACCATGGCCCCCCTTAAGAGATGTGCCCCAAGAGTCACACCCAAAGTTAAGGGCAGGCAATCTGCACTGTGGTTCTCAGTTCAGAACATCTCATTTCAGCTCCAGAGGAGAAAACAGAGGCACAGAGAGGTTAAGGGATCTGCCTAAGGCCACACAGCTGGCTGGCTACAGAGCAAAGACTTAGACATGGGTTTTCTGACTCCAAAACCAGGCACTTTCCAAACATTCCACAGTGCGCAGTGGGTGCTTAGTATACGCTGGCAGACTGATGGAGAGAGAAGCCCAGACCTCATTTAACCAGGGTCCTCTGGGCAGCCAACAGGAGCAGGGGCCGCTGCCTGAGGCAGACATGACCAGGAAACTACTGGGCCCTACACCACATCAGGTGTGTGCCAGGCACTTAGCACACTGCCCTCTCTGTTGTACAAATGAGGAAACTGAGGCTTGGAGAAGCAAAGTCACATGCCCTACAAAGTGACCCTCAGCTAGTAAGTGGCACAGCCCGAATCATTCAACCATCCCATGGGGTGGCCCTGGCCCAGGTGCTGCCTATCCTGGCCAGCCAGGTGCTCATGGAACCCAGCAGGAGGTGCAGACTGGAGACCAGTGATACCAGGCACCAAGTCGGGTCTGCCCCCTCCCAGCACCCCTGGATGTGCAAGAAAGACTTGGAGTCTGGGGTGGGCATAGGGAGGGAGGGTCTCAGTCCCTTCCCCTGCACACTCAGCAAAGCATCTCCTGCTCACACCTTGGCTGACAGCATGGTCTGGGGGGCTTCGGGGGCCAGGAACTTGGTGAGTAGCTGGGTGCCCCCATATCAGTGTCTGGTGCAGACAAGGTCTGCAAGGAAAGGCTGTACCATCTCCCCTCATGGACGGCCCCTTGGAGCCCTCCAGACAGCCCTAGGCTTGGGGAGACTCCTTCCCAGGGGTCCCAGAAGCTCATGGAACCCTGCCTCCTTTTCCTGGATTTGTTTCCCCAGGGAGGCCACCAAAAAGTGAGGGCACTTTTGAACTTTCCCCACCTCCTGGGCACAAGTGCAGGAGACATGCCCTGGAAGAACGAACGAGCGAGCACATGCGCGACAGAACAGGCCAATGCCCCTGCACCTGCTGCCACAGCCCCCCCACAGCAGCCTGCACCCAGCAAAGACCTGCTGCTATCTGCCCAAAGGGGCTCCCACCCCACGAGCCCAGCCCTGGCTCCCAACCACCACCAGACAAGGAAACTGAGGCTCGGAGGATCCAGGGAGTGGGCAGCGTCAGGATCTGAACCTGAGTAGCAGGGCTTGAGGTGGTGCCTCAGCCCTAGGCTCTGCTTTGTCCTGTTTCCAAAGATGAATCCATTCGGGCTCCCCTGTCCAATCCACCCCCCACCCACCCACCAAGGGAGCACAACCGCGCCCATCCCATGGATGACACTCTGGGGCAGCACAGTGGAGGGCCTAACCCAAGGTCACGTGGTCATCAGGACACCCGAAGTCTCAAACCCCTCCCATCTTCCAGTCCTCATCAACCTTGCCTGGCGCAAAAGCTGCCTTCTTCCCTATCATCAATGCAGGGAACAACAGGAGAGGGAGCGGGGAGCCCCTCCCCAGCCCACAGCCAGCGGGCTCCTTTCTGGTGAGGGGAAAGGCCTCTAATGAAGGCCCCACAGATGCTGGCGGTGTCAGCCCGGGAGCCCTGCAGAGCTGCAGGGCGCACATCTCTGCTCCCAATTAGCACACAGGTCCTCCATCAAAGTGCACGCCTGCTGCCAGGAGCAGAGGCCAGAGGGACGGCCTTTCCAACAGTAGGAGGAGGCCACAGCCTCCCAGCAGACCCAGGCCCCTGCGCCAGGCCTTTCTGCGGGGAGCACAAACCCCCCCCATCCCCTCACTCACTCATACCCTCTCCAGTCATCCAGCTCAGGGCAGAGCCGTCACCCTGGGGGACGTGCTAATGAAGATGGCGGACATTAATCTCTTCCCTCTCCCGACAGGTCAATTTATAGTCCCCTGGGGATCCCTGGCACTTGGCCAGAGGGCCTGACATGACTCTTCAAGTTCCCGGGGAGGATGTTCGGGGTAGGCTCCAGGGGACAGGGCAGGGAGGCCCCTCCACTTGAGTGCCCACCGTCATTGTACCAACAAATCCAGGTGCAACTTTAGCCTCAGAAGTCAATGGCTGAGGATCAAAGCCTGCGGGTACCTGGGAGCAAATTCTCAGTCAAGGGCACCCTGCTCACCAGCAGGAACCCCAAGGAGGCAGGAGGTTCGTGACTTTCCAGTGACTGCCATGGGATTTTGAAAGCCCCACTATTTAGGTCCATCTGCTTCTGCTGGGCCTCCCA
This sequence comes from Manis javanica, assembly GCF_040802235.1. NCBI lineage: Eukaryota > Metazoa > Chordata > Mammalia > Pholidota > Manidae > Manis > Manis javanica. The sequence goes on from NC_133165.1 coordinate 113,116,056, forward strand.
GTGTTCATTCCTCAAAGATCAACAAGCTGGTCGCTCTGGATCTGGCCCTGAGCTGGCCCCTGAGGACGTGTGACAGGAGCTCCTACCCCTGGGTGAGGGAGGCCCACATGGAAGCACGCTGCTGCGCCATGCTACATCACGCTTAAAGCCACAATGGAGGGATTCGTTGAGAGCTGGGGGTGCCTGGGGGAAGGAGCATCAACTCCACCCACCTAAGAGGTGGAGTCTGGGAGGAATACAGAGAGGTGAGAATCAGCGGGGCCCTGAGGTGGAGCAGGAGTTCAATAGGCCAGAAGACACAGGGGAGGGGGGATGTTTGAGGAAAAGGCCATCTTGGACAGGGGAGATCCAGTGCTTGGGGACTTTGTGACCAGGGGACATCTGGCTCACAGGGGTGAGGCTGCAAAGGTGGGCAGGCAAACTACAGAGAAGCCTAGCCTCAGGAGAGCTCAGGAGTTTGGCCTAGTTTAGGTTTACAGACTTCAGAAGCTCAGAGGTGCATTTAGAGGCAGCTTTGGCTATGGTGTCCGGACCAATGGTTTAGGCCAGAGAGGACAAGTGGGAACATCCATGTCAAAGGGTAAAGGGACAGACAGATGTTTGAGGGGCAGAACCCACAGAATCCATGGTAGATGGGATGGATAGGCACGTAGAGATGTCTAGGAGGCCACAAACCTGCGATCTCCCTTTGCTGCCAGACATGGTGTCACTGGTCTTGGTAAAATAAGGAATTGGGTCTCATGTTAAACTTGTGGGCCTGGAAGGTCCCAGTAGGCCTCCAAACCCAGGCCCAGGCTTTGGAGAAGCCAGCACCCACATGATGGCCCCAGGTGCAAAATTCTGACCAGCGCCAACCTCCTCCTCCTGAAGTCAATTCCTTTTCTTACATAGGGGAAGCCAGGGGACTGCCCCCTCCAGACATTCCAGGAGGAAGCAGGGGCCTGGCAAAGGGAGAGACTGTGGAGCAGGCAGCCTCACAATGCTGGACAGGGCCCTCCTGCTGGAAGCATATGGGCCTGCCTGCCCCCATCGCTCCCCAGTGCCAGCGCCCAGTGCTGCTTCTGCACTCAGTAGGCACTCAGTGAATCCCTGTGGAAAGGATGCCCCTTCCCCCAGGCCCTGGCCCTCCCCACCTCCTCCTCCTCCTTCAGGGCCACCCGCATCTCACCCCCCAGTAACCCTGGGAGTGTCCCCATTTTGGATGGAACCAGGGTCCAAATGACCCAAAGCACATACTCTTAAAGAAAAGGGGGAAAAGAACAAGGCCAAAATAAAAAACCTCAATGCTCACAGCGGCTGCATCACGGTGGTGGGACAATGGCCGATCTTTCTTTCTTCTTTTCTACAATGAAATATTCATACCCTCACTCTGTGGCTCTGTGCGCCCTAGTGGGGAGAGCTCCGGCTTTGGCGTCAAGCAGCCTGGGGGTCAAATCCTGGTTTGGCCACCTCCTAACTGGGGACTCTGAGCAAGCTCTTTGCTCTCTTTTGGCCTCCGTTTTCTCATCTGTACAATGGGGACAAAAAGAACCCACTTCAGACGAGCCGGTCACGCCTGGCGCACAGTAGGCACGCACTAAGTGCCAGCCTTACAGCATTACACCCCCGCGTTCTCGCCACCTGTGCGGCCTCCGGAGGGAACTTGAGACGCCCCCACGTGCCAGACGCTGGCGCTGGGCGGGCACCGGGTCCCCGGGGCGGGCACCCGCCCGCCCACCCTGCCGTGTCCGCGCTGCCCACTTACCCTGGCGGCCGGAGGGCCGGCATCGGTCCCGCAGGAGAGCCCGGGCAGCGGGGCCGGGCTCCGGAGCGCGGGGCGCGGGCGCGGGCAGGGCGCGCGGGGGCGCGGGCCGCGCGCTCCGGGCCGTGCGCCCCGCGGCCGCCGCGTCCTCGCCTCCAGCGCGGGCCCTGCGCGCCCCGGCCGGCCCGGGGGCAGGCCCTGCGCCGCGCCGCGCGGGTTGGGGGCGGGCCTCGCGGGCCCTGGAGAGGCGCCCGGGCGGGGCGGGGTCCCGGCGGGCGCGGGCGGGGCCGCTGCGCTGGCCCCGCTGCTGAGTGGTGGGACGGGGTTTACTGGCTGCAAGGCCCGGCGCCCCTCGATGGCACTTAAGAGAGACGGGGAGGGACCCGGGGAGAGCGGGCGGAGGGCGGGCGGCAGGAGCCGTGCGCGCCGGCGGGGGAGGGGCGCGGGCGGGGGCGGGCGGGCGGGAGGTGGGGAGAGGCCCGGATGGAGGCGGCGGGCGGCCGCGGCGCGCCAGGCTGGGGGGGGGCCCTGCCTCCAGCCCCCGCCCACCCGCGTTCAGCCCCCACCCCCACCCCCACGCACTGGCGCCGCTGGTGGGGGTTAGGCCTGCCCCCACCCAATCGGCCAAGCCCACCCCACCCCTTCAAAAATACCCCACCATCCAAACTGCCCACCCTGCCCAGCCTCCTCCCCCTTCACAGCCACCCTTCTAATCAGCTGCTCCACCTCCACGCCCCCTCCCCATCACCACGGCCGCTGGAGATCAGGAACTCTTGGCCTACCGGCCCAGTCCAGCCAAAGCCAGCTTGGTTTGACCCCATGGTATTTTTTGTTTTTAATTAATTCCCCGCATTTAAAAATCGGTAATTTGCACCCAAAAATCCACATTTTAACCTTAGTTTGGAAAAGAGGAGGCTTAGGCAGAAACCTCCCGGATAGCTCTGACAGTTGGCAGCAGTCTTGACAGAACACTAGCCTGGAGCTCACCCCACAGTACCCCCAGGCCCACCTGCCTGGCCCCAGAGCTGGAGCATTCTCATTCCTGTGCAGAGCCTTCCCTACCCCAGGGCCTTTACAGGTCCCTCTGTGGGATGCCACCCTTTTTAAGACCCCTCTTCTGGGAAGCCTCCCAGGCCTGCCCCCTCCCCCAGTGACCATCCAGCTCCTCCCTGCTCCCAAAGCCCCCCAGGAGGTGGTGGCACTTGCCCCACCCAGTCTGAGTCCATGCTAGCTGGCACTGGGGCCTCTGCGGCTGCGCTCTCACCACAGGGCTGCTGCTCTCTGGCCGGTTTCTCCCTCCCATCCTGGCTCTGGGCCTGGCCCACAGTAGGCGCTAGGTAAGTATTGGCTGAGCAGCAACTAAATAAGAACTGGCGGGATTGGGATTCCACTAGGCAGCCTGAGCCATGGCGGGCACAGGGCACCAGTCCCTGCAGCTGATGTTCATTTTAAAAGCCTCAAATGTTCGTTCAGGGCCGCTCTTGCCAACCAAGGAAGCTAATGATTTCCACGCTTCATTTTTCTCCACCTTAATCCCACTGCCAAAGCTTCTGGGCCTCTGCTGCTGCCCTCACACTGCCATCAAATCCCTCCCAGAAGGTGCAGTCCACTTGGGGAATGTCCGGGAGGCTCAGAGAAGGCCCACTCTTCCTCCCCTGGACCTGTGAGGTCACAGAAGGCCTCAGCACTACAGGGTCTGAGTGTTGGGGACAGAGGAGCCCAGAGAGCCCTCTGGGTCAGTGCAGCTGTGATGACTCCCAGGGGCAAGTGTCTCCAGTATCCCTTCATCCTGCTTCCTGAGCAGAGGACCGGGATGGGGCCAGGCAAGAGCTGTTCCTTTCCAGCCACCAGACACACCACAAATTTTTACTAAAAATCTGTATTACAAACCCAGCCAGACTCCAGGATTCCATTTTACAAAGAAACAAGTTCAGAGAGGGTGACCTTGCCAAGGACACAGGTTGGCAGGGCACTAAGCCAGGAGCCTGTGTGGACCTCTGGAGTCTTCCTGCCCCACAGGGAAGTGAGACCCCACCCCCCACCCCATCAGGGCTGATACAGAGCTAAGTCCAGAGGGTAGGACAGGTCTGTAGTGGGGGAGATGCCGGCATCCAATCCCAGAGCTGGCTCTGGGCAGGCCTCCCTCTCAGATCCTCGCATACCTGGGCAAATGTCCAGGACATGATTCCCTCCTCCTCAAATATTCCTTGGCCAGTGGCCCAGCCAGGTGCCCTTTCAGTGAGGGGGCCCAGAAGCAGACCTAGCTCCACAGCCAGCAACCATAAACAGGTCACCAAACACCTTCCTGGGCTTCAGTGTGTGTGCCCATCTGCAATTTAGGGGATAACCCAGCCTCTGTGGACTTCCAGGGACACAAACAGGACAGCAGGCGAGAAGAAGAGAGAGCCAGGAGGTTGAGTGCTTGCTTGCATTCTTGGGGGAGCTGGCCTGAGCTCCAGCCTGGCCTCCCAACCTCCCAGCTGTGACTCATCTGCTCAGGGCCTGCATCCCCTAATCTGTAAAATACTGTAGGCAGATCATAAGAAGATCAACTGATTTAAGAGGCTGTAGTGAGGCTGACATGGGACACTGTGTGTAGAACCACTCAGCACAGCCTGGCAATCATAAGGCTCAAGGCTTGTGATTTTTACAGGGGATACAGATAGGAACAGTTAAAAAGTGGGCCCTGGAGGGTTCACATCCTAACTCCACTGTACCAGCTCTGTGGCCTTGGGCAAGTTCCACAACCTTGCTGGGCCTCAGTTCCCCTGTCTGTAAAATGGGGGCATTAATGACAGCTCCCACATCATTGGGTGTGCTGGGGATTAAATTAGGTAATTCAGGTCCAGTATTTAGAGTAGCACTCAAATGGCATTCCTCGCTTCTCATTGTTCTTGAGAGTAATAAAGGCAACCAGTCCCAAGCTCAAGGAGACTCTCCTGCTATCCTTATGCGACCACAGGCATGACTTCTAGTTTAAAAAACAGACTTAAGTTCAAATTCCACCTCTGCCAGCTGTGCCTCTGCCAGCTGTGCCTCTGCCACTTCGGGTCCTCTGGGCCTCAGTTTCCTCAGCTGGAAAATAGGGGCAGATGGAGCAGCACCCGCAGCAGCAGGCTTTTCAAGCTGTGCGAGAGCCTGGCCGTGCCCTGTCTCTCAGCAGCTCCAGGATGAAATGCAGACAGCTCAGACGGGGCTCTGGCAGCCGCACACAGTGGCCAGATGGAGCGTGCCTGACCCAGGGCAGCCCCTTGACCACAGGCCTGGGAGCCTGCGGCTACCTAGCCCACAGACCTTGGTAGTAGTGATTGGCAGATGGTGGGGAGCAGCTGAGCCCATCAGAGTCCAGGATTATCCCAGAGGCCACGGGATGGACCCAGCTAGAGAGAGGGGTGAGGGGCCCTCCAAAGGGCTGTGCCTGACCCGCCAGCTTCAACAGTTCCTGATTCTCCCCTTTTCCTGTCTCTGTAGTAACGATCAGTATTTTAAAATCATTCAACAGTGGAGTGTCTGCCTTCACCCTCCCTCACCTAAGAGGCCATAAGGTCTATGAGCACAGAGATTTTTGTCTGTCTTGAACTATGTGGTACCCCACCATCTAGAGCAGTGCCAAGCACATAGTAGGAGCTCAACAAACATTTGCTCCTGAAGAAGTATTCTCAGAAGGTAACACATAGTTAGAAGGATGGGATGGCAGAGTCCCCTGCCTGTGGGCAGCTCCCCTTCACAAAAGACAGCCCAGCCCAGCTGCCAGCCCCATGTTATCTCAGTCCCCCCATAGTGGGGGTCAGGAGGCTGGAGCCCTCCTGCTCTGCAGCAAGGAAGCATGTCACTGTCACTGCAGTGCAACAGGGCCTCTTGGGTGAGGGAGGGACCCAGGCAATTTTCTGGCTCACGGCTCATTCCAGTGCCGCCTGGTGATACAGACAGCCCCAGAGGCCCTGTTCTGGAAGAGGCAGACTGGGACTCCCACCCTAGAGCCCAGCAGGGCTTCTCCACCCCCAGGACTGGAGGGGTTTCCCAGCTGAGCCCCAGGATGTCATGCGGGGGCTGGGATCCCGCCCCCTCCCCAGCCACAGCCCCTCACGCGCATGGCACTCCCCCGTTACAGTTTACAAAGTGCGTTCACAGACATTATCACATCAGTTCCTAAACGCCCCCTAAAAACCACAATAAATCTCTCGCTCTGGCTCCCGAGCCCACCGGCTGCTGTGTAGTCAGCGAGCAGAGGGGCCTCAGGGCCCAGAGCCTGCCAAAGCGAGCCAGCAGAGGCAGAGGGGGGTCCGTGTGGGCGTGTGGCAGGTGGCGAGTGGCAGGCCCGGCTGGGGCTTTGCAGAGCAGAGAGCAAGTCCAGAGGCGAATCCTGCCTGCAAAGGAGGGCAGGGGCTGGGACAGCGCTGGGGGGCTTGAGGGGAGGGGTGCTGGAACAGGGCCACGGGCAGAGCAAAGGTTAGGGAGGGAGGGGACCAGAGGGCTTCTCAGCACTTAGGAGCACCATCAGGGAGGTGGGCCCTGGCCAGGCGTACAGGGCTCGAGAACAGTCAGCCCCAGTGGCTTTGCACCTGCCTCTCTCCATCTGCCAGGTACCAGCCCTCCACCAGTTCCCAGCGTGCCAGGCCTTTGTAGCTGTCCTCTGCCTAAATGCCTTTACTGCGGTTTTGAAATCTTATCTGTCCTTGAAGGGCAGTCCAGGACTCACCCACCTTTGGTCCCTCCCCAGCTTCCAGAGGCTACACCTCAGGCTCCCCCCAGCTATGCCTGGACCTCACTTCTAGAATTGTCAGGGCCCCTTTCCCTCTTTGAACCCTGGGTTTCGTGGTGCCCCAGAGCCCCAGCACAGAGTCACAAGCAATGGCATGAGGCTGGGAGCCACTGGCTGGGCAGACACCAACCCAGAGGATGACAGGAGGAGGTGAGACTCCTCGTGCCAGGCCCAGCAAGTGCTGTCCCCATGTTTTCATCCCAGCACCCAGCCCTGGGCCACCACAGGGAACCTCCCACATGTCCGAGCAAATCAGCCGGCAGCCGTGGTTGGGCTTTGTTTTTCTACCATTTCCCTTGATTCTCAAAGTTATAAGTGCTCAACTTACAAACTGGAAAGTTCAGGAGAGTTTAAATAAGCAGGGTGAGGGCAGGCCTGCCCGCTGAGAGGGCGACCGGGTGAGCTGTGGGCTCGACCTCTGGGCCAAGGAGGCAAGGCAGCCAGTCTGTCACAGCTGCAGTTGTGGCCTTGTCACAGTGGGTGTGGAACAGGTGGTGGCTTCTCTGTGGTCACCCCTGAAAAGACCGGCCTTTTCCCTTTTCCTTGATACGAAAACCAGCTGCTAGGCCTGGATGGGTGGAGGCATCACATCCCTGTGAAACGTTTGCCGTGTAATGTCTGAAGGGGCTCAAGGCAGTGGATGCGAGGGAGCTGGCAGGAAGGAGATTCGTGGGGCAGCTGTCCACCCTCCCAGGGGACACTGGGTCCCTCTGTGAGACCTTGGAGACAGAACCCAGGTCTAGGAGTACAGAGTTCGGGGACGCCATGGGGCATGGCTCTTTGGCCTGGCATTCCAGCTCCGTTCCCCTGATAAGGGACTTGCATCTAGAAATATAAAGAATTCTTACAACTCAGCAATAAAAGCACAAATAGCCTAATTTTTAAATGGGCAAAGAGTATGAACAGACATTTCTCCAAATAAAATGGCCAATAAGCACATGAAAAGATGCTTAGCATCACCAGTCATTAGTCAAGACCACAATGAGATACCTACTATTTCTCACCCACTGGGATGGCTATAATCAAAAGACAGGCAATAACACGTGTTGACAGGGATGTAGAGAAGTCAGAATTCTCATGTACTGCTGGTGGGAATGGAAAATACTGCAGCCACCGTGGAAAATAGTCTTTGAAGAGTTACTATATAACCCAGCAATTCCACTTCTAGTTACACACGCAAGAGAAATGAAAACACATATTCACACAAAAACTTAGATACAAATGTTCACGGCAACATCATTCATAATAGCCCCAAAGTGGAAAAACCCAAATGCTTACTGATAAAGAGATAAAATGTGTTCTGGCCACACAGTGAAATATTACTTGGCTATAAAAAGGAACGAAGTGCTGGCCCATACTACAACATGAATGACTGAATCTTACAAACACATATGCTCAGTGAAAGAAGCCAGACACAAAAGGCCACATATTGTCTGATTCCATTTATGTGATATGTCGAATTGGCAAATCCATAGAGACAGAAAGCAGATGGGTAGTTACCAAGGACTGAGACCAGGGGAGACAAAGAGTGGCTACAGGGCCACTAACGGGTACAAAGTTACTTTGGGATGACAAAGGTGTTCTGGAATTAGATAGTGGTGATCTTTACACAACTCTAAATATACTAAAACCCTCTGAATTGTACCCTTGTAAAGGGTGAATTTTATGGTATGTGAATTATATGACAATAAAACTATTTTTTTTAATGACAAGGTCCCCACACCTTAGTATACCCCACAGGCCCTCAGGAATTGGCCCTGCTACCTACCCAGGATCAGCTTCTGGCCCTCCCAAGGGGCCATCCTGGGGTAATGGTGGGGTGCCAGGCAGTGGATGCCCTGATAGGGGCAATGAATCCAGCCCATGCCTGCCTCAGGCCTGTTCCTCTGGACATTCTTTCTTCCTGAAATACCCTTCCCCCAAGTCCTGCTCATCCTCAGGATCTCAGCTAGGATATCTGGTCCTCACAGAGGCCATACCTGATCCCAGACCCTGTGACTCATTCTCTTCCCTTTCACAGTTCCCAGCATTCAATGCAAGCATGGTGCCAGCATGGAAGAGGTGCACAATAAGCCTTAGCCGAATGAATGAAGCAATAACAAGAATCTCAGGCTTGGAGAGGGAGGGGCACAGGCTGGGAGGGATGGGGCTTCAAAGGGGAGCAGGTAAGCTGAGGAGGCCTGTGCTGGGTGGACTTTCCTCAGGGCAGTGGGAAACCATGAGGATAGGAGGGTGGCATGCCAGACTCAGGTTCCAGAAGGATCCTTTTGGCCATTCTTCAGGGGATGGACCAGCAGTACCCAGTTGGAGGCGTGAGGCCAGGAAGAGAACATGGCCTTAGTCCAGGCCTGGAGAGGCGGGTCACAGCCTGGGGCAGAGGCCAACCAGGTGCAGAGGAGAGGCACCTGGGGAGGGATTTGAGAGCCAAAATCGAAGTGACTCTGAGACAGCGTCAATATAGGGGAGAGTGGGTCCAGGATGGTGCCAGGTGCTGGTGGCGCGGGACGGAGAAGGCGGCAATTCTGAGGCAGGGAACGCTGCAGAACAGGCATGTCTGGTGTGAGGTTTTCTGAGGTGGCCAGCTGTCGAACCCCAGCAAGCAGCACCACCCCCACTTCGTCACTCCTGCGGCGCTTCCCGTACGTATCTCCCTTGATACTCCATTTTCCAGCATCAGGTGTCTTGTCCCTACTGGCCAAGGCCACAGCCCCCTCACAGGTCTTCCCGCCTCAAATCACTTGCCTTTTCTTGTTCATCCTCTGTAGTGTCACTGGCACAGGGTGAGTCATTCTCCAGCTCAGAAACCTTCAGTGGCTCCCCACTACCTGGAGCAAAGGCCAGCCATTCCAGTGGGCCCACCTGGCTTGGCAGCCTCCCCAGTTCCCCACACACCCCGCCTGGTCCACACCCTCCCCCACCCCGTGCCTTTAGGCTGCTGTGCTTCTACCCAGAATGCCCCTTCTCCCTTTCCACCTGGATATAAGCCTGCCTCCTTGGCAATCACCCCTCTGAGCCTTGGCAGAATCGAGCCCTCAACTCTGCCAGTCTTTTCTGGAATACAGACCAGGAGGCATGACCCGACCAGGGTTTTTTAGTGAGAGCGACTTTATTTGAAATGACTTATAAATGTTTAACAATCAAATCACGTGTAGTTACAAACCTGTCACACCTTAAATTGGAAAGAATTCCAAGTATCCATTGGTCTTATGCTGTCCCGTGAAGTCGCTTCAAGCCCAGACGCCCTGGATGTCGAGTTCAGAAGAGCAGGGACAGTGCCAGGATGGTTGGGTTGCTGAGTGGGGCTGGAGGGACGGGAGGAGGGCCAGTGGATGGACAGAAGGAGGGAGGGAGGGACTGGGGTAGGGTGCACAGATGGGTGGGTGAGTGGGTGGGGAGGAGGGCCAGTGCAGAGGGTTCCCACAGTCCCTGGGCCACTTGAAGCCCAGCCCCCAGGCCAGAGCACAGAGAGGCTGGTCCTTCCTGAGGCTTGACTCCACAGGTCCTCATCCCAGCCCCACCTGAGGTCTGTGGCCTCCTTGAGGGCTCCACTGAGCCTCTGGGCCTGGCTGACCTTTCCAGCAAGTTGACCAGAACTTTCTGGAGCAATCCTTAACACCTCTGCACTCTCGCTGTCCCGGACATGCAGTCCATCAGCAAATCCTGTTAGACAGTTTTCCGCAGCTCCCTGTCTGCTCCCTGATCCTGCCCTTGCCCCTCCCCCAGCCTATTCTCAACTCAGCAGCCAGAGGGATCCTCTTAAATGGTGAGTGTCCAGGAGACCTCATCACTGGCCCCCATTTCCTCTCTGAGCTCATCTGCTACCACCTCCCCCTGCCTCCCTCTCCTCCAGCCACACCAGCCCGAGCCTTCCATTCCCTGACTGTGCCAGGCATGCTCCCTGCCCCAGACCTTTGCCCTGGCTGTTCCCTCTGCCTGGAATGCTCCTCGCCCAGAGAGCCATCTGACTCACCTCCTTGCTGTCTTTGCTTAAATGTCACTTTCTCAATTAGACCTTCCTTGGACACCTTATTTATAAATGAAAAAAAAAAATACACCCCTTGTTTTCCGTCCCTGTGTTATTTTTCTTCTAGGTGCTTATCACTCTGGACCACAATATATTTTGCTTCCTTATTATATTTTTTGTCTGTGTTCCTCCATTAGAATGTGATCTCCACGAGGTCAGGAGTCTCACCCATTGCTGTGTTTCCGGCCTTGAGCACAGGGTCTGCAAGGCACAAATGAGGTGCTGAATAAACACATCCAGAATGAAAGAATGAATGAATGAACCAACGAACAAACCTCTCCAGATTCCAGGCTTGCTCCTCTTGGTCTGGCCTGCCCTGGGCCCAGCACCCATGCAGGTTCTTCCTGCCCCATCGCTGCCTTTAATCCCTTAATCACTGGCCACTCTAGCTTCCTGCAGGCCACTTAGAGTCCCAAGGCCCCTTGGGGGCTGCCTCCCCAACCCGAGGGCTGCCTGCACTCTCTCAGAGCTGGGTGCAGCCATGGGCGGCTCCCAGACTTGAGTTCAAGGGAAGACAATGTAGGGCTGGCCCACTGTTCACTTGGTTCAGACCATTTATGCAGCCCTTCCCAGTGGGCCCAGGTGGACCCCAGCAGCCAGGACTCCTCTGAACATCATTCTCCTGCACTTCGCCTTTACCCTCCACGTTCATTTTCCTACCTGAGCCTCGAATCTAGGCTGGCTGGGAAATGAGAGTGAATGGAGTGTAGTTGGAGGGTTACTGAACAAATATTTCAGAGAGGTTATGTAGGCTGTCCAAGACCCCCAGCAAGGTTCCAGGCTTCCCTGGTGCCTGATGAAGTGTGCTGGCTCCTTCCTTATCCCCACTGTGCAGGGGACACTGAGCTGGGGGTGGCGAGTTCCCAAGCCCCATGGGACCCCATGAGTAACAAGCCTATGTGAGCCCCAGTGCTGACAGCTTGGGAACTGAGGCCAAAAAATAGAGGAGCAGTAACAGCCTGACTGACAGCATTTCACAGGGCCTTGACACAGGTTTGTGGTTACAGAGACATGGCTCCGGAGAACTGGGGAACTCAGTGGCCACAGAGGTTGCGTATATGCGAATTTGTGCGTGTCTGTGTGCATGTGGTACAGGGCACAGGACTGATGGATAGACAGATCACTGTGGGCTCCCAAATCCATGTCCACTTACCCCAGCAACTCCAAGGGGTGGCCAGGGGATGGGAAGGGCATCCAGGAGGGACAGAAGAGGGTGTTTGGGCCATTCATCCAGGGGTGCAACAGGACAGTGTCCTAACCAACACACAGTGCAGCAAAGGCAGACCCAGGTGTGAAATTCTCTCAACTACTCCTCACTGGATTTCAGGCCGGCAGTCTAGTCTCCCTAAGCCTCAATTGTATCATCTGCCAAATCGGTCTAATAATTCCCATGTTGCAGGGTGGTGAAGATTACATAAGATCATGGAGGTATTCAATACATAACTATTTATTTGTTGATAGTTTTATTAGAGCTCACATCTAAACTGGAGAACAGGCTGCCCATTTGTTCCAGAAGCGATCACTGAGCCCCCTGCCTTACTGTGAGCAGGGCACCACACAACAAGGTCCTGCCCTCAAGGGACTCACAAATAATAATAATGATGTGCATGAACATGTGTGTCCTAGCTGGCTGGCTTTTGGAGGCAGTGTGGTTTTCTGCTTTATGAGCACAACCTCATTTAATCCCCTTGAGAGCCCTGTGAGTTGGAGGCTGCTACTGTCATCCTGCAGATGAAGAAACAGAGAGGTGAAGTAACTTGTCCATGGTCACCCAGTGGGAGAAGAGCAGAACCAGGATTTGAGTCGAGGATCTTACTACCACACTCAGGCAGGACAGAAACCTGTCCAGGTCGTTGACTGCTCAAACCCAGGCAGTACTTGGGGCTCTGGGTACCCTGGGGAAGGAGGGTATTGATGAGGGTGGCTCAGGAAGGGACTGACGGGGGACGCCAATGAACAGGGCATGAAAGAGAGTGGCAGGCCAAGCAGAGAGCAGCCTGGGCAAAGGCCCAGAGTGGGAAAGGGCGGCCCAACCCAGGTTTCTCCCTCTCTGCCCAGATGCTGGCTCCACCCTCCCAGCTGACACAGCTCCAAAGGCCCACTCACACCGTCTTGCCCTTGTCTATGCTCTTTCCTAATTGCCATGCTCTTCCCCTCTAGGTTCAGTTGTCCCAGGGCAGGACTTGAAAACGGACCTGGATTCTCAACCCTGGGCTTTTCCTCCCCTGCCTTACAGGGAGCATGAGTCTTAAGCCTGGGGAGACCCGGAGTAGAGAGGGGGTCAGCCAGGGAAATGAATGAATGAATGAATGAACGAACCAACGAACAAACCTCTCCAGATTCCAGGCTTGCTCCTCTTGGTCTGGCCTGCCCTGGGCCCAGCACCCATGCAGGTTCTTCCTGCCCCATCGCTGCCTTTATCCCTTAATCACTGGCCACTCTAGCCTCCCGCAGGCCACTTAGAGTCCCAAGGCCCCTTGGGGGCTGCCTCCCCAGCCCGAGGGCTGCCTGCACTCTCTCAGAGTGCCGCGGGAGGGGACAGTGAGCAGGCGGAACAGAGTGTGCAAAGATGTGAAGGCAGAGTCAGGATTGTGCTGGATCAATCCTGTGCAGCCCAGAGCCCCTCCCGTCACACTCCAGACTCCAAAGCCTGTGTTCCTTCCACTGCCCTGCCCAGCGGATGGCAGGATAGAGAGAGAGAATGCACACACCCTGGGACAGAACAGTGGCTCCGACGCTGCTCAGCCAAGTTGCTTCTCTGTGAAACAGCTGTAGGCGTCACCTCACGAATTATTCAAGCGAAGGTAAGGAAAGAGTAGGTGCTCATTAAGTACCAATTTTCTCGAGACCGTGACAGAGCCCATTGGGGTGGGCTTCCCCCAGCTCTCTGGGTCCTGGCATTGAGTGCTTCCTAGCCAGGATGCCAAGAAACTCTGGAAGGCAGGGAGGCTCCAGGCTTAGCCCACACGGGGCTGTGCTTACAGCGGCGAGGTCGTTACAAGGACAGAACTTGAGCCCTGCCTCTTCTGAGGGCCAGTGGCAGTGGCAGCAAGAGGCCCATCTGCCCTCAAAGCCAGGTTTTCCAAAAAGTCATTGTGGGGCCTCCCAGTTCACTCAAGGTGCCAGCCTGGCCCAGGCCAGCTGACAGACAAGACCAGGAAGAGGCAGATGTCTAGGGCTGGCCCACCCCCAGGCCTGGACCCCACCCTGCCCATCGGCTCCCCAGACTGGGAGACGGCAGGGGCTTGGCGGGGCTGCTCCGCGGAGGCAGAGCCAGTAGAGATGACCCCTTTCACTCTGCTGTCAGAGTCTGACCCCTACAGAGGAACCTTGGGAGCCGCGGGAGGGGACAGTGGCATTTACTAGGTACCTTCTCTGGGCCGGCAAAAGGCTGGGGCCTTTACAGTGCTCCTTGACTCCTCCTGCCTCTGACAGCTAGGAATTAGCATCCCTGTTTCACAGATAAGGAAACTGAGGCTAGGCAATATCAGAGAAATCTGGCCTGCTCAGCCCAGCAGCCCCTCTGACCTTAATCTCTGCTCCCTCCACAAGCAGAGTGTTGGAACTCCAGTGGTGACAGGGAGCTCACCCCTGCAAAGTTTCCATCATGTGCATACCTGAAAGGAAGTTCTTGGTGTGGGCTGAAACTGGGCGCCCGAAACTCCCACCTCAGGCTGCCCACCAGCTCTCAGTTCCACTTGGCCCTCAGTCCCCAAAGCAGCCTTCAGAGAATGAATACTGCCGGACATCCGCCGTGAGCCAGTGCGCCTCCCCTGGGTTGTTGCTCCTCCTGAGCCTCGGTTTCCTGAGCTGGGAAATGGAGATAACAACGGCTCCTGCATGACGGGCAGCTGCGAGGCTTTCGGGAGCCAATAACCTGGAACATTCCAGGAGCATCCAGAGCCTTCCAAGAAGCTTCAGCCATCAGGAGAGGCTCAGAAGGCTTTCCAGAGGCCTGGCTCACTTTCCCCAAAGGAGGACTTGGCCTTGGTCAGCGCAGCCCTGTGGCCGGGGGGCCAGGACTCAGTCTCAGAGCCTGTCATAAGCAGGCTCCCACCTGCACAGTCCCGGCTCCCCTAGACCTGGCACAGGCTCCTGTGGCTCACCCAGAGGATGGGGCTCGGTTTTGCTGAAGGACAGCAGGAGTGGAGTCCATCAAATCTGGGTTCTAGTCCTTCACCTGCCATTTCCCAGCTCTGTGGTAGTGCAGCTGCTGGTCCCCCCCTCTGCTCTGAGCCTTGGCCTCGCCAGCCTGCCTCTCAGGGCCATGGTGCTCAGCAGAAGTGAGGCCAAAGCTGGGCAGACCCTCAAGGGCAGACAGAGCCAGGCCGCCCCCATCACTGTCTTCCCTGCTTCTCCACTCGCTGCGGTGGGGATTGGAGAGGGCAGGAGCTGAGGTCAGAGAGGGAACAGGGGAGCCACAGGCAGGGCTCTGCTATCATGTTGAATGAGCCAGGAGCCACCACCGGCTCCAGGCTCATTCTGGCTGCTGCATGGAGAATGGATTCCAGGGGCCACAGGGGAGGCAGGAGGCCCATGCGGGGGGAGGCTTCTGCACTCACACCAGTGGGCAGTGGGGTGGTGGCAGCAGATGTGGAGGGAATGGGTCAGACTGCTGATATATTTTGAAAGTAGAGCCAGTGGTATTTGCTGATGGATTGAATGAGGGGTGGAAGGAGAGAGAGGGTCAAGGATGATCCCATGGTGTTTTGCATGAGCAGGTAGGTGGCAAAATGAGGTGCCATTACCTGAGATGGGGAAGGTTGTTGGGGTGGGGCAGGTTTGGGGGTGAATTTCAGGAGCTCACTTGTGACTGTTGAGGTGGAGCCATCCAAATGGAGATGTGGCAGAGGCATGGGCTGCACAGGTGTGGAGTTTGGGGAAGAGGCACCTGCTGTATGAGTCCCCATGCCTTGCACATAGTAGGACCTCCATAGATGCCTGCTGCCTTGGCCTGCAGGGCCTTGCAGGGAACACAAAACTGGCCACAGCCCCACTCCTGGCCTCTGGGAGAGGTGACAAGGACCCGAAGACCAGCAGTGGAAAGCCATAGCCTGAGAGGGCACGTCGGGGCCACCAGCGTTCCTTAGATGACAGGGTAGGAGGGGATCTGGGAAGGCCTCTGGGCAGAGCCTTTGCAGAGAGAGAAGGGCAGGCGCACTGGCTTCAGAGCGTAGGTGGGAAACAGGAGGAGGAAGGCCCCAGAGCGGGGCGAGGGGTGGTCAAGTCAGTGGGTGCAGGAGCCCAAGCCCCGGCTCCAGTTCAGGCTCTGGGACTTTGGATGACATACGTAGCCCCCGAGGTTTCTGTTTTTGCCTCTAAAATAGGAATGATAACCGTACCTCCTGTGTGGGTTGGTGTGAGGATCAAATGAGTTCATCCAAGTCAAGTGCCCAGAATTCAGCAATGGTGGGTGCTCAGAAACGTGACCTACCCACAAGCATGGCACCCAAGAAGGCGGCATGCTCTGGTTGCCTGAAGGACAGCTGACCAAGGGGAGATAGTCCAGGTGTAAGGTACCTGGGGCCCAGACAAGGAGAGAAACTTCATTCCCTTCGGGCACTGGGAAGCCATGGAAAGTTCTATGCACTGAGATGAGGGATGCTCCATCCACCATCTTGATGATCTTCCACTTGTACTTAGCTTGACATACCACCTCCCATCCCAACAGTATTACCTGGCAACCTGCCTGCTAGGCTCAGGGCTGTATCTCAGAGCAATAGCATCCACTAGTTCTCACAAGAGCCCCATATATGAGCACGGCCCTATTATTATGGTCTGACAAATGAGGAAACCAAGGCCAGAGAATGCCACATGATCTATGTCATCATGTGGAAGTGGCTGGCAGAGCCGGGATGCAGACTCAAGCAGTGGACTTGATTCCAGAATCTTCACTGGCCTCTCTGGGCTCTGACACTGACCCTGGAGCCTTTTGAAGCGACTGGGTTCATGCGGAGCATCCAGCACTATCGATTCTCCCAGCGGACAGGGTAGGTCACTGTGCCTGTTCACAGGGGCAAAGACTGCAAGATGATGTGACTTACCCAGGGCCCACGGCTTGTCTGTGGAGAGGGGCGGACTTCAGTCCTGGTCTGTTAGATGTGCTGGGGACCTGGCATGCATGACACATAGAACCCTGGGCTTCCTTTAACCTGGCCCTGCATCGGGGGTGAGCTTCCTCAGCCTGGGGCTATTTCTGAGGTCCTGGTTCCCCTTTGGCGGAGAAAGACAGTACATTCCACTCCCAGGCGGCCCTGCGGTTTGCATCACAGGACTCTTTACTGCCCATTCTCTCCTGACTTTATCCTTTCACAGAGCTTTTTTACCCCAAGAATCACCCTGGCCTACCGGGTCCTGGCCCTGCGCTGCCAAGAGGAGATGAAAAGCAGGCTTAACTGCCTCCTCCTAATAGTTTCACAGCCAGGAAAACCAGCAGAAGGAACCACAATGTTTGCAGACTGGGTCGGGTCCAAGGTCACTCCATAAAAACGGATTACTGGAAAAACATAAACCAGCAATTTACCTGGTGAATTTCATAGGCCTCCAAAAAAAAAAAAAAAAAAGCTATCCCACTTGAATAATGAAGGGAGATAAACCATTCCCAGTTCCTCCTTTATTAATGAATAAGGACACACACAAAAACTCAACAGAACTGGAACATTCAGATGCAGCTTCAGGTCTGATTTATTAGCCGCTTTCATTTCATGAAAACCAGCATTTCTATTAAAATAACGATGATGTCCAAAAGGTCTGTTTGCTTAAAAAAATTGTTTTTGATACAGGGCAAGGCATAGTTTTATTTTTTTGTTTCTTAAACAAAGCTCACACTCTTCTGACTTCACTCCTGTTACTACAGCCGGAGGGAAACTGATTTCAGAATCCATCTGATATGCCGGATTTCTTTGTGGCATCCACTTCATCGCTCAGCAGCCAGCCATGATGTCATAAGCCCGGCAGATTCTGGTAGGGGGGAAACGCTGGGGAATTGGAAAGAATGGATGTTCTTATCCGTCAGGAAGCGGGGAGAGGGCCGGGTGTGTTTGGGAGGTGGGGGACAGGAGGGAGACTCGGTATTTGTGGTATTAAATGTCAGGCAGAAACCTGAAAGATCCAGCCACCCAGATGTTTTCTAAATACCCAGCTGTCCCGGCGGTGCGCACACTCTGCTCCCCCAACCACCTATCTTGAGAGACCCTCCACCTATCGGCTCTGACCTCGGGTCTACAGCAAGTGTGCACTGCCAGGAGCTGTACATCTTCGAGGCTGCCCACCCTTGGCTTTGGAATTTTTTTCTAAATCTTTATACATAGATGACAGGAATAACTAGGTCCAGATTTTTAAAAGCTGTTGAAGCAGTAATTTGAAAAGTTCAGTCTCTGGAACTGGCTTCCACGGAATACACTGTGTAGGCCAAAAAGGAGGAAAAAAATCCCTCAGCCAACACACACATAAACATATGTGACTCTTAAGCCATAGGACTTAAAAACCGAAAACAAAACCAGCAAGCCTGAGAGCCAAGGACTTGAGGCCGACTTGGAGAGCCATGAGCCGTCCCCAAGAAGCACGTTTCCCCCAAATCGGAAAAACACCGAACAGCTTTGTTCTTACTGACAAAGCCCCTCACTTCTGAGGAACAGACAGTTGCCAACAAAGGCACAGGATAGAACGAATTCACACTCAGACTCAGACCTTCATGGAATCAGAAAGTACAGAAATGGAAATGGCTTTGCCTGGGAGGCTGCTTCCCCACAACCAGCAGTGGGGACCCCCTGGGCCTGGGGGAGTCCTGCAGGCCACAGACCAAGCAGAATCCCGGCTTCCTGGCAGTCTGGCTATGCGCCCACAGAGGCTACCTCCAAGGCCTGGGACATCACGGCTAATTGCTCCTGAAAACGAGCCAAGAACTGCAGGCCCCTGGGCCCAAACCCTTGTACTCACCGGGAGCTGGGAGGAGAGGCAGCCGGGAGGGGAACCATCTCCACTTAGAACAAGAGCTTGGGTAACAGGAGAAGGGGTGCCAAGGGGAGGGTGTGTGGCAGAGGGCAGGAGGAGGTGAGTGGGGGATCAGGGTTGGAGGTATAGGGCTCTGTGGCCTCATCTCCTAGAACAACCCCTGTGCTTTTCAGATGCAGAAATTGGGGGCCAAGAGTGGTGGAGTGGCCCTCCCAAGGTCACCAGGCTCTTTAGCTAGGGAACAGAAAACACGGCCCAGCACTGCACAGCTTTTCCCTCAATGTTATATAATTTAATCCCCCAACACCCTGTAAGGGACGGATTATCATCAACCTCCGTTTCCAGAGGAGCTAAAGAAGGTGCAGAGAAGTTAAGTCGTTTGCCCAAGGTCACACAGCTTGTCATTAGCAGAAGTTGGCCTGAACCTCTGAGAAGCTGACTCCAAATCCAGTGCTCTTTCTACTGGGTGGGGGGAGGCAGTTAAGGTTTAACTGAGAGCAGTGAATCTGCTTTAAATACATATTTATACATATTTAGAATGCTGGTGATCCCCACAGAACAGAAGGGAGTAAAATCACTGCAAATTAAAATTTTAAAGCAACTCCAGTCAGGAGGGTGGGCTGACTGGCTGGCAGGGCAGGGAGACTGCTTTTATTCCGTCCCTGCCAGAGCCTGAATACAGCATGCACACGCTTTCACTAGGCTTGTGTGGAGGCCGCTCAATCCCTTGGAGTGGGGAGGGTAGGCACTAAAATCCCTGTTGGGCATCTGTGAGAACATAATCTGCCACTGAAGAGATGCCAGGCATACAGGTCTAACAGAGCCAGGGGAGGGAGAAATTCACTGAGTATTGAATCAAGGAAAAATAAAGAGTCAGTCCTTTTAAGCTTGATTGATACTTTCCAGCCAGGAGTTTAACTGAACTGTAGGTCACCTGGGCAGCTAGTTGTGGCCCAGAGGTCTCTGGGTCATAGAGGCACTGCCCAGGGTCCTGCCCACCCAAGATGGTAGAGACCAAATGTGGGAGGTCAGGGGGTGGGGGTGGGAGGGTGTTAGGGACAGGTAGTTACTATGGCCTTGTACCCTGGCCATTCTGGGGACCCTGCTGGCCACCACCTTCTCCCAGAGTAGCATTGGCAGGAAATCAAGCCTCTAAGCACTGGTACCAAAGAATGAGGTGTAAGCTGGTCGGAGCCCAGAGAACAGCACAGGCGCCTATCCCAGGCCTCCCTCCACCACAGGCCCTTCCCTTCCAGGGGGCCAGACTTGGTGCTTCCGTGAGTCTTCTGGACCAGGCCTCTCCCTGCTCTCTTCTTAACCAGGCCTGCTGGTTTCTTTCACTTTGTTTCTGTGAACTGCAAACGGGGTGTAGAGTCTAGAGTAAGGCCAGGGAAGGGGAAATACAATTTTCTGCCATCTGGATGCCAGACCTGGCTGAGCAGCTCCCACTTTGCTGGGGAAATTCTACTCAACATTTATTCACTTTGCCTACCATCTACCCAGAGGAGAGATTCAGGTCTTACCCTCACAGCAATTAAAATTGATGAGGGGAGACAAAGACTAACCCAATAATGACATAAAATATATACCTGGAGAGAGCGGTCTCAGGCTATAATAGCCTGTCATAGGGGAAGTGTCAGGTCAGGGAGGTCAGCAAAGGCTTCTTGGGGGAGGTGACTGGGGCCCAAAGGATGAGGAGGCATTAAGCCCCCTGACTCGCTGTCACCTCTGCAGAGAAGCCTTTCCTAATGCCTACACAAGGTTGCCTCTTGTCCCCAGGCCCCATTCCTTCCTCACTGTTCATCATCTATGTCTTTGCACTGGTCTGGAAGTCCTGTGAAGGAGAGACTGTATCTGTCTTGTTCACCACTGAGTTGTCCATGCCTGGGACTAGGAGATGTCTGATGACTACTTGTTGATCAAAAATATAAACAACATGTGCAAAGGACCTGTGGTAGGTGGGATCACAGAGACTAGGAGGTGTGGAAGTAGAACTGGGGCCAAAGGCACAGAGAGTAGTGGGAGATGGGACTGAGCTACACCAGGAAGCACCCTGGACACTCCCTCCCTTCTGCCCTTCCCCTTTGGCAGAGACCGGGGTTGGGTGTCTTCCTTCCCTTCCAGGAGAATGCCACACAGATATCCTGCCCCACTTGATCAGCCTCAGACGCAGGGGACGCGGTAGGTGGCACTAGCATCACCTGACCAATGCTCTCCACCACGGCCTTCCCTCCTCCACTCCCCCCAGCCTGGTGCTCTGGGGCCACCTGTAGCCACAAAGAGGCAGTGGGAGGCAGACGCAGGAACCCCAGCCCAGGGCCTCCCTGCACCCCACCCCCAAGTCTCAATTGCACACACACTCCCACCAAACTGGGCACCCCCTTTCTCCTCACTGAGGCAGAAGTGCAAGGAGAAAAGGGGCTGGGCTCTGGGCTTGGTGCCCTCGGCTGATGACCAGCGTGTGTCGGGACACCAGGACGGCACTGCCCCTCAGACTCCTCCCAGGTGAGATGGAATACCCCCAAACTCCCAGTGGGCACGGGGCAGGGGCTTGGCTAACCTGTCCCGGAGGCTCAGGGTGAATCCCCGCGGTCTGTCCCGCAGGACTCAGTTCGTTGCTCCGCCCCCAACTCCCGTTTCCTCCGCAGCAGCAGCTGAGGCTGGGGCCTGGGGCTCCCGGAGGCGCGGGCGGCGGGGGAGGGGCCGCGACTCGCGGCCGGCGGGGTCCAAGCCCCGCGCGCGCCTCGACCCCGCGCCCACCCGCCGCCCGCGCCTCCGCCCGCGCCGCGCCCTCCAGCAAACTTTGGCGCCTGCCACCCGCGCGCGTCCGCACCTGCTGCTGCTTCTGCGCGCGTCCACGCAGCCTCACCTGCCCCCGGGCCGCCGCGGGGTGCCTCGCGCATAGCCGCGTCTCCAGTCTCACCCGCCGCGAGTTAAGCGGTTGCCAGCCTCGGTCCCAGGGCTCGGTCCTGGCTCCTGGAGAGTTCAGGGGCGCCGCCGCCAGACCGCCCGCGCTCGTCCACGCCGCCTTGGCAGCCCCCCGGTCACCGGAGACGCCCCAGTTCAGGGGCCGCGTCCGCACCGCCTCGGAGGTGCCGCCACTCGGGGCCGCGTCTGCACCGCGCAAGGTTCACGAGACCCTTCAGGGCGCAGACCCGGGCGAGGACCCGGCGACCGCCGCTCAGGGCCGGGGGCGGCGCCCAGTCTTCTCCCGGGACCCCGCGGCCGGCACAGCCGGCCGGGGCTGCTTGCCGTGCCCGCGCCCTCACGCTCCTGTCCCGGCGGTGCCGTCTCCTTCACATATTTCGCATTATTGCCAGTGGCGAAAGAAAACGTAAAACCTCTCCGGTAAGGTGGCTGTCCCCCAACCTCCCCGCTACTCTCTTTTTTCCGCCTTTGAGACAGAGTTCGGCGCCGGCGGTCGGCCGCGGGCGGGGGGCTCCAGGCCGGCGCGGCGGGGCGGGGCCGGGGGCGGGGCGGGGCGCGCGGACTCTGGCCTCCCTTCTGAGGGAACCCTTAGCCGGCTGCGAGCGCTCCGGTTCCGGCTCCCGATTGGCCGGCCGGCCGGCGATACTGACGCCCGATTGGCGGAGACGAAGAAGGGCTCGGGGGCCGGGTTGGGGTGGCGGGTTTCATTACTTTCCGTTTCTCCTCCGGCCGCCGCTCTGTTGGGCCCCCTGAGATCTGCCGCTCTTTCCTCTCTCCTTCCGTGCACCCCATCATAACCGCTAACTACTCGACTGTGACTCCGTCTCTTTGTCCTTCTCTACCAAACAGGTAGCACCTAGACGTAGAAACATTTGTGGTGCCCAGCACCGTATCCCCAGAGCACACAGGAGGTGCTCAAAACCTGTTGATTTGGTTGAATTATCGAAAAATGTGCATACAGGCTTTCAGAGCCATCTTTAAGGCTGGTAACATCCCTAGAAGATGGTATTACTGTTCTTCAAGAACGGGAGACTCAAGTGCAGAGAAATGCCGTCACCTGGGCCTGAATGCCCGAGCGGACACTCGGACGTGCTTGTACCCCGGGACCTCAGAGCTGCTCTACCTGAGGCCCGGTGGAGTGTCAGGGCCTCGGTTTCCCGTCTGTCAAACGAGTGTTGGATTAGAGCAGAAGATAGGTTAAGATGTCGTTTCGATGTCCATGCCGTCCCAGCACGGTGCTTGTCAGTGTAGATGAGACACCCCTGATCACGTTAAGACCTTGGCAACCTGCTGGGCCCGCTCCCTCCCCGGGCACCCCTCCCCCAAATCAATGGGGGCGTTAAAAGCACTGCTCAGATCAGGCTACCTCACCCACCTCAGGGTTTGAGGGCATGTAGGAAGATT
Source organism: Manis javanica (assembly GCF_040802235.1). Lineage (NCBI taxonomy): Eukaryota > Metazoa > Chordata > Mammalia > Pholidota > Manidae > Manis > Manis javanica. Next base: position 113,138,868 of record NC_133165.1, read on the forward strand.
TTCCTGGGGTAGCCCCAGGGGTGATCATTAAGCAAACCTACTTGAGCAGGCATGCTGGTCTGGGGGAGGGCAATCCTTGGGAACCCCACCCCGCCAGGTGGGTCCTTCTGATTGCTGGGTGGTCTTTGAGATGGGATAGGGGAGAAGGCTTCCTCTGATAGAGGAGGGCGTGGGAGCTGCTCCTGGAGTTGGGCAGGAGAGGGTTAATCCACCAGACAAATGCTCTCTGAGATCGTGGGCACCCAGATTTTGGCACAGAGAAACTGGCTTGGAGTTCTCCCTGTGTCTCTGTGTTCACATGGCCGTCTTATAAGGACACCAGTCATTGGACTTAGGGCCCACCATACCCCAGAATGACCTCATCTTAACTTTATTATAGTTGCAAAGACTGTTTCCAAATCAGGTTACATTCACAGGTTAGGATTTGAGCATGTCTTTTGGGGGGACACGGTTCACACAAGGCTCATGAGGGAACACTGGGTGTTTCACACTGAGGTACAACAAGGCTCAATGAGAAAAGAACATCCTGGTCAGAGGGGAACAGCAAGAGCAGAGGCCCTGAGGTTGCCCAGGACAGATCACCATCTTGGCTGTCCACTGCCATCTCAGAGCTTATCTCCAGTTCATCTCAGCTCCTGGTACCCGGCAGCTGCCTAAACAGAGCCAGGAGGGAGCTGGCCCTCTGTGTATCAGAGCTTCTCAGGCCTCTCCTTCCAGCTGACCGTGCCCTGCCCAGGGCCCCAGGAGAGCCCTGCCTGCCTGTCCCTCTACACCTGCCTGCCTGGTCCCCACCCCCACCTGCATCCCGCAGGCGAGATGGACAAGGACAATAAAAGCTGCTTCACAAGCAGGTGGTGATTAATCACCAAGTTAATTAAAGAGGCAGTAATTATTCTCAGATTGCAGAGGAAGGAGCATGTCTTGGGCAGGTGTGGGTGGTCAGCCTAGGACTCCCTGAAGAGGAGGGGATGGAAGTCAGAAAGGACTTGAAAGACAGGAAGAAAAAACAAATAATAGTTTTACAAAGTGGGTGCTTCAAGGACAGCTCTAATGTTGTATTTGACAGTCAGGTAGTGGGCTTAAATGTTTAAGCTCATCTCTGTACTTTTCCACATCTTTGAAAAATTTCATTAATGAGAAAGTGGAAAAGGGGAGATTAGTATTTCTAAACTCCAGTTTGGGATTTATAAATGGCCTCCAATACCAGTGTGCCCCACTTTACACAATGGAGAAGACCTTAAAATCATGCATAAATTGGATCCCGTTTGCCCACCCGATGCGTCTTAGCACCAGTGATACTTTATCTTCATTTCTGATTGATTTTCCCTGGCAGAGGCACAGAATTCTTTGCTGTAAGTGTTAGGCTCTCTCTGTCAAGTAGTTAATGACCTATAAAGCACTTAAAACATATTGGAGGAGCTGCTATTTGGAGGCACCCCGTGGTATACCCTCTCCTATTGTTAGTAATCACTCCTCATTTATTGACTATTATTGGTTTGGAATTTGCTGTTAGGTGTCCCTAAAGTGGAGCCCTCCAGGAAAGGTCCAATTCCATTTGGGCACAGATGGGTGCAGGGGCAGCAGAAGCAGGTAAGGACAGAAAAGGTACTCTTCCTCAAGAATCCATGACCACGGGTGCCCTGGTCACCTCTTGGCACACACCTTCCCTGACTCCCTAATTCCCCCTGCAGCTGGAGCCAGCATGGTCGTCCCAGTTTCTCCCCACCATCTGTCTGCAGCCTCAACCTGTCTTCTGAGTCCTGACCTATTCTCTTGGCTGCCTTCATGACACCTCCCCATGCTTGCCACCTGGATTTCTGCCCACACTGCTGTTCCTCTCTAGTACTTGTAGTTGTGTTTACTGAACCCAGCCTCTGCTCACTGGCTGGGGGCATGGACACCCCTTCACCCTTACACTTGGAGGCCAGGAGGTCACCAGGGAAGTGGCTCTGCAGTCCGGTCCCCTGCCCGACCTTCACTGCCTCAGCCTGCTATCCAAGGCTCTTCCCACCCGGAGTCTGGCGTCACTTCCCCAGCTCCCCAAGTGCCCTGCCTTTGCTGCCATCTCGCTTCTTCCATCTTCAGGCCTTTGCTCATGATATTCTCTGCCTGAAGTGCCCCCCTCCTCCCAGGCCCCCTTTGCCATGAAGCTTTCCTTGGTTTCCTCGGGGAGTCACCACCCTCCTGGGGGCACCCGTGGCCCTTCCCCCAGTGCATTTTCCCGGTTCCTGTGTCTGCCCGCCTTGTCACTCATTCAGGGATATTTTCTGAGTGTCCACTGGGAAAGGAGTTGTTGGGAGCACCAGCTCTGGCATCAGACAGGCCCAAATCCCCTTGCCAGCTGAGGGACCTTGAACGTTCACTGCCCACTCGAGCCTCAGTGTCCTTCTCTGCCCTGTCCCAGAGCTGGTTCCTGCCCTTAGGCAACTGGAGGATGATGCTAGTCTGGGGAGGTGGGTGCTGAGAGAGGCGGAAGAGGCCCCAGGTGGGAGGAAGCGCAGAGGCCTGGGCAGAACCCCAGGGGCAGAGCCGTGAGGAGGCCCCACGTGGAGCGGAGCACAGGGGGCAGTAAATGAGCAGGGGCCAGGGACGCTGAATAGGCTCTTCTGGGAGGGAAAGTGTAGGAGTTTCTAGGGCCGCTATAACCAATCACTACGGATGTGGTGGCTGAAAACGGTACACATTTGCTCTCTAGAGCCCGGGAAGCCAGAAACTAGAGATCAGTTTTACTGGGGGAAAGCAAGCGGCCAGCAGGGCCGCACTCCTTCCACAGGCCTTGGGGAGAGTGTGCTTCGCTGCCCTTTCCAGCTGCTAGAGCTGCACTTTGGCTCGTGGCCCCTTCCTGCATCCTCAGAGCGAGCAGTGGGGGACTTCCATCTCCTTCTCTGCCTTACCATCGCATCCCCTTCCGCCTTCTGTCTGTGACCTCCCTCCGCATCCTTTCTATAGAGGCATCTGTGACTGTAATGATCCAGAACAATCTCCCTGTTTTAAAATCCATCATCACATCTAGTATAAGGTAACATCCACAGGTTACAGGACTTAGAACACGGACATCTCTGGCAGGGGGCATTAGTCAGCCTACCACAGAAGACAACCAAGAAAAGATGGTCCGATCATGGGCTCTGAAGTCCTGGGGCTTGAATCTCAGCCACACTATTTGCCAGCTGTGTGGCCTTGGGTAGGTTGCTGGATCTCTCTGATACTCAGACTCCTCATCAATAAAATTGAAAGAGTGCCTACCTCCAGATAAGAACTCAGTGGGCATTTAAGTATCTACTAAGCAGAACTACTACCTGCATGTGCCAGGGCCTGGAGGTTAAAAGAGAATCCTTCCGTGTGGGGGAGGGAGGGAGGGCCGGAAGGGGGCAGGGCAGGGAGCTGTGGTGGAAGGGTGGAAGGGTGGAGGGTGGGGCTGGGCCAGGTTCCAGGGAAGTGTGTACGCGTGTGCATGCACGCTGTGCATGGGTGCACTCTGTCCTGGGGTGAGCGTTTAAACGTTTAAATAGGCACTTTTATTTGTTTTTGTTTCATCTTTTTGAGATGTAATCCTCATACCATAAAATTCATCATTTTGAAGCTTTCAATTCAGTGCTTTTAGCATATTCACAAGGTAGTGCAACCATTACCACTATCTAATTCCAGAACATTGTTATCACCCATAAAGAAATCCCTCACCAGTTAGCAGTCACTCCTTTCCACGGCGGGGCAGTTTGGGGAAGGAGCTTCCTGAAGCGCCTCTTCCAGGCTTGAACCCAGGAAGAAGACAGTGGAGCCCTTGAGTGCAGGGATGCAGGCACTCCAGCTGAGGGGCAGGACAGCCTGCGCTCAGCACCCTCCTCAGCCTCTCTCGGCGTCCTCACTGCATCCCAGGAGGCAGGGTAACCCACTGCACAAGGCTGATGGAGGCTGAGGCACGGCAGCTCAGGACTCTCTTTGAATCACTACATTTACCATTTTTCTCTCTGTACCTGGTCCTCTGGCTCCGGAGTCTCCCTCCCCTTGGGAGTCACGGTCCTTGTCCTAATGGGTCCGGGTGGGCAGCAGCTCCCCTGGCCCCACCCCCGCACAAGGCACTGCAGGGCTTCCTGCCTGCAGGAGGCGGTAGGCTGTGGGGCTGCTAGGGGAAGGTGGGGGGCATTTGAAGCTGGGTCCAGAGAGGCCAGAGTAGGGGGCCTTTCCACGGTCTGAGCAGCCCTAAGCCATCCCTAGCCACCCAGCCACTCTCAGGGTGGCAGGGACCCAAGCAGGACATGGGGACCCACAAAGGGTTTCTCAGTGTCCCACCCTGAGCCCCTCCTCAGGGCTACCAGGCCCCACATGGTCAGGGCTGTCTGGTCTAGCCTGGAGGCAGCTGAGGCAGGAGGGAAGGCCATCTGGCGAGGAAAGAGACAGTAGTCAGGATGCTGCTGAGCCGGCTGGAGCCTTCCCTTCAGTGACAGGGGCTTCTGGGATCAATTAGCAGAACCACTCTAACAGGGATCTTGGCCCCTGGTGCACACTCCACAGGCACATGTCATCAGCTGGGGCCTCCAACCACCCTGGCAGCTGGGAGGTGAAGCAAAGGGCCTCTGCTGGCCTTTCTCCTGTCCCTGGGCCTTGCCTCCAACAGCCCAGCACAGAGCCTGCCCCTTCCCATCAGGTGGGGGGGGGTTGGGGGCGGGGCTGGCCTTCCCAAACAGCACTTCCCTTCCCTTGCCTCTCCTGGTTTGTGGACACAGAACATGTCTGTCTCAATTTCCATAAAAGTAAAATGGGTCATATACTAATTAGAGATCAATTCCTGGAAACTGGGGGGTTGGGGGGGTCATTCTCCCTCCTTCAGCAAGGAGTAGCATTAAATCACCAGCAAAGAAAACCATCATTTACTCTTTAAGCAAATGGCTCCTAAGCCCCTACTGTGAGCCAGGCACAGAGACAAGTGGGAAGCTCAAAGCCTCCTGGGGTACATGGATGTGTGAATTGATTCAATGCAAGGAGGTCAGAGCAATGAGGGATTAATAAACTGTGTGGTGGGGGATGAGGTTTTAGGGAAGGCTTCATGGAGGAGGTGGCATTTGAGCAGGAATTCCTAAGGCAAAGAATAGGATGAGGGGCCTTCCAAAAGAGAATAGAAGGAGCACAGGTTCAGAAGTGGGGAGTTTGGCATCTTGGTGAAGAGCAGCTGTGAAAGCAAACATGAATGGGGTTTGGGGTGACCCTGGGCCAGTGGGAGCTGGTCAGAAATGAGGCTGATGGACTCCATGAGGACAAAACCGTCTGTTGCTTATTCCAGCCCTAGCACCAGGCCTGGACAAATGCTGAAAGAATGAGGGAATTGGAAGAGCCCTGAGTGCAGGGCTGAGAGGTCAAGCCTCCATCCTTTGGACAGTGGAAGTCATGGTGAGGTTTTGTGTAGGATGTAAGGTAGGGGTCAAAGGTCATCCTTTTGCATGTGGATGTCCGTACCTTCCAGCACTGTTTTGAAAAGACTGCTTTTGTTTCCCCTGTTGAATGATCTTGGCCCCTTTGTTGAAATGCATAAATGAAAGGCACTACATGTATGGTTTTAAGGGGGGAGAGATGTGGTATCAATGTTATCAAAATGTTATTGATGTTATCGGTTTGGTGGCAGAGACTAGGGAGGGCTGGAAGGAAGGGAGGTTGGAGGGAGACTAGGTGGGTGGGCTGGACAGAGGAAGGCGGTCCCCAGCCCAGCCCAGGGCCATGGCAGGGAGCAGGTACAGGCCATTCCCTGAGAGAAGGCTGCGAATTCAGCCAGAATGTGGCCACCCCAGGGAGAATCGGGGCGGGGTGGTCAAGGGTGTGACTGAGAAAAAGCCCGTGCTCCTCAGCCCCTCAAAGTCTGCCAAGTGGTAAAATTAAACTTTCTCCAGATAGAGCCATTGCCAAGCAGGTTTTCAGGTATCAAGAGGACTGTAAACGCAAAACAATGCCAATTACAGCAGCATTATCCCGGATTATAAAGCTTCCAAGAGGTACAGCTCACCCCTCCAGGCATGCTGAGACCCGAAATTTCCAGGGGAGGCTTGGGAGCCAAACATCCAGGCTGCCTGAAGTGTGGGCTGCTGGGCAAGGAGGTGGCAGGCCCTACCACCTCCACTGACCTGCCTCCATCTTCCCAAGGAGACAGACCCCCCACCCAGGGCAGGAGGACAGCCCACCGGCCACCCCCCATTCTGAGCAGTTAAGGTCAACAGGCCATCTCTGAAGGAAATTTGTGTACTGGGGGCACTGAGTCCATCTAAGGACCTTTCTGCAACCCCTCTCCAACTACCATGTCCCCTCCCCTGACCTATGCAGGCAGTGGGACAGCACACAGTTGCAGCCAGCCCAGCGCTGCCCCTTCTGACTAACTGACCTTTAGCCATGTACCTTCTCTGAATCGCTTTGGTAAATTGGGGAGACAAGCCCCCCGACTTCACAGGGCATTTTTAGGATTAAATGAGATATTGTAGGTAAAGAGCCCGAGGAATACAAACAGTGCACCCTCCGTGCGTGAGGATTTGGCAGGGTCTGTTACAACAGCAAATTTACAACAGCCACAACCTGGGCCCCTGGGTTTCCTTCTAGTCACTTCCTGCAGAAAAAGTTTTGCAGATAATGTCCAAGGATATCCCTGCAGCACCTCTGTGGAGTTGGGAAAACCAAGACAACTGAAAAGGCCATTAATAGGGGTTTGGTTAAATTAAGACCCATCTGTCCTGTGGAATCCTCTGCTGTAATTCGAGTCTGGCGGCTCCTATGCGCTGTCACGGGCAGATCCCCACCACGTGGGGCTGCATGAACAAAGCAAGCAAATACCACCTACAGAACACTTCCATTAAGCTTTCCACAGCCCCACACAAGCACTACATATGCCTACGCAGATGCAATAAAAACAGTCCAATAGAAAACGCGCCCAAATGAGCCAGTGGTCACCCGGGGGAGGGGGTGGGGACAGAGGCCAGGAGGTGGCAAGACATCAATGGGAATTTCTTTGCTGTAGTTTGTTTTACTGTAATATATGCCTGCATCACCTACACAGACACACAGACACAAAACACATGCACCACCACATGCAGAGCAGTGCTGGACCCCTGCTTGGTCAAGGCACAAAGGCGGTAATTACGACCACAGGTTAAGGAAGGAGCCTAAGAAGGAAGATGTCTCAGTGCCTCATGCCGTGTCCCCAACTTTTGGAACCTGGATTCAGCCTGGGAAGCTCCTCAGATGGACAAGTGACGTCCCTTGGTATGCAGGAGGGACAGAGATACCACTCTGTCAGCCTGGCTGGGCTGAGGCCCTGGCCCACCTCTCCGAGCTGAGCTGTCTGCCAAGAAAACTATTGCGCTACATAAAAATCCATCCTGGAAATCCCAGAGGCATCCTTAGAATGGAGAATGGCCTTTAAATTAGAATGTTAAAAAAAAAAAAAAAGACGATTTGCCTGTAACTTGGTTTCAGGTTAGTGAGGGCTGGTGGGCAAAATGCACTGGCTGTGCCTGGCCAAGGCCTCCAGGGCAAGGTTCTGCAATACTGGCAGGGAAGGGAGCCCCAGCCCCACCCAGCCTGTGGGTAACCAGCCCATGTTCCTATGGAAACTCTGCCTTGCAGAATCCTCTGGAAATTGTTGCCAAGGAGGGGCCACCACTTCCCACACCCACTTTGCTTTCCTGGGTTTGGTCTCTAGGGATGACTTTCTCCAGCAAGTGCTGAGGAGCAGGGCTAGAGGGGGGAGCTGCAGGCTGAAACCTGTAGGAAGGGGCACAGTGGGCCATTTCCCAGCGGCAACCCTGGCAGCTGGTGGGAGCTGAGGCGCCAGTAGTTGAAAGGTTTCAGATGCCCCGAGGCTCTGAAGAGGGTGGCAGGGGCAGGCTAGTTGGGGGCAGTGCGCGGGGCCTGGCCCTCAGGGCCTGCCTGGGCTCCCCCCAACAGCCATAGGCTGCTGTCCACCCCCAGCCTGGCTGCCATCCACCCTTGGAGTCTAACGCTCCCCTTCTCCAGGGTCTCACTGTTCCCTCTTTCCTCAGACACTCTCTGGCTGGCTAGGCTGCTCCCCTCTGCGGCCACTCCTGAGGCCCCTCCTGGGCCTGTAACACCCTTTCCCCCACCTCACTGCCTGCCTCGTCCCCACCCTGAGCTGCTCCCTGTGGGAGGCAGGCACAGCTCCTGGTCCCCACCCACCAGGGAGGCCCCGCTGCCTGTGAGGACACAGAGAGGTCTTGGTTGTCACTGAAATCAAGGATCAGGTGGACATGGCAGCCGGGAGGTGGAGCTGGGTTCGAGAGAGGCCAGAAGCCACCCAGTCCCAAACGACCCCCACGGTTCACGGGGCGCTTCCTCTCTCTTCTCTCTTCCACCCAGTCTGTCAAGCCTGCCCTCAAGAGCCTGGTTCAAGGTTCTGCCCCCTCCTCCCTCACTGCCAGAGGCAACCCCTGTGGCACGCTGCCATGCCTCACCCCTGCAGGGCCATCTCCACAGATGACGAACAGGGTGCTCAGTCTTCTTTGCTCCACACTGGGAATCCCAGAACATTCTTACCCTGCCCTCCCTTGGGTCGAAGCTGCTCCGAGGGCCTCACCCTTCCCCCTGGACCCCTCCCTCCTCCCTGCCCCTCTCCTTGCTTCTTGCAGACCTGAGCACCCTCTCAGCCTTACCCCAAACCAGGCTCGGCCACCATGCTGGCAACATCTGTTTCCACAAGAAGGGTGACAGGTTGGTAAAAGCCGAGGGCCTCATAAGCCACAGGGAGGAGTTGGGATTTTATTTCAAGTGAGGCGGGAACCACAGAAGGTTTTGAGCACACGGAGGGACATGGTCCCATGTAGGTTTTATCAGGACCCTGTGGCCGTTTTGTAGAGAAGAGACTGGGGGCAGGGCACTGTGCTGCGGCTGGGCCAAGGCGTGGGGTTGTGGTCCCTGCAGGCGCCCTAGCTATTCCGGGGGTCAACTGGAAAAGACCTGTTCCCAGCCTGAGGGTCTAGGGTCCACACTGGGGATAGAGGCCAAGGCTCAGTGAGGCAGCCTCCTCCCAGTCTTGCTGGCTTTGTCCTCCTGAGGAGAGTCCCTGCATCCAGAGTGGCATGGCCCCAAGCTTGGCCTCTGCCACAAGCAACTGGAGTCAGGAGTTGATATCAGTTTACACCCCCAAACCCCAGTCTTTCTATCCCTGGGAGGGGCCTGACCTACAGAGCTGAAGGTGCTGCCCACAAACTGGTGGCCAGTGGTGCTTAGGGGCCCCACCCTCCCTGGGCACATTTGGGGTTTGTGTGTAAGGGCATCCCAGGGACCTCAGGAGTGACAGGGAGGACTGGGTGCCCATTTCACAAAGGAGAAACCATTGGGAAGCTAGGGAGGGGTTGGGGAGAGCCCAGAGGGAGCAGAGCCCAACAGCCTGGGGGATCCTGCCCTTAGCCCCTGACCCCCTCGTCCCAGCGAGGGGCCTCTGTGAGAACCGAGGGCATCGTGACACTTGGAGCAGCAGAACCAGCCCAGGGCCGGGCACTGAGGGGCCACCGTCCACGGAACCTGGGGTCCTGCAACAAAGGGGCCCTGTGCCCAGCCAGGGGAGGCCTGGGCACCGAGCCACGCAGCTAGGCCACATGAAGAGGGGTGGCCTCAAGGCAGCTGGGACTTGCACTGGGCAAGGAGGGAAGGGTCTGGTCAGGCCTCTGTTGCCAGGGTGCCAGCCAGGCTGGTCCTTAAGCAGATAAAGACAGGAGGCAGGTGGGGGCCTTGGGGGACTGGACCTCAGGGAGGAAGGACAGCAGAGGTGCTAAGGTGGGAAAGGTCTGAGGAACAGGGATGATGAAGCAGTTGGCACAGCGTGGAGCCAAGCTGGTGGGAAACCACCTTGTGGTCCTTTCAGGGAGGTGTCAGCCCCTGTTTAGCCAGCACCACCCCCTTCCTGCCCCCAAAATGCACGATCTCCTATCTCACCAGTGTGTGCCCAGACCCTGCTTCCTGCAGGCCCCTACCTGATACGACCACCACCGAGCCACCTCACCGGCCTCCAGCTCCGCCCTTGGGCCCAGCCCAGCCTCTCCAAGGCTGGCTCTCGCCAACACCCCCACCTCCTATGCCGGCCCCCGCTCTGCCTTGCTTGTGCCTGTGCCTTAGGCTTGGCTGGGCAGGGGGCAGGGAGGTGGGGGCATTTGCTGAGTTGCTCTTTTATTCATCCACTCCACGATGCCCCTGCTCACAGCATTGACTAGGGGCCCTGGCCAGGCACCTCCTGCAGAGCTGGCAGATGGCCTTGCAGGCCATGGGGCAGGCTGGTGCCAAGAGAGCCTGTAGATGAGGAGGTGAGGAAGGCTCAGGGATGGGAGCCCTGCCACTGAGGAAGGGCCCTCCTGGCAGAGGGAGCAGCTTGGGCAGAGGCCCAGAGACGGGAGATGCTCAGCGGGCATGGCTGCAGAGCAGGATGGAGGAGGGGGCAGGCTGAGGCCGGAAGGGCCTTCACCACGGGGCTGCGGGATGGGCGCCCAGGGGCCTCTGTCCTGCAGAGGTCAAGTCCTTTGGAGGTTGGGCTGCCCTGGGCCTCTGATCCAGGGCAAGATCTAGGGGCACGGGGAGCTCGTCCTAGAGATTTTCATAGACCAGGTTAAATTCACTGTCATCGTTAAACCCGTGCAGTTTCTCCTGGGGGAAAAAAAGGGGGGGAAAAGAAATAAAACACAATAGGTAGGGAAAAGAACAAACTTGCCCTCATCTACTTTCAGTCAGAGGAAAACAGGCCTGACCCTGTCCCCAAGCCCCCTGGCAGCCTCTTCTCCCACCAGTCCGGCCCGCCTCGGCTCTCTGCCCTCCAGCCCCGCGGGCCTGCTCTTTCCCACCTCAGGACCACTCCACTGTGTTCTTCCCTCAGGCTGGTGTGTTCCCCCAACTACTGCCTTCTTACCCTGCAGGGCTTGGCTCAGCATCCCCCAGCCCTGGTCTGGTCCCTCCCCAGGGCCCACCCCTCACAAGGCCCTGCAAATATGTGTGTGTGTGTCCTGCCAGTGACTCTGTGTCTGTGGAGCTGAGGCCTCCAGAGAGCAGTGACACATCAAGCCTTACTGGCCAACCCCTGGGCATGGGGCGGGCACTGCCTAGGATGGCCCAGAATCCTTAGGGGCCCCAGGTTAGGGAAGCCTTGCTTCCCGTCAGGGTCCAAGTCAGGGCCGAGTGAACAAGGGGCTTTGAGAATAGGAGCTTCGACAAACAGCGCCGCCCTGGGCCAGGGGACACCGAGCACGAGTCCTCTCACTGCCTGTGGGCTCCTGTACTGGCCTAACGGCCCCTGATGCTTCATGGTGTCCAAAGCTCTGGTTACTTAACTCAGAACTCATCTGAATTCAGGGGCAGCTGGTTTTGAAGGAAAGTGTCGCTCGTCCCCTTTTCAGATGAGCAAACTGAAGTTTAAGAGAGAATTGTGATGAAGTGATATGCTTCATAATAACGGAGCCCTGACCAGGTCACCCCAGGCCGACACCAGCTCAGACTCCAGCTCTGATTTCAGCCAGCCTGGGGACAGCTAGAAGACTACCACCCCCTGCCTGATTGGCCAGTGTAGATACTGTGCCCAGTGGTAGTTACAATGGCTCACAGGCATGTGCACCTAGTGGTCCCTAATACAGCATTTGATCTTCGTGGCCAGTCTATGAGGTGAGGGCTGCTAGGTGCTGCCCTTTCCAGATTAGAGACTCGGGCACAGACCAGCCTCTTGGCCAGAGCTGTGCAGCGGTATGGGATGGGGAGGGGCTTCAAGCCCATCGGTCTTCCTCACCACTAGGCCCACTGCCTTGGGAGGGGGCTCTGATTCAACAGCACGTGCCTCCCTCCTGTGGCCCTATCCGCCCTCATTTCACAGATGAGGAGAGGGTCAGACGGAAGGAGCGGCGGCCCCAGGCCTGCTGCCCTGCCCCTGCATACCTGGGAGAGGAGGCTCTGGGTGGTGGGTGGGCTGGGGGCCTTGTTCTCCACGCAGGCGTAGACTTCCGTCTCTCGGCGCTGTAGGGCCTGCAGGAGATGGCGTGAAGGTCAGAGGAGGGTGGACAAGAGGGGCAGGGTGCGTGTCCCAGCAGGTGGGCTTCCATGCCTGTTACAGACCACGCCTGCCCGAGGGAGCCCAGGGGAAGGGCAGAGCCCTGTGAGCCGTCGCCCAGCCACACCGTGCACGGTCAGAGGGCTGCACCTGCCACCCCCTCTCAGAGCCACCAGACCCCCTTCCTGCGTGAGCAGGGCAAGCCCTCGCGGTGACCCCGCTACTTCCCTCGCACCTCCTCAGGGCTCTGGCACAGGCCTGTGCTCAGCCCAGTGGGTTCTAGCTCCGGGCCTCCACCCAGCTGGCCCAGCCCACGCCCACGATCCCCGGCTGTCCTTAGGCCCCAGGCACCTGCGAGCCAGCAGCCCCCAGCGGACGGCCGTGGCCACGGCTCCACTAAGATGCCCTCCTGGCATTGGCCCTCACTCCCCTGGTCCAAAGGCCCTGCCCCAGTGAGGGTCTCACCTACCCACCCCTCTAGGTCTCCCCTGACTCCCTACCCCAGCCTGTACTCACAGATAACCCAGGCACAATCCCCTCCCGTCAAGCTCTGCCAGGTTTGTCTCTGGGTCACCGACCACCCAGCTGTGGACAGCACCAAATGGCTATGATGAGGGGGCTCCTCGCTCACCTGGCCATGCATCTTGGGGCCACATTCATCTTGGCCCAGCTATGAGCAGGCTGACCAGAGGCCCCAGGAATGACAAAAAGAACTGGGGCTTTGTAATCAGATGGCAAAAGATTTAACTCCCAGCTCTGACACCTGCCAGCTCTGGGCAACCCCTGAACCTTTCTGTGCCTTAGTTTCCTCATCTATAAAATGGGAATAATCACATCTATCTTGCAGGCTCAGTGCATGATTAAATTGCACGTAAAGGCCAAGCACAGAATCTGGCAAATAATAAATACTTAATAACTGTTGAATGATCATCAATCGAATGATCATCAAGGGAGGTTGGATGCTTCCCTTCCCTCTCTGCAGTGATAGCTGCACCCACCCTCAGGCCCTGTTGGGCACCAGGGGCCCATGTGAGGGGCAGAAGCTGCTTCTTGGGGTTGTCTGAGCAGAGCCGCCAACAGACTAAGCAAGAGGCAGGATCCTTCCCTTCCTGTGTGTACATGTCATATGGATGCCGGCTGGTTGCCAAGGAGGTGGTTTCCCTGGCAACAGGCAAGCAGGGGTTGCCGAGGCAGGCTGGAGAGACAGGTGGTGCTCCGAGGCAAGAGGAGGGAGGAGCGGCGGGGAGGGGAGAAGGGAGGGAGGCGCCGAGAGGTAGTGGGGCATGAAACCTTGTGCGATAAACCACTGATGCCTGGGAGACCCTCATTTCAAGGGCATCACACACAGGGATGGCAAGGCAGCTCTTGGGACCAGCCCAAGGGGCTTCTGAGTCATAAAGACGGTGGGTCCTGGGAGAGGGGCTTCCAACTTGCCTCTGAGTAGGGAAGGGAACAGGGCCACCCTGAGGAGGAGCCCTATTTCTAGTGGAAGGCAATTTCCAATGTCTGCCTGTGGGGTCTTCGTGGCCCCAGAGCACCAGCCGCCACTGGCAAGCCCAGCAGCTCTGTGCCCCTACCCTCTGTCCACCCAGAGCTGGATCTCCACAGACCTGACAGCCCCTCCAAGCTGGACATTTCCAGTCACAGAAAGAAGGAGGCAAAGGGCCTCCTTGCTGACACCTTGGCAGTGTTGCAGATCCAGGGTCCCACAGATGGCCCTTTCTCCTTCAGGTCTAGCTCACATGGACTGCCTGACTCACAGGGCCAGAAAGGCCCAGAGATGTCTCAGGTCACAGCTCCTCAGTGGCAGGGCCAAGACTAGAACTCAGGCCTCCTGCCCCCACTCCGTGTGCTCCCACTGGCCTGGGGAACGAGGCCGGGGGATTTCCAAACCAGAGAACAGAATCCAGCCCCGGGGCTCTGCAGGGCTCTGACCCACACCAGCAGATGGCCATGCTGTGGGCAGAAGCAGCTGCGGGGCTGAGGACAGGGCAGGCTGCAGAGGTTGCTGCCAATTAGCAGCTGCTGAATGAAGCCTTTGACAAGTCCTGACCTGCTGGGCAGCATTTGCATTCAGGGTGCAACCTGCATCACTGGGCTGTGAAATGCAGGGTGGCCTTGTCATCAGGACATCCCCGGAGGCTCTGAACCCAGGCCCTCCTGGCCTTCCTTGGTGATGGGGACTTTCTTCCGTGTGGTGTGCCTGCTGGGACGAGGCTGTCCAGTTTTCTGAATGGGCTGTAGTGGGCTGGGGCCTGCCGGGCAGGGACTGAGTTGGCCCTGGGCCGTTCTGCACTGGAGCTGGCCTAGGCAGCACTGGGCAGTGGGGCGCTGCTGGCCTGTTCTGTGCCTGGCTGGGCTGTGTTATGCTCTGTCTATGCTGTCTGTGCAGGACTTTATTCGCTGGGCTGGGGCAGGAATGGGTGGGGACTGTTTGTCTGGGACCCAGGCCCTCAAGTCCTTTGCCTCCTGAGCCCAGTGGGCAATGGTCTCACCCGAATGGTCATCAGCCCTGGCAGAGGTGTGAAGTCAGTGCCAAGGCTTCCCTCCAGGCAGGCTGAAGCCAGAGCTGATGTCAGCTATTCTGGCCCCAGACCTAATTTAAGGGTCCAGGACATCAGTCCCCTGTAATACTCACCCCCACCTGTCACCAAGGAAACACAAAAGCTATACTCCTGTGGGCACCAGTGTGCAGAGATCTGCATAACGCACTCCAGGGGCAGATGGGGGAAGACTGGGGTGCTGTTCAGAAAGAAGCTGCATTGCTCCAGGTCCAGGTCCTGGCACCTCTTGTGAAGGGGCCACTCAGCGACAAGAGTTGGGATAAGCCAGCCAATGAAGGCCTTGGAGCTGGCGACGGGGAGCCACTGGAGGTTTCTGAGTGGGAAGCGATGGCATCGGAGGTGGGAAGTCCCTCTGCTGCAGTGAGCGCAGAAAGAGGGCACTGGGCCAGGCAGAGGCTGGGACAGAGCTGAGAGGTGCGTCCAGATGCTGCTCAGGGAAGGGTAACCGTAGTGCTGATGCCCACCTTTGCTGCAGGCATTCACTCTGTGCCCAGATGGAGCCCCATGTGGCCCCAGGCATCCAGAGGGTAAGAATATTCCTCCACTCATCCACACAGCAGGTGATTGCTGAGCACCCACTGTGTGCTGGGCACCCGGCTGGTGGCAGGGAGGGTGCGAGACAGACCACAGTCATGAAAGCAAGAGGTGGCCACAAAGGCCACAGAGAGACACGGGAGGGAAGATGAGGAGTTTGAGCTCATGGATGGGGCAAGGAGACTAAAATTTTAAAAGGGAGTCAGGGAAAGGCCTCGCCTCAAAGGTGCCATCTGAGCAGAGGAGGGAGGGTGTGGCTGGTGGCCAGCTACAGAAAGGACACCGGGGCAGAGGCAGAACCAATGCGCATGCCTGTGCGGGCATGGCCGCCGGGCGGAAACCCGTCATCACGCTGCATGGGGGCCACGTGCCCGTGGGCTACTCCCAGCTGATGGCGGAGAGTGGCAGGGATGTCATCACAGCCTTCCCCCGCAGGACCCCTCTGACGCAGGTGCTCCCAATGGCCTTGCTGAGCCTTCCCAGACTGTGGCAGTTGGCACTTCCTCTCGGCCCTCCTTCCCACTTTCCTTCCCTCTGGACCGGATCTGCTCAGCTGACAGCCCCTGCAGGCATCCCCATTTCCTCTCCCAGGTGAGTTTTATTTCCCTAATAAAACCATGGCACATCTAACCCAGGCTTGGCATCTGCCTTTCAGGGGTCCTGAACCCACCAAGGGCTCTGAGCAGAACAGACTGTGATCTGGGTCACTCTGGACAGGGTGGGTTTTTTGAAATAAGATGTGCTGACAGGTCAGATGTGAGCAGTGATAAAAGGAGAAGAAAGGACAACTTCAAAATGTTTAGCCCAAGCAACTGGAAGGACGGGGCCCTCATTCACTGTGATGAGAAGGACTGTGAGAAGAGGCACTTGGGTAGGTAAAGAATTGAAGTTTGGTCTGAGAAAGAAGCCAATGACATCCAAACAGAGTTGGCTCTGGTGTTCACAGGAGATGTCAGGGCTCAAGATATAAATTTGGGAGTGTAGATGGTCTCAGCCTCTCGAGGCTGAATCAGATCACTCAGGGAAGGAAACGAAGATCAAGAGGAAAGGGCCCTCGGACTGTACTCCAGTGGTTTGGAGGGCAGGCTTCCCCTGGTTCCTAAGTAGGAATCAGTGAAGGAGGTGGACAAGGCATGGCAGTGAGTCAGGGGAATCTGGAAAGAGTGGAACGTTCTGGAAGTAAAGGAAGAAATTATGTCAAAGAGGAGAGAGCCTGATGACATCAGATGCTGGTGATTCATCAGGCAGATGAGAACCAGGAACGGACCTGTGGATTTAATGATGTGGAGGTCAACAGAGACCTTGAGAAGGAAGATTCTGGTGCAGAGGTGGGCAAAAAGCTTGACTGAGTGGGTTGGAAAGGAGAGAGAAAACCTGAAGAGAGAGTTTATTATGATGAGTTATGAAGGAAGGGTGGGGTCACTGGAGGGGGATGTGGACTCAAGATAAGGAATATAAAATGGAAGAAATTATAGCATGTTTGCAAGCTATAAATATAATATTGTATCATTAGCCCTGTTTTACAGATTATGGAACCAAGACTCTAGGCTTTGGACACCAGTCTGTCTTACCCAGTCCAAATCCATGTTCTTCAATAGGTCAGTTTTTAAAAAAGAAATTGTAGTAGTACAGCTTTTTTTCATGTCACAATATGTCATGAGCACTTTTCCATATGAACAAAAAGCAAAAATTGACATAAAAAGGAGAAATATACAAATCTACAATCACAGGGGAAGATTTCTAACTACTCTTAACATCTGACAAACAAAAAAAGGATGTGGAATATTTTAACACGACCCAACAAACTTGACCTAATTGACATATAGAATACTCATTCTGCCATGCACAATGCAAATGTTCTTCAAGTGCACACAGAATATAAGCTGAGCCATAAAGCAAGTCTCCAAAGACTTCAAAGGATTAAAATCATACAAACATATTCTCTGGTCACAGTGGAATTAGTGAGAAAAAACAGAATGATAACTAGAAAATAACTAAACCTTGAAAATTGAGCAAAACACTTTAAATACCCATAGGGCAGGGAGGAAATATCAATGGAAAATATGAACTGAAAGATAACAAAAATACAACATATTAAAACCTGTGGGATGCAGGTAAAGCCATACTTTAAGGGAAGTTCATAGCCTTAGGTATAAATTAGAAAAGAAGAAAGAATTGAAAATCAATGATCTAAGCATCCATCCAAAGAAAGTAGAGGAAGAATATATAAAAATCCTTTCCTGGAGTTTAGGAACAAGACAAGGATGCCCACTGTCACCACTTCTATTCACCATCATACTGGAGGTCTGAGGCAGTGCAATAAAGCAAGAAAAAGAGAAATAAAAGGCAAGAGGATTGGGAAGGAAGATGAAATGTCCATTATTCATAGATTACATGACTGGGGTCATAGAAAATCCAAAGGAATTCACAGAGAAACTATTAGAATTAAGAGTGAATTCAGCAAGGTCACTCTATATAAAGTCAATATACAAAAAATCAACCGTATTTCTACATACCAGCAATGGACACTTAGAAAATGAAGCTCAAATGGGGAAACACCTGCAACCTAAAGCCCTGAGGATTAATGAGATAACAAGGTGTAAAATCCTACCACAGTGCCTGGCACATAGTAGGTACTCAGCAAATGGCTCCTGATACCATCATCACTGTCTTTAATGTCATTCTTATGTGCCCAGGTCCAACTCCAGTGGGTATGGGTTGGTCTCAAGGGCTAGCAGTCTGTGGCTTCATTTCACATCTCCTTTCTGGCTCCTTTCTGGCTCCTTTCTGGCTCCAAAACTTTTGGAGCCACCCTGCAACCCTGCGGGGCAGTTGGGTCTCTTCCCACACTCCAGAGAAGCCTGCCTGAGCCTCAGACAAGTCTAAACATGGGCGAGAAGGAGAAGGATGTTATATGCAAAAGTGAGTCTCTTCTATTAAAAATAATCTCATAGCAGGATATTTATCCATGTGGAAGGATGTTAATGAGATACTGTAACATGAACAAAAATAGCTGTGCTACTCCAATTAAAAAAAGTATGTGTGAGTGTGTTTATGGGTCTCTTCGTATATATTTATAGAGAAAAAACTGGAAGGTATGGAAGTCAATGTTACTAGTATTTACCCTGGAAAAAGATAGGCTTAGGATGGTGGTTATTTTCTTTTTTGATATATACATATATAAAAATACCATGTGTGTGTGTGTGTGTGTGTGTGTGTGTGTGTGTGTGTGTGTGTGTGTGTGTGTGTGTGTGTGTGTGTGTGTGTGTGTGTGTGTGTGTGTGTGTGTGTGTGTGTGTGTGTGTGTGTGTGTGTGTGTGTGTGTGTGTGTGTGTGTGTGTGTGTAGAGAGACAGAAATGTTTTTATTTAACAGCTGACACCAGAACTCAGGGAAAATACCAAGATGAGTTGCTGGGAGAGAAGAGAGAATATGGGGAAGTCTAGGGCCGTATGGAAAGCAGTGGCTGGTGGAAATTCCCTCGGGTGGAGGAACTGAAGGCCTTTGAAAGCTGGCCAGGTTATATTCCATCTGGAACCGTTGGCTGTGCCCTGCAGAGACATCTCCTTTGCATCTTGCCCATCTGCCCATCCTCAGTAAGCAGGACCATATTCTGACTGCCCTCTGTGGGGGGTTTTGTGGGGACTGAGGAAGGACCTGAGTTTCACGTGTGATTCAGGGTGGTGGGCACGGCACAGGGACGGCGCATAAAGGCAGAATCTAGTGCAAGAGGCAGCCCCTCCCAGGCATGGAGCCAAGACCCAACCTGGTGGCTCTAGGTCTTTCAGAGTTGAGATCCCAGATGACACTGGGTGGCATTTAGTCTTCACTTTCTCTACAGTGAACACATGATACCTGTGGAACTAGATGTAACTGAACAAAGATGCTTGTCACCTTCCCAGTGCCTGGGCAGAGTGGCCGCGTGCTGGGCAGTGGGTGGCCTGGGTGAGGCTGAGTCTCTCCCCAGGTAATTATGAAGACCGTGGCAGTGATGGAAATGCTTATGCAGAACAAACAGCATCCCGACCTGCGGCTGTGCTAAGGGCGTGGGACGGCGCCTGACCTTTTCCTCTTCCTGCAGTGTTGCTGCTGTGATGCTTGCGCAAGTGGAACGGAGGAGCTGGTAAGCTGGTTGAGGCGTTGTGTCGGATGGAGGAACTTTCTTCATTCCTCACCAACTCAGGCCCTTGCTACTCCAGAAGTGGAGGGACACCAATGAGGGGAAGCCGGCAGCACCTTGCAGCTACGTGCCCACCAGGGGCCAGGGCCACAAGTGTGCAATCTCAGTTCACTTCATAGAGAGTCCCCCAGGTAGGAATTCTTGTCTCCAGTTTACAGATGCGGAACTGGAGGCTCAGAGTGGCCACACAGCCAATTCATGGCCACTCAGGGAGGCAGACCCTGTACCAGGCTTAGGGGAGGTGGAGAGGGCCGGCGCCCCAGGACTCACCGTGTAGATGGATTCAGCCGGGGGCCTCTGAGGGCTGCTGGCAGGGCTGGGGTTCAGGCACTTCTGGGCGGGGTGTGTCCGTGGCACCTGCATCTGCTTCTGCGAGGAAAGGAGTCAGGGTGGCTGGGGCTGGGACAGGCAGCTCCCCCATCTCCCCCTGCCACCCCTGCACAGACACCCCCAGGGAAAGGATGGCAGTGTCATGGGGCCACACAGACACTGATCACACAGCACCTTCCACTCCCCCGGGTAAACGGGGCAAATGCCTCTGAGATTTGTATTAAGTCACTCACAGGTCTGGAGGTACCAGCAATGAGAATGACCCCCAACAGGGCATTGCCCATAGACACAGTGCCTGGCACAGGAGAGGCAGGCACTGCAGGGCACAGTGAGACAGGGCCCCTGGCTAAGCAGCTGACTGCTGTGGGTGGTCCTGAGCGAGACCAGGTGTCCAGTCGTCTGCCCCTTGCTGGCTCAGTGGGCTCACACAGACCACTTGCCCTCTCTGGGCCTTGATTTCTTCAGCAAGAACCCTCCTTTGGGAAACTGTTCCAAGGACTTAGGGAGGTGATGGCACTCAGGTGGCACTTAGGGAGCCCTTGGCCCACCCACCTAGATCTGTCAGGCACCTGTTGTTAGCCAGGTGGTGTGAAGAGGTGGACACCGTGCCTGCCTCCTTGGAGCTTAGGACCGGGAGAGGAGACAGACAACAAGCCAGCAGTTTCCCCAGGCGAGGTCCATGTGCTGCCCACAGCAACAGAGCCTTTGGCACACTGGGAGGGAACCAACCCCGCCCGGCAGGAAGGGATGCTTAAGGCCTGAAGGCAGAGAAGTTCATTTGGCCAGAGAGGGGGTGTGCTGGAGCAGCCGTGCTAAGGCCTGCAGGTCTCCAGGAGCTTAGAGGTGGTCAGTGTGGCCTGAGAGGCGGGAACCTGCCCGGGGTGGTCGGACAGCCGTGCAGGCTGCGTGAAGAATGCAGACGGTGAGAAACACCTGAGGCTTTAATGGGAAAGCAGTTTGGGAAAGCTTCTGCAGCGGCTGCATGAAGCACTGATGGGGACGTGGGCGTGGGGGCCGGGGGCCTGTGGGGAGGCGCAGGGCCTGGTGCAGTCAGCCCCTTCTGAGGCACAGGGAGGCTGCCTGGATGTCTCCCTCGTCGCAGGTGCCGCACCACCAGCAGTGGAGCAACAACAGCCTCATCTCGGGGCGGGAGCTAATTAAAAACCCTGGCCGCCCGCCAATTCCCAGCCTGTGCACCGGGATTCGCTCTCCAGAGCCACTTAACCTCCCAGGCAGAAGCCAGCGCCACCCTCAGGCACAGCCTCTTGTGGCTCAGGGTGGTGCAGCCCCACCGTGGGGCTCAAAACACATGACCTGCTATCCCACACACCGCTCAGCAACCCTGCGGGACAAGTGTTCATGTCACCTCCATCCCATGCAGGAGGATGTGAAGGCAGGTGATCTGCCTGCGGCCACAGAGTCCAAGGTGGCCAGGGCACGATTTGAACCCAGATCTGTGTGAGTCACCAAGATGCTAACCTGGCAGTACTGGGGTTTTCACAACTCTGCTTTGCTTAAATGCATAGGTTTCAGAGATCGGTGCTGGCACCTCTGGGGCACTGTACAGTACCCCTGGGGACTTGTTCCTACAGTCACCTCAAGACAGCCAGGGGCTGGTGCCTCTCCCTTCACTGAGCCGTCAGCCTGAACACTGTCAGGGCTGGGGATAGGGCTCCTTGGTGAGCAACAACCATGCCTGGCCTCGAGGCTGCCCACTGTGACTGCAGGGAGGGGGCATCAGGGAGGTAGGTGTCGCTGCAGGGCTGTGGGAAGAGACCTAAGTCTGCCAGGGGCTGGAGCAGGCTTCTCAGAGTTTGCGCTGCCTCCTGAAGAGAGGAGAGTAGTGCGGGAGTCTGTCCCGGACTGCGGGGCAGCATGCAGAGGGGCATGTGGGCAGAGCCGTCACGATGGGCCGGGGCGACACAGAAGGAGGGATTGTCAGACAGAAAGCAGCCACGTGGAAGCAAAATGAAAGGGGATGAGCTGGGCAGTGTGGGCAGGGCCATGCAGGAGGTCTGTACTTGGAGGAGAGGAGGGAGCTGCCAGGGCAGGCACAGGTCAAATCCGGTCACATGGGCATTTTATATGGCTCTCTCACAGCCACAGTGAGACGGCTCGAGTTGGGAGGTAAGGGGACCAGGCACAGGGTCTGCAGGAGGGGCAGGACTTCCAGGGTGCAATAAGGAGGCCTGGGCTGTGGCCGGGCTCCCGTGGGGCAAGAGGGGCCTCCTTGGAAAGCCGGAAGGACATACTTTGTTATGGGGTGGGGACTATCCGCCTCCTGGATCCAGCCTTGCCCCATCCAGGGGCCCTTTCCCAGACCATCAACATCAGCCCTTCCAAGTGTGGTTTTCAAATGAATGACCCGGGCCATGTGGCCGTCAGCCACCCAGGAGGCCCGCAAAACCTCGGTTCCCCTCTGTGACGTGGGAGCCCTGCTGCTGCCTGTCACCTCACAGGCCTGGTCGCCTCTGACTCATCTTCCAGGTCCAAGCACTAGCTTGCTCTGCATTCCTTCAAAGAGCAGGGGCCGTGGGTCATGGAAGACAGGAGGCCTGTATTCCAGGCAAAGGGCGATGAAGGCCCGGGCTGGGGGCTGGAGGACAGGGAAGGGGGTGGACCCCGGACAGACTGTGCGTGGGTCTCACTGGGGTAGCGAGGAGGCAGGCACCGCTGTAAGGCTCTCGACCTGAGCATCCGGGGCACGGCGCCATGGGGCGGGTGGGGCCAACAGGGGTGCTAGGAGGGCTGCTCTGGACAAGGTAGGCCCCACGCACTGGACGGGGCCTGGGGGCAGCGCCAGGGGAGGGGACTATAACCCGGGAGTGGAGCCATAACCAGGGAGTATAGACAGATGGGGGGGAAGGGCTCAGGATGGGCCGGTGCTCAGAGGCCATGAGGAAGATGAGGTGACCTAGCACAGAGCTGCCTGGGTTCTGGAATCAAGGGAGGGAATGAGCTGTGGGGGAGGGAGATTTGCTCGGGGAGAGGCCCCGAGATGATGGGGACCAATCACATCAGAGGCTGCCTGCTCTGGGAAGTCAACCTTGAGCCCGAACTGGATGGGAGCCCTTGAACCAGTTCCCATGGCAGAAATCCTCTGCCTCTTTCGGACCCACAGCCACCTGTGCCCCTGGGGCCCTCCATGCCTCCTCTTACTCGGCCCTGTCCTCTTGGCCTCCATGCCAGCTGCCTGGCCTGGTCTCCAGCTACACTCTCATGGTTCAACCTGAGCTGGCCTCAGACAGGCTGGGCCACTGCAAGCAGCCGACCCTTTGGATACAGCTCCGGGGAGCTCTGGAGACTTTGTGACAACACGATCCCAGCAGTGGCTCTGGCTTTCCGAGTTCTGTCTCCTTCAAGGCCGGGCTCTCATCCCGGCCCTTCCTCCCCAAGTGCAGGGAAGGACGTGGGAAGCACCTGTGCACACTCTCTGACTCTGGGTGGGGCACCCAGCTCATGCTTCGAAAATGCTGTTTCTTTTACCCTTTCCCAGGGAGGCACATCTACTCTTACTCTCACATCCGGAGGACACTGAGGCTCAGGGAGGGCCAGACTTGACAAGGGGCAGGGTCTGCCTCTGTCTTGCTTTCCACTGTCTGGCACTTAGCCCAGTGCCTGGCACATACCAGCTTCTCAACAGCTATTTCTAGAAGGAGAGGAGGGAGGGTGAGATGGGGAGGAGGGCGGAAGGTAGGCCCCCCAGCAGCGGGAGGAGCTGGGCTTGGGAGTCAGGCTGAGTCGGAAGCGTGCCCTCTCCTCTTCTCCTCCCAAGACCTTACTGGGCACCTACGCTGTGCCAGGTGCCTCCCTGGCCTCATAGGACCTTGAGATCCAGTAAACACAACCCCATTTCTGCAGAGCAAAAGCTGAAGTGGGGGCTCAGGGTCACGATCTCACCCTGGCCCGGCTCTGAGCTCTCCTGCTGTGCTTCATGCCCATGGAAACCACTTGTGCCGCCCCTCACGTGAGGCTGGGTGGGGGACCACACCCGGTGTAAGTGCCTCGTCCCTCCTGCTGGAAGCCCCTGGTCAGACACTGCCCCTCTGGGAAGCTCGGCAGGCATTCACCAGGCAGCAGGCCGGGCAAGAGCTGTCTCCCCGCTTGAGGCCATCGTGGTGGGTGGGCAGCAGGGCTGGGGGAGGACATGTCCGTCCTGAGGGTGAGGGCCAGGCCGGGTGCACAGGTGCTCAGTGTTGGTTGAGGCGGGGGAGGTGGGCCCAGTGGCAGGCAGGCCTCTGTCCTCATCCTGGGACTCACGGGGCCGAGGAGCCACCGAGTGGCAGGGCCCTCCCAGGACCTCACAGCAGAGCTCACAGGAGGATGGCGTGAGGCGGACTCTCTCTGCGCTGTGTCTAGAGCGGGCCCTGCCAGGGTCGGGCCCCACGTCTGTGGCATCCCAAGGGAGCCGCAGGACAAGAGAGGAACTGGAGGCAGGCTCTGACTTGCAGAAGGCAGGGAAGGCAGCCTCCAGGGGTTTGTGGCTGAGCAAACAGCCATGCCCACTGGGAGAGTGATTACATCTCCAACCTTGAGGCACCGATGGGAAACTGAAGCCTGTGTTCGAGTCCCAGGCCTGCCACATGCTGGCTGTGTGGCTCAGGCAAGTCCTCCCCCTTCATCCTTGGGCTGCTGTTCTTCCATCCCACAGCTGTCGGTGGGCGATACGCCCAGGCAGGCCCTGATCTCGGTGTCCAGCTCTGTCCTTCCCCTCCAGGGAGCACAGCAGCCCTGGAGGCCGTGGCCTCCAGCTGACTGTGGGTCTCCTCATCAGCCAGTCCTGCCCGCTCCACCTTCAGCCTTTACGCAGCCACTTCCCCTGAGGCTACCCTGGTCCCAGCTGCCTGTGCCTGGACTGTTGCAGTAGCTCCTCCGGAGCCTCCCTTGCCCAGCTCCTTGTCACAGCAGCCCAAGGGTCCATATCAGTGCCCTCACCTGGCCTCACCGCACCACCACCCTCCCCTGCTCCCTGCACTCAGTCTATGCGACCCACAGGGCCTCCCTGCAGCCCCTGCAACGCTGGCAGCAGTCTCCTGCCTCGGAGCACCTGTGCCTGCTGGTCCCCTGCTGACACTCTTCCCCATGCCTGCCCACCTCCCTTCCTTCCAAGGGCAGCATGGGGGGGCCCTTCAGGACCCTTTATCTAAAACAGCCAGTGCCCTCCTTCCCACACGCATAGCCTCTTCATTTTGCTGTGTTTCCCTAACAGTCGCTTTACTAATTTATGTTTGTTTTTAGTCTGTCTCCCCTCGGCTGGAATACAAATTTGATAAGAACCGGGACTTCTTGGGGGTCCATTTTGGTCACTGCTGTATCTCTAGGGCCTAAAGAGGGCCTGGAATTGAGTAGGTGCTCAGTAAATACTTGTTGAATGGACAAGCACATGAATTCCCGTCTAAGGAGTCTTTCCCTGGGTATGGACAGAGTCCGGCCTTGTGGGTGCAGACGCTTAGCCTTCCCTGACCAAGGGAGCCCCCGCGGTGGTGCCAGAGCCCTCTCCCCATGCCAGGGTTTCACTGGCTGAGTGGCCAGCAGGCAGCAGAGAAGCTCTTGGTCCCCAGAGGATGGAGCAGTGTCCTGAGCCACCCTGACGGTCGCCCTCAAGGAGCCGGAACAGAAGTTCCAAACCACAGCCTGGAGCCCTGACGGCCATCTTTGCACCCCAGGGCTGGCAGAGCCTGGTGCCCACTGCACACTGCATTCCTTCACTTGATCATTTCCTGAGCGCCCACAATGTGCTGGGCATGCATGGAACCCAGGGGCACACGCTGTGCACGAGCATCCCCTACCTTCTTCCAGAGCAGCAGAGCTGTGGCCAGGACGCTCAAGACACTCAGGAGGCCAGCGAAGCAAAAGAGCAGGAGCTTCCCAGGGCGCTGTGGGGGCTCTCGGTACCCCGAGTCTAGAGGAGGGCAGGGAAGCATGGGGGTCAGTTACCTGGGCGAGGCCAGGGCCCACCTCACCCCACAACCTCCAATTCCTATTTCTTCTATTCCCAGGACCCCGCCTACAGCAAGCCCCATGAGGACCCCCAAGATCCCCACTCCCACTCGCTCTGGTTAAGCCCCTTTCAGTGTTTGCTGCCTTAGTTCCTGTCACGGGCAAGGGTCACATCTCTTGTTTCTTCAGTGCCCCCGCCTCAGTGAGCTGGCCCCACCAAGAGCCGCTGGTGGGACTTTCTGCTTCCTACGTGTGAAACGGTGATCATATGGCAGGTACGGTGAGGGTTAAGGGGACTTGTCTGCCCCAGGCCCAGCGGGGAGCCGGCCTGCACCCGGGGTAGGTGCAGTGCACAGCCCAGCGCCTTCCCTTGAGCTTTCTTTCCTTTCATTCTTCCCTCCTTCCATCCCTCCATCCATCTACCCAACCCATCCATCCATCTGCCTGGCAAAAAATTTTGGAGTGCCAACCACGTGCCAGGCAGTGTGTTATCTATCAAGCGCTTCCCGGTACCGGGCACCAGCCCCCTCATGCAGGGCCTCATTCATCACCAGAGAGCCTGAAGACCAGGCCCAAGGTCACATCCTGACAGGCACCAGAACTGAGGTCCACACCCAGGTCTGTGGGGTACTGAAGCCCTGGCCCCTACCAGCGCATTGCAGGGACAGGCCAGAGAACTGTGGCTTCCAGTGATGCGCTGTTCTTGACTTTTCCGGGTGGACACTCTGCTGAGTATGTGGCGAGAGCTAGCAATCTGCCCCCAGGAAGATGTACTGAGCCGAACGCTCGCTCACAGGCCACCACAGACGCACACATGCTCATGCCTGATTCTGCACTCACCCAGTCCCCGAGCTGTGCTGAAGGGACATGGAAACCCTCGCTCAGGTCACCTGCCAGAGGTGGCCAGAGGTATGTCCACATCCCAGGCCTCTGCCCTTCCCACATGAATGCAGGCATCTCAGCACACTTGCGTGGTTCTGTGTACTCTGTTCTATTCTGCCAAAGCTGAAAGCTGAGGCGAACATCCCCCGCTCTAGGTCCTGTACCCCAAACTCTGCTGCATGAAGCCGCTGGGCCCTTTGCCCTGGGAAGCCCCACCTCTGACCAGGATGAAGGTGCCACTGCCCCGCAGTCTGGCCTGGGGCCGCTGGATGGAGCAGTAGTAGGTGCCTGTGGCTGCTGCATCGGGCAGCTTTGGGGAGATGGGGCACATGATGGAGTAGGTCATGTTCTCTTTGCCGGAGCCAGATTGGCAGTCAGTCTGCTTCTCGGAGCTCTCCCGGCCCTGGAGGTCCACGTGGAAGTAGCTGACCCTGAAGGCCTCGAACTCCCGGGTGTACTTATAGGTGATTGTGCAGTTGAAGTTAACAGTCTGGTTGGCCAGAGAGACCAAAATGGGGGGGCCAGTGTGGGTGACCAACTGCCCTCCTGCAGGGAAGGAAAAGCAGAGAATGGCAGCTTACTCTCCAGGCGGCTTCCATTCCACTGGCTTCCCGCGGGGTGTGTGGCTCCCACGCACACCTCCCATTACTCACTGTGCAGGGGCCATGCCAAGTGCTTTACATGGACTGCTCTACCACTCCCAACATGCCAAGACAGAGAGGAAGAGCCTGAGGGTCAGGGAGGTCAAGCTGCCAGCTATCAAGTGCAGCTACAGCCCCACCCAGGGCTGGGAGACTCCAGACTCCGCACTCGCAACACTCTCCTTCCCAAAGGCTGAGAGGCCATGTCAGATAAAAGCACAGGCCTGAGAAGACCCAGAGCTGGTGAAGGATTTGAAGTAAAGAGGAGGAGGCAGGAAATAAAACGATGGAACCCTTTCTGGCAGGAAGAAGCCCTACCTGGCACAGACCCACAGAGGAAGGCAGTCCTGCCCTCCCAGCCTGAAGGAGGAGGCATGCCAGGCAGCAGCAGAGACAGACCTTTCCCTGAATCTGATTGGAAGAATTTGTCTGTCAAGTTTCTATAGACTCGAACCAGCAAAGCCCTGAGAGCCGCTGCCAGCGATGCAGAGGTGTTCCACACGTAGCCGTTTGGGCCGCAGCCCTGATGTTCCACACGTGAGTATCACAAAGGCAGTCCTACGGGAGCCGCCACCTCCTCCCTGGTCCACCCACCTCCCCTCCTCCCCAGAGGCTGCTGGACAGTTTGGAAGCCCCCAGAGCAGCAGCCTGCTGGCTGGGCTTCCTGCCCTGCTGAAGCTTCCTGAGATGCTGGTCAGGTTCCGGGCCCAGGTCGGCACTGCCACCTCCCCAGCCCCAGACTCGAGCCGCACAAGCCCCTCAACTTCAGCCAGCTTTGTCCCCCTCAGTGCCTTCCTGCTCCCACAGCCCAAAAACAGACAGTTCTAAATTGAGGTCAGCAGTGAGCAGCCAGGAACATGCTGGCCAGGTTGTTCATGTGCAGAAGATCATGCGCCTGAGACGCTCAGAGGGAGAAGCAAGACTTATTTTGTTGGGGAGAAATGGGCCCCCTGCCTGCAGTGTGGGGCTGGTGGCGCGGGGCCAGGCTGGTCCCTCCACAGGCTGCTGCAGCTCAGCCCAGAGCTGAGGGAGGGGAGGCCAGGCCCCCTGGAAGGCAGGGACAGCGATGGCCCTCCACGCCTGTCAGTTCCTCCAAGCTGCAGCCATGCAGGTATTTTGAGGTTGCTTTCAAACAACTAGAGAGACCCCTTCCCCACAGAACCAAAGGCACAACAGTTCCGGGGAATGGGCTGGCGTGTCCGGGTGTCAGCATCGGCTCTGTCACAGGTCCCTGGTGTGCAGGTGCTCCCACATGGAGAACCCACTGAGCTGGCCCCTGGGCTCCCCTCCAGTGGGTGAAGCAGGAAGGGGTTCACGCACTTTATATCTCTAGGTTCTACTGCAGGGTGAGCGCTGTGTTGTTTAACTAACACGTTAGTTTTGTCATAAAGCAAAGAGCAGGGGTTCAGGGCTGAGGTACGTCTGAGATGTGGCAGGGGCAGGGTGGGGATGTAGAGGCAGGGGAGGGGGATGTTGCACGACCACCCAGGGTCCTGGGGAAAGGACAAGAGGTCAGCAGGGTGAGATGGACATCACTCGTCCTGCCTGGCAAGCCCACGCTGCCATCTGTCCCACACACCCAGGCCACCTCCGGCTCTGTTCCCCCTTCTGCTGTGCCCCCTGCCTGGAACCCCCACGTCCTGCCCTGCTTGGGCCCCATTGCTGACTTGCAGCGGCATCCTTCCATCTGGTGTGGCAGTGACCCTGCCGGAAGCCAGGCCAAGCTGCGTTCAGCTAGTGTTTCTGGGGGCCAGGAGGTTGGAACCTGACCAAAATCACCAGGAGAGCAGCCACACCAGGGCCTGCACGACAGCCTCTCCACTTCCCCTGGGGCCACCTGCTCCTCTTCTCCGTGCATCTAAGAGGCGACTCCAGGCCCATGGAGGCTGGACACACTGTCAGCACTGAGGGCACCTTCCTGTTTGTCCCAGCTGGAAGACATTCATGTAATTGTCTTAAAAAATTCTCCCCATTTGAGAAATCCTAGAAAATGATGGAATCTGTCAATGCAATTAAGTCGATCTTTACAATTCTGGGGAGATTTGTAGAAACAGATGATTGTTTTCTGTATTCTTCCGAGAGTCATTATTTTAAGGTCAGACAGTTAAAGTCATGAAAATGCATGGCCTTGGCTGAGGACTGCCACCGAGAGGAGAATCTCGGACCTGGGGTGAAACTGCCATCTCCCTAAGTGAGGAGACAGGCAGTGTCTGTCGGTCGGAAGGCGGCCGAGCTGGAGGCAGTGGGCCCGACACAAGGATGAGGCCTGTAGCCTCGGCAAAGGCGGCAGGGTGCGGGCCTGCAGGCATAGCTAACTACCCCCACTGCCCCTTCTTTTCCCTGGGTGTCAGCACCCCAGAGCCCGAACCATTCCTACCTCCTCCCTGACCTGTGCCTCTAAGAGGCCCTTTTGGGGTGCAGGCTGCTCCTGTTGGCTGCGGAGCATCCTCCCATTAAGAGTGCTCGGGACAGGCTCAGAGTAATTTCCAGGTGCATGAATTCTTTTCAGCTACCATTTGCTTACACCTCTAACATGGAAGGGCCTCCAGTTAGGTCACAGGCCCCGTCCAAGGCCTGGACAACATGCCCAGTCTCACAGGGAGGCAGAGGGAGCTGGTGGGGACGGAACCGTGAACTCTACATGGGGAGGTGGGAGAGCAGCATGCTGGGGACCTGGGGGTCTGGGGGTCATCAGTGAACTGATGTCCCCTGAGTGCCACAGGGATGGCACAGTGGCTGGGGCTCATCTTGAGCCCAGTGCCAGCTACATTACGCTTTGTCCCGTGTTTGGGCTAACAGAGTGTGTCCCCACGGGACAGGGCAGGCTAGACCAGGGTGAGCTGGCCTGGAGATCCTCTGGGTGCTCACGGGCTGCTCCAGGGGCAGGTGGCCTGGGAGGACTGGGGTGGACCTCAGATTCCCAGGGCAGAGCGGGGTCGCCGCTGAGTGGCCCGTGAAAGTGACCAAAGGAGGCCAGTCCGAGCCCTGCGGCCCGAGCACGGGGCCCCTGGTCTGTGACACCTGAATGGCAGGGCCTCTCTGCCCCTCCCGCTCCTTCCCCGGCCTGTCTCCACCCGCTAACCGCTGACCGTGGGCTAAGGACCAAAGGGAGTCTGAGAGGGGAGGCAGGGAGAGAGCCTCACTCCTGACTCTCACAGGCCCCACATGGCCTCCTCAGCCCGATCACGTTCGGAATCTTGGCGGAGATTTAAGGGTTGGAGATGTGAACAGCTGGGATTCCTTTGTGACCCATGACCGGGAACAGCCCAGGCGGGCCTGGCTTCCCCTCCAGGCACTGGGAGCGTGTCCCCACACTGAAAGGTATAAAGGGCTGACAAGGCCGCAGGAGCAACACAGAGTGGCTCTGCACATAACTGTCCAGGAGGCCTGCGGGCAGGGGCGGGGGCTGCGTGCCCCCTGGGCTGGCACAGGCAGGAGACGAGTGCAGGGAAGCCGGGTGGTTGCTGCCCGAGGGATGGATTCCTTCCCTTCCAAGAGGGCAGGAGGATGTGTCTGGAGAGAAGGGCCTGGAGGGGCCTCCTGGAGTGGGGGCAGGGATGAGGCGGTGGGCAGGGGGGTGAGAGTGAGGATGGCCCGACCCCCAGCTGCCCAGGCTCACTGCTGTTTGCAGCGCAGGCGGACAAGGAGGAGGGAGCTGGAAGGCCGGGAGGATTTGAAGGTGGGGTCCGGGGGAGGCTTTCTGGACAGGAGAGGTAGGAGCCTGTGTGCGTGCACAGTGGGGCACAGAGTGGGGAGGGCATGAGGGGGCCGGGGAGCCGGGAGCAGGCCAGCCAGAGAGGATGGCGGCTGGTGCCTGGAAGGGCCTCACTCCCAGCCCTGCCTGAGGTTGCTTATTAGGCATTTCCAGGTCCTCCCCTCCCTTCCCCACACAACCACAGGCCCAGATGGTTCCACTTGGCAGCACTGACCCTGCCCACCCTTTGCAGCAGGAGATGGTGTTTTCAGGGATGGCATGTGCTCTGGCCCTGGCTTCTCAGCAGCTCCAGGGACTGCTAGGAAGCCTGGAGCCTGGCCAGAAAGGGGCTTGGGGTTGCCTGGGAAAAGCCCAGTTTCTGGAGGAAGCAGGCCTGGGTTTGGATCTTGGCTCTGCCCCTTAAAGGCTGAGCAATGCTGGGCACGCGGCTTCCTTTCTCTGAAGCTTGGTGTCTCCCCTGCACAACAGGGAGAAGAACATGCCAGCCTTACAGGTTCTCCCGGAATCAATGGGGCCAGGAACACTTGCAGGCTGCCACAGGGCCGGGCTGCCTCTCTCCAGGGACTAGAAGGAGGTAAAGAAGTCAGATGAGGCCTGAAGCCTCACTGTGAATCTGGAAAGGTGATTGCCAGCTGGACCCTGCAGCCCATGGAAGTGACAGGCCCAGAGTGCGGGCACACACAGCACAACGGGCCTTCAGGAGTACCGGGACTCCAGGGGCCAGCCCCCCTTCCTCAGGCCAAGCCTGTCTACCCCTGTGGGCCCTGGCCTGGCCTGGACATCGGGGAGCAGGCAACACCTCGATGAAGACCCCGGGCCTGCCCCTGGGGGCTTACCCGCTATGTGATATTTGTGAGCCAGGGCTCTGAGCACAGGGAACCCTCCCTAGAGCAGCATCCTCCTGTCTGTCCCCATCCTGTCTGTCGCCCTTGTTGGGGAAGACTGTCTACCACCTGGTGGAGTCTGATCCTTCCTTTCCAGTTCTTTTGAATCTGTGGCCGCTTGAACTGTGGATTTGAGAGCTGACTGGAGAGCGCACTTCCACTCCCCACCCAGGACCCCATGCTGAGTCCCTGGAGGGAGGGATTTGCAACCAAGGGACTTGTGTGGGAGGTGCCCACCCCCTGCACGACGCCCCCCTTCCGCATGGATAGCTCCAGAATCCAGCCTCTCCTCCCCAGCCAGGGCCTGTGGGGCACCGCCCCCCTCGAGGGCTCCACAAGCCGTCCTGCCGCCCCTGCCACGGTGCCCGACTGGAGGAGTCCCAGGAAGGAATCTGAGATCAATTTACAGGGTCAAGACAAGCCGTTAAAGCAGACAGAACATGGAGCATTTTGTGCGCAGTAAGGGCACTGTTTATGACCTTCTGGCTTCAGTTATATTCAGACAACTGGGTTCAGACAGGGTCAAGCTATAGCGTGCATCCCTTAACTCACCACCGTCACAAAAAAAAATGCAGCTAGCGCCTGGCCTGGAGGGTCCATTCTGGTCTCTGGGCCCTGCGCACCGGCCTGGCTCAGCTGCCTTCCAGCCCTGACTCACTCCCCCAGGACCTGCCAGGCTCCTGAGCTTTGCCCATGCTACTCCCACCACTCAGAATGCCCTCCTGTGCCCTTCCTCTTCCCAGGCTGTGGTCCTGAGGCAGGCACAGCCAGTGTCCAAAGAGGGCCAGCCAGCATCCCTCCCTTACTGCAGCAATGACAAGCCCCCACCCCCAGAATCTGGCATCTTCCCCACGCTCCCTCCCTCTCTCCCGACTCTCTCCAGTTGCCAGGGCTCCCTGGTCCACCTCACCCACCAGCTGCTGGGACAGGCCTTGACTGCAGCTTCCCCTCTGCCTGGAACTCAATCTCTCTAGGGCACCAAGCATCAGCCAAGGGTGTGAGAGCCCAGACAGGCTGATCAAAGGCATCCACTCCAACTTGGGTCGATTTTAAAGAAAATTACTTTGATTCCCCGGCTACAGAAGAAAGCAGTTCCCACGGTCTTTATTTTAGGCATGGAGTTTTGCCCTCCAATTTAACCGGCATCTCCCAGAGCCAGGCCTACCTTTTTAAGGGCCAGTCTGAAGGGCTGCTGATTTTATCACAGGGCTCTGGCCATTTGCCCGAACATGCATCCCAGGTTGCTGCAGAAAATCCGGTGAGTCCTTCAGGACACATGCATCAAACATAGCAGCGCGTGGCCAAGTGGCTGATTAGGGAGAAGGGTGTAGCAGGCGCTGGAAAGCAACATTTGAACAGAGAGTGTGTATTATGAAGCTTTTAGCACTGATGCCCTCGGAACACTGCCATCAGACTGGCTGTCACATCTTTCAACACCTCCAAATTACAAAGATGCATATGGATGTGGCAGGCCTGGGGGCCATTTCCACAGCCTGCCTGCTTCCCCTTCTAATGCCTACAGACTCTGGATCCCAGGGGCACAGAGTCCATGCTTGGACTCAGACCAAGTGCAGAATGTCAGGCGTTTGGCCCCAGAAATGTGTAAGCTTCGTGGGTGTCAACTGGTATTTTTAGAGCACTCACATCCCCTTTGGTCTGTTTCGAATGGCAAGTTGCTCAGACTTTAGACCTCCTTTGAGGGTGTGGCCGGGGGCAGCAGGGGACTCCGTTTCTCCCTTTATGCCTCCCTGTGCCCTCAAACTAGAGCATCAGGATGGCATGGAGGTGGTGATAGGGCCAAAGAGGTGGGGTGGAGTTCTGCTCCTTGTCTCAGAATGGGGGTGTGAGAAACGGAGCTGGGTGGGTAGACCCCACCAGGGTGCCCCCTGGAATGTGCGCCCACCCAAAGCCATGCCAGGCAGAGCTGGGCCCTGCCTCTGGGAAGGGAGCTAACCGATGAAGCAGGAAAGTGGTAGGATAAAAGGAAGGCTCAGGGCTGCGAGACCCAGAGAGAGGACCCAACCCAGCTGGGAGTGGGGAGGCTCCTGGAGAAGCACCCCATGGGCTGGGTCCTTGCTGGTGATTCTTCAGTCCCCCGCCATTATAAAAGTGAAGCATGCCCACTGTAGATATTGCAGGCCCCACAGCAAAGGATCAAGAAGAACGGTGGACTTGTCTGCAGTTCTGCCACCCCGACATCACAGCTGTGAACACTTTGATCTCCCCCATCTCTTTACCAGGCTGAACTCTGAAGGCAGAGTGGGAGGCAGCCAGGCAGGGGAGGGGCACACAGAGGGGGGTTTAAGCACAAGAAAGCTCTCAGGTGAAGCTTCTAGAAGACTTGAAACAGGACACTGGTTGGTAGTTGGGGGACTCAAGAGCTGTGGTGGAGTTGAAATGGTTGGTGGGGGGCAAGGGGTGGGGAGGCGGGGACAGAAGGCCTTCCTGGAAACCCTGAGGGGGCCTCCGCGGGCTTCTAAATTGGGAATTAACGTGATCACATTTCATGTTAGAAAGATAACAAGAAAACTGCTGCACAGTTTCAAACAGTCTTCCCCAGCTGCCTAAACCCCTCACATGAGTGATTCATTCTGAGGGATTCGGTCCACCCCACCCCCCAACCGCCTTTTTAAACATAAATGCTTCTGGCTGTCAACATGCTAACTCCTTCATAGACGCCTTCACCAGATCACTTTTATCATGAATTCTCTTAAATCTCTGCCTCCCCAAAGATCCTGTATCCTCAGGGCACAAAGTCACTCACTGCCCTCCATCCCCACCCTCCCCTTCCACACCCTCCGAGCTGCCCCATCCCTGCCTTCACCCCGCTGCCTCCCTCCCACTGCGGGAGGAGGTCAGCAAAGACCCCAGGGGCTGAGCTGCAGCTCCTGCTGTTTCTGGCCTGGACCCTGACCCTGCAGGTACCTCTGTCTTTGAACTTCCCTTCTCCCCGTAGTACTCCACCAGCCCGGACCTTCTCTTTGCCCTTTCTCTGGACTTCCTTATTACACAGCTCACCTGTTAAGGTCGGTGCTTGTTCCCTGGCCCTCTCCACACCCTCACCTGCCCAGGTGAGTTCAGTCATGCCCCCCATACCTCTGAGCTCCTTCCTGATGCTCAGAACGCCAGTGAATACTCAGGGTAGAGTCCGACCTTCCCAATCAATAGGAGCCCCGGTGGGCAGGCGAGAGGGCACTTTCCAGGAGCGAAGGCCCAGGGGCGGAGAGTCATCCAGCATGGATCAGAAGTTGGGTGTGGGAGTTGGGGCAGGAGTCTGGAAGGGAAGGGCAGCTCAGACTAATGGGGAAGGTCTTATCTAAGTGCACCATGGCCGGGGTTCCAGTGACAGCAGCGAGGCCCATCAGGGATCATCTCGTACGTGCAGGATGCATGGGTCGTCATCTCCTGGTCCCCTAGCTCCTTAAGACAAGGTCCGAGAAAGGGGAGTTGCTGATTCAAAGACTATGCACATTTTAGATTCTGATATGTGTGGCCAAGTGGCCTTTGGGAATGTGCCCTTGGACCCTGTGACCAGCACAGGGAATGCCTCCCTGAATGAGGATGGGCTGCCTGACAGGAAGCTGTCCCTGGCCAAGCCCTAGTGCGGGGAGGGAGGGGAGCAGATACCTGCCAGGCCCACCACCCTGCCTCTTGCAGGCACCCTATCTCCATGGTCGATGCCCAAAGACCCTCTCTGAGGGGTCCCAAGTGCAGACCCTGGGCCCATTGATGGCCCTGGACATGCCTCCCTGGTTGCTGACAACAGGAGGATGCTGAGTGCCATGACAGGCAGGTGGGGGCTCAGGGTGGTCAGGTGATTTGGCCAAAG
This sequence comes from Manis javanica, assembly GCF_040802235.1. Taxonomy (NCBI): domain Eukaryota; kingdom Metazoa; phylum Chordata; class Mammalia; order Pholidota; family Manidae; genus Manis; species Manis javanica. Next base: position 113,174,373 of record NC_133165.1, read on the forward strand.
TCTCCCAGGACTCAAACCCAGGCAGGTCAGACTGTCTGAGCCAGGCGGCCAGGAGCCTGCCTGCTAATTTCACATCTACTCCCACCCCTTTCCTTCTTCTGGTTTCAGCCCCTACCCCAGGGCCTGATGCCCGCTCTCCCACTAGGTGAGGCCTCACCCACACCCACACTAAGCAGGAAGCAACAGAGGTCAGAGGAGCCAGTGGAGGGTCAGTCCCGTTCCCCGGCCCACAGCACCGAGAACCACCCAATTAACAAGACCAGAGGGCCTGTTGCCCCACCTGTGTTAAGAGGCGCCCAGGCCCAGGGAGGGCAGGGGGCTCACCCCAGCTCCACCTCACACCAACACCCACCCCGGGCTCCTGGTGGCAGCCCATCACCCCGCTCGCAACTCCTGCTCTGTTGGCTGCGGCTGAGTTGTAGAATCCACGGTTATGGTTTTTCCTGGGCTTGCCCTGGGGGCCAGGCACCAGGGTGGGAGTCACAGACTCAGAGCCAAGTGAGTCTGCACATTTCCAGCTTTCTGGAAGCTCAGTCCACACCAGGCGGACAGCAGAGAGAGAAACAGCCTCAGTGGGAACATGGCCCCTGGGGGCAGTGCACACATGTGTGCCTGGAGCCCTCATGCAAGTGTTCACAGCACATACGAGAAGCCCAATGCGTCCACCATAACTAAGTAAGCTGCAGTGTATTCATTCAGAGGACACTCTATGGCAGCGCTTGACAAATGTGTTCCGTAAAGGGCCAGGTAGTAAATATCTTAACGCTTTGAGGGCCATATGGTCCTTATCGCAGCTGCTCCACTCTGCTGCTATAGGGTGACAGCAGTCAGAGATGATCTGTGAACGAGTAAGTGGGGTTCTGTTCCAATAAAACTTTATTTATGGACACGGAAATACATGGATATTGTATAATTTTCATGTATTGTGAAATATTATTTTTTTCCCAACCTTTAAAAAATATAAAAACCATTCATAACTCAAAGGCCATACAAAAAGGCAGTGGGCTGGATTTAGCCCCTGGGCCATGGAGTGTGACCATAAACCAACTTCAGCCACACTGTCAACTGGATACATCTTAAAAAACATAAAGTGGAGTGAGAGAAAAAGTGTCTGAATACTACACACAGTTTCATTCTGATTACATGAAGTTCAAACACAGGCAAGACTCACCTGTACATTTAGGGGCTCTAAAGTACTAAAGGTAAAACTATAAAAATATGCCAGGAAGCAATGACCCTAAAATCAGGTGGTACCTCTGAGGGGAGAGGGGTTTGTGGGGGGGCGGGGGCACAGGGGCTCTGGGACACTGTAATGTTCTTTCTTGACCTGGGGAGTAGTCACACAGGACTTTGCTTTATAATATTTATTGTTCTTTGCTGTGCATGTGTTATATTTCACAATCTGAGAAGAGAAGCAATGACAACAGGACCTGCTGGAACGGCGTCTGAACCCCTGCCAGCCAGGCATCTATGATCCTCCCGGAATTTATCCCAGTGGGAATGGTACCCACAGCTCTGCTGAGAGAGGGCCTTTGCAGTCACACTGACCGCCTGCCCTCTCCCTCCCCGCCAGCTCTGCCTTGTGGCCTTTATTCATGCTGCTGCCACCCACATGCCCTGTCTCCCCCCATCTCTGCTCGGTGGCTTCTCCACACTCCCCTGCCCACCCCCAGCAGAGAGGTGCTCCTCCTCCGCCTGCCTCAAAAGCTCTTTATTGGGATTAGACAAAGATGGAAAGCAGAGGCCAATCCCAGCAGAGGCGAGCGCTGCAGGGAGGCAGGCGGCTCTTGAGCACCATTTGGACAACAAAGGGAGCGGTGACATCCAGTCCAGAGCAGCCCGGGGCAGGGAGGCAAACCTGCCTGGCTAACTCCTGCCTCCGGTCATGTTCTGTCAAGTGCACTGGGCGAGTCTGAGTTTCCACCAGGTGGGGAGCGGCAGCTATGGCTTGTTCACCTCCAGATCCCTCCTACCGCACACTGTGCCCAGAAGTGGCTAGTTGAGAAATAAAAACAGCCCCAAATTCCAGAAAAGCAAGGAAAAGAAAGGGGACTGACATTTGTTGAGGACTCTGAGGGTCAGAAAGGTTAAGAAACTTGTCTGAGGTCACACAGTAGTCAACAGATGAAGGAAGGACTTGAACCTGGTCTGCCTGGCTCCAAAGCCTTGGACATTGCTGAGCCCTGTCAGAAGCAGGGTGAGAGCAGGTGCGCGGCCGCCCCAGAAAGCTGAGCCTGAGGCTCGGATGAGTCACCTCTGGGTGAGAGAAGTTACCCGTGACCACAAGTGGCTGCCAGACCTTTTGAGAAACCTTTTGCAGGGGGCTCAAGAGACCCCAGGGGAGCAGGCCTGAGTCCTGGCTCACAATGGAAGGAGCAGGGTTGGGAGCAAGAGTGATCCTGAGATGCCATCCCAGAGTGTGCCAGAATGTGCTGGAGACCCCTGGAAATGTCAGAGAGACCCCAAGGAGCTGTGGCTCAGCAAGATGTCGAGCCAGCCAACCGAATCTCAAGTTTCCATTGGCTGTGCTAGGCTGGCAGGTGGCTGACATCCTCTGAGCGCCAACCGTTCTGTCTCAGGATGCGCTACCAAACAGGACCTACTGTTGCACCCATTTAACAGATGAGACAGTTGGGGTATTAAGAAGCTGCCCAGGGTCCCAGAGTGAGTTACAGAGCTCAGATGCAAACTCAGGCTGAACGCCCCTGAACGCCCCCACTCAACTCTGCCTCGTACCATGGGTCAGGGAAATGGCCTCAGCGACCACACTCCCCGTGGCCCCCGTGGACAGGGTTGAGGGCTGCAGGCTGGATCTTGGTGCTGGCGGTTGATGGAGCTGGTTAGACCAGGCTGGTGTCTGCCGTGTGCAGAGGTTTGGGGCATGTGGGGAGGCAGGATTCCTTTCATCAGGACTTCAAAGCTCAGAGGTGAGGGGGTTTGTGGAGGGCAAAGAGCAACACTGACTGAGTGGGATGCCTGCGGGGCAGGACCAGGAGTGATGGGGTGCTCTCTGCTACTCCAAGAGGTTCTAGGAGACTAGAGGGTGTTTTCACCTCTTGTGAAAGAGCAGTTTCTCTTCTGTATGGCGTAGCGTATGCTGCAATACTGGGGAAAAGCCTGTTGTTTGCTCACAGCCAAAATGGTTACACAAGCGCTTCTCCCAGCAGGGCCCACAAAGTCCCCTCCACTCGGTTATGGGTGTGCCTGGTCACTTCTGGGGAGGAGGGGCCCCACAGAGAGAAATGACAGGAATTCCAGGAAATCAAGTTAAAAATGATTAAGTGTGAGTTCAAACATGTTGTCACCAAGGAGCTGTATTTCCTTGGGCCATCTTGGCACCAGGCCATCTCTGGGGGCAGGAGGGGAGTGGAAGGTGCCCAAGGTCAAGGAGATGGTGTCTTGGGGGGCCTGGCCCATGAGGCCTGCATTAAGCCCCAAACAGCCAGCTCCTGCCTCCCAGGGTGTAAATTTTTCTGAGAATGTTATTTACAAAGAAGGAAGAGAGAAGCCCCCAAGTCCACTCCGAAGGATCCTGATTTGGGTCTGGCACTGACCTCTACTCCCCCTCCAGGCCTTGGGCCAGTGGCCTGGCCTCCCTGGACCTCAGTTCCCCTGTTCTGAAGTGGTGTTGATGGGCACCGCACACCGAGGTGCCCCAGGGGGCCTGAGTGTGAGTGTGAAGTGTGTGCACAGAGAGGCTAATTGTGATAGTAAGAAGAGCTCTTATTGCTTATGGTATAAATGAAAGGCGGGGGATGAAGCAAAGAGGTGGAGCTCCTGGAAGCCTCTAGAAGCCTGAATGAGCAGGAAGAGAAACAGGAGCCCTGGGAAGACAAGAGGATCTGTGCTGCTCAGGGAGAGCCCCCAGTGTGGGCAGCCCTGGCAAGGAACACTCCTGGGGGCTCCCTGGCCTGGATGAACTCACCCCAAGGCCACACACCCCACGGCCTGGCATGGACCCAGGCCCCCAGCTTCTGAGAAGATCTAGGACCAGGAGAAGGGGCACGGCACCGGACCCCAGAAAGGCCTAGCTCCTGTTGTGAAATAATGACGGGGCCTCTGGTTGCATTTCAGGAAGTGGGAGGTGCCACCCCTTCTGGCAACAGTGACAACTTTGAGCCTGGGGGCACAGTGCTCCTGGTGGCCAGCCTCTAGCCTCCCCTCCCCTCCCTGGCAAACACAGGCAAGGCTGGCTCTGCTGCCTGGCAGGTTCAAAGCAGTGGTTCCACCATAAGATTTCTTAGGGTGAGCTGACCCTCCCCATTGACCCCCACACCTGCCTGACACCCCCTGGCCCAGCGATGCCCACCCACTTTGTTTAAGGACCAGGAGGTCAGGCTGTGCTAGGAGGGAGGCTGTTAACACAGCAGTAAGGGGGGTGGGCTGCCCCTGCCCCTTCAAAAGGCACCTTGGTGAGGTATTAGCTAAACATCCCCTGGGTCCCTGAAGACTTCCCCTGTGAAGTCTACAACTTTCACACACACCAGCAAATCCCCTCAGACAAGGCCCCGGGGGAATTAGCGGCGGCAGATGGAAGCCGCTCTGATGTCCGCGAGCCAGAGGGCACATGAGCAGAAGGAAGACGGCGTACCTGTCAGCCGCAGGGTCCAGGCGCACATCAGCAAACCCAGGAGCCAGGGGGCCGCGAGGAGGCCGGGCGTGGCCCACCACCATGGGGGCCGGCGCTCCATGGAGCCTCGGTCAGCGTCCCTCCTTCCTCTTAGCTCTCAGGAGGGGTCAGCCTGCAGGCAACCACGGTTCCCCCTCGCGTCCCCATCAAGCTCCTCCCTGGCCACCCTTCTGCTTCCTGAAGGTCTCAATAACTCTGGACTTTCCACCCAAGAGTGGGAACAGCCCCAAGCAGGGGCACCACCGGGTCACCTCGTCCAGGAGAAGGGCTGGGCCCAGCCTATCCACCCCCTGGGCAGTAGGCTTCCTCCTGCCCCTCCCCCCTTCCTCCTCAGTCCCTTTGTGGGGGTGCGGAAGAATGATTTCCACCAGTAACTCCTGGGTTATCTGCTCACGAATGAAACTCTTGTAAAATGACCACATCCACACAGACTTCCCCTCAGAAATAATGCAGGAGCCCCTTGACTGATGCGCTCATCCAGCAGCAGGGTTTTCGTCGGGGTGCGGGGGTGGCTGGGAGAATGGGGAAGGGCAGGTGTGTGATGGAGGAGGGGCAGGCAGTTTGCATGAGGCAGGAGCCCCAAGTTCTCAGCCCTCCTTGGTGCCAAAAGGTCAGCGGCCCCTCCTGAGTCCAGGGAGGGCCACCATGGGTCCCCGGCAGAGGCCCAGCGGAGGCCTCCTCCCTGACCCACCTCGAGACTCCTCCCCCCTGCAGCTTCCCTAAACCTGAGTCCCCCCCCACCCCCAGGAGACCTGAATCACTTCCCCATCCGGCCCCAGCGGCACCAACACAGAAGTAGTAAATATGTGCTCCCGGGCCCCTTACCCCAGCACAGGGCCGGCTGGATGGAGTCAGGGCGTCTGCAGGGGCTGGTGGGAGCTCAGATGCCGTCACATGGAGGAAGTGGGGTGAAGGCAGCCAAGTTCTAGCACATGCTGAACACTTGGTCTCCATTCTCCATTAGTGCCCATTAACAACGCTCAAGATAAGTGTTATCGCCCCATTTTACAGAGGAGGAGACTATGCCTCCAAAGGGCGAAACAGCTTGTGCGAGATGAGGGCAGGCACTTGGGGCCTGGCTGAGTGAGGCGTGAGCTTTGCCAGTTGCCTGATGGAGCCCCACTAACGGTATGGGGGGTCCCTGTCCAAAGGCTTTCCCCTCAGCTGCTTTGCGCATGAACAGTGAAAGCCTGAAGCTGTTTCCCCCCAAACCCAGGAGTGCGGGGAGGATGGCAGGCAGGAGCAGGGATCGCCCACCAGGTGAGGAAGACATCTCCCACTGGCTGGGGGGCGGCGGGGACCCCAGTGGTATTGACTGTTGATCCATCATGGTGATACATGATCGCATGTGTCACAGTGAGACACAGATAATCTGCTTCACGCTGTTGCTGAGCTCCTAGGGGGAGCAGGTTGTCTAAGCACCTCCGTGTCATGGTGATAGACGTCATGTTAATGCCTCTGCAAATGGAGGGAGCATTATAAAGGCATCGGTCTGTGCCTCTAGGAGTCTCTTTATGACTTGGCATCTGGGGGTGGCCAAGTGCCAGGCTGCTTCAGCACAGGGTACAGACACGGCCCTGCCTCCCCTCTGCCTTCGCCAACCGAAGCTCTCAGCCCCCTAACAGTGCAGCCCACACTCTGATCTGCACCCCGGGAGCTCTGCCGCTCCTGAGCCTGGGTCCAGACTATGGCCTCACGCCTGCCCAGGGCCTGCTGCTTGTCTTCTGCACCTCTGACCCCCTGGGCCCAGCACAGAGCTGGCACCTGGTATATGCCCAGTAAGTACTGGCTCATGAGCAGGTGGACAATGAGTGACAGGGCCTTCCTCTGGAATTAAATGCAGGTGCCTACCAGTGAGCCTGGCACACAGCAGGCTCCCAACAGGCTTCCGTGGGATGCCAGGACCTTGGGGTTAACATAAACTTTGCCCAAGGTCACAGCCAAAATATGTGTCCAGTTGAAGTGACTGAGGAGAGCCCCAGCCTCTGGGCTCCTGACCACAACTCTAGCCCCCTGAATGGCAGGAGTGTGTGCCGAGCCAAGAGGGAGTCAAGGCAAGAAGGAAGGAGGGGGCACCCAGAGGGCTTCATGGAGGGTGACAGCCCTGAAGGAGGAGGAAATGGGGTATACGGATGTCCCCCACAGTCCAGAGACACCCTGTCCACGTGAAGACTAAAGCTTTCCAATCTGGATCACAATTGCTGGCCTCGTTTTCAGTTTAGTTCCCACATACACTTATTAAGTGCCTGCTGTGTGCCAGGCAGTGGAAGTACAAAACATGTCATAGTTTTGCCTCCAAGTGCTCCCTGTTTCTAGGGAAACAGAACCCCCAGACTGGATTCCCAACTACCTGAGTGAGCACAGGTGAGCAAGCAAGGCCCCTGGCCTGGAGAGATGGGTTAAAGTGCTCAGAGGCTGCCTGCCTTCCCTGCGTGTCCTCCCCAGGCTGCCCTGTGGGCTGTGGGTGCAGGAGGGGGCCACTCTCCCCCCTTCCCCGGCTGTGGACAGTCCCTTCTTTCCTTCCCACAGACTCCAGCATCAGGAGGAGCTCACGAGCTGGAGGGCCCCTCAGAATGACTCCCTACACTGGCCTGGTGGCTGAGATTGAGAGTGTCCCACTCCTGGGCCCTTGCGGGTCCACACTGCTGGGATCCCAGGGGCAGGCTGACAGGCTCCTGGCTCCCTTCCACCCTCTCTCTCAAGTACCCCTACATAGGGGAGGGGTGGGAAGGCAGCCCCTCCCCTCCTAGCACACCAGGATTGCCTCCAGGTCCCTCTTTCTACACCAGGTAGCAGCCAGCATACTCTGGTAGCAGACCTGACTGCTAAGCCCAAGGGATTCTCGACCCCTGAGAACCACCAGCTGAGATTCCGTTTAGGAGACCCATCTAATCGTGAGCTGGGCTGGCCCATGGTGGGCCAGCACCCTTTCTCAGGGGGGAGTGAGCTCTGTTACCAGAGGTGTGCAAGCCAACTGGGGGCCCTCCTCCCTACCTGTTGCTCGGAGATCCCTGCCAGGCTGGAAGGCTGGCCCGGCCTATCTCCAGAGTCCCTTCTCAGGTTAAGTAGTATTTTGCCTGTTTATTAAATATTTGTTTCATGCCCAACCCACTTCTAAAGGCTTTTCATGCATTGACTCCTTCAGTCTTCACAGAAACCTCATGTGGGCACATGTTATCATTGTTGCTATTTTACAGATGAGGAAACAGGAGATCAGAGAGTGTAACCCACTTGCCCAAGGCCACACAGTGAGTAAGCAGCACGGCAAGGGTGTGAACGCCCGTGACCAGGCTTTTAATCACTATGCTCTCCTGCAATTCACTTGATTCTCCCAGCAGGGCTGGTATTAATGGTCATCCTACAGATGAGCAGATTTTGTGACAAGAAAAACTGAGTACATGGCTGCTAAAGGTCACAGAGAGGATCAGAGGTGTGCCTCAGACCAGAGGCCAGGATTTTCCTTTTGGAAAATGCCCAGTTAGACAACACGTTCCCTAACTGCTGGAGGAGGCAGCAAGGAGGCATCCTCAGCCCCTGCCACACCGAGAAGAACCCTGGAGAGCTGGGAAAACCCAGAAAACAAAGGTAGCACTATCTAACATTTATTCCATTTTACCATGTGCCAAGACCTTGTTAGGCTCAGATGCTGGTCCACTGGGTCCCTGGGAGAGACAAGCACCGACCAGGACACTGGTCACTGGAGGTCCTCAGGTGGCAGGCGGCAGAGCCTTGAGGGTCCTGCACTGAGAGGGGAAGGGTGAAGGGGGAAGGGGGTGGCCCCTCCTGGCCACGCTGGACATGCCCCGGGTTGTCCTGTGCCGATGGCGCCACCTGGTGGCACAAGTGGGAACGCTCTCACCTGAGCTGTCCACAGCGCTCCTTCCTCCTGGAGGTGGGGCTTGGGGCTGCCGGGTCAGGCCAAGGCTTGAGAGGCCACACGACAGAGGGGCGGAGCCGGGGTGATCTGGGGCGGGCAGGACTAGGAATGTGCTGAGGGGCTCGTGGGTGCAGAGTGCGGCGAGTGCCGGCTGTAGGACCCCAACGCGCATCTCTAATGCCTTTCCCGGCACCCGCGGGCACCTCCTTCAGAGCACGCCTGCTCTGCCCTAACAAGCTGCTTTGGCTGGGGACACTTCATAAACTGCTCTTGGGGAGACTTCATCAGAGCCGGTTATTGGCCACCTGGCAAACTAGTCCCATCGCTTTGCAGTGGCAGCTGGAGACTTTCCGGGCAGGGCTCAGGGCTTGTTAATGTGAGTTCAGCCAATTAAGGAAACAATTAGCCTCCCGTGAGTTCTATGTCACCCCCACACAGTTCTATGGCTCCATAGGACAGAGGGGCTCGGTACCCTGTGGGTAGAGGGGTGTGTGTAGCAGCCAAAGTATGCAGATTTCCCGGCCCACAGCAGGTGCAGCTCATGAGGCTTTGGGAGGCCAGGGGGTCTGTATTTTAACAGACCCTGGTTTGCGCCTTGGAAGTACTTCTAAAGCAGATTCCCACGGGGCTGTGGGCAGGGTGACGCGCAGCTTCCCAGAGGGCTGCTCTGAGGGGGTCGCCCCCATGGCCAGGGGGAGCCCTTCACAGAGATTTGGCCGTCCCCTCTCCCTGCCCCTGGGAGGCCAGCAGGGCATCCCGGGAGTCTGGAGCAAGCCCCCCTCGGCTGGCATCCTGACCTAATCTCCTAAGCCAATCAGAGGCAGTTTCCTTATCTACAATATGGGGTGAAATACCTGTCTTGGAAGGATTTGATGAAGAACAGTTGAAGCAACAGAGGTGAAGCCCTTTGCAAAGAATCAAATGTTGGTTGAAAGTTGCTGTTCTGCCTTGAAATTTGATCAAGCCCCTCTCCTGTAGGTCTCTTTACGAGGGGCTAGGGGATTCGCAGAGAACACGGGTCCAGCAAGCAGAGACGGGACAGGTTCAGACCCAGGGGGGGGTTTCCAGAGGAGGGAATCTGACAGATCTGGGAAGGGGCAGCACAGAGATATTTGGGAAGGGTGGGGAGTGGAACAAGAGGAGCCCTCCAGGCAACCTCCCCACTACCTGCCTGTGTGGCCTGGTCTTGGATCTTGCCCCCCTAAGGTTCCAGAGATGGGGTACAGGGGGGAGGCCGGGGATTCACCAGGGACTCTCCCAGCAGTCTGGCCTGATTCCTCAGGAGAGCCCTGGGCTCCTCTCCTGCTCTGCCTGAGCTCTCTGCCCAGCGGGCTCTCTTCCTCTCACCTCTCTTACCATTGCCAGGCCAGCTCCCTCAAAGCCCATGCCTGAGGAGCCCTGGGTCAAAGTCAGAAGGCCTTAGGCTCACAGACAGCGAAGAACCCAAGCCAGCGCCTCTAATTCTTACAGGAGTCCAGAGTCCCTCCACTGACACTCATTCCACTCAACAAACTCTCAGGCCATTGTTCCAGGCCAGGCCCTGTGCTGGGTGCCCTCCACTGAGGCCAGACCTTAACGCTCACACAGCCCAGTGCGAACCCAGCAGGCAGGGCACTGAGCCCAGACCAGGCTGAGCCTGCTGCGGAAGTAAGTCTGCAGCATTCATGATGGCTCTGTAAGAAGCTTCTAGAAGTAAGAGAGAAAGGTGCTGCAGGAGAGGCTGGGAGCTGAGGCAGGCAGGAGAGGGCCTCTGGGGAGCCAGACCTGGGGAGGCCTCCCTCCCCGCCATCCTCTCCTGAAACTTCCTTCTCTTTGCAGTGCCAACAGTCAGATGAATAAAACCATTTATCTTTCTGTTAAAAAATCACCAATATTGCAACTAGTATCATTTCTATTGTTTTCATTTCATGTGTACCGATTTTTCAGTCACACTCTGAGTTAAGCAACTTTCTGGCCGTTTCTGGAAACCTGGTATCATTTACGATATGGTTTCTGAGAGGACTTTCTCCAAAAGACAGTTTGTGTGGAAGCTAACCTGTGTTCGCTGGAGTGAAAATCCCGCGCAGTGCTGAACACCCGGCAGCGCTGAGGAGATGCTGTGGGTCTTTTAGGACCAAAATTCTCCAAAGGATGCACTGAATCAACAGCCACCACAGTCTGTTCTGTGTCCGGATCGAGGGAAGGGGAACTTCAGTAGAGTCTAGACCTGGGTGCTGCCGCACCGCGATTTTCCACTGGGCACGCAGGCCAGCAGCGGCCCAAGGGTGAGGATCTCACTCCCTGAGAGCCTCCCCGGGGAGCGGGCAGGCCTGCCGCTAAGGAAGGTACTTTCAGGCCTTTTCATCTGACTTGTGCAGAGTATTTCTCAGCTGCAGCCCTGCCGGGCGGGGAGCCCACACCTGAGTCACCGCTTCCTTGCTGGCCATTACTTTTCCTGTCGTTCCTCCCAGCGTCTATCTGCTGATCTTTGTGTCAGTACCTTCTGGAAGGTGAGCCGCACACAGGACGTGGCCATCCCCGAGCTCCCCGTGGGACCAGGGCTGGGCTCCTTGCTGGATACAGCTGACCTCAGAGTGGGCAGGAGGTCCTTCGTCCTCTGGCCCAAGTCCTGGACCCAGCTGGGGTCTCCTCACTCCTCACCCACAGCCTTCCCGCCACCACCCGCCACAGGGTTGGACAGGCTGCCGTGTGGGGAGTGTGGTGGGGGGTTGGTCCAAGGAGGAAATGGAAGCTCATCTTTGGCAAAGCTTGTGTCCATCCTCTCAGGCACCCTGCCAGGCAGCTTCTATCATGTCCACATCTTGGAGAGGAGGACACTGAGGCTTAGAAAAGGGAAGTCACTTTCCTGAGGCCACACAACCACTGAGGGCAGAGCTAGGGTCTGAGTGCAGGTCTACCAGCTCACGGCACTGCCTTGAGACCACTCTGGGGAAGTCTAGCGAGATTGTGAGCCCTCTGCAGCTGCCCCCTAACCCCTCACCAGCTCCACCTGCAGCTGCCCCAGCCCCTTACCGGCTCCACCTGCAGCTGCCCCAGCCCCTCACCAGCTCCACCCGCAGCTGCCCCCTAACCCCTCACTGGCTCCACCTGCAGCTGCCCCAGCTCCTCACCAGCTCCACCTGCAGCTGCCCCCAGCCGCTCACCGGCTCCACCTGCAGCTGCCCCAGCCCCTCACCGGCTCCACCTGCAGCTGCCCTCCCTCCCCAGGGTGACCCCTCCATCCTTGCAGGTGCTTGGGCCAAATACATGTATCTCTTATGTGAACGAAATTGGGAGAGCCCCATGTGAGGCCCTTTCCCTTAACACAGAGGTGAAATGGGCCCCCTGGGAATTCTAACAAATTAATATAGATAATAACTTCGGTTACAAACTTGTAGAACGTGGATGTCAGAATCTGAAAACAAGGAATTCATCTCTATCTAGGAAAGAACTGGCTCACGTGTAGAATGATAAGGTAATAGGAACGTTGGCCTCGGAACAGACGTGTCCCTTTGGTTCTTGTCCACAAGAGTTTGAAGGATGCCCCTAAGACAGGGACCTTGGTGCTGAGAACAGAAAAAATAAGATGCCAGCATGACCCTTCCCTTCTTCTCATCGGGATCCTGGACCCCAGGTCACAGACATCACCCGCAGGGAAGTGGTGCATAAGCCAAGGGGCAGGGGACCAAGAACAGCCCCAGGGGCCAGGCGCACAGGGGTCAGGTGGCAAGGGCTGAGCAGTGCGGGGGCAGGAGGCCCACTGGAGAGGGGGGCCCAGCTCAGTGGGCTTCTTAGGGTCTGCAGACAAGCGGGGGCTCCTGCCACGTCTCCCTGGAGCCCACGGGGCTTTGCCCCCTCACCTCCCTCTCCCCTTCCTGCCTGCTTACGGTTGGAGGTCTGCAGGTGACAGAGGCTCCAAGCTCACCTCACAGCCTCTGCCCTGGAGGCGGCCTCTCCTCTGAGTTTCCACCCCCAGGTCCTTCCCCCAATTCCTGACCAGGTCTCTCTCCTTCCCACAGGTGAGGACAGGGTTTGTGGCCCAGCCTCCCCTTCTCCGGGCAAGACATCTGTGGTCCTGTTTGTTCCCTCAGCTTCCAGACCACTCCCCATGGAGGGCGCCCCAATCCTGCATCTGCATGGGGCTAGGAGGGCTGAGCAGGGCAGAGTTCACTGGAGCCACAGCTCCCCCCTCACGCTGGACATCTGCCCCCTAAGAGTCCCCTAGCTCCTTTTAGGGCCTCATTTCCTCCGAGCTGCGGGTTGACCCTCTGTAGCACTCCCTCTATGTCCCACAGAGTCCGTTCTTCCCCTGGGGATGTGGGGGCCGCCCCCATGTGGTCCTTTCATGGTAACTCGTGATGCTGACTAACGTTTGCCTCTCACACTGCAAAGCCCTGTCCTTCCCTGAGGAGACACAGCAGGATGGCCTACGGAGAGGGGCTGTTCTGGGAGACCCCGCCCTGTCCCCTTTGCCCCACCCTTATCCCCGACCCCACATCACGGGTCCTTTCAAGAAAACAGCTTTCTCAGGCCCTGGAATCCATTCTGTGTGAGGAAGCTCCGACTTAGGCAAAGATAACACTCCTGCACTTTGCATGGCCCACGGGAGGAACGGAAGCCATCGCTGTGGGCCAGGCCTCAGGAAAAGATCTAGGGAAGGAGGCCAAGAGCTGACATCTGTTAAGGACTTGGGAGGCCTGCAGGCACTTCACAAACACGCTGTCACAGCCCCCATGAGGGGCGCGATTCTCCGATTCTCCGTTTGACAGGGAAAGAACTGAAAGGAGAGAAGCCAGTCGGCCAGGGCCGCAGCGTGAGCACACAGCTGGGCCACGCCTCTTGCTCCTCCAGGAGCCAACCGTTGGCGGCACCGAGCAAGCTGGGTTCTGAGACTGCTCAGTGTTGAGGGGCATGTCACTGCAAAAACAAAAATAAACCACTAGTACAAAGCCAAAATTAGGTATGACAGCGATATTAACTTCCTCTTTGAACAAGAATAGAACTCACAAGTTACACATTCTAAAAAGCTGACAGATACCAAACATCAAGCAATCCAGGAAAGTATCAGGAAATCTTGTATCCATCGCCCAACCCATTCTGTAACACATTCCCTGTGATTCTATGCACTCTGACCACCTCTTTTTCTGAGGAGGATTCTGTAATGCCATTTTCTATAGACAGAATACAAGCTCGAGCAAGCCTCCTTCACAGATGAGCAGTAAGAGTTCCGGGCATGTCAACTTTTCTCATGCAGGGACTGACCTTCAAAGCCCCTTGGGTGGATAGCACTTGTTACCCAGTGTGGCTTTGATGTCCTCTTTGATGGGGCCTATTGTGAATTTTGTGTTATCTTTGTTGATGGCACTATTTCATGTCAAATCAGCAGGCAATTTAAGTCTTTTTCCACCACTCTCACTGGATTCCTTCTTCACTCATCGGTGGGCATCTTCCTGGAAGTCATACCTTGGACAGCCCAATAACTCAACCACACGTGGACGTAACTGTGAGCCACATAAAATATCCCATCATCCCAAGCCATGCTCATTCCCAAATCAACCTCCCAAAAATCTCCACGGCCAGTCCACCTCCACTCACTTGGATAAGAGGTAGGAAGGAAGGGAATAAGAGTGGAAAGAGATTTAATTGAGGTCAAACGTCTCACGTTTGCACATCTTAAGGAAACGTAGGACCACGTGAGCACATTGCAATTATGTATTGCAATTCAGTGGCAAAAAAAAGAATTTGTTTTTCCTAAAGGGCCCTTAGCCGGCACATCCAGGCAGGCGGAGCCAAGCCGCTCCTGGGCTGTTCCAAAGAGAGTGCCCCAGGGAGGGTGCGGGGCCAAACTCCAGCTAGTTTTTGATCTCACTCAGAAGGCTCAGATTCAAAACAAGACTTGCAGGTAGGCTTGGCCTCTGCCTAGGAACGTGGGTTCAAGGCCCAGCCCCGCCACGCCGGGGCCCTCCGAGCCCCACCTTCCTCCTCAGTGAGGAACCATGACTTCCTGTCCCCTGCCACCGAGGCTGATGAGGACGGAAGGGCTTTAAGGAGCAGCAAGGTGCCCGTCAGCTGTAAGAGGCTGCAGACGCCCACGGGCTATTCTCCCTAGTGAGGCCGCTGGCTTCCATCGGGGGAATACTACCTTCTGGGCTCCTCGGGTGTGGCCCTGAAGCCCGGTTTGGGGAGCTCATCTGTCTATCTCCCAGGGCATGAGAAGGGGTGGAGTTTCTGAACCAGTATTCTGGGTCAAAGTCCAACCCCGGCTGTGGTTTACGAGAAAGCCGGGCCCCCAGAATCCCTGTCACACCTGGGTGCTCTGGCTGGTGGCCCGTGCCCAGCAGAAGCTGGGCTCTGATAAGGAAAGACGGGGAAGGCCGCACTTCCTTCTCCCTCTCCAGCTTGATGGATGACAGGACACTCCTCCTCCGGCTGTCGAGAACTCCAGCCCGCACTTTGCCTCCGACTCAGTCTTGCTGGATGGGTCCTCTTCATCCTGGTATCAAACATCTGTTTGATCAGCTCTTCATCCATTTTCCGAAAATGTGGCGATTTCAGGATGTTCTGAATCTTGTAGGACTATATGTGTTGTACCTGACAGTGTATCACTTTGACCCCAAACCTGACACTGGGTGGATGCCCCACTCTGTGCAGGTCCCCCAGTTCTCTCCCCCTTGTCAGAGCCTTTGCAAAGGCCAGTGGTGGGCTGAATGCTCTTGGCAGAGGGCTAGAAGTGGGCAGACCTGTCCTGGCTCGGTGGACATTTGGTGACCCCTGGAGGTCAGATAGGAGGGGTGGGGTGGCAGAGAACTGGGTGGCCTCTGTATCCCGACATCCTGGATCCGCGGTTCAGCCTTCCTGACAGTAAAGGAGATTGACTGAGTGCTGGTTCACTGTTCTGTATCCCACGTCTTTCCTAATAAGCTTCTCATTTAGTACCAAATCCCAGTTTTACAGAGTCTTGTTTCAACCATTTTCTCCCGTGAGCACAGAGCCCTGTGGGGTGGCGGCCCCGCACGTTCTTAGAGAAGGGAGCTGGGGGAGGCCTGGCAGGTGTCAGGGCCCACCAGCCTTGGGCCAGGTAGGCAGGACTGCAGGTGAGGGGATGGACTCCGGGCCAGAACCCAGGACAGAAGCCCTGCGATCCCTGGGGCGGGGGAGGAGGCAGAAGGGAGCCTGTGAGGACACCAAGCACCCAGGGAGGGCTGCCGGGGGGGCGGGGCAAATCAGAGTTCAGAGAGTACAATCAAAGATCTATAAACAAAAAGCTGATCAAACCTCATCCCCAGTTACTCTCCCCCAAGGTGTCTACACCCTCAAGCTCACTCAGTGTTCTTCACTTTTCTGACTCTGCAAACATCCAGCACAGAGCTACAGCCAGGAATCCGGGCTTGATCTTACTGCAATGGGGCCATCCCTCTTTATTTGAATCCATTTTGCTCTGGCTGGCGGGCAGGCCAGTGTAAGGCAGCTCCAGCCTGCACCTGGCAGGTCAGCTGAGACAGGGGGGAGGGCCAGGGAGGGCTGCAGAAGAGCACAGATCTGACCACCGCCCACAGTGGAAGGAGGCAGGGCACAGGGAGCCCACAGAAGCCAGAGAGAGGAGCTGGGGGTTGGGACGGCCCTGCTCTACTAAATGACCTTGGGAGGCCAGGAGTGCCCACCAGAAAAGCAAGGCTGTTTCTGGGGTGGGTGTGGGGGAGGATGCTGGGCAATCAAAAACTGGCAGAACCACCCCACTCGCAAAAGGACAGGTTTTCATCAGGCACTTCGCTAATCCACACTCCCCTCCCTCCCATTTCTTCAGGTCAGCTTATTTCCCCAGACACTGCTGGGGAAATTGAGGGGTGAAGGAAGGAGGGAGAAGTCACGGGGTTTATTAGGAAGGTTGTGACTCTCTGCTGCTGAGAACTGACTCTAGCTCGCACCCCGCCAGCCCCCTCCCCAAGGGTGACAGGGGGCACTGCACAGGGAGCACCAGGGCCCCAGCCTGCCTCTGCCCTCTCCAAGGAAGCCTCACTGAATGTAGTGGGTTGAACTGTGTTCCCAAAAAGATATGTACAAGTACTAACCCCCTGTTCCTGTGAATATGACCTTATTTGGAAATGGGGTCTTTGCAGATATAATTAGTTCTTTTATCTTGAGATGAAATCATGGATTTAGGGTATGTCCTAAATCCAATGGCTGGTGTCCTTGTGAAAATGAGGGGACATGCAGGGACACAGGAAAGAAGGCCATGTGAGGACGGAGGAGAGACTGCAGTCACGCAGCCACAAGCCCAGCAGCGCCTGGGGCCACTGGAAGCTAGAATAGGCAGGAAGGATTCCTCCCCAGAACCTTCATCAGGACGCTGCTGACACCTTGATTTTGGACTGCTGACCTCTGGAACTGTGAGAAAATGTCTGTTGTGTTAAAGCACCTAGTGTGTGCTACTTTGTTATGACAGCTTCTAGAAACGGATACACTGACTAAACCAAGCAAGGAGCATGAGAAAGAATGGCCAGTGTCCTTCAGAGAAGGCAGGCAGTGATTTTAAATACTTGCGCAGCCACTCTGGGAGTAACCCTTGTACAGGTGAGGAGCTGTAGGAGGGAGATAGGTGGGTAACCTTCATTGTGAAACTACAGAACCTCATGACAAGCCTGGCGAACAGAAGAGAGCGTTTGCCCATCATCCCATGATACCCTTTGTATTCTGCAGACCTGGGTTCAATCCCTGCTCCATTGCCTTGCTTTTGACTTGGAGGTCACTCACGTCTCTGAGCCTCAGTTTATTCATCTGTCAAGGGCAAATTATAACCCTGCCCTCCCAAATTCATTAGGATTCAGTGAGAAGTACGCAAGGCTCCAGCTTGCACCTGGCTACTCGCCGAACCTTAGTGAGGCGCTCACTGGGGACTAGCTCCTTCCCCTGTCTGATGAAATCTCCCAAAAATGAAATTCAATTTGTTTTCAAACGCGTATGTTTGGATGATCACAACTTTCTTCTCCCTTTATTTGTAAACAATGAGGGTTTCTTCTTTTTTAACTTTTAAACATTTGTTTCTAAACTTTTTATAAAGTGAAATGCACTCTTGTTGGTGTACAGTTCCAGGTTTTGACAAACAGCGTCATGTAATCACCCCCGCAGCCCAGGCATTCCATCATCCCCCAGATTCCCTGCTCAGCCCCCTGTGATCGGCTAGTCCCACCCGGGGGGCCACAGCTCTGCTCTGCTTTTGCCTCTTCCAGAGTGTGGGACCACACGGCACGCCACCTCTGCAGTCTGGGTTCCCTCACCTGGCACGATGCTGTTGCGTGGATCCCCTCTCACTGCTGAGTATGTTGTGTGCATGGCCGCGGTGATGTCACTTCTCCGGGTGCAGAATGCGGGCTGTCTCCAGATTGGGTGATTCTGAACAAAGCTGCTATAAACTTGCACATCCTGGTTTTTATGTGAATGTAAGTGTCCATTGCTCTTGGGTAAATTCCTATGAGTGGGATTCCAGGTCCCCATCAGGTTTCAGTGACCTCTAGGTGACACTTGCTGAGAGGGTTGACTGGGGAGAAGAGCACAGTATGATCAGCTCTGAGTCCCTGTCAGCAGAGCAGGGATGACAAAAGTCGAATGGCAGAGGAGCAAACATTGGCTGTCACCTCCCCTCCTCCTGTCCTGTGCACTTATCCTCAGAATGTAAAATCGTTATCTGAGTTCCATTTTCCTTTATGTCCACTAATGGTAGGCAGTGCCAAAAACAGTGAAAGACTGGAAAGGTGCTCAAAGCAATCCAAGAGTGCCCAATGGTCCCCACACAGGACCATCAAATCCAAGTAGTGGGGAATCAATCTTAAAAGCCAAAACAAGACTTAAGAAAAGAAGATCCTCATTACATCCTGATGTTTTTCTTTGTCACAAAGCGTCATATGTACTTGCATCCTGTCCTGAACATAACAGCAGAGGGAATTTCTAAAGGTGATGAAGCTGTGCCCCCGAATCAGGCGGAGGTGCACCACCTTCACTGTGGTGGGCCCCTTGCTGCCTGGGGTCAGGGGGGCTCTTGGCACGCAGTCCTCCCGTGGGGCTGGATTCACTGCCTACTGCGACAGATAGGGTATTACTTCTGAGACTACTGACTTGCTGACCTTCCCTCCCTCTCCTCTCCCCCACTGCTCGGTCACCGGCTCACTTGTTTACTCTGACACTATAATGTGAGTGGCCCCATGGAGAGGCCCAACTGCAAAGAGCTGAGGACAGCCTCCAGCCAGCAGTCCACCTGGAACTGAAGCTCGGACAGGGCCCTTCCCCAGGCAAGCCTGAGATGACTGAGGCCCTGGTGACACCTTGGTTGCAGCCACAGGAGACACCCACGGTGAGAAGACCCACTAAGCTGCACCTAGAAGTCTGACCCAAAGAAACTGTGAGATAATAAGTGTCTGTTGCCTTAAGCTAAGAGTTTGCTTTTTATATGTTACACAGCAATGGTATAACTTGCTGAGGGCAATGCCTGGCTCTGGGCATGCTCTCAGTAAATAACCAATGATGACCATTCTGTGTATACAAGGGGGATTAAAAATACTTAGGAAATTACAGAATATAAACCTATTCACCAGGCTATAGACATGGCCCCTTAACAATAAACCAATGTCCTTTGCTACTTTACAAAGTCATAAAACAGGTGCATTGATGTAGAAAGGGTCCAGACGAGAAAAATGTGTACCATATGGTATCTAATTAAGATGGGGAGTTGGCCCAAGTGTATAAATTTTTTATTTATATTAAATTAAAAAAGTAAAAGCTAAAAACTAAGATCACACAAAGGGGAAGAAGGAATAGTGTAAAGAGGACGGCGTTGGAACAAGACTTCTCAAAACCTTGTTTTGCAATTTTGACTTTGGAACTTTCCTGTGTGAAGGAAAGCCTCCCACCAGACAAGCACTCATGTTGGTCTGTTATGTAAGTGAGAAACATGCCTTTTGTGTTAAGCCATTAATAGTTTGGAATTTATTTGTTAACAACAGCTAACATATTCTTGTTGTTGACCTCAAAACTCAGCAATGTAACTTGAAAGGTGCCTTCTAATAACAAAAGGACATGGCATCCGTTGGCACACTTGAACTTACTGATTTTACCTAGAATCAATTCCTGGGCTTAAAGGCCTGACGTTTATTGCCTTGTTATCCCTACCAGACTGAGAACAGAAAGAAAGCAGAACATTGTGGATGTGAGACCGGATCAGAAATCCCAGTTCAGAAGCATTTGGGAGCGTTTCAGAAAACCACAGCCCCAGAGCCATCATCTCTGACGGTGCCAGCTGGGACCTCTGCTTTTCCCCCATTAACGTCTGCTGGAGACAAATGCTGGAGAAGCCAGGATCCCTGTGTGGTCTCTAAACCATTTCTGCTTCCTACATCCCCATGATGGGCAGGTGGATGCTTTGAAGAGGAGCTAATGCTCTTAGGTGCTGAACCAATGCTTTATTTTTGTATATCAGAGGAGACGTGGCCCAGAACTGTACACAAAGCATGACCCCAAACTGCCTCCCTGAATTTCCAACTAGAACAAACCACCCATCTGGTCCTAGGTCTCTCTCATGTCACTTGCTGTATCTGTCGTATCAGCCTTTTTGTTTTTTAGCAAATGTCCTTAGATTTAAAATAAAAAGTGAATGGCTTTATTTTTTAGAGCTAACTATCTTCCCTACCAGGCCGAATGAGGGTGCTTCTCCATCTTTTTTCTCTGCACTTCCTCTCATATTAACGCTACTGAATTTGGTTTGTGACTCTTAACTAATAACTCTTATCTGGTTTATAAATAGAACAAATGACCTGTGTAGCACTCAAGAAGGAACCTGTCTGTCAGGTGCCACCCTGCCCCCGCGCCCATTTCTTCATTCACGGCGTGATCCAGAGGGCCCAAGAAATTCCATCGGCCCTCGGAATTCAGCACTGCAGCCTCCGCTCCCCAGACCTCCCGCTACCATAAATAGACATCACGTGGCTTCCTTTTATGATAAGGTCAGAGGAAACGGGTGCACAGGGAGACGCGTTAGGAGAGTGTGAGCTCTCAGTTGCGGGTGTAAAACCAGAGCAGGGCGAGTGCTGTCGCCCTGGGCTGGATGGGACAGGCGGGGCGGGTGGGAAGGCGCAGTTCACCTCCCAGGGCCGGACGCCTGACCTGAGCGATGCCCTGGCTCCCAGCCGCAGTCTCTGCCCTCAGCCCTCCTCCCCGCCAGTGCTGCGGCCTGCAGACCTCTCCCCTCCCGTCTCGCAGGCGCTGTGGCTCCCCCGGTTCATTTTCTGATAGAGCTGTCAGTTTTTACTGCTGATAGGAGAAATCATTTTCTCTCTTAGCTGAATGTTAATTGGCCTTTTCCCCTCTTCCATGCAGTTAGTACATGCAGCCCCCTGGCTTTCCCCCCAGCGGAAAGGTACCTCAGTAGACAAGCATTTCAGAAAGACAAAGAAGGTGGTTCTTGCAAAACTTCAAATTGGTAACTGCTAAATCACAGGTTTAGAAAAAGCTAAAGAGGAGAGCAAAGGGGCGGGGGGTTACCTAAGCATTTCATAGCCCCATGTGAGTTCTACTGACTACACGCTCATTGGCTGGAGAGGCTTAAGTTCAATGGGGTGACCCATGAAGCCAGCTGGGTCTACTGAAACATCAACTGAGCATCTCTGAGGGGCCAGCACCCACCAGGCCCTAGAGCAGCAGAGTGACTAAGACACAGTCCCGGGAGACAAACACAACCTGGAGCCATCGGCTCAACGGGATCAGAGCAGCGGCAGAGGTAAGCCAGGATCCTGGGGGCCACAGAAGTCAGAGAAACTCCCTGGAGAAGGCCATGCTGGGGCTCAGCTGGGCAGGATGAGGGGGAATCAGAGGCAAGGGCCGCCCCGGTGAGGGAGACAGTCTGTGCAGGACAGGGTGATCCTCGGCAGGAACAGTGGGAAGTTCGGTTTGGCTGAAGGTTAAGGTCATGCGGAGGACCAGGTCACAGCAAGGCTGGGGTGCCCAAGTAAGGTTTGTTCCCCGTACAATTCCATTAGCTTTTAAAAAATTGCGTTACTGACACCATCCAAAAGACGAACAACAACAAATGCTGGCAAGGTTATGGAGAAAGGGGAACCCTCCTACACTGCTGCTGGGAATGTAAACTAGTTCAACCATTGTGGAAAGCAGTATGGAGGTTCCTCAAAAAGCTCAAAATAGAAATACCATTTGACCCAGGAATTCCACTCCTAGGAATTTACCCTAAGAATGCAGCAGCCCAGTTTGAAAAAGACAGATGCACCCTTATGTTTATCGCAGCACTATTCACAATAGCCAAGAAATGGAAGCAACCTAAGTGTCCATCAGTAGATGAATGGATAAAGATGATGTGGTACATATACACAATGGAATATTATTCAGCCATAAGAAGAAAACAAATCCTACCATTTGCAACAACATGGATGGAGCTAGAGGGGATTATGCTCAGTGAAATAAGCCAGGCGGAGAAAGACAAACACCAAATGATTTCACTCATCTGTGGAGCATAAGAACAAAGGAAAAACTGAAGGAGCAAAACAGCAGCAGATTCACAGACTCCAAGAATGGACTAACAGTTACCAAAGGGAAAAGGACTGGGGAGGACGGGTAGGGGAGGGAGGGATAAGGGGGGGGAAGAAAGGGGGCATTATGATTAGCATGTATAATGTTGGGGGGCACGGGGAGGGCTGTACAACACAGAGAAGACAAGGAGTGATTCTATAGCATCTTACTACGCTGATGGACAGTGACTAATGGGGTATGTGGGGAGGACTTGGTGAAGGGGGGAGTCTAAAAAACATAATGTTCCTCATGTAATTGTAGATTAATGATACAAAAAAAAAATTGCGTTACTGAGATTTAATGTTTATACCACAAAATCCACCTCCTTAAAGTATACAATTCAATGGCTTTTAGTAATATGTACAGAGTTGTACTGCCATCACCATAATCTAATTTTAGAACATTTTCATCATCCTCCCAAAGGAAACCTTCTGAGCGGGGTTTTTGAAAGGGCGCTGGCCTGGCCAAATTCTACCTCACATCGGTTTGGCAGCAGAGCAGAGAGGAGTTTGTAGGGGAAGCCTGGCCTCCTTATTGAGCTCAGAACATAAGCCATGAGCACAGCAGTGACTGTGCACAGGGGCAAAAGATTTGTGGCGGCGACAGTGAAGAAGTTACTCCAGCCCTTAGATTCTTCTTCCTTGACAAGGAAAGAGCTGGCTTATGAACACTCAGGCTATTTTTTGCTGGCTGGCTATTTAGTGGCAGTGATACAAATCAGCATTATGGATGAATGTTGCCTATTTACAAAGAAAAACGGACAGGGAGGCCATATCACAGCGAAATCCAGAATTCCAAAGTTTCTGCAAAATGGGAACAGCACAGAACACTATCCTTCTGTTTCATGCAACAAAAACTACAGTTGGTCTCTGCTCAAAGGAGAGCAGGGGCTCTGTCCACGGAGGCCCTGTAGGATGCCTGAAAAGCAGTCACCAGGAGCCAGGGTCAGGTGTAGGCCTGCCTCTGTGTAGTGCAAAAGGCCAATGCAAACCCAAAGTTCCTAGCAGGGGGGGACCAGAGAGGATGGGCACCCTCTGCAGTGGCTTTGGGGACAGGTGCATCTAATCTGAGCATGATGCTATGATGTTATCAGTTCTTTTCTAAATGCAAGAAACAAAAACACATTAAACCAGCTTTCACAATTAAGGGGACTCAGTTCTGGCAAAATTTTGAGTAGGGTAAAGTGAAAGCACTCTGCCTTTAAAAATGTAGCAATACATGATAAAATAAAACCACATAAATAAATTGTGAGTGCATGGCTGGTTTAGTAAGGAAGAAAGGGGTATCTCCAGGGGCCAGAACAAGGGGGGAAAGATCAGAGTCATCATCACCTGGTTTGACCCCATAGCTGCCTGGGGAGGGATGCAACGAGGGGCGGAAAGATAATCAGAGCCAGCAACAGCAACCCAGGGCCTAGGCTTTGGCCTCTGTGTTGAGATAGATGTGGAGACAGGAGGTGAAAAGTTAAAACTGGCACTCCTTGCAAAGCCAGGCTCCTCTGAGGGCTGATCTCTCAGCAAGAGGTGGGCTAGACAAATCTTGTCCCCTGGCACAGCAGATAACCAAGATGCTTGTCTATCACAGCTCTGGCAAGAGCAGTGGAGGCTTAAAAAAGGATCCTCTGAAAAATGCAAACTGCATATCTGCACTCTGAGTGAGTTTGAGGTCCAAATTTATATTGTAAGCATGATTTGGGATTCTTATGTCAAGAGAAAAAATTGGTCCCAGGCTGGTGATAACCCTGGACCAACTGGCAAAGCAGATGCAGAATGGCCATGCAGGGGCCCTCTTACAATTCAGGCAGCAGGAAATTCCCACAGAAAAAATAAGCTTCTCCAAAGATGAGCTCACAATATCACATCCCAGTCCACATGACACAAGGACCAGCAGAGGCCACAGACAGGGAGTTAGAGCCCTGAGCCTCTGAAATAACAGAACAGCAGGGCAAAAAAGATTGTGTAATAAGAATGTTTATAATGATTAAAGGCCAAATGAAAGATTAAATTCTCAAGAAAATAACAATAGATTATGAAAACAAGAATAGACAGATTTGGACAATATTTATAGATGAAATGATATGGGATCCAAGATCTGTCTCAAAATAATCTCAGGATGGGGAGCTGTGGGAAGGAGTATGTATAAAATGAGATGGGCATTGGGTTGGTACTTACTAAAGGTGAATAATAATAAATATATGGTTTTTTTATTCTTTTGTCTCTAATTTTATACACATTTGAAGTTTTCCATAATAAAAATTGAAAAGCAAACACAATAAAAAGCTCTAAAAAGAACTTCTAGAAATGAATGACATAAATAATGAAATTAAAACTCAGGGCAGTTTTGATGGCAGATTGGATACAGAGGAAGAGAGAATTGGTAAACTGGAAGATGTAAAAAAAAAAATCCAGAATGCAAAGTAGAGAGATAAATACATGAAAAACTTCATGAGAGATTAAGAGACACAGAGGACAGAAGGCCACTTTAGAGAGCAATTTAACATCATCTCGTGAAATGCTATGATCTGACAGTTTTACTTCTAGGCAAGTATCCTATGGAAACTTGCAGGGATGGGCACTAAAGTTATGTGTAAGAATGTTCCCAGCAGCATTATGTGCAAAGGACAAAAGATAGAAATAAGCTAAATGTCTGTTAGTGGCAGGTAATATAAATAGACTGCATTTACGTAACAGACTGCTATAGAGCAATAAATAAATAGCAACTACATGCATCTACATAAATAAACCTCAAAAACATACATAGCAGAGGGACACTTCAAAGTGTTAACTTCTACGTTTAAAAACAAAACAGTTCAGGGATACAGATACTTTTAATAAAATGTTATATTAGGAATAAACAGGATTGTTATATACGATAACAGGAACATCAAGTTATAGTAAGTCTGAACTTTTATGCACCCAACAACATGTGAAGAATTGTCAGAATCACAAGAAGTCGACAGATTCTGTCTAGTTTGTGTTTTGTAAGTGGTCTGATGGGACAGTGGAAGTCTGGGGGCTTGGGGCGGGGCAGTCCCACCTCCCACTGCCTGCAGGAGTAGATGGTTCTCGGCCGCCTGCCCCGGCCTCCTTGACAGCCAAAACCCAAAAAGCACCTCCGGTGTGCTAGGCTACCACAGCCTCTCATGCAAGTGGGAGAGCTTGGGAGGCTGGGCATCCTGTGGGATGGAGGAGGGCAGGGAGTGTCTGGGGCAGAGGAGCTGGGGTGGGACTTGGAGGAAATGTCGGTTGGCTGGTGATACAACACACATCCCAAAGCTCACCCCGAATCACTCACGTCTGACCCAGGCCCTCAGGATGAATGCGGCCTCACCCAGAGGGCAGCCCTGTCTCCACACTGGACACTTCCCGCCCCTAACTCTAGTCTGACAAGGTCAGTCACAGAAAGTCCTAACACTACATCTGGTTGCTTAGAAGCCAGGGTTAGATTTTAAATTTTTAATAAAAATGAATGTATTTCACCATAGCTGATTTATTTGAAGGCTGCTTAATTCTTTCAGTCCATGGGGGGCCAACTGCATTTTCCAGGTTGACTAAGTCCTCCCTCCCACAGGTCACAGAGCCCTCTCCTCGCCACCTGGCCCAGGGCCCCTCTGCATTTCTCCTCCAGTGATACCTGGGGCTTCTGGTGTTTCTGCCCACCTGCGGTTTTGATTGTCACCACCCTTCCTAGGAACAGATAAAGTCTGCACTCCCCAGAACCCGAGGCCTCCCCAGCCTAAAGCACGCCGGGGTGTGTCCTGGCTTCACCACTCAAGGCAAGTACTGCCTCGCCCGAGGAACTGGACACCCATTCGCAAACAGAGCAGGGTTACCCTTCTAAGAGAACTCTCTCTAAATTTAGAACCATTTTGGATACAGTGGTGTCTGGGAAAGTCCCTGTATTTTGCTTAGACACACTTTTTAGGTCTTTGCCAAAGAATCCTGGAAGTAAAATTAAGTCATTTGCAAACTAAATCTAATTTTTAAAATAATACCTAACTCTGGGCTGCCTGTAAGGGTGGGTATGCGTATTTACACGCCTGTGCATTTAGATCTTACTAATCCTCCGTTAACTGTGGAAATAAATGAAGACCAACCAAATGAGAAAAGCACAGGACACACACTCTGAACATGATACAGCAGACGAGTGGGCCGGAGTCACTTGCATTTTGGCAGAGACTCAAAGGCACACAGAGTGGGAGAGTTTACAGAGTGAAAAAGAGAAAGCTTCAGGTGCGTGCTCATGGGCGGCTGTTGGGATGGGGAGGCCGGAGGCGGGCTAGCTAGACGCAGAGTGTCCTCTGTGATTGGTCAGGGGTACATATTTGGCTTTCTCTGGTTGATCCTAAGTTGGAAGGAAGACAAAAATTAGGGAAGCTGTCAGTTATTAATCTAGACCTGGTCATTCTGGGTCAATTGTTATAGAAGCCGTTCAGCTTCTGGACAGTCACTAGAGATAGGAATCTGGCTTCCTGCAAGTGTGATTTACAGCAGGCTGGTTCCAGGGTTGTTTATCATAGGTTAGGGGCTGGTCTCCGGGGAAGGCTGCTGCAGTGTGTGGGTCAGAGTTCTACTTTTATATATGCTCTGGCCAGTGCCCACTTGCATAGTCAGTCTCTCATAATTATGTAAGAATTGGTCAAATAAGTTCATCCCTTCTCTTTGAAGGGTAAGTCAGTCCATTCAGCACCTTTAAAAGGTAACCTTCTCAATAAGTAGCAAATATCTGCTTAATACTGTCAGATCTCAAACAACTCTGTAGAACAAATCTGCAAGAATCACACATTATGAAAATGCACCTCCCGCCCACATTGAACTGTTTGGCTGGCAATGGCATGTGCATCATGCATGACCCGGGCTGGGGAGAACACCACGGCATCTCCTCAAAAGCTACTGGCACTCCTTCCTTCCTTCTGTCCCTGCCCAGGCCCCACTCAGGGCCTCACCAGGCAGCATGACCATGTGAATTCTGATAGAGGACAGAAAATTAAGGAAAGCGGAAAAAGCAGCTTGTTAATACAGTTCAGAAAATGTATGCTTTCCTCCTAAATTATTAGGATTCTAACTTGGTGAGCCTGCCCTTGTGCAGTCGGGGTGAAGCAGGCACCGCGGGATGCTGCCCTCAGCGTCCCGCTGGTCTCGGGGGACGGAATGGGATGGCACTCCTGACTCTTTGGGGTCTAGCCCAGTTCAGTGCCCGTTCTCTTACCAGGAGCACTAGGAGCTTTTCTCTGGAATCAATTCCTGATCGCTGGTGTCTCTACTTTCTCACCCAGGTACTTCCAAGGCCATTACTTCCCTAGGGCACCAAATTCCAAACACGGCAAGGGAATGGGCCGAGGATGTGAGGCAGAGTGGCCTGTGATTCCAGTCGGGCACCGCAGAGGTGGTCGGGGAACCGGGCTCTCTGCCCAGCTTTGCCCCTGGGTTGAGCAATGACTTTGGGCAAGCCATTGATTTCACTTCTCTTGTTGCAGATTTCTTATTGGCATGATGAAAACGAAAATGCCACTTTCTTTCCTTCTGTTCTTTCACTCAAGGTACATTGAATGCCAGGGGCTCACAGTCAAGGTCCCCACCCTGTGGGTCTTCCAGCTATAGAGGGACAGGTGATAAGCACAGAACCAAATCAGCAACCTAGAGACTTGAGAATCCCGTGAGGGGATGGGGTGTTGCCCTCTGCCTGGTATTCACCCCCACTTCCTGTCTGAAAGGCAAATCCTTTCAGCTCCACCATCAGACTCCATTGCCCAGCATGGGCTATGCAGGGCCCTTGGGGACCCTGGGAGCCTCCCCGGCCTCCCACCTCTGCCCTCTGGCATTAGGCTCAGCTCTCACCGCACCAGCCAGGGCAATTCTTCCACAACATCAACTGGTCGCGTTATTCTGCTCAAACCTCTCCCTCAGTTTTCCCCAGAGTAACAGCCGGTGTTCCCACAATGGCCTGCAAAGGTGCAGCAAGCCCGCCCCTCTCCCTTCAGATCTCATTCCTATTTGCTCCCCCTTCACTGTGATCCAGCCACCGGTCTTGACAGCTCGGGGACCCTGCTGTGGAGAGGTGGCCTGCGTCCAGGTTTACGCCTGTTCTTCCGCCACAGTTATTAATAGCGCCACTTTACCGCTCAGAAGGCCCTGGCTGGGAAGATGAATGAGGAGGCTGCCCTGGCCTCCGCACTCGCTATCATGTCTCCTCTCCACTGCCTGCCTGCTCTTCCCTAGGCAGCTGCTGCCCTCCCTCACCTGCTTCAGGTCTTCGGCCACATGTCACCTTCAGCAACGCATTCCGTGACCCCAGCACCCCCATCCGCCCCCGCATTTCTCACCACCCCACACTGTATATTCTTCATAGTCATTTATCATGCCCTCCCACCCACCATGGAGGCTCTGGGAGGGCAGGGGCTTTTAATGTCTTGTTCACTGCTGCCCCCTAGTGCCTACAACATGGAGGTGCCCAAGAGGGCAACTAGAGGATTGGGGGTGCTACTCCAGATGAGTGGCGCAGAGAAGGCGTCTCTGATGGGTCGGCACTGAATTAAGATCTAGAGTAGGTTCCTTTTGCTGCTGGATCAAAGTTCTACAAACTAGAGGCTTCAAACAACACATATTTATGATCTGACAGTCCCAGGGGTCAGAAGCTCAAAATGGGCCACACTGACCTAAAACCAAGGTGCGGGCAGAGATGCGTCCCTTCCAGAGGCCGAGGAGGCGTGTCCTTGCCTTTCCCAGCTTCGAGGCGTCCACATTCCTGGGAGGACAGCACCTGCCCCATCTTCAAGTCTCCACTAGTCAGTGGGGTCTTTTTCAAGATGCCATCTCTCTGGTCCTGAATCCTCTGCCTTTCTCAGCCCCATTTCAAGACCCTTATGATTACGCTGGTCCCACCCAGATAATCCAGGATAATCGCATTATTTTAAAGTCAGTTGATAAACAAACTTCATTCCATCTGCAACTATAATTCTCCCTTGCAAAGAACCTAATATATGTTCCAGGGACTGGGATGTGGACATCTTTGGTGGGGGGAGGGCATTATTCTATCTACCACATGGGGATGCTACTTTGGGCAGAGTGGCTAGGAAAGGCTTCTCAAAGGGTCGGCATTCAAGTCAAGATATGAAGGACAAGATGGAGCCAACATGTGAAGAGCCAGAAGAGCTTTTCAGGCAGAGGGAGTGGTATGTGCAAAGACCCTGGGGCAGGGAAGAGTGTGGCATATCACAAAGCAAGGGGTAGCCCAGAGGGGCTACTGGGTATTGAACGAGCGAGAGAGTGGTCCCAGGTGGGGTTGGGGAGGAGAGCAGGAATCAGATGATGCAAATGCCGAGTTTTGCTCTCCCAGTCTGGGTCCGGTATGATTCCCAGGCTGTTGTCAAATGCAAGGTCAGCTCCTTGTGGGAGGCAGCCACATTTTAATAATGTGTCATTCTTGTGGGTTTGCTCTATGAGGTTGTTTGAGATCTGACAGTATTAGGCAGGTAACTGCTACTCATTGAAAGGTCACCTTTTAAACTTGCTGAGTGGACTGATTTACCCTTTAAAGAGAAGGGGTGGGTTTATTTTCAAATTCCCAGGATGCAGGAAATCAACAGGCAGGGTCTGGGATGGTGCTGGGCGATTTACCGGATCACAATCAAGCTCTGAACAGCAAGAGGCTCTACACCAAAGCCCACACAGCCACTCCTAGGGCTTCAGATGCTCACTTCTTGGTGTGGATCTGCACACAAGTTACCCTCCCCTACTTTCCTCTCACTCTTAGCCCAGACTCTGCAGCTGCCACTATTTTTTATCAGTACGTCTCTCTCTGGTGCATTTTCTCAGCAGACTGAACACAGTTTAAATCCTCCATACCTCCTTTCAGGTCCATTTCTCTCTGTAAAGTGCTTATCTTAGAAAATCCGGGTAGAACCCGAGTTTGATCCTGATACCGGCTAAGTAGCATACACCCAGCCTCGCTCTACTGCCTGGTCACTGCCACCCTGAGCTGCTGGCGCGCCTCAGGCCGGTGTGCCAAAGGGGGCTCGGGAAGGAGGGGCTGAATGGCTCTGCGGGCCGCGCTGCTGCATCCTGCTAGTCAGGCGGCCTTGGGATCCCAGGGGGTCGCTGGCCGTCCTCTGTTTGGCAAAGGAGGCAGTTGGGGCCCCGGAAGTTTACAGGACTTCAAGGCAACAGCACATGTGTGACAAAAGGAAGCTCTGGAATCAGGCCTCTACTTCTCCTTGCGACCTCCCACTCTGCCTGGGGTTGGCCGTCAGCACCCAGGCGCGGAAGGACCCCACCAGCTGGTCTTGCCAGGTGACAGTAGCCACACACTGGGCTCATAAACGCCGAGGGTCCCGCCTCCAGTTAACTCAGGTCCTAGAAAATATGCCAGCTACGCTGTGCCACTTGGGGCCACCACCCAAGGGATGCGGGCAATCACCTGGGGGCTGAGGGGAGTGGGCAGCGATGAGAGAGAAGGACTCATCAGCTGTCTGGACCACACTGGCCAGCTTCAGGCACCTGCGGGCTCCGCCTGGGCAGCTCAGCAGCAGTGGGCTCCTATCTGAGGATTTCTAAACTTGCAAATGAATGCACGGCACTGGGTCCCTCTACAGTCTAAGCCATGATTCCCTCAGCAGGTGGATGCGGAACGCTGCTGACTATAATAACCAGCATTTTGCAACCAGCACTTTTTCTTCCTCCTCATTATTGCTGCGCTTAACGCAGAGAAAGTACCCGCTCTCCCCCATTACTGAGAGGCTCAGATACCCGCGGGGGGCCTCTCTGTCGCCAGGAAAGACAGTGGGATACATTTTAAATGTCTTTTCCACGTGCCCTGCCAAGCAAAAGCGTGGGAACTCCTTGGGGAATTCACTTTACATGGGAAGAATATGAGGCCCCGCGTCCCCTGCTGGCCACCACGTGGCAGGCCCCCACCCCCACGCCAACCCCCGCGCGCAGCCCCGCCCAACCTTGCAGAGACGCGGCGACGCGCTGGGGAGAGGGGTTTGCCTTGTCCAGACGCGCTCCCCAGACGCTGCGTTCCCTGCGATGCCTCTCTGCTCTCGTCTCCTGTTCGCAGGCACCGGTCTGCTCCCACCGACCCCGCACTCCGCAGAGGACGAATACGGTTACCCAGAGCTGCATTTCGCTCCTCTCCTGCCCCCTGGACAGGCCCTTACGGCTCCGCGTACCTTTGGCGCACAGCAGGGGCCCTGGGGCGGGGCGATTCCCCCAGTGCTTGAGGGATGGGCCCTGCTGTCTCCAGCGGTTTGTTTCCAACGGAATGCCCGCTTCTCACGCTTTAAAAATCTCTCTCGAAAAAAGTTGAAAAGTCACCGAAGACTCCAGCCTGGAGGAACTTTAGAGATGGGAGCTTAAAGCTACAATACCTGCTCTGACAGTCTTGCTAAACCAGCAGGGTCCCCCTGACCATCTGCCTGCCAGTCAGCTGCGTCAGGAATCAATGCTGGTCCTAGTGCTGGTGACAATGGTGGGGGACAATTTGGCCCACTTCTGGGAAAGGCCCATCTAAATCAGTAAAAAGTCTTAGAATGTAATAAAATATAACCATTCAAAATGATCTTTTTATAATCTTATTTTAAACTATATCCATGCATACTATAAAGAAAGGGTTTATTAAAGGTGACTTTGGGTCCGGTCCCTATTTGTCAGAATTGCACGATGTTTTCACTTTTGCTACAAACACAACTAAGGGCCAAAGTAAATCATTGCAACTTCTGTCACTCCCAAGGGGGAGTGGAGAGGCAGTATTATCATCACACAGTGACGCCGGGGTTCTTGTTTGAGGAGCAGAAGAATGAGCTTCACAAACAGAGCGAGGTACAGGCTTTTATTTAGAGATAAAGTGAAAGGACAGAGCTCCCGGCTCCCCCGCCAGGAAGGGACAAGAGAGTCCGTCGTTGGTGCATTGTCTAGGGGGTTTTATAGGCAGTTGAGGATTTTTCGAGAACATGAAAATACTTAGGGGTGTGGACTTGTTAAGTGATCCCTGAATATTAAAAATTAACTTAACATAAGGAATTTCCTGCCTTGATTTCTCTCAAATGATTAGCATCATAAAACATGTGCTACTCTTCTTTATCTGGGGAACACTAACAGATCTCACTGAAGAATGATTCTAGAGCTCAGTGTTTAACATAGAGTTTTAGTAGGGGGGTCTTCTTGCATGTAGTTACATTGCTCTGACTGCAAATATCCCACCCTGCCCCCTCCGGAGGCTCTTACGCTACTCTGACTACATCCATGGCCCCTGTCTCAACAAGACACTCAAGATCGTTTTCTTCATTAACTAAATTTATAAAACAGTATAATAAAAGATCTGTGAAAACACAATCAATGTATATTTTTAAAATAAACATTCACCTCTTTAGAAGCCCTGGTATCCTTCCACACCCAGAATACAAGTTTCATAACACCAAAAAAAATCATTTTAACCATAGTCTTTGACCATCCCTTACTAAATGTTCTTTGCAGGTAGGACTTCCTAAGAATATTGAGATCTGGACCTAACTTGTGTTATTCAGGTCTGCAGAAAGTTTGCTAAAGCAAAAATCCATCCTGAATTAAAAACAAGACTCACCAACACTGAGTTCCTCACGACTTGCAAAATATCTGTTAAACACCTTTAAAGGAGAATTACTAAGTCCACTGACATTACAGGCAACCTATAGGGGGCCTATCTTTGTCGGTCTTTTTTAATTTAAAAAATACTCAGATGCAAAAGAAACATTTTTCAGAATTCTGTGCCTAATAATTGTGTACTTACAGAAAATGTGGGTCAAACTCTGCCTAAAATTGTTACTTTTGAAAGACATTTTGGATAAAGATGATGGAGTAATTCAGATCTCAATACCTATCTCCAGGTTGTGTTTTTGGTCCCTTTTATTTTCTATTTGCAAAGTTCTTTATTAGCAGCCATGTTATAGACAAAAGAACTGGAACACAGTGCAAGTGATAGAATTGGTTGTGCACACGAGCTGTGGACACTAAGGGCTCCAGACCCACCCAGTCATCTCTCTGTAGGACTAAGTATTTTACATATACGGACAGTTGAACAACTCTGTGTCTACATGCAAACAGCTTTGTTTGAAAAGGCTGCCTCAGTTTCCAATAAGTTTTTGAAATCTTATTTGATGTTTAATATATAATAATGAATATCAACCATAGATCAAGGTTTTAAATTAAAAAATACATAATCCAGAAGTCGGGCTTGATGTGAATATATGACACACAAAGCATGCACCTGATGAAGGTGTCCGTGAGTAAAGATCCAGATCGCAGATCCAGCACGCGGTTCACATTATCAGGTGACCTTTCATGCTGTGTCCTTGAGTTTTAGAGTTTGGTTACAGTCTTCATTAAATACTGTATGGCTTATCATATAATAATATACAGATTATCATATAATAGTAATTACATACATGAGTTTAACATTTTTATAAGCTTATATTTTCAGAAAAAATATTGCTAACAAATTTTTAAAAACTGGAATACAGAATAATATCACAAATATCCCGTGACTATGAAAATTATTTCCTTTTCCTCCAAAGTTTAAAAGATCAAATAAAAAAATGCAGTGGGCATGGTCTAGGGGACAAACCTGTCCAGGCGGAAGTCAGCAGATCCTGGGCAATGATTTCATTTCTCCCCCCCAACCGTTTACTCCCCAAGGTCCAGGGCTCAGCTCAAGCCAGGAAACACAGCCTCGCCTTTTGCTCCAACCACCAAGGCTCACTTGAGAAAGTCACTCTCAGAAAGGTTGAAAATTACTTTCCCTGCTCTTCAGGTCCATCTCGTGCTATGGGCCCCCTCAACAGTGCAAGGCTGCTCTGCTTGGACTCAGAGCAAGCTGCTAGATGAATCGATAACCTTAGAAGGCATGTACAAATGACTATGGTGGGGCAGCATGGTGGCGTGAGGAAACGGGACCAGGCAGTAACTGAATCACGGCCATGAAAGAGAACGTCCGTCACACTTGTAAAGTATTGCACCTTTCTGCCTTTTTTCTGCCCACGAATGTATTTCATGACATCCTTTTTGAGGCTCACTTGCAGACTCTGCTAGAAAGGAGAGGTGAAAGGGAAGTGAAAAGCCCACGCTGCTAATATATGTGCTTCTACTGACACCAAAGGTTGACTGTGAAATTGACACTCGGAGCCCAGGCTCAGCTGGCCACAAAGATGGCCCAGCGTCTGTCTGCTCCGGCCGGCTAAGAAAGGCAGGTGAGGAGCCATCTTAATAGGAAGATGAGGGATGAGGTGTACCACCTACTGACCAAGTCTCAAATACAAGCCCATTCCCTGTTGTTTCTGGCCTGTGACTAATTCTGCAGGCCTGCGACATATTAGCAGCCACAAATCCCCATCTTGCCCTTTTAAAAGCTGTAAGGAGAAAAGGAGTTCATTATGCTGAAAGTATAGCCACAGAGCCTCCACAGGGACGACCTATGGGACCAGGATGGTCTATTTAGTATCAAATGATGGCTTCAACCTTACTTCTAAAACTTTATATATACAACCACCATTAAAAAAATAACCAAAACAAGGCTGGCCCAGACATCCCAGAAGGGACACTAATGTAGGACACGGCCACTAGCAAGCAACTGATGGCTGATATAACAAGCGGCTCAGTCATGTTCTCAGGCTGGGAGCACTCCCTGGGGCAGCAGGTCTCTTCCCCCATGTGGCTGAAGGGCCATGGCCTGTTCTGCCCCGTGTCATCCCTCACCTTCCCGGCGGGGCATGTCGCTCACCCAGGCCCCCAGTTCTGTGCAGACAGATGTTCTGAGTTGCTTCCACAACCCTTTCCAGAAGCCTCGCCAGGCAGTCAGTGGGAGACCAGTTCCTCAGCCATAAAGAGCCCCTTCGGAAGGAAATCCAGAGGCCAGTGGGGCCGGAGGAGCAGCGCACTGGAGCTAAGAGGCAGGTCCAAGGAAGAAGTCACCTTACTTGGCACACGGTCTTCAGCATCTCTGATCTGGGATTGGCGGGGTGGGGGTGGGGGCTAGCTCAATAGCGAGGGTGCCATGTGTCTCCCAGGCTCTCTGTGGAGTGGACCGCTGTCCCTGCCACCACCGCCACACACGTGTAGTGACTGAGGGTGCCTGTGCAGGGGCGCTAACACACCCCTGAGCAGGCCTGACCCTTTCCAAGTAGCCCCCCGTGGTGGCACACACTGGTTTCAGCAGCAGTGCCACTGCGCGAACTCTTGGGAGCTGCCGTCCGAGCGCAGGGTGACTATTTTGAGTTCTTTACCTCTTCTTTAAATTTTAGTGGAGTATAATTTAGATTTCAAAAATGTGTGCTCATTTTTAAGTGTGCCCTTTGATGAGTAATAGCCTCATCAAATGTATAGCCTTATGAAACCAGCACAGGGCACATGTTTTTACTGTCCTCGATATTTGGCAAGCTTTCTTCCTTGGGAGGTGAATTTAATATCTGGAAATATGCAAACGTCATTGTCACCCAGTCTGATTAATAAGAATACTGATCATTAAGGACCAAAAACAAAACAAAATTCAGACATGGCTGCAAAGTAATTTGTTGCATAGCTCTGACTACCTCTGAGGGTTCTTTTTAAGTTAAGTTCTAAGAGTATTTCTTGATCTATGACATAACCAATGTGAATAGTCTAAAAATCACTGAGGAAATATAAAATACAGTGTCTATTTCATTGGGGGAAAATATTTTGTTGTCATTCTTCATACATTACACATACTACTACCTAATTTTTAACAGCCTTCCAGGAACCAAATCTCCAAGTAAGAGCTTCACTGAAGCCTGAACTTCTGGGGTGAAGTCCTCTGACATCAATGGGACTGACTGTGAAGTTTCCAGAACTGAGGCCTGCCCATTCTGAGTAGGCCCTCACACTGCATGTTATAATGCAATATAAATTACTTCTCAAGTTGAAAGACAAATCCTTTCTACAAGGATATTTTGCCCGTGGATGGTATTGTTAGTGAAGATAGCCCCATTGTATATTCCTACTTACCACATGCCACAGGACAGCCTTAAGCTTTTATATGAATTAACTTGTTCAGCATGACTCATCCACACTCTACGCAATGAAGAAACTGAGGCTCAGAGAGGTACAGTAAATCATCCAAAGCCACACAGCAGGCACATGTAGGACGAGAATTCAAACCCCACCAACTTGGCTCCTGATCCCGAGCGGCTACCCTTGCTGCACAGCTCATAAAGCAGCTCTGGACAAAGTTTCTGCACTGTTTCAAAGTGGGGAACCAGAGCAGAAAGATCCAGTAGTGGCTCTCTTAGCCGCCAAGGGGGCAGGCAGGTGGGGGCACTCAACAGAAGCATTTGGGGGTGTCCTGAGTCAGGGGCTCCCAAAATTCTGTGGGAGACGGGTCCTTTGCATCTCCAGTGAGGGCTGCGGAACTGTGCGCACAGACGCACAGGTGGGCGCACGCACACAAAACTTCACACAGCCCACGGGATCCACATTAAGACTGTGACCTGCTCCCCTCTCTCACCCTAAAGACATTTCTCCTTACCTGTGGTTTTAGAATTTTTTATTCACTAGTTCCACTGAAATGTCTGGAAAAATAAATCACTGTTTTCTTCAAGACCAAATGTCCCAAACATCCTTCCCTCATTCCGTTTTCCCCCTCCCCTCCTTCCGATACAAACCCATGCTGAGATTCTGAGGATAAATCTGTCTGAAACCCAAGCTCTGACCCCAGTAAGAAGCTGGTGCTGACAGCAGGCTGGCAGAGCCCGAGGGGACAGGCTCTGAGTACCGGTCATCGGTTCATCTGGCTTATGAATGGCCTACTAGATTGGTGCCTGGGACACGTGGGAGCAAAACCAAGCACCCCACCCTTTGCCAGAGCTTCCATTCCAGCAGAGGGAGACAAATGACAACAATAGAGATGACAAGCAAGTAAATCTTAGAGCTTGTTACAGTGGTAACAGAAGGACAAAGAAGAGGCGGAAGGGGCCAGAGGATCTAGATGCTGCGGTACAGAGCGGTTTGGGTCAGATGGTCAGGGCAAACCTGGTTGAGGAGGTGGTGTTTAGGTAAAGCCTCGAAGGAGATGGTGGGGCTGGTCACGTGGGTAAGGAGGCCGGCCAAACACCTGTTCGGGGGAAGGGCCCAGAACAGCCAGGCATGTTCATGAGGTCGATGTGGCTGGAGGGCAAGAAGCAAGATCAAGGTCAGCAGATGAGCTCAGGGAGGTACTGAGGCCAGTGCCACTTTAGAAGCCATTGTAAGGATGCTGCTTATGGAGGGAAGGGAGGGGCCATGGCAAGTTTTTGGACAGGACATGGCTCTGGCTGCTGTGCTGAGAACGGTTTTAGGAAGCAAGAGTTCTGAGAAGCAGGGAGCCGGGCTGAGGTGCTGCAGCAGCGGCCAGAGGAGAGGTGCAGGTGCCCGCAGCAGTAGGGCTGGCAAGGGCTGGAGGTTCTACAGTTACTTGAATACAGCGCCAGTGGCATCTCATGACAGACTGGCTCTGGGGGAAAGGAGAGGGGAGAAAGGATGACAGGAAGGGCTCCAGCCTGAGCAACAGGGGGATGGAGTTACATCAATTGTGGGACAGACTGAGCGATGAGCAGGCCCACAGGCCAGAGGGGATACGCACAGAGATGCCGACAAACCAGCCAGGCGCCCGAGGGTGCTCAGCAGAGGGGTTCCGGTCAGGGGTATGAAGGTGGGAGCTGTCAGGCACAGGTGGCAAAGCCATGAGTGCTGCCACAGGACAGAGAAACAAATAAAAACATCAACTTTCGGTTCATGCAGAATGTTAATTTCACCCAAAGAAAGAGGACGTTGTTAATATATTCACTAGGACTTTATAGAAAATCAAGCTATCATGTATAAATTGTACAAGCTGTAGTGGAGGAGATGATGTTTTCAGCTCTCTGTTGGGCCTCTTTCCCTTGATTTGATTCTTACTAGTATTTAAAAAGTGCAAAGCATTATACAGCATCTTAGATCGTCTTAGCTGCTGGGGACACTGGTCTACTTTTTTCAGCTTAGAATTATGCTGACCCCTCCAAATGACCAAAAAGTCTGTAAATTTTCTGACATTGAATCAGGGAGGACGAATGTAATCTATTTTAAGATACAAAGTTGGTTCGTAACGTGTTACTCGGTATCTTATTTCAGACCTCCCACGCATTTACTGGTTTTCCATGATGTGCGTCACGCTGACACCTTGGGGTGGGCCGGAGAGTGCCAGCCACGGGCGCTGAGGGGGCCTTTCCACGGCCACTTTTGTGGGTGCTGCACACGGAGTTGGGGGACTCAAGGACCTGACCAGGGGGCCTCTGAAAGCTATGGGTGCAGTTCTCTACTTCTGTGGTTCTCCTCAATTAAAAAGGAGAAAAAGATCAACTTGAGCAGAGTCAGAAAGATGGAGAAAGTGTGAGGACGAAACAAAAGCAAAGGAAGGCATAGAGAGAAAAGTGAAAACACCCACCAGAGGCCATGAAGGACGCGACACGGGACAGTCACAAAGTGGCTCG
Organism: Manis javanica; assembly: GCF_040802235.1. NCBI lineage: Eukaryota > Metazoa > Chordata > Mammalia > Pholidota > Manidae > Manis > Manis javanica. The sequence continues at coordinate 113,212,914 of NC_133165.1, forward strand.
GACACTCCTACCCGCCAGGCCCCAGGTTCGACGGCAGGGCTCCGTGTGGCGCATGGTAAAGGTTCCACATTTTAAAGAGTAAAATCCATCCCCTGTCCTGCTCCTCAGCAATCCAGAGCCCTGCACCAGACGCGGCCAGGGCCATCATGCTGCACGAGTTTCTTCACATGCTAGGAGCCATGTGGCCCCAGCCACGTCTTCGGCTTCCAGGATACCCTCGGAATGTGTCTTTGACCCCAGGTCCCTCTCCATGAATATTAGCCTCCATTTTACTTCTGAAAATTCCTAGCTGTTTAATAAATATGGGAAGAGCCTGGAAGCCTCTATGGCCTAGCTTGAAACTCTAGAGAAGTCTCCACCTTTGAAGTATTTTGAGTAAACCAAAGCTAGACGGTGTCTCAAGACGGAGCCTTGAGTAGAAGGAGCAGCAGGACTGTTTACAGGTCAGACACGGACACACTCCTCCCAGGAACTGGACTTGACGCGCATCCGCACAAGAATCACAAGGCCTGGATTATCAGCCCAGGTCTGCCCTTCATTAGGCTGATCTTGGACAAGACCTTCATCCCCAACAGATGGTGACGCGACTGTGGCCTGACTCAAAGGGATGCTGTGATCCAATGAGAAAAGTCACTCACTCAGTACCTGTTTGTTAAATTATGCCTGTAGAAATGCTATGTAAGTTATAAAATGATAACAAGATATTGTTATTTTTCGGCAGAAGGCAATGAACATCTTATTCTACTGGCATCCAAGATTGCAAATGCCTGCAGCATCTACTGGGTTGTAATGGCGGAGAGAGCAGTCATGTACAAAGCCTACGTGGGCTTCAGGTGCCTCGCTGCCAGTTTTTGAAAGAAGGAAGGAACGCAGATCTAATGAGTGCCAGCTACGATTTATCCAGTCCTTTCTGTCTGCTTTGATCACGGCTGTACACCACACTTAGGCACCTGACACATACTGTAGTCCATCACATCTAAGCTACCTTTGATTGTAAAGGGCACCATTACTTTATATACCACTATGAAAGAAGTCTGAGGATTAAACTATGATATCCACTGGTAGTAAATTCATCCCAATTTAAGGGAGGCCAGAAGGTGAAAAAGTGTGCATTTTGCAATCAATGCAAACAGACTTCCATAAGTATTTTCTGAATGAATACACACTTTCACCTCAATTTCAGTTCATCTTATGTCCCTATCAACCTAAAACTAAGCTGCCTAAGCACAGAGAGTGTGTGCTAGCTCTAGGTCTCAGGTGGAAGGCATTCCAAATGTTTGACTCTGGTGATGCCAACAGTAGATACTCAGAAAATCTGTATTAGGGCAAAGAAAACATTATTCCAGAAATGAGGTAGCCATCCCTATTACCTGGACAAAACCCCAAGCAGAGAATGAGGAGCTGTCACTCATGGAAAGAGATCCAGTTTGGGAAGATGAGAAAGTTCTGCAGATGCATGGGGATGATGGTCGCACAACAGTGTGAATGGACTTAATGCCACTAACCTGCACACTTCAAAATGGGTCAAGTGGTAAACTTTGCATTATGTATATTTTACCACTAAAAAATTATAAGCAAGGCTGATGGGTAAGTAGTATGTCTTACCAACTTCTTGTGTCTAGAATAGACATTAAATTTACAAAAATGGAAAACAATGCCACCATACTCACATTTTGTTTTTGAAAAGTTCCTTTCATAAAAATATGCTGTTAATGTCAACATTTAGTGGGCTTATTATTTTCAAATGCATTAATACGTATTTTTAAAATTTCTCATCTTTAACACTGACCCACTTAAACTGAAGCTCTTGGGGATCCTCAATTTTTTTGGGTGTAAAGGGGTTCTGAGACCAAAATACCGGGGAACTGCTAGGTTAGTGGAAAAGGCAAACAAATAGAAAAATAAGTAATCGGGAAATGTCCAGGGCCACGAGTAAATATGTTGATGTTAACAGGCCTCACCAACAAGCTGAGCCCACGGACAGGAAGGAGCCCTGCGGGCAGGGGCCTAGGAGGGAGGCTGGCATTTCCTCAGGCAGGATGAAAGAAAACAAAACACCTACAAATGCAAAGCCTGTAAAACTGCTCCGTGCGAGCAAGGGATCAGCAGCACAGGAGGAGGCCACATTCTGGCAGCTGAGCGGAGAATGCACCAGAAGGGCCGTCAGGGGAGCCGCTAGGACCCTGGGCAGGAGCTCAGGTCACAGACGGGGCCTGGACTGGGTGAGAGAAGATGTGCAGGGCAGCTCTCCAGATTAAAGACTCCCTTAGGAGCCACGTCCCGCAGGGAGCGCTGCCGCCTGGCTCCCTGTGCACACCTGGTATGAGGAGGACTACCCTGAGCTGTCGGCCCCCGCTGCCCCCGCCGGGAGCCCCTTAGGAGTAGGAATGTATTCTCACCTGTTCCTCCACCACCTGGAGCAGCGCCCGGCACGCGGTAGTGAGAGCAGTGACAGCAGTATTAGCCGAGTCTGTGCCCACGGCTCCTAGTGCTCCACGTGCATCAGCTTGTTTAATCCTCACAACAAGCACGTGAAGGAAATGAGATCCATGTGCCCACTTTACAGGGGAGGCAGCTGAGGGGCAGAGGGGTGAAGGACTTGTTGAGGGCATGCCCTGGGGGCAGCAGAGGCAGGATTCAGAGGCAGGAAAATAACAATAAGCCCACTAAATGCTGACACAGGATTGTCTGGCTGGGTGGGCCTCTTCACAGCAGGCACTTAGTAGCCACGCTGCGGGAATGAAGGTGTTAATGAAAGCTCTGAATCAGGGCAACCCACTCAGTAAAATTCCAGACAAGTATTTACCAAGCACCCATCTGTGCCAGGCACTGTGCTAGGCACTGAGGATGCAGTAGCGAAAGCAACAAGTCCCTGCGCTCCAGAGGCTTCCATTCTGGCAGGGAGACCGACGGGAAACAAATCCAGGAACGAATCAAACCAGAAGGGCCCTTGCATGCACTAAGTGCTGGAAGGGCCCGGGGCTGGGGCGTGCGGCTTCCGAGGGAATGGTCCCTGAGCCGAGCCTCCTGGGGGCCTCAGTGGGGAGCTGGGTTTAATTCTGGGTTCTGAGGTGAGGCACAACCGGCTCTCTCACATTTTACGAGGATCATTGCATTTGCTCTGGGAGAATAGACTACACGTATACAGAGACGCGAAAGGCTATTTCCCTGGTCCAGGGACGAGACTGTGGCTTGGATTAGAGTGGGCAGTGGTGGGTAGAGTAATAAACAAACCGACTTTGGGTTAATTCTTAAGATAAAGCTGGGGTGGGATTTGCTGATGGACTAGAACCTTTATCAACTTTTATTTCTGCCACTACTTTATCTACAATGCCAGGTCCTGGTGATTCTACCTCATGTATCACCCAAACCAAGACCCACTTTTCAGCCCTGCGTGTAAGTGGTCAGGGTGGCCCTCACCTGTTGGCTGCCCTGGCCCCCCTGCTCTAATAGGCAGCACACAGCAAACCCGGGCGAGCGGAGGGCTCAGCCTGCTGCACAGGTCGCTGACTGCAGCATTAGTTAAAAGGCTAAATGGATGGCGACAAGTGCTCATCACCAGGGGAAGATGTGATAAATTCTACACCTATGCTCTGAAAAACTACAAAACTGTTAAAGAAGAATAAGGTAGATCTTTATGTGCTGACAGGAAAGGTATCTGCGACATAAATATTTTCAGTAAAAGAGCAAATTGCTTGAAAATATGTACGCTTCCCATTTTTATTTAAAAAGATGTATGTATATTTGCATAGAACAGAGTTGGAAGGACACACACCAAATCGTGGACGGTAATTCCTCCTAGGTGTGGGAGGGCAGAGGGCGAGAGGGGGGACTGTACATACATCCCTCTACTGTCTTACTTTTTTAAAATTATTAAGTGTTGTTTTTATAATAAAAATGGACACCTTTTTCCTACAGTTCTGCCCGGCCTTTGCAGGCGCTGGGGGAACCCCTCTGCCCTGCACACCCTGCCCACCTCCGGCCCTCAGCCCCTCTTCCTGCATGCAGTGCCCTGGCAGGCTGTTTTCTGGCTCCCAGCTTTTGGCATCACTCCCTGGTCTCCACTTAATGCCTCGTCCTTTCTGGCAGTGCCCACGCCCCTGATGTGAGGCAGCCCTCCCACCCAGTTCCTGCCCCACCAACCCTGCACCAACAATCTCGGCCCTTCTCTACCCCAGCTTCTGTGCCCCCGCCCTCCACGTCTGTGTAAGATACTGGTACACTTTGATTGCTTCCCTCCCGGGAAACGTCCAAAGCTTCCATCGCCTATGATATAAAATCCAAACTCGCTGGCATGGCAATAAAAGCCTTTTGCGGAACTTGGCCCAACTTCCCTGCCAGCCGCTCCCCTGCTTCCTGTTACCCCTGTGAAGCCACACCAAACCATTCATGGTTCCAAACACCCACATACTTCAGGCCTTTCCACCCTTTTGCCGGTGCTCACGGAGCCTGGAAGGTACCTCCCACCCCCTTCAGTTGACCCCAGGCAAATGAAGGCTTACCTTTCAACGCCTGGGTAAAATTCCCCTCCTCCGGAAAGCATCCTCTGAAGCTGCCCCAGGCCTGCACAGATAGTTAACCTCTGCTCCCCCTGAGACAGGAAGGCAGCAGGGCGTAACTCCCACCCAGGTGAAGTACAGTGTGGGCCCTGGAAAAGGACAAAGTCTTACAAAACAGGGTACTTGAGATTGAAACAATGTAACAATTTATTCCGCATTGGGACCCAGTGGTATAGAATAGCTCATTGCTCATAGTCATGTAGGCCTATTAGTTTACAATAGGGTATCCTGGAAACCTTCACAGAAACAGGTTAAACTATAACTCGCATTCTGGCTGAATCTAGAAAACTCCCACTGCAGCAGGCATAAAATCCTAGACACCGAGACCCCAAACGCAACTTTGCCCCTCCCTGCACCTGCGGGGAGTTCCATACTTTCTCTTATCCTGATGACTCTGCAAACAAGAACCCCGGCATCACTTTCTCATTTTGTACCTTTCTCGATCACAGTCCGTTGCAGGGGCCTAGACACACTATGGCCAATCTGGACTGCCACCAGATTTTGTATGGCCTGGGAGCGAAGTATGGCTTTTACATTGTTAAATAATTGAACAGAAATCAAAAGAACATTTCATGACACCTGAAAATTATATGCAATTTAAATTTCAGTGTCCATAAGTAAAGCCATGCTAATGCATTCAGTTAGGGACCGTCCATGGCTGCTTTTCATGCTACAGTAACAGAGTTGAAGAGTTGCAACTCTCTCTGACTGCACAGCCTAAAATATTGACTACCTGGCTTTTTACAGAAAACCTTTGCCAACCCGCGACCCACTCTATTTATGTATTTATGTCTCAGTTTTCAAGTAGACAGCAAGCCTACACAAAAAAATTGTACTGTTTATCTGTAGCCCTTAATATTACCAAAATACAGTAGGATTATAATAGTGAGCTAACACATAGCTATTTAATAATGATGTGCTATTGAAAGGGAAGATGAGCTGCATTTCTGATTCACAGAGGAAACACTACCATCAAAGTACAGGGGTCAGGACGTTAGCATTTTTTTCATGAAGAGGAGAGACAGTAAAGATCTCAATTCTACTCACTATTCTTACTGATTAAGGACAAAAACTGATGTATAAATAAACTCTTAATAGGAAACTGGATTCTCATGAAAAATTCTCAGGCCCTCGATTCCACTGATCTAATTACCCTAACACAGGCTGTACTTACCTAAGTAGGACTTTGCCTAAGGTGCACAGGGGCTATTTCCTCTAGTCATCTAAAGAGCTGTTCAGTTTCCAGTTCCCCATAATCTGATCTCACCCTACTCGTCCTGATAGGGAAAAACTTACAAGGACAGCAGTCTAGTCCAGGTGGCTCCCCTTGCTCCCCTTCTTGGCAAAGACAACAGAAACTCCCTTAACGTCGCCCTCCCCTTCACTCCCCGCTCTGCCAGGCACTTATACTCCCTAAACCTACTCCCCCTTGCTTGCTCCTTTCAGTGCACGTAGAAATGTTGCAGATATGGAAGCAGAAAGGTATATATTGTTCCCCGTGCCTTTGTTCGGGGCTCAGACCTCGGGAGATGACTCCCCTCTGAGCCCTGCTGGTGTAAAATAAACCCTCAACACTCCAAGACTTCTGAGTGCCGCTTGGTTCTTCCGTCAGTGATCCAGTCCAGGTTTTTCCAGTATTTTCCGTAACAGTCCAACCCCAAACAGGAATTCTTTCCCAGAGACAAGTTTATGTTCCTCATTTTCCCCAGGACACCTGTCTCCTTCTGAGGCCACCTATCAAACTGTAAGCATCCTTGAAGACCTACCTTTAAACAACTCCTCTTTCCTTGATGATGCGGACTCCTCTAGATTTCCAGGACATTTATTAAAACCAAAGCAACTACCTGTGCTATACCTCTCTACCCTCGATGGGAGTCTCGCGATCTGGCAGCCACAGTGGGCCTGCGTGCTCTCTGTGAAGACTTCATCTTCATCGTATCCCGTTTGGCTGCCCCATCCACGCCTAGATCCTCAGCAAGTGCTTAAAGGCTTATTGAGGTAGGGTGTCAAAAATGAGTAGCCAAGATTAGACAAGAACCCCAAATTGTAATACATGGAGATACAAGTAAATTCAATCATGGAAAAATATACACAGGATGCTACCGGCAAGTCAGTGGAGTATCAAGCTGCTTAGGGAATAGGTACATTTGAAATCATCAGTGAATGTTGGAGAAGCTTTCAAGATACATGAATAGGAGTGGAAAGATATTCCAGAAAGAAGGTACAAAAGCTCAACACAGCGATTCTTGATCCTTCCCAACACTTCACTAGGCCTGGTGTGGAACAAGAAAAAGTTGGGTTAAACTAAATAACAATTATTAAGAGCTTGACATGGATGGATAAATCTAATTTTCACAACAACCCTATGAGGTCATTATCCCATCTTACAGATGCGAACCCTGAGGCACAGAGATAGGAAATGCAACTTGCCATGACGTGTAACTTGTCAGACAAAACCAGGATGTAAACCCAAGCAGCAGGCATGCATATCAGGTAATAATCAGTTTACCCCACACTTTTTTATGTGGTTAGTCCTAGGAGAAGGGTAATGCTTCATGAGTCTTTTAAAAAAACTTAATCTCAGATTGATTATTATGCCATTTTTTAACATGCTGCATTAATCATTTTTGAAAAATCAAATTCCATTTAATATTTTTCAAAGATATTACAGAATTATTTCCTATATTCTCTATGCAGTACTTTCAGCCCTGTGACTACCGTATTATGATTGAGAATTTTTATACCCCTTTATCCCCCTCACCATCCCCACCCTATGGTAACTATCAGTCACTTCTCAGTATCTATGAGTCTACTGCTGTTCTGTTCATTTTGTTTTTAAATTCCATGAATAAGTGAAATACTATAGTATTTGTCTTTCTCCACCTGGCTTATTTCACCGAGCATAAAACCCTCTAGGTCCATCCATGTTGTGGCAAATGGCAGGGTTTCTTTCTTTTTTATGGCTGAATAGTATTCCACTGTGTATATGTACCACATCTTCTTTATCCATTCATCTACTGATGGACACTTCAGTTGCTTCCACATCTTGGCTATTGTAAATAATGTGGCAATAAACATAGGGGTGCATATATATTTTTGAATCAGAGATTTTGTTTTCTTTGGGTCAATTCCTAGAAGTGGAGTTACTGGTTCATATTATATTTCTATATTTAGTTTTATGAGAAACCTCCATAGTGCTTTCCATAGAGGCTGCCCTAATTTACATTCCCACCAACAGTGTAGGAGGTTTCCCTTTTCTCCACATCCTCACCAACACTTGTTATTTCTTATCTTCTGGTTAGTGGCCATTCTTGTGCAGCGATGTCACTGTGGCTTTGATTTGCATTTCCCTGATGATTAGCGATATGGAACATCTTTTCACATGCCTGTTGGCCATCTGTATATCTTCTTTGGAAATGTGTCTATTCAGGTCCTCTGCCATATTTTAACTGGACTATTTGTTTTTTTTGGTGTTAAGTCATATGAGTTAATATGTATTTGTTTTCTTGAAAATACCTTCGGTTTATAAAAGCTTCAACACACTGGGCCGAAATGTCCATCAATAGGGGACTACCAGCCACGAAAAGACAGAGACCACTCTGCACAGCTGCTAAGGAATGTGGCAAAGGCTCTGTCCTTGGCCAAACTCTGGTCAGGCCCCTCTAAGCCCTCTCCACTAGGCCCTCCCCTGGGCCTGTAAGACCTGCAGCTCTCAGCACAGCCCATCGCAGCCCCCTCCCACACTAAGAGACTGGAACACACATGGGCAGCACGGTTTCCAGTAGCTCAAGGCTGTCCCTGGGATGTGGCCCCAGGCCTCCTTCAAAGGCCTGCCTGAGGAAGCTCAGGCAGCCAAAAGCAGCATTTACCCTTCGTTTCAGCCACACCTGAAGACGGGCCTCTGAACCCTGATAGCTTGAGGAAGTTCACAACTGTAAATCCTTCCTCTGTCCCTTTGAGACTGGTGTGTGTCCCTCAAAACCCAAGAAGTGTCATTCTCAAAGCCATTCCTTTGAAATGTGATCCTCAGAAGGATAGCCCCCGCCCCCAGCTTCCACAGGAGGCTGAATGCCCGGCTGGGGTAGTTGCCAGCTGGATGGCCTAATCAAACTGACATCTACCCACCCTCCTACTCAGTAAGTTTCACTTCTCTGACTCACTCCCCCTCCCTACTCTCTCCTTTTCCCTTTAAAACACCCAGTCACCTCTGCACGAGTCAAAATGGAGCTCAGCTCTTTCCCCAGCGCAGTGTCACTGCAAAAAATCTGTTTTACCCCATTTGCTGACACCTGGCTTTATCCTTGGCATGTGATCATGGGGATTGCTGAGTGGCAAGGGCATGGTGTGGGCAGGCGGGCTGGGGACAGCATGGGACACCGCCCTTCCCCAGGTGCCCTTCTGCTCGCTGCACATGCTCAGCCAAGCTTTTCAAAGTCAGCACAAATACTGTAATAATTTTAGGAAACATTTATCCAATGCCAGGCATGACTCTAACTGCTTTACCAAATTAACTCATTCCATCCTCACGGCTCCTGCAGAGGGCTATTTTTATTGTACCCATTTTACAGACAAGAGCCCAAGGCACAGAAAGGTTGAGAAGTTTGCTCAGGATCACAGAGCTAGTTGAGTGGCCCAGACAGATCCAACCCCACACTGTCTCTGGCAGAGATCTACAGCCACTTGGTAACAAATTTGTTCATATTTGAAAAAATAAAGTACTGCACTGAGTGTATTTTAAACCAAATATAAAACATGTATCACTTGCTTAAGCTTCTGCAGATACAGATCTAAACAAAGAAAATGAAAACAAGAATGTATAAACGGAGGGTGGTCGGGTGGGGGTGGGGGAAGAGGTGATGGAGACAGAAAGAAGGGGAGACATGCATGCACAAGGGTTTCCCTCACACACTTCCTGCTTATGATGTTCATCATTTATCTTCCTACTGGAAGAAAGGAAAGAAAAACCCAACTTCATGGAAACTGGATACATTTGGCATGTGAGTAAACACGCTTCCTTTTTCATGATTATGTTTATCTTTACGTTTTAATTAACAGAAGCACCCAGAAAACCAACTCATTTCAGACTCAAAATAAGCTAAACTTTATTTTATAGATATGAAATGCCTTGCTTTTGCAAAATTTAATATTGTGCAATCACCTATGTTCTTACAAGTAGCACATAGTGTGAAGCACTTCTGGTTACTTGTTTCAAAGTGTGCTTAAAAACACAAAAAGTGTTGTTCAGATATGCCAAGACTGAACACACCGGGCCTACATCTGGAGTAGAGTAGCCACAGATGTAGTCGATTTCTTCCCAATTGTGCAGCTGTACCACCTTTATAAAGCAGCTAGACGTACTTCTTCCAGAACGTTCTCATACTGAATGAGTAAGCTGGTGTCTCCCATTTCATGTTTTGCCGTTATACTTTCTGGCCCTAACTAATTCAAGAATATTCTAAAATAAGTTATAACTCTCATGGATATTTTTATTTTGACTTTATTTCAGAGGTCAGGCTAATAATAATAATAGCTGCCACACAATGAGCACATACTATACCAAAACTGTGCTAATTATTGTGGGTGTGTATATATACATATATAAAGAAATTATTTTATGCTAAAATAAATAAATTGAAGTTAAATATTTTTTTAAATCTACAATAACTTTTAGGTACTTAGGTACCCACTTGAAAAATACTTTTGCACTATAATCAATAATGTCAAAATATAAATATTCAAACAAAATGTATACAGCTTGTAACTTGACAAGAGTCTTCGGCTTAAAGTACATCACACCAAGAAGCTTAAAAAGCAGTTAAACATATGACATGTGGACATTATATACCAGTTTTCATCTACACAGCAAAATAGAAGGGTATGGACTGTGTAGATAGCACTTCCAACAGGCTCAAGTGGCATTAAGAAGTTTTAATCTAGTCTCTTTTCTCAGTAATTTTTAAGGCTATTTTTATCTACCATTTATTTTATGCTGGACACTGAGCCAGGCACCCTACTGGCCATTTTCTCAGTTATTAAATGACTCAATACATACGAAATTCTAAGAACTGTGCTGTACATAGCAAGTGCTCAATAAACATTAGCTATTATGATCTCAATTTCACACATATAATTCCTAATGAGGGAAGGATTATCATGCTCCACCACGAACGAGGACACGGTGCTGGGGTCAGAGTGAACCAGTTAGTCGGTGGCAGAGCGCAGCCAAGGTCAGGTTTGTCCCTTCTTACACTGTCACTTCTTACTGCACACTTGACCAGAATATTCTTGGAAAGGATTTGGTAGCTTGTCAAAAAATGCACACACTGAATGTAAATTCAATTCCAACACATGGCACAATGCAGATTCCATAAGGTCTGGAGAATACCAACTCTTTCCCTGTGGAAGTTAGAGATCCCTGGGAAAGGGGACAAACTGGCAGGACAGCCAGAAAGCCAAATGAAAACTGGTCCTACCTTGCACACAGCTTCTGTGGGGAACTCCTGCCTCCGACACACCTTTGCTGACAGCCTGCCCTGGACTGGGATCTTGCTGCCGCTGGGGAACCAGACAGGTGGGGGGGTCGGTGGTGCTGAGTGCCCCGGGGAGCTAACAGGCTGGTGGCAGAACAGCCCAAGGGCAAGCAGAAAATAACTGCAACCTAGACTCAGTGAAGAAAACAAACAGGGCGTTGAACTAGGGACTACGGTCACAACTTTGGATGTCTAGCAAATAGTTTCTTATATTTTTTCTATTTCCCTATTAAAGGTTTTTAATCAAATCCTATGGACAAAATAAACTGTGTATTTCCCTTCTTTCCTATCCACCTGGAACTTTCCAGTGATAAACTGGATGGGTGGAGACCAAGGAAGAGTCTATTTCTCCCTAAGCCTTTGCTGATCAGCCAGTAAGTTCTCCTAAATGATGCAGATGAGGTGGGTCTTAGCACTACACGGGGGACACGCCTATGTCCCTTTGTGTCCCACATCACTTCGATGGACCTTAATCTATCAACCATTCACCACCCAACAGGGGCACAGTTTTGGAATAACCAGAGACCCCAGGATGCCCCTGACGCCATCAACTCAACCTAAAACACACTCACCGTCCTCATAATCCCTGCCTGGTAAACCTGAACTGCCCGCCGACTCTGGTTCTCAGAGTTGACCCAGAAGGTCTTCCAGGTGGTTTGAGAAGCGGAAGCTCAAAGAATCAAATCACAAACGAATTAACAACTGTAAAAACAAAGCTGTTCTGTTTTCTGTAAATATCGGAAGCCCAATTCCAAATTGAAAATCTTAAGACTTTGTAAGACGGAAAGAGATGTTATTTAATTTTTAATCCCTGCGGTTCTCGAACCTAAAGTTTGTAAAACTACACCCTAGAGTATGTGCATTTCTCACAAGATGGTAAATTGGCCCTTCTTCCCTTTTCCCTTTAAATTAAGGCCAAAGCCGGAGCAGCCGAAGAGCGATGTAAAAGCAAGAACGCGGACGCGGAGGCCGGGCGGCTTCCCGGCGCAGGCCCAGGTCTCCACGGAGGTCGGGGGAGGGCGCGGGCCGGGGCTGCAGTAAGGAGGGGGCACCGCCAGCGGGCGCTCCGGGTGTGCCTGGGGCGCGTCCGCGCTCTGGGGTCCGCGCTGCCGCCGCACCTGTGCCTTTCTGCTGGCATTGTTCACCTCAAACCCCGCAGCGGCGCCCGATGTCCTTGCACCCGGCCCACCCGCGCGCCCGAGCCGCTCGCGACGCCTGCATTCGGCTTCTGCAGCGGCGGGTCTTCGCCTGGCTACCCCTCCCCCAAAAGCCTCCACCAGACACCGCCCCGGCCCCCCTCCGTCCTGCGGCCCCACCTCCCTCAGTTCAGGAGGCTCTCTTTTGGCGAAAGAGCACAAGTCCCGACCAAAACTGAAACTCGCCCCGTCCCCAAAGGGGTTCTAGAAGGACGGAAGCCGGGAGAGAGGCGCAGTGTGGACGCCTCCACCACACACTCGCCTCTCAGCGGCCGCCAGGGTGCCGTCCCACCCGCCCCCGCGCGCTCTCGCCTGGCCCTCCTCCCACCGCCCCGGGGCGCACGCCCCCACCATCAGCCCCCGCGCGCTCTGGCCACGCCCTCCCAGCCGCGCGGGCGCGCGGACCCGTCCCACCCGTCCCCGCGCACTCTCGCCACGCCCCTCCCAGCCGCCCGGGCGCGAGGACCCGCCCCACTCGCCCCCGCGCACTCTCGCCGTGCCCGCCTTCCACCGCCCCGGGGAGCTCGCCCCCGCCATCAGCCCCTGCGCACTCTCCCCATGCCCCTCCCAGCCGCCCGGGAGCGCGGGCCCGCCGCACCGCCCCCGCGCGCCCTCGCCACGCCCCTCCCAGCCGCCCGGGAGCGCGGGCCCGCCGCACCGCCCCCGCGCGCCCTCGCCACGCCCCTCCCAGCCGCCCGGGAGCGCGGGCCCTCCTCACCGCCCCCGTGCGCCCTCACCACGCCCCTCCCAGCCGCTCGGGCGCGAGGACAGCCCCCCACTCACTCTCGCTGTGCCCTCCTCCCACCGCCCCGGGGCGCGCGCCCCCGCCATCAGCCCACGCGCGCTCTCGCCACGCCCGGGCGCGAGGACCCGCCCCACCCGCCTCCGCGCGCTCTCACCACGCCCCTCCCGCGCCCCACCCGCCCCCACTCACCACGCCTCTCTGGGGCGCGTGTCCCCCACCGCGCGCGCCCGTGCCTCTGAATCCCGAGTAGCAGCCTTCTCCCCGCGCCCCTCGAGCCCCTAGAAGCAAATCGGTTCCACGAAACCATCTCAAGGGCGGGAGGGACGGGGAGGGAGTGTAGGTGGCGGGAGAATCGAATGGAACTGGATGGGAGCTCAGTCGAGGTTCGCCCTTCCCCTGCCGCCCGCCAGCGCTGCGGCGTCGGTCAAGCTACTCACCCGCGTTTCAGCTGCCCCACGAGCGGCTTGGATGAGAATTTTTCCGGAGCCCATCCGAGGGCCCCTGGGCGTCTGTGCCGCTTTCGGCCTGGAGGCTTTCCCAGATTCGCAAAGGGGCTGGACTGCTGTTTGGCCTGAGTCTGGGTAGGAAATTCCCGGAGGCATGGAGCAATGGTAGGGCCGCGGTAGCGAAGTCCGTGCCGTCGCCGGCCGCGGGACACCGAGAGGCTGGACGGAGCCCGGGACGCCGAGGGCGAGGAGGCTGAGAGGACGGGACGTTGGGAGAGCATCTCCCTCCCGTCGTTGCCCCGGAGCTGCCTGCTGTGCCCGAGGCGGGGACGATCCCCGCCCTGACCTCCGCCGAACTGCTTCGTTCAGGGAACACTCCTTTAGCGGGGCCCAGCGCCGGGGCCGCGAGGAGGCCCAGAGGCGCACCGGGAATAATTACCGGCGTCGTCATAGCAACCAACAGTTGTCATGCCACCAGCCCCTTGGAACTGCAGCCTCTTAGCTGAGGTTGGGGTCCCCGGGAAACATTATCCGAGCCTCTGAGATGCGCACGCAGGGAACTTACCGCGCAGCGCTCCCGGGAACCACGCGGTGAGCGAGTCAGAAGCTCGCAGAAACTGAAGGGCGTTGGGAGTCCTGGCCAGGTCCATAGGACCTCAGGAGCTGAGATGGGCCTTCAGAGTGTCCTCAAGAAATGGGGCTGGAGCTGAAAGGGGGGAAGGGGACATCAGAGGCTTTTGTTTTGTTTAACATTTTATTATGGAAAATTTCAAGTATACACCAAAGGAGAGATTAGTTTAACAAACCACCATATACCCATGTTCTTGGTTAAAGTTTTTCCCTCCAAAAAATATGTTGGAGTCCTAACCCTCAGTAGCAACGAATGGACCTGATTTGGAAATAGGGTCTTTATAGAGAAAATCAAATTAAAATGAGGTCATTAGGTGGCCCTGATCAAGTATGACTGGTGTCCTTATTCAAAGGGGAAATTTGGACATAAGAGACAGACACCCACAGAGCACAGACCATGTGAAGACCCAAAAAACACATGTGATGATGAAGGCAGAGATCACAATGATTCATCTACCAGGTAAAGAATACCAACGATCGTCAGCAAACCATCAGAAGCCGGGAGAGGCACGGGCAGATTCAGCCTCACAGCCCTCTGGGGGAACCAGCCTTGCTGCTTCTAAGTCCGGGACAGGAAATCCCAGGGCAAAATACCTCTGAAATCCGAAATCAGTCAAAGGGAGAAATAGAGTTTAAAACCCGTTTATTGCTTACATAAACTGCAGTCCAGCTGTCCCCTTCTCCCCTGTTCCGGAAGAAGCAAGCAAGCAAGCCTCTCCCCTTAACCTCTGGGGTTCAGAGACGCCCTCTGTTGCCCAGGTAATTACCCATTGACATGGAGATGAGCTCTCCACCCCTGAGGATAAGCAAACGCACCAAAGCCAGGTGAGATATTCTGGAAATAATACAATTTCACCTACACTGGCACATTGAACTTGGACTTGGGCCTCTAAAACTGAGACACTTTCTGTTGTTTGAGTCCCCCAGCTTGTGGCATTTTGTTCCAGACAAGCTAATACAACCCACCACCAAAGTTCAACTCCAGCCACATCAATTTCTTCTCAGATGATTTTAAAGGCAGAAGTGAGGAGGAGACATTCCCAACAGAAGGCCATCCCGGACCAGGGTGCATGCTGGGGTGGGGACAGATAGCACCGTAGTCTCAGGGTCCCTCTGGAGGAACTTGAAGTGTTTTGGGGATGGAAGACAGGCTTGGGCTGGCCTGTCCTGGGCCACTGCGGCCCCGTCCACTGCAGAGGCCAGGCCAAGCCTTACTAACTTTCCCCTGAGTCTTTGCATTTACTCCTGACAGTGGCCATGATCACACAGTTATACAGTTTCAACATGAGTACACAAATTATACAAAGCTGCCTCTTTTTCCTCCTCCATTCCAATCTAAATAAGCCCAAATCAGTTTAAACTGAGATCAACAGAGTAAAGTTGGTGGGGATCTGACCTCACTTCATCTTTTTTTCTGACACGTAACTTTCCTCTTCTGCTTTTTTGATTTTGAGTTTTATAGCACTTTTCTTCCAAATGCTCTTAGGTGCCTGTGTGCCGTGTTTTGTCCTTGAGGCTGAGCCCTGGAAGCCACAGCCTGGCCTCACTGCCTCCTCGCCTCATCTGTTCACGCCTCAGCGCTCCATGACAGGTTTCTGACCCTGTCTCCCCAGGGAAATGAGCCACCTCCTCACTTCTCAAGCTTCAGTTTCTGTTGTTCTCTCTGCAGTTCTGTCTAAGGCTCCTTTGTAAGCTCCCTCCCCTTGCCTGTCCAGTACACACCGGAGGGCCTCAGGATCTCACCTCACACTACATGCCCTCCCGACAGACCACATTCACCTCCACAGCATCACTTGCCACCAGTATGTCCATGCTTCCAGTTCTAAATCTCCATCTGTAAGAGCACTTGTTATTATGTCATATATAGAAGAGGATGTAAGCTATCTATGACATTTTAAAGATTTGTAAAAATAAAAAGGCAAGCTACCTGTATGACTATAACAGAGGAAAACTAAATCAACTCCCTGGGTTTAAAAGTTAACGCTAAGGAGAAAGAACCTTCCTACACTGCTGGTGGGAATGTAAGCTAGTTCAACCATTGTGGAAAGCAATATGGAGGTTCCTCAAAAAACTAAAAATGGAAATACCATTTTACCTGGGAATTCCACTCCTAGGAATTTACCCAAAGAATACAAGTTCTCAGATTCAAAAAGACATAGGCACCCCTATGTTTATCGCAGCACTATTTACAATAGCCAAGAAATGGAAGTAACCTAAGTGTCCATCAGTAGATGAATGGATAAAGAAGATGTGGTACATATACACAATGGAATATTATTCAGCCATAAGAAAGAAACAAATCCTACCATTTGCGACAACATGTATGGAGCTGGAGGGTATTATGCTCAGTGAAATAAACCAGGTGGAGAAAGACAAGTGCCAAATGATTTCTCTCATTTGTGGAGTATAACAACAAAGCAAAACTGAAGGAACAAAAACAGCAGCAGACTCACAGACTCCAAGAAGGGACTAGTGATTACCAAAGGGGAGGGGTATGGGAGGGAGGGGAGGGAGGGAGGGAGAAGGGGATTGAGGGGTATTATGATTGGCACACATAATGTGGGATGGATCATGGGGAAGACAGCGTAGCACAGAGAAGACAAGTAGTGACTCTGCGGCATCTTACTACACTGATGGACAGTGACTTCAATGGGGTATGGGGGGGACTTGATAATATGGGTGAATGTAGTAACCACATTGTTTTTCATGTGAAACCTTCATAAGAGTGTATATCAATAATACCTTAAAAAAAGCAAAACAGCAATAGACTCATAGACCCTGAGAAGTGACTAGTGGTTACCAAGGGGGAAGGGTTGAGATGGGTGCGGGGGTGCATAAAAGGACACAATAATTTGCAGTCACAATATAAGTTGATCACAGGAACTGTTGAACCACCATGATGTACATTTGAAACCAACATAAGATTGTATATTAGCAATACTTTAATCCAAAAAAAAAGGAAAAAAAAGTCAACGCTAACATTAACTGGAAAATGAACTCAAGCTGCCCCCAAAACCTTGTAACCATTAACAGGTGGCCATTTCTTTTCTTATTTTCTGAGTCTCAGGATCAGAGGGAACACAAAAAGCTGATTTTGTAGAACCCAAGACAGGCAGAACAATAAGAGAAACAAAAAGTAACTGAATCAGCCAAGAACGTCTGCTTGGGTCCTTGCAAGTTGCTCCTTTATGTGTCTGTGGTCATGAACACCACAGCCTCTCTCCCAGGATTTCCCCTTTGAAAGCCCTACTAACTGCTCATACTTTGGGGGGACCAGTGGTTCTTCAAGGCATGAGCCTGCCACAGCTGTATTTGCTGACAAATTAATAAAATATTCCTTTCCTTTCCTCAAAACCTTGTCATTGTGTTTTTTTACTTGACTTTGTTGAGAGGGACTGGTTTTTGGTAACAAATTTTGGCAAGTCAGGCAGGAGGGTCTCTGCACCCGGGCGGTGTGGTCTGCTCTCCCACCAACTTCCAGCGATGGAGCAGTGGGCCACGGCTGCCCTGAAGAGTGTGTGACCCTCCAGCAAGGAAGCCACCTCCTCAAGGAGGGACAGGGACAGTCCCAGCAGCTGCCTCTGCACTTGGCTCAAGGCAGATTCCCTTCCCTCTGAGATGTGACTATCGCTCCTTCAAGTCTTTGAGGAAAATAAATGGATTTTGGTTCAGCTGCAGTGCTGGGCCCAGTTTGGGAAGTCTCCTGGTAAGCATGCTGAGAACCTTGATTCCGCGCAGTTGGGGGGGTTCCAGAACCTCCCACTGGCTCTGAGAGAGTTGTGGCACCAGCTGGTGTGGAGGTCAGGGTTAACTGGGGGGAATTTTTGAATCCTTTGATTCTCCTTTTGCATTTGGGGAAATAGTTCCCATTTTATTTGTTGGCCTTGGGTTTTGGATTTGAATGTGGGGGTGAGTTTCCTTTGGGATTTGTTTTCCTTTTGTTACTTGCCTGTTTGTGCTATTGTGAACCACCTTCCCCTCCAGGGAAATCTTCATCTGTCCTCATTGGGTGTAGCTATTTGTGTCATTTGTTAACGTGTTTGTCGTGGGAATGGGAGGCACCTTAACTATACCATCTGAGAGTCCTTCAGGGCACATTCTAGCTGCATGGTCAACTTAACAGCTGTAAGCCAATGACCGAAAATAAAATGATCTTTTATTGTAACACTGCTTGGCCAATGCATGTGTTTGAATGTGAAGAAAGGTGGCCTTTAAATGGAATTTTAAATTATACTACTTTGAAACTGGAGTTATTTTGCCAAAGGTCTGGTAAATAGGATGAAATTCCCTATGTGCAAAGTTTCATGCAGCTCCACAGTAAGGATTCTGCAAAAGCAGGCTCTAAACTGATGGCGCAAAGAAAACAGAAGGTCCAAGTGTGTGAGGCTAACATGCCTGAGGAGGAGGTTGATAAGGAAGTTACTAGTATGAGTCTAATGAACCCCTTAATTCTAATCCATTTGGGCCCCAGCCGCCAGTTCAATTGATCTACGCCTGCTCATATATCCTCCTTTGCCTGCAGAGGGGCTCCTTGTTGGTGGGGTGTTAGAAATGGCAGAAAACTAAATGTGATATATTCGCACAGGAATTAACGTTTAAACAAAAAGATATTAAGAAGAAGCCTACATGTCAGAATAGCACCAGGGAGTCACTCTGGCTGGGAAGGGGAGGGAGATTAAGAAAGAACGGGCTGTGCGTCACTTCAAACAAAAAAAAATGTAGACAAATGTAAAGAAAGCCTAATATGGATATAACTTGCTTAGGCAACATCTGGAGAGAATGTGAACCCTGTGGTAGTGAGCCAGTGAGGAACCTGGGGAGGGACTCGCAGGAAAGGAATAAATCGCCTGTTGTAAGCGCCTGCTCACCAGCAGCCTGACCCTGCAAGGCCGCCATTAAAGCCTCGGTCCTCCGGTCCTCCGTTCTGCTTGACTCCGTGTCCACTTATTAAGTTCAGACAAGTTGACTGTGTTTCTCACTTGGAGAGGAAGCAGTGGCTGTGGCTCCTGTGGACCTGTCCCACCAGGCTGTGACTCAGGTAAGGGTCAGTTCCTCCTAAGATCCAACAGGGCACCCCACTTGGCCAGGGAGCCCCCGTTTTGGGGGCAGGGCAATTTCCTTTGCAGCAATACCTGGTATGAGGAAGGATAACCAACAGGATGTTATTGGACTTATAGTCCATTCTCTATGTCAGATTTTGAAATTGGAAGAACACCAATCTGACCTACAGAGAGGACCCTATAGGTGATGGCTGAACTTTTTACCAGTTTTTGCTACTCATTGCCCCACCTGGGCAGACTTGGAGGCATTACTTAATATATAGTTAAGTGCAGATGAGCAGAGACTTGTTACCGATAAGGCTCAAGGAGGCCCAGCGCCTGCCTGAGGAGCCTCAAACCAGACTCCAAATCCTATGGGAGCCATCCCCGTCACAGAGCCTAACTGGGACCCTGACTGACATGGAGGCCGGAGAGCGCTCCTGAGTCATTACAGGAGATGTGTTTTGGCGGCCTCTGGAAGGGGGTTCCCAGGCAGAGGAGTTTGAATAAAAGACAGGAAATTAAATAGCTTAATGAAGATCCCTCGGAATTTTTAGAATGAGTATATCAAACTTACAGGAAATACTCTGATGCAGATCCTGAAGCCCCTAAAAACTTACACATAGTCATTGTGACTTTTGTCCAACCAAGTGCACCTGATAGTCATAAGTAATGACAGCAAGTAGGTCGGGGCGGTTGGAATGAGCCTTTCTCAGTCAGTTGATGTTGCTTTTAGACCGCTGACAGTGCTGGACAGGGAAGGGAGGTGAGGCCAGTGCACATCCTGTCGGCTCCTCAACCTCTGAGTTTTCACAAGTCCCAACAGGATCAAGAGAGAAAAGGACATCCTCCAGCCAAAGAAAATGAGCCTGCTTATTGTCGGGAGGAAGGCCACTGGAGAAAGGAGACCAGGGAGATGAAACCTCCTCCCAACAGACAAGTGGAAACCAGAACCCAGACTCAGATGATGGCGAAGGGGCCCAGGGATCCATCTGACCTTGACAGTTCCCGATCCGATTTCCCACCAGGAACCCCAGGTACAACTGACAGTGAGGACTTGATCGATTTTTCTCATAGATACAGGAGGCACCTATTCTGTTTTAAATTCTAAATTAGCCTTTTCAGCAAAGACTCAGCAACCATAGTAGGGGTGACAGGCAACCTCAAATGAGACCATTACCACAACCTCTAGAGTGCTGACCGGGAGAACAGAAGTTCAGGCACAGCTTTTGTGTATGCCTGGTTGTCCCATACCTCTCCTAGGTATGTAAGTTAAGTGCTCCAATAACTTCCTGGCCCGAAGAGCAACAGCTCTGTCTGTGGGTCCCTCCTGAACATGCTCTACCTTCCTGGCACAGTTCAGCAACAGTTTCTTCAGAGTATGATTCATCTTCTCTGTTTTTTTCCTGTTGACTGTGGCCTCCATGAGGCTCGCAGCTTCCGTTTTATTTATAAAGCAATACTTGCTGAGTTACTTCTCACACAAAGGACAGTCTGTTGTCACTCTGTAAGGATGATGGGAGTCTCTATCTAGAAATGATTTCCTTGAGGAGGGCTTGCAGCACCTCAGTGGCTTTCTCTGTTCTTGCAGGAGGGCTTCTACCCAGCCTGAAAAGTTGTCAACCAAAACTAGCAGATATCTGAGGTTCCACATAGTCTCAGGCATTTGGGTAAAATCAACTTGCCAGTGCGCCAGTCTCATCTGTAACAAGCACTGTCATGCAATTGTCACATTATGGGCTGGGCCAGGGCTTCTGGCAGCAGTATTAGTCTGTGGGCGTTCAACTCCCATGTGGAATTTTCATCCCACTGACCGAAACCCCACTCTGGCCCTCTTCTCATCTTTTCTGTATGAGGAAGCTTGAATCTGTCCAGACCTCACTGAGGTAGCAGGGCTCCTAAAAAAGGAGTCCCCTTTAGCTGCTCTCTTCACAGCTTTAGCCACGGCCTAGTTTCCTCGGGCCACATTGCTCTCCAATTTCTGGTACCCTGGACAATGCATAACGGCCACCTGTTCAGGTCCAGCCACTGCCTGCAACAAGGCTAGTATTTCAGGTGTGTATTTTAAGTCCTTATTTCCTGCTGTTAACAGCCCTCTTTCTTACCAAATTGCTCCATGAGCACGCACAATCATGAATGCATACCTGGAGTCTGTATAAATGTTCACCTTCATCCCACAGGACAACTGGAGGGCTCTGGTCAGGGCGCTCAATTCTGCCTTTTGAGCTGAGGTTCCAGATGGCAGTGCCACTGCCTCTACCACCCACTTTGCTGTGACCACCGGGTATCCAGCCATTCGGTGTCCATTTTTCATGAAGCTCCTTCTATCAGGAAACAGGTCCCCATCTGGCTTGGGCAAGGGCTGGTCAGTGAGATTCATCTGGCTGGAAAACATAGCCTCTAAAATTTCCAAACAATTATGCTGTACTGGTTACTTTTCTTGGGCAGGCAATGCAGTGGCAGCGTTTAGGGTAGACACAGTCTTTAATTTCCCATTGGGGTTATCAGGAAGGACGGCCTGCGGTGAGCCTGCAGCCTCCTTTTCGTTGTAACAAAGTCAGGACCTGATGTGGAGCATGGGCTACGCTAGGCTGATCCAACATGAGCTTTTCTGCCCCCTGCAGTAAGTCACAGGGGGCAGCTACTGCTCGTGGACAGGGAGGTGTCCCCCGACAGCACATTCCAGTTGTTTTGGACAGATATCTTACCAGTTGTAGCACATCACCCAGCATTGGTATCAAACCTTCTAGACCAATTCCTTGTTTTTCATGCACATAGAGCTTAAAAGGTCCGGTAGGCCCAAAGCAGGGACCGTCATTTTTGTTTAAGAGTTTCAAATGCCTTTTGACATTCTTTCACCCAAATCACAGGCTCCACATCTGAGTCTTTTAAAGCTTCATACAGGGGTTTTGCAATAAGTCCAGAATTAGAGATCCAGATATGACAAAAAACAGCCCTTCCAAGGAATCCCCTCATCTGCTGCCTATTCCAGGGACTTTAAGATGTAGTATGACTTGTTCCTGGTTTGTCATAAGGCTTTGGGTCCCTTTACTCAATTGGAAATCCAAGTGAGTCACTTGCTATTTACAAATTTGGGCCTTGTCTGGTGACATCTTATATCCACATGTAGCCAAATGATTTAAAACCAGAATTACATTAGCCAAACTATGTTCAAAGTTCAGGCTTGCTATGTAAGCAGATCACCCACATATGGTAAAAGAATTCCCGAATCTAATTGTAAAATTATCAAGTCTTTCGCCAAGATTTCACTGAACAAAGTGGGAGGGCTCTTAAACCCCTGGGCAGTCCAGTCCACCAGTACTGAGCAGTAACTTTAGCCTCAGGATCTTGTCATTCAAAGGCAAACAACAGCTGGGCCTCCTCCTTCAAGGGAAGGCCAAAGAATGCATCCTTCAAGTCCAGCACTGAGAACCACCTGTAACGCCCCTTACAAAGACTGCTGTCAGGAGGGTATCCAGGTTTAGAACAGTGGGATGTATGTCTTATACAATATCACTAATTGTCCTCAAGTCCTGCACAAACCTATATTCGCTGGTATGAGGCTTCTCCACAGGAAGAATTGGGGGTATTGTAGGGAGACCAGTATGACTGAATCAGACTGTGTCTCAAAAATTTGGCCAAGAAAGGTTGAATTGCCTCTAGAGCCTCCTTCTTTAGAGAATATTGCTTCTTTTGGGGATGTTCAGCCCTTCTTTTAAAGGTATCCCTATGGGTGCCATGTTTAGAGCTTGCCCGGGACGCCGCCTGCCCAGTTCTATCCACTGTCTTGTAGATCTCTGGAGGGAAAGGATGTTCATTCTTCTGTCCTGTGGTGGGCAGACACTGTGGGCGTTGTGCGGTTACAGTGCTTGTTACAGATGAGATGCCCTGACAGACTTTGGCGCACTGGCAAGTTGATTTTACCCAAATGCCTGAGACTATGTGGAACCTCAGATATCTGCTAGTTTTGGTTGACAACTTTTCAGGCTGGGTAGAAGCCCTCCTGCAAGAACAGAGAAAGCCACTGAGGTGCTGCAAGCCCTCCTCAAGGAAATCATTTCTAGATAGAGACTCCCATCATCCTTACAGAGTGACAACAGACTGTCCTTTGTGTGAGAAGTAACTCAGCAAGTATTGCTTTATAAATAAAACGGAAGCTGCGTGCCTCATGGAGGCCACAATCAACAACAAATCCCTGATCAATCTTCCCATGTTTCCTTCCGTCTGCTACTTCTATAGCTTTTCTTCTTCCTTCCTAATTACAGCCCTTCAGTAGAATTCGTGCCTCATATCGAAATTACCGAGTATCATAATTCTTCCAAGTGGTAAAGACACCTCGAGACAAGTGCTGGGCATAGAAACCACAGGGCATAAATCTGCAAAGAAGTAAAAAGCTAACCTTTTCAAAGAATATTGCTTCTCTCTCACTTACCAACTTTACATTTCCCTGTATGGCCCCGGAAGAGGACTGGTTAGCCAGAGACGGGTAAGATTCCTCAAGGGAGGAACAACCTAAGACAGGCACAGTCGCAGGGGGGCCATCAGGTGAGAAATTGGGGATCAGCAGAGGTGAGGCTCAGAACCTCACCCCCCCTGTTTTGAGAGAAATCTTCTGCATCCGTGGATGTTTTGCTGCCCTTGTCTAGCTTGGGTTAACACATAGTCTACAGGCACACACCTGATCATCTACATTTGCCCTCTTACAGCACTAAACTATGTTTTCTACCTTTATCTTGCATCTACCTACCACTTTAGCATTTTATTAAAAATAAAAATAATAATAATAATAAAGGGAGAAATGTGGGATCCACATATACATCAAGTATAAAAATCAAACGAATATTCATATTTGACCTGATTGTTTACAGTTCATAATGCGTGATCATAATCGAAAGTTTCTGTGATGACTGCCCTTGTACTGTTCACCATGTAAGAACTTATTCACTATGTAAGAATTCGTTCACCATGTAAGAACTTGTTCGTTATGCTTCAGAAGATTGGAGACTGACAAGAATTAGGCTTGAGATGGATTAATGATTGTACATTGAGCATTGACCCCCCTATACTGAATTTTATTGTTGTTAACAACCATTTGATCAATAAATATGAGAGATGACCTCTCAAAAAAATAAATAAATAAAAAATAAAAAATAAAAAATAATAATAATAATAATAAAGAGAGAAATGTGGGATCCACATATAAATCAAGTATAAAAATCAAACGAATATTCATATTTGACCTGATTGTTTACAGTTTATAATGCATGATCATAACGGAAAGTTTCTGTGATGACTGCCCTTGCACTGTTCACCATGTAAGAACTTGTTCGTTATGCTTCAGAAGATTGGAGACTGATGAGAATGAGGCTTGGGGTTGATTAATGATTGTGCATTGAGTCCCTATACAGAATTTTATTGTCGTTAACAACCATTTGATCAATAAATATGAGAGATGCCCTCTCAAAAAAAAAAAAAAATCCCTGATCATCACCCTAATTCAGCAGGAAGCAGCCAGAGGTATTTTGCCACACACACCTCCATTGAAATGGAAGGTGTAATACTGCAGTGGGGACTGTAACAGAAGAAAACTGAATTAAATCCCTGGTTTTAAAAGTCAACACTAACATTAACTGGAAGCCTTGAAACCATTAACAGGTGGCTATTTCTCTTCTTATTTTCTGAGTCTCAGGGTCAGAGGTGACACAAAAAGCTGATTTGCAGAACCCAAGACATCCTGTCCCAGGGTACTGAGGCAGATCGATAACAAAAACAACAAGCAACGGAATCAGCTCAAGAATGCCTGCTCTGATCCTCACAAGGTGCTCCTTCATGTGTCTGGGGTCCTGAACGCCACAGCCTCTCTCCCAGGACTTCCCCTTTAAAAGCACTAACTGCTCGTGCTTCGGGCCGACAGTGGTTCTCCAAGGCATGGGTCTGCCACAGCTGCATTTGTTGGCAAATTAATGAACTATTCCTTTCCTTTCCTCAAAGCCTTGTCATTGTGTTGTGTGTTTTGACTTTGGTGACAAGGACCAGTTTTCAGTAACATCCCCACCACACAGGTGAAGAACAAGAACACAGCCATCACCCCGGAAGGCCTCTGTGGGCCTCACCCTGCTCACATTCCCAAGAGGACCATGCCTGCCCTTGATAGACCTTCCGTTTGCCACTGTGAACTAATCCATAAAGTCTATATTTTGGATTTCTAGTGATAGGGAAAGATTTACAAGGACAGCAATTCACGAGGGCTAGCGGGTGGCTCCCCTCCATCTCGACCCCTCCTCAACACAAACAAAAAAAACCCATTCCCTTGGTTTCCCCGCTCTGCTGAGCACCAGGTCCCAAGGTTTGCTCCCTAAACTCCCTCCCCCTTGCCTGCTCGCTTGCTGTGCACGTAGGAATGTTACAGATAAGGAAGCAGAAAGATTTATATTGCTCCCTTTTCCTTTGTTCAGAGCTCAGACTTTTTGGGGGAATTCCTCCCCTCTGAGCCCACTGGTGTCAGTGTGAAATAAAGCCTCAGCACTCCAAGACCTCTGAGTGCCGCTTGGTTCTTCCATCAGTGATCCAGTCCAGGCTTTTTTTCAGTATTTTCCATAACAGTTGGTTCCCTGACTGGGAAACCCAACTGTGCTGGCCCTTTGTTGCCACCGGTTTGGGGCAACAGGCAGGGCGTAGATGGACAGGAGATGGCAGCAGAGAAGACGCCCCCTGCCTGATCCCTCAGCACGCTCCCACCCGGTTGCCCCGGGCCAGCCCCACTCTGCTGTTCTCACCGGACTCAAGGAGGCTTGGCAGGTGAGGACCTGGTTCCAAAGTCGAATCGGTTAAGGCCCCGGGGCACCTGACCCAGCCAGTCCCACTCAGGGTGGAAGGGGAGTCTGATCACCTCCCGGAGACTTCTTTGAAGTCTCACAGGTAGACATTCCCGGGGGGGAATGTTTAAACTCTGGTCTGTGTGTGTGTCTGTGTGTGTGCGTGAGTGTGCAGGGCGGCTGAAGTCATTCAGTCTGCACTGAATCTGTGATTCCACAGCCTATGCTACGGAATCTGCATGGGTCCTCATCCGCTTTCGTGGTCAGCCATCAGGGCATATCAGTGATTCAGCTTCAGCTGACCTGGCCCAGGACTTATACAGGTGCACCTTAGTCAAGGCTGACCAACGTCTCCGTGAGGAGTGCAAACAGACAGGCATCTGACTGGTCTCCTCCCTCAAGGCACCCCTCCCTTGTTTGTTGTCACGCACCGTCCACAGACACGTCATGGGGTCAGGGCATAGTAAACCCACAGTCCTTAATGCTATGATCAAGAATTTCAGGAAGGGATTTTCAGAAAACTACAGAGTAAAATGAACTCCTGGCAGGTTGAAAACCCTGTGTGAATCTGTATTGCCCACCTTTAGTGTAGGGTGGCCTCCAGAAGGAACCCGAGATGTCCCAACAATCCGCTGAGCCTGGCGGGTCATCCCTAGAGATCCAGGTCACCCTAATCAGTCCCCATACTTTAACTCCTGGTTAGAAGTTGCCCAGACCCTTCCCCCTTGGGTGAGATATGCTTGCAACAGGCAAGGACAGGGTAGGGTCTTAGTTGCCTCAACAAAGAAGCCTGCAAAGAATCGACAGGAGCCTGAGCCTCCGCAAATTTTAACTGGTGACGCGGAAGAAGAGCTAATAATTGCCCCCGCCTTATATGCCTCCAAGGCCGTCAGCACCCAGCCCCCGGTCCCTGACACTCTGCCGCCCTCAGCCTCCCTGCCAACTCCAGACCCAGTAAACCCAGTCTTCCCCGGACCAGCAGCCAGACTGCACCCTCAGCCGGAAGCAGGTGCCCTTCAGATGCCAGTGCAAGAGATGCGGGAGCCTGAAAGACATAATAAGTATGGGGCCATCCAGCCCAGCCAGTCCATGTTTTACTATCAGCCCTTCTCCACAACTGACACCCCATCAGAAAAGCCACAAGCCCTGGTTGATCTTATGTAATCCCTCTTCCAAATCCATCAGCCAACCTAAAAAAACTGTCCATAGCTTCTCTGCACCCTGTTCACAATGGAAGAGAGGAGGCAGCCAGGGTCCTTGGTCAGGGTGCATAGACTGAAATTGCTATCCCCGAAGAGCACCCCAAGAGGTACTTCACCACCCCTGAGGGACAGCACCAGATCTAACAATATCAGGGCACCCTTCTCCAGGGGATCAAAGCTGGATCCAAAAAGCCTATAAACATGACTAAAGTTTCTTCAGTTACTCAACAACCAGAAGAGTTTCCTAGGGACTATTATGAAAGACTGTGGGAAGCTTAGCACACCTACACCCCTTTCGACCCTGAGTCACCAGGGAGCCAGCAGATGGTAAACACCTCATTCGTAGCCCAAGCTGCCCCGGACATCAGACGAAAGCTCCAAAAACTTGAGGGCTTCGCTGGGATGAATATCACTCAGCTGATTGAAATTGCCAACAAAGTATATCTAAACAGAGAAGTTCAGGCTGACAGAGAGGCTGAAAGAAAAATAAAGAAAAAGGCCAGTCTCCTGGCAGGTGTCCTGAAAGGGAGAGATGGGCAGAAGGCAGAGAGAAGCTGGCCACCAAGGTGGGGGAAGCCCAGGACCCCCTTAGCCAAAGACCAGTGTGCTTACTCTAAAGAAAAAGGGCATTGAAAGAATGAATACCCCAACCAAGGCAAAGCCCCAAGGCCCAGGTGCTGCTGGAAGGAGCCCCACGGGGACAGGCTTACTGACCAGGCAGGAGCAGACGCAGATTGACAAGGACCGGGCTCTCTCGCACTCGGCCCCCATGAACCCACGGTCAGAATGAAAGTGGGGAGCCAAAACATGATTTTTATAGTTGACACAGGGTCAGAACACTCTGGTCACTCTCCTTGTAGGCCCCTTCAGTGAAAAAGACTGCAACTATTCTCGGAGCCACAAAGACAGCAGCAGTACCCCTCTCACAAGAGGCGAGGGCAGGCGTCCAGGAACACCTGATCAGACTCAGAGAGGCAGGCATTCTAATTGAGTGTCAGTTGCCCTGGAACACCCCGCTTCTACCAGTCAAAAGGCCAGGAGGAGGGCACCAGCCTGTTCAAGACCTGCAAACCATTAATAGAGTGACTGTTTCTTTACACCCAGTGGTTCCAAACCCGCACACCATCCTCAGCCAGATCCCAGAGCCTGCCAAATAGTTCACTTGCCCAGACTTAAAGATGCCTTTCTCCGCCTCTGGCTGGCCCTGCAAAGCCAACTCTTATTTGCCTTTGAATGGACTGAACTGGATACGGGGCAGCAGATGCACTTAACATGGACGTGGCTTCCATAAGAGTTCAAGAGCTCACCCACTCTCTTTGGAGAGGCATTGGCTGCAGACCTTGCCAGCACATGCTGCACCCTCCTCTTTGCCAGTGACACCCAAGAAAATTGTGCTAAAGGGACAAAGGCCATCCTGCAACTCCTGTCAGACTCAGGATAACAAGCCTCATAAAAAAGCACAAATCTGCCAACACCCAAGTCCAGTACTTAGGCTTCCTCCTCACCCAGGGAGAAAGGGCACTAAGGCCAGAGAAGAAAAAGGTTGTTAACTCCTCGCCCCAGCCCAGGACGAGGGGGGCTCCTAGGGGAGAATTCCTAGGGGCCACCAGGTTCTGCGAAAATCTGGATTCCTGGATTCTCAGCAATGGCAAGGCCCCTCTGCCACCTCCTGGGGGGGCCAGACTGAAAGCCCCTGTCTGGACAAAAGAGGCAAGAGCCACCTTCCTGGAAAATAAAGACAGACACCAGGTGGGAGTCGTGGTGCAGACCGAGTATTATTTCTGGCACAAGTTACACACTGTCTACTCACTGCTCCTGGTGCTTCGGAATAGGCAGCAGCCCTAGGCCTGCCAGATATGAAAAGGCCCTTCAGTCTCTTTGCTACATAATAAAGGTAGCAATTCTGCACTGCAAAGAACATCAAAAGGAAAACTACCCTATCGCACAGGGGACTCGAATGGCAGATGAAGCTGCCAAAGCAGCAGCCGGTAAGGAGGCAGGGAGAGCTCCTTCCCTCACCATGGCCCTGCCACCCCCGGTGGAGGCCCCTCCACCCGGGTACACTGAAAAGGAGAAAGCCTGGGCCATAACTGAAGGAGCCACCTTAACTGAAAACGAATGGTGGATGTTGCCAGACAGACATATCTTTGTCCCGTCTGCAACCAGGAAGCAACTAGTCAGCGAATACCACCAGCCCACCCACCTGGGAAAACTGCACCGGAGGCCCTCCGCAAAAAGCAAAACTACATCAGCCAGTTGCCAGCGCTGTGCCCAGTGTGTAGACAGTGTGTAACTTGTGCCAGAAATAATACTCGGTCTGCACCATGACTCCCACCTGGTGTCCAAAGAACAGGGCTTGCCCCCTTGAAGACCTTGAGATGGACTTCACGGATGTCCAGCCAAGCAGGGGACTCAGATACCTCCTAGTAACTGTGTACATACTCTGGCTGGGTTGGAGCCTTCCCAACCAGAACAGAACGGAGCCGGGAGGTAGCCAAAGTCCTCCTGAGAGAAATTGTGCCCCTGTTTAGCCTACCGTCCACAATCCACAGTGACAATGGGCCTGCCTTTGTAGCAGATGTAGTGCAAATGTTAACTAAATCCCTCAATATTACCTGGAAACTTCACACTGCGTACAGGCCACAGAGTTCAGGGAAAGTAGAGTGAATGAATCACACCCTCAAAGGAACCTAGTTAAATTTTGCCAAGAAACTGGCCTCCCATGACCAGATTTACTGCCCCCGGCTCTCCTGCATGCTCGCTGCACACCCGGAACACAAGGTTTTTTCCCCTTTTTTATTAGTGTATGGACGCCCTCCCCTGTGTCTAGGAAGCGTCCCAGGGAACCTACACCAGAGAGGAGATAAGGGAGCAGGAGAACAGCTCCAAGCCTTGGGGGCCACCCTAAATAAGCTACAACAATACACCATAGAGCCCCGATCTCTCTAGGAACCCCAGTGCATTCCTTCCAGGCTGGGGACTCAGTCTGAGTTAAAGATTGGAAAAAGGACCCCCTCAAACCTCAGTGGAATGGCCCCCACATTACTGTTCTAACTACTCCTACTGCCCTCAAGGTTGCAGGCATCACTTCGGGGATCCGTCGTTCCAGAGTGAAAAGGGCCCGTCATCCTGACCAGGAGGCACATCAGTGGAAGGCCCAGCCAGACCTCCAGATCCTCTCCGCCTCGACACCTGACGATCGCCGTCTGACTAATGGACACCTGCGCGCCATGGATCCTGGCTCTCGACAGAGCCGTGTCCTTTATTCTAAGCATTAGACTCTCTGCTGTTGCACCCCTGGATTGGACTATTCCTCAAAAAGTTGCCCTTTCTATTGTCTATTGGGTAATCGTTAAGCTGTTTTACTGTGCTTCCCTGTTTCTCCTAGCTGGACCCAAGTCTCAGCCTGCATTTCCAAAGTACTGTAATCTTTGGGAGCTACTCCTTTCCCCCGGTGAGATCTCCTAGGCGGAACAGGCTGCCCCTTCGCTGATCCCTGCTCTAGTCGGGCTCAGCGGAGCCGGATCAGCTGCAGTAGGCACAGTGGCTGGAATAAACAGAGGAAGTCGATCAGGATTGAGAGCAGCTTGAAACCACCATGATTCAGCTGCAAGATCCAATTGATTCCCCGGCTGAAGCGGTGTCACAAAACCGTAGAAGACTGGACCTCCTGTTCAGGTCACAGGGAGGCTTATGTGTAGCCCTTGGAGAAAATTGTTGTTTTTTATGCAAATAAGCCTGGCATAGTTAAGAGCTCTCTAGCCAAAGCAAAAGAAAACATCCAGGGTAGGAATAAAATGTTAGAAAATAAAAAGTCTTAGTTCCAGGGACGGTTTGAATAGAATCCATGGCTAACAGCTCTTCTAACTGGCCTAACTCTTCTAACAGTGATTCTGCTGCCCCTCAGACTATTAGTGGGACCCCGCGTATTAACTGGCTCATTAACTTTATCAAAGAACGCGTTTCCTCCCATACAGCTCGTGTATATGTGGAGCTACTGTGACCCTGTCATAAGCCAGGGAGATGATGCCCCCTAAAACAAAGTGCTTGAAGGGGCATCAGAGGGGAGAGTGATAGGGAAGATTTACAAGGACAGCGGTTCACGGGGGCTAGCGGGTGGCTCCCCTCCCTCTGGGCCCCTCCTCAACACAAACAACAACCAAAACACTCCCTTGGTTTCCCGCTCTGCCGAGCACCACCGGGTCCCAAGGTTCGCTCCCAGAACTCCCTCCCCCTTGCCTGCTTGCCTGCTGTGCACGTAGGAATGTTACAGATAAGGAAGCAGAAAGATTTATATTGCTCCCTTTGCCTTTGTTCAGAGCTCAGACTTTTTGGGGGAATTCCTCCCCTCTGAGCCCGCTGGTGCCGGTGTGGAGTAAAGCCTCAGCGCTCCAAGACCTCTGGGTGCCGCTTGGTTCTTCCGTCAGTGACCCAGTCCAGGGGTTTTTTTCAGTATTTTCCGTAACACTAGTGCTGGCCAAGCGTTCCTATGGAACCAAACGTCCACAGGTAATAATTGTAAATTTTTGGAAAAACATAAAACACAACAACCTGAAGGCACCAGAAAGCAACAGAAACAAAGCAGATACTGGGTGAGGGTTGACATTTGGAAGGAAAGAAGGGAACTGAGTGAGTTTGTCACTTTTAAAAATGGCTTTCAGTCTTACTATGCTGATGGACAGTGACAGTAATGGGGTATGTGGGGGGGACTTGATAATAGGGGGCAATCTAGTAACCACAGTACTGCTCATGTGAAACCTGAGCATAAGATTGTATATCAATGATACCTTAATTTTAAAAAATGGCTTTCGGCCTAAAAGTAGACTCCAATCTTTACCATATGGGCAGCTAAAACCTGGATAGAAATCCATAGTCTTATTGGCTTAAAAAACTAGAAAACAGACAGTGTGGCAACCACAGCAGCTGGAAAGTGAGGAGGGAAATTCTGAAGGAGAGAACCAGAGCGGAAGAGCCCGAAAACCTGTGTGCAT
Organism: Manis javanica; assembly: GCF_040802235.1. Lineage (NCBI taxonomy): Eukaryota > Metazoa > Chordata > Mammalia > Pholidota > Manidae > Manis > Manis javanica. Next base: position 113,245,067 of record NC_133165.1, read on the forward strand.
TGTCTTCCCACATCTCTGATCCACCGCTCAGCTACACAGGTGTGGAGGCGCAGACTCCCAGCAGCCCAGCTGAGTGCAAAAAAACTTCACTGGAGTTTTCTTTATTAAAGTATCATTGATATACATGCTTATGAAGATGTCACATGAACAACATTGTGGTTTCAACACTCACCCACATTATTAAGTCCTCACCCCTCCATTACAGTCACTGTCCATCAGTGTAGCAAGATGCTGTAGAGTCACTACTTGTCTTCTCCGTGCTGTACTGCCTTCCCGGTGACCTACTTATACTGTGAGTGCTGATTATAATGCCCCCTAATCCCCTTCTCCCTCCCGCCCCACCTTTCCCAACCCCTTCCCTTTGGTAACCACTAGTCCCTTCTTGGAGTCTGTGTCTACTGCTGTTTTGTTCCTTCAGTTTTACTTTGTTCTTATATTCCACAAATGAGGGAAATCATTTGGTATTTGTCTTTCTCTGCCTGGTTTATCTCACTGAGCATAATACCCTCTAGCTCCATCCATGTTGTTGCAAATGGTAGGACTTGTTTTCTTCTTATGGCTGAATAGTCTTCCATTGTGTGTATGTACCACATCTTCTTTATCCATTCATCTACTGATGGACACTTAGGTTGCTTCCATATCTTGGCTATTGTAAATAGTGCAGTGATAAACATAGGGGTGCATTTGTTTTTTTGAATCAGGGATCTTGTTTTCCTTGGGTAAATTCCTAGGAGTGGGATTCCCCGGGTCAAATGGTTATTTCCATTTTTAGTTTTTTGAGGAACCTCCATATTGTTTTCCACAGTGGCTGAACTAGTTTACTTTCCCAACAGCAGTGTGGAGGGTTCCCCTTCCTCCGCATCCTCGCATCCTCGCCAGCATTTGTTGTTCCTTGCCTGTTGGATGCTGGCCATCCCAGCTGGTGTGAGGTGCTGTCTCATTGTGATGTTAATTTGCATTTCCCAGATGATTAACGATGTGGAGCATGTTTTCCTGGAACTCAGTTCAGCATTGCATCTCTGTGTGTCTGTCTTCTGTAGTCACATTTTCCTTTCTGATTCTTCTCTTTTGTCTCCCTCTTCCACTTTTAAGGACCTTTGCAATTACTTGGAGTCAACCCAGATAATCCAAATTAATCTCCCATCTCAAGGGGTTTGTCTTACTTGCATCAATAGAATCTCTTTTGCTGTATAAAGTAACATAATCACAGGTGCCGGACATCAGGACCCAGACACCTTTGGGAGGCTCTTTTTCCCTGCCTACCACAATTTGGGTTTTAGGTTTTCCTGTTTTTGAACTCCTTACAAGGTGTCATTCTCCTTTGTGTCTTGCTTCTTTCCCTTAACATTATATTTATAATACTCATCTATGTCCATGTGTGCAGCATTCATTCTTTTGTCCTGGCTATATTGTTGTCCATCAAATTCATATACTACAATTTGTTTATCCATGTCTTCATTGACGGCATTTAGATGATCTCAGGTTTTGACTTTCCCAAGTAAGACTGCCTGTACCCTATACCTCGATGCACATGTGCACCAGTTTTTCTAGGCTCTGTACCTAGAGGTGGAATTGCAGGGTCATAGTGTATCAATCTTCAACTTTAATAACTGATGCCAAACTCTTTTTAAAAGCGTCTCAGTATACACCTCCCACCAGGAGTTTCAATTGCTCCACATCCTACCCACTACTTGGTGTTATCAGATTTTAACTTTTGCCAAGCTGGTTATGTAATGGTATCAACTGGTGTCTAGTTAAGTAAATAGACACACTGTTTTTTCAGTTTTCAACAGAGGGACTCCAATAAGGACAATGCCGGCACAGCAGGAGGAGCAAAGTAAGAAAGATGCAAGATGACTAATTGTAAGAAGTCAACACAGCAGCTAAGGCTGAAGCAATAAAAGAGAGGAAGACTGACGTATCCCTTAACGCAGCAGCTGAGAGCTGATGGGGGCGCACTCGATGGTCTCTGGGAATACAGAAGGGGCTCCTCCCTCCGTGCTGCCACCACAGTTCTGGGAGCGCACCCCTCCAGCTTCTGAGAGCACCGCCCTGTAGCAATGGCTCAGGGAACCTTACCTCTGGCCTCTAATCACTCCTTCTCATATCTCATCCTGATAGCACACATCAGAGCCACCCAGTCATCCAGCCCAGAATCCTGGGCGTCACCCAGAGGCCCCCTTCCTGATTCCTCCCCGCTCGTCAGCCAACCCGAACCTCCCTGTTCTACCTCCCGAATCTCCCTGATTGGTGCCCTCTTGTCCTTGCCGCCATCACGGACCACCCAATGGCAGAGATGCCTGACCTGTGTCTCTATTCCAGTTCCCAGCACATGATCTCACGCAAACCACCTGCTCAGGAAATGCTTCTTCAGCGAATCGGAAAACCTAAGGGTTTGGGGACAGGTGAACTGTAGGACGCCCTCCAGTTAAGACATTCTGGGATAAACAGAACATGTGGCTTCTCTTTCTAACCTGAGACAATGGGAGGGAAGTGGTGGCCAACATTGCTGGGAATTACTGAAATGTCCCCAGACTGACGGTAAAGAGCATCTTCTTGCCCCTCCCCAGGGGCTCTGTGAGGCCCTCGTCAGCAGCGAGTGTTAAGCAAATCCCAGCCTGGCAGGCGGTGGCAGATCTTGAATATCAACTCTGGAAGAATAAGTTTGGGAAGAGAGTTGGTTTCATTGAATCAAGATCTGTTGGTTTAAGGGGACTCTATTTTGTGACTTCAAAGGTCTGAGATGAAGTGAAAACCCAGTGTCCCATGGGCTCTCAGAAGGGGCTTGCTAGTTATTTGTTTTTTGTTTGTTAGGAAGAAGTTAGAGCTGTCATTTCCTTCCACCATGTCAGTCACCTTAGAGCTCTAAGGAAACTGGTCAGGCCCAGCACCAAAGGGGAGCGGTGGAGAGAACTGCTGGACCGGCAGAGGGTGCTTGTACTCTAGGACAGGGCAGGCTGGCAGTCAGCTCAGCCTGGGGATGGCAGGACAGGGAGCTCTGACCACGTGTGGCAGCACAGCGGAGGCTGCGCCACCATCCTGGGACGGGGCCTCAGGGTTTATCAGAGCTTCGGAGCAGGCCCTCACTGCCCTGAAGCACAGTGTTCCCTCTGAAGCCACCTGCACCAGGACGGGGAACACCACAGTGAGCCCACATTTCTGCCCTCCACCTCCAGCCCCTCAAGTCCTCCTCCGCCCCTTTGGACTGCTGAGACCCCCTGCCCCTCAGTCATGTCAGGCTGAGCCAGCGCTGTTCCAGTGAGCTCTGGCAGCACCCACATCCCTCACCTCACCACTAGGATTCCTGAATTTATGTCCAAAGAGGATCTGCTCAGACCCGATGCCTTGCCCCTTAGTGCCGGCATTGCCGGGTATGTGTTTGTGTATAATAGTGATCTAAGAGTTTTCTCTTTGTGAAACTGACCCACAAGGGGATTGAAAATGAGTTACCAGCAGCTCCCGCCGCCCAGCCTGACCCAGACTGTGTAGGGAGAGCACAGCATCGCACCGGAGCCTCAGGACAACCTAAAGCGCTCTCACGGACTCCAAGGGCCTCAGAGAAAAACGCAACACCGAAGAGCACTGCTTTTCCCAGGTTTGCATATTACTTTTTGATTTATTAAGTCGTTTAACAAATAATTCTCCAAGCTCCTTTCATGCATGGGCCCTTGCTGTTCCAATAATCTTGCTGCATAATCATCTACCCCAAAACGTAATGACAAAGGCCTTTTGGGGAGTGATCCAAAATCTAGGAGTAAAATAAGAACAGAGTGACCAATCTAACTACATAAAATTTTTTAAAAATTTCTCTTACGGCAATAAATAAATTCAAAAGGCAAATGACAAGCATTTGGGAAAAAATGTGCAACTCCTGTCAAAGAACTAATCTAACAGTTGAAGGCTCTAAGAAATTAGGAAAAAGCAGAATAGTGGAGAAAGGACATTTAAAAATGCAAATGGTCCTTAACTACATAAAAAAATTATTAAGGCCACTTATAAAAAAGAGAAATTCTAATTACAAGCACTCTTTTGATACAATTTCTCATCTCTCACACTGACACTGACACACATTCAAAAGGGGGGTGCTCCCTTCATCCCTCAAGGCCACAGGGAAGGAGGCAGGCATGTTGTCACACACAGAATGCAAACGAGCGGGTCTGGTGAGGTGCAAACATCTGGCAGCCTTACTGTGGGGTCAGCCTTTGCTCGGGTTCTCCTGCCTCAGGGACCACGCTGTATATGACAGCACCGGCGGGCGTGGGCGTGGGCCGGCGGGGACGCGGGGTGGCGGCTCCCGGTCCCGCGGGCATGGGCACGGCCAGGGGGACTGCCCGGGGTTGGGGGTCCCGCCACCCACGTGTCACGCGGGGGCGTCTGGCCGCCGCCCGCGGGCTCCCCGCTTGCCCGGCGGTGCAGGCGGGGCGTCCGGGAGCACGTGTCCCAGCAGAGCCGAGGGCCGCCCCGCCGCCCCCGGGAGCCAGCCGGCCTCCGGAGGGCAGGGAGAGGGGCGGGACGGAACTCGGGCGTCCCTCCTCCTGGCGAGCCTTCAAGGCAATGGAGTGACGGCCGTACTGGGCCCGCGGGAGCTCAGGGATGGGTGAGGACGCCGCACCCGGGGACCCTTAGACCTGGCTGGGAGGGACAGCCTTGGACCTCCGGGTGTGGCCACCCTTTCACGGGTAGCAGCCGCGAGAGCAGAGCGGGAGCGGCGGGGGCCCCAGGACCTGGCCGCTGGTGGCCTTGCACGGTGCCCAGAGCTCCAAGTTAGAGCAGCAGGCGCGTGGGGTCTGGGGACACGCAGGTGCCAGCCTGGCTGGAGGGCACGCGGGGTGGAAAGGCTGGCACTGGGTGGTGGAGGGGGCCAGCCTGACCAGAGGGCTCTAGAGAGGGCTGCTGCCAGGGGGCAGGGCTGGGGTGCAGGGGTCCTCTGCCTGGGTGAACTGGTCGCTGCCTCTGTTCTCCCTGGTGACCTCAGGCATGGACCTATACCTCAGGTTTCCAATCTGCCAAGGGAGGGTGACAGTGATCCCACTACCAGACTGTGGGGGGCGAGGGACTCCCCCATGGGCCCTCAGTGAACACTTAGGAAGCGTGGGCTGTTGTCATGGCTCTGCTTACTCCATTGTTACAGAAAAGGAAACCGATGTTCAGGAGTTTTTGTGACTTGCCCAAGGTCACACAGTCAGCAGGTGGCAGAGCCCAGGTCTAGCCAATCCCCCAACCTATTTCAGAGAGTTGTGCCATGAAGCCCTCCCAAGGTTCCCCTGGAGGGGCCGGGGTATCTTTCCCTCCTTGACCTATTGCCTACCCACCTCCAGCTCTCTCCCCGGGGGCAGTGCAGGTACCCTGGACACAGGGAGCATAGATAAGGGGGTTCAGAAAGGGCAGGCTTCATGAATATGTGGGGGGTGGTGTCTTTCAGGTCTGTTCTCTGAGCTGAAGCTGGCTGTACCCTGGGGCCACATTGCCGCCAAAGTCTGGGGCTCCCAGCAAGGCCTCCCAGTTCTCTGCCTGCACGGCTGGCTGGACAACGCCAACTCCTTCGACAGACTCATCCCTCTTCTCCCAAAGGGTGGGCTGGGGCCGAAGAGAAGCCGAGAGGTGGGGTGGTGGGACAGCGGGAGGAGAAGAGGGGACAGCTGCTCTAGACGCCTTCTCCTACCCTTTTTTCTGTCTCAGACTTCCAGTATGTTGCCATGGATTTTGGGGGTCATGGGCTCTCGTCCCATTACAGCCCAGGTTTCCCATATTACCAGCAAAACTTTGTGAGTGAGATCCGAAGAGTCACAGCAGGTGAGTAAGAGGCGGGGAAAGAGAGAGACAGAGAGTGTGTGTGTGTGTTGAGGGGCGCCCGGATGTCCCTCCCATCGTTGGAGTGGCGTGTGGTAGCCAGGAAGCACCACTGGCCTGGCAGCGACCTGGGGTCTGGCCCCAGTTCCTCCAGGAATTCAGTGGGAAACCTGGAGAGGGCTGCCAAGGAGAGCCCGCTGCCCCCTGGGGGTCCCACCCCAGAAGTGGAGCTGGGGCCCCGCTGAGCTGCTTTCCTGAGCGCAGCGCCCCAGGTGCCGGGAAGGGGGAGGGGAGGCTGGCCCCCCCTAGACCTGGCTCCGTGTGTTTTCAGCCATGAAATGGAATCGCTTTTCCCTCATGGGCCACAGTTTTGGTGAGTAACTCTGGCTGGGACCTGACTGGGCTTGGTGGAGGGGCCTCGAGGAAGGAGAGGAGCTCCTACGCAGGTACCTTCCCCCTGCACTTAAACGCAACAGGGCCCGGTAGACACTGACCTTGAGTCACTGTGCCTTTGGCCTCAGACAACCCCCCCCAAGGGACATATGGCCCCAAAGGTGTGTCTCCCAATTCGCCAAGGACACTGCAGCCTTTTGAGTGATCAGATCTAATGAAGAGGCTATATGGCCCCAAGGAGGGAGGCTCAAGTTTAACAGCAAATAGAAAGCCCTGCCCAGCGGAGGGAGAGAGGCCCAGGGCCCTGGGCGGGGGCGCGTCAGCCCTGGAGGAAGTTGTGCAGGATTTTGAGAGCTGGGGAATGTCAGCCGGGCTACTGTTCTGTCCCCAGGTGGCATTGTGGGCGGAACGGTAAGTGGACGGCCTTGCAGTGACCATCTCTGGCCCCTTGGGTGTTCCTCCAGGTAGGGTGGGGAGAGCAGGAGGCCGGGGACGTCAGCGGGGAAGGAAGAGCCTCCTCATGCCACCAGTGTCATTGGCTGGTGCCAGTCTGTGGATGCACGACAGTGGCGGCATCGGCACGGGAGGTCAGCAGGGCAGTGGATACGCGCTGCAGTCGAGGGGTTCACCCTCCCTGTCCCCCCTGGGACAGAGACCCTGGAGTCCAGCCACCACCGGTGTTTAGACCTTGATCTGGTCTTGAACTGTGGGTGAGGAGAGAGGCGTGTGCCCTGAAAGGACAACATTCTTAGTCCTGACCTCCCGGTCACAACCCTTCCTGAAAGTGTCCCCAGGGAAACCTGGAGTCCCTTTTCCTTTTCCCTCTCCTGTTCATTTTCCCTTTTCGTGTCACATCACAGTTTTCCTGTCTCTTCCCTGAAATGGTGGATAAACTTATCCTGCTGGACTCATCCCCACTAACCCTGGACTCTAAAGTAAGAACGGGGCCTTTGGGTGTGCTGTCGAGGGGACCCGGGGCCCAGGTGTGCCTGCTGCCCTCTCTCTGTAGTGGACAGGGAGCAGGGAGGAGGTGTCAGAAGGCAGGCCAGGGGGAACTGGGGCCCCCCCAGAGGGCAGGGTTATGCCGTTTATGCCCTTAAAAGTGTGCAGGGAAAGGGGTGCAGGGCCCTTTTTCATCCTTGGATGCCAGGTTGATCACAAAGTGGCAGGGGTGGGGTGGGAGAGGGTAGGAACTGTGGGTTGAGGAAGCAGTGGGGGGACACACAGCCTGGCAGACCCACCTGAGCTCATGCTTAGTTGAAGCCTTTGTGCTGTGTACACATTGCACAACCGCACACGGTGGCCCTGAGTGTGGGTCAGCAGAATGCTGTGACTCCTCCCACCACCACCACCAATGACATCAACCAGAGCTAGCCCCACATCTGAGTCTGGCCTCTGCCATTTATCTGCTGTGTGACCCTGGGCAAGCAACTTCACCTCTCTGTGTGTCAGTTTGCTTACTCGTGAAATAACGAGGTTGGCCTTGCCAGCTCTGTCGGTTCGTCGCTCTGTCCCCGGGGGCTCAGCCTTTTCGTTGTGACATAGCTCCTTCATCAGCTCGTTTCTTGTCTGTCAAATGACCACAAACTCCATAAAGGCAAGAACCACGGCTGTCTCTTTATCTTCACATGCCCCATGCCCCCCAAGGAGTAAGTGCTCAGCAAATGTTCCCTGCATGAGCAATAGCTCACGGGTTAAGGGGAGCATCCCATGAGTCTGGGGGGCTGCACTGCCTTCTTTACCTGCTCCCCGCACTGAGCTGACAAACAGCGCCCCCAGAGTCTTCCTCCTGGGGGGTCTGAGTGTGTGGTCCTCCCCGGCCAGCATTCTTGGGGAGATGGATGGGGTGCTGCTCTCCACTGCTGCTCCAGGCAGGGAGCCAGGGTCAGAGCCAGGCCACTCAGAGTGAGCTGGGCCGGAAATGGGTGCGCTTGAGGGAGGGGTCAGGAAGGCTCTGGGGAGCAGCCCCTCTGCCAGCCTCCTCTCCACCATGTGGAGTGGTAGCATTCATTAAACCAGGTGATATTGCCAACCCCAGATGGTTTATGACTTACGGACCCTAATATCGAACCTTGCAGAGCCCTTGGCAGTTGACAGATTTCTTTGCCCTCAGCCATCCAATCTGATCCCTCCAGCCGACCCCAGAGGGCCTCAGGCAGGGCAGGGCTGCCTGGGACTCAGCTGGACTCCGGCTCACAGGGCTGATCCCGCTCCCGCTCCGCGGCTGAGGGGCTGCTGAGGGTGGTGGGGGGAGGCCGGGGAGGGGCTGGCCGCTCTGCAGCCAGGCAGCCCTGCCCACCTAGTGACCAACAATCCCCAGGAAATTTCCAACTTGCTGACCTACAAGCGGAAAGCAATAGAGCACATGCTGCAGGTGGAGGCCTCCAAGAAGCCCCGGCAAGTGGTCAGCCCAGAGGAGATGCTGCAGGGGTGGGTGCCCGGGTGTGGCGAGGTGGGGAAGGGGTGGCCTGGAGGGCCTACCAGAGACCAAATCTCTGGGGGCACCGAGGAAGCTTTCACCTCCTATTTGCAAACCCACCGCAAGCCTGTTTCTGCACTGGCCCTGGGCATCCGGCTTCCCCACACTCCCCAGATCCCCGGCCTGGCCGCCTTTGTCCTGCTCCCGCTCTAGCCTTGCCTCACCTTCCAGAGGACCCTGCCCCCCAGGGTCTCTGCCCTCTCCCTTTCTTCTCAGGTGCCCATGCACATTCACGCACACCCTTGCTGTGCTCTCTCCTTCCACAGCTTTTCTCCCCTCTGTGGCTCCTTCTATCTGCACCCCTCTCCAGGCACCTTGCCAACTTCCCCACGCTGCTCTGCCCTCAGCTGGCTGGCACTTCCCCAGAAGCTGCCCTGACTCCCCCAGCTGAGCCTTGTGGGTGATTGCAGGTCTTTGGTGGAGACCATGGTGGCTGGGCTGGTGTATCTGTACCCTCAGCACCTGGCAGCTTGCCTGGTAGTCAGGGCTCCATAAATGCTGTTGTCTAAAGGAGTGAAAGCCCCCCCCTCCACTGGTGAGATCATCACCAGGACATGCCTGTGCCCTCTGGGGGTGGCCTTCTCCCCTCCTCTCCTTTCTGCCTGGCCTCCCCTCCTCAGCGTCCTTCTGTCTCACCCAGGCTCCTGAAGAACAATAGTCACGTGGGCGAGGAGTGTGGGAAACTCCTCCTGCAGAGAGGAGCCACGCAGGAGGCCACAGGTAAGGGCTCCCAGGCCACAGCTGTTGCTTATTGGCACTACCTTAGGAATGAGAAGGACTGAGCTCTAGCACTCCTTGCTCTGGGCTGGGTGGGGTACTAAGGGCTTTGGAAACCACCTGTCATGTAATTGTCCAGCTGCCCTGTACTCACCCCACTAAGAGCAGGAGAAACGAATGATCAGGAATCGGCCCTGTATCCAGCCCCCAGTGAGGTCACTGAACAAGGGCAGACAGCCCTCCTGGTGGCCAGAACCTTTGGCAGCTCAACTCCAGGGGGCGCCATCGCCAGTGTCCTCACTGGCAATGACCCCCCGGAGCCGAGCAAGAGTAGGCCGGGCGGGGCACTAGCTTTCTAGCAGGAGAAATGGACAGTGAACAAGAAAAGGGACAGACCGAGAGACATTTTCCTGTAAGTGTGATAAAGAAAATGTCCAGGGTGCTCTGAAAGAGTCCTGGGGGCAGGCCTGCTCTAGAGAAGGGTCTGGAAACAAGCTCCCAGGAGGTAAAAGCCTGGGGGAGGCAGTGTGGTAAGATGGGCCATGCATCAAACTGGGCACAGACTGGCTGGATTCCCAACTCTGCTGGCTCAGAGATCTTGGGCAAGTCCCCTCGTGTCCTCGGGTGCCAAAAAGGTCTTGGGATTTTTGTGCTCATGGGCTGATAGGATCAAGCAACATGCTGAATGTAACTTATGTCCATGAAGTACTCAGTGAGGAGGGTCAAGAACCCAAGTACCTGTGGTTGCTGAGCAAGTTGTAGGGGTAAGGCAGTAGGGAGTGGTGGGGCCTGTGGTACTGGCGATGCCATGCCCTGGTTACCACGGGGCGACCCAGGTCTAGCATGGCCAAAAATTTCTAGTTGCTCAGCAGAAGTCAGAGATCTTCTGTGTCACAACTTTTTTCCCAAAAAACAATTTTTCCCCCAGAAATTGCCAACACACCGTAAATTCAAATAGATTATACTTAGGGGATGTTCTGACTATAGACTACCAATCTGACCTGTTTTGGGGGATTGTCTTAGTACTCACCTCTGAACCTAAGCCTGCCGCTCCCTACAAATCTGTCATGGAGAAGGGAGGTAGGGGAGAGGGCGGTGGCCCAGGCTTCCCCAGTGTGCCCACCCAGATGGCCGGCTCAGAGGGGCCCCAGCACAGAAGCAGGCTAAGCCGGAATAAGACATGCTCCTGGCTGGGCTGGGGAAGCCGATTAGGCCAGGCCAGGTCACAGAAAATGGTGAGCTCAGACGCTGAACCTCAAGTTGTCAAGGGTGGTGGGGAGCGGGGGGAGGGCTGCTGTGGGAGCCGGCAGTGGCTGTATCATTGCGCCAGACGTGGCCTCTGAGGCCCAGGGTGACCTAAAGCAGACCGACTAGGCTCTCAGACCCTGCTGGGTGGGGTGGTGACATCAGGGCACCAGTGTTCCAGCCCCCCAGAGTCCCTTCCCTCGGGCCCCACACCCCCTGGCAGCCCCCATTCCATTCCGGGGCAGGGCCCCTCCACTACCCGGCCTAATCCCTCCCCAATCTATGAGTTTCCTGGCTCTGCCCTGACACAGTCCCGCAAATGGGTGGCTTCAGCAACAGACATTTATTCTCTCACGGTTTTAGAGGCCAGAAGCTCAAGATGAAAACGTTGGCAGGCTGTGCGACCCATTCTGTCCCCACCTCTCCCCAGCTTCTGGTGGCCTCAGGCGTCCTTGCGGGTGGCCTTCTCCACCATCTTCTCAGAGGGCGTTAGGTGAGCAGAGTAGGTGAGGGGCTCAGGACGGGAGGCAGAGCTTGCGGTTTGCTCCTTTAACTAGAAAGGTCTGGGTCGGCCTCACGGAGCGCGTGACTTGAGCAAAGCGAAGCAGGTGAGGGAGGCCGGCAAAGACAGCTGCCTTTAGATTAGGTAGTAAGTCTTGGTTTGAGGACAGCTGGGGCCTTAACATGATTTCACTGGGGGGCCTGTGGCTTTCTTTTAAACAAAAGGGAAGCTCTTGGAGGGTTTTACCTGGAGGGTGGGAAGGTTCAGGGGAAATGATCGAATCTGCACTTTCAAACTGCAGGTAGTGGGCACGTAGACCCAAGCAAGCCCCTACCCTGGTCCACACTAAGCTGAGGGTGGCAGGGACGGGGTGCTGTCGGGCTGGCTCTTTGCTTCCCTGCTGCTATTGGCTAAAGGTTTTTAAGGGGTCACCAGGACTCGGTAGGACAGCTCTCCTGAGGGGTAGGCCTGAAAACTATGCCTTCCTTAGGGAAACACCAGGAGTGTCTCAAGGTGGATTATTCTCCCTCTCCCACCCCACCCCCGATGCAGAGAGGGGAGCGTCTCGTGTGGCCAGCTGTCTCCTAAGTCAAAGGGGCGACTTCATCTAATTCCTGGGGGTTCTCAGCCTGAGGTGCAAGCATCCCAATTTCGTAAAAAGAGGATGCTCTAGTCTCTAGAAAACACGTTGGAAGATGTCTTTTCTGTGATTATCTTCCTTCATTCCCGGGGTAGACTGTTGTCAAGTGCCTACCTGGGGGGCGCACGGGGGGGCAGTCGCCATGAGGGGAAGGTCGTTCTGGGCAGCACAAGGGGCCAGAGGCAGGGAGGAGGGCGACAGAGGCGTGGGGGAGCTGCTGGCAGCCTGCGCGGGGGCTTTGAGGGGGCCCTGGGGGAAGACCCTGTGGACATGCCGAGCAATCGGGACTCTGCCCTGACGGTGGTGGGGCGCCACTGCAGGTGTGGGCACCGGAGTGAGATCTGGCAGGGTCCAGTTCAGGAACAATCTGGAAGTGGGGTGGGAGGCCGAGGGGGGTTGTCAGATCAGGGGTGTTTCAGGAGGTGAAAGGGAGACCAAAGCAGCGCCTGTGTGGGAACGATTCGGTCTGTGTGAGGGGGAGACTCTTTGCTTCCACGCAGAGCACTTCCGACACTCAGCGGGGGGCTTTGCCCACCCTCTCGGGTCTTCCACACCGGCTGGACGCCTACAGCCCAGCTCCGCTCTGACACTGTCTGCAGGGAGGAGGGAGGAGGGCAGCGAGCCGGCGGGGGCGGGTGGGTCCTGCACGGGCAGCGGGGGCCCTGTCCCCTAACGCTGGGACCAGAAACTCTTCCGGTTACACGGTCCTTCAAAGTATTCCGAGTCACAAATGCCTAAGAACCTCTATCTACAATTAATTGTTTACATTTATCATCCAAAAGGTTCAGAATTTCTAGTTAGATGGGGAAACCTAACAATTATAGAAAATAGTTCTTAATGTTCCCACAATGGTTTTCTCAGAAGCCACTTTGTTTTCCAGTGTCAGTGGGAGACCTGACTGGGCGCCCCTCCCCAGGGCCTCATGGACACCCCTCTCCCCACAGGGCCGTTTCCAGAGGGCCGGGCAGAGATGCCGGTCTAGTTGTCATTTTGATTTTGTTTTTTAATTTAAAACACCTTTGTTGAATAGGTGCTGGATCACATGGTTTAAAAATGACAAAAATATAAAAAAGATGTGCACGTCTTGCTGGGTATCATCCCACTCCCATCCAACAGGCTCCCAGTCCACCCCCTGGAAAATTCCCTTCACAAGTGCATCCACACCCTTCCAGTGTTTTCTTCGCTAAGTACAAGCACCTGCAAATGTAGGCCTTTACCTCCCTCTGTAACACAACAGCAATAGCCACCGGTCTGCTCTAACTGGTTCTGCAGCCTCCCCATGACTTCTTACCGTAGACTCTGGAGATTAGGCCACACCCAGGTGAATGTCAAAGCTAGTTTAACCAGTTCCCTACCCAGACACACTGGTTGTTCCAGTTTCTGCTGTTGTAAGCAAAGCTGCATTGCACAGCTGTGTTCCTGGCTTTGCAGAAGTGTTAACAACCTACAGATCTTGAGCACGCACACATATTCAAACCACACTATCATTTCTCCCCTGGCAAGGGTAAAACCCCTGGGTTTTGAAGGCATTGCCAGGTGCCCTCTGGAGCTGTCCCTTAGCAGCCTGGCCTGTCATGGATGAGAGATCCCTGTTCCCAACTGTCAACAGTTGGAATTTTGCTCATTTCATAGGTGAGAAGTTGTATTTCAGCAGGGGTCTAATTTGTTTTCTTTTTAAGGTAAGGATGAAGAGCTCTTGTATTTTTTTTTTTGAGAACTGTTCATTCCTGTCTTCTTGTTCACCTTTCCATGGGGTTTTTGTTCTTTTCTCAATTCTTAGGAACTCTTCGCATGTTGAGGGAGACTGAATTACAGATACTTTCCCCCAGGTTGTCATTTATCTTTTTGAATTTGTTGAAGTGTGTTTTTCTTTTCTTGCAATGCAGAAATTTTAATGTAATTGAATATGTCTTTTTCCTATCTTCTGCATTTTGAGTCATACTTAAAAGCTCATGTTTGTTTCTAACACTATTTGGGTTTAAGTATTTGCACATTATGTATTTGTCTAGTTCACATTCAAGGTGAGGTTTGGGCCTAGATTTATCTTTTTCCTGATGGCTCCTCCGTAGCCTAATGCCATTTGTTGAAAGGCTACCTTTGTCCTCCCCGATGTAAGGGGGTGCCACGTCATCCCTGACGGCCCGCCTGTATTTGGGTTTATCTCTGATCTTCTGTCCTTCTATGGGTCTGGCCACCTGTCCCCAGCATGACATGGTTTATGCTATTGAGGCCCCACAGTGTGTTTTAGTATCTATGAGACATAAAGTCTCCTTTCAGGGCTTTTCCTGCTATTCTTGCTTGTTTATTTTTCTGTATGAACTGTAGTATCAGTGTATCATGTAGTTTAGTTCCAAAAAAACCCATCTTGGTATATCATATATGTACATTTAATAACAATGCTAATGGTAGCAGTGATACGAGTAACCCCCTTGTGCCCATCACCCAGCTTCAACAGAACAGCATCAGTTCCTGTGAGCCCCGTCACCCCATCTCTGCACCCAGAGATAAACATCTGCTTATTCAGTTGATGAGTACTGACTGGGTGGCAGGCTTTGTTTTCACTCCTGGGGGTTCAGCTGTGAATAACGGACCAAACTCCAAGCAGCAGCAAAGTAAAGGATAGCGTGCATGAGAAGTGCTGAGCTTACAGAGGAAGTAAATCAGAGGCGGGTGGAGAGCCCCCAGGTCGCCTGGGAGGTCTGAGAGCCCCCCTGGGAAGGCGGTGGTCAGCAAAGACGCGCAAGGAGGAAGCGTCCCCACTGCTCTTTGGTGGCATGTCTGTGGGACTTCCCACTTGATGCCTGCAGCTGTCTGCCAGGGTAGAGGGTCCCTGGATGACCGCCCCACGGCTCACTGTTGCCGACGTTAGGCAGCCTCCAGTGCCCTCCCTGACCCCCCCATAGCTGTTCCCTACGGGACACCGCCCAGGCGTGGAACTGCTGTGTCCCTCCTCCCTGGGTGAGGCAGAGCTGTCCACCACGGGGACTGTGGCTTGGTCTGGGGCTGGGGCCTCCCCAGCCTCTCAGTGCCTCCAGTCTCTCTCTCCTCCATCCATTTCTCTTTGACAAGTGATAACACGATTCTTAGCTGCTGGATCCCTGGAGTTGAGAGCCTCACGATCACCTTAAGGTTCTCAGAGCTGAGAGCCCACTGCCAGGAAGAGTCCCTGCTCCCACCTTCCTGCTGCCCTGGCCCTGGGTGGGCCGCAGCCAGTCGGTGGCCAGGTGGCTGAGGACAAGCTGTGCTCCACGGAACCCCCAGAGGATGTCGGGGGCGGCCCCCAGTCCAGGGATCCCCAGGGAAGCTGAGCTGAGTCCCCTGCCCTGCCAGAAGCACTGAGGCCGCACCCTTGTGCTTCCTTGCAGGCCTGGTGCTGAACAGGGACCGGAGGATCGCCTGGGTGAGTGCTGCGGCTTCCTGTGCCTTGCAGTTTGCCTGTCGGCCTGTTTTTCTCTTTTTATTGTAGTAAACTATGCATAGCATACTCTTAACATTTTTAAGCCAAGCGTAAGCGTACAATTCAGTGGCGATTTTGTGTACAGTCATGATTTTGTGCAACCATCACCACCCAAACATTTTTCATCAACCCCAGTAAAATCCCACCCCCACGTCCACCAGCCACGGGCAACCACCATTCCATTCTGTGTCCATGGACTTCACCACTCTAGGGACTTCATATAAGTGGATTCATGTGATCTGTGGCCTTTGTGTCTGGCTTAGTTCACTTAAGTAGTTTTCAAGGTTCATCATGTTGTATGTAGCCTGTGTCAAAATTTCATTCCTTTTACGGCTGAAAAATAGCCCATTGTATGGACAAACCATTCCCCCATTTATGGACACTTGGGCTGTTTCCACCTTTTGGCTGTTGTGAACAATGCTGCTGTGAACACTGGTGTAAACACCGGTTCAAGTCCCTGCTCTCAGTTCTTGTGGCTGTGGCCTAGGAGTAGAAATGCCGCATCCTGTAATCCCTTTCCAGAAACCGCTACAGTTTTCCACAGCAGCCGCACATTTTACAGTCCCACCAGCAATGCACATGTTCCAATTTCTCCACATCCTCACTGACACTTCTTTTCCACTTAAAACATTTTAGCCATTCCAGGTGTGAAGTAGTGCAGGCCTCTTCTGAATAGTCAGTCTCCTTATGGCAGGGGCTGGGGGTAAGGGGGAGGGTCCACCAGCCAGCAGCTTCCTGAAGCTCAGGAGTGTTCCATGTGGGGCTGGGGTGGCCGGCGCCCGGCGCAGGGACCCCTCCTCTGCCTTCCCAGAGCCTCCCGCGTGCTGGGTCACCCCCGCTTGGCCCTTGAGGTAGGAATGCTGTCACCGGCACTTTACAGACGAGGAACTGAGTCAAGACAGCCTGCAAATGCCCAGTCATGGCACAGGGCTGAGGGCTCATGGCCACGAGACAAATGAGAACAGCACTACTGATGTGCAGACAAACCCAGATTTCAAGGCCCACTGTCAGCCATGTCATGGGCACGCTTGGGGTCCCACCAGGGTTTTCATGTGTGTCCAGGGACAGACATGGACTCTCAGTTTAGGCCTTTTGGGTTTTGTTTGGGTTTTCACTTAGTTGGTTGCAAATGCTTAAACGGATTGACAGGAAGGGCAGGGTGGCAGAGTCCCAGGAGGCATGCTGGGAGGGTAGGGGGTGGTCAGAGGAGTTTTTTAGAGGAGGGATTGGCTCTCTGGGCTGAGTGGTGGGACTGAGGTGGCGGAGAAGGGACAGACATCCCAGGTGCTTGCTAGAGCACAGGTAAGGGCTTGGAGGCCGATCAGTGCATCTACCGGGGGGGTGGGGGGGCTCCTGATGGAGGGTGTGAGGGCTGAGGGGAGATGGGGCCCACACTGACTGTAAGTGCGTCTGGGAAACATCTGCTGGGCAGCCATGAACTGAGAGAGAATAGATTTAGGGGTAAAAAGAGTCTCTGGCCTGTGGGAGTTAGAGGACTGTCAAGGAGGCAGTGTGGTTGGGCTTGGTCCTGAGCAGATGGCTGAGGTGCCGACAGGCTCCCCTACCCGACAGACCGGCGTCACAGCCACAGCGCTGCCTGGAGGCGAGCGTGTGCATGGTCTGTCTCTGCAGCCGCAGCGCTGCCTGGAGGCGAGCGTGTGCATGGTCTGTCTCTGCAGCCGCAGCACTGCCTGGAGGTGAGCGTGTGCATGCCTTGTCTCTGCAGCCGCAGTACTGCCTGGAGTTCATCAGCAGGGAGATGTTTGTGCACGCCATCAGGAAGCTACAGGCCCACGTCCTGCTCATCAAGTAAGTCTGAACCAAGCCCCCAAGGGGAGATGCGAGGGCCAGGAACCTCCAGGTCTCCCTGCCGTGAGGTTCCCGGTTCTGTGCTGCCTTCCTTCTTGGGGAGCCCTGGGCAGCGGTGTATGGAAGGCAGGCAAAGCGAGGGGAGGGCTTGGGCAGCAGGGGATGGGCCACCAGGATGGCAGTGGGTGTCTGTGGAGGGCACACCTCAGTAAGGCAGAGACTGGCACACATCTTGGTCTGGCCTGTGCGCCAACAAGTCCTCCAGCCACCTGAGGCCCCTCATGGCCTTGCTGTTCTCCACCACTAGCACCCAGCCAGGAGCAAGCCGACCACCTCAGGGTGCAAAGCAGTGAAAACCCTTTCAGGTGGCTTAAAGGCCACTCTCCATTCCACTGAGCCATCCTGGGCCACATGTCCAAGGCAGGAACTGTGTCGTCTGGGGCCACATCCCCGTGGCCAAGCGCAGGGGTGGAGAAAGCATGGACCCAGATGCAAAGCCAAACCACAGTGAGCTACAGCGCACACCCGCTAGGACGGCTGGACTCCAAAGGAGGACACCAAGCATCAGCCAGGACGCAGAAGAGCTGGAGCCTCACACACTGTTGTGGGGCTGGAACGGGGTGGCCACTGTGCAAGAGTCTGTTAGCTCCTCAAGCCATTAAATTACCATGACCATATGACCAACAGTTCCACTCCTGGTATATACCCAGCGTGGCCACTGTGGCTCACAGCAACGTCAGTCATCAGAGCCCAAAGGTGGAGATGACCGAAATGTCCATTGACGATAAGTAAGATATGGTTGGGCACACAATAGGTTACTTTTCAGCCATAAAAAGGAATGAAGCTCTTACTCAGGCTATAATAGGGATGAAGCTTGAAAACATCTTTTCAGTGAAAAACAGCCAGTCCCCATTTGACAAAATTCAAAATCCATTCATTATAAAAAACTCTCAACAAAATGGGTATACAGGGCAAGTATCTCAACATAATAAAGGCCATATATGACAAACCCACAGCCAACATTATACTTAGCAGCAAGAAGCTGAAAACTTTTCCTTTAAGATCAGGAACAAGACAAGGATGCCCACTCTCCCCAGTTTTATTCAACATAGTCCTGGAGGTCCTAGCCACGGCAATCAGACCACACAAAGAAATAAAAGGCATCCAGATTGGCAAGGAAGAAGTTAAACTGTCCCTGTTTGTAGATGACATGATATTGTACATAAAAAACCCTAAAGAATCCACTCCCAAACTACTAGATCTAATATCTGAATTCAGCAAAGTTGTGGAATACAAAATTAATACCCAGAAATCTGTTACATTACTATACACAAACAATGAACTAGCAGAAAGAGAAATCAGGAAAGCAATTCCATTCACAACTGCATCAAAAAGAATAAAATACCAAGGAATAAACCTAACCAAGGAAGTGAAAGACCTATACTCTGAAAACTACAAGACACTCATGAGAGAAATTAAAGAAGATACCAATACATGGAAACACATCCCGTGCTCATGGCTAGGAAGAATTAATATTGTCAAAATGGCCCTCCTGCCTAAAGCAATCTATAGATTCAATGCAATTCCTATCAAAATACCAACAGCATTCTTCAACAAAGTAGAGCAAATAGTTCTAAAATTCATATGGAACCACAAAAGACCCCAAATAGCCAAAGCAATCCTGAGAAGGAAGAATAAAGCAGGGGGAATTAAGCTCCCTGACTTCAAGCTCTACTACAAAGCCACAGTAATCAAGACAATTTGGTATGGGCACAAGAACAGACCCATAGACCAGTGGAACAGACTAGAGAACCCAGATATAAACCCAAGCATATATGGTCAATTGATAAATGATAAAGGAGCCATGAACAATGGGGAAATGATAGCCTCTTCAACAGCTGGTATTGGCAAAACTGGACAGCTACATGCAAGAGAATGAAACTGGATGATATTCTAACTCCATACACAAAAGCAAACTCAAAATGGATCAAAGACCTGAATGTAAATAATGAAACCAGAAAACCCTTAGAAAAAAACATAGGCAAAAATCTCTTGAATATAAACATGAGCAACTTTTTCCTGAACGCTTCTCCTTGGGCAAGGGAAATAAAAAATGAACAAGTGGGACTATGTCATGTTAAAAAGCTTCTGTACAGCAAAGGACACTATCAGCAGAACAAAAAGGCATCCTACAGTATGGGAGAATATATTTGTAAATGACATATCCAACAAGGGGTTAACATCCAAAATATGTAAAGAACTCACATGCCTCAACACCCAAAGAGCAAATCACCCTATTAAATAATGGGGGGAGGATATGAACAGGCATTTCTCCAAAGAAGAAACTCAGATGGGCAACAGGCACAGGAAAAGATGCTGCACATCACTAATTATCAGGGAAATGCAAATTAAAACCACAATGAGTTATCACCTCATACCAGGTAGGATGGCCAACATCCAAAAGACAAGGAACAATAAATTCTGGCGAGGATGCAGAGAAAGGGAAACCCTCCTACACTGCTGGTGGGAATGTAAATTAGTTCAACCATTGTGGAAAACAATATGGAGTTCCTCAAAAAGCTAAAAATAGAAATACCATTTGACCCGGGAATCCCACTCCTTGGAATTTACCCATTCTAGTTCTCAGATTCAAAAAGACACATGCACCCGTTTATCGCAGCATTATTTATAATAGCCAAGATATGGAAGTAATGTAAGTGTCCATCAGTAGATGAATGGATAAAGAAGATGTGGTACATATACACAATGGAGTATTATTCAGCTATAAGAAAACAAATCCTACCATTTGCAACAACATGGATGGAGCTAGAGGGTATTATGCTCAGCGAAATAAGCCAGGCAGAGAAAGACAAGTATCAAATGATTTCACTCATCTGTGGAGCATAAGAACAAAGCAAAAACTGAAGGAACAAAACAGCAGCAGACTCACAGGACCCACAAACTGTTAGTCCTAACAGTTGCCAAAGGGAAAGGGATTGGGGGGAGTAGGTAGGGAGAAGGGGGATAAGGGGCATTACAATTAGCACTTGTACTGTGGTGGGCGGGGCACGGGGAAGGCAGGATAGCACAGAGAAGACAAGTAGTGACCATAGCATCTTACTACACTGATGGACATTGACTGTAATGGGGTATGTGGGGGGGACTTGATAATGGGGGGAATCTAGTAACTATAATGTTGCTCATGTGATTATATATTAATGATACAAAAAAAAGAAAAAAAACCCCAACTTAGCAGGTAAGTTTTCCCCACCCCTCCAATCCTTACTTCTCTGCCTCTATTCTTTCCTCCCAGAGGGTGTTCGCTCTTCTCCTTTCTGGCTCCATCATTCACATTCTTTTCTTTTCCTCCTTTTTCCTTGACCTTTCTTTCCTCCTTTCTCTACAGGGCTTTGCTTGCTTCCTCAACCTCTTTTCTGTCTGTTTCCCTCTTTCATTTGGTTATTAAACCTCCTTTTGGCCAAATGTAAAAAAAAAAAAAAAAGCCAGTCCCCAAAGTTCACATTATGATTCCAATTCACATGCAGGTCCAGGTAGGGAGATCTAGACAGGAAGTTGGTTAATGGAAGACTGAGAGCTATGTGAGTGCGAAAACTCCTTCAAGTGTGGGATTTTTTTTTTAGGTGATGAAAATGTGCTAAAACTGATTGTAGTGGTGGACGTACAACTCTGAATACACTAAAAGCTACAGAGCTATAATGCTTTAAATGGGTGACGTTAAGAAAGCATGGGCCCTAGTGCCATTCAGATCCTGGCTCTGCCAGTCGGTGCCTCTGTGGTTCCTCAATCCCAGTTCGTGCTGGCCTAACGGGCACTGAGTGACCCAATCTTGAATTAAACCTCCTGGGCTCACAGGGACCCAGCAGTGGGACAGTCAGAGAGAACCCCAGCCCGCTCCTCGTCCCGGAACCCAGGGCAAGGTGGAGGGCCCTGCAGGGAGGCAGTCCCAAGACGAACCTTGATTTCTTCTCATTTTCCAGAGCAACTCAAGGATATAATGATGTGAGAAGAGAGAATGACGCTGACAGGGATTTCGTTCTTTTATTGAACAGCATGCTGAAATCTGTCCTAAAAGAGGTAGGCACCAGGCTCATGGCACATGCAGTCCAGGAGGGTGCATTAGGCCACCCTGGACCCCACCTCACCCATTTTTCTTGCACTGGGACCCCGCCTGACCTAGCTCCAGGTCTAAAAGGTGACTGCAGACGCCCCCACCCCCACCCCCCACTGGGGTCACACATAAATCAGCACAGAACACTTATAACTGGCAGGATCTCTGACTGTCCTCACCTATCTCCAGGCCAAGCCTAACCCGGCCACAGGCAGACTCACAACTTCCTAGGGTCCTGAACAGGAGCCAAAGACCAGTCCCAACAGTGTGTGCTGGCTGCAGGGCAGTGACTTTGCCCTGGGAGCACTGCCACTTCGTGACCATCGTCCACTACAAACTCCCGACCCCAGGCCTCTGCAGACATCCTGGCCGCAGCGGGCAGGGGAAGCCCACCTGTCCTTTCCAGCCTCTCTCCCAGGCAGGGTCCAGCTGGAAAGGCTGCTCACTTCTTTTCAAGCCAAGCTTCTATCACTACCAGAACTCACAGCATCCCAACCCCCAGCCTTGCTGTGGCCTCACAACTCAGAAGGGCCCAGAACCCCGGGTCTGGGCACTTCCCTCGTCAGGCCTTTCTCATTGGCTCAGTGCCGGACCTCAACTTGCCACATGGCACGGGTGCCCTCGGAGATGCGGGTTGGTCACTGCCCTGGGGCTCACCCACCTGGGACACTTCTGAGCCGCTGGGAAAGCCCCAACACAGCAGAGGGCACCAGAGCTACCTCCTCAGGGCCACACCTCACGCACAGCCCCTCCTCCTCTAGCGGTTCCAGTTCGTGGAGGTCCCTGGCAATCACTACATCCACTTGAACCAACCCCAGCTCGTGGCCGGCCTCATCAGCTCCTTTCTACGGGGCAGGGAGAAGACTCCAGACGAGCCAGAGCCCCGGGCCTGAGACTTCATGCTGCTCCCAAGCCCTAAGCCAGGCCTGGCATGGCGGGAACAGGCCTCATGTTCCTGAAGGCCGGCTGGGCTGAGGCGGACTCTCGGAGCAGAGCTGGGGACGGGGTGGGCACAAGATTCTCACTTTAACATCTGAGACTTCAAAGGGAGACAGTCCAGATTTGGGGGGCTGTTTTGTGGCTGATAATCTGCAGAGACCAGGCAGCAGATGGGAGGAGGGAGGAGCCGGGATAGGCCTGCAGCCCAGCAGCTTCTGTAACCTTTTCTTGCTACCCAAATGGATGAAAAATCAAACATTGTACTCTCACAACTTTTGATGCCGTTTCATGGCAGTGGGGGCTTCTCCCCTGAGGGAAAGGGGGAAAATACAGCAGGAACTTGGCCTTGAATGGACAGTCCGGGTTGGGAAGAGACCAGGAGAGGGAAGAAGCCGCTTTCCAAGGGCCAAGCCCCCAGGCCGGCAGGCCTCGCCGGCACCAGACCCAGGACTACAGAGGCACAAGAATAGGGGCGACTCTGTCCTTCACCTCACGTGGGCTCCCTTGGCCTGGGCACAGTCTGGGATGAATGTTCCAGGCCCTCTTGTCCTCTCTGGCCACACACTGCCACTGCCCCTTCCGGGGGGCCCTGGGCCACCATGGCTCAGTAGGGTCGGAATTTGCGTTGGGCCCGCATCAGTTCAATCCTCTGCTTGTCCTCCTCAAACTTCTTACGCAGCTGTGCTAAGTCTGGGGTATGAGAGGAAAAGGGGAAACAGAACAGGATCAGAAAACATCCCCTATGGGGGTGCTGTGTCCCACCGTCCCCACTAGTCCGCGCGACCCATCCCCGCAGTGCCCATTCCCAGCCTGGGAGCTCAGCACGCCTCCCGGCCTCTGCTTTCAGTACCGGCGTGGATGTTGCAAAGCAAGGGAACTAGCCGGCGGGCCCAACAGAGGGCGGAGGCCGCAGGGGAGAGGGCCCGCGGCACGCCGGGTGTTCACGTGGGAGTCTCACCAGTGACAGGGCAGAGACACCACGGCACTTGCTCCCTCACCCCACCCCACATGCCCAAGGGGCGTGCAGGCAGTTCTGGGGGTGCTGGGAGACCCCAGGGACACCTCCTCCAGCCCCTTCCCACAGCAGTCAGACTGAGGAGGACGCCAGCAAGAAGTGAAGGGACACTCCACCCCAGAGCGCCCCAGAATTCCGACAGCAGGTCTGGTCACTGAGTGCCCAGGTGAGATGGGTCAGCGGGGCCCAGAGCCTAAAGGAGGCAGGGAGAGGGCTGCTGTTGGGTGACCCAAAAGGACAAGAGCAGGGAGAGGCAGACGGGGGTGTGGGCGGAACAGCACGGCAGGCAAGAGCGCCTGGGGCTGCACAGGCCCCCTCGCAGAGGCCAGGGCCGGGACCCCTCCCGGGCCCTCCGGGAAGCCGTCCTGCAGGCCCGGAGACCAGGCGGCTGGGAACGGCTCTCCATCCCTGGTGCCTCTGCGGCCTCTCAGCAGCCCAGGGCCACACAGCTGCCTCCGCACGAGGATGCTGCCAGGCGGGGATACGAACCCCAGAGCCTTTTGTGAAGTTTGGGCCCAAGGACACCCCCACCCTGTCCCCAGGTCAGCTCTGGCTGGAGAGACAGCAATGGCCACAAGCCTTGGTGGCAGCCAGAAACCACGGGTTCCGGGCACTCCCTTACGCTCCATCTTGGTCTCGCGGTGTTGCCAGGCGTAGAAGTTGAGCAGCTCCTTGCGGGCGCGCTTCCGTCTCTCCCTCTCCAGCACCCGCAGGCTGGCGGCCTCTGTCCGAGGGAGCACCGGCCGCCGGCCCCGGCGAGTCACCTTCACCCAGCCCTCCTCATCAGGGACCCCTTCCTCCTCCTCGGCCTTGGCCTCCTCCTGTAACATGATGGAGGTGCACAGGGGCCTGGACCCGCCCTGCGGCCTCAGGAGCTCCCAGCACCACCCTAAGCACCCCGGGCACCTGCCACTCCCTCCAGCCCAGAAGCATTGGGGGCTAAGTCTGGTGGGGATGGGGGGTGGCACAGAGGTGCCAGCACCGCCTCCTCCCTCAGGCCATCTATTCCCCACAGACCATTTGGGGACGTAACATCACCCAGCCAGGTGACCCAGGACTCAGCAGGGAAAACGGGAACCTGGACTCCCCACGGTGGCAGGCTGCCTCCGCCTCCCCCCGGGAGCCACACCAGAGCACCGCAGCGCCATGTTCCCCAGGGCCACCCCCGCAGAAGCCCCACCTCAGCTATCTTCTTGTCGTAGGCCTCCATGAATGTGTCTACTTCCACCCTCAGGGCCTCAGGGTCCGGCACTGCGTCTGTGTAGTTGCTGATCCATTCTGAGGGGGAAGGAGGGAGGGAAACGGGGCTTCCTCAGCCCCACACCCGGGGCCCCGCCTCAGGACCTGCCAGGCCAACTGGGGTCTTCTTACACAGCAGCACAGATGGGGACTCGCAGCCCAGGATCGGCAGGTGGGGACGACTCTAGAGGTGGCAAGCTGGGCCTTCCCCTCTGCCCACCCCCAGCCTGGCATGAGAGGCTCAGGCCGCCCACACATCACTCTCAGGGCAAGTGAACGGCAGAAGCAAGTGCCCCCACAAAGCTTCCCCACCAACTCACGGCCCAGGAAGGAAGCCAGCGCCCACCGCGGTACTGACTGCGAATGCCGGTCTTCACAGGGTGACTCGCTGTTGAGACTAGCAGAGGGTGTTTCAGGGCCAAGGCAGCTGCCATCCCACCTGGTTTCTGGAACACCACGTAGGCTACCTGGAACCCCTGGGGGGAGGGAGAGATGTCAAGTGCGGGTGCCTTCCCATCCCCCCGACCACCCGATGCCTGACACAGGGGCCACTACCTGCCCTCAGCCTGACTTGTCATGGGTCCAGGGGACATGTGCTGGCTGCTCCTGGACAGCAAGATGACCAGACAGTGATCCATAATCCAGAGGAGGGACAGCCACACTCCAAGGTACCCAACTTCTGCTAGAAGTGACCCTTCCCCAGGGAGACACGAGACACTTGGGACCCTTCTTCCAGTTACAGGAGGGACTTGGCGAAAAGTGTGCGTGCCCCGGTCTGGGTGCTGTTGACTAATTTGTACACTAGTTCGAACTCCACTATACCAGGAGGAGTGGGCTCAAAGCACATGATCAGGGCCCCCAGGCCTGAGGAAGAGCAGCCTTTGGTAGGGAAAGCAGGGGGCGAGTGCCCTGCATTTCAGGGCAGCGAGCGGGAATGGTCTGGGAGCTTTAGCCGAGGACAGTGGGAAGAGTGCCAGGAAGCCAAAGGATGTGGCAAATCTGGGGAAAGGAGCTGAGGCTCTGCTGACTTGACAGCCCCCCTCTGGCCACACACGGCAAAGGCCCACTGAGGACCACAGGCGACACTCTGAAAGTCCCAATGCCACCCCCGGCCCCACCTTCCCCTCCCTGGGGCACAGTCCTAGCCCACTCCAGCGGACCCCAGTACTCGGAGGCTTACCGGAATGGGCTGAGGGTGAAAAAACTTTGACTCTGGCTGCTTTGGGCTCTCAGCGAGGTCCGGCTTCTCCTGTAACTCCACAGCCTGGACAGCGCCGCAGGGGGAGAGGACGCGGGACAGGCACTCCTACCCAAGGGACGGAAGTGTGCCGTGAGCGGCCGCCCAGGATGGCCCCGCCAGGAGACCAAGCCCCCGCCCTGGCGTGTGTCCAGCGCACAAGGCCTGGGCGAGCTACATCCTTCCCAACAGTCACCGCCCCACACTCCCGAGGCCTGAGACAACCACCTGGTGAACTTTTCATCTTCAGAACGGTGGCGTTTTGCCACATCTCCCCTGGCCAGAGGACTTGGGAAGGAGGAGCTGGAGTGTGAGCTATAATTCTGGTGTAAGCTTTAAGAATTCAGGCTCTAGGACAAGACCCTGCTGGAAGCATATGCCCAGGGTATGTCTGCTTTGTTCCTCACGGGACTTCTCAGTAAGGCCATCTGACTGAAGGATCAGTCTTTCCCTGTCAATCACACTGAGGTACTGGTATCAACAGTAGGGATTAGGCTCATTACAAGAAGAGGTGGGGACGTTCCTGGTTTTATGCTGAGTATACTGACTTTATGAGACAACCAGCTAAGCTATTCTATCTGAATTAGCCGCTTAGAAACAGTTAAATCTATGCTGTTGTAATCAGCGTGGACAGTGGTAACCCCAGTGGGGGAGGGGCCTGAGGGGATTTCTGGGGTGATGTTTCTGTGCTGATTACACAGGCAAGTTCCGTTTGTGAAATGCTGCAAATGTGCGCTGTGGCCCATCCCTTCTCTGTACATACATCACACTTCAGTAAAGGTTAAAAATGACACTGTCTCCTCTTAGTGCATCTTTGTCTTTAACTGCATTAGAATTAAAACAATTCACCCACAATCCAGCAATTAGTTTCTCTTGTGTAAGTTTGAGTAATGTAAAATTGAACAGTTTTTTGTTTAAGAAAATTAACATATAACTGGAGATTAGACTTCAAGGTAATTACATTTTCTTGTACTTTCCCCATTTCTTACTATGGACATGTATCTTCTTCATAAACGGAAAAACATGTACTTCAAACAATTCTGGGTAATAATGAGCTTTGAGCTCCTTAGAGTTATACTCTTTGGAACACATCTTTAAAAAGCCAATTTCCTGTCACAAGAGATGAAGGCAACCTCTACATACCCTCCTAGGGCTTCGGTTAGCTGCTTCCATCACATCGTTAAGGATCTGGTGAGCATCAGCGGGAACCCAGCCCTGCCTGGGGCCCCAGCCCCAGCCCCAGCCTCCAGGTTCCCTCCCAGACACCACCTCACCTCTGTGCAGTATGGAGGCACATTGAGGATAAAAAGGGTCCGTCTCTGAGGCCAGGAAGACTTGGTGCCTTCTCGAACTCTGTGCTCTCTCACATAGAGGTAATGACAAGTGTGCTGCTTTTCAGAGAACTTGATTGGAATGGCTGGAAGGGAAATGGGGACGGGGATGGACTGTGAGCCAGGTTCAGCCTGTCCCTTTCTAGTCCCATCTGTCCAGCCATCCATCCAAACCAGAGCCATTCCCCCAGGCAGGAGCAAAGGAGGGTGCTGTGTAGGCTGTGTGAGTGAGCACGGAGCATCTGCCAGGAGGGGCCTGCAAGCCGGCAGGGCAGAGAACAGAAACAGCGATCCTTACAGGTCTGGGTGAACGGAGTGGGATGCTCACACACTGCTGCTCACCCAAATCCTTAGGCGGCTGGAGGCCCGTGACCTCCGGCTGCCTTTCAGCCTCACACATGTTCTCACATTTCCCTTTACCTGGAACATCAACCATTCTTGAGGTTTTAATTTCCCTTCTTCAGGAGAGCCTTACATGCCAGGTTAGACCCACCAGCTGTCCTTGGTAACGTCTCTAGTGGCCTCTAAATCTACGCTGTGTAATTATTTGGATAATGGCTGGTATTCCCATACATTTTAATCTTCATAAAACTTGGGACTGTTCTGTTTTTCTCACGACCTTCAGAGCACAGTGGGAACGGGGTGCAGTTCCTGCACTTAGGAAGCTCACGTGGGAATGGAAGGCAGCTATGAACAAGTAAGCATGTCCCAAGATTCTATCAAATGTGAAAGAGACACAGAGACCTTCAGATAGGCCATCAGAATGGCCTTTGGGGAGGTAACATTAAAGCCACCCGGCAGAGCTGTTTGAGGAAATTTGCACAGCAAGTGCAAAGTCCCTGATAGTGTTAAGAGCTTGTTGCCTCAGAGAAACAGATAGGGCTTTAGGTCAGCACGAGCCAGGGACACGTGGGGCCACGCCGGTGGGTAGAAATAAGTTGGGGTTTTGTCCTAGGCGCCAAGTTGTAAACCGCAGGAGGGAGTTCAGTTGGTCTGGGAATACAGTGGGCGTGTGAGGTAAGATCTGCTTTAAATCTAATTTTAGAAAACATTCTGGCACCGGGTTGGAAAACAAGGCAGGGGCGAGAACAGAAGCAGGAGAACCACCCGGGGGGACACATCGGTCAGGAGCTCCCCGGTGGGGGCTGATCGGGCCGGGCCAGGAACTGCAAAGAGGTGGTGAGAAGTGGATGGGCTCCCCTGCGGGGGCGAGGGGGGTGCAGATGGACGCGGTTCGCGCTGCGGGAGAGTGAGGACAGAGGCTGCTTCACCGAAGGGCCGCACTCGCGCCCCGGGAGAACGTAGCCGGGCACGAGCGGGGCGCCGCGTGGGTCTCAGGGGCCCCGGGCTCCCGTCCAACCGCGCGGCCGCTCCTGGGGGCCGCTAGGTACCGCCGCCCCCCGCGAAACCTGGCCGTGCCCCGGCCCGCCGTCCTGCCGGCCCCCACCTGAGTAGCCGGGCGGGCTCGGAAACCCCGCTTCACAGTCCCGCGCCGCACGCTTCTTCCTGCGCGCCACCATCTTGCCGACCGGAAGCCGCGAGGGCCGCTGGGAGCTGAAGAGCCGTCCAGGCAGCGGGAGCGTTTCCAGGACGACGGCGCCGCGCGGGCCCCCACCCTCCCGCGGCCGGGCCTCTCTTGCTGGAAGTGAAGTCAGCGCGCGAACGTGGCACTGAATGACGCCGTGTGCGAACTCAACTTTCCATTCACTGTCATCCAGTCCACAAATAGCAGTGAACGCTCCATGCACTGTCCTCAGCGCTGGAGGTGAAATAAAACCCAACGCTCTTGTTCATATTCAATGAACACAAGAAAATGCAAAACATAAAGCCTGTGTGTCAGAGAAAAATGGAGGATGGGGAGCGTGGCAAGGGAGGAGGATGTCCCAATTTTAAACATAGCGAAGGCCTCTTTAAGTGACATTTGCACAATACTTGAAGGAAAATGGAGCCAGGCATCCAGATGTCTGGGAGTATTCTAAGAGAGAAGCAAAGGTCCTAAGGCTGGAACCTACTTGGTGAGGAAGAAAAATCCCAAGGACACCCGTATGACTGGAGCAGTGAGCCAGGGAGAAATCAGTAAGGGGAGCAGGCATCTTGGCCCACCCTGTGGGATTAGGCACATCCCCAAAAGCACTGTTAGTCTATGATGGGGGCTACTGTGGACTTTGAGCAGAAGGGTGATGAGTGCACAGTCACCTTGGCTGCTATATTGCAAAGGAGGGGGGATACCAGGGCAGCAGCAAGGAGAGGTGGCGAGAGGCCGTCAGATTCTAACAGGCTACAACACAGATGAACCTCAAGGACATTATGCTAAGTGAAATAAGCCAGTCACAAAAAGATAAATACCGTATGATTCCACTTATGTGAGTGATCAAACTCACACAGAGAGCAAGTATAATGGCAGTTACCAGGGGCTCGAGGAGGGAAGAACCTGGTTGTTTAGTTTCAATTCTACAAGTTTATGAGGTTGGATGGTGGTGACAGCACATTACGTAATACCACTGAACTGTATTTTAAACGGTGAAGATGGTAAATTTAGGTTTATTTTACTACACACAAAATCCCAAGTATCAACAATTTTTTTCGAATGCATACTTGACATAAAAGATACATTTCACCCATGAGTTTAACTTATTCAAAGAAGGCAAAGGCCAGGCTCCTGGGCCCCATGAACAGACCTATGTTGGGGTTGACTGTGTTTAACACCCACTGAGGTGCTTTAGGCCCTGGAGGTACGGAGTCACTAAGCCAGGTGCTTCCAGATGTTAAGGCTCATGTTCTCCCAGCTGTGGAGGCTGAGATTCCACAAGTTAGTTCTAAGAGGAACCTCCCCAAGGTCATAGCAGTTCAGTAGTGAAGCAAAGGCAAATTCCTGTTGTCCGTGCCAAGACCCCCAAGGTCACTTAGCAGGATCTTTTTAATAAATAACAGCTTAAAGGTAGGAATAACAAACGTTTATTCAGAAATGGGTGTAACACAAAGCCGCCTTCATCCCTTCATGCCTCCTCCTCTCCTTTTGAACAAGACACAAATGGGGAATGTAGGGAAGTGGTAGGTAGAGGGAACAAGGAATGGCCCACCACCTTCTCCTCCCTTTTCCACGATAACATCCTGTAGAGCGGGGGAGGCATACAGGCTCTACCCTGCCATGCACCATACGGCTGTCCAGATAGTCAGGGGGCTGCAGCTGGGCTCAGTGAAACTCTGTGATAGGCAGAGCAGCCTGGTGTGGGACAAGGGGAATGGGAAGGGAGGGTAAAGCCATGCAGTCAGGCTGTTTTACCATCCCTACTTGAAGCAAAGTCCAAGCAGTGATCTGACTGTCCACAGTACCTGAGAAAACCAGGTCCTACTGTCTATGGGTGCTCTCTGGGGCCAAGAAGGGTAAAGTATAGGAGGAATGCCTTCCAGCTGCTGAGAAGAATTACGTTTGCACCTGTTCAAAGGAGCAGAAGGGAACAAAAGCAGCATTCTTCAAAGAACTGGAGAGTGGAGCACCATCAGGCACATTCCTTAGACATCCCAGGACTGGGCTGTCTTAAACCCTGGGTCCTTCCTGATTGACAGACGTAACTCTGTGGAAACATGTTTCCAGGCTTGTCCTCACTGGGCTGGCCCCACACAGGTCGTGAAAGGCTGTGTCTCAGGTCCTCCTTACTTTCTGGGTTTGTGCCTTTCACAGCACCTACTACTGACTGTAGAGCTCCCAGACTCTTGCTGCCCAAATTGCTCCGGCTCTGCCAGCCTGGATTTCCTTTATAGCCCCCCCAAAACCAGTAGGAGACCGAGAATGATGCTGGAGCAACACTGTCCTGGTATTCAGGGGTGCCCCTGGGTTCTACAGTTTGGCCCCAACTGCCTGGAACCATACTGAGGGAACTTAGCAGCTTACCCAGAAGGGCTGCTCTGCTCTCTTAACTCCCTCCTTGCACTGCCCCGGCAGGAAAATACCACTCTGGTCATGGACACTCAAAATAGTGGGGCCAGTACCCCCTGGTGGCAGCTGGATGTATGTCTCAGCATCTCTGACTACTGTCCTGCAGACATGAGGCCAGAAATGAAGACCGAGGAGCAAGCCTGTCTCCCGTTCAAATATGCCCCCCGACCTACTGTATCACAGGACGGAAGGCAGACACTTTGAAAAACCCAAGTAGAGAGCTGGCATTTGCACCCAAACCAGGGTGTGGCGAGTGCTGTGCTGAGAACTGGGAGGGCTAACAACACAAGACTCTCGCAGCAGTGACACCCAGGCGGCCATGAGATCTGGGGTGGAGCCCTTGGTATAGCCCAAGGGAAAGGGTAATGTGAATGGCATGGACTGGCAGGCGCGCCCTCTTCCTGGCAGGGCAGCAGCCTCACCCACCCTTCCCGCAGGGCCCTTTCCAGATCAGACAAGAGGACAAGGGGCCTGTGACTGGATCCCCATCCAGGCCATTTCCACTGACCAGGCAGTTAAATAGCAAAGCTCTTGAGCTAATGCAGCCCCCATTTGGATGGCAGGGGCTTCCATTTCCTGCTTTGTGTGAGAAGTTTTCAAAAAAGGAAGGGAAGCAACCACTCCCCACCTGGAGAAAGCAGCGTCCTTCAAATAGCCCCTGCCTTGCATTCTGCAGTGCCGCGAGAAAGCCGCCCAGAGAATTCAGGGAACCACCCCAGACAAGAGATCACTCTGGGGCTAAGGTTAGGGGGACACTCTGAGCAACACAAGCCTACCTTGGTGATGAGGCGGAGGGAGAAGAAACAAACATACTACAGGAACTGTTAACGTACGGAAGAGCAGAGAGCAGAACACAATACGGGGGTGGTGGAGCACCCAGGGAGGGAGCTCCCCACCCCTGGCGAGCCTTCCCACGCTCAGGGGCCTCCAGTCCAACGGCCCATTGGTCACAAGCTTTGCTTTGGGAAATCAAGCCACCCTCCTCCACCCCTGCTTCTGGCTGCCTCACTCCCCCACTCAAAGTTTGATTTTGAATTCTGTGGGCTGTGTGGTCACAGAGGCCCCTGAGGACTTGAAGAGCGCCTTTAGGATGGTGTCGGGGTCCACTTCAGCAGGAGGGCCGGATGAGGCGGGATTCGCCCTGCGCGGCAGCTCACTCTCCTTCCTCACTGAGGGGCTGTCACTCAGCCGTCTGTGGAGAGCAGAGCAGAGTCAAAATCCTTGTCAGTCTTCTCTTAGATGGGAAGGTCCCATCACTGACTGAGCATCTGTTGTAAGCCAGACAGCAAATACAACACTTCCTGTACCCCTTTATCTCATTTCCCCATGATAGCAAACCTATCACGTTTTTATGTGCTGATGAGAAAACGGAGATGCAGCCAGTTGTGATCTGGGGTTTTAAATTTAGGGAACACTGCATGTCCCTCAGGGTGGTCACACACACATCGGCGTATCTTACGTTCTGAGATTTCTTGAAGTAAAGAAATCAACTCTGTTCAGCCTGATGGTTCCCAAATTTATTAGGTCATAAAACCCACATGTTGGAGAATACAACTTATTCCTGGAATATAGCTGAAGATATTTGTTCAAATCCACAATTCAATATCCAGGGTTCAAATCCTGGTCTTTCAAAATTTCAAAGTTATTTCAGGCCTGCTCCAACCACGCTGGCAAGTCTAATATCCTCCCTGGGTCTCTGTCTCCTTGTCTATAAAAGTGTCTTGCCAGTCTACATTTTATGCAAGTGGGCTCTAAAAACCCCTCAGTCCTGGGCTAGGCACGCATGCCCAGGTGAGGGTAAGAAAATGAAGAGTAGCGCCTGGCACTGTCCCCGTCAGAGTCGATGACAAGGAGGTGGGCATTTTCAGTTCACCTGAACAATATACATAGTCGTAAAAAGAGTGAAACTGGCCTGTTCTCCACTTCCTTCTCAGGCGTTTCTAAACTACAAAGCTGGAATGTGGTCTTAACGCTAGCCCTGTGGGGTCAGCCCCCTACAGAAAGGCCGCGACAAGCCACTGCGTACAAATTCAAGCACCCTGACTGACCGCCTGATCCGAGCAGAGGTAATGGAATGGAGGAGAAAGCTGGGACACAGGCACTGCACCCCTTAGAATGAAGAGACGATTGCGCAGAGCAAGCAAACAGAAAAGCTCCCCCCGGCCCCCAGCACCGCTGCCCTTGGCACTTACAGCAGGATGGGCTGGTCTGAGGTGATAACGTTCCCATTCATGTGAAGGTTGCACTTCATTGGCTGCCCTGAAAAACCAAAAAAGAAAAGGCTCTGCCATGAGACCTCAGCTCTTCACACAAAAGGACAAGGGCTACTGCCACTGACAGCTCTGGTTCCAAACCCGAGGACGGAGCTGCCAGGTTTCCGCAGAGCTCAGAGATGAAGAAAATCCCAGGGTGTGAGGTCCATTCAAGGATAAGAAGCAAAACGCAAAGAGGCAACAGACCTTGAATCAGGTAAGAGATGAGAGGTGAAATAAGGGAGAAAGTGGCCTCTGTGAGTGATCCAAGCTTGTTTGTGAAGCAAATGGAAAGGGAAAATGTTTATGCTATTATGTGTATGAAATTAAGTGAAAATTCAGAAGCATATGTACAGACTTTCCCTAGTCTACAAAGGATTACCTGCTGTATGCATTGTACTCCCACTTTATATAATATGCAGTAATACAGCGATATAGACGAAAAAGGGGGGGAGAACACTGGAGCTTAGTTACTACTAATCTGAAATAGATTCTGATAAGCTATGATGCATACTGTAAAACTCTTGAGCAACCATTAAGAAAGTGACTAAAAATACAGTGAAAAAATCATTAAAAGGAACTAAAATGTTATACTAAAAAATATTCATGTAATGCAAAAGAAGGTCACATCAAATATGAATGGATTGAATAATCTAATTAAAAGGCAGAGATGATCAGTCTGGATTCTTTAAAAGACCCAACTATATACTATCTATAGGAGACACAGTTCAGATTCAAAGACACAAAAAGGCTGAAAGTAAAAGGATGGAGAAAGGTGAATCACCCAAACAGCAAGCCTAAGCAAGCTGGAATAGCTATACTCATGTAAGATAAAACAGACTTTAAAACTTTAGATATTAACTAGAGAGAAAGAGAGTACTAGAGAGAAGGGGGGACATTTTGTAATGATAAAAGGATCAACCTATCAGGAAGAAAGCAATTATGAACTTACATGCAACTAACAGAGCCTCAAATACACAAAGCGAAACCAACAGACCTAAAAGGAGAAGTAAACAATGATAGTTGAAGACCTCAATACTTCACTTTCAGTAATGGATAAACAACCAGGCAGAAGATCGACAAGGAAATAGATGACCTGAACATTATAAACCAACTAGACCTAAGAGACATCTACCTGACAGCAGCAAAATGCATATTCTCCTTAAAAAAAAAAAAAAAAAAATGCATATTCTCCTTAAAGACTCATGGGATGGCAAGAAATTTGATAAATTCACAAATATATGGAAATTAAACAAAAAATAAGTAGCCAATAGGGCAAAGAGGAAATCACAAGGGAAATCAGAAAATCCTTTGAGATGAATGAAAATAGATTCAACATACCAGAACTTTGGGGATGCAGCTAAGCAGTGGTTGGAAGGAAATACATAACTGTAAATGCACAGATTTAAAGAGGAGTAAAAAGACAACCTACAGAATGGACAAAATACTGGCAAATCAGGTATCTGGTAACAGTCATAATAAGAATGTATAAAGAATTCTCTTAAACTCAATTAAACAGTGGACAGTCTGAATAGTCACTTCTCCAAGACACACAAAAGGCTCATAACAAGCACATGAAAAGAACTCCAGCATGAGGCATCAGGAAAACGCCAATCAAAACCCCACTGACTGTTCAGTTAGTCTCCGTATCACCGCTGGCAGCAGAGGGCTATGACCCACAAGTGTGAAAGAACACATCGGTGCACAGAAAGGGCATGGTAGACACACTTTCTCTCCATAGGCTATCCTGAGATGGATAATGGGAATCTGAATTCAGTAACATCAGCAGTTCACTCACTAGGAGCAGAGCGCACCTAGGTGCCAATATTTAGACAAGGCTTCAGGCCTCTGAGGGATCTTTGTGGCAAGCGGACCAACGTCTGTAGGGTAGGCTATGGCTCTTGGCTTCCATGGCAAGACGTGCTGAGAGAGCCATCCATGCAGAAATGGTGTTTCTCTGCTGCTAGACTTAAGCGCTAGGGCTGGGTGAGAACCCAAGGCCCTGTCAGCAGGCACCTTAGCACTACCAGGACACTGCACAACCCTGCCTGCTCTTGGTGCACTGAAGGCTCCAGAAGGATGGGTGTCCCACCCACCACAGAGGGAGGCTTGCTCCAAAGGCCCACTGCCTGATCGTGAGCACTGGGAATGAGAGGTGGCTGCTTTCTCCCTGACTTACCATCCAGACACCGGTTGTTATACTTTTTATATGCAGTGATGGCATCATCCTTCTTCACAAAGACCACCTCTGCTACCCCAGGATGGATCAGCCGAGCCCGCTTGAGGGCTCCGCACACACAGAAAAGCTCCTGCAGAGACAAGAGTGGTTAGGATAAGTGAGAATGCAGGCCACTGCTGTCCTGCCTGCCTGCCATTTACACCCCAGAGGGTTCGGGGCTGAGCTCCAGCTGAATACTCACTGCACCCAAGATCTCGAGGAGGCCCCATTTCTGGTGGCGTCCTGGAACAGCCACAGGCCTCTCAACATGGGACCGGATGAGGGGACAAGCTGTGCTGGCAGTGAGAAATGGGTCAATGGGTCTGGGCTTACAAGCCTTGGAGTCCCTGTGACCTTCTGCAAATCACCCCCAAAGTCCTCCCTCCATGGTGCCTACTTCCTCAACATGGGCAAGTTACAGAATATGGCATTTCTCACAGAGAGCTATGTCATGAGAATGAATGTGTAGGCTCATCAAAGACAGTGGCTAATTATGTCACCTGGGAATCTGTTAGAAATACATATTCTGGCATTCTACACAGGGTGACCAACCATAACGGTCTGGCCAGATTAAAGGGTTTTCCAGGCTGTGGGACTTTCAGTGCTAAGAGGATACCTCAGCAAAACTGGGACAGCTGGTCACCCTAAAGTCAGACAGACCTGGGTTTGATCCCTGGGGTTCTGCTTTCCTTCAGCTGGGTGACCTCAAAGAGGTTTCTTAACTTCTCAGAGAGTGAGTTTTCTCTTCTGAAAAGAAGGGCTGGTCTAGCCTACCTCCCAGGGTGGCTGAAAGCTCAAGTGAAATCATTTTTTAGGCAGTGTCTGTACATGTGTCACCACACCACTAACTCCCATTCCTCATTTTATAGACCACAGACCGAGGCCAGAAAGGTAACACAAGGTGCATGGAGATGGACCACAGAGGCCCACTAGCGCCCAAGACATTTCTTCACCTGCAACTGCCTTCACAAGGCTGTTATGAGGACAGAAAGAAGACTTATGAAAAGGTCGCTGAAATGATTTGTTTTTGATGATAAAAAGGGAAATATTAAATAACAAAACCAAGGTATGGAACTGAATACTAAGTATGACCCCAATTTTGTCACTGCTATTCTTTTAACATTACCCGTCTGGGTGGACAAGGGTGAGGGTGACTACTGGCAATTTACTGAGTGGTGATAATTACAGGTGATGAGTTTTGTCAAAGATCCTTCCTCTAAAGAGCCTGCCACATAGTTAGTGCTCAGTAAATGGTAGTCATGATTAATTACTTTGATGATTAGGAAAAAACTGTTTAATTCTTTATGAATTTGCCAAGTGTTACACAAATGTGGCTACAATTCTCTCATGTGCACTGCTCACTGGCGTGCCTGCTCAGTTCTCAGAGCACAGGCAGTGTTCATGCGTTTCACAGTTCAAACCACCTGCAAACGAGGGGCCAGCATGGGCTGATCAAACTCTGGGTTTAGCTGGAGAGAGAGGCTGGAACCCAGCTGTGTTCATTTTGTCATCAGACAGCTCAGAGTTAAGAGGGTAACTTACGTGGTGAAACTATTAGCTTTTTTCAGCCTTGAGGCTGAGCCCCTAGCCCTGGTTTAGAAGCTGTGAGGAAAACGGTTAACATCGCCAGCCTGACTGCTGTCCTTCGAAAGGCATGCATCCAGGGCTGGTCCCTGGCTGGTGTCTGGGAACTTGGGATTTGGGAAGGGAAACCACACACCACACTAAACAATGTGGTTTATGCTGAACACCTGCTCTCCTTCAGGAGCCTGGAATTTTGGTTTGCTCTAGGCAGAGGGTGCCTACATGACCAGTTCCTGATAAAACTCCTGGACGCTGAGTCTTTAATGAGCTTTAACCAGGTCCCTGGTTTCACACATGTGATCACAGCTCAATGCTGAAGGAATCAGCTCAAAACACATCCTGTGTGGCTCCACTAGGAGAGGACTCTGGGAGCTTGGACCTGGACTGCCCTGGCCTCCACCCTAGGAGTCTTTTCCTCCTGCTAATGTTGCTTTGTGTTCTGTAGTAAATCCAGCGCTGACAGGACTCTCTGCATAGCCCTGTGAGTCCCTTAGAGAATAAGAGAACCTGGGAGTGGTCTTGGGGACCTTCAACACAAAGGTGGTTGGAGATTTCAAATACTAGGAGGCCACAGTACTCACAACAATGTCCTCCTCTGTGACTCGAGGGTGCAGATTATTCACGGTCATCTTGGTGCCTTCCAAAGGGCTCAGAACAGGCTGCCATGGACAAGAGCATTTACCAGAGTCAGAGAATAGCTGGGTGCTCAAACAGAAGATGTCATTCCAGGCAAGCAACAAGGCAGGCCCAGAGGAAACCCCCAAGGGGAGCCCGGCACAACCATCCCTCTAACTTCAGCACCCACCATGCCCCCCCACCCCCGCCCCCGTATGCTAAGGGATGGAACCTCTCATCACTTCCCAAATACGCCAGGCCCTTTCAAGCCTCTAGGCCTCTGCCCGGAATGCCACTCATGTTTCCAGACCCCCCAGCTCAGACAGCACTTGCTCCTCAAAGGCTGTCTCCATCTGCCTAGTGAAATTAGATGCTCTTTCTTCAGTTCCAGCATCTCTCTTTCGCAAAGACCTCTGCTCTGTAACCAGACACGGGGCTCTGTCTGAAGCTCTATTTTCCCCATTCCCCTGCAAGCATTTTGAGAACAGGGGCCACTGAGTCTTGGTTTGCTGATTTGTAAAATGGGGGTGGCACATCACACGGGTACTGTGAGAACCCAAAGGACACATCCAGGACACAGGCTGACTGAGCTGGCGTGGCTACTTCTCCTTGCCCTCACCTCAGCAGGTGGCAGCTCTTTAGGGGGCTCCTCCTTGTTCACTAGTGTCCGCGACATGCTGGTCAAGGCTTTTGTTCGAACAGAGGAGGGGACGACAGGCGCTGTGTATGCATCATTCTGAACCACCTTGGTGAGAGGGAGGGCCTTGGACATGGAAAGTTTAGAACTGCTCAGGCCGGCCTAAACAAAGAGGCAGACAGAATCTGAGAAGCTAGAGACCTGGACACCTGAGAGCGCCCTAAGGGGTTGACAACCCCCATATTCGAGGCCTCCCAGCTTCCCAAGTCCATCAGAGGTCTGGAGCCAAGAAGACTATTGGGTGCCACTGACATGGGGAAGGAGAAATAAACTCAGTCTGCACACACGCTCACAGAAGCCTTTCCGGTGTTGGAAACCCTTGGCAACTAGTGTTCCACACAGCCCTGACCAGAAGCCACAGGCTTACTCATACCATTTAGACTTTATAAAAACCCTGTAATTTGGGGCTAATCACAAAGGCTAAAAGCATAGGGTCAAGTTCATTCTCAGACATGCTCTATCACAATAGGTAATCATCAGCTCCAGGCTGACTGGGCACTGAAGCCCACTCTTGAGAAAGCCCAGCCTCCCAGCTTTTTGGTCCCTGTTCCGGCCACACAGAGGCATCACACACAGCGCAGGTCTCATCAGCTCCCAGTCTGTCAGGGACACGCTGGCAGTCAGCACAGGCAGAGCAGCACGAAGTTCCCTCCCTCCCTGCTATTAATGCATCTGAGGAAAAAGATGCCCGAGGCAGAAGCGGCAGGTGGTGTTCCAATTTAGGACAGTGTCTGCCAGGCACTGACTGGAGAGAAAGGAGGAATGCAGCCAGAAAGGCCGGGTATAAGACAGGCTAGACAGATCAGCTTGGCCAAATCTAGATGAAATGTCCTCCCTATAATAGATTTCATATTTTACCAAGTATGGAAAGCCAAGACAGTACCGTGGTTAAACATGTGGCCTGGGAGTTAGCTGAGAGCCCCTTCTGGTAGCAGACCTGAGCAATCTAATTACTGAAAGGCTCAGACTCTTTATAACAAACTGGCATCATTTAGCTTCACACATAACTTTAAGAGCTTCAATAGTAACCAAGAAACTGGTCCACAAATTCAGTGCAGTGACCAAAATTGGGTCTTTGAGCCTCTGAAGGTCAAAAAAGGTGGGCATCCACTGGCTGCCCCATACATCATTTCACCATAACCACTGAGCTAAGCAGGGCCGACCCCCCTGATGTTCCCACTCTTGCTTGCTTTCTCTGCATGGTATCGGACCTGCATCCCAGTCTATCATGTTTTCCCTGCATGCACCTGGTGGAGCCAGCAGGCAAGGTTCAGTTTATTCTATCACATCAACCAAAGGAATCTAGATTCAAGAATGGCGCCAGAGCTGCTACCCATAAAGGAAAGGGGAACGTGAAGAACGTCTTCTTCCGGTAAGATCTCACATTTCTCCTGAAGTATGTCAAACGCAGCAATTGGGAACTGCAGCTCTGTATTTCACTAGCTGTGGGACCTTAAACAAGTCACTGGACACAGTGATATCAGCATTTATAAAACCAGGGGTTGGGTTAGTTCCAATTTTGAAAATCTTAGG
The DNA here is from genome assembly GCF_040802235.1 of Manis javanica. Classification (NCBI taxonomy): domain Eukaryota; kingdom Metazoa; phylum Chordata; class Mammalia; order Pholidota; family Manidae; genus Manis; species Manis javanica. Next base: position 113,284,825 of record NC_133165.1, read on the forward strand.
ACCCAAATGAAGAAATACTTCTGAATGGAAAGGCCCTATTCTGCACCACCCCTCCCATCCCTCTTATCAGGCACACCCAGTGAGTACAGGAAGAACATAAAATACCATACCACGTGGTGGAGAAAGCCGCCTGAGGCTGTAAATTTCATCTGTTTATTAGGAATGGGAGCTATATCATCGTCTTCATCTAGGTCATATAAATTCTGAAAATAAAGAAATACAAGCTAATATGGCATGTAAGCTCTCAAGAGACATCTGGGGCAAGGACAACAGAGAGATGACTCCTGAAGCGAGCAAGACCAAGAGGGAAGTGGGAAGGAGGGATGAGAATGGCTTGGGAGAACCCACCGGAGGCTGGGGCTCAAATCCTGATAGGCTGGCTCCCTGCCCACTAAGGCCCAGAGAAGTGCTGCAACTTCCTACAAGTGGGCAGTACCTACAGAGTCCCTAAAATGTTCGGTTACACCTTTGGCTTAGAAAGTCTCTCCCAGGCAATCTGGCCTACAAAACTAAACCCAAACCCTGGGAAGAGCTTTATCCACAGAGGTTCACAGAAGGAAAATGACAAGAAAACGGTTTAAATAAACTGGAATGCCAACTCAATGGATTATACAGTTATCAAAAATATTTACAGTAAATATAAGACTCAGAAAAATGCTTGTTAGAAAGTGAAAACAGACAAAATTGGATAACAACAACTACAACTATACATTAAATAATACTGACACTTAAAAACAAAACAAAAGAGCAGGAAGAAGCCAGGGCTGAATTTCAGCAGTGGTTGGCTTTGGAGAGCAGGAGCTTTCTTTTTTTTCCTTATTCTTTCTCTTCTTGGCAAATTTTCTGTATTAAGCACACACTATTTTACTAATTAAAAAATAGAGACTTTCAAGGGCCTCTCAGCCCCTTATGTATCCCCTCCCCAGTTAAGAAATTTCTTCTTAAAACTCATTAATCACAAAAAGCCAAATGTAATTCCTCCTCCAGTTCCTCAGACTGGGATCCCCGGGCCAAGCCTTAACAATCCACCCAGTAGGCCCCATCAAAACACACATGTCTGTACATGTACACACCTGTACATACACAGACACACACACACACTCCCTCTACCTGTTTGGCTTGGTGGTTATTGATGACATTGATCTTCATTCCTGCAGGATGAGAATGCAGTGGGGCCGTGGTCTTCTGCTGTGGAACCAGAAACACCCAGTGGTCACAATTCACCCCACAGGGTCCACATGCATTCTCTATGAGTAGGGGGTCAGCAACCCTGAAGTATGCGGGGGTGCACTCAGTTTTGGTTTGTGGTAAAAAGCCCTACAGAATGCCCCATTCCCAAAGCAGGAGTGTGACAGCAAGACACTGTCCTGGAAGACCATGTGACAGTGCTTGTGCAGGGCTCAATGAGTGTGGCTCAGTAAATGTGCGCTGTCGCTGTTCCTATTACCACAGTTGTTGTTTTTGTTCCCTTTGGGTGGTGGCTGTCCAGGTGGCCAGGTCTAACTGGACTCCTTCCCTGGTCCTCCCATTGACTGGCTGCATTAACTTTGGGCACAGTAATTCACATCTCTCAGACCAAGATTCTTCTTTTATAGAACTGGAATACTAATCCCAGGGTTGCAGTAAGGAACATTAAGTGCCTACAACACAGCATGTGCTCAACAAATGTTCGGTCCTTTCCGCTCTCTGCCCTCACCACTATCACATTTGGGAAAGTCATTTAATTTCCCTGGATCCCCCCTTTCGTCTACATAAAACTACATAATACCTTGCCTTCCTCATATGGTTACCATCCAAACCCTTGGGGGAACTGTCTCTTTGCCCAAACACTACTGGCCCCTGCTCCCTGCCTGAATCTACAGTTAATGGTTTTCCAGGGGTTTAAGACAAGAGCCACAGGCTACCTGTATGGTTTTAGTGAGCTTCAGAGCAGGAGTCACTGTCCCGATGGCTGGGCTCATGACGGCTGCAGGTGAATTCCGCTTCAAGCTGATCTTTTCCCGGGCGTCAGTCACCTGGCGGGGCTTCTGGGGCGCTGCGCTCTGCTGCTTGCGGGAGTTCAGCATCTCTCTGGCATCCTGCACTTTTCCTTTGATCCGGAACCGGGCATCTTTCTGCAAAAGCTTTTCTCGAGCATCCTTGACTCCCAACTTGAGCCGGGCATCTGAGAGGCCAATCTTCTGCCGGGCATCAAACCTCTGCTGGAAGGTGGCCGTGCGAGCAGGCTGGCTGAGAAGGCTCTGCTGGATCCCGACACGAGATCGGATACCTCCAACTCCAGGTCTGGCATTGAGCCTGCAAAAAAAATTACAGTATTAAGTGTATCTGGCTATCAACAGAAGCCTAAGCAAGTAGAGCCATGGTTAATACTGGGAACCAAGGAGGTCCTAGAAAAACCAGAGGAAACAATTAAACCTACAGATTTCTCGCCTAGTTTTATGGCTTTTAACTGTGCATTGTAAACAAAATTAGGAAGGCAGACCTGGCGGTTTTTTATCGCTAGGTAAGACTGTTTTGCTCCCTAGACCAGGTGTTTTGAGACACCACTGGGACAATAAACTCCAAATCTTGCCACTCAAAATAAACAGATCCCCCAAATATTGTAATCCCACACAATGGAAGAGCAACATCAATACCCAAAGCTCTTCAACAACCATGCTCTCAATCAGCCGTCTCAGTGGCCGGTGGAGCAGCATTAGTGTCCACAGTGCAGTAGCAGAAACAGGCCTGGAGGGGTTAAGTGATTTACAAAGGCGCCCAGCTGGCCTCTAGCAGCCTCAGCTGCCAGGCAGACACCCCCTGCTATGCTGGGATCCTGGGTCTTGGCTTGGAGCAGGAGGATGAAAACAATGGAGATATAAGCACAGGGTAGGTAAGAAAAATAGCTACTCTGAACTGTTTCTACTTACAATACATCTGACACCAAATGTGTGAGTTTATTCCTCACATCGACCAATCCTTCAACTCTTTAGACACCAACTGGATGTCTTACACTTCAGTTCTGTAACCAACTACCTAGAGCAGACCCCACAGGTTAAGGGCTCAGTCCCACAAGGCTGCCCTTAACTTCAGACACCAACCCCAAATCCTGGGCTTCCCATATTTCTCATCAACCAGCTATAAATGGAGGAGGAACCCATGAATCCTTCAAGTTTGATAATTTGCTAGAATGGCTCACAGAACTCAGGAAAACAGTTTACTCCCTTCTATTACCAGTTTATTATAAAGGATACAACTCAGAAATTGCCAAATAGAAGAGATGTATAAAGCAAAAGATCGGAAGGGATGCGGTGGTTCCACGCTGCCTCCAGGTGCACCACCCTCACGGCATGTGGATGTGTCCACTGGCCCAGGAGCTCTCCGAACTCCATTATATGGAGGGCTCACTGGGAAAGCAGGACTGATTAAATCACTGGCCACTGACAATCAGCTCCATCTCCAGCCCCTCTCCCCTCCCTGGGGGCTGGGGGTTGGGAGTGGAGTTCAGGCTGCCAGTTTCAAGAGCTGGCTAATCATGCCTAGTCTTGCTGGTGACCAGCCTCCATCCTGAAGCCATCCAGGGGTCCACTGAGAGTCTTTCATTAGAACAAAAGATGCTCCTATTGCCCTTATCACTCAGGAAATGCCCCTTACAATGCTGGATGTCCTTCCTGGGGTCTGCATGCTTCTGCCTCACACTACCAGCCACCCTACCACGAGGCCTCTCCACTTTGGCCACCAACATTAGACCTGCAGCAGGCGCCCTGCCTGGGGACTCTGACAGCAACACCTTCTCTTTGGGAAACCCTTTCTGCTTCTCCGAGGACAGTCTTCCTTTGTGCCTATTATTACATCTGCTTGTTTTCTTTCCCTACCTTGGACTGGGAGAGGAGAGGAGAATGGGCCCATTCCTGTTTCAGGGCCCAGGGCTTTACAGGTGGTGTTGAACCCTGGCTGAGCATTAGAAAGTCCTGTAGAGCTTCCTAAAAATACAGCCATTCAGACCCCGCCCCAGAGCTACTAAATCTGAAATCCGGATGAATGCTCAGGCACCTGCATCTTCACTCCAAAGGTAATCCTGGAAAACAGCAGTGTTTAGAATCTCCAATCTGGTTTAGGAGGAGACACTGCAAAATAAACGAGCCCTTTCCCACCTCACTGTCCCGGCCTCCCAGGAGGCCTCCTTCACAGGGGTGAAATTACCGGCTGCTCCAGCAGCCTCATTCCTCAACCAGCTGGAGGGAAACTGCCCACCAGCTCTGGTGTGGACAACAGGAGTGCGCCCGGAGATGAGTCTGCCTGGTACCAATAAAAGAACACCTGGACCTCATCTTGTTATCTCCTTACAATAATGGAAAGACACCTGCCTCCAGTATGCTCCATTTTTCTTTGAAAAATGGCAAGTTACTTTTGGATTTAAATACTTTACAGTGCATTTATATAAGAACTGAGTGGAAGAGAAAAGTGGAAAAGGTCGCTTGTGGAATTGGTCAGTTTAGGTTCGGTGGATGAGAGGGCTGCTTGTCTGTCCCCACCTCTTCCCCTGTAAAGAGTGGGAGACAGAAATGGTAAAAAAGGCCAAAAGCAAAGGGCTATTTAGGGAACCAGTGAGCACCATCTGGGAGAGGGAACAGCTGTGTGTGGCAGACAGCATCTATCCTCCCCTGGATGGGGCTACCTTAGGTTTTGTGGCCTGCAAAGCCTTAGGCACTAGTGGGGCTATGCTCTGTGGTGACCACAGAAACCCACAGCCACACTGAAGGGCCCACAGTATTCACAGAGGGTACAACACAAATTTTTTAACAAAGCCCCACCCCTGGAACCCACTGGCAGGTGAGGCACCCCCCAAGCCTTATTTTTAAATGCTTTCAACTGCCTACATTGCTGCTGATGCCTATCAAAGAAAAATAACAGCCTATCCATTTATACGAGGAGCTACGAATGAAGGCCTACTCAAAATGGGGAAAAGGATTTTGATCAACAAACCGAGATGAAACTGGAGTCAGTGTGGAAAGCACCAGATAAAATTGCTCACTCATCACGCACTGGGCCCCTCTACATCAGAGATCTTGGTCTGGGCAATCCAGTCACCAAAAGGAGCATGGTGAGTGAAGAACAGGGTTCCAGGGGCTCCAAACTGGGGGGTAGGGAGAGGAATACAGACACTGAAATAGTTATCACACTGCTGCTCTAGGAGAGGAAGGTTCAAAGTCTGTGGGGACACCACAAGAAACGAGACATCTGTAGGGCTGTGGGAAGGCAGTGGTGGCCCAGGCACCTGGGGAAGAGTGGAGTGTGTCAAAGGGCTTTCTAGGTATACCAGACAGGGACAACTCCCACCACAGCACACAGCTTGTGGGGGGATGGAGGGAAGGGGGCAAGGGAGCATGTAGCCCCCCTCCCTGCCCCCGCTTCAAGAGCACGCATTCACTTCTCCCACATCACCTCCACAGCTGGAGGCTTTCCTCAGAGCACTGGAACCCTGGGCAAAGCTCCCAGGAAGGCAATCACACTGCATCACAATGATCTGTTTACAAGCCTGAATTTCCTGCAGGTCTAAGAGCTTCTCAGGGGTACACCTGGCACCTTCTCATCTGTGTCAACCCTGCACCAGGGAAGTGACAAAAACAGAGCTTTCTGTCCTGAGGCCCTGCTAAGTGTCAGGGACCTATATGGCTCCTGTCATACACTTCCTCTCAGGCTCACAATCTCTGAGGCTAGCTGCTGTCACTTCCATCTTACAGGAACCAAATCATACAGCTAGTGGTATGGCTGGCCCTGGACTTCTGGTCTAACTGACTCTAGAGAGTCCAGGATCTTCCCATTATAACAGGCTCCAAACTTCTTTTCTGCCTACTCCAAGCCCCATGGGAAGTAAGATGGGAGAAGCAACGGCTGCCCCAGGACTTTGGAAAAGATTGCCTTTGCCTGGGCAGCCCTCCACTCAGCCCTCACCAACTAGCCCTGTGCCCTGCGAGGCTCCTGGCCACCAACTGGTCTCCCAGCTGAGAGAGGGGCACTGTGGGGAAGTTGGGGTTCCTATGGTCAGGATCCTCACTGAGCTTAAACCACTTGATGATATAACTGGGCTGCTGCTAGGCTACTGTTTCCACATCCATAGGCAATAAAATATCATTGCACTACATAGAAAGCTTGGCCCAGTGCTCTGGAAGGGGGCAGAGACACTAGTGCTGGACCTACCGCCGGGAGAACAAGCCGGGTACTAAACCCGTTCACCCCAAGAATGTTCTACTGTCATTTGTTTGGTCACACTGAATCCATAGCGAACTTGCCTGGGGCTGAAACCCACTGGCAAGACAGGCACCCACAGAGTCAGGGCACAGGGACACCCTGACCCTAAGAGTGAGACCTACAAGGATCCTGCCAAGGAGGGTGAAATCCCAACCCTCTGCAGGAGCATCAGAGAAGTCTTCCTGGAAGAGAGAGTGGCTGGTCCCGGACAGAGAAGACATTACAACTGGAACCAGGCGGCACAAACAACCAAGGAAGATTCCACGGATGGTCACGCCCAGTACACAGTGGGGGCAGACACACCCTAATCCAAACCTGAGCCCATCCAGAAAATTCCCTATCACCTGTCTGCTCCAAATCCCACCTTCTTCCATCACCAGGGCACCCCTTGTTACCAGAAGTTTCAGATATTTATAACTAAAGGAGGTGGACAATCTTATCATTGTGCTACTCCATGACTTTATAATACCATAAAATTGGGCGACTCTAGACTCCACAGCATCAATTACGTGCCATGTAACTTTCAAAAAGTTATCCAATTTCACCAATCATTCAATAAAACATTACTGCCAAGAAAAAAACAGAAAAGATAACCAACTGAAAGCAATTATTTCAAATAACTAAAGGAAAAAGATTCCCCAAAACAAATTTCATAGCCCCTAAAGAGAGAATGGAGAAAGAGGCAGAGTCAAGTGCTCTGATTCCAATTCTGCCTGAACAAAACCCTATAGGCGGGGCTGGGAACAGTAGCCTCAGCAACCTCCATTTATTCATATTCCTCAACAAGTTCCCTTTACTGGTAATCTGTAGTGGTTGTATGAAGTATTCTATTGAGAATTACAGGAGCCTATATGGTTGATAAGCAACATCTGCCATACTACGTAAGGGGCAATTAGGTACCAGGGTTTATAGAAGATTTAATTTAAAACGGTGATCTAACATCTTTGAGCACTTACTACAGGTCCATAAACTTTGACACGTCCGTCTCCTCTAACCCTCACCACTCTGAGAATTAGGTTACTATTCACAATTTATAGATGAAGAAACTATACATGTAAGAAGGATTCAAGGAAAGTAACTGTCCCAAACAACAAAGCTAAAATGGTGAAGGCTGGATTTGAACTTCACTCTATCTAGTTAAAGCACAAATAAATTAAGTATGGGTCAAAAATAAAGACCAAGACGTGAAGAGTTAAGGAAGGCTGAATACTGTCCCCAGGCTAAGAAACTCCTAGGACTGAGTCAGGCCAGGGACCAGCTCACTGTCCAGAGGGCGAGCACACACCGAGGCCGCTGCAGCATGCACACTGAGGGCCCACACACCGTAACGCCTGCCTGCCGGCCGGCGAGAAACACCACCTCGGTGCCTTGTACTGCTATTGTCATCTACTTGAACAGCGCAAAAGGTACATCTTGGCTGGGGGAGGTTGTGGGCGTAAGTGGGTAAAACTGTAATATTTCCAGAGTACTTCGCCTGGCTTTAGTACATCTGCATATCAATAGGCGTTCAGAGGTGGAAAGAAGTACAGCTTTAGTGCATTTGCATCATTCCTCAGGGGTGGAGAGAAGTTCATCTCCATATCAATGGGTAATTACCTGGGCAGGGGAGCTTATCTGTCCCTGAAAGGTGAGGGGGAGGGCTGGTTTTGCTACTGCTGGAGCAGGAGAGAGAGATGGGCTGGACTGCAGTTTTGTAAGAAATAAACAGGTTTTAAACTTTATTTCTCCCTTTCACTGATTTCAGTTTTTAGAGGTATTTTGCCCCGGGATTTCCTCTCCCCGGACTTACAACGTAGAAGCAGGAGTAAGCTACTGTTCCTCAATTCTGAGCATTCAGTTCCCTGGGTCTTTCAACTCCTTTCACGAGCAGCTCTAGAGGGGGCTTCAGTGCTCAGGCTTTTTATAATCGCTGCTCCTCTGCCCACATGAAAAGACAGCTATTCACCCCAGCAGGCAGCAGTACTGGTTATAAGGCAGGCATTAGTCATCAGGAATTTTTCAAACAAACACTCCTGCTAGGGGCCAGTCTCCAAACAGTCACTTACGCAGCCCTCCTGCTTCCAGAACTGCCTAGCTTGCTCAGAGCCTGGCCAGACTTGCCTGCAGCCTCACCTCCCACTGCAGACTCTCTTGATAATCCTGAAACACATTCTGCACTTTTGGCCTCAGTAAATGTTTGGGACGGGGAGAGGGGGGATAAACCTTTAAGTTAAGCCTCACTACTGCCCTACCCCGTCACACCCAGAGAGTGCTACTCGGCACTGCTTCCAGACTCTCCACAGGTCCTGGGGTCCTGAGAAGCACTACGGATGAGAAGGCCAATCCCTCACTGGAGCCGGGACAGTCGCCCCCAGGCCCTAGCTGCAGCCTGGCACACACGTGATGACCAGAGAGGGTCTGTCTGGGGCTAGGAATGCCTCACCCTCTCGGCTCTGTCTGAGGAGGGCAGAAAAGCAACTGGCTCTGGACATATGTCCAAGTCAAAGGATTCAGGTCGATGAGGGGGAACCTGGATTATTATAAAGTGAATTTTAATCCATTGGGGTCTCTGGGTTATAATATGTCTGTGTTGAGGTCACCTTATAGAGAGAAAACTGCTTAGCTGTAACAATTACTGAGGGTCAATACTGAACTAGATGTTTCAGAGACACACAGAAAAACAAGACATTACTCTTACTCTTGAAGAGAAATTTGTGCAGATATTTCATTTTAAATCATAATTCTTCCCCTCCAACTTGAGTAATAACTAATTTTCCTCCTCTTTGTTTTAGGTCTACATTTTCTTTATCTTACTTCAACAAGGAAAAAGCAGTGAGTACCAGAGCAGAGCCCTGGCCTGAATGGAAAAGTTCACTAACCTCCTCCATGGCTCCAGGGGCTCCGCCCACAGGGCATCTGGCCCAAAGCTGCTCTACTTCAACACAATCAGGACCCAGCTCTCCCCCTACGGCGGTCGGCCACCTTCAGCTGAATACAGGGAGGCACTGGATGACAGATGTCCGCTGAGAGTTAAGCTAACCATGCCAGAGGGGTGCCTTGACAACTCCGCCAGCAATACTCTCACATCTAAAGGAAGAAATGGACAGGGGCAGGCCCACACTGCAGCTGGTGCCCAAGGCTGTCCTGGGGAAACTCACCCATGGGTTGTGAACAAAAGACGTCACTAGAGATGTGCTGTGTGTGGGGACAGACGGCGCCTCACCATGGCCTGGATGAAGTATCACTCAAAACCATCCCCTCCCTTTCTCTACCTCCACATTAATCAAGGAACGTTTTGATTAATTGGGGACCCAGGTAATGATAAGGAAAATGACTCCTTTCCTGACTTACGAGCTAAGATGAACACAAAAAAGAACGACTGCTCTAAAGAACAAGCACATTCCATGACCTGACCGGAAAGGTTACACTTCCACAGGCTCCGTCTTCTGCTGTTTCCTGAGATAGTCATAGGTTCCTCCTAAGTTATTATGCAGTTTTTTCCTGGAACATCCATGCAACATTAAACCAAAGTTCCCAGTAAGGAGATTTCATCTAGAAAGCATGTAAAATAGAATATATTTACTGTGGGAAATTACACTGGTTCACTGAAATTTGTTCAGGACTTTCAGTTCTTGACAGGGACCCCACCCCCCAACCCCAAGATCTAGTTTCTCTGTTAGCTGCGCAGGCAAAATAAAAATGTAATTTCTATCAGGTTTAACCCAAATGCAGCACGCAGTCCCTCTTCTACACTATGCCTGCACTGGCTCCCAATCTGGTCTTCACGTAATAAATAGCAAGGCAACATTCTCCACTGAAAACTGGATGTTACTTCTTTCCCTAAAAGCCTTCAATAATGACTATGATGGCAGCTATTAAGCACTTGGTACCCATCACTTCTGAAGTACTTCGGATACAGTAATTCACTTAGTACTAAACCTAGTGAAGCCATGTAACTCTAGGGCCCCAGAGCTTACATATTATACCTACTTCAGGGACGGGTTTGGGCTCTGACTCTTTTCAAAGGAAAGGTCCATGATGAACTGCTTTCTTTTGCTACAAAGTACTGCTTTCTTGTACTACCCAGTACAAACTTTAAAATGCACATTCTTATATTCTTGTATTTAATCCTCTTAATGACCTACCAGGAACCATTATTACAAATGAGGAAGCTGCCCAGCTCCTAAGCCATCTGGCCAGGGAGGCACAGAACCCAGCAGTGGGGCCTGCCAGGGAAGCAGGTCTGCCTAGGGGCAGTCTCTGCTCCTCCCACGGATCCACACGTCCCCCTTCCTCGCATCCCCACCCACTGCCCCACACAGTACTCTGCACACATCAAAACCAGAAAAGCAGACCCAACAGATGGTACGGACCGTCTGCAGTCAGAACTGAGGGGCTTGACGGTAGGGAGAGCAAGATCCTGCGAAGCAAACCTTTGAAAGCAGCAGAACGGGTTTAGAAGTGGCTAGAGGACCCAGCAGCACCAACGCACACCAGTTACTAGAGAGACCTACTCACGCATAATGGCGGAAGAAATGCATACTTAACGTGTGCCTGTTAGGAACCAGAAGCCCAGAAGTGCTGGCGGGTGACTTACAATGTGGCAGCAGTTGTAGTGGATATGCGTGCAGGGGGTTGCATGGGGGATACATGTCACCTAGCAAGATGTAAAGTACCTTATTCTCTGGCCACAGGCAGACCGAGATGTTAATAAACATCTGCTGCGTGACAGGCTGAGAAAACATCTTTGCAGCCTGATTGTTTACAAAAACACTGAGCTAACAACGTGTGCTGGAAGACTATTGGCCAAGTTCCCACTTATTCATACGGGTGAACAAGGGCTCAGAAAAGCTGGAAATGACCAATTTTAAGGGTCGTAAATAAGTTTGAAGAATATAATTGCAAATCACCTCCTCACCCAGATCCAGAACTTCTCGGTAGTCTTCTCGGTACTGAGCTACAACCAAGGTCTACCCTCCAGCCGGTCCCACCTGTTTTCCCGCCCTGCCCGAGGCCAAGTCTGCCAGCTGTCAGGGTGCGCTCAGCCCCGGCTCAGCCCTCCGTGGCCTCGGGCAGGTCACTCTATCCCTCCCTGCCTCAAGCTCCCCACCTGTAAAATGGGCTAAACACAGCTGGCCGGTAAGACTGCGCAGAGAAAATGAAACGGTACGCACACGAAATCGCTTGGCGAACTTAAAACGCCGCACGAAGCGAGGCCAGTGTCACCACCGGCGGCCCTGAGAAGGAACCGGGAGCGGGGTTTGGAAATTACAGGTCTGGGTCTCAGCTTCGGCAGTAACAGATCGGCAGAGTCGAGCAAGTCACTTCCCCGCTAAACTTCAGTCCTGACTCAGGCCGCACGGAGAAAGGGGCGGCGGGCCCAAGGGCCAGGCTACCGGGGGAGGAGCCGCGCCGAGGAGACCTCCGGCCCTGGGCGGCAGCGCCGCTCCCCGGGCCGCTCCCGCCGGCCCGGCGCCCCGGGCCCGCCGCCGGCAGCGGCCCTGCCAGCCTCCGCAGCCCGCCGGAGCGACGGCGCCTCCAGCCACTGGGAGGCCGGGCGGCCGGGCCCGCGGCGGCGGCGGCGGCCGGGCCAATGAGGAGCGCTGCTGAGGCAGGGGGCGGGAGCAGACGGCCCTCCGCGTCCCTCCGGGGCCGCTCCCTCCTCCGCCCCGACCCCGCTAGGCCGTGAGCCCTAAACCCCGAGAAGAGAAAAGGCCGCTCACCGCCCCTTCGTCGCAGCCCCGCGCTTCCGGATGAGCTCGTCCAGGGAGATGTCCGCCATCTTGCACCGCCGAGACAGCCGTTAGTACGGTAGGCTCCTTCAGCCCTCGAGCCCGCCCCTTCGGCCGTTACGGAGCTACAGGGCACTTCCGGCGTTCGGCCGACGAACTCTCGCGACAGCTCAAACCAGGCAAGGACAGGAAGGGGCGGGAAGCTTCCCGTGAGCCTTCGCGAAGAGGGCTGCATATCTGCATACAGAAGGTGTGTTCCCTACCGTACCTTCTTCCTCCGGGCGAACAAATAAAATGAAAAGAGACATAAAAATTAACTGAAGAGTAGGGCAAACTTTAAGGGCACGGGACTTTCAGCTGAAAGGTCAACTTTTTAGTCACCGGAGGGGAAAAGAGAATGGAACTCATTACCTAAGAAGAAACAATACTTACTTTTCATGCCTTAAACTTATGAGTAAGGAAAATAACGATTCGGGGTGACGCCCGAATCCTCACTACTAATGTGAGACGAATTTTTGAGCGGGTAAAGGTTGTCCCTAAGGTGACCCGCCTACTTTGCGGGATGCCTGGGTGTCACGATCTGCCCGTCTTTCTGTTCTACAAGAGCAGAGTGAGTTTAGAATACCTGCGATGAAAATTGTATTTAATAGTTGGGCTGGGATATCCCCGAGCCGTGTTCTTGTACTATTGTGTTTGTAGATGACTAATGATTGTCGATCATCTGTGCAGGTGTCTGTAGATTTCAGGCGGGGGTCTCGGGCCGCTTCTCTGAAACTTCCCCCTGAAACTACGGTGTGGGGCTTGTCACCTATTTGTGATTGAGAAGTGATAATAGGTGGGGGGCAGAGTTGGCGGATTGCCTGGGTCACGTCCCACGGGCCGCTTTAGTTGCATAACCTTCGGGAGCAAATCCCTTCACTTCATACCTGTCGTGGTTTGTAAAAGGGGACACATAACAGGCCGTTGCGAGGGTTGAGGTCCAAGCCTTTCAAGTGTTCCACACCTGGAGTTGCCTTTTCATTGGTGCAACCCCAACCTTCAGCACTAAAGTTTCCATACATTTTTGCCAAATCAATGAAAAAATACATGGAAAATCTTTATAGCGCTGAACATGGACTACGTGCTCTTACTATTATTTATTTTTTTCTAAGTCCAACAATGCGAGTGGAGTCATGTACTCTTAACATCACAGTGCAATTAAAAATCTGGCATCAAAAGCTCCGTGGAGAAAACGTACAATATCTGGAAGAGCCAGAGTTTGGGACTGGGCACTGAAAGAGGGGAGCGCAGCCGTGATTGGGTGCTGGCTGACTCTTCTTTTTCTCAGCTGAGACGGGACCACTAACCCCTCCCTCCCAGAACAATGGGGAGGAACGCGAGACCAGGCCGGAGGAGGGGAAGGAGGGCCGGGTTCAACCTTAGCCCCAGGCCACCTGGACCAGTGGAGGGCAGGTGCCAGAGGAATCAGGAGGGAGCCAGGAGTTGTTGCACCTTAAGTGCGATGTAAAGAAGCCATTAAATCACACTTTAAACCAATACAATAGGGCCAATAAGATCAACTACTTCTGGGGTCACAGCAAGGATGGGGGTTTTGTGGGCTTGTGTTTGGTTTTCAGGGGATCCAGGGCGCCAGTCAGAAGGAGGTGGGGTCTGGAATCAGGAGGCCCTGAGGGCTTGGGGAACCTCCCAACACCTAGAGATTTCCGGAGCAGAGAGGCCCATTAGGATTCTCTGAGCCAGGGCTTCACTCCATTTCTTGCATCAACAGATAGGACTTTCTCCCAGTGTAAAAAACAAAGTTGCCGGCAATGCGGTGTGCAGTAGTCAGAGGAATTGGGTCCCCCTTTATTTGGAAATTGACCAAGAATTGTGCCCTGGCTGGGAAAACCACACCCATCAGCAGAGACCAGAAGTATGGCTGCATTCGGGGCTGTGACAGTCCGCGGACCCCACATCTGGGCAAACCTCTACCACCCCTTCTGGGGAACATAGGTCAGCATTTACATGCTGAAATGTGCATCATTTTATAAATCCTTTCCTTTCGTGCCTTTATAATTGGAGCTTTGCACTGACTTCAAATTCTGTGTGTGGGTTGGTCATCATCCCTATGAATTGACTTCAGGAGAGTAAATGGGCTTTTACAAGGGTGTCAGTTCTGAGAGCATGGAGAATCACTGACCTAGTTTACTAACCCATCTTACAGATGGGGAAACTGAAATCAGGAGGGTAGGGGCCAGCTCCACTTCATGCCCTTCCTAGATCTAGGGAACATCATCTTGTGATCTCAGGCAGATAATGAGTTTCAATCCCAACCCTAAGGCCTCTTTTTTCATCCTCCCTACAGGGACAGGAATGAGGAGACCTAATGTGTGACCAGTGCTGAGTCCCTAGCACACAGTAAGTGTGAAGAAAGAATTCCCAGGCCAAGTCCTTTCCTGCCCACTAAGGAGTCCCAGCCCTGCCTCAGGACGTGGGTCAGGGGCAGAATGGAAAGAGACAGAGAGAAAGGGCCTCAGGCATCCCTTCCTGTGAGCTTGCCCCATCCTCTCCTCCTCACTCCACTCCAGCCACACTGGCCTCCTCTATGTCCGTCATGCCACCCAGCAGATCTCTGCCCCAGAGTCTCTGCACTTGCTGGTCACACCTTCTGCTTCCTTTCCACTGTCCCCTCAGCCACCTGCCTTCTTTGACCTGTTTCTGCAAGTCTATTCCACAAGTCTGCTGCAACCAGAAGGCCTTTGCCCTGGCTGTTCCCAACGCCCTGAACACTGCCCCTGCAGGCAGCTCCTTCCTTGACATCCCAGCATTAAAGCACCTCCTTGGAGAGGATCCTCACTCCTGCCCTGTCTCCTCAAGTCTTTCATTTCTTTCCTGGAATTTACCATTTTACTGATGACATCATGTTACTTGTCTAGTGTTGGTCCCACTGGTGCCCCAGGAAAAAGGGCAGGAATGTCAGGCCAGCCGCAGCCGAGTCCCCAGCACCTGGAATAGCACATGAATGAATGGTGGATGAACCCCCTCAGCACCTTCTGCAGGGCAGAATGACACCCAGACCCTACCTCCAACCCGAAAGCCACTCACTGCCAAGTCTCAGTCTCTCCAGCAGAAAAGGGGGCTCATGACTTCTCCCTGCTTGTCTCAGGGCTATCCAGAGGAGAAAACAAAAAGGAAAACTCGGGGAACACATGGAATTACCCAAAGATAGGACTGGAGCCACCTTTAACACAGCTGATATACTCTGAATAAGGTTGGATGTGAGGGTCGGGTTTAAAAGCCGGATGGATCCCCAGTGTCCATCCTTCCATTCCAGGGCTGCTGGCCCAGGCTTCTGTCTCCAGGAACCTACTGGAAAAGAAATCATTTGAAAGGAGGGTGAAGATGGCCACTGTCATCTACAAAATCCACAGCTTGGAAACAGCCTGTCAGCCTGATAGGGGATTTATGGGATCATAGTAAGTCATGATCCCACGGGCCCTGGTGGGCGTGCCTGACACCAGTGGAACAAGCCCAGCCTTGTGGTGGTCGTGTAGCTTCATCAGTTATTGGCATTTGCCTCTGGATGTCTGGTATTTTGCTTCTCTGTGTTTAGTTTTCCGTACTTCCCAAACTTTCTACAGCAAACACAACACACATGGAGAGTACATGAGCGGCCCTGGTCTGTCCGCCTCCCACTGTCCTCTGACCACACAAGTCGCAGGGTCCCAAGGAGCTGCAGGTTTCATATTAGCACATTTTTATTTCAGTGGTTCTTCTACTCATAAATGATTCTGAAAAAGCCGATATGCAAGAGGCTAACCCACTGTTGTCTAAAGGCAACGTCAAGGCCACAGAGAATGTCACTCAGCCATCTCCCCCATGCTGCAGCGCAGGCAGGCAGGGGGGACAGTTTGGGACAGAGCAATAAACATCATCTTAGCTCAGGGCTGGCGGCCCAGGAGCCCAGGGCTGCCGAGCTGACAGCGTGAGCTCCCAAAGCTGCCTGAGCATTTGGTGTGCTGCGGGCAAGGCCAGGGTTTCAGGAGGGCCCCTGTGCCAGAGGGAGGGGCCCTCAGCCACCTGTCTCCTCCCATTCGAGCCCTGGGGAGAGCCCAGCTCCTTGCGGCTAGGCCTCCCTGGTGTGGGGACAGCCTCCCACCCCACAGCCCTGGCCAAGAAGGTTTTTCGTTGTTACCCATCATGTAGTGTCAGCTACTGAGGCCTGGCCAACACCCTGAAGCAGGTAGTGAGGGGCAGCAGGCGAGGGTCCCCAGGTGGTGGCTGGGGATCCCTGGCAGCTGCAACTTTGGGCTGCTGTACATTTATTTTCAGACTGTGGTCTGCTCTGGGAGGAGTGGTCAGAGGATGGTGTTGACGGCCATGGCCCAGTAGTGTGTGGAGGGCAGGGGTGGGGGAGGGCCAGGGCCAGGGTCAGGCATCACTAGTAAGAACCGGTGAGGGCCAGACAGGACCCCTGAAGGTGGCCAGCAGAGCCCACCTCTAACAGAACTCTGCTCCCAAAGGGCCCCCGGGGGGGCCAGCCCAACGGGGTGACCACCCAGGCACAGGCAAGGCCAGCCGCAGCAGGAAGGTGGGGGTGGGGGGTGGGAGAGTGCTGTTAAAGACAAGGGCAGGGCGGGTGGGTGCACGAGGGTGGCAGGCAGGTGAGCAGCCAGCCCAGACATCAGAAGGTGAAGCAGCGCTCCTTGGGGTGGCCCACGCGGTCCAGGTTGGGCAGGCAGGCATACTGGATCATGGGTGGCGGCCCACACATCAGCATCAGCGGCTCCTCTTCCGGAGACGGAAGGTGGTCCCGGATCATCTCCTCATTCACGAAGCCCTGGCTGTAGTCCCAGGCTGCAGGGCGGGAGGCCAGGTGAGTCCCAGGGCGGCCATGTGAGAGCCCGACAGCTGCCCATCTGCCCAGCAGTCCCTTCCCCCGCTGAGAAAGCTTCTGCCCACTGGATCCCTCCCTCCAACAAAGCCTAAACATGAAGAGGCTGAGCCAGGGAATCCCTTGCCCTGATCCTCTGCCCAAGCCGGGTTCACCCAGAACAAAACAGCCAGGAAACAATTAACAGTGTAGCAATAAGCACATATACCATCATTAATTGCTTTAAATGTAAATGGACTAAACTCTCCAATAAAAAGACAGAGTGGCAGAACAGATAAAAAAAAAACAAGATCCATCTATGTGCTGCCTAAAAGAGAGTCACTTCAGATGCAAGGACACACACAGAAAGTAAGGGAAGGAAAAAGAGATTCCATGCAAACGGAAACTAAAAGAAAACTGGCATAAATGAGAGGCAAGGGCATCAGGTAATGATAGGGGGTAAACCCAACAAGGACATAACACTTGTGAATATTTACAAGCCCAACATAGGAGGATGGAATTAGTACAAAGCAAGTTTCAACAGACCTAAAAGGAAAAATAGCAGTACAAGAATGTAGGGGATTTCAATATCCCACTTACAGATGGACAGACCATCCAGACAGAAAATCAATAAGGAAACATCAGCCTTAAAGGACATGTTAGACCAGATGGCCTTAACAGATATTTAAAGGACATTCCATCCAAAAATAACAGAATACATATTCTTCTCAAGGCCACACCTCACACCTGTTGGAGCAGCGATTACCAGGAAGATAAGAAATAACAAGGGTTGGTGAGGATGTGGAGAGGAGAGAATCCTCATGCACGGTTGGTAGGAGTGTAAACTGGTGCAGCCACTGTGAGGACCATAGGGCGGTTCCTCAAAAAGCTACAAATAGAAATACCTTATGACCCAGCAGTCCCACTTTGGGGATTTATCCAAAGAAAATGAAAACACTAACTCAAAAAGGTATCTGCACCCCCATGTTCACAGCAGCACTGCTTACAGTAACCAAGATGTGGGAACAACCTAAGTGCCAGCGGTGGATGGGTGGACAACGATGTGGTACAGCTACACAAATGAATATTATTCAGCCATAAAAAAGAAGGAAATCTTGCCACGTGAGACAACATGGATGGAACTTGAGGGCACTGTGCTCAGTGATATAAGTAAGACACAGAAAGACAAACACAGTATGATCTCACTTATACGTGGAATCAAAACAAAACACCAAAAACCCAAGCTCATGGATACAGAGAACAGACTTTTTGATGGTTGCCAGAGGCAGGGAGCAGGTGGGAGAGAAAAGGGTGGAGGGAATATAAATTTATTAATTTTTTAATTGCAATGGAACCAAAATGTATTTGGTAGTGTATGAAATGTGCGGGGCTTCTGTGGGCACCAGGGAAAGGGGTCCTCCCAGAGAAGGAGGCTCCCCTGAGCCCAGCCTACCATGTTAGAAACTGCACCCAGAGTGGAACCACACCATCGCCCACTTCCCCCCTTTTGATGCAGACGCGGGTACAAGATAATGCTCCTTTCTTTATGGTAAGAAAAAGAGCTGCTCTGACTCCCAGAACAGAACGCCCCACGCCTACCTCCATGCCCGACCGCCATGCTTCAGCCTGGTCTCTAGCCACCTGCTCCCATGCCCTATAATTAACTGATCTGCCTGTTTCCTGTCATCGTCCCCCACGCTCACAGGGCCAGGCTGGTTTCATGACCTCTCAGAGCAGAGGGTCAGACCAGGACCCTGTCTAGCTCAGAGGGGCTGGTGCAGGATGGCTGCCAGACCCCCAAATCCGCCCGGGCCTGGCTCTTGGCCAGGAGGCTCAGGACCTGATTCGGCCAACCCAGGAGGCTGACCTCTCTCAGCGATGGACCCAGGTGACCCGGCTCTCGAGATGCACATCAGCCCCTGGGGCCCCCTGCTCATTTCTGGGGAAGCTGAGTGCAGCACCTTACCACACCGTGGCTGAGTGCCAGGCAGCTGCGGGGCCTTGGGAGGAGTGGAGGTGAAGCAAGGGCAGGGCGGCAGGATGGCAGGATGTGAGACCACAGGCTGGTGCCCACATGCGTGCCTTGAAATGTCCAGGTTCCAATTCATGAATTTCCCATGAAAATGCAGGTCCCCAGTTTCTCTTTGGAAGTGGAAAGGCCTGGCCGACAGGGCTGAATTCCTGCACAGCCAGACTGCCTGCAGTTGAGAGGGACCTCCGGAAAGGGGCAGATGCTCTCCAATTTACCACATTCCCCACCATTCCCCATAATCTCCCCACCCTGAAGCCAAACATCACTGGAATCATCTACCAAGAAGCCTGAGCTGCTGCTTTTCTTTCAGCAAAGAAATTCAGTATTTCTTGTGCCCACATGTCTTCCAAAAGCAGGAGAATGAAGAAGAGTTTAACTCCCAAAGCGCCATCATGTTTCAAGTTTAGGGCGTAGCCGTCATTCACTGCCTCTTACCCTGGCAAACAGCTTAAACCCCTGGACAGGTAGAATGAGGCTAACTGTTCACCCCCAGGGGCTGACTGATGGGACGAAATGGGTGTAAAGTGCCTTACAGGGTGCAAACTGCAGTTGTGCCCACCGCCAGCACTGGCCCTGGAGCCCTTCCCCAGAGGGAGCCCCAGCGCGAGGGGAGAAGACAGGCCCTCTTCGTTCAGCGAGGGCAGCGCAGCCAGGGGAAGGCCTGGGAAGCCCCAGCTCCGGTGTTCTCTAGCTGTGTGATGTGGGGCACGTACTCCCCCTCTGATCCCTTCCCCTCATCTGTGAGATGGGGTCATCCCACCTGTGTCACAGATGAGCCCTCCCTGGGCCTGCGCCCCCCACACCGTGCCGCCCTGGGTGGGGTGGTGCCCTCTCACCTTCGGGGGCCCTGTCCACTGTGTACCAGAGCTTGAAGCGTGCGGAATGCTCGTTCCTCAGCTCCTCCAGTTCTGGCCGCAGCAGGATATCCTTCTCGGTCTGCGGGAGGACAGGGCCCAGTGGTTGGGGGGGTGGAGGCAGCACTGCCCCTGGAGGCACTTGTTACCCAGACTTCGTCATCCCACCCCCAAGGAGCCTATCAAAGCTGCAGCTGAACAGGGTCACCACAAACGGGGTTTGCGGCGCTTGTTAACATGGGGAACCGTGCACAATACAGTGAGGGGCAGAGAAGGTGCAAAATGAGACACAGCACAGACAGAGGATTGGGAGGAGCTGCCAGAGCGGCCCAGTGATGGCCCCCGAGTGGTTATAACACTCAGAACAGCGAATACCTCAGTTCAAAGGAGGAGGGTGGCCCTTCCAGCTTCTCAGGTGGGACAGCCACCAATAAGGGGCTTTAGATGCTCCTCCCAAACACTTGGGCCCTCACATGCTGCCACCGGCCCATCAGTGCCCCGTTCTTCACCCCACCAGCCTCTCCTAGCCCACCCCCTGCCTGGTGTCACCTCTTGCAGGAAGCCTTCCTGGACACCACCCCCAGGAGGCATCAGCTGTCTGCTCTTTATAGGGTCCCTCTCCCCGTTCCTGACTACAGGCCTTTGCCCTGTGCATGCAGGTAACCCATAGACAGGGCTCCCGGGCTGGGTGGTGGTGACTGGCCTCCTGGGACAGTTATGGCACCAGGGCCCCCAGCACGTCAACCAGAAGTCTCCCCGGCTCACAGGCTGTTGCTGGCACGTGGACTCAGGCAGACGGCCCTCCCCAGGGAGGCAGACACTGGGAATCCCTCAGAAGGGAGTCTCCTCTGCTCCCGTGCCTACCTCATGACACCACCAACCAAGGGCGCCTCCACTGGAGGGTGGCCAGGGGTGCAGGGAGGGCAGAAAGGATGGGTAGTTCCAAGTGTTAGAAAAAAAAACTGCAGGCCCAACATGGGGTCACTCCTGCTGGGACAAGCCACCAACCAGGGCTCAACGCCCAACCTAACTGCACCCCAGCCTCCCCCAGAAATGTGGCCGGTCAGGATCCTCAGTAGGCATGGATAAGATGACCAGTAACACTGTCCTCTCCATCCCCCACAGGAATCTCCCCAGTAATGTTGTCCCCAGGGAGAGGTGCACCCTCAAGTCACTGTTTCTCCTGTGACTTCCTCTCCTGCCTTTAAAAGCCTCCCCTTTCTGCAGCCCTGGCAGCATTTCTAGCTGGAGGGGAATTGCTGCTGATTCATGAAGCACTTAATGAGGCCAATTAGGTCTCCACATTTACTAGGCTAAATCTGCTTTTTAACAGAAGCCGCAGGATCACTATTTCCCAAGCTCCTGCTGCCAGTGTGGATGGCGCAACGCTCATGGCAGAACCGCGTGGGAGGCAGCACCATGCGGGACCCGCTCCACCTGCCGTAGGGGGCACAGGCCTCTGCCTGTCGTTTCTCCCATTTCTAAAGGGGGGCCGAGCCCTCCTGCCCTGATGGGTCAGGACAGGGACAAGACTCGGGTGTGATCTGGGTAAAAAATGCCCAGAATACGGCAGAAAAGAAAAATCACCTGAAACTCTGCAGAGATAACTACTGCCAGGACTTTGGTGTATCTTTCAGATAGTATTTTCTAGTAACTATTAATGACTATTTTATTAATAGTTACTAGAAAATAGTTTATAAGACTATTAATAAAATATTAATAAGAATATATATGTATATATATTTTTAAATAAAGGGGAATCAGAGCACACATGCCACCTGGCCACCTGCTGTGCTCAGGTAAGAACCTGCACAGACCACCCACGTGTCTCTGGTCTCTGGCCAAAGCTTTCCTCACCAGCTGCCCAGCCTGCCCTGCAGAGACCAGAGACCAGCTGGTCGCCACTGGAGGCCACTTAAGTGGTGTCGGACATCCTCCTTTATTAGCAGCGCCCCTCTATCTTCACCACTCTGCTGATCGATTCCTCCAGACAGATTTGAGGAAGTGGAGGTCACGGGAGAAAATTCCACCTGGTTAAGGCATTTGATACATGCCAATTTATTCCCCAGGTAGGTTAGCCCATTTCACGCGCCGACAGTGTGCCCACGTCCACCTTCCTACAGCTTCACAGCACTGGGGAGAATGATCATTTAACCTTTGCTAATCAGACCGATGGAAAGGAGATCTTTTTTATTTTTCATTATTAATAGAAAATAAATGTATCACTGGACCTAGCTGTATCTTTTCTTAGTTTACAAAAACTTATTGTATGAAGGATATTAATTTTTTAAGTTTTATAAATTTAAAACTTTATCCATTTCCCCCCATTATTTATCATTCTACCTTATTTACCGTGTTGTTTTTCCACAGGAGCTTGTCATTTTTAGGCAGATGATTTACCCTCTATGGGTTCTGCTTTGGTGTCTTGCTTAGATTGACCAGCTTCACTCGTTCACTCAACAATACTTGTAAAATGCTCACCTAGTACTTTTAAAGCTTTGCTACATAGCAACTCACCCAGCCCACCTTTTGTCTCTCCTTGAGTTTGAGGCATCATACAGCCTGGGTTTGTTCCTAGGCCAACACTGTCCAACCAAACTTTCTGCAGCGATGGGAATGTTCTACATCTGTGTTATCCCCTGGCCACACAGAGTTTCAACCCATGAAACATGGCTAGTCAGACCAGGGAAGTGAGTTCTTAATTGTATTTAATCGTAGGTAATTTAAATGTAAACTGGCACGTGTTCTAGCATGCTCCAGCGCAGTCTAGACTTTCCATTGTGTTACCCAAAAATGCAGTAGGCCCAGTAAGCCCGGGTCTCACAGGTGGCTCTAGACCATGCTGTTGTCATCACCGCGGCTCGTTAGCGTGTTTTAACGTCTAGTGCGCTGTTCCTCCTTGTTACTCGTCTTCCCCAAAGCTTTCTTGGCTGCACCTCCCGGGCCATTCTGTGTTGCTTTGTCATATGAAAGGGGGAAAATACCCCACTGGGCACCTGAGTGTTGCTTTATAAAGAAGTGACACCTTTACAGTATCAACCTCCCTGTCCAAGAACTAGGGGGACTTTATGTTTATTACATCCCACAATGCCCTTCGGAAAAGGGGCCTTTCCTTTAGGCCGAGGCGGCGTGCAGAGCCCTGAGCTTTCCTGGCCCCGAACGCCTCCTCAGCCCTGCTACCCCTGGTCACTCCACAAGAACGCACATCCCTAAAATGTTCAGTGTTCCTGTCCAAGGCAAGGTGTATCACACCTTAATCCTCACAACCACCCTAGGTGGGAACCCTGTCACCCCACATCACATATGAGGAGTGGAGGGGCTGCCACCCAGAGGGCAGGCAGTCAAAGCCAGGCACTGTGGTCGCTGAGGAAGGGCTGTGGTCACTGAGGAAGGATGGAGGGAGGTACAACACCTGCCTGGAGCAAAGCACAGATTCTCAGTAGGGCCTGCGGGCCTGAGGTCCACCCCATGAGGTCAAAATGATTTTTACATAATACTAAGGCCATTCCACATGCACTGAACTTCCAAGGCTATCAGACTTGTGATGCGGCCTAACCGACTGCAGAATCTGACCTGGAACCCAGCTGCTTCCATTAAGCCAGACACTACATAAGATAGCAAAAATGTAAAAAACAGTATTTTCTACAATACAGTTGTTTTTCATAAAATATGCTCTGCACCGAGTCCTGGTTCCACCAGGGTAGGTCAAGTCCCTCTCTGGGCCTCCATGTTCAGAGCTACCATACGGGGCAATTCCAGCACCCTGGCAACCAGGCTAACAGGCACACAAGTGCCCTGTACAGGTGGCAGAGGGCTGAGGACCTCCACAGGCCTAACCCAGCACTGCCAAGTTGGACCTCTGCCGGCCCTCAGACCCACCAGCCAGCTGGGAATTTCTGGCCTTCCCATCCTGGGGTCAACAGCACCCGAGTTGGCCTCAGGGCAGTATTTCCGCAGCTGTGTGGGAGTCCAGGGACTCAGCAAGCCCCTCCCCTCCGAGCTGGGTTCCTCACAGATGGACAGTGCACACCCCGGGATGGATGGACCTGGGGGCAAGCTGACCTGAACCAAACCGGGAGGCACAGGGCCCTGAGCCTGGGGAGGGGGAACTGGTGTCTTATCTTGGCCTCTTCCCAAAGCAGGGAGTCACTTTACATAATCCGCACTTTCAGTCATGAAACAATGAACCTGGAAGACCCTTGTAATGGCTTTGCTTCATCAGCTCATTCCACAGTGAGGGAGCAAAGCCCAGAGAGGGAGAGTGACTTGACAAAGCTACCCAGTAGGCCAGGGAGACAGGCAGCAGGTGTGGGGACGAGGATATGCACACAGGAGTCAGAGACACCAGGTCCCCACCCCGCTCCAACAGCCCGCTCAGACCCCATGCACGTCTCGGCACCTCTGAACATAGCCCATCTCCAGGCCGGCACTCTTCCCACCAAACGCTGCTGGTGGAAGGGAGCTCTGAGGCTCAGAGGGAGAGCCTGGGAGCCAAGTTCAGAGTGGGGTGCTCCAGTGCCCCACTCCCACCCCGCAGCTGCTCAGGTCACACACTCTGGGCTCTGGACTGAAAAGCCTGGCCCCGCCAGCTGCCTGTGCACCCTCACATTTCAGCCACCCCGAGCATCTCCATGGAGCCAGGCCCCACATCCCTTCTCAGGAGGAGCTGGGTTTGCTATCTTGGGAATGCCCACCGACCTGGTTGGCAAAGAGCAGGTGGCACACGGTGTGGTCGTCCGGGTCCTTCATGATGGCCCGGATCACCTGCAGCATCGGGGTGATGCCTGCAAAACAGCAGCCCCCCCCACAGGCCAAGTGAGTGCCTGTTGCATACACAGGCCCTGTGCCAGGCAGGCGCCCAGGGGAGAGCTGTCCCCTGGGAGGAAACCAGGCATGGGCTCCTGACCACTTATCATCTGGGCCCTGTCCCCAGCCCTGACCCCCCAACCTCAACACCCGCCTGCCGGGTACTGAGTCAGGGGCTCCGGGTTCACATACCCGTTCCTCCGGCGATCATGCCCACACACTTCACCATCTTGATGACAGGACTGGACTTCTTATCTGGACGGATGGCAAACTTCCCTGGGGAGACAGATGCGGTGGGGCCCAGCTCTCAAACATACCAGGCCAGGGGCAGAGTGCCCGGAGAACCTCCCCCACTTCAGGGGTCTGAGGAGAGGGTGGCGCCCTATGACCCCAGCCAAGGCACGGGAGAGGACGTTAAGGGGGCACTATAAGGCCACCTCAAATGCCAAGAGAAGCACAAAGATGGCTTCCTCACTGTACGTGGCGGGGGGAGCTGTGGAGACGCTGGAGAACTGATGACTCAACCCTCTTTCTTGTTTGCTTATAGCCAACAGCTCGTCCGGGGGCCAGATCCAGCCCCCAGGGGCAGCCAGTCTGCAACCCAGCACTGGCCAACTTGTCCCTGTTAGCTGGGGAACCTGAGGCTTGGGAGGGAAGAGGGCCTGCCCAACACAAGTCGCCCGTGCAGACAGCAGCAGAGTTGGGACCTGCACCCGGCATCCATTGTGCCTGCTGGGTCCTCAGGGGACTTCAACCCGAGTCACCTTTGCCCTGGTAGATCAGCAGCCCATTCGGGCCCCGGAAGTCGATGGTGTCTCCAATCTTCATGCTTTCCAGGTACTGGGACATCTTCCCTCCAGCGGGAAACTTGGGATGGGTGTTTTTGAAGTAAATCTACGAGACACACAGACAGTCGGTCCCCGTCCCAGGGGTGCTGGGCTAGGCTCTGGGCCAAGCGGGAAGGAAGTGCCTCTCCAGGGTTGTTCTGTGGCCTGTGTGGACTCATGTCGTGCTCCGTCCGCCCATTAAAATGTGCTGGGCAATGTCCCATCCCCCAGGACCTGCTCTCCGCCAGTGTCTCCCTGGAACAAAGCGTCAGCCTGGTGTAAAGGCCACTTGATGCATTAACATCGCCCCAAGCACCTTCTGGGACTCCCTCCCACCGGGAGGGCTCCACAGCTGTCGCCTGCAGAGGCTCCGGAAGTGGCCCAGCCACTCCCCTCCTAGGGACAGTCACGTCTTCCCATTTTGTGCTCTTGGAACGACTTCCTTCTGGGAGCCCTTTGGGCTTTCAGCTTCGGGAAAAGCAAGTGCTACGACCCTCGTACGGAGAGAAGGGGAGACAGGAGGAGAAGCTCACCCCAGCCAGAGCCACTGCCCTGGGGGCATCTGCACTGGGCCTTGGAGGGCATGCAGGAGTGATGGCGTGCGGTGGGGGCAGGCAGGGGGCAGGGACAGTGTGTGCGAGGACCAGATGGCCTGGGGCCTCAGGGAGGGAGAAGAGCCTGAGGCGGTGGGGACACTGTGGGAAGGCCAGGCCTCTGACCTTCATCCAGAGCTGCGGGAGCCCACGGGGTCTCCAAGCCAGGAGGGGCCCAGCCACGGCGAACTCCTCCCCCTCTAACTGAAATCTCCCTACATGAGGCTGGAGTCATTGCAACGTGAATGGACGCTTGAACTCCTACCTCCTTTCCTTTGCCTTGGAACAAAGCTCTGCATCTTAGTAGGGCCTCCGAGGTGCCTCCTGGCCCCACTCACCTCCCCCAGTCTGAGCCCCCTTCTGACCGCAGGGCCTTTGCACCTGCAAGGTTGTTTTCCTCCCTCCCCGCCTTGTGGACACCTCCCCAGCCACTGATCTCACCGTGCTCCCCTCCTCCAACCCCACCAGCTCTGGTGCTGGTCCCAGGCGCTCAACCTCTGGAGCAAGCACTGACCCCTGTATACCACGTGCTCAGCATCCACTCTCCAGCCAAAGACAGGCAAGGCTGGGCCTGCGTACCCCACATGGGGTCTAAATGACACTGCACTATGAAGGGGTCCAGGCCGGAGTCTGGACAAACCGGCCCTGCTCTCTTCCTGCCCTCACAGCCCCAGTGCCCACCACAGGCCCCTGAGGGGCTCAAGGCCTCGGCTGCAACGGGGGTCTCTGCCACTGTCCCTCCGCCCAAAAGGCCCCAGCGAGAGGGCCAGCACGGTAGTTAGGACAGTGACCGGGTGCCCTGCCAGGGTGGCCATGAGGGGTTGGGCCTCCAACACCCCACGCCTGTGAGTCATGTGACCTGAGAACATGGACAACTGCTGGGAAGCTTGTGCTCCTACTTCTCATAAAAATGTACCACGAGGCAGTTGTCATTTCTTCCCACTTGGCATGACATTGTTCTCGGTCTCTCTGGTCTTGCTTCTAAGGGCTGCATCTCCTCCACGGCATGACCCACCCCCTGACCTGGGACAGACCCAAAACCCCCCAGCCCCGCAGCTCCCCACACAAGGCCCCCCGAGCCCCCCATGCTGCTCCCCTAGGGGGCCTGCAGGATGTCTTCCAGTGGGGCACACTCAGGAAGGACCCGAAGAGACTGTGACTGACCGCAGCAGAGCGGCCACCCCGCCACAACACAGGTGCCTGCCTCCTGGGCTCTGCCAGCCCGAGTGGGCGAGTGGGCTCTGCACCAGCTGGTCGGCCTTCCTGGCTGCCCTTCTGCAGATGATCTGTCCTTGTTTGAAGACACTCAGCCTGACCCCAGCTCCTGCCCTCTGCCAAGACCCCACTCTTGGCTTTTGCTGGCAAACTACAAAAAAACTAAAGTTTGCTATTCACTCAGAAACCAGGCACAAGGGCGCACCAGGCTGTGGGGGCCCAGACCTGCGCTACAGTGTGTCACCGCTGCCCCCAAGCAGTCGTGGCCCCAAGACCTCACCTTGATGACCAGGTCCACAAAGCCCTTGTCATCATCACTGGAGACGGGCGTGTAGGGCCGAATGACCAGGTTTCCATCGATTCGAGCCGAGAGGTAGATATGCTGGCCTGCGAGATGAGGAGGACTGATTTCAGGCCAGGGACTGTCCCTTCAGAGTCCACTGGGTCTGGTCAACCCTGTGCCCTGTGCCTCGCCCAGCAGTCAAACCCCGGCCTGGCCTTGGCTCCACTGCGCTTCCAGTCCCCTTGGGGGTCCCCCTCACACCCCAGCTTCCTGCTGCCTTCACTTGTGCCACTGCCAAGGGCCTTTTACCTCTCATTTTGAAACTCATCCCTGAAGGCCCAGGGTAGCTGCCACCTCGTCCTTGAAGCCTTCCCTGCTCTCCTCTGTGGAAATACAAAGCTCCCACCTCTCTGCTCTAGCACTTGGCTCTGTTCAGGCAAGGTCAGGGCCCCACTCACCGACGGGCAGGCCCAGGATGTGCTGGGGAGATGGCAGGGCGAACCGGAACCTCCGGGTGTCATGGCTGATGATCTGCAAAGAGGCCCGAGCTGGTAGGCGGCACCAGGGCAGAGGGGCCACCTGGCCTTAAGCACCCCCGCCAAGCATCATTGAGAGAAGTGACCCTGATGCCACCTACGGACCCACAAACCTGCACACATGTGTGTTCCTGCCCTGCTGGCCCAGAGAAGGGCAGTAACCTTCCCAGGGACACACAGCAAGGTGCTCAGAGCAGGGAGTGAACTCAGGATCCCAGAGGGAGGCTGCCAGATGGCCCAGAAAACTCCAGGGGCAGGAGAGAGCAATCTGCCTTTGCTGTCAGCTTGAACAGTGTCCTGGGGTGGCAGGAAGAGCTTGGGGACTGGGCTAGCAGCCTGGAGGCACAGCTGAGCCAAGGCCAGATATGCGCAGGCCTGGAACTCAGAGGGGCTCTAAAGCCACTGGGCTGAATGCCCCCTGTGAGGCCCACAGCCATGACAGCTGCTGGGCTGCCCAGGAGGTATCTGGGGCCGGCAGGGTGCAGAGCCCAAAGTCAGGCCTCCAGCCTGCACGGGGTGAGTGACTATGGCATGGGCAATGGGTGGAAAGGTGGCAGCCAGTTCCTCTCCAGGGCTGGATGCAGGTTGGTTAAGGGCCCGGCTGGGTGGAGGTAGGAGCTGGGGCGAAGGCCTCTGAATCCCCATTAATCAGCCTTAAACTGAGGCCAGGGAAGGCAAGTGTCCCACAGTAAGCTGTGGTCAGAGCTGGGAACTGAACCCAGTGCCCTGACTCCCGACCTGGGCTCCAGAGGCCCCTGTGGGGTCTCCCCTGCACCCAGTGCAGCCACGAGGGTGCGTATGGAGGGGCCATTTGGAGGGCAGGCAGCTGTCCAGCCCGTGTGCACACCCACACAGGCTAGGTGACATGGCAAGTCTGCTGATGGAGAGAGTCCATCACTCAGAGGTGGACAACTGCCTTCTGCAAAGGGGCAGAACCTCACTCTGGTGTCACTGAACTGTGTGAGCAGAGGCATGCCTGGGCCTCAGGAAAGACAGCGGCCGGCCAGCACTCAGGACACAGCGCTTGTGGGTGGCTGGCAGGCCTCTCTACCCCTGAAGCTGCCTTCCCCAGGAGCCTTTATGTTCTAGGAAAACGGAGCCCCAAGGTCTCCTGGCAGCAGATTACAGGCTTATCAACTGTCCTGGGGCTGATGGTCAGAACCCCACATGCTAGACAATTTTTGGAGGAAGGACAGAAATGAGGGAAAGACACCAATAATTGCGTTGGACCACCACTAGCCAGGCCCAGCAAAAGCCATGAGGCTAACATCTGTGCAGGGCTCAGCATGGTGCTGGCATCCAGGTCTGGAGGGTATGAACAGTAGACACTCAGAGCCCGAGAGGTCCTTGCAGATCACCCAGTCCAGGTCAGAGAAGGAAGGACAGGCAGCAGGGGCCCCTCTCTGTGCCTGTGATGTAGCACAGCCAAGTACCAAAAAGCAGGCCCACATGCTGACCCCTCAAAGCCCTCACCAGGCTGCAGTGGGGAGGGGGCAAAGATTTAACTGCTAGGACATTCCCACATGCTCAGTTAAAGGGAATTGGAGGTTCCACCATGTAACACCCCTACATGACGAAATATTAGACAGTTGTCAAAAATAATGAATCAGCTCTGGCTTAGAAAAGGTGCCCATGTGATACATCTGGGTAAAAAAGTCCACACACCACGTCTATACAAATGTGCGCCCAGGAAAGGTTCACGCTAACTCACATGTGCGACCCTTCAAAGGGAGGGTGAAGGAGGGTAAGAGGAACAT
The DNA here is from genome assembly GCF_040802235.1 of Manis javanica. Classification (NCBI taxonomy): domain Eukaryota; kingdom Metazoa; phylum Chordata; class Mammalia; order Pholidota; family Manidae; genus Manis; species Manis javanica. The sequence goes on from NC_133165.1 coordinate 113,314,522, forward strand.
TCACATTTCACAAACAGTTTTTTATAGTGAATGCAACATAAATCATATACAACTTCTGGAATTAAAAACAACAATGCAAAAGCATTTTAAAAAGGGAAAAAATTTCAAAACATTATGATTTCATTTTAGTGAAAAAAGAAACGTGTACAAGACATATTGAAAGGTAAGCACAGTCTCATCTGGGAAGGGTGGTTTTCTGTTTGTTTCTGCCTCTCTCTGGTTTTCAACTTTTCTATGAACTCCTGGAACAATTGCAGACACACATCTCATCCATCACAGGAAGACCCAGCTCTGCTGGGGAGACTTGGGCCCGGAGTGGACCCTGGGACCCAGAGTTCGGGGCCTTGGCAGGTGACTTTCTCTGCTCCATGACTCAGTTTTCCCTGTCACACCCTTCCTGAGGCAGCTATGGTGGCCAGAAATAGCACAGGGAGGGCCTCTGACAGGGAGAGAAAGGAGGGAAGCAGCCGGCACAGGGCACAGGGCACAGGAGGGGAGGCTCGCTTGAGGTCACCGCCCAGGGGTTTGAAGAGGAAAAGCATCAGGCGGAGCAAGCCTCTGGCAGGGGCAGATGGAGCCCCAGGTCCTGAGATCCTGCGGGCCGAGGAGCTGACCCTGGGGGGTGGGGAGGGGCCTTCGTCAACACGGCCCTAGGCTGGGGACCACCTGGGGCCACCAGCAGGCCTGGGCCGAGGCCGAGTCTACCCCTGACTCACAGTGTGACCTAGAATATACCTCCTGCTCTTCTCTTACTCCGTTTTCCCATCTGTTAAATGGGTGCTTGGGGTCCCCCCGGCGCTAACTTTCAGTGGGATAGTGAGTGTGGTGCAGAGAATGGGCTCTGTGGTCAGACGCTTGGGTTTGAATTCCGCTGCCACTTACTGGTAGCCTTAGAAAGGAACATCACCTCGCTTTCCCTATCTGTAAAATGGGCTGATAACAGGACCTACTTCAGAGGGGGGTCATGCCCTGAGCATGCAGGAGGTGCCTGGGAAATGCTGCGACACTGACCAGGAGAGAGGAACCTCCATGGTTCCCTGGCCTGTTCCCCCCACAGGGCCCCAGCACTCACCTCCTTGTCAACGAGCCGTAGTGGGTACTTGATGTCCGGGCTCTCAAGGGTGATGGCCGGGGTGGAGCGCTGGAACAGCTTCATGATCAGACTATAGAGGAACCAGACTGGGGAGAGGACCACGTGGCCCAGCTGCAACGACAGGGACAGACCCACAGGTCAGTGAGGGCTAAGGGAGGGGCCTGCCTCCTGCCCTTCCCACAAACACACCAATTGGTTCACTCCTCCAAGCCACCACTCACACTGTCTCCTCTACTGGGAACACCCTCTCCCCACTATTCCCTCTCATCCAAGGAACTGAGCATCCATTTAGATGCCATCTGGGAGAATTTACAAAAACCAGACTCATGAAACGTATCACTGTATTACTGAGTCATTGGAAAAGCTCCATTTCCCCTTTCCTGGACAAAGAAAGTTACATAATTAAGTACATATCACTTTTCACTTTGGCTGCCAGGAAGCTCAGAGTAAAGTTCACAAGTACCTGTGCTTAATCTTTTTTTTTTTTGGAGAGAGATCTCTTTTATTTGCAACTGAATGCAATTCCCAACTGACATAATAAGTGTATTATTCTCATTTTACTATCCCACAGATGTGAAAACAGAGGCTTAGACAGTTAGGTCACTTGCCCATGTGATATGGCAGGATGGGGTGTAGTTTTTTGTTCTGGTATCAGACTGCTTGAGCTCAAATTTTGGGTTTGGTTTATATGACCTTGGTCAACCTAATCTCACTGAGCCATAGTTTTCCCATCTGTAAAACAGAAATAACAGAACATTAGCTTCTTACATGATGAGCAGTATTCATTAGAAACACAGTTCTTAACTTATGGTCATGGCTCAATGTTTGCCTTGCTATTCTTTTTTTTTGTTTTGCCCACAGGTGTGGAAACAGCAGCCTAGCAGCAGGCCGAATGCGTCATCAAGTAGCTTAGGTTCGGGTGAGCATCCCGGCCATGGGAACCTTCACTTCATCCACACCGCTTTAGTGGGGAACCTGGAATGGGGAACCTGCCTAGGCTTAATCTTGAGCGGCTGTGTTATCTGTGGTCCCTCCCCCCTTCCTTCCTTTAGTCAGTGTTAAGTGCTAGCTCTAACCCAAGCCCTGAGGTTCTGCCTGCAGGTATGAAGGGCAGTTAAGGCACTGAGCTGGGCCCTAGAAATCTGTGTGACAAGGGCTGTGTGACCCGGAGCAAGTCCCTTCCCCTCTCTGAACTGAAATAGACCAGGTTATCTGCAAGATCTCCTGAAACTTTGAAAGTCTACTGTGCAGCTCTATGCGGAGTCCCACAGGCACTGGCCTCACAAGAACCCTGTGAGGTAGGGACCTCATCACTGCCGCTCTACAGGTGCGGAAAGACCTGAGAGGTGAAGCAACTCACCCTCGGCCACAGAGCTGGCAGGTAGGGAGCTACAAGTCAACCTGAGCCTACCTGCCTCCCAGTCATATTCTTAAACATCAGGCCCATGTCCACACCGTGTGGCCCTGCGAGGCTCCTCCTGCCAGCTCCTTGCCCCCTACCTCAGCCTCATAAAGACCCTTGCAGGTGATTTGGATTTTTCAAAAACAGAAAACCCAAACCGACGGCTAGATAGCTCACTGCTTAGGTTTACCTGGAGAAGACACCCTCGCAAAAGAAAGACAAGCAGCCTCCTGTCCTTTCTACTGCTTTTGTCCCCGGGCAGGTCACTTAACTTCTCTGAGCTCAGTCTCTCCACCTGTGTGTGTAATGGGGACTGAGTCGCTCCCTGGGTTGTGGAGATGCATGTAAGCCATGGAAATCGCCTAAGCAGGCCAGGCCCCCAGCAGGCCCTTGACTGCACAGGGTGCTCTGCTGTGCCTCCATTATCGGCTCCACAAGCGAGACTCAGGAAGAAAACAAGAATGGCCTCAAGACAGCTCAGACCCACCCTACAGTGGAGAGCCTGGCAGACTGACCCTAACCAGCCAGAGCCACAGGGAGGAGGCCAGCCGACACTGTGCACCTCTTGACGCGATGAAGGGCCCACTATGGCCCGTGGCCTTGAGGCTCACAACCTGCCTCTAACCAAGGCTGTTCTCCAGGATAACTGGCTGTGACTCTGCAAAAATGTCAATGCCACAAAAACAAAAAAAGGACAGGGAATTGGACCAGATTAAAGGATGCACTGGTGGTTGAATGGTGGCCCCCAAAAGATATGTCTGCCCAGATTCTAGGAAAGTGACCTTGTTTGGAAAAATGGTCTTTGCAGATGCAATTAAATGAAGGAGCTTGAGATGAGATCATTTTGGATTATCCCAGTGGACTAATCCCAAGACAAGTGTCCCTGTTAAGACGGAGAAGAGGAGACCCAGAGAGGGCCATGTGAAGACAGGCAGAGACTAGAGTGCTGTGGTCACAAGCCAAAGATTGCTGGCAGCCATCAGAAGCCATAAGAGGTAAGAAGGACCCCTCCCCAGACTTCCAGAGAATGCAAACCTGCCAGCACCTTGATTTCAGACTCTAACCTCCAGAACTACGAGAGAAAAGGTTTCTGCTGCTTTATGCCACCTCATTTGTGGTAATTTACACAGCCCTAAGAGGCTCCCAGAAGCCAAAGAGAACTGAATGTAATGTGTGGTTTTGGATTAGATCCTGAACCAGGAAAACAAGTTATAAAGAACAACACTGAGACAACTGGTGAAACAGGAATAAAGGCCAGCGGATGAGACTATTGCATCGGATCAGTGTTACTTCCCTGAGTTGGCCATTGTTCTACATTCTATGGTTAGACAAAAGAATGTCCCTGTTCTTAGGAAATACACACTGAAGTATCTAAGAGCAAAGGGGCATCCTATCTGTAACTTACTATCATATAGTACAGTGTATCTCTCTCTCTCTCTCTCACACACACACACACACACACACACACACAGAAGCAAATATACTAAATGTTAACACTTGGCCCACCTGGGTGAAGAGTATACAAGAACTCTACACATTCTTACAACTTTACTGCAAGTTTGAAATTATTTCAAAATAAAAAGTGGTGGGGGGAGTACATGCTAGGGGTTCAAATAACAAGGCTGAGAACCAAAAGTTCACGTAAAACACTGGTTCTCCAGTTAATAAAAGTCGTTTCACAGCTTGCTCACCCATCCTCTATAGTAAACCTCCCTGACTTTAGCTCTCTCAACAAATGGCCATGTACAGTCTTCTTATCATAATTCTACAAGTTCCCCTTTTTGCCTTGGCTTCTAGGAAGCTCAGAGCTAAGTTCCTCAGGCATTTCTGCTGCTTTTGTGGGCCTCTTAAGGGAAGCATATTCTGCAGAACAAAGACCTAGAAGTAGTCCCTGCCCTATTCAGGGCTAGGTGAGATGACCCTCACCTCTCAAGGTCCAGCCTCACTGCTCCCCTGCTTCCTGGAAGCCCTGCCAGGATTCCCCACCTTCTATCAACTCAGGGAGGGTGCTTCTGGGTAAGTGCCTGAATCCTGAGTTTTGGTGTTCTTGTCTATAGCACCCTGCTCACATCCCAGGAGAGCTGGGATATGAGATGAGATGGGAGGTGTCCAGGTCACAGAGGGGTCTATAAGCAGGGAATTGTGGGCACACATACACAGGCTTTTCCTGCCACCTTCATGAGCCCACTACCACACAGGAGCTGGAATATCCCAGCGAAGGAAGGGCAGAGTCACCAAGGTCCCACACTAGGCCTGTCCCCCGGCCCCCAAACCAGCCCAGCAGCCTGAAATGCCCCTGCTGCAACTGTGGTTACAGGCCCTTTGTTGGGCTCAGAACAACGTGCCTCCCTCCTGGCAGGGCCTTCAGACTCCATGTAGCTGAGGCCTCACCCCACAGGGCCCCTGGTCTGTAACCAATGGGTCTAAAAGCAAAGCCTACAGGCCTGGCCCAGCCCACCCCCTCCCCACTGTCCGGCCTGGGGCCACACGGCAGGGGTCTCTGGCTACCATCCACTTAACCAGCACCTACCGCAAGGACCATGCATTTCACCTATCCTGGCTGGCAGCCCTGGACTTTGGGGGTCAGGAGACCCAGGTTTGACCCCAACTCAGGACCTCAGGAGAGAGTCTTCACTTCTCCAGGCCCCAACCTTCCTCACATGCACGAGGACAGTCCACCTAAGGCTAGGGAGCAAATGAGGCTGGCAAAGGCTGTGTGCAGAGCACGCCACCAGCATCTGCAAGAGGCACAGCCGCAGAGGACAATTTCCACTCCCACCCTAGACCAGGTGCTGTCATTATCACCAAGCTTACAGATAAGGAAACTAAGGCCCAGAGAGGGTCTGTAACTTGTGGAGTCACACCAAAACCAATCCTCAGAGGACACTATCTTCCCTGTTGGTCAGAGAGGGTAAGTGACTTGTCTGTGGTCTTGTCATTAGTCAGGGTGCAGCCAGGATTCAGCCTCAGGCCTGTCTAGCTCTCCTGAGCCACTCCCACGAGAGGTGCCCTTGCAAAGCTCACAGCCCCAGTCACCCCTGCTCCACCGAAGTCCAATATCCTGCCTCCCTTAGGAAGGCCCCAGCCACCTAAACCAGGAGGCTATTCCACCCCCTTCCAACACTCACCATGGCTCCCCACTGTCTACACTCTAGGCCCCTACTATTTGGCTACTACTCTGCCCCCAAGCCCTCTCTCTCGCCTCATCCAACCAGCAGACTCCTATTCATCCTTCAGAGCCCAGCTCAAATGTCAAATCCTCCCTGACTGGCCCCTCCTGAGCTAATCAGGCCCTCCACAGACTTCTACAGCCCCTGCCCTTCTGGGTAAATTTCCTGGGAGTGAGGACTATTCTGATCAGTCCTCTGCTATAGGTCCCTCCCAGGTCAATCAGATAAGCCATATCCATGGAGAACATTGTATAGAGAACAAGTTGAGTGAAGTTACATTTGCAGGAAGTCACCACTGCAGGGAGGCCTGGAAATGAACTTAAGTGACTTAAGAGCCAACTGTAGTTATGTCTGGGGCTCCCTGGAGTTTTATTTTCCCCCAGCACAGCTGTTTAAGTGCAGAGCCATGTTCAATAACATCAGATCCCGGCTGCCACCGCTTGCTGCAGACTGCAAAGCGCCCCCCTGGCACTTCCTTACTGACCCACGGCAGCAGGAGCCAGGCCAACTGCATGCCGCACTCAACAAACGAGAAAACTGAGGCTCAGGGAGGCCCAAGGTGGAGCCTAGACTTCGGTTCCCAATTTTCTGCCACCCTGAATCTCTTGCCTGCCCCAGGCTCACAAACACAGGCCCATGCTGGTAAGTGCTGGGCTGTGAAAAAGATGCTCATGTCAACAGCTCTGAAGGCCAGCTTCCCATGTGCAGTCGCTGTCAACACAGAACGGCAGACCCTAGAGCAGAAGCCCCAGGAGGGTGGGGGATCTGTGGGTCCCAGCACTGCTCTATCGCTAGCACTCAGAGCAGAGACAATAAATATTTGGAGATAAATTCGTGAAGGGACAACAAGTCCCAACCCCCAGTCTTTCTGACTCTTTTTATTTTGTCTGCAAGTTTCAGGAACCAGGGCAAGAGGCCAGATCCCTCCTGGGCGAGGGTGGGACACAGCCCGTCCTGTCTTAAAAACCCCCACAAAGCACAGGCCTAGGCGGGCTAGGATCCTGGCTTCCCAGCTCTTCTCTCCCGTTGGACACCTGCTTCCCAGTGGCGAGGTGGGGCGGGAGTCACTTTTGGAAAGAGCTGCTCGTGTGGGCAGCCGATAGATGCACCTTCCTTCCGCCCCACTGGCAAGTGAGGAGGGCCTTGCAGAGCAAGGCATGGCTGCTCTGGGTGTGTCCTCTCGCATAGCCCTCAAGCCTGGGAGGCAGGAGCGATTACCATCTCCATTTCAGGTCAGAAAACTGAGGTTCAGGTGACAGCAGCCATGATTTGAACCCAGGCATCTGGTTCAAGTCTGTGCCCTGAGCCACGGTACCACTCTGCCTTGCTGTGCGGGCTGACACTGGCTGCCAAGAGGGCAGACGTGGACTTTGTATATGTGCAAATTCCTACCGGGTGGGGGCAGCTCTCTCATTCATCCTTCAGGCCACAAACCTCAATGGGCAGAACTGCCAGGGCCTGTGCCAAATGCAGGGGACCACAGACTGAGGAGCTCAAGCCAGTGGGGGAGACAGGCATGGGCAGAGAAAAGGGGGCAGTGGAAAGGTGAAAGGTTCATCTCCAGAAAATTGGACGCTTTTCCAGATTCACAAGGGGTGGGAACACGCTCTTCCTATGGTTCAAGGGTGGACTGGGCTCTGCGCCCCTCTCAGTCCATGACCCCACTCACACCCCTGCAAGCAGAGTAAACAGGAGGCAGATGGCTGAGACCAAGGCCACACCCCAGCTGCGCTGCCACACACGCGCACACACGCAAGTACCTCACAATGGCCACCCAGGGGGTCTAGGGGGTAGCTGCCTCCCAGCCCTTGACCTGATGGCCCTACAAGCTGTGCTCTGCCCTCCCAGGGAATCCACCAGCTGCCTTTCCTCACTCCACTAACACAGGAGGAGAGGGAAACAGAAAAACGGGCTGCCAGAGTCCCAGGATGTCTCCGGTTCACCCCCAGTCCACCACCATAGCTGCCCCACAGGGCACCCTGCCCAGCTCCTCACTCCTTGCAATTCCCCACTGGGACCCTGGCATCCACACCACCCAGGTCAGGCCTGGGTGGGCAGGGGGACCTGCCAGGACCCCTCCCCACCTGGAAGGCCTGGCCCCTGCAGGTGCCAGTTCCCTGTGCTGAGGCTTACCTGCCTGTGCCCGCCTGACAGCTGTCCCGCTGGAATCTGAGTGTCCACCTCCCTCCTGGTCCCCTTCTCAGGAAGTGGGAGGAAGTGGGAAGGAGGGCAGGAAGTTCTGCAGCAGGGGCTCCCGGCTCAGAACTGTGGGGGAAGGAACCCAGGGGCAGGGGCAGGTGGACAGCCCGGCTGCCCTACACAGTGGAGGCACGGCTCTGCTTCCCAAGGGCCTGGGGGGCCTGGGCAAGGAGCTGCCAGGGGCCGTAGGAAAGCCTGGGACTTACCTCTAGCGGGGGCCCGTCTGAGCCCAGAGTCAGGGCCCACTGAGCACCCACAGCCGCACTGGGGACAGCTGGCCAAGCCTCCAGTGTCCTCCCAGGTGACTGGCGGGAAGTGCCAACCCCTCAGCTGGGCTCCCCGATGTGGGAGGAGGCCCCCTGGAGAGGCTGAATGTCCCAGATAAGACTCCTGGTGCCTGAAGCCCAAGCCGGCCTCCCACAGCCTGCGTGGAGCCCCTGGGCCAGGAAGCCTGGCTGCTATGGGTATTTTGGCCCAAATGGGGATCCCAGGAGTTCCCCCAAGAAAGGGGCAATTCCTGCCCACCCCTTGGACAGAGGAGGCAGCGAAGTTAGTAAAGGCCTCTTTGTGCTCAGACCGGGCCCTGCCCCGCACAGAAGGAAAGCGTACGGAGCAGCCTAGTGCAGGGAAGGCAGAGACAAATCCAGACACGCCCGACCAACACCAGCTAGAAGGTGAGACACACCTGGGAAAACAGCAGGGGTGGAGGCCGGGCATTGAGCAATGACGGAGGAGGGCAGTTTCTGGGAACACAGTCAGGACCGAGGCTGGGTGATACCCACAAGCTCACCCTGGGCATGGCTGCCCCATGGTATGAATGTCCCCCAGAGTCCTGGCCTGGGCCACATGCTCATGAGCAAACACCTAGGCCAAGAGGCCTTTTGCCTCACCCCTGAGGAGCCGCACAGCCAGAGGGAGGAGGCAGGAGCCCCCTGAGTCCAGGCCCTGGGGAAGGGGAAGGTGGAGGTAGGGGTGGAGGCAAGAGGCTTTGGGCCTAATCCTCCAGTGCCAGCCCCTCCACCCTGCACCAAGGGACCAGAGTGTGTGTGTGTCGGGGGGGCGGGGGGCTACCCTCTGGCTACAGCCCCAGCCCTAGCCCCACCAGGGTGGCTTTTGAGAAATCTGAGAGGGGAGGAGGGCCTGGAGGGAGGCCCTGGACCCACTCAAAAGTGACTTTGGAGCCCCACAAGTTCAGGCTCTGCCAGCTGTGAAACAGCGGCCAAGTCTGAGTGTCACTTCTTCATCTGTAAAATGGGCTAACAGCACCAAGCCTCAGTTTGTTGGGTTAACAGGAGAGCCAGAGCCTAGCTCCTGGCTGGCCCAACCCACTGAGAGAAGGGCACAGTGGTCCTGGCTGTTGCTAAACAATTTGTAAAAACCCTGTGATGCAGCAACATCGACACATTGACACACATTCACACATATACACGCGCACACGTTCTTTTCTTTTTAACATATTTTAAAATTTTGTATACTGAGGTACATACAATAAAATGTACAAATCTTATGTATAGCTCCAACCATTTTGTCATGTGTGAACACTCATGTAACTATCACCCAGACCGAAATATCAAACCTTCTCACTGATTTCCCTTCACCTATTTCACTCAAGACCCCACCCTCCTCCCTGTGGCAACCACAAGTCTGTTCTCTGCGTGAGTCTATTTCGATTTAGTTTGTTCGTTTTGATTTTTAGATTCCACATGTGAGTGAGATCATACAGTATTTGTCTTTCTCTGTCTGACTTATTTCACTAAGTATAATACCCTCTAGGTCCCCCCATGTTGTGGCAAATGGCAAGGCTTCCTTCCTTGTTTATGGCTGAGTGATGTTCCACTGTATATGTACCATCGCTTCGTTTTTGGATGTACACCTAAGTTGCTTCCATATCTCGGCTGTTATAAGTAGCGCTGCCACAAGCATAGGGGTGCACCTACGATTTCATATTAGCAGTTTTCCTATGGTGACACACACACTTCCACCCCACATTCACATACTTGCAGCCACACGTCCTCCCACACACCTGCTCACTCGGTCCCTCCCACCCTCACCCACACACTGACTCTCCTACTCTCATGCACAGCCCACACACTTCACATCCACACTCACAAACTCACCTGTGTCCATGCACGCTCACATACATGCACACTCACACTTAGCTGGTCACACTCGCGTTTGCACACTCGCAGGCTCGCCTGCATACACACACCCGCGCTCGCATTCACACCGTCCCACTCCGTCACACGCCTGCTCACCCGCCCGCACGTTCACGCCGCTGCCCAGCTCGGCGCCGCCCCCGCACGCCCCTGGCAGGAGGGCTGGGTCCCGGCGGCCGAGGCCAGGCCGTGAGTCACCGGGCCTGCGGGGCACGTCCGCGGCGGGGCGGCGGCCGGGCCGGGCCGGGAGCCCCGCGCGCCCCGAGGCCGAGCCCCACGCCGCGCCCCGGCCCCGCGCTCGCCCCCGCCCCTCGCGGCCCGGTCCCAGGCGCGCCGCCGGAGCTGAGGCCTGGCGCCGGCGGTCGGCAGCGATGCCCCGGGCCCCACACCCGCCCGGCCCGCCGCGCCGGCGCCCCTTCCCGCCTACCGTGCTCAGCTGGGCGCCCATGGTGGCTCCGCGCCGCGCTCGCTCCTCCGCCGCCGGGAAAGTCGGGCCGCCGCGCCCCGGGCCCGCCCCCGCCGCGTCACCCCCGGAGGGCGGGCGATGGCCGCGCGGCCGGGCGGGGCGGAGGAGCTGGCCGCCCGCCCCACCGCCCCCTGCGCCCGGGAGGTGGGGGGACCCCGGGCGTCCGTCGGCGCGCGGAGACGGGGGCAGCTGCAGAGTCCCTGTACGACCCCGGGGCGCCGCTGGCCTTCCCTGGGCCTCGTTGCCACCGTAGAAGGAGGGAGGTGGCGCCCCCTTGTCGGGATCTCCAATAAAATCCGGAAGCTTCCCCAGGTCCCCCCGAACGGCGCACGCTGGGCCTCAGGGGCCGCCTAGTGCGGGACCCGGCCCGGCGCGGTGCCCCGCCCCCGGGCCTTTGAACACGCCCTTCCTCGCCTGGAGCGCTATCCCGACTGCCCCAGGGCAGCCCTTGCTTATTTCCAGGTGGCAGGTCGGCTGTTCTCTCGCCCGCGGAGGTCTCCTGAGCCCCTCACGGCAGCCCCTGTGGTCTTCCTAGCACTTAGCATGGAGCTGAAGGCGTCCCGTGTGTCTGCGTCCAGCGCCACCCCTCCAGGTGGCCTGTGGGCTCCCTGAGGGTAGGCCTCTGCTACAAGTCCCCTGCATGCCTGCACCTAGCACAGAGCCTAACATACAGTAGGTGCTCAAGAAATACTTGTTCACTCGAGTGAATTCAACAGACACTGCCTCCTTTGTGCAGGCCCATGCTGGGCCCAGGGGTGCTTTCTGGCCTTGCCTTTCTGGAAAGCTCTTAGACTCCTTGTACTCTGACCCACCAGCCTGCCGTGGGCAGAGTGTCCTGCAGTGTGATGCCAGCCAGGCCGGAACAGCTGGGAAGGTCCTGGAGGTGGAAACAAGGTGGACAGACAGGGTCAGCAAGGCCAGGGTGGCTGGTGCATCCAGAACTGCAGGCACAATGTGTGATGTGAGGTCACCCACTGGGACCTGGGGGATATGCGGAGCCCTGGAGGATTTAGGCAGGTGGTGGTGGGGAGGATCAGCTAGTTTTAAAAGAGAACAGGGGACAGCGTGGAGAGAGGGACAGAAAGAGGGGTCTACTACCAGATTACAAGGCTAAATGTGACAGCAGATCAGATCAGTTAGGTATTACTTCAGCTTTAACGATGACAATTTTAATATTACAAAGGAAGTAATCAAGTCAGGAAGCTTGACTTCAGGATGTGCAACCAGTAACCTCCCGTGGCTGGGTGCTTCCTGGGCAGTGTGCTTCTCCACGGATACCTTCCATGCCGGCAGGAGAGCAGATAACCCCCTGCCTCATTTCCCTCCATCGCTTCTGTTTTTCTTCATGTTCTTTATCATTCCTGGATTGATAATTATCATGAATGTGGACCTGTGATGCTGGACTTTCTTCCGCTTACGAAACCTGGAGGTGACCAAGTTGGCTTTTTCCTTTTAACCATCCTCACCGGCTGTGAAGAATTTCCACACAAGACTTTTCCTGGAAAGACTCATCACCTAAATGGCATTAAGTCAACTAAACGTACTTACTGTTGAGAATAAGGCTATAAGTGCTAGTCCAGCAAATAATCCTGCAAAATCAGAATTAGGATGGAATCTTTCTGCCTTGTATTTCTATTTAAATTATTATATTCATTTGTAGAATCAAAAAGGAAATATCTTTCCTCCTAAAGTTATGCTATTACTGCTTCTCTTAAGTTTTTATTAACTGTCCATTTCTTTCTTACCTATTTGAGAACCTCTTCATACTTGTTTCTGTACATAAAATTAACATCATTAATAATTAACATAAACTACTGAAGCATTTTACCCTTGCTGTAACAAAGCCTGTCTGTGTTTACACCTCAACCCTGTGACACATGTCAGTGTATAAAGCACAAAGGAGATTTCACTCCTGGTTACATCTGGAAGCTTCCCTAACAAGTAGTCCGCCTGCCAGGCCTGGCCTCACGCTGGTATTGGCTCCTGCTTGGCTGTGTGACCACAGTCCGTGGCCACAGTTGGGAGGCCAAACCTGGTGCAGAAGTGGACAAAGGCTGAAACTGAAGCCAAATCTGGGGTGGATTTTGTCTGCTTGGGGTACCCTCAAGTCAGGACGTTTGCTTATGATCTCTGGACTGTGATGACACCCACGTCACCAAAGACCCCTTGGCTTTTTATTTGGAAAACTGTCCAACATACAGCGAAGTTGCAGGAATACACAATGAACCATCGGATTCACCAACTGCTATCATCTGACACCCCCTTCCTGTTTGCTTTTGCTGAACCACAGAGAGTCCGCTGCAGATGTGAACCTTTCCCTCTAAACACTTCACCACATACCTCCTAAGAATAAGGCCATTCTCCTCCAGGCCGCTGTCCGATGATCAAATTCAGATACTTAACACTGATGTGATGTTATTATCTAACACCCGGGCCACATTCCACCTGTGCCAGTTGCCCCCGTCATGTCCTTCCTAACTGTGGTTTGCTCTGACCCGAGCTTGAATCCCAGCTCGAGCATCGTGTTCACTTGGCAGATCTCTCTAGTCTCCTTTACTGCAGACAGATTGAATCAGAGGGTGGGTGAGGGGCTGGCCCCCTGTTGTCACCTGCCAGCTCTCTCGGTGGTAAAGGTAACTTTACTTTGATGCTGGGTGATTGTCCGAACTCCTAACGAACCTTCTTCCATCTGTTACTGATCCTTGCCTGGATCAATTATCATTGAGGTGGTTTAACCAATTCACAAGATGCTTTGGGGAAAAAAAAGATCTTTCAGATCATTCCTCAGGGTTCTCCTTCATGCCGAAGAACAGAAATTCCCCACAGGCCCCTTGGCCTTCTGTGCGTGTGTTCTGTCAGCTGAGAACCCCCTAGTCCACTCGGATGTTTGATCCTTGGGAGAGGCTGGGAGGCCGGGCAGAGGAATCATTAGTTTCATGTCGTAGAGGAGGAAGCAGGTCCGGAGGGTCGGTGGGGGGCGGAGAAGAGGTCCTCCCGGCGAGTCTCCGGGCTGCAGCCCCTTCCTGGCCAGGGCAGGAGTTTGGAAGGAGGCCTGCAGGCTGACTGCAGGGCAGGATTTCAGGGTCCAGGCTAGAACTGCCCAACTCCTGGCAGCCCCCTGGTCCCCATGACCTGTGTAGGACCTACACTGCCAGATTTAACAGATAAAAATAAGGGATGCCCAGTTAAATCTGAATTTCAGATAAACAATGAATAGTTTTTCAGTATAGGTATGTCCCACATACTGCACTTAAACATACTTATTCTAAAAAATTATACTAAAACCTTACAATGTTTGGGGTATTTGGACTGACAGTAGGGTTGCCAGGTAAAATATAGGACACTCAGTTTTATTTTATTTTCAGGGAAACAGTGAATAATTTTTTCCACCCAGATGTGGGGAATTAAGACACTTGTGGCAGATTTTATCACATCTAAGAAATGAGGCTGGTGAAGTCAGTGGGCCTTGACTGCTGAGACAGCCTTGACTTCTGAGAGTAGCCTGATAGCCTAGAAGAAGGGACTTAAGTCTGGAGTTCTAGAAAGCTCCCTCTGGCTATAGGGGTGAGGAATGTGGGCAGAGGGGAGCAAGACTAAAGGCCAGGGGCTAATCAGAGGATTAAAAGGCACTCAGGAGGCACACACGGGGGCTGAGCCCCACCAGCTGGGGAGGGTGGGTGGAGGCTCCTGGTATGGCAGAGGGCAGGTTTGGGGGACTTTGGGGAAAGCCTGGGAGGCAGTGCAGTCGAGCACCTTAAGTCGGAAGGGGCTGGGCCCAAGGAGAGGGTGGCCCTGGGAAGGAGGGTACAGAGGTTGGGGCGGGAATATGCAGTGACCACCTAGGAAGCCTTTCTGCCCAAATCCCTCCCCAACCTCATTACTTCTGTAGGAGTTGCTGGCTGAATTTCTGGCCGGGGGTCTCCCTGCACCCAGAGCAGGGAAGCTAGAACAGTGAGACCACTCACCCGCCCCAGCCCTGGCCCGGTGTCTGGGAGGCCTGTGAAATGATTTGTTAGGAGCTTTCGTATTATTCTCTGCAGGTATTTGCAATTTGAAGAGAGAACTTATTGAAAACAAACACAAACGTGTTGGCAAAACTGGACAGCTACATATAAGAGAATGAAACTGGATTATTGCCTAACCCCATACACAAAAGTAAACCCAAAATGGATCAAAGACCTGAAGGTAAGTCATGAAACAATAAAACTATTAGGAAAAAACAGGCAAAAATCTCTTGGACATAAACATGAGCAACTTTTTCATGAGCATATCTTCCCGGGCAAGGGAAACAAAAGCAAAAATGAACAAGTGGGACTACATTAAACTAAAAAGCTTCTGTACAGCAAAGGACACCACCAGTAGAACAAAAAGCCATCCTTCAGTATGGGAGAATATATTCATAAACGACAGATCTGATAAGGGGTTGACATCCAAATTATATAAAGAACTCACATAACTCAACAAACAAAAAGCAAATAAGCCAATTAAAAAATGGGCAGAAGATCTGAACAGACCCTTCTCTAAAGAAGAAATTCAGATGGCCAATAGACACATGAAAAGATGCTCCACATCGCTAATCATCAGAGAAATGCAAATTAAAACCACAATGAGATATCACCTCACACCAGTTAGGATGGCCACCATCCAAAAGACAAACAACAACAAATGCTTGCGAGGTTGTGGAGAAAGGGGAACCCTCCTACACTGCTGGTGGGAATGTAAATTAGTTCAACCATTGTGGAAAACAGTATGGAGGTTCCTCAAAAAACTGAAAATAGAAATACTATTTGACCCAGGAATTCCACTCCTAAAAATTTACCCTAAGAATGCAGCAGTCCAGTTTGAAAAAGACAGATGCACCCCTATGTTTATCGCAGCACTATTCACAATAGCCAAGAAATGGAAGCAACCTAAGTGTCCATCAGTAGATGAATGGATAAAGAAGATGTGGTACATATACACAATGGAATATTGTTCACCCATAAGAAGAAAACAAATCCTACCATTTGCAACAACATGGATGGAACTAGAGGGTATTATGCTCAGTGAAATAAGCCAGGTGGAGAAAGACAAGTATCAAATGATTTCACTCATCTGTAGAGTATAAGAACAAAGAAAAAACTGAAGGAACAAAACAGCAGCAGACTCACGGAACCCACGAATGGACTAACAGTTACCAAGGGGAAAGTGAGCATGGGTGGGAAGGGAGGGAGAAGGGGGAAAACGGGGCATTACGATTAGCACACATATTGTAGCTGTGGGGGACACGGGAAAGGCAGTATATACAGCGAAGACAAGTAGTGACTGTGTAGCATCTCTGTACGCTGATGGACAGTAACTCTAATGGGGTATGTGGGGGGACTTGATAATAGGGGGATTCTAGTAACCACAATGTTGTTCAATTAATTGTACATTAATGATACCAAAAAAAAGAAAAAGAAATACACACACACAAAAACAAAATCCCAGCAGCTTCCAAACCCATGACAGACAGAGCCCTTAATGGCATCAAAGGGAGGGTCACTGGGGAGGTCTCCAGGGTCACCTTGTCAGTTCTGCAGAGGACTCCTTGGAAGGCACATGGTAGGCCTTGGCACAGTCTCTGTGTGAGCAGAAAGTGAGGTTGATGAAACAGGAATGGGCGTGTGTGCACGTGTACTAACCACCAGTTCTCCTGCAAAGTATGTGAAGCACAGTCCCAGCCTGGAGGATCTCAGCTGAGCTTGGGAGCCCCCTTCCCCAGGATATCTGTCTCCATCTTACGGAGGAGAACCCGAGGCTCAGAGAAGGACGAGCCTTGCCCAGGTCACACAGCTGTTGAGGGTTGGGGCTGCAGTCTGAAGCTGGTCTATTTGCTTCTGAAACTCACCTTCCATGGCCAACTGCCCCTGGAAACATGCATCTGTTTCCTTCTTCCTGTTGGCCTGGGGCACCTTACAGTGGATGGCAGGGATGGACACAGTGGTGGCATTCTTTATCACTCCCTCCTAATTCTGCCTTCTCCAGATCAGAGATTTTCAAATCTTGGCTCTTGCTGTGTGACATTGGGTAAATCACTGCCCTCTCTGGGCCACAGTTTCTTTGGCTATGAAATGGAGGCTCATTGATAATCTAGAACAAAGGTTGAAAATGCTGGCCAAAGGAGGGCACACAGCCCACAGAAGAATCTGTTCTAGGTTTTAGTTGCATTTGAATCAATCGCCAAGTTAGGATTTCTGGCTTCTTGTTACAAATCTGACACTCTTGCTGTATCAGCTTCCAGCTGGGGGCCCAACAGGCACTGGATTTGCAACCTCTGAGGGAGTAGATTCTAAGGTCCCCCTGACGTGCTCCCATAGGGTGTAAATCTCATGTGCTTTGCTCCCTGAGAAGCATCAGACTGCAGTTCTAGGCTTGGCTCTGCCCCAAGCAATTATCTGACGTTTGGCCGGCCACCATTCCTCTCTGGGCCACATTGGTAAACAGGGACCATCACAGACTGCTGCTTCAGAGGCCCTGGGGAGGATTGACTGAAATGCCAGTTATAAACCTGCTTTACGAAGCTGTATGTGCAGACAGGAGAAAATTAGACCTAGAAGCACCATTACCTGAATAGCTATGGGGTGCTGAGGGCTAGGCTGTGGAATCAGAGATGAACAGGGCTTTGTCCCCAGGGACACACATAAGAACCAAGCTGAAAACAGTGGGGAGCAACCCCAGATCCAGGCCCTTCACTTGTGGGTGAAATCAAGGTAGACGTCAGAAAGGAGCTCAACGGCCACCACCAGATTCATTCATTCATTTCTCCCATCTTTACTGAACGCCTGCTATGCTCCAGGCACCATTCTAGGTGTTGGAGATACAGGGAACAAGACAGACAAAATGCCTTTGAAGAGCTCACATTCAATGGGGGAAACAGAACAAATAAGAAATAATAATAATGATAATAATAAAAAGACATTTAAGGTCAGGTGGAAAAGGAAAGGTGAAGTTGGCCAGAGGGATAAGTTGGGAATGGGAGCAGCTATTTTATATAGGCAGCCTTCCTGAGCTGATGCCATTGGGGGAAGTCAGCCAGGGAGCCCTGGGGGTAACAGGAAGAGTACTCCTGGGGGGGAGAACAGCAAGTGCAAAGGCAGGGGCACGCCCGGCTTCTTTAAGGAGCAGCAATAACGCTGGTTTGTTCCATTACTCTGACACTAGCTTTGATCGCTTGGCTCAGCCCTGTCTGCCAGGCTTCTCCCTGTAAAGGTCCTTTGTTCTTAATAAGTCATCTATGGGATGATCCTTTGAAACTGTCATTACTTGATTTGACTTAATCCTCATAGCAACCCTATGGCAGTTTTAAAACACATCTGTAAATTCTTTGACGTTCCGCCCTCAGCGAGATGGGAGTCTGTGTCCCCTTCCCCTTGAATCTGGGTTCTGTGACTCGACCAATAGAATGAGGCAGAATTGACACTCTGCCATTTGTGGGGGGTGGGAATTGGTGGCCTCCACTTCCTGTCTTAGGATACTTGCTCTTGAAACTTGGCCACCATGCTGTGCGGAAGCCCAAGCAGCCCGTGGAGAGGCCCATGCAAAGGGGAACCAAAGCCTTTGACCTTCAGCTCAGCTGAGCTCCTGGACAACAACCAAGAGCCACAACTGACAGCCAGCACCAACGTGCCAGCCATGTGCGTATATCCTGGAACCAGGTCCTCCAGCTCCCAGCTGAGCTACCCCAGTGAACACCCAGTGGAGCAGAGATGAGCCATCCCCCAAGGCCTGCTCAGATTTCCCATATGTGAGCAAATTAAAAGACGATTGTTGCTTTATGCCACTGAGTTTTACGGTGGCTTGTTACACAGTGATAGTTAACTGGAATAAACTGCGTGCAGAAAGGGTCCTCAGGTGAGCAGCTGAGGCGGAGGGCTGGAACAGTTCACCCAAAGTCTCACGGCCAGCTAGTGGGGGACCTGGCAGCTGAAGTCAGCCTCGGAATGATGTATTTTGATGAACAGAAAGCCTTAATTTTAATGAAGTCCTGTGTAGCCATCTTTTATGGTTAATACGTTTTGTACAGATATATTGTTCTGAAATTCTCTTTTCATCTATGACAGCATAATCTCTTGATGTTAAACACATGAATGCACCATCACATGGAGAACTAGTGCTTATTTGACCAAGCTCCACTAATACATATGTAATTCTTTCCTGATGTTTCACCATTTTGGGCAAAACTGTGGGGGAACGCCCTTGCACATCCATCTTTGCACTGTTCCAATTATTTCCTAAAAACAAATGTTTAGACATGGAATTGCCTGGGCAGACACAGAGAGCAGTTTAGAAGCTTCTAGTAACAGAGCCAAACAGGCGGCAGGCCCTCACCGCTCAGGCGCGAGTTCCCGGGGCTGCCGTCACAAACTGCAACCAACTGGCGGGCTCCAGTGAACAGAGATCTCTTCTCTCATGGTTCTCTCGTGATTCAGGAGGCCAGGAGTCTGGAATCAAGGTTGGTCTTCTCTGGAGGCCCCGAGGGTGGCACCTCCCTAGGCCTCTCTCCTAGCTTCTGGGGGTTGCCCACAGTCCTTGGCACTTCTCGGTTTGTGGCTGCATAACCCCACCTCTGCCTCCATTTTCACACAGCCATCTTCTTCACTCATCTGTGTCCCCTCTTCTTCCAGGGACACCAGCCATTGGATTTAGGGCACACCCTCAAATCCAGGATGACCTAGTCTTGAGATCTTTAAATAACTACATCTGCAAGACCTACTTCCTAGTAAGGTCACAGTCGGGGTAGGTGTACCTTTTGGGAGGACACTATTCAGGGTACTGTGGGGCTGTGTGCCACTGGCCCGGTGTTGGGGGCAGACGGCATGCTCCCGGTTTGAGCCCAAGCTGTGGGCAGCCCTGAGGCTCAGGGTGATCTGGGCGGGCCAGTCCCCCCGTGGCACGAGCCTGGCTGACAGCTGTTTGTGTGAGGTTCTGAGCAGCCCACTGGGAGGGAACTATCCTTGGGAGCAGAAGTGGGGCACCTGCACATGACACCGCTCCAAGTGCCCTACATGGTGAGTTGGACCCCAAAACAAAGTTAGCCCCTGAGGGAAGGGGCAACTCCAGGTCAAGCTCACGGGGTCCATCACTCGCACTTGTGACCCCTGGGGCCCCGGCTGCCTGCTATGGGAAGCCAGCCTTACGTGCGGGGCCATCTTGCCATAACCCACATGAAACCCACCGGACTCATTGAGCAGGCCAGTGAGGGCAGGGCTGACTAGCGCAGCCTCGATCACTAAGGAAATCAGGGTCCAGCCTGCAGCAAGAGGGAAGGAGGGCCAGGAGGGACCCACACCCGGGCTGCTCTGATGGACAGGCTGGCCGACTATGGGCACCGCGGGTCCCAGAAGGTGTAGGACCCGGAGTGCTCCTGGCTGGAGAGCTGGTGTTGCTGAGGGTGTCCTGTGCGCCAGGTGCTGTTACAGGTCATTTAATCCCCACAGTAAGCCAGTGTGGGTTACAGGGGGGAAACTGAGATGCTGAGCTCTTCAGCCACACATCAAAGGTGACTCGGCCAGTGAGTGCTGGAGGGGACTCAAAGCCAAGGCTGGCCGGCCCAGGGTCCAGGTCCTCAACTACCACCTGGGCAGAAACCTGACACAAGCCAGCTACACAGGAGCTTAACTCACCAGATCAAAGGAGGGGCCTTGGGGGGGTTTGCGGAGGGCCATAGCCAGGTCCCCCTTCCCACCTCTTTGCCTCTCTCTGCTGGGGAGCTTCATCTCTCCTGCCGCTGATGGGCCACTTCCCACAGGGAGGGGCCACCTGCCATCCAGCAGGGCTTCCCAGGGAAGGACCCTGATTGGTCTGTTTTGTCATGTGTCCATCTTTGGCCCAGTCAGTGTCACCAAGGGGCTGGCTGTCTCCAGTTGGCCCAGTTTGTGTCCGATGTCCTTACTCCTTAGCCAGTGACCCTGATGAGAGAAGCAGTGTTAAGTGGAGGGTTGGCAACTCCCATTGGGATGGTAGGGTTGGTACCAGGTGGGTGCAGGAGGGGTCCCCAGGAGAAGTGGCCAGCACAGTTCAAGAGGCCAGCACAGTTCAAGTGGCCAGCACAGTTGAGGTGAGCTGGTTGCCACCCCAGAGGGGGTCACCACTGGGTCCCAGGGCTGGAAAAGGTGCCGTTCCTGACTTGCTTTGTGACCTTGGGCAAGGAGAGGATGGCAAGGTGCTCTGAGAACCTCAAGCCTGTGTAATTTTATGCAAATGAAAGAGAAAAGGAGCCACTGCAGCCATCTGCCCTGTGCAGGTGGCTGGTGCCAGCCGCTTGGCCTGTTGGGACAGATAGGATCAGAGATACTGATCTGAGCTCTGCTCTGTTTCCCCTGTATTTTCCTCCTTCCCTCTCCCTGTGCTACTGCCCTGGGGGAAACACTGGGCGGAGCCGAAAGCCAGCATCCTGTTTGGTGTGGGAAGAGGACCCCCAGTTCCCTGAGAACACAGGGAGGAAGAAAGGCCCCCCAGCCTTGATTAGAGAGTGGAACCAGCGCTGGGACAGGTGGGGGGAAGCAAAGGGAGGCCTGCGGACCCTGGAGCCAAAGGGCCTGCCCCCCCCACTACTGCCGGCCCGCAGGGGCCTTGTGCATGTGAGACCCGGGTGCCCCTCTGGGAGATGCCCCCACCTCTGCCCCACTCTGGGATCAGGGCTCGGCCAGTGGCCACACTGGGTTTGCACTCTCACCTCTGCTGGGTTCTTGAACAACAGGACAATATGGTTCGAATGTCTCCTGCTTTCTGGGGGCCACACTGCTGGAGAGCTGGGCTTTCCCATTGTATAGGGGACCCCAGGGCACAAGCAGTCTCTCCCGAAAAGCCTCCCAGGCCCCGCAGGGATGAGGAGGCAGCAGGAGCTGCTCAGTTTCAGCCACCCTGTGCTGACTTGTGAAGGTGGGCGTCCTGGCAGAGACCTGGGAGGACCAGCCCCTGGCGCCCGCTCACCTGAGACAACCAAGACTCGAGAGCTGAAGCTGTGTTCCCTGCCGGGTGTGCAGAGTGGGGCTGAAAGACTGGACCTGCCTTTTAGAAAACAGAAAACAGTGTTTCTTGCACAACCGTGTGCATGGAGATTCATACCCAGTACCCACCAGTGACCTCATTTTATTCTCAGATTGACGCTAGGAGGCAGGAAAGCCTATCTCCATCTTACAGATGAGGAAAGTGCCACTGACTCAGAGCGTCAAGGTGCCTGCCCAGAGTCACGGGGCCCTGAGCAGATGCCCCCAGGAGCACCCAGTCTCGAATTGGATCCCTCTTTCTCCCAACTTCCGTCCTCTCCTTTCTGCTCCTTCCTTCTGTCACTCATTTGCCAGTTTTACTGAGTGCCAATTATACCCCTCACGCCCTGTAAGATCCTAGAGCGTGCAGCAGGTACATCAGATATAACAACGGTCTGCACCTTACGGAGTCTTGAAAGGACCCAGTCAGATAATCTGTCCTCTTTGGAAGGAAGTTTCTATGCCCAGCCACTCTTGACTGGGGAGTTAAGCCCCACTTCCTAGACGGTGGAGTAACCACAGAAGTTATCTGGAATGCTTCTGCTCCAGGGAATTGTCTCCCCTTTTATTTATTTATTCCATCATTTCTTAATATCAGTATGGACTCATGAGTATGTTCTTCAGAAATTCTCCTTCATTGGGTTATAATGTAATCCTTTCTTTCACTCAAATCGTTCATCTTTGGCCACTGATAGATCTTTCAGACGGCCAGTGTGCCTTTAACACAGTGGGTGTGTTTAAGCACTTCCTGAGTTCCTGGCACAATAAGGTGTACCAGGCTCATCTTGTATAATTCCTGCCCTAGTCCTAGCCTCAGCCATTCCTCCCAGGAGCCTGGGTGCCTCTGGTCGGACAGTGGTGTCAGAAAGCAAGACCTGGCTGAACGACATCCCAGTGTATGAACATGCTTTGTTTATCATTCACCCATTTATGGATATGTAGGTTGTTTCTACTTTTTGGCTATTATGAATAATGCTGCTCTGAACCTCTGTATATTTTTGTGTGGACATATGTTCCCCTTTTCTTGGGGATATTTCTAGAAGGACAGACCATGATTCCGTGTTTACCTGCTGAGGATGTGCCAAGGCTTTCCCAGGGTGGCTGCATCATCCTACCTTCCCACCAGCAGCGCTTGAGGGTTCCAGTTTGTCCACATCCTCCTTGACCTTCTCACGACTAGTCTTTCTGATCGTAGCCATCCTAGTGGCTCTGAAGCGGTGTCTTATTGTGGTTTCAGTGCATCCCTAATGATTGGTGATGTGAGGCGTCTTTTCCTGGGCTCGTTGGCCATTTGCATATCTTCTTTGGAGAAAGGTCTCTTCAGATCTTCTGCCCACTGTTAACTGGGTTCTTTGTCTTGCTCACTGCTTTTGGGCACCCCTTTCAATTTGGGACCCGAGGGGTGTGCCTCTCTCAGTTCACTGTAGTCCGGATCTTCATCTGAAAGGAAAGAACAGGGTGCCATGAGCCTTAGTAATGCGGTACCTCATCATTTCCCAGAGGTTTTTTTGGGGACCAGGTGTGGGGTAAGGATGGGGCAACAAGAATGAGGGGTCCCAGCTCTGGGCTGGTGTGTCCTGGTGTGAGCAGGGCAGGGGGCCAGCGGCATGCTGTCATCTGGACACTAGGATTGGGGACCATCAAGGGTACCTATCATTGCACAGGCCCCAAGGGAGGCAGGGAAGGCTCATCACACTTCTGGCTACGAGGACGCTCCCGGGGTTCCTGCAGCTGAAACAAAGCAGGCAGAATCTGTGCATCTCTGCCTTCACTGGCATCCCACCCCTCCACGACCACAGGGGCCCTTGAGTGCTTACCTGCCTCCTCTCAAGGCCACCCCCTGCCGGTGAGATCCAAGGTGCTTGTCCCCAAACCAGTTTGTGCCTATTATGTCATCACTGCAACCCCAGTGTAATGAAGTGTTATGTAAGCTGTTGACACTCGAGGGCAAACAGGAAAAGCCTGGTGGTGTCTGTGAAAATAAACTTGAGCCCCATGGGAAAACTTGATATAGGCAAGTGGCCTTCACAATTTCTGCAAATGTATAGAGAAGACAAGTAATGACTCTACAGCATCTTACTACACTGATGGACAGTGACTGTAGTGGGTTTGGCGGGGGGCACTTGATAATATGGGTGAATGTTGAAACCACAGTGTTGCTCATGTGAAGCCTTCATGAGATTGTATCTCAATGATACCTTAATTTAAAAAAAATTTCTGCAGATGAGCCGAGAGGGAGGATTGCTAAATATTGGGAGGAAATCATGACCATCTCCAGGAATGTCTGGGGTCCCCATCAGCAGCTTCTCAGGGAATGTATGCTTACCCAAGTTAAAGCCAACTGGGAAGGCACACATGTGCCATTCATTGCTTACGGCCTCTAATTCCATGACCTTCAACAACTGACCACGCACGGTCTTGCAGGTCAAAAGAGCTCGACTCCATGACAGCATGTGCCTCAGGCGCCGTGCGGGGAGGCAGAGACACGAGACACCAGTGTCAGGAAAAGGAGGGAAGTGGGGGGCGGGGCTGCAGTCTTGGCTTGTCTCCCACCGGCTTGGACCCACACAGCAGCCCTGCCGGGGGGATGTGGGCAGGGTGAGCAGCCCCATTGCCCAGAGGCCGGAAGTGAGGCCCAGGAAGGACAGGAGCCACACAGGGCCAGTTGATGGACTTGCCGCGTGGGGCCCTTTCCATACTTCTGGCTGTGGCCCCGACACAGAACAACATTGGTACAAGCAATGAGTCCAGAGGGAGAGCTGGGTAGGTGCCCGAGGAGCCAGCCTCCAGGATGCAGATCCTCCAACAGCTGAGAGCTGGGCAAAGAACAGACACAGGTTCCACTGCAGAGGCCCAGCCCCTCCCGGCCCTGGCTGTGACCTCGGGCAGTGGCTGGAGTCTGTTCTCCACTCGCAGTGAGGAGAGACCTATGTGATGTCCCCCCCGTGGCCTGTGCCCCCTCCTCCATGGGGGTACTTGCCTGGGCTGTGTTAGGGAGCCAGTAGCGAGTGCTTTTGAAGCAGAACTGCTGCCCAAGCCCCTGACCCTCAAGGGCTTTGCCAGCCCTGTCAGGTCCCTTCCCTGTCTCTGACCCACAGATGAGGAAAGAGACATGATTGGTTGTCGAAGATCTTAAGGACCAGCCAGGGGACTCAAGGCGTGACAGCGCAAGAGTGGTGCTGAGAAGGCATCTCTCATATTTATTGATGAAATGGTTGTTAACAACAATATTGGGGTTTCCATGCACAATCATTAATCAAGTCCAACCCTCAACAGTTTCACCTTCTGAAGGATAACGAACAAATCCTCGTGGTGAACGAACACAGAAACTCTTTCTGTCTTGGCTACTGTTTCTGTCTTGACTACGAATCATGAACCATAAACAAACCATCAAGGCAAATATGATTATACATATGATTTTTATACTTTATATATAAATTCCCACACAGCCCAGTCCCCGAGGCCCAGGCTGCTAGCCAAGGTGTGACTCCTGGCCCCAGGGGAAGGTGCCCAGGCTCTGGGATGCCAAGTGTGCCCCTGGGGGCCTGGTGGCAGGTTCCCACATAGTCAGGGAGCTTTCTCTGTCATGGTGACCTTCCCTCTCAGGGCCTCAGTGTCCTCCTCTGTGAAAGGTGGACAATACCCCAGCTACGGGCACCTGCAGGGTAGTTGGGAGGATCAGAGGAGTGTGTTCTCCACGTCCCAAACTCCTTTCACTCCAGGGCATTTCCAGGGGTTGGTCGATGTGAGCCCCTGGCTCTTCAGTTGTGTCCTTAAATTGATCCCTTTTTTCCTTGAAAAAGAAACCTTGCATCGTAACAAATAGAGAACAAGTATCACTTACCAGAAACAGGAAGTAACCATAAAGATAAGCACAGTGGAAACAATGTGATCAAATTCTCCTGGACGATGCTGCCAGCCAGAGTTTTGAGCAGAGGCCTTCTCCCTGATGGATGAGGTGGGTGTGGAGCCAGTTATGCCAGCGGCGGCCAGGCGGCCCAGCACCGGGCTGAGGTTGCTCCTCACCCTAGGCAGAAGGCAGGAGCTTTCCATGGGCGTCACGTGAGTTAATGCCACGTCCAGGCGGCACTAAATGACCCAAGGCCTCCAGGCCACCCCAGGGGAGGCGCCCCCACCTGGTAGTGTGGGAACGGCTTGCTGGCAGACACTGAAGTGCCTCACACAGAACGGCGTCGGGCTGGTGGCCTAATGCTCCCCCAGCCCTCAGCAGCTCACCTGGGCGGGTCATCCCACAGGTGTGTTCATCTGTGGACATTAGTACCTGGCCACTCTGGGTTCTTGGTCAGTCTCTTGCAGCCAGGTAGCAGAAAGCCAAGCCCTACAGCTCACTACTGCTGGGAGTGCCAGGGGCGGAGGACCAGCGACAGCCTCCCCAAGCTCCTGCCCCCCAAAGGCCCTTCCTGTCTGGACACACCCTCTACCTACAAGGGGACCTTGTGTGCACTCAGCACACTGCACGGAGGCCTCCGTGGGCCTGCCTGGGTGGGAGGGCTCAGGCCAGAAACAGTGGCTACAGAGAGGGAGAATGGCCCAGCAGCAAGGAGGAGGGAAGGCCGCGCATCTCCCATGAGCCGGGGAGCAGCCCCGTGACGTCACAGCCCCCCCTGACCTGTCCGTGCCCCTGGCCATAGAGCAAAGATGAAGAGGAATGGAGGAGGTGAGGCGGTGCGGCCAAGGACACAGCTGGGCAGGCGAGGCCAGCGAGGTGGGGGCAACGACTGCCCAGGTCCTGATCTGGGCCAGATGTGTGCCCCAATCAGCACGGGCCTGGCCTTCCACACTGAGTAGGAGAGAGTGAGTCAAAGATGACACGTGGGGGGTCTGCCAGGCCCCTGGGGGTGTGGGGAGGTGCAGGTGCGCTGGCAGCAGGAGGGGAGACGTTAGGCCAGATGGGGCAGAGATCTCACTGCAAAGCTCCTGTCACAGCCTTTTTATCCAGCGCCCCCACGTGGATGATTTACGAATGGCTGGGACACCGAACAAGAAAGGAAACCCCCAGTCCTTATATTCCAGAGGGGGGCCAGGTCACCGCGTGGAGCAGCGTCAGGCTACCCCGTCTGAATCTGGCCCCCACCACTTGCCTGCTCTTGGGCCTCAGGCGGACCACTCAGGTTCGGTTCTGTCATATGTAAAGTGGAGTTCAGTCCCAGTAGCTCTTCGCTCACTGGAAGTCTCTGCCTTGCACCCCCAGTTTGTTTTCACCGGCATGGCCGACTGGTAACAGGATAACGAAGTCATACAATGACTGCGGGTCTCACCAAATTTACAGAAGGCTGAAATACCAGCATCGCGGTTAAGGAAGGGGGCCCTGCCACACCACCCCCGCCCCCAGGAACTCCGGGTGAGTTATTGTCCTGCCTTCTGCCTCTATCTCCTCATCTGTAAAATGGGGGTAAATGAGATGCTACGTAAAGCATTCAACACTGGGAAGGCTCTAATCTGAGCATTTAATTACAATAAATTAATTTAAATGACATGAGACAATACAGGTAAAATGTGTGGCCTAGGGCACAGTCTCAATAAGCATTGGCCCACAGGGGCTCTGAGGCACATCCTGGCTCAATAAGCATTGGCCCACAGGGGCTCTGAGGCACATCCTGGCTCTGGGGCCCCAGGGGGCTTCCTCTGGGTCTCTGCGCCCCCACCCCTGGCTCCAGAGGCATAGGGCCCTGTCCAGATCACACAGCAAAGCAGGGATAGGGACCTGGGATGGCCAGGCGGGGGGCTTGAATCAAAACCCAAGACCTGAGGCTCTCCTGAGCCCAGATGCCCAGGGGAAGCTGCTCTCTCTGTGCCACTTCACGTTCACCCCACCTCCCCCTGAAAACCTGCCGCTGCCTAGAGGCAGCCGTGTGCTCCTCCCCCTTTTATTCAGCCTTGTGTTGGGAAGGGAAAGGTCTTTTCCTTCTCCCTTCCCAGGTTCTGTGACCCTGGGCCTGCCCAGGTCGGATATAAAGCTCCTCTTAGGTGACTTGGCCTAGCAGAAGTCACTCCATTTTGGCCTGTGTTTCTCTTGATAAATATATGACACCAAAAGCTAACATTAGATTCACGAGTGGCATACTAGATGCATTCCCATTAACTTCTGGACTAAGACAAGGATTTCCTACCACCACTACTATTCAATGCTGCTCTGGGGGAATTAACCATGCAGTTAGGACACATAAATAAGAGGGGTTTTAGAAATGCAGAGACCAAATTCCACTTTTTTTAGATACTTCTTGGAAAAGCTAAGAGAATCTACTAGAAGCTTTAAGGAAATGAGAAAATGTTAATATTTAAAAATCAAGTGAAACCACTCTGTGGGATACTCTAGGGCGGATACATGTCATTGAGCACTTATCCAAACTCATAGAATGTACAGCACCAAGAATGAACCGTAATGGGCTTTGTGACAATGACATGTCCATATAGGTTTATTAATTGTAACAAATGAACCATCTGGTAGGGGACACTGATAATAGGGAGGCTGTGCGTGTGTGCGGACAGGAGGTGTATGGGAACTTTGTGTACCTTCTGCTCAGTTTTGCTCTGAACCCGAAACTGCTCCAAAAAATAAAGTCTATTAAAAGCTCAATTGCCTGTATATAGATACAGATACAGAGTAATCAGTTAAAATATGTCCCTGAAGAAAAGACCTTGTTCATAATCACATTTAAGAAAAAAAAAGTAAAATGCCAGGAAATAAATTCAGCAAGGATAGTGTAAGTTCTAGGTGAACAAAAGGGACATAAAGGAGGAAAAATAAAAACACAGGCATTATGTTTAAATAAGGAACCTGACATTATTAAAATGTGTTTTTCTAAATTACTATTGCACATAATAAAATCCGAACAGGATGCTTTAAAAATTAATTCAATGATTCATCTAGAAGAGCAAACATGTGAAAGTAGCTAGGAAAATTCTGAAAAGGAAGATCAATGAGGAAGGACTGAGTCCGTTAACTAATAAAAGATGTACTGCTTGTTATTATAATTAGTTAAAGTAATTGAGCACTTAATATGTTGCCGGCCCTGTTCCAAGAGCTTTATGAAGACTAAGCCATTTGATCTTCATTACAACACTTGAGGCAGTAGGTACTGGGTTTTAGGGGCTCCATATATGTACCATTTCCCCTGCCCAAGTTCAAACCCATTGAGAGGAGGACACAGAAGTCCGGGATGTAGAGATGAACAGTGCCTTCTTATTACTGCCAGAAGCTGGGTTAGAAGGTGAGGTGTAGGCGATGGGCACAATGGGCTTCTTCAAGCAGAGCTGCATCAAGAAGGTGAGAAGACGCATCACAGGCTGGGAGAAAATATTGGCAAAACACACTTCCTAAAGAATTTATATCTGAAATAAACCAAGAACTCTTAGGACCCAATTATAAGAAAACAAATGAATGACCCAATTTAAAAATGGGCAAAAGATCTAAACAAACACCTCACCCAAAAATATATATACAGATGGCAAAATAAGCTTACAAGAGGGTGGATGACCCATGTCATATATATCACTCCACTGCAAATTACAACGATACCACTGCACAGCTGTTAAAATCCAAATGGCTACAACCCAAAAAACTAAAAAAAAAAAAATGCTGGCAAGAATGTGTACCAACAGGAACTCTCATTCATTGCTAGTGGAAATGTAAAACAGTACGCTACGTTGGAAGACAGTCGGCAGTTTCTCACAAAGCTAAACATAGCCTGACCATATGATCCAACCACCACACTCCTTGGTATTTACCCAACTGACTTGAAAACTTATGTCCACACAAACACCTGCACATTAGTATTTATAGCAATTTTATTCAGAATTGTCCCAAACTGAAAGCATCCCAGATGTCCTCCAACAGATGAATGGATAATGGAAAAAAATAAATTACCTAACAAGCTACAAAAAGACATGAAATAGCATAATGTTGCTCACATGAAACCTTTGTAAGATTGTATATCAATGATACCTTAATAATAATAAATAAATAAATAATAAAGCAAAAAAAAAAAGACATGCAATAGCTTTAATGTATGTTGCTTAGTCGAAGAGGCCAATCTGAAAAGGCTATATACTGTGTGATTCCAGCTACACGGTGACATTCTGGAAAAGGCAGAACTACAGAGACACTGAAAGGATCATTGGTTGCTTGGGGTGGTGGTGCGGAGAAGAATGAAAAGTGGGGGCAGGGTGGATTTTTAGGGCAGTGATGCTACTTTGCGCGATACTGTGATGGATACACAACGTTATGCATTTGTCAAAACCTACAGATGGTGCGACACAAAGACTGGACCCTAATGTGAACGTTAACTTCGGTTGGCAGCAGTGTATCAATATTAGTTCATCGGTTTTGACAAATGCATCAGCCCAAATATTAGGGGAAGCTGT
Source organism: Manis javanica (assembly GCF_040802235.1). Taxonomy (NCBI): domain Eukaryota; kingdom Metazoa; phylum Chordata; class Mammalia; order Pholidota; family Manidae; genus Manis; species Manis javanica. The sequence continues at coordinate 113,344,402 of NC_133165.1, forward strand.
GAACAAGGAAGTGAGGGGGCATATGGGAACTCTGTACTATCTACCCAATTTTCTGTAAATCTAAGACTGCTCCAAAATATAGTCTAGTAATTAAAAAAAAAAGAAAGAAAGAAAGAAAGAAAATGAAAACCAACCCAAAGATAGACAGACTCTCCCTGTGGTGAATGTCACCAGCACCCCGCAGTCCTGCCGGTAGGGCAGGAGGAGCTCTGGGGAATGGGGAGAGGGTACTGGCTGAATATTCTTTATTCCAAACCACCAATCAGGTTAGTGTCTCTCCTTCCCTGGGGCCAGACACCTAACTGTTGGGGGAAATCCCTTCCAGGTGCAGGGGTTCAGAACATGTCACCCCAAAATATGCCATTTTGGCATATTAATTATTTTGGGCTGAAGGCACTTGAGAAGCGGCAGGTGCCTCAAGGGCTCTCCACCCTCCCTCTTTCTACCTAAAAGCAGGTCAGAAAACTTCCCCTAAGAAGGGTGCCCTCCCTGAGCCAGAAAGAGAACATTGTTTTGTTTTAAATTTTTTTATTTCATTAAGGTATTATTGATATACACTCTTGTGAAGGTTTCACATGAAAAAACAATTATGATTACTACATTCACCCATATTATCAAGTCCCCACCCACACCCCAATGCAGTCACTGTCCGTCAGCACAGTAAGATGCCAGTCACTATGTGCCTTCTCTGGGATACACTGTCTTCCCTGTGACCCCTCATACCATGTGTGCTAAACATAATACCCCTCAATCCCCTTCTCCCTCCCTCTCCATCCACCTTCCCACACCCCTCCCCTTTGGTAACCACTAGTCCCTTCTTGGAGTCTCTGAGTCTGCAGCTATTTTGTTCCTTCAGTTTTGCTTCGTTGTTATACTCCACAAATGAGGGAAATCGTTTGGTACTTGTCTTTCTCCGCCTGGCTTATTTCACTCAGCCTAATACCCTCTAGCTCCATCCATGTTGTTGCAAATGGTAGGATTTCTTTCTTTCTTATGGCTGAGTAGTATTCCATTGTGTATATGTACCACATCTTCTTTATCCATTCCTCTACTGATGGACACTTAGGTTGCTTCCATATCTTGGCTATTGTAAATAGTGCTGCAATAAACATGGGGGTGTATATGTCTTTTTGAATCTTAGAACTAGTATTCTTTGGGTAAATTCCAAGGAGTGGGATTCCCCGGCCAAATGGTATGTCTATTTTTAGTTTTTTGAGGAACCTCCATACTGCTTTCCACAATGGTTGAACTAATTTACATTCCCACCAGCAGTGTGGAGGGTTCCCCTTTCTTTGCATTCTTGCCAGCATTTGTTGTTCTTAGTCTTTTCGATACTGGCCATCCTTCCTGGTGTGAGGTGATATCTCATTGTGGTTTTAATCTGCATTTCCCTGATGATTAGTGATGTGGAGCATCTTTTCATGTGTCTGTTGGCCATCTGAATTTCTTCTTTGAAGAATTGTCTCTTCGTATCCTCCGCCCATTTTTTCATCGGTTTATTTGCTTTTTGGGTGTTGAGGCGTGTGAGTTCTTTATATATTTTGGATGTTAACCCATTGTCAGATATGTCATTTATGAATATATTCTCCCATACTGTAGGATGCCTTTTTGTTCTGTTGATGGTATCCTTTGCTGTACAGAAGCTTTTCAGCTTGATATAGTCCCATGTGTTCATTTTTGCTTTTGTTTCCCTTGCCTGGGGAGATATGTTCATGAAGAAGTTGCTCATATTTATGTCCAAGAGATTTTTGCTTATGTTTTTTTCTGAGAGTTTTATGGTTTCATGACTTACATTCGGTCTTCGATCCATTTCGAGTTTACTTTTGTGCATGGGGTTAAACAATAATCCAGTTTCATTCTCTTACATGTAGCTGTCCAGTTTTGTCAACACCAGTTGTTGAAGAGGTTGTCATTTCCCCATTGTATGTCCATAGCTCCTTTATTGTATATTAATTGACTATATTTGGTTGGGTTTATATCTGGGCTCTCTAGTCTGATCCATTGGTCTGTGGCTCTGTTCTTGTGCCAGTACCAAATTGTTTTGATTACTGTGGCTTTGTAGTAGAGCTTGAAGTTGGAGAGTATAATTCCCCCAGCTTTATTCTTCTTCTCAGGATTGCTTTGGCTATTCGGGGTCTTCCGTGGTTCCATGTGAATTTTAGAATGATTTGCTCTAGTTCATTGAAGAATGCTATTTTGATAGGAATTGCATTGAATCTGCAGATTGCTTTAGGCAGGATGGCCATTTTAACAATATTAATTCTTCCTTTTCATGAGCAAGGGATGTGTTTCCATTTATTGGTACCTTCTTTAATTTCTCTCATGAGTGTCATGTAGTTTTCAGAGTATAGGTCTTTCACTTCCTTGGTTAGGTTTATTCCTAGGTATTTTATTCTTTTTGATGCAGTTGTGAATGGAACTGTTTTCCTGATTTCTCTTTCTGCTAGTTCATCGTTAGTGTATAGGAATGCAATAGATTTCTGTGTATTAATTTTGTATCCTGCAACTTTGCTGAATTCAGATATTAGTTCTAGTAGTTTTGGAGTGGTTCTTTAGGGTCTGTTATGTACAATATCATGTCATCTGTAAACAGTGACAGTTTAACTTAGGAAGAGAACATTCTTATCACCAGAGCCTGGGGGTTGATGCTGAGAAAGATCTCTACAAACTTACTAAAATTGCCCTAATCTTCCATTACTTCCCCCTATGTATTTCTCAGTCACTTGTCCCACAATTTACAGTCCTCAGCCCCTGTGTCTTGCCACTGTCCCACAGTGTAACATTCTTTATGTGAAGAGGTATGTAAGCTTTTGCACCCAATGGCTTCTTTGAGTGTTCATTTTCCTTCTGGAGACTCCCATGTACACATAGAAATATCAAATAAATGTGTTTGCTTCCCTCCTGTTTATATCTCCTAGGTCAACTCATTCTTAGGCCAGCCACAGAACCCACCAGGGTGGCAGGATGTCTTTCTGCCCTACACAGGGTAAGAAAAGAAGGATCAGCTGAGGGGCAGAGGTTTCCAACCCCACAAAAAGTTCTACTGTTATTCCTATAAGAGGAAAATTGTTTCTGCCCAGAGCAGAAATAGACCCAAATATAAAGGTGGCATTTCAAATTGGGGAGGGGGAGATGAATTACTCAGTAATCAGGGTTGGCAGAGAGGTGACTGAGAGTTCCCCTTCTCCCACCCACCCGCCTAAAATTCACAGGACCTAAAATTCTACCATGACACCAAGTCTGGATCAAGGTGTTGCACTGGACTTAGCAACCCCTTCCTCACAGCAGTGCTAGGTGGTCCCACTTGCTCCCCCAGGCCCAGTACATGGGTGGGTTATGTGCCATTTGGGAGTTGAGGGGCCTGATGCAGAAGGTCGGCACCACCCTGGGAAGCTGGGAAGCTGGGGGATACTACCTGTGTCCTGCAGCTGACCTGGGCAGCAAGAGCGATTTGGGGGTACTAGCCCTGGAGGGACATGCCCCAGTCTTCCATGATGGGTGAGCCCTGGCAAACCCGGGGAGGAACCAGGTGAGGGGGTTGGGTGGAGGGGTGGACCACACTCACAGGAAGGGCACTGTGTGTGTGAGCGGACTATGAGTGTGAGTCTGCCCATACTGTGTCTGCCTCTGGTGGGCCAGGCGTCGAGTGTATGCACCCAGCACGTGCGTGTGCACCCAGGTGTGCGCGTGTCATCCAGCGTGGGGAGAGGAGGGGGAGTCCACGTTGGAAAGGCTGCGCCCTGGTGGATTCGGATCTGCTAGACCACGACTCCTTCGGTCGCTCCCTCCCTTGGCCCCCGGGGCATTCATGGAGGATCTTCACAGTCCCCGAGTCAGTCCTCCCAGATCGCGATGACGCTGGGGAGAAGTGGGGGAAGGGCGAGGCGGGGACGACGCTAGAGGTCTCAGGAGGCGCCCCGGCTCTGAGCGTAAGTGGGGGCCCCCCGCAGAGCCCGAGTACGCTCCCGCTGGGCGGTCCCGGTCTCCAGGGGGCGCCCCCGAGCCAGGGGACGCTCCCTGCTCCAGCGCGGTCCTGCGCCCTTCTTCCCAAAAAGTACCCCTGGGAGGGTGCGTGAGCTGCTGGGGCTTATCCACCCCACCTCCGTCTCGCTGCTCCAGCAGACGTGCCAGTTCCTTCGGTGTCTTCTCACCCGAGCTCTGCACCGTGCCTGCGGGTCGCCCCCTCGGAGGGGAGACAAGGCCGCGGACCCCCCGGGCAGGTGCTGGACCCTCGGGTCGTGGGGCCCCGGGGAAACCGGGATCGAAGCAGAAAGTGCCAGGGGCCGGGCGGACGGCCTGGGGAGGCTGCCGGGGAAGGCCTGGGAGGATCAGAAGTTTGGTGGCTGGAGAAAGTGTGCCAGGCCGAGGGCACAGCGCGAACGAAGGCCCGGAGAGGCGCAGTTTGCAGGCGGCCTGGGAGCCCCGAGAGCTGACGCTGGCCGGGCCGGGTCAGCCGGCCGAGACCTGCGCCCCACGCCCGCGGCTCTGGTCCGGGGCGCCCGCGCTCCCCGGGCCCCCCGGGCTCGCTGCCCCCGCCCTGCGCAGCCTCCGGGCGGCAGCACAGAGCGTCCAGCGCTCACGGCAAAACGCCTCGCTCTCCCTCTCGGCCTCCCTCCCTCGCCACCCCGGGCCCCGGCTTATTCCCCTTCTGCACCTGGCGCTTCCAGCCCCGTCTCCAGTTCTCCCAGCGCCCCAGGGAGCGGGGTTGGCATCCGCGGGGCGTCCCCACCCGACGGGTTCAGGAGGCCATGCAGGTCCGGGCTGAGGACAGGGCCTGGCACAGAGAAGTGCCCAGTAAACGTGGGCCTTTCCTAATAGCTTTCCCCGCCTCCAGTTTCACCCTCTAGAACTTCCTTCCGTCCCGCTCCAGCCGCCCTGCCATCAAAACAGACTCTGCTTACTTTTACTAGAAAGAAGAGAGAGCGGCCCCTCCCTTTCTGTAGTCCATCTGGCTGTAAAACATCTTAGTAGTCTCCCCTCAGGTAACATTGCTATTTTATGACAAAGTTCCTGCCACCTATCACCTTAAACCGCAGGAGTGGTAGTGGTGGAACTTCAGGCACAGCGCCAGGCGCCTCTGATCCAGCCAGGTGAGGGTGGGGGCCTGGGGCTCTTCGGGTCCAGCCCCCACCACCTCTGTGTTGCCCTGCACACAGGTGCTGGCCCTGGTGGGGGAAGAAAGGGGGGGTGTTCCTGAGCCAAGCTTTCCCCAGGGACATCCTGCAGCACCTGAGCAGGTAAGGCTTGGCCAGGTGAGACCTGGGCAGGTTCTGCTGGAGGGTACAAGCTAAAGCAGGACCTACACCATGTCAGACCACCTGTCTTCCTGGGCAGTGGTGACAAGGGCCCCTTGTGCCCTCTGTGAAATCTTGCCCCATTGGTGATACAATATTGGGATATTAGTTAAACACAAAGGTGGGGTCTGGGCCTGGCTTTGGCACCAACTTTGACCTTGAGCTTGTTGTTTACCTCCCTCAGTTACCTTATTGCCCCCTTAACTGGGCCTCAGTTTCCGCATCTGTAAAATGAATATACCTATTCTTTCTCTGGCAATCTGCCTTTTAATGCTCCAAGCTTCAATGTTTTCAACTGTAATATGAGGGTAATTATAGCCTTTCCTGTCTGCCTTACCGTTTTGCAATCACATCCATTCATCAAATAATAATAAGGAAATGAGAGTGCTTGCTGTATGCTTGGCATTGTGCACAAATCTTGATGCCTGCTGGGGGAGGTAGACATCTATATTACCACCATTCACAGATGAGAAGACTGAGCCAATGGCTCGCTCACTAAGCAGAGTGTGATTCAAACCCAGGCATTCCAGCACCTCTCTGGACACAGTCCACTGCACCAGGGGCTGGGAGCCCCTAATGAATAGTTGAATGAGTAACACTCCAAAATTGCTCTGCCGAGAGAGGGTCTGGCCCAGGTGTTCTGACACACCCAAGTCAGATGGGGGCCTGGAGATGTGTCCACACCCCAACCTGCTCACTGACTCAGATGAGCATTGCAGGTTTTTGTACAGTAACTTGCAAAGGCTTGGATTTTCCATGTACTTTCATCCCTATCTGAGATCTGGGACTTTATGGGTTCCCTGAGCAGTCATAGAGCAGGGTCTTTGGGAGTAAGCTTGGAACTCTGTTGTGTGCTTGAAAAAGCATGAGTTTTATCCTCAGAGACAAAGGAGTTCAAATCGTGACTGTGTGACTATCTCTCTGAGCCTCAACAGCCTCATCTCTAAAATGGGAATATTAACTACAACTTAGTAAGGTGGTTACGTGAATTAGACAAGAAAACTAGATGAGAAAACCTGCAATGTGAACAGGGACCAAGGCAGCTTGACTTGATTTGCCCATTTCCCACATGCGCATCGACACCCTGGAGGAAGATCACAGACACCAGCCCTCAGCCCCAGCTCCCCCTGTGTGACATCACAGGCCATTTTCTCTGGGGAACACTGCTGTGGCTGTTGAAGAAGTCCCAGAAAAAATTAACTTTGCTTGGAAAATACCTTCTTGGTAGCCTTCAGCCGTCTCAGCTTCCCAGGTGCCCTGCTAAGTGCTGGGGTCACTCGCTCTGCTTAATTAAGCTCCTCATGGAAACAGACTGCAGATAAAGAACCTGTTGAAACTGACGCAGTACCTTGGCAGGACAGAGGCACTGGACTGCATGTGTTGAAATATTAATGCAGGTAAGCACCGTGCCAGGCTCTGTCCTGGGCACAAAGACAGCCAAGATGCTTTTTAAACTTTCATTCTGAGATTAATTTTATAACAAAATTGAATTAATTAAAACCCATTGTTAAAAAAAATGAAATTATTTAATAGTTTACATGTTTGAAACCAGCCAAGTCCTGGCTCCTTTATGTTTCCTCCTAATTCTACTTAAAACCCAAACAGTTCCTTTTTTAGCTCTTCATTCCTCTTGTATTTCATCACAGGCAGCTAAGAGAAGCCAGCTGGCAACTTCAATATTCTGCCTGGAAATCACTTTAACTAGATCTACACATTCTTCAGATAACTTTTCTATCTTCCACATCACCACAGGCAACAATTTTGTAAGCATTGTGGTATAAAGACTAAAATTAAAGCCAACATTATGTACTGCCTTGACATCTGGTGAAATCGGAAGGACCTCAAATGGCCTAATGGCAAGTCCCTGAACCCCAGCTCTGCCCCTGTGGGTGGGTAGGTTCCCCTAGCTCAACAACCGTCCTTAGGGCGTGACCAGGTACGATTCCTGCTTATTTCTGTGTAGCCGGTTTCAATTCCCAGACAGCCTGAGGAATTACATACACAAACAAGCCCATCAATCCTCCCAAAGGACCCAGGGCCACCCCACCCTCTTGATGTGACAAAGCCTGGTTATTTACACTGTTCCCAAGCACAGCCCTGTGTGGCCCTGTGAGGTGTGTGATGTGCTCTTTCCCCAGGTTGGGACTCCATGTAACTCACAAACTGCCGTCCATCTCATCGGGAGTGCTGGTTGCCACATTTTCAGCCATTCCCAGAACCCTAAGGTGAGGATCCCTCTCTCACCATTGTGGTGAATAGGAGGAGATTAAAACAATGTCTGCGTCTCTCTGACTTGGGTTACTTAACTGGGTCCTATTTTCGTGTGCATCTAGAAGCAATTCCTCAGCAATCTTTAAGTCTCCTCAGGCCCTTCCTACCATTCGGTCTCCAAACCCACTCCACACTTTTAAAGATTTTGTCTCAACAGCACCCTACTTCGACGCATCACACTGTCTGCTGGCCATCTATTGCTGCATAACAAACCAAATTTAGTAGCTTAGGACGGAGAACACTTACTGGCTTACGGTTTGGAAGCTCGTGGGTTCAGCAGGACTGCCTCTCAGCTCCACTTGGCATCAGCTGAGATTGCTGACCACCTGGAAGATCCACTTCCCGGATGGCTCACTCACCTGGCAGGGCGGCTCATTCAGCCTCTATGTGGGCTGGCTGTGTGGCTGGCTGGGCTTCCTCACAGCACGGCATATGGGTTAAAGAGGGAGGAAGTGGAAGCTGCCTGTTGCCTTAAAGGTCCGGCCCAGAGTGGCACACCGTAACGTCTGCCACAGTCCTGGGCGCAGCCTGGACTCAGGCAGTTAGAAGGAATCGCCACACCTTGACAGGCACAGTGGCATGTGTGTGCAGAGAGGAGAGAGACTGTTTGGAGCCATCATCAGAGACCACCTACCACACCCCTGATTTTACATATGAGGAAACTGAGGTTCAGAAATGGGACTGGAGGCTCAGGGGGCAGAGTAATAATAGAAAGCAGTCAATAACTTTTCCTACTTTTCCTACGTGCCCAGTACTATGCTGGGCACGCGTGCATGCAATCCCACAACAATCATAAGAGGGAGGAATAATTATTGTCCCTATTTTATGATGCGGAAACTGAGTCATAAGCTGGCACGTTACTTGCCCAAAGCCATTTGGCTTATTAGGAGAGGAATGAGCGGTCTAGATCAGAGCTCATCCTTGGAACCAGCAGTAATGTCCAAAATTTATTACATTTTTATCTTGGGATGTGGTTTTAGCATTAACGGCAGGGTGGAACTATGCCCAAGATGCTAGCAAGTTCCAAATAAAACAAAATGAGACATTCTTCATGCCTCAGCACAGTGCATTCTGGAACATTGTGCCATAGAATGGCCTCTGTTTTCCCATAGGAAAAATACTCTGTGGCAGAAATGTCCAGTTTCTCCCCAGTACCCATTTCTCTCTCTCATATACGAATGGAATTTGTAGCTGGGCACCTGGATGCCCGCCTAACCACTATTTTTGCAGTTGCCCCAGCCACTAAGGGAAGAAGGTCTAGTCTATGGCATAAAGAGCAGAAGCGATGGGTGTGATCTCGGGGTTGGGTCTGCGGGTTGAGTGTGGGTGCAGTGGCAGGAGCTCAACAGCTGCTCTGGGCCTTGAGATGGAAGCTGAGTGTGGAGGGACAGAGCAGGGTAGCAGGTGCTTGGGCGTGCAGGTAACTTTGGGGAATAGCTAAACCCTGGAGCCCTGTACCCACTTCTGGCTCCTTACCTGAGAGAAAAATTAAGTTCTACCTTTTTAAGCCCTTGTTAATTTCAGTGTTTGTTTCTGCATCTCAGATTGGATGGTAACTTAGAGACTGTCTTCAGATGGAAGGTTAAGTGCTGGTCCAGCTGGGCCGGTGGGTCTGTGGCCCTTCCCAGAATTCTGTGGCTTTGTCATGGGGAAAGGTTGAGCTGGGCCCAGGGCTTCCAGCAGTTTCTAGGCTTTGGACTGGATGCTGATCTTTTCCTCCCTTTCTTCATGTGAACTCTTTTCCCTCAACAATCAATTGACCAAAAGTTGTAAGTGTTTATCTCTGGGCTCTTCAGGAAGTGGCATTTGGTTTCAGTTGCAAACTTTTCTCCATACTGAGAGTTTGAGTTCTGTAATTGAACTGAGGGTAGAACTGCATTTAAAACCCACATGGATCCTAAGAAGCTGTGTCAGATGAATGTTCCTTTCAGTCTCTTTGGGAAGTTGGGACAGTTTATGATCATTTTGCAATGGCCAGAAATACATTTTGTGAAATGCTGTTTTTTTTTCCCCACCAAAATGTCATTAAGTTTTTTTTTGTGTGTGTGTGTGACTCTGATTTTAAAAAAGCTCTGCTTTCCTGGCATGGCGAGAAACAGTCAGGTTTATTTGGCTTCTCTGAGGCCTGCTGGGCTTGTGGGGACTTCCCTGGGGTGTGGAACAGGATGGGGGGACTCTGGGGCAGGAGGAGACAAAAACAGAGCTGAGATGGGGACACTCAGGCGAGGCAGAAATGGAGAGGACAGAGGCCTGAGGGCCGGGAGCCAACCAGGTACCTGGTTCCAGGGGCACAGCCCCCATGCCCAGGCCTCTCGGACGGGGTGTTCCTGTCCAAGGGGACGTGCCCGATGTGCCTCGCCAGAGACACTGGCCAAACATGGAAGAAGTGAAAATTGGCTGAAGGTCAACATCGAAATGACAGCTGACCACAAACGCATCATCCTGACTCAGAAAGGGCTTGAGATCTTGCAAAGTGCAGTGAATAGAGCCCCTGCCTCCCAGGGAGAGTGTGAGGACTTAAAGAGTAAACATATGTAAAGTGCTTACTGATATCGCCAGGCTGAAAATAAGGGCTTCAAACTCTCAGTCGCCCTGCCGTTGTATCATCACTTCCCCCTTTTAAACAGTTACTCACTGGAATCAGCTGTGGTTTCTTATGACCAAGGATGATTCTCTCATCCAAGTTTAACTGCTATTCAAACAGTGGAGTGATAAAGACAACTAAGGAAAGCTCTCACACTCACCATCTTCTTTTCATTGTTACAAATGTATTAATTGTGGTGAAACATACAACACATAAAATGTATCCTCTCAACCATTTTTAAGTGTATAGTTCAGTAGTGGGAAGCCCTTTACATTGTTTGGGTGTCTCATCATGCTTTATTTTGGATATTATCTTGTAGGACCTTGGGGGTACAGGTCTGCCATTTCACTTCAAGCCTTTAATATCAGCCCTGCTGTTTCCTTCTAGGCCCCAAGAAAATGAACTCCTTCTGAGTATCTTAGCTTTCAGGGGTCACATCTCAGGCCTTCAGATCAAGCAGGAGCCACAACTGTCACTCCCCTGACTCCCGGCCCCCAGCCCTGCTCAGCACCCCTGGGGGGCACTGCCGAGTGGGTTTCATTACCTCTCACTCCAGCAGGGTCTCCAAGGGCAAGCTACCATTATTACTATTATTAGTGAGCTTGTCTCTAATGCCTCACCACCCAGAGACAGCTGGTCCGACAGAATGGGGTTTGGCCTACTGAAGACTCAAGCTATGTCCCCATTTGGGAGGCAACACTTAGAAAGGTGGGGTCCGCCTTAGAGGGTGTGCTCTATATGCTGAACCAGAGACCAGTGTGTCCCGTAACAGAACGCACAGCCGGGAACCATGACCCCACCCGATCACCATGCATGGAATTCTTGTTTCCTATTCCGGAAACTTGGAGGGCAGAATGTTTCCACCAGGGAAAGCGATGGTTCTGTGGATTTGAAAGCCAGGACCAAGCCTGCCACCTGGTCCTGTTGGGCTCCTTATCCACTGAACCGAAAAGAAAAAGTACGTATTATATATTTAAAAAATAATAACATTATTGAGATGCTGTAACATTTGCTCAGTAGTTTTTTAGTATATTCACAGAGTTGTGTAACCATCACCTCAAATTTTAGAGCATTTCCATCGACATCAAAAAGAACCCCTGCCCGGATTGGCAGTCACTCCACTCCCCTTCCCCGGGCCCCTGGCAGCCACTGATCTACTTTCTGTCTACGGACTTGCCTATCCTGAACATGTCACATAAATGGAATGACATAGAATGTGCTGTGGCCTTTTCTGTCTGGCATCTTTCACTTAGCATGTTTTCAGGGTTCATCCATGTTATTGTATGTATCAGTACTTTGTTCCTTTTTATTCCTGAAAAACATGCCACTGTACAGACATGTCCGTTCATCAGCTGATGGCTGTTGGGCCTGTTTCCACCTTTTGGCTATTAGGAAGAGTACCGCTGTGAATATTCATGTACATGTTTTTGGGTGAACATATGTTTTAAATTCTTTTAGGTATATATCTAGGAAGGGACCTTCAAGGTCATGTGGTAAATTCTATGTTTAACTTTCAGAGGAACTTTCTGTTTTCCAAAGTATCTGCACCATTTTACTTTCTCCCAGCAGAGTGTGAGGTTTACCATTTCTGACAACTTTACCCACACTTGGCATTGTGTTTTTGATGATAGCCGTCCTGGTGGGTGTGAAGTGGTATCACATTGTGGCTTTGATAGACATTTCCCTAATGATTGATGGTGTTGAGCCTTTTTTTATGTGCTTATTGGCCATTTGTATATCTACTTTGCAGAAATGCCTTTCAAATCCATTGCCCATTTTTAAATTAGGTTGGCTTTTTATTTTTGACTTGTAAGAATTCTTTGTACATCCCAGATATAAGTTCCTTATCAGATACATGATTTGTGACTTTCTTCTCCCATTCTGTGGGTTCTCTTCACTTTCTTGATGGTGTCCTTTGACACATAATAATTTTTAATTTTGATGAAGTGCAGTTTGGCTATTTTTCCTTTGTCATTTGTGCACACGTCATTGTGTCATATTTAGGAAACCACTGCCGAGTCCCAAATCATAGAGATGAATTCATATGTCTTCTTTGAAGAGTTTTGTGGTGTGAGGTCTTACATGAAGATCTCTGATCCACTCTGACGTGTTTTTTGTGTAGGGTGTGAGGAGGAGGTCCAGCTTCATTCTTTTGCATGTGGCTGTCCAGTTTTCTGGTACCATATTTTTTTCCCCCATTGACCTGTCTTGGCACCCTCGTAGAAACAATCAATTGACCAAAAGTTGTAAGTGTTTATCTCTGGGCTCTTCAGGAAGTGGCACTTGGTTTCAGTTGCAAACTTTTCTCCATACTGAGAACCAACTGCATCGCACCTCCTCAGAGACTCTGGCACCAGCTGACTGGCACCCTCCTCAGGGGCCTGGGGCTGGCTCGGTGGGACCATCGTCCTCCAAGCCCCTGGGCGGCACCTCCAGGTAAGCTGCATCTCCTCACAGGTGAGCTTCAGTGCTGAGACTCCTCCTCCAAGCCTCTAGGTTCTCATAATTCCCACTTTTTCCATTTGTTCTTAGCATCTCTGCTAATAGCATCTCTGCTATTAGATCATCATGATACCCACCCCACAGTGGAGCGAGGTGGTACAGTGGACACTTCTCTGGAGCTGCTTCTGGGGGGCGGCTGTGTCTGCTTAACTCAGGGTTCCTTTTATGGCTTTTTCAGTTCCTGTTTAACCAAATTCCTATATTCAGTTCTTTTGATAAAATAATTAGTTAAGTTTCTATGTTCCTGATGGACCCTAGCAGGTACATGGTCAATCATTCATTCATTCACTCACTCACTCTTTCCTTCATTTATCAAACAGTCACCTGACACCTCTGTGACAGGGCCCAGGCTGGCGATGCTTGGGGCTCACGGATGCGTCAGACGGACGCAGTTCCTATCCTGGAGGAGCTCGCGGTCTGGCGGGGTAGGCGCCTGCAGATGCCCCGCAGCCTCAGAGTGAGTAGGAAGGGCAGCTGCAAAGGAAAACCAGGGCCACACCTCGAGGGGCCACCTAAGCCCTTCAGGCTTCCATCCTCCTCCCTGCCCAGTCCCAGGGGACTGGGGGAGCTGCTGAGGGAGCAGGGACTGAGGGGGGTTGCACCGGCCCAGCTGGGGGCCCTCTGGGGGCCGTGGGCACTGTTCTGCTTGCGCCGGCCCACAGCAGGCTTATTGGATCCGGCTGCCTGGCTGCCGTGGCACCCGCAGAGTCAGGACAGAGGTGCCTCAGAGGAGCCGGGGGGCTGGGCCAGGCACTGGGACGGTTGCCAGCAGTGGCTAGGGCTCCTTCACCTGGATTCCCCCATCTGGGAGTCAGGCTCTTGGCCTGTAACATCCTGTGATGTGGTTTACTTGATGGGATGGGCCTACAGGGACTGTGCCCGAGGGCGGAAGGAGGGGTGCCTCCTTGTACCTCCCCCGCAAATGACCTGGTCCTTCTTGGGTTTACCTAAAGGACAGCAGAGCAGCACAACGCCGGGGCTCATCAGACAGATCCAGGACTGTACCCCAGCCCTGCTGCCTACTAGCTGTGGACTTTGGGCAAAGTCTTTTCACGCATCGGCGTCTCCTTGGTGAAGTGGGGATAATATCTGACTTTGTGACATGTAAAGTCCTGTGCCCGTGACTGTGGTTACTCTACAGGGGTTATTCTCATCCTTGTCCTTGAGACCCACAGCCCACAGGGGGGACAATCCTGCATTAAGGATTTTTGCACATGAAGGGCCCAGGCTGAGCAGAGAACAGAGAGGGACCACTGGGCCAGGCTGGAGGTCATGGGAGGGGGGTTTCTTGCTCAAGTTTGAGCTATTCCGTGTGGTAGGTGCTGGCTGTGGGACTGTGGTGGGAATATACTAGCCCTCTCTGGGCACCCATCTCCTCTTTGGCAAAATGATAATCATGATACCCACCCCACAGCGGAGCGAGGTGGCATAGTGGACACTTCTCTGGATCGTGCCTGCCACCTGGAGATTCACTCAGGCATCCACTGCCCCCAGACTCTGAGGCAGGTGGCCTCCCGACGGGGAAGCCCTATAATGGCTCTGCAGGCTGCATCCAGAAACTTCCTCCCAGGGACTGATACAGGAACCCCAACCTCCAGGCCCCTGGGTCAGAGCCCCCGCTACCAGGCAGGTCTCATGAAGAGCCTGTGGCCACATCCTGGCTTTAGCCTCCAGGGCCCCCCTGAAGATCCTCATCTGTTTGGGGATTTTAGGGCCAGAAACTGCTAGAGGCTCCCTGCCCCTACTTTGTAGTTGAGGAAACTCAGGCACAGAGGGATGTGACTTGCTGAAGTCTCAGATGAGGTCTGCTGGCCTGTGGAACACAGTTCTTTCCCTACACGTGAGGCAGCCTTCCTAGGGTCCCTACCGAGTGTGACTTGCACACCCCTGAGAAAGTCTTTTGAGCTCCTTAGGTGATATTTGGGGTGAGTGTTCCAAAGGCTCCAAGTCCTGTGGCCCAGCCTCGTCCTCCCCTTCTGGCTGGTCTGGAGGCCTACCCACCACGCTCGTGGGCCCGGCTTTGTCCACACCCTGCAGCCCAAGCTGCAGTGGCCCAGACGGCCTTGGCCGACTGCCTGTCCTCTGCTGAGGCTACAGGCCGCCAGACCTGCGGCGCCTCGTCTACCTGGGGTCCCTCCACGCCGGCCTGTTGCCGTCAACCTCTTCCTAACTTGCGGCCTGCTCGCTGCCTGTGCCCAAAGGGATAGTGCGTGGCACTGCTGACTGGGGGCCCCGAGGGCCTCAGCTTCTGCCTCCCCTGCCGAGGCCCGCCATCAGCCCTGCGGCCTCTGGGAGCTCCCGGATACCTGGCGTAGCATCTCTGCCTTCAAACTGTATCTGACTCCTTTACTGCCTTAATCTTTGGGTCAAAAGCCTCCGCCCAGCCCTGCAGCCCTGCACGTAGGCTTGTTAATCATCAGAAGGGAATTTTCCTCAATGCTCAAGATTGATGCAACCAGCCCCATACCGGACCCTCGCCTCCCCCAAGGAGATAAAGAAGTATGCACAGGAATGGCGACTGGATTGTCAAGGACTTACAGGGACATCGTGGCCAGACCCATGTCAACACAAGGGCTGGAGTCAGCTGAGCACAGACAAGGAGTGTCACCCCCCACCAGGCCCCTGCTGACCCAGTCTGAGGTCACCTCCTGACCTCAACTCCTCCGGCTCCCCACTTCCCTAATATGAAAGACACTTGAAATCAACCCAAAGTTAAGATAGTTCTTAGGACATCAGTCACCATCTTCTTGGTCTCCTGGCTTGCCGAATGAAGTCGCTTTCCTTGCCCCGGCATCTTGTCTCCCCACTTCCTGGCCTGTTGTGTGGCACGTGGAATGAGCTTGGCCGCGGTAACCCCCATGCCCACGCAGGCTCACTTCCCAGGCACTGCTGGCTTCTGGTCCTCTCCCCAGCCCCTCCCGCTGCTTCTCCAGGACCAACCCTGTGCGGCGAGCACTGCCCTAAAATGACTCTTTGGCCTCCAGTCTTCCTATTCGGCACCCTCGCCCAGCGCCCATCCATTCTTTCTGCAGCATCGCTGGCCCCGGCCTTGGTCGGCTGCAGTCTGGGCCGTCGTGGGGCCCAGGCCACTCCAGACCCCTCCCATTCAAGGCTCAGCTGAACTACCTGTCTACTCACCCCCGTCAGAGGCCCGAAGCCAGGCTGCCCCCACGCCCTGCAGCCAGTCCTGCACGGCAGCCTGACGTCCTCTCTCACCCCACCCTGCTCACGGTCTCTGTCTTGCTGTCTCATGGAAATGTGACGGAAGCACACAAAATATACATGTAAGATGGGTGAATGTTTTGCAAAACGACACTCCTGGGTAGCCAGCACCATGTCAACAACGAGCAGAGCCTGGAAGCCCCTTCTGAGAGTGCCCACCATCCTGACTTCAACGTGGCTTATCTTGTCTGTCTTGGTACCTCATATAAACGGAATCTTAGGCTACTGGGGTGGCCAGTGGTAAGCCACCCAGACTCCCCCCTGGAATGAAGACTTAACCCCCACCTGCTGGGGGAGCTGCTGGAACATGGCCCTTGGTTCTCAGCCTCCTTTGAGGTTTTCCTGGGCTGAAGACACTGCCTTACCTGGTCATGTCTTCTTCCAGGGGCAGCCTGGCATGCGGTGATGGACCAATGTGGGCTATAAAGGCCTGGTCCATTGCCCCAACTCAGGACAACTCCACAGGGCCCCCCAGCGCCTGGGGGCTGCCTAGGCTCTGTCAAGGGGCTGCACCACACTCTGGCTCCTCTTCTGCAGCTCAGTTGTTCTGTGACTAAGTTCTTGCAAATGATAGAAAGCATAAACATCACACATGGCCTTTGGGAACTTCCCCAACAGGCAGAAGGCCCCACCTCGGTGCCTCTGCTTCCTTCTGGCTGGCATGCACACATGCTGGCGCTGGAGCAGCAATGCTGGGCCAGGAGGCAGAAGCCATGTGCTCAGGCAGTGGAGCCACAAATGAACGCCTGCCCTAGGCTCCTTCTCAAGCGAGAAAGTAGCTTCTACTTTGTTTAAGCTATTCTTATTTTGTTGTCACTGTTTATAACTGAAATAAATCTGAACAAATTCATTTCATTCATGATTAATGAATCCTCAAAGGGTCTCAACACCAACCAGTCACGGGATGACCAAGAGGCCAAAACAGTAGAACTGTGTGCACTGCATCTAAAAAAACAGAGATAAAAGGATGGTTTTGCAAAGAGCCTTAGGGTACTATAAAACGGTTAGTTTCAATGTAGAATAAAACTTGTGTGCCTCCATAAATACTCCACCATTTAGACCATTATGAAATATTTGGTCTAATGTTGCTGGTCTTGGAGCTCAGAAGGGCCTGTGGTAGGACTTCTGCTGCGGCAGCCTGCAGTGGGCCTGGCTTTCAAGTAGGACACATCTGCGCTGAAACTGCAGCTCTGCTAGCCTCTGGCTGTAGGGCCTTAGGCAAGTCCCCGAACCTCACTGAGCCTCAGTGTCCTCATATGCAAAGTGAGGTGTCCTCCTCATGGGGGTGGGGTGAGTGAAATCACGTGCAGGACAGGGTATACTGCTGGGCTTGGGGCAGAGTGGGTGGCAGGAGGTGCCAGTTCCCATGGAGGCTCCTTATGCACAGCCATCCATATTGCCCTTCTTTCTTGCTAAAGGAAAGCAGATTTTGTTCAGCCCTCAGGTAGTCTTGTGTTATAATGAAGGAGGGCCTTTCCCAGCTCCTGGGGGTGAATCTCAATTGGTCTAAGCCAGTCCTGATCATTCCAATTCCTTTGCTAGTAACTGGGGTAGGAGTAGGCATGCGATGTGACTCTGGCTAATGGAGCTAGGGGAGGTCAGCCGGAGAAGGGGTCCGCTGAGAATTTGCATAGACAGGAGGGAGGAATGTTCTCTTTTCTGCCTGTTTTGCATTAGTGCATAAGGGTGTGATGTTTGGAGCAGAGGCAACCATCTTGAGGCCATGAGGGGACAGGCCTGAGCCCAAATGTCAACACACTGGATCCTTGAAGATATGAAGAAATTGTTGATGAACTGCTGAATGAACCAGTTCTGGAGACACCCCACACCAGACTCCTTGTTACATGGACAGACACTATTAACTGTCCTCTAGTGTCCATTCTTCCTGTCATGAATTTAGTAACAGGACATACTGAGCTTCAGCTGGACATTTGGCCCCTCCAGCTGCAGACAACACTCCCCAACATCCTTGGCGGCTGGGTGTGGCCACACGACTGAGTCCAGGCCAATGGGACATAAACAGAAGTGATGCGTGCAACTTCCAGATTACATCCTTAAAGATCCTTAAAGATCCTTCCCACTAGTTGGAAAAAAGCATCATTGGACCCCTTTGGATGCCCCACCTTAGGGACGGCAGAGGAGCCCCCTGGCCTTGGAGCGACCACCTTGGGGCTGACATGAGAGGAACAGTCTTCCTTATTTAAGCAACTGTTGTGGAGTCTTTTCGTTACAGCAGTTTCCTGAGTACGTCACCCGATACATCACATGGAGAATCAGTGCCCTCCTGATTTCAGGTGCTCTTGTTTCTAGCAGCCAAGAGGCCTCTCCTCTGAACTTGTCTCTTTCCTTGCAGGTTGGTGGGAACTGGGGCTGGGTTCTGACTTTTGTTGTTGTCAGGCTATGGCTGTGAGGAATGTCTTCCTGTTTGGAGATCCCCCCCCACCCGCTCCTAGTTCAATGTCAACACCACCTTGGTTCCCACCTGCTGCTGCGGAAGTCCACAGCCATTGTCAGGTCCTGAAGCCATGTCCACTTCAGACCCCCAGCCTCACAGAGGAATTCCCAGCATGCCTCACAGGGGGCTGGCCCACATGAGGACAGAGATGGAGGAACAAGTGAACCGTGAAACCAGACTTACAGGAACGCAGTCCTGAGTTACTCACCCATCTTCCGTCTCTGTTAGGCACTCGGACGGAGGACATTCCAATTTAATATTTAAACAAGAAGTTGAATATTGATACAGTAACAAGGGGGAGTTATTCCTCTAGCCCAGATAGCTATTCTCCCCGCTGACGGTGCTACGCCAGCCAGGAGCAGTCATTAAATAATTGACAGCATGCCTGCCTGCGGCCCCTGCTGAGCCACTCTGTGACCCCTACTAAAGGGGTGTGTCCTCAGCTTCCCCAATCCTCAGACAAAACTGCAACACGCCCACCATGACAAACTGCAGGCTTCCTGGGATCTGATTACTACCGTCCCCAGGGCAGACCTCCACCCCAGCCCGGCCCTCCCTTCTCCTTTCCGAGAACTGAAGAATGAAGTTGCCCAGCAATTGTTCTGGACCCAGCAATGAAGGGGGGCCGGCCTGAAGCTACCAGGCAGTAGGCGATTGTGAGCGCGGGGCGGGGCGGAACAGAAACTCTCTAGAGTCAGGTTCAGGCAGAAGGGGTGGGGGGCTCTGGGCTCTGGCCGGTGGGTGTTGCACTGGGAGGTGAGGACAAGCCTCTCCAGCTCCCCCTGCCAGCCTCCTTGTCCTGAGCTCAGTCCTCAGGACAGCCAAGGCTTGGGTTCAAATCCCAGTACTGCTGCCTACTTGCTGAGCTTTCCTCTCTGCAGCAAGTGGGGTGTGCTGTATATACTGTGTTCTAGACCAGGTACCCTTAGATCATCACAACCATGCCAGGATGCTAGGAAGTCAGTACTGTCCATCTCCTCTTTGCCAAAGAGGTAACGGGCACGGCTCTGACCCAGGGTGTGGGGGGCCAGGAGATAGGGAGGGGAGCCTTTCGGCTCCTGTGCCCTACCTACTCTGGGCATTAGGACAGCTCCTCCCAGCCCAGAGGCAGTGCAAGAACACAGCACCAGGGTGGGGGGCTGGGTGGTAAGGGTGGCACCTTCTGGTCTCACCCCCTGGAGATGAATCAGCCTGTCTCCCCCACCTTGGCCCACCTGTCCCCAACCCCTCTTTTCTCCAGGGCCAGCTGGACCTTGACTGGTTTACAGCTGTTGCATTAAGAGGCTGGGCATGGGGCTGGCTCAGCGGCATACAGCACCCCAGACCTTCCAGGCCAATGAGCCTGGAGGGCCAAATGAGGGAGAGGGGGAATTCAACCCCAAACTTCTGATCCCCCTGCCTTCCCCTGCCCACCTTCTCAGAGAAGGGATGCCAGGCGCATCTGAGAGTCCGCCCGTCCTGGGTCCTGCCTGGCCTCATGTGAGGAGTCTGGGGCTGAGGCCGCTATCTTCCCGTATTTCCAGCATGGGGGCCTCTGAGGAGGACTGTACACACGAGACCAGGCTGGCTGCAGCTGCTCTGGCCCGGCCTGACCCTCTTACTGATGCTCCCTGGGAAGAGGGGTCTGGAGGTGGTCCCTCTGGGCCCTCAGCTCTGCACGGACTGCTGGGAACTCCTTGCAAAGTCACAAGGACGTCCCCCTCCAGGAGCCTGAGCCCAAACCTAGGAATGATCCTGAGAGGGATCTGACATGGCTCTGCCCTTCAAGGTCTTCGAGGGGACAGGCCAAGAATCCAACAGTCACAGCGGATGCCTGGGAGCTGCGTGACCGGAGGAGGGGCAGTCAGGGAAGGCTTCCTGGAGGGGACATCAGCCTTAGGGAAGGAACAGAGTTTGTTGACTGGGAAGGGGATTGCCAGCAACAGCAAAGGCATGAATATCAACATGTGGCCATTAGTGGGGAAGGGGGTCAAGAACAACATGCAGGTTAGTGTGGCTAGAGGGCAGTGCTCATGGCTGAGAGGGCAGTGGCGCTTGACTGAGGAGGGCCTTGAATGCTGGGCCTGGGAGTAAGGCTTTGTTCCATAGGCAACAGGGAGCCATAGAAGAACTTAGGGTGAGGGAGGGTCACGTGTCTCACCTGTGTGCTGGCACACAGTAGGCACTCACTACATGCTGGCCAAATGACTAATGAAACAATGACCACAGGAGGTCATCTCACTTGCTTTAGTATATAGAGTTATGTATATTATTTATATTATTAAGATAAAACCTGCTCATTCTAAACAAATTTTAAGATAGGTGAAATGATGCTGTCATTGGAGAAACAACTGACATAATTGACAATGACCCGTTGTTCTCATCAAACACATCACCTGCTTTTGAATGCCCCTAGAGCCAGGGAGCTCACCCCTCACTGGGCTTCCCAGCACCATCCGCAGGCAGAATCACAGGTCTCTAAACACCTCTCCCCTCATCTGCCAAAGAGCAGCCTGGCAGAACCCCCACTCTAGGGGGAGGGCTTCTCCAGCCTGGCCAGAGCTTCCCGGAGGGACTTTCTCTGCACACCTGGCTGGGGTCTCACCCTGCAGAGCGCAGACCTGCCTCTGGCCCAGCCTTGGGGCCACCAGCTGGGTAGCTGGGGCCTCTCCCGGATGCTGGCCAGGCATGCAGGGTGGGGCAGGAGAGGCCAGCTGGCAGGGTGCCTCTGCTCTGCTGAGGAGCTCCTCAGGGGTCTCATTTGGCCCCGTTAAAACAGATTCGGGCTCATTATGGGTGGGATGCGGCCCCCACCGCTGCCTGCCAGGTCCCTGGGCGCTTCGGATCTAGGCAGGTTGGGAGACCTCGGGCAAGTCGCCACCGCCCCCTGCCTGAGCTGCTCCAGCTGCAGAAAGGGGATATTTAGGGCTGTGCAAGTGATGAGTTTTATCAACCATCAAGCAGTAAGTGTCAGGGAGGCACTTTGACTGCATTTATTCTCCTGTGTTTATCAGGGGCAGGGTGTTTTCTTTCAAATGCTTTGCCTGAACCAAAAAACCACCATGCCCCCATGTCCATGGAGTGGGCAACATCTCTGGAAAGAAGGGGTGGGTGGGCAGGCTGGGCCTCTCCCGAAGAGATCCCAGGGCAGCCCCGCAGGCCTCAAGCCCTCTGAAAAAGAACCCCAAGCCAGAAAGGAGCCACGTGCCCCTCCCTGGGCTCCCCCACCGCCCCCTGCCCTGGCCCAGCTCCTCCCTTCTTCCTCTGCTGCCCTCAAGCTTCTGCACGTTCCCCTCGGGTGCACCTCCGCCCCAACCAGCCTGGCTTCCCCGAGATGCCCTGGGAGATGCCTTGATGTTCCCTGCTCTGGAGTGTGTCTAGGAGACCCAGCGTGCCCACCCAGCTCACTCCCGCTGATTCTTGCTGGGGGCCCTTCCCCTGCACTTGTCACCTCTGTCCTAGACAGCGCGCTGGCCCAGAGCGAGAGCCACCGGCCTCCTACCCGGCTGGGGTCTCACCCTGCAGAGCGCAGACCCGCCTCTGGCCCTCAAAGGGAGCAGATCTCAGGGCCTGCAGCGCGTCCTCCAAAAACACCTCTGTGGCCAACAGTCCCTCCATCCTGCCCCAAATCCCCAGCTGCGGCAACTCAGGCCTTGCAGCTTGCCTCCCCGGCAGGGTGGCCAAGAGCCCTTCTCCAGTTAGGGTGCTGGGTAGGTGGAGGTGCCCCAGCAGGCCCCTCACAAGTACATTTTTATGGCCTCGTGCGTTGTGGGGCAGTAGCGGGCATGGAGCTGGGCCAGCAGCACCCTGGACGTGGCCTCAAAGTGTGTGCCCTGGCTCTTCTTGTTCCACACGTGGACGGCGTAGGTAGCATTGAGCAGCCGGGGCAGCTCCTCGGGGCTGACGTCCTCAAAGTACCTCTTCCAGTTCTGCCAGGGGATGGGGTAGAAGGCCTCACAGGGCAGGGTGGTGACGCCGCGGCAGGAGTGGCTCTCATCCAGGCTGCGGATAGAGCACCACTTCTTGAAGACCCGCGTGAGCAGCTGTGGGCCCTGGTGGCCCCAGATCCAGCCGTTGTAGTGCGCCACGAAGTCACGCATGCACAGTGCCATGAACTCGTGGTGGCGCTCGAAGGCCAGGAAGGCACCATTGAGGACGTAGCGAGACTGGGTGCCCAGCACATTGGTGAGGTTCCTCAGGTTCTTGAGGACAATGAAGTCTGTGTCCAGGTAGATGCCGCCGAACTTCCACATGAGCGCGATCCTGGAGGCGTCGGAGAGCACGGGCAGCAGGTAGGGCTCCCACCGCCGCTGCACAGCCACGTACCAGGTTGCCAGGGGCGTGTCCCGGAACAGTCCCTCCAGGTCCAGCGGGAGGATCTGCACATTGGGGAAGCAGCCCAGAAGCGAGAGGCCCAGGTGCCGGGGCAGGGAGGGGCTGCCACCATGCAGCCCCTTCATCAGGACCACCACCTGGGACCCGGGGTGGGCCCTGGCTGCCGACTCCACCGAGCACATGAACAGGAAGTTGGGGTTGGTCCGGTCTGAAGTCTCCAGGAAGAAGATGTTGCCTGGAAGAGGGGTGGAGGGAGGTGTGGGGGGCACCAAGTGGGGGCAGGAGATGTCAACAGGCAGGTTGGAGAATTGTCCTTGGCCTCTGGGCTCCCCCACAATGTGCCAGTAGATCATGACAGAGACAAAAAATGTGAACTTGAAGCTGATGATGAACAGGGTGCAGATCCGCTGCCTTGGGGTGCCCCAGAGCAGCCGCAGCAGCCAGTCGGGGGGCCTGGACATGGTCTCCCAGATGACACCAGGTGCCTCCAGCAGGAACCAGCTGGTCTGCAAGAGATGAGCACCACACTTGGGCAGGCTGCTGGCATCTCTGGTCCCCAAAAAAGCCTCCCACAAATACCAGCCACAGCCAGTGCCAGCTTCCAAAGCCCAGGGGTCGGCTGACTCTGAGTCCCACCTCCTTCCTCATCTGCAAAATGGGAACTGTGGGCCATGGGCCAAGGTCCGGGCACTGCTGCTCTTTGCTGTGACACATCTGTGAGCTCCCTAAGAACTGAGCCAAGGCCACCTTCAGCATCACAGGCCCTGGCCAAGGTCTGGCACATGCAAGGGTTGTCAAAAACTATGACGGCCATGTGGCCCAGTACATGGGCCGTCAGCTCTATTTGGCTCCATAAACCAGGCCTGGAGCTGGCCCAGGAAGGCAGAGTGCCACCAGCCTCAGGGTCATGTGGGGCCTGGGGCCTGGGAGGCCTTGGGTGCTGGCTCGCTAAGAGGCTAGCACGCAAACTTGCTCACAGGACAGGTGCTGAAGGCATATGGGAATGCGTGCCAGGTCTGAAGCCCTTGGCTTGGACATGATGGGGTCTCCTGAGCCCCGGGGTCCCTAGCCCCCATCCTGGGCTGTGCTTCTCATAGACACAGGTCTGGAGGGAAAGGACAGGGAGGCTGTGCTGTATCCATGACCTTAACCAGTACTGCTGCCCTTGGACCCTCACTCTTTCCTGGTGATGCCCGCTTGGCGAGCAGCCAGGAGCAGCCTGGGTTCTCTGCAGGTGGCTGGGGTGTCTGTGATAAGATGAGCCTGGGCTCTGTCCCCAAGGGTAGACAAAACACCTGGGGGGCACTGGACCCCAGTCTGCCAAATGAGCTGTGAGGCCCGGGCAAAGCAGGTCAGCACACAGGGGCCCACTGCAGGCTGAGTGCATCGACTCAGTAAATATGAACTGCCTGCCACGCATGTGCCAGGTGCCAACTCAGTAAACCCTTAGAGCCACTCTTTGGGGTGGCAATCATCATGCCCATCTTACAAGTGAGGGAACAGGCACAGAGGTCTGCCAACTCATGCAGCCTCACCGCCAGCAAGCGGCAGGGCAGGGACTTGAACCCAGACCACCTGGCCCCAGAGTCCGCGCCCTCACTGCCGCACCATCCCACCTGGACAGAGACGGCGTGCAGATGGCACACTGGGACTCGGTGCACGTGACTGAGTCTAGACTGTCCTCACTGAACACAGTCCCAGCTACTATCACTTGGTGCCTTCTAAGGGCTTGGTACCAAGGTCACCCCCTCCTGGCCTGCTGGAGCCCCGGGGGCAGCTGCGTCACTTCTCCTTTACAGGCCAGGAAACGTGGACTCAGGACAGACTGGGCACTGCCAGGATGCTAGGAGGAGCCAGAGCCAACCCCTCCCCAGGACAGGCGGGGCCTCTGGCCTGGGGATGGTGCCAGGGCCTGGGCCTCAAGCAGCTGGCGGACCCTCCCCGAGGTGGAGGACAGGGAACAGCAATGATGTCACGGGCTAGTAACTGACCAGCCTGGATGGCCCATGGTGGTGAGGGGGGGATGCAGGCAACCTGGCAGGCCTCCGAGACACACCCTGGCTCAGCAGCCAACCTTCTCTGCCAACACAAACACGGCCCTTCCAAAAGCTCTCCATGCCCACCAATCCATCTGCAAAAGACGGAGAGAGACAGAGTGAGGTGGGTCGTGGGCTCAGAGGCCTGGTCCCCTGGCCAGCCTGGCTCATGTGCTCACTGCCCCTGTACCCTCTCAGCCCCCCAGGGAACACACCTCGGAGAAGGGACGGGTGGAGGGGGGAGCAATCAGGCTGTGGGAAGGTTGTCTGGAAACCAACAAGGACATTAAACCAGCTGGGGGCCAGTGGAGCCAGGAGAGGCTTCCTGGGGAGGTGACACTTGATGAGAAGGGAGTTAGGCAGGTGGACCTCCGGAAGTGCCACACCTTCTCTCCCTGGTGCCCGACTCAGTGCCCAGAGCAGAGCAGGCCCACAGGCAACGAACGCACTCACTCACTCACTGACTCACCCCGTCGCCGGCTAGGGGGACACTAAAAATACAAGTTCAGGCCACCTTGCTCCTCTGCTGAGATCCTCAGTGACGTGGGAAGCCCACATCCACCGGGTCCTGGGTGTCTCCTGACCCCTGACCTCATGCCCCACTTCTCTCCCCATGGTCGCTCTGTTCCAGCCATACCTGGAACTTTCTCCTGCTCTTTCTCAAACCCATCCCCCCACGCTGCTGTCTCTGGGCCTTCACACCTGCTGTTCCCCCTGCTCAGCATGCTTTTCCCACAAACCTTCACTCAAAATTCACCTCCCCCAGGGGCCTCCCTGCCACTCACCCTCCAGCTCCCCCACCACTTCCCAGCCTCTGACTTAATCCTCCCTAGTCCTGGTTCTAACATGTATGCTGTATATTTTTGTTTTGTGTTTTGTTCAGCATCTAGAATAGTGGCTCCTGGCAGGCAGTCGGTGAGTATTGAGTGAGTGGCTGGGCATGTGGGTAAGTGAAGGGGCAAATGATTGAGTAAACCAATGAATGTTCAGTGAGTGAATTAAAGAGTGAACAAATGCGTGCATGAGTGAATTAATGAGTCAGTGAGCATGTAAGTGAGGAAACTGGGGTCAGGAGTTGCATGGGCTGCCTGGGATGGTGAGCGGCAGAGCTGTGATAAACCAAGAAGCTGTGTTTCCTCAGCCCTGGTTTTCCCCTACAGGGAGAGGCTATTTTGGTCCTGAGTATTTTTAACCCAATGCGAACACTGAGGAGCAGACCTATAGTTGGACCATGCAAGGCCCTGAATGCTGGGCCCTGAAGCATTGGGGTGATCTGGCTCTGCTGTGGGGCGGGGTGGGGGCTGGGCCCACTGGGGAGGCAGGACGTGCCACCTGAGCCCCTCACGTCGAGGGTGCCAGGCGCAAGCAGTGCCGTATTTGGTGCTGAAGCCTGGGACCCAGGAACAGATACTGTGTATGTGGCCAAGTTGGCCACAGCCCAATGCCCGTGTGACCTCAGGCCCAAAGCATGCTCCTGGCCCTGGGAATGGGCCTTGCAGCCTTGTCAACTGAACCTGGCATGTGGCTGCCCCCTCCTCCTGGCTCCCTGCCCACCACGTCCAGTCCTGCACTGGGGATATGTGTCCAGTTAGGTCAGCTGTGGTCGCATCCCTGCTCCAAGCCTTTCTTCAGCTCCCCATCATCAGGATCCCCTGATCCATCCCAGGCAGGAAGCGAGGTGTGCAGCTGCTGGACACAAAGGGCCGAAGGCCTGACCAGACCCCTGCCGGCCTGGCTTCCAGCACCGGCTCTGCAGAGGCCCCACCTTGGGAGCATCGGTATCAGGGCACCAGGCCCACGTCCCTCGAAAAGGCCCCCCTACCTGGTGACTGTCACCAGGGTGTTTCGATGGGGACACAGAACCCTAAAGTGAAAGGGGCTCGGCAGCAGAGGGCACGGCGTGTACAGGGAGCTGGCCTCCAGCTGGGCAGTGGAGCCCCTGCGGTCCCTGTGCAGGAAATGCCCAGCACCCGAGGCTGTCCTGGAGGCGTGGGGGGAGGCAGACATCTCAGCAGGAGTCGCAGCCACAAAACCAGCAGACAGAGGAAGGGACGGCCTCTCGTCAGCCCTGAGCTGCCAAAACTAACAACCACAAACTGTGGGGCTTAAAATGAACACCTGACACTTGTCACTGGGCTTCCAGCCCATGTAATCCATGATCATTTCCTCATCTCAAGATCCTTAATAACATCGGCAAGGACACTTCTTCCAAATGAGGTCAGATTCACAGGTCCTGGGGTTAGGATGTACCGTATTGTCCCCCTGCACCCCCCTTCTTTGCTTCTCTGTCCGGAGCCTCAGAATCCCTGTGTATAGAAGGAAGCGCTGTTCTGAAGTCACAGAAGCCACTGGAGCTCAGGAGAGTAGTGAGGGGCCGGGTCACATGCTACCCCAAACGGAGTCTTTGGAGCCTGGGGTCCACCCCAGGCCCCTGAGGTTCGCTGCCTCAGCCTCTGTGCATGGCGTTTAGGGGTCCCAGCCGCAAGGGCTCTCCTGCAGAGAGGCTGCCCTCCACCCCCACCACGGTCACTGCGCCTGGAGCACCTTCAGGACGCCAGGCTCGGGACGTGGGCTCAGGCCTCGAGAGCATGTGCAAGGCTGAGATGCACCTGGGCCCTGTGAGGGCAACGGGGACAGGACCAGACAGGGGCCAGTGGGGCCAGGAGGGGAGACCATGGAGGCCTCAGCAGGTCCCACGGGAGCCCTGGGGCTCGGCACCCTTCAGAGGTTCCAAACCAGGGTGGAGGCCTATGACCACACTGAGCCACGTGGTGACACAGGCTGCTCCCAGGGAGGGCGCACCACCGTGGGGGGTGTTCCCTCTCACAGAGGACACCCCCTGGGAAGCGGGTGCTCCAGGGCCCAGTGAGAGGCCTGATGGCACCTGTGTCCCCGCTTCCCTCCAGAAATGGTCTTGTTCACTTTCTATCATCCGAGTTCTCGGGGGGCAGGGCTCACTTGTCCTGCTCAGGTCCTTCCCGGGGCTCACACAGGGCCTGGCAGACAGTAGGTGCTCAACAAACCCTGGTGGATGAAGGGATGGCTCTCAGGAGGGAGCCAGATGCCCCTTCGGTTCTTCTCAAGGCCTCAGGAGCAAACCAGGTCAGGGAGCAGGGCCATGAGGGGCAAAGCCAGGGTCAGACTGGGACTCCAACTGCAGCTGTAACCCGACCAGCAGTGTGGCCTCAGGCAAGCCCTGTTCCTCCTCTGAGCCTTGACCTCCTCACCTGTAAAATGGATCCACCCCACCTTGGAGGGGCCAAGCGAGGCGATGCGTGTCTGGGCCCCAGTCCGCTGAGCAGGCCCTCAACAGACGGTGACAGTGGCCATTAGTCAGAGGCCTTCTCTCCGGCAGGGCGACCGGCGTGGTCCTTGCATGGAGGCCTACGAGGGTGCTGGGGAGGGGGATGCTCATGCTCAGGGCAGTCTTTAAGGTCAGGAGGCATGCCTGTGTGGCCCTGTGAGCCACTGACCACTGCCTACCCCTGAGGCCAACAGCGTAGCTGTGTGTGGCCAGGATGTGGCATGTGACCTGCCTAGTCCCTTGTCGCGCTCTCATTCCCCCAGGGCCCACCTAGATGTCAGAGAACTTCATCCTCACCTCATGTCACACTTGCTCCCAGTGAAGCTAAATCAGGTCCCCTCCCTGCCCCGCTCCACTGCAGCCTGGACAGACAGGGACTTCAAGGTGGACTTTAGAGTTCCCTAATTTTCCTTTCCGAGCAGGACTTTATATGGGGTGGGCCTGGAGGCAGAGAGGACTGAGATCTCCCAGGCCACCTGAGCCTCCCTCCTGGGCCTGCACCTGCCAGTGTGACCTCAGGCAAGACAGGAGACCTCTCTGACCTTGGGCTCCTGGTCTGTCATGCAGGGGCAACACCAGAGCCCAGATCATAGGGTGCTGTGTGGACTAAGGCAGTGCGGACGTCTCACAGTGGCCAGTACAGAGCCTGGAGCAGAGGATGAGCCGAGCTGGACCCAGAGGCAGGAGCCTGAACCCAGGCCAGGGCAAGGCGGGCAAGGGGAGCCCCTCACACCACCTTCTCCGGGGGCCTTTCATCCCAGGCCCCATGACCCCTGGGCCACATATGGTCTTGAACATCACTGAAATGGCAGCTCCATGGACTGTGGGCCTGGGCAGGCCATTCTGCACGGCTACGGCGGGAGAAGAGGGTCGACGTCACATGCACTGGGGACCCCCAGTGCAACTGGGGTGGTTCTCTGCTGGGTTTGCGGGCCCAGCACACACTCGCTCTTCTGAGAGCAACACCTGATCTCCACTGGGGCCTCTGCCCCCCACAGCCCACTCCCCAGCTCTCGGGATGGCCACGTGATTCAGGTCTGACTAATGACTGGACCGCATGCTCTTGGCCTCAGTGGTTGGCTCGGGGAGGGCACATAACAACCCCAGCTGAGCAGAGATACACGACTGCTAGTGGGTCACTAAGACATGGACCAGAAGCGGGGAGGATAGCGCCTGCCTGGGGAGGAAGCTGGCCGGAGGCGAGCAGAGCCGAGAGATGGCAAGACAGAGACACATGGGACGTCATCATTACGCCTGGATCCTGCTGTGCCTGAAGCTGGAGTACTCCTGGCCTTCTCAGTCACGGCAATCAGTATGTACACAGACACACACACACACACACACACACACACACACACACACACATACACACAAGGAGGCATCTGTGCTAAATAATCAAGGGGCACTGTAGTTTGATCCATAAAATCTGACTGGCTTTTATGAAGAAAATATTTTCAGTTATTCTTTGTGTCACAGAAAACAACAACATTTTCAGATGTTATTTGGACTCAGCCTGGGGTTTGAGTTCTGGCTCTAGCAGTGCTGTTGGTCACCTGATCTGACACTCAGCCCTTCTGTTTCCCCATCTTTAAAATGGGGATAATCGTGTTCTTGCAGAGCCACGAGGGGATTTTCATGATACACCCGATGAACTGCAGATACTCAAGAGGCATCAGTCCAAATAGGAAGTCACACAGGAAAGAGCCCCATGCCTACCTGCACGGAGCGCAGACGGTGCCTCCCACACTGGCGACTTGCTAGCCGGGAGAGGGTACAACTTGGGGCTGAACCTGTCTGGCACTTACTGGGTTGAGGAGCCACAGAGCACCCCAAGGCAGAGACCACCTGGCCCAACCTCTCACTCTAGGTGGGGGAGGGAGCGGAGAGATGCCCAAGTCCACAGAGAATCAGCAGGGGCGGACGGGAACTCAGGCCACACGGCAGCACATGTGGGACTCGATGCGGGGGTCACTTAAGCTGGGGTCCTCAAGTCTCCTTACCTGGGAAAGGGGAGCACAGCGCCCACCCTGAGTCCACATCCACCTTCGCCTGTACTTGGCCCTTGCTGTTTCTGCTGTTGGCTGAGGGGAATAGGGGGGTGCTTGGAAACTAAAGTCTGTGGGTGGATGTGCTGCAGATGGCGAGGGGTCCCACCAGGGTGGATGGGACACTGCTGGAGGGCCCTCCTCCTTCCTGGCTGACAGAGACAGCAGCTGACAGGGCCTTGCTCCCCGAATCAGGGACACATCCCAACCTGAGAGGAAAGGAGAGCCTCAGCGCAAACGACCGCACCTCCTGATGCCTCTCCAACTGATCACCAGCGAGCCGTTGCTCAGCCAGTGTCCCCCCTAACTCTCTGTCCCCAGGCCTCCGCTGTCCCTCCCCCAGGTCTCTCCCTGCTGCCACTCTGGGTTGGTCTGTCTGTCTCTCCCTCTCAGCAGCACTGAGAGAGCTCTCTTGGTCCCTGGTCCCATGACACCACGCGGGGGCAGGGCTGCAGTGGGACGTGACGGAAGGAGACCAGGCTGCTGAGACTGGACGGGTCCGGATGGGAAGCTCTCCCCCAGCCCCTAACTGGCACCAGCGCCCCGTGCCAGGAGAGGAAAACTAGGTTCACTTTGCACAGGGAGGTTTGGGGCTGAGGACGCAGTGGGAGACAGAAGAGGCCGAGGAGCCTGCTGCGTTCCTCCACTTGGTGAGAAGTGCCTGACGGAGCCAGGAGGCCCTGGCCCAGCTGCCCCCAACGCAGGGTCACGGTGCCGTCTCAGTTCAGCCTGATCACCAGGACAGGCATTACTCCAGCCAACGCCAGCCCCTGCTCCCTGTGTAACCTTCAGAGAAGTAAGGGACTTGTCCACACGGCCACAGCTAGTGGCACTGGGCTGGTGTGTGCTTCCAGGTCCGCCCAGTCCTGTTCCCAGCTTGCTGTGTGATCTTGTGAGTCATTTTCCTATTTTCTGGGCCTCAGATTCCTTCTGCACAAGGGGAGGAGAGCAGGGCTAGCCAAGGGCTCTAACTGTGGTGACATGGGGCATGTGTCGGTCACCTTCCCTGATAGGCTAACATCCGAGCAGATCCCAGAGGCCTGAAGAAGCTTGAGGTATCTGGGGGAGGCCATGGGGCCAGGAGACGGCATGGAGGACAGGGATTTCTAAGCAGCCACTCATCGGCTCTGTGACCTGCGGTCCATCGTTGCACCTCAGCTTCTTTGTCCATGAAAGAGGGTGGGCTGGGCTCTTTGGTCTTGGAACTCAGGTCTCCCTGGGTGTGAAAAATACCCACAGCTTCCAAACCCTGCTCGAACGGTCTGCTGCCCTGTCCTCCACACCCCCCAGCAATCTTTCAGGGCATAAATTAATACATTATTTCTACTCAAGAAGCAAGAGTGACAGTTATTAGAAGGTGACGATCCTTGTAAAAATGGCTGTTTTCAAAACATAGGTCATAAAATTTTCCCCCTCCAAAGCCTGTAAGATGTTCCAGAGCCAGAAGTCAAGCAAGGGGTGGCTTGCTCTTTGGGGGACATTACAAAGAGAAAAATTAGGGACACAGGGACTTCTTTTTCCAAGAGGAATAAGGCAGCCACAAGGACTAAAGCAGATTTTTGGTTCCTAATCTTCCCTCTTTTCTAATGTTATACAGAGCAACAGGGAAAAGAAAAAACAAACCATAAGCTTTAGGGAAACTACAGGTATGAAAAAAGCACATAAACTCCAAATCATGTGTAAGTGTGGCCCAAAGCACCGGAGGCCAGCAGGCACGGCAGCAAGGTGGGGAAGAACGGGGGGGGGCAGGGGGGCCCGGTTGTGGAAGATCACAGAAATCACCACTTCAAAAAGATGAGTAAATTAGGTGGCAGCTGTGGCCTGAACGAACCAGGGAAGGTCACAGTTGGAGGCGGGCAGCTTCTTGAAAAGGGTTGAGTTCTGAGAGGCAACAGAGAAGTAGATCCAGAGAAGGGCCACGTTTTAAAGGCACAATCCATTCCCCTAAGAGCACAGGGAGGAGCCTTTCAGCAGAGAAACTTAGGGAACTAGCCTGGTCTCTCTCCCCATTTCCACCAGAACCTCCTATTAACTGCTAGTCCAGGAAAAATGAATTTAAATATAGAAAAGAAAATCTGTTAAAGGAATAAACATAGCATTCATTCAAAGATGTTACCAGAACGATAAAGGAAAGGACAGTAATATTCCCTTGTATAAAAAGAATATTCACTCTAAAAATACTGCCACCAGACAAATAAAAATTCGAATCTAAAATTGCATCATGGATTAAAAAAGAAAAAAAAATCTTGAAAAAGTAATCCCAGCTCTGAAGGAAGATCAGAAGGCAGAAATATAAAGTCTGGAGAAGAAATGGACAGATGAATTGATGGACGGACATACAGACCAAGTGTGAGAACTGGTAGGTCTTGGGAAAGAACTAGAAGAAAAAGACAAATCATTTCAGAAATAAAGACGAAACTGCAAGAAATGCAAGGGAGAATGGACTTTATATGAAGAACAGTGAGAGACATAGAGATCAAAATGAGAAAAGTAAAGAAAATTAAACAGAAATAATCAGAGATCAAAGATTAAAGAAGAAAAGATAGAGAAGACATATAAGGGAGATCTTATATGTATAACTGGAGTCCCTAAACAACTAAATTAAAACTAAAACAATGGAATAAATATTACAAATTATGATCCAGGAAAACTTTCCTGAAATAGGGAAGACTTGATTTCATGAGCTGAAAAGTTACACCATGTACAGAGAACAGTGAATCAGAATGGTAAATTTCAAGGCATATTCTAGCAAAATTACTGGACTTGAAAGATACAAAAATAAATCTTTAGGCAGCAACACAAAGATCAAGCTGTCAACGAATGGAGAGAATGAGGCCGGCGTCAGATTTCTCAGCAGCAACATCCAATGACAGAAGACAGTGGAGTGATACCTACAGGATCTGAGGGAAAACAATCTGAGCTGAAGATTTTAAAAAGCCATGCTGTCCTTTATTTCTTTTCTTAATATTATATTTTAATTTGACAACCTACTTGGTTCTATTAAGCAGTTCATGAATCAGGCATCATTTCATCTAGCAGCACAGAAATGCTCCAAGGAAGGAGTCATGCTGTTCTTTAAATATAAAGATTCTCCACCAACAGTTTTAAAATATAAGGACTTAGGCAATAATGTTCCTATAAGGAAAACTGAAGAATAAGCATCAGCCAACCAAATGGTGGTTGGAGTCACCTCTGTAAAATGACAGAATATATTTAACAGCAGGTCAAAAAAAAAAAGTAGGAATAAGGATAAAGGAATGGAATGAAAATGTTTTCTTGTTAAACACTGTAGAAATGATACAACTAACAAATAACTGGTAGGCAAGGGGGAAAGGAGGTGAAACATGGAAAAAACAAGCTCACTAGTTGCCTCATCTTTAATTATTAGGGGTAAGAGCTAAAAACCAAGTAGTAAAAGTTTAAGCATCTTTCAAGTAGGAGATAAGAGGAAGGATAATACTACCTTGTTTTACCACATCCAAGTAGATGCATCCTTATGGTACGTACCACTAACAATGAAAATGCTGCCAGTTCAACGATGTCTCTTTGTTTTCTTATTATGTACAATTGTTTAGTCAGACTTTAAAATCAGCCATCATGCCTGTGCCTACATAAGCAATGAAAATAAGTGAAACAAATCAGGTTAGGTGTCCCGGAAACTTTTAAAGTTAAAACCTGATCCTTCTGAATGACTTCAACTCAGTGTCACTGATGCCTTCATCTCCCACAAGGTATCACCTACTGTACCCACAGGTGTGGGTGATGCAACATTTCTTAAGAGTGCTTCCCTACTGTTTCCAGAATTTTCTTCCAAGCTGCTAACACCTCTTTGTCAGCTTTTCATGCCTTTGCATGAGCAGGCAACTGTCACGAACACCATCTGGCTGAGAGCTTCCAGAGACATTAGAATGGAGAGAACATACACCTTAATCATTCAGGAGAGGATCAGCTGAAATGAGGCAGTGACAGGAGAGAAGGAAACAAAGTTATTGTTGTTCATAGAAGAGAAAGCATAGATACTGTCTAAAGAGAAGGAACGAAGAGAATTTTAAAGGTATAAACATAAACATAGCCACTAGAACATAAATACAAGCTTTCCTAAATATCAGGACTACAGGTTTTTTAAAAAGCAAACACAAGTGAAAGAATAAATATAGCTCCCCACCTGTACAGACATATATACAAATATGCACATACAATATGACAGAAAGACGAAAGACATCTGTCAAACCAATAAATAGGTTTACTCACTTAACTTTACAAAGAAAAGATTTTTAGTTTTGATTCTAAGCGAAACCCATCTCTATCCTGTATTTAAGAAATATACATTAAACATAGTGATTTAGAATGCTTAAAAGTAAAAGAATGAAACCTGAGCATAAGATTGTATATCAACAATACCTTAAAAAAATAGTAAAAGAATGAGCAGAGGCATAAAGACAGATACAAACAAAAACAAAGCAGGGGCCATAATCTTAATATCAGACAATGAGGATTCAAGCCAAACATCACTATAATGATAAATGGTATAATCCACAAAGCAAGCACCAAGTAACACTGCAGCAATTTTCAGGAAGAAGAAATTACAGGAATACTAGGACATATAGGTTAAAAGACACTGACCAGAGATTTAAATTTACCTCTTTCAGCCTAAGAGACAAGTAGATCACACAGAAATAGGAATTCAGAAGACCTAAATAAAATAAACAGTAAGGTACTACACTATACCAAACTCTCTAGCCCAAATAATAACAACCCACTTTCTTTTCAAGAGCTGATGGAACATTCATGAAAACTGAAAACCTCAACAACATCCAGAAATATAAAAAATACAGATACTTTATAATTCCAAGGCAGTATGACTAGATATTAAATTAAAAGTCTGGAAATAAAAAAAAAATTGAGTCAAAAGGTGGGTGATGCAGCAAATTAAATTTGTAGGATTTCTAGAAAGCAACCATAATCAAAACACCATGAATCTGAATCTATAGGTTATAGCTTCAGAAATAATCAGAAGAATATTTATAGCCTCCAATATATGTAACAAGTAAAACAGGACAGATAAAAATAAATATAAAGCACCAGGCTAAAAATGTTTGAAAAAGCATCACAAAATAAACAGGAAGAATAAAGAAAGAACTAGTAAATATTAAAACAGAAATAAGTTATCAAACAGATAAGCAGTAGGACTAAGAAATAAGGCAAAAAGTTGGCTCTTTGGAAAAGAGAATATATAAATTGTCATTAACCTAATTAAGAAAAAAGGGAATAGGGGGATGGGGAGAAAGAACCCAGTACAAATTAAGAAATGCCAAATGGGAAAGAAACCAAAGAGGTAGAGGAAAGCTTTTTTAATCATAAGACAGTACTTTGCAAATAAAATTTAAACCTGAAAAAAATAATTTCTAGACAAATCTAATAAATCAAAACTATTCCCAGAAGAGAGTCTAGACAGGCAAACTATCTCAAAAGAAACAGAATTAAAAAGATCATTAAAAAACAGAAGCACCAGGGTGAGGCATTGTCAGAGGGGAATTCTAACAGCAGAGAATTCCAATGCTTTTTAAAGTGTTCAACAGCAAAATAGGAGAAGGAAAACTTATAAAAAATTTTAAAACATAACATAGATGCCAAAACCTGACAAAGCCTGCATAAGATACACTATCTTGACCAGTATCATTTATGAATATTATTGTAAAAATCCTAAATAAAACATAAGCAAGTAGAATTTGGCAGCACATTAAAAGAATAAAACATCAAAACCAAATGGGGCTTATTCCCAGAATGTAAGGATGGTTTGATATTAGGCAATCATTCATTGATTCATAGTTCTTGATTCACAGATCTAAGGAGAAAAATCACATGATCACTCTCAGAGATGCTACAAACATTGGATAAAATTTCCAACACTCCTTCTGGATGAATTAGGAATCCTTAACAGAATTATACATATAAACCCCAGAGCCAGAAGCCAGCTTTGTACTCAGGGGAGTACCCTCATAGCACCAGAGGTACTCATCAAAGCAATATGACAAGAGAAATCAGAGGTATAAAACAGAAAAGAAGTAGTTAAAACCATTGCTATTTTTACATGATACTACTGTGTACCTGGAAAAGTCAAGGGAACTACTGAAAAACTATAATTAATAAAAGAATACTGTGACCCAGGAATTCCACTCCTAGGAATTTACCCTAAGAATGCAGCAGCCCAGTTTAAAAAAGACAGATGCACCCCTATGTTTATCACAACACTATTTGCAATAGCCAAGAAATGGAAGCAACCTAAGTGTCCATCAGCAGATGAATGGATAAAGAAGATGTGGTACATATACACAGTGGAATATTATTCAGCCATAAGAAGAAAACAAATCCTACCATTTGCAGCAACATGGATGGAGCTAGAGGGTATTATGTTCAGTGAAATAAGCCAGGTGGAGAAAGACAAGTACCAAATGATTTCACTCATATGTGGAGTATAAGGACAAAGGAAAACTGAAGGAACAAAACAGCAGCAGAATCACAGAACCCACGAATGGACTAACAGTTACCAAAGGGAAAGGGACTGGGGAGGATGGGTGGAAAGGGAGGGATAAGGGCGGGGGAAAAAAGAAAGGGGGCCTTGTGATTAGCATGTATAATGTGGGGGGGCACGGGGAGGGCTGTGCAACACAGAGAAGACAAGTAGTGATTCTATAGCATCTTATTATGCTGATGGACAGTGACTATAATGGGGTATGTGAGGGGGACTTGTGAAGGGGGGAGCCTAGGAAACATAATGTTCCTCATGTAATTGTATATTAATGATAACAAAAAAAAAAGAAAGAAAAACCACCAACCATCTAGGATAAAAAAAAGAATACTGGAAGGTGGTAGGGTACACACACACACTTAAATATAAATAAAATGCAGTCGTAAGCAAGAGATATAATGAAAGACAAGATACCACTCAGAACAACCACCACCCCAAGACTTAGGGTCAAACTTAACAAAAGATGTTCAGAATCTATGGGAGCAAATTTTTTTCTCCAAAGAACACAAAATGAACTTGAACAAACGGAAGGACATACTATGTTTCTGGATACAGGATTCAGCTTCATAAAGATATCCATGTTCTCTAAGCCAATTTCTAAATTCTACATGATTCTGGAATTTGACAAATTGATTCTAATGGTCACATAGAAAAACACACAAGCAAGGAGCACAGGGAAACTCAGAGAAGGAAGAACATATGAGGGAGGACTGGCTTTTTAGACTGAAACATACTGTAATGTTTCACTAATTAAAACAATGTGGTCGTAGCGCATGAACAAAAAGGGCAATGAGATAAAGGCAATGACTACCACAATGTAATACGGTGCTTGTGTACCCACGGAAGGCAGTGTCCCCCATCAGGAAAGCAAAATGGGTCTTTTCACAAAGGTTTTGGGCAACTGGAGTAGAAAAAGCTGAGTTTATACCTCAGAACATGCCCCAGGGATAAACTCCAAATGTAAAGTAGCAAAACCCATAAATGTTTAGACCAAAACATGGGTGGATTCCTTCTTAACCTTAGAGTTGGGAAAGTTTCTTGTTATGTATGAAATCCAGAAGCCATAAAACGGGAAGATGACTTGACTCTTTGAAAAACAAGTTTCTCCATGTCATCCCCCGAAATACCATCAAGAATGTCAAAATAGCAGTGATAACTTGGGGTAACTCTTTGAAAAACAAGTTTCTCCATGTCATCCCCCGAAATACCATCAAGAATGTCAAAATAGCAGTGATAACTTGGGGTAACTCTTGTGCCTCTCCAATCCCAGAGGTCTAACTTTCCTAGCCTGTAAAGAGCGCCCAGAAATCAAGGTGAAAAAAACCAACAGCGCAAAAGAAAATGGGCCAAAATGCAAAAAATGATCCTTAATATGTAAGCAAGATTGAAGATCTTTGCGTAAGTACAAGGAATGCAGTTGCAAGCGTTCAGATAGCATCCCTCAACTATCAGATTGGTAAAAATCCAACACTTTGGCAGTATGTTCTGAGAAGGCTGGGAGGAAAGAGCTACCTCTCCCACGGCGGCAGGCATGCCCCTTGGCACTGCTCCGGGGGAGGAGGGCGACGGAACGGCACCTGTCGAAATCACAGACCCTTTGCCCACACAATCCCACCTGTTAGTTCATCCTAGACACAAGCACAGTCTGTAAAGGTCACAGGTTTGTTCGCGCCTGCAAACAAGTAGAAACAAGCCAAGGTCCTTGAAGAGACTGATTAAAGACAGGATGACATATGGACGCTATGGAAAACAACATCGGCTTCCTGCAGGCAGAGACCGCAGCTGCCATCTACTCTTTGTGACATCCCCTGTGGCCAGCAGACTCTAGCATACAGTAGGTGCTCAATACACATTCTCTGAAGGAATGAGTAAAGGATCCCTCAACTGCCCACAAAGCCAGGATCTAGTGTGGTAACTTTAAGCCAGGGGAATGCCATTTGCCCACTGTATGCCACGTTCAGATGCAGACTCCAACTGTTAGGAAGTATAATTGGCATGTCCTGCCTCACCATCTGAGGGTACACAATGCCACATGCCTTTGACTCGTCAGGTTAAAGCACCTGAGTATCCACTGGTCCCAAGAACGGAAAGGTGACCTTTCCAGCACATCATGGCTGGTGAACATGGGAGGCAGGGTCTGCGCACAGGCATGTCTGCCCCCAAGTCGCAGGCCCTCCTTCCTTCCCTGACACCATCCCTCCCACCCAGTCACTCTGACTCTGCTCCGGAGACTGGACTGAACATCTGGCTGCCTGCGGTTGACTCCTCAGGAGCAGAGTGAGTTCAAGGACTGGTAAGTCACCAGCAGCCTGGACTCCCACACATCTGTTCCCTGGGCACATGCATGCGTGCACCAGGACCTCCTGGAGGGCCAGCGTAGCCAGGGGTGGATGAGCTTTCTGCACCGGTCCCTTGCTATGCCCAGAGGTCACAGAGGTGCAAGTAGCAGGGAAAACTCTTCATCAGACACAGTCATGCCTGAGAAATGAAATGCCCATGGGAAAAGCATCTAGAAATTCCAGGCTGGATGAGGAGTCCTGAGTTCACTCTGCTTGGAAGAGAGTGCCCATGCCACCTCATGTTCTCCTTTAAAACTGTATTACAGATCAAAAATAATCGGCAGCAAAAAACAGCACCCCCACCCCATGCACACTATACAGCATTGCCAGTACCGGGTATTCTTATTCGTAACAGTCTCTGCTCACTGGACGTTGCCTGAGCAAGGGACCTGGTTTCTGTGTTATACCTACGTGCTCTGAGCCCTTGTAGTATGACATTCCCCCAATTCTGAGCCTCAGTTTCTTCATCTGTTCAATAAAGATCTTGGGAAAGACCATCTCTAAGGACTTGTCTAGAAAGACCTTCCAAGTCTGCTCTCTCCAGCACCTGCTCTGTTCACTCTATGGGAGGTAGCCGTCATTGGCCTCTCTAGACAGGGCACCTCAGGGCCACCTGCCCCTCTGGGGTCAGGCCAGGAGCACAGGCAGATACTGAGGCAAGAGGGATGACAATTCACGGATAAGAGAGTTCCCGCTCAATCCGACACACAAAAAAAGTCATCTTGGAAAGAGACCGGCCAAGCCCTCAGCATCACCCACAGCACTCCCACCACGTATTCACAAATGCCTGAGCACCTACTATGTGCCAGGCCCCACTTCAAGGTCTGGAAACGCATGCAGCTGTGAACAAAGCAGACAGGTTTTGGCTTCAGGGAGCTGACATTCTTCTAGTGGGAGAAAACAAACAAGTAAAGAGATGAAGAATAATAAAGAAATTACATCAGGCTGTTAAAAAATGCAGTAGGGAGACTGGACTGGGAGGACCAGGTGGGCTGCTACTTTATACACAGTGGGGTGCGATGGCCTCTCTGACAAGCCGGCATTTGTGCCAGATCTGGTGGGTAAAGATGTCTGAGGGAAGCCTGTCCAGGGAAGGGAGTCGGTGAGTAGAAGAGTCCTGGGCACGTGTACCTGAGGCGTTGAAGGACTAGCAGAGAGAGAATGGGGAGAAGGGGCCCAGGGGCCTTGAGGGCCACGGAAAGAACCTGTCTTTCTGTTTGGGAGGGGCCATCATTGGGAGATAGTGGAGGGAGGGCTGAGTGTGACTTGTCTTTAAGATCTGGCTGCTTTTTGAGACTAAATTGTGGTGGACAGGAGGCAACATGAAGGCAGTTAAGAGGCTACAGGGACAATCCAGAGGAGGGGAAGGTGCAGGGAGGGGACGGGGAGAGCATCTCTTGGAAGCACACGCTTCTGCCACATCCCCTCCCTCACCAGCAGCCCAGTGCAGGTCTCCGTCTGGGGGCGGGGGAGGGGGGACCCACCGCCACAGCCGCCTCCGTGGCTTCCCGGCTCTGCCCTGACCTGGTCCCCACCCCCCATGACGCGGAGGCATCCTGGGCACTCCTTCAGCCCCCGTGCCCTCCAGGCACACAGCTTCCGGGCCAGCCAAGCTGACCTCTGACGTATTGCTCCAGCCACTAAGCTGTGGGCACTGCAGGTCTCTGCTGTATGTGCGTCCCTTTTCCCAAGGGTCCTTCCTCCCACCCGGGCCCAGGAGCTTCCTAACCGTAATACATAGGAGGCACTGCCATTTGCCAAGAAAGCAGGTCAGGCACCCTACCAAGCACCGTTCGTTCTTTATTTCATCATTATTTCATCATTGTGTCTATCACTATGGTACCATTTTACATGAGAAAACTAAGGTGCAGAGAAGAGAGGTGACCTTCCAGTGCTGCATGGCTAGTAAGTGTGGAGGCAGGATTTGCATCCAGGTATGTCTGCCCCTAAGTCTCAGCCCTCCTTCCTCTGTGAGTCTCTCCTGACTTAGGTGAGCAGAGCAGGCCTCCTCCAGGAACTGCCTGGATTTCAGCACAGCCCACACTGTGAGCCAGGGTAGGTCCCCAGTGCTGCACACACAGGCACACTGCAGGAGCTCACGGCTACCTTCCCAGTTCAGTGTGAGCGGCAACCTTCCCTGGGCATCTGGGCAGCACCACTTCTCAAGCCTGGGCCTCACTCCCAGCCTGGATGGCAGGCAGATTTCAGACCACTTACCCCCACAACCATGCACCCCACCTCCCCACTCCCCCACTTTGCCCGGGAGCTGTCAGGAGTGACCAGGGTGAATCTGGCCTTGGAGAAGGCAGGAAGCTAAGGAAAGTGGGCACTGAGCCAGATGCTGCCACCCTGCCTGAGACTGTAAGTGCCATTAAATTAGGGAGGGCCTGGCGCACAGCAGGCACCCATCGGGTGCCCCAGAGATGTGTGATCCTGAGTGAGGAGGGATAGAGGCAAACCACCCTGATACCTCAGTGCTTCTGAAATGAGGTTAACACCTTGAATCACTCAAAACCGCCAAGCC
Source organism: Manis javanica (assembly GCF_040802235.1). Taxonomy (NCBI): domain Eukaryota; kingdom Metazoa; phylum Chordata; class Mammalia; order Pholidota; family Manidae; genus Manis; species Manis javanica. The sequence continues at coordinate 113,385,821 of NC_133165.1, forward strand.
CTGGGAATTCCAACTTTGTGCAACACGTGCTTCCCCTTTCCCCAAATGCCCCTCCAACCTTCCCCTGCCTGGTGACCCCCCAGTCGGAACAGATACGGAGAGCTGCCATTTGCCAAGAATCCAACAAAATGCTCCCAGGGTTTTATTCCTGGGTTATGGGTGACTTTAGTTCTGTCTTCACACCTTTGCGCAGGGCTTGTGTATTTCCTGCGTGTGCGCACGACCATTTGGCCAGCCAGGGAGCCTAGCTCCCAGCTTGAAGGGATGGGCTCTGTGTGTCTGTGGGTGTGGGGAGCCCGGTCACCCCCTGCGGTGACACTTCTGCTCTCTTCATCTTGAAGGTAATGTGGAGCCACTGAGGACTTGAGCCCAGGGCACACGACGCGGTCAGTCTTCCCGCGACCTTGGCACCGCGGATACGCCGTCAGCAGGCTGGTATATTCTCTCTGGTCCTTTTCCGACACCTCCATCACGCAAGCAGTGTGAGCAGCACACAGGCGACGCACTGAAGGGGACCCGATGGCACACACTCTTCTACACCTTGTTTTATTTTTCACTCGTAAATATGCTGGCCCCCATATCCCAGCCCCAGGTGGTGGGGACTGCACAACCATACACAAGTCCCAAAACACATCGACCTGTGTGTTTGCAAGGATGTGTCAATTACTCCTAAATAAAGCCATTTGAAACACGGTACACATTTCATGTCAGGCCAATAAATACAGCTTCACACCCTGACTGCCCAGGGCTCCTTGTGTTTCCTCACCTGGCGGCCCCACCCTGCCTTGCACCTATTTCCAGTCCTGGCCACTGAAGCCGCACCCTCCGCCCTGTGCTTTCACTGACAGCACTGTGGCAAGCATCTGGCACTTCCATCTTGGGGCTGTCTTAATTACTTCTGAGCACTGGTTCCTAGAAATGAGCCTCTTCAGTCAAAAGAAATGTAATTTAGGGTTTTAGATATGGATTACTGATTTGTCCCCAGGAAGGTTTTAAAAAGGCCACCTTCTCTCCACTGCCAGGGCACAGGGGCCTTCTGGGCTCTCAGGCAGGAGTGGGCGTGGCTGAGTCCCACTTACTAAAGGCTCCAGCCAGGCATGGAGCCCCAGGGTGCTAAAGCAGCAATGGGCTGTACTTCCTGAGGGACCTCCTAAGGGCACAGCTGCCATCCAAGTGGTTTCCACGCAGTCACTTGATCAATCCTCCCAGTACCTGGGGCTGTCTTCCCTTTTTGTCTACAGTTTAGTAGCTGAGGAAACCGAGGCACAGCTGGGGAATTGAACAGCATTTGCCAGGTGAAAGGAGTTTCTGCCTGTGGCCCAGCTGGGTCACCTGGGACTGGCTGGAGGCTGGAGGCTCAAACCTCACCAGGGTGAGGCAGGGGCACCGGGCACTTGACTCTCAGTTTCCTTATCTATCAAAGGGAATAACAGCCCAGGTTGGCTGAGGGTTAAATAAAATCAGGTAACTAAGTGTCTGGCACCTAGCGGGGGCTCAACTGATGGAAGTCCACCTGTGGCTCAGGGGGCTGCTCTGGGAACCGGCAGGCATGAGCCAAGGAAGATTACAGACCCCTGGAGGCAGTGGGGCTGCGGGGCGCCTCTCCAGGCTCTGTCCATGTCTGGGACAATGGCTTCTGCTCTTTCGAATCAAGCCTGCTCACTGGATGTGAAGACTACTTTTCACCTCATGTGCCGTCCCCGTTTGCCAGCCCAGACTTTGCACCAGTGTGACATCCAGAAGGCTGTGTTCCTGCCGGAGTCGGCTCCTGGTGGGGGGGAGTGTGGGCAGGGGGAGGGTGTGCGGGCCATGCCCAGGAGGGACGGAGGCTCTCCTAGTCCCGTGGCCAACCCTGCTTCTGCTGGAAGCTCCCGGACCACTGGGGTCCTTCTAGAGGGAGGACAAACAGAGGCACACAGGAGAGAAAGGACACTCACTCACCAAGTTGCAGGTGGAAAAGAGAGGTGTCGCTTCCCCATATCCACTGGAAATGGAGGCTCAGAGAGGAAAGCGACTCTCAAGAGTGTGCGGTTCGTGTGGGGAGCCTACTCTGAACCCAGCCCCTCCACTCCTCAGCTGACTGCCCTGAGCAAGCCCCTCCCTCCAGTCTGTCAGTGGGGTGATAACACCTGCTCCCTCCTGGGGAAGAAGGGGGCCTCAAGGGGACAAGGCTGGCAAACAGCACAGGGGGCTGGGGACCAGGGAACCCTCTCTCTCCACCCACCCCATTCAACCTCCCTCTGCCAAGATCAAAGCCAGTTCAGAAGGGTCCAGCCAACCCCTCCTGTCCGGCCCTCCCCGGTTGGAACATCCCCACGGACCGGCGCTGGGCCCCTCCCGTCTCCTCCTCCTCCGGGGCCTCAGCCACGCCCACTCTGGCTCTGCGCCGTCGGCTCGGGAATACAGCCAAGTCTCCCTTACTGAAAAGCACACACAACGGTACAGCAAAATAAAAATTAACAAAAACACACGCCAGCAGCAGCAAAAATAAAACCCAAGGGATAACCTGGGAGAAGGTCTTTGCCACAAAGAGACCAGGCAAGAGGCACTTTGCTCACTGATGGGCTCAAACAGATGAATCGGAAACACACATACTGTGGTCACTCACAATGTACGGAAGTCAAAGCATGATGCTGTTCACGTTAAACTTACACAGTGCGCTGTATGTCAGTTATAGCTCAATAAAATGGGGAGGGGACACAAAGATGCTAGACATTCATACTCTTGACTCGGTAATTTCATTTCTAAGAAATAACAAAAAAAATGCATGCTCACAGGAAGCACGTTATGGCCCTCCCTCTGGAGAGCCAGCTGGCTGTGGGTACAGCCCTGCTGGGGGTTCACATGCACTGCCTGCCAGGCAATTCTCTTCCCAAGAAGAATCCAGCAGTGCATAAATCTGTGTGTAAATTCAGTGTAACATTATTTAAAAGAGCCATATACAAAAGAAAAGAAACTCTAAATGTCAAATAAGATACATTAACTAAATAGGATATAACAATACCTAAGTATCAAAAAGTATAAAAAGTAATGTTTGAGAGGTGAGGAATTTGAAAATTTTAGACTAGATACTCAAATATGTAAAAAAGGGTTATTAAAAAGTCTGGCAAAGAGAGAACATGCTCACAACAGTTATGCCCCAGGGATGCAAGCAAGGTCATTTCCCCCTACTTCTGACAGTAAATACATTCAAACATTCGTGAACATCCAGTATGTGCCAGGCTGAGTGGGCATCGGCCTTCAGGCAAGTTTCCTCCCCTCCGGGAGCTTCCGGTCTGGAGAGGAGTCAGGCAGCAGTGCAGTCAGCAGCTGCGAGCGCACTAGGGGCTACCCCTCTGGGAGGGGGCGCAGTGCAGGGAGCACGGCTGGCGAGAGCCTGGCGGGGCAGGGCCACGGGGGAGCCGTCCACCCACCTGCCTGGAGGGGAACCAAGAGGGGTGGCGGCTGGGGGTCGGGGGTGAGGTGTTTCCACACTTGAAGCCTGCCTTTCTCCTCTGCCCCTTCTTCCAGTCTTGTCAAAAATGTCCCTGGCAGCCCCCTTTGTCCCTCTGCCCTGGTCCCAACTCAGACCTTGCGGGACCTGCATCCCCACTGCCTGGGTGCTTGGTGATGGGGACGCCTATGGCCAGGTGGGTTTGGGAGTCGCTGTCTGGGGCTAGTGAGGTGAGAGATAGGTCACCCCCTCCTGACTCTCTGAGGAAGGCCCCGGACACACACTGGGCATGCGGTCCTCACAATGGGCAGCAGGCTCGCTCACCTGGGCTGCTCTAGGGCTTCGATTGGTACAAGGAAACAAAACACATTTTAGAGAAGGGTTTCCATTTTGGAGTTTGTCCTCTAATAGTGGGCTGTCCCTGCAGACAAGCCGGAATGGGCACCTGAGGCTTAGAAACATTTTTGGGACGAAAATGAACAACAGAGAGGCCTCCATACCCACTTCTTTCCTTTGGGCCAGATGTGGGGCCTTCCCCTTGGGGATTTGGCTGTGGGAACAGAGTGCAGGCGGGCATGAAGGGTGTGGTCCTGGCCAGCCTGGGCCCTGCTGTGTCACCCTGGGCAGGGTGGCTCCCCCTCCTCTGGGAGGAGGTGACAAAGGGGTGGTCCTTGGGCAGCTGGAGGCACAGATGGAGAGCCAGAGCCGGAGCACACCAGGTGCTCGGTGATTTGATAAACGACAGGAGAAACAGATTTCGGTGACCTCAAGGGGCCTGCGAGGAGCAGTCCATCACCAAGTGTGTGGGGAGGGGCTGTCCTGAGGAGGGTGGGCGTAGGGGCGATGGCTGTTAACCCTCTCAGAGCCAGAGGCCCAGCAGAGCCAGGCAGGGAGGTGGGAACTTCAACCTCCAAGGTGTTGGATGAGGACACCGAGGCCAGGGGACTCCCCTAGAGGTGAAGGGGAGAGGGCTCTGGGGGGACCTCCCAGCCGGAGCCTCTCCCAAGCACATCACACTGCCACTCAGCCTCAGTGCTGGCCACCTGGAGGCACGCCGGAAGGAGGGGTCGGCGGCGACTCCGGATCCCCGGGGCAGCGCTGGGGCCCGACCTTCCGACTCTGCGGCTCCGACAAGCCCTGCCCTCCCCCTGTAGGGCCCTTCCGCCTCTCGGCACGTCCAAAGCCCCAGCATCCCTCCAGGCCGGGGCCGGGGCCGCCTGCTGCTGCCCAGCCCTCTGCCCGGCCGCAACCCCTCGGGCCCCGGGCCGGACCCGCGCGCGGCCAGGCCTCCGACGCGGTCGGCGCCCCGGGACAGAGCGGCGCGCGGCCCAAGGTCGCAGCGCGGAAAGCACCCTCGGCAGGCTGCTCGCCCCCGACTCTCTCCCGCGGCGGGCCGGCGGGGGTGCTCAGCCGCGGGGCGCCTAGCGGGCCGCGCCCTCCGTCCGCGGGCCGGGCTGCGGCGCAGCCGCCGCGCTCAACTTCGGGGCGCATTCGGGCGCAGGCAGCGCGCCCACAAATGCCCCTCCGGAACAGGTGGCCGGCGGCCGCCGAGCCCCCCCCCCTCCCGCAGGGAGCGTCCCCCCGCCGGAGCCTGCGCCCCCGGGAGCGCGGCCCGAGCCCCCGCCGCCCGCCGCCCCTCCGCGCGCCCCCCGTACCTCCAGCTCCGCGGCGGCGGGCGGCCGTGCCCCGAGCCCGGCGGCGGCAGCCCCGCCTCTCCGGCCCAGGGCGTGGTCACGCCGCCCCGCCCGCCGCCGCCCCTGCCGGGTCCCGGCTCCCCGGCCCGCCGCCCGCCCGCTGCCCGCCCGCTGCCCGCGCCCGCCGGACGGCCGCGGCCCGCGCGTGGAGCGCGCCGGTGGGGCCCCGCCGCCTACGCGGGGTGAGACTTCCCACTTCCCCCATTTAGCAGACGAGAAAACTGAGGCTCGGAACGGTTAAGCAACAAAAGCGTCACGCAACTGGGAACCAATACGGAGCCCGGGTCGGCCTGATGCCATCGCCTAGAATATATTTATTACCCCGCCAACCCCCTCCCCGACTGCGGCCGGGCTAAACGCTGTGCCGGCATCACCCAGCGTCTGCCTGAATTCAGTCACTGGCGTGGACCTGCAAGACTAGCGAGTGTCCTTGCTGCTCGGTGCCCCCGCTCGCCCCCCTCCGCCGCTGCTCCCTCGCTGTGCGGTCCTCACTCCTGTCCCTCGGCTGAGGACTGATGCCCAGGCCGCAGAGCACGCGGCCACCACCCCGTCCCTGCCCCAAGAATGAACGGTCTGGCACTTAGTAGGTGGCCCATATTATCCTTGGAATGAATGCATCAGAAGAAAATTCCCGCCAGTTCCCAACACCCTTCTGCCCACCTGGCACCCCGTTACCTCCCAGGGCCAGGCTGGCCTAGACACCCCTCCTCTTGTCCCCAAGGTCCCACCCTTTGCACGGACATCCATTCAGCAAGTCTGCCCTCTCCTGTCCCCGGATCATTCCCATCAGTCCACGTGCTGTTACTGGTTTTGTCTTAAAACTAAAGCAAGAAAATAAAACCCCTTTTGCAACCCCTCTGACCCCCACAAATGGCTACCTCTCTTTTCTCATTTCCTTTGCAAAAAAAGTCCTCCAAGGGTTGTCTTTCCCTCATTCTCCCTTACAATCCCTCCCCACCCCTAGCCCACTATAAATCTGTCATTTTGGGACCCCAGTGATGCCCATGCTACTAGGTCCATGCCAGCCTGGGTCTTTGTCTTACTGGCCCCCCCAGCAGTGTTTGCCAGCGCTACCTACTCCCTCTGCCCTGAAGCACCTTCCTCTGACCTTCCTGCCCACCACACGTGCCTGCTCTCCTCCTGGCCACACCCAGCCCTGTTCTTCACAGACCCCCTCACTCCCAACCTCTAAAGTCACTGCCGTGCTCAGCTCCCCATCTGCTCCCTTGCATGCTCTTTGCACCCCTGCTGTCCTCCAGTCCCATGGCTTTGGACACACACCCACCTGCCGACGGTGCCCAGGTGCGGCTGGCAGCTTGGGCCTCCCCCTGACCTCACATACTAACTGCAAGCTCAAGACCTCTCTTCAGTGCTGCATCCAAGGTCCCCTGATCCCCTCAGTGCTGTCCTCCTGCGGCTTCCCCATCTCGTTTATCAAAAACTCCAGGTCCTCAGGCCCCACACCTCGACTCCTCTCTCTGCCCACCACACAGGCTTCCAGCATCCACCCTGACAGCAGAGCCCATTGGCTCCACACTGAAAACATATCCAGAATCTGACACTTCTCAGCCGACCCCTTATCCCAGCCACCAACCTCCCCCCTGGCTGAGTGCAGGGACCTCCTCTCACTGGTATTCCTGCCTCCCCCACTTCCTGTCCAAACAGCAGCCCAGGGCATGGTGGTAGGCAGAACTGGGTCGGAACACATTCCTTCTCTGTCCCATCCCCCCCAGCGGCCCCTGGCAGAACTCGGAGGAAAAGCACCGCCCCTGTCTCACTGTGCCCTCATCCGCGTCCTGCCCACCCCCCTCCGGGGTTGGCGCTCGCCCCCTCCAGGGCCTTTGCTCTCTCTGCTCCACTGCCTGGAACAGTCTTGCCCAGATATACCCTCGGACCTCTCCCTTGCCCGCTTCAGGTTCCAGCTTCAGTGTCACTCAGCTTCTCAGCAGGCTCCCCCAGCCTCCCTTCTTGAGCCAGACGAGCCCAGCCCGCATCCGCACCGCCTGCCTCCTTGCTGTCCTCTGTATGCACACCACCATGCCACGCGCTTCGTGCTTCACTCCCACCGTGATTTTCATGCAGCCTCCCCCCACCCCCCACCCTGCGCTAGAACGTGGGCTCCACAGGGCAGGGGTTCCTGCTGACGTGTTCACTGCTGCCTCTCTCTCCCGGAACAGTGTCCGCAGCAGAGTACCTGGGCGCTCAGCGAAGTTGTGTGGACTGCCTGAACCTGCGCCCTTTCACCTCAGTAATAGTCACAGTCCTTCTTCCTATTGGCTCTTGCATCCCAATACATGTATTTTAAAAGGACACTTTATATTGTTGCCCTAGAGGGAACACCACTATCACCAGCGTAGGGTAGAAGGTGGTGGAGAAGAAGAATGAAACGGCCTTGGAAGGCTCTGGGGACCCGCTGCCTGCCTGAGGGCTGGGCCCCTCCCGCTCTCTTCCGTTAGAGGGTGAGCGCCACGGGTGTAAAGGAGCGTGAGAGACTGGCCGGCACTTCCCTGGCTTGCCTCAGGAGCAGCAGGACCGAGAAGGAAACAGCTTTCTTAGGAGAGCCACCCCTTGGGCTGTGCCCAGCCCCACAAGCTCTTGCTGGCTGACCCGAGGGCAACTGCCTGCCAGCAGCTTGCTTAACCTCAGGACAACCCTCCGAGGTCGTGCTGGCATCATCCCTGTGACACAGTTGAGGAAACCGAGGCCCAGCTCACAGAGCATGTTAAGGTGGGCAGAGTGGGAGAGGAGTTGGCCTCCCAACCAAGCCCTCAGCAGACTCTGGCCAAATTCCAAATTCCTTCTAGTTTGACCTGGCCTGGCTGTTGGGGGGCAGAACAGAAGGCGTTGAGTGGGGATGGATGAGCGCACATGCCAGCTCGGCTCTGGCCTCAGTTTACACACCTGTAAAGTGCTGCCCAGAAAGCACAGCCTGGCCGCCCTGGACCTTCTGGAGAAGTCCGGGAAAGAGCCGTGTCCTCCTGCTTCTGCGTGGAATCTGGGTGCGCTCTCCCTCTTCTAGGCCAGGAGGGAGGAGTGTGTAGACTACAGCTCAGTGGTGTCTCACCACCACATGAGGTGGGGGCCCATCTCTGAACAGAGGCCCCCCGGGTTGGGGGCTGAGCCTGAGACACGTGCGCGGGAACCAGGCATCACTGGCGCCTCTGTGCCCCCCAGGCCTGATCTGGTGGCCCTTAGAATGGTCCAGAATGCCCCATTGTACAGTTTGGTTTAACCAGACCAGCTAGATTCTTTTTTCCTTGCATGTAGAAGAATTCTAATTGATAGCAATCTCCAGCACTGGCACTTCCTGCTCTACCCTTAAGAAGGCTGAAGCCTCTCCTGTCTTAATAAAAAGGACAAGAAAACAAAAAGCAAAAAAGACCCTCCTTCCCCCCAGCCCCGTGGCCTCTGATTCTCTCTTACCTTCAGCCACTCTCTGTTTCTCTACTTCCCTTCCCAGTCCCCCTTTCCCCCTTCTCTGCTTCCTGTCCCTTGAGTATGAGGCTCTTGTCAATGTCTCGTGACCTGCTTGCAGCCAAATCTATCAATATATGATTAACAACCACAAGATTTTTAACCTTTGTTAACAAAACTAAGAATGAAGGAATTTACTGTAAACATGTGATCTTAAAAATACGGAAGTATTTCCAGCTTTGTTCCTGACAAGAGTGGCCCTAGAGCCATAATAGCCTCTGGCTCACCACCTTCAAGTCCCAGGGACACTCCAGTACCCAGACTTTGGTATCTAAAACCTTCTCCACTGAAGGAAACCAAGCTTGCTTGGAACATTAAAAAGAAAATTAGAATGGTCCAGAATGCCCTACCATGGCCAGGAAGTAAGGATGCACTCAGAAATATTAGGGGAGCAGAGGAGATACAGTGGAACAATCAGAAGTCTGCCCCAATGCTAGCCAAGATGTCATAATAAGAACATTAAAACTTATTAATTGAAATAATTAGTTAACTTGAATAATTAACTCTGTGAAAGGCCATGGCTATAATGATACTCAAAAAGGTTTTACCCAAAGGAAAAAAAAGACTGATTTGAAAAGATATGTGCACAGTTATGTTCAGTGCAGCACTATTTACAATAGCCAAGATATGGAAGGAACCCCAGTGTCCATCAACAGGTGAATGGATAAAGAAGATGAGGCCCTATACACAACGGAATATTACTCAGCCATGAAAAGGAAGGACACCTTGCCATTTGCGACAATGTGGCTGGGTCTAGAGGGTAACATGCTAGGCAAGATAAGTCAGAGAAAGACAAATGTCATACAATTTCACTTAAATGTGGAATCTAAAAATGAGCAAAAAAGAAATAGACCCATTAATACTGACAACAGACTGTTGGTTACCATAGAGAGGGGGCTGGGGATGGGGGAAATAGGTGGAAAGGATAAAGAGGGACAAACTTCAAGTTATAAAATAAATTCATTATAGGAATGGAAGTATACCATAAGAATATAACCAATAATATTGTAATATCTTAGTATGGTAATCCACACCCCCAGGGAGGCAGCCGAGCCCTGTGTCCCAGCCAAGGACAAAGGTCAAACATCTCGGTCCCATGACCTCAGCTTGTCGTGGGAGATTATGACCAACACGAGAGGGTGCCCAAACCCATCCCCGAGCCCGGGAGAGGAACCAAAACAAGTACAGTAAAATTCCTTGAAGAAATAAAAGCAGTGGTGGAATTGTGGAAAGAAATATGGAAGTTCCTCAAAAAACTCAAAATAGAAATACCATTTGACCCAGGAATTCCACTCCTAAGAATTTACCCTAAGAATGCAGCAGCCCAGTTTGACAGATGCACCCCTATGTTTATCGCAGCACTATGTACAATAGCCAAGAAATGGAAGCAACCTAAGTGTCCATCGGCAGATGAATGGATAAAGAAGATGTGGTACATATACACAATGGAATATTATTCAGCCATAAGAAGAAAACAGATCCTACCATTTGCAACAACATGGATGGAGCTAGAGGGTATTATGCTCAGTGAAATAAGCCAGCGGAGAAAGACAAGTACCAAATGATTTCACTCATCTGTGGAGCATAAGAACAAAGCAAAAACTGAAGGAACAAAACAGCAGCAGAATCACAGAACCCAAGAATGGCCTAACAGCTACCAAAGGGAGAGGGACTGGGGAGGATGGGTGGGAAGGGAGGGATAAGGGCGGGGAAAAGGGGCATTACGATTAGCACACATCATGTAGCAAGGGGGGGCACGGGAAGGGCTGTACAACACAGAGAAGACAAGCAGTGACTCTATAGCATCTTACTACACTGATGGACAGTGACTGTAATGGGGTGTGTGTGGGGGACTTGGTGATGGGGCGAGTCTAGTAACCATAATGTTGCTCATGTAATTGTATATTAATGATACCAAAAAGAAAGAAAGCAGGGGTGGAAATGATCCCATGGCCTTCATATGGTCTTGATATTTTACAAGAGTTTTAAGTATAAACATTATGATGGTGTTGTTCTCACACCCAGCCATGAGAAATCTGTAGTTGCAGTTTAAACTGTTGACAGAGATTGACTTCATTAAGTTTGTAATCAAGGTTGGAGTGCTCATGAAAAATTAGATTTCTAAGTCTCACTATGAGGTAGATGGGAGGGCCTTCAGGAAGGAAGTCCACATGGCAGCGGCTGTGCCCTCCAGGGGCTGAGATTCTCAATGGGGTCAGCTGCCAGGTCATAGGCCACCTGACTTCCTGCTGACCTTGACAGTTGGCCATGAACCCTGTGCCTACAGCGTCCTGTCCCTCTGACTGGTCATTGTCCAGAAGACCCTTCATTCTCAACCCACCTCTTTGTGACGGAGCCCCTGGACCCTTTCCCAGGCCCCCTCTCTCCTTGGCTTGCACATTGCCCAGGTGTTTTGTGCACATGTGGCCTGACTTCCATCTCACTGTGGCCTCCTTCCAAAGCTGAGCCCTTATCCAGCCCACATAGGTGCTGCCGGTACCCAGAGCCACCATCTGCTCTGGTGTGTGTTGACCCAGAGGAGGCTCATCCATGGGTTATGGGCTGAGCCGATGCCCATCAGCGGGAAAGAGTTGGTGGTGAGCATCTCTTCGCAATTTGTGTTCAGGGGTAATAACATTGGTGGCATGATATCCGCATGGTGGGGGTATTTACATCGCAGAAATTGGCGAACGCTACAAATCAGGGCTTCCTTCCCAAGGAGCGAGCAGTTAACCATTCATCAGCACACCCCTGAAGCTGGAGGGGATGACATCTGATCTGAGCCAGGCAGGACGCATGGGAGGGAGACGGGCAGGCAAGGGTTGCCTTCACCTGGAATATTCTACCTGCTAAATCTCAAACAGGGGTGAACAAGAGCACATGGTCTATTCTAGAAAGGAAGTGGGCAGTTTCAAAGGAGAAGGTTGCTGAGACTGGGGAATGGAGTCTAGTAGGAGGACAGAGCAGGTGTAGACGTGGGTCATCACACCTGGCACTGTGACCCAGGAGAAATGATTTAGAGTTTATCCTGCACACACCTGGAGGCAGTTTGTGGCAGTCTGCACGCAGGGGAAGGACACGAGTGTTTTGGGGGAAGATCTCTCTGCCTCAGTGGGAAGGAGGAGGGGGTGACTGAGAGGGGCGAGTGAGGAGGCTTCTGAGACATCACAAGGAGAACTGGCTGCTGCTCCAACCGGCCAGCTGCAGAATCCAGGGAACGGGGTGCTGATGGGCACAGGGGGGCAGGGAGAGGCGAGCAGCCAGAAGGAAGCTTGGGTTTCTGGCTTGGGCATTTTGGTATCAGTCCCTTGAGATAGGAGATGTGGGCTGTGGATTGATTTGGGAGAAAAGATGACAAATTCAAATTGGACATGTGTTTGAGATGCCTTTGAGGCATGTGTGCCACCCTGGCGGGAGGTCAAAGGCAGATGGGCATCGGAGCTGCAGCTCCAAGAGCGTATCTGGGCTGGAGACATAGCAGGAGGTCCTCGGCTTACGCAGCGGACACCCGGACAGAGCCCCGAGGGCGCCGGGGACCAAAGGTCTGTCAGGAGAGTTGCCAGGTGTTCACCATCAGCGTGTGGGGTTTTTTTTTTCTCTTAAAAAAATGAGAACTTCCAATTTCCGAAGCAGCACCTAACCTGGGAGCCATCAATCCCACTCTCACAACAAGAAAAAAGCTGAACTGAAAATCAACAACTGTTTTCAGATCCATCAGAAAATTGAGGTCACAGGGAGAACCAGTGGCCCCCAAACTGGAGAGCGAGGCAAATATGGAGAATCATAGCTACTCATGAGCAAAAGCCCACAGCTGGGGCAGTGCTAGTAGGAACACTTCCAGCTGTCGTGAACAATGGCAGGAGGCCCAGAGAGGATGAGCTCTGGAGTAAGAACCGAAGGGGAGCCCCGTACCTTCAGGCCGCGCTTTGGGCAGGGAGAGAGGGAAGCCGGCTGTGAAATGCATCACCAACAGCTGTTCTTTCTGTTCCCTGTCATGTAGGGGAAGTAAAAACTGTCCTCTGCCCTCTTGGGGTTTCCAGCTGGGACTTGCCTGAAACAGACTGACAGCAGAAACGCATATGCATTTTTATTTTTCTTACATGTACAAGGGAGTCCCTACAAGAAGCAATACTGCTTTTATACTAGACTGAAGAGAGAGTAGCAATTGTGGAAAAGCAACTAAAATACCTGGGGGACTAAAGGAAGCTAAGAGTTCTTTTAACAAGGTCTGTTTGCACGGATCTGCCTCAGCTGACTCTGTCTCTGGCTGCTTTTTCCCTGCACAGAGAGGGCGCCTTTCACGCGGGAACTTCACCTCCTGCTTTCAGAGAGGAAAAGGAAGGTCAGGGAACACCCTTCCCGATCTGCTGGTTTTCAAGTGCCTTTATCTCAAAATAATCAATATGCCAAAGTGGCACTTCTGGGGGCCCAGGGGCGATTTGCCCTAAACTCCTTTTATAAGAAAACCAGCCCTTACGGGACAGGACTTTACTAGAACCTTACCCCAGCTGGGAAAGGGAAATGAGCCAAGTCCACCTCTGGCCCTCCAGTCTTACATAAGGGAAGAAAACAATAGCTAAGGAACTCCTCTGAAGGTCACAACCCAGAGACTATGCCCGCCGGACACCCCAGCAAAACCATGAAGATTTAATAGTAAGACTATAGACTGTTTCTCCTCCACAACTTTCCAAAACAGAAAGTCCCAGGCCCAGGCGGTTTCACTGGTGAATTCTAGCGAACACTTAAGGAAGAAATGAGCCCACTTCTCGACAGCCTCTTCTGGAACCCAGAAGCAGAGGGAACGCCTCCTACCATTCTCCGAGGCCAGCCTTACCCTAACACCAAAACCAGATAAAGACATTACAAGAAGGGGGAACTGTAGACCAATATCTCTCACGAACACAGAGTGAAAATCCTTGACAGAATATTAGCAAATGGAATTAAAAAATCACATAAAAAGAATCACACACCACAGTAAAGTGGTTAACTCCAGGTGTCAAGGCTGGCTCAACATTGAAAAATCAATTAATGTAATCCACCTCAGGAACAGCCTAGAGAACAATCATGTGATCATATCAATAGATGCAGAGGGAGCATGTGCAACATCAACACCCGCTCAGCAAACTACCGTAGAGGGGACTTCCTCAGCTTGAAGAAGAACATCTGCTCTGTGTTCTGTAAACTGGCAACTGCTCTGAGAATTTAAAGCCTGCTAATTTGAAAACACTATAAAAAGCAAAACTCAAAAATATAGTGATTAATCAGGGTGGATAGTACCCTTTCCCACCCCAAACCCAGCTACTGAATTTCCCTTTCCAGAGGCAGCTGCTATTAGCAGATTCTCTGTATTCCTCCAGATGTGTTCTTTGCTTGTGACAAGGCAAACATTCTGAAATGTCCTAAATTAAGTGACATAAGGGCCAGAGAATGAGGGAGCAAGACAAAGGGAAGGTCATCAGTCAGTAGCCACAGGCTGCAGCTCACCAGAAACTCCATGTCCCTGGATGAAGTCATTTCGACAAGCATCCAGAAGGTCCCGAGGACCACAGCATCCCCCTTGTGCATGACCAGTGTCTGTCATCAGCAACCAGTCTATGAGCCTTCTGTACGGACCGACCACCCATTCCAGGACTCCCCCACCTCCCCACTTCGCATCAGCCTGCCCTCCTTATCTGTAGCCAATATGAATTTAACAAACTTCTTTCCTTGAGACGCCTCATGAACGTGCCCTGTTTCTTGAGTTGGACAAGTCGTTTCTGTGAACTGGCCTTGCTACTGGTGAAGCACAAACTTCCTGTCCCAGGACTCAGTCCTTATATGGCTGCATCTAAAACGGCTCAAGAAACCCTTTTATTTCGGAGAGTTTTCAGTCTCTAGGTTTTCGATTCGTCGCATACACAAGCATATCTGTCCTTAAAATGTGCGCGCGCACACCCTCGCGGTGGCGCTTTGGATGCCTCGTCCGCACTTGCTTTTCCCCCTAACGACATACTTTGGAGGTTTCTCATGGCAGAACAAGCGGCGCAGCCTCTCAACCAGCCTCGCTGAGAGATCTAAACCCTGCAGAATACGACCTGGAGGGCTGTTCTCTCAACTGATCCTGGTCTCCTGTGGACTTGGGGAGACGGCTGCCTGCTCACCCCCGCATGTTGTGGCCTGGTGTCTCCTGGAGAGGCTGCTTTATGGCTATTTAAATAGCCCCTATTGCTGGACACCTTTCTTATCCTTTTTCTTTTCTTTCTTTCTCTTTTAAACTTTGCAAGGAGCAGGTGGCTATTACAAACAGTGATGCAATTAAAATATCTATGCATATTAAGCCAAATTAGGTTCAGATTTTACCTCTGCTGGGTGCCAGCTATGTGATCTTAAACATGTTCCATGACCTCTGTGTGCCTTGATTTATTTTCATTCATTCTTTCTTGTTTGTTAATGTAAACCAGGCCTGTCGTTTGCTATGTACAGAGAACCGGTTTATCCCTCACTCAGAGCTTCTGACCCGGGTCTACACAGCTGTCTTCCCTTTTTTCCCCAACTATCATTTAAGAGGGTTTAAATTTTTCCAGGTGATGGGGCCTTTGAGGGGTGTGTTTGTTTTGCTGTTACGTCCTGAATTGTGTTCTGCAAAATCGAAGTCCCAACTCCCAGCACCTCTGAATGTGACTGTATTCGGAGACCGGGCCTTTGAAGCAGTCATTGAGGTGAAATGAGGTCACACGAGTGGGCCCTGGCTCAATAGGACTGGTGTCCTTAAAGAAGAGAGAAAGGCCCAGGCAGCGGGGGATGGCCGTGTGAGGTCGCAGGGAGGAGGTGGGTGTCTTCAAGCCAAGGAGGGAGGCCCTGAGGGAACCAGCCTGCCCATAGCTTGATCTTGGGCTTGTGGTCTCCAGGATCGTGAGAAAGTGAGTGTCTGCTGGTTAAGCTGCCCAATCTGCGGTCCTTTGTTACGACAGCCCGAGCAAAAAAAATACACCACCTTACGGTGACTCATCACCTCATGCTCAGAGAATGTCATTTGTCCTCTATCTCCTCAAAGACATCTGCTGAGCCTTCCTTTGTCTTCTGCTACTGTGTACGGTCGGGTGCTGGGACTGTGCTGCTGGCACCTGGAGAGAAGGTGTCGAGCATAGAGTCCAATGCTCTCAATTAAATAAGCCTTCTGATGGGGTCCTTTCTGCCTCCCATGTTGCTGTGCGATACGGTGGCCGATATGCAGGTGGCCCCTCTCTGCCTGTCACCCCCCAACCCCTTGGCCCAGTTCATAGCACTTACGTCCAGTTCCTACCTACAGCCCCTTCTGCTCTTCTGCCCAGGAGTGTGCCTTCCTCTGCACGCATGGCTCACTGAGCTTCTCCATCATGTCCTGTCTGTAGAAGCTCATCTTCCGATTGTTTCTTCAAGAGGGGACCGCGGAAACTGTTATTTCCTGCATTCTAGCATAGTTGAAAGTAATTCTCTGTGGCCTTTATACTTCAAAATCAATCAAGCTGTAACATTCTTGGGTCCTATTTTCTTTCCCTGAGGACGGTGTAAGCTCAGTCCAGCACCAAATGTTGCTATGGGAAATGCATCAAACAGCCACTCACCAGAGGGGTGACCTCAGAATTCTATCTTTTTGCCTAGATATTCAAATAATTCTTTTGGTAAAGTTCAGTAACTTTATTAAGATGATCATTCTGCATCAATTTTTCCTGGCACACAATGTGCCCTTTCTTTTGTGACATTTAATTTTCATTTTTATATAAATTACACATGTACATAGTTTAAAGTGAATTACTCCTGTAAGACTTAAAATTTAAAACAACAATCCTCTGCATTTGGGGACCCCCCTCCTCATTATTGTACTCCAAAGGCAGACAATTTCTGACGTTTCCTTTGATGTTCACCCCTGTGGTGGACACTGGTGGGCAGCTGACCCAACCCCCATTTCTAACTCTTTTCTTCCACAGTATTCCAGTTAAGGTGGCCAAGAGGCCAGCAGGCATAAGGGGAAGCCTGCTGTGAAGTTCCTGTGATGTTTTCTTTCCTGATAAAGATGCTACCTCTTCCCTTTCTTCCTGCTGAAATATAGATGTGGTAGCTGGAGCTGCAGCTGCCATCTTGTAACCATGAGGTACAAGCACGAGTAGGCAAAGAGAATCTCAGGACCTAGGCTCTCCCAGCATCAAACCTCTGAACTAATCCTAGAAGCAACCTACCTCCAGAATTCTTGTTATATGAGGCAGAGAAAGAAAGAGAAAGAGGAAAAGTTTAAGCTTTTGAGATTGGGGTTTGTGGTTTTGTTACCGTTTTTTTACGGTAAGGCCTGATACATCCTCCAAAATTTTTAATTGTAAGTGTATACTGCCATTTCTTAATTCTTAAAAAATTGCAGCTGAGTTATGGAATCTGGGGGTTTAGCTCTCTTACTCCTGTCCCCTCAACAGACAGTTCCCTTCCCCATCTACCCAACCCCTGCTCTGCTTGTCAGAGGCTTCGGCCTGGCCTCTTCACCTCCTGTCCTGAATGGCTCCAGAAATCTACAAGTATCTAGGGACATAGGGAGAATGTTGGCTCTGTTCTCTTCCCTTCCCTTTTGGCCCTTGAGACCCTAAAATTTGCTCACCAGCCCCTCAAGATGGGGAAAAGCTTTGTGGTCTTGTCTGCAGTCCTCTTGCTGCCCACCCCGCGCCCCAGCTTCCTCCCCGCTCCCAAGTGAGCAGGTAGCCAGAGGGAGAGCCTGCTCTGGAAGCGGGCTCCCTTCTCCCTCAGACTTGGTTTCCTTAGTAACTTTAATGCCTCCAAACGGGCTGCTTTTGTGTTTGGCCTTGATTGGAAGGGAGATTGTACCTTCAAATCTGGGATTTCCAGATCCCAGATCACACTGGTCCTCTGCAAACTTCTCAAAGGGTAGCTGGAGGCAGGAAATTCCATCTCACTGCTTTCAGGCAGATGTCCAACCAGGGTCCCCCTCGTTTTCTGGGGTGTCTGTCTTGCTGGACTCTGCAATTTCGGGGCTTGGCCCACATCGGCTTAGCTTTTGTCTCTCCTGGGCCTATTAGGTGAGCCCGTCTCATCCATCTGCCTCCAGCTTCCAAAGTGTTATGGGCATTTCCTTTCCTATTATTTCTGTCTTTGAGAATTTATGCCTTTAACAACACCCCTTTAGTTTGTCATTTGGGCTGAGTTTTGGAGTTAAGGGGAAGTGGTTCTTCCATATACGGTCAATCTCACCGCCAGCCCCAATGGGAGGGATTAGCATTGCTTTCTAGGTAAAGAAACTGAAACGCAGAGGTGGCCTGTATGCCCGACACCAGCCCACCAGATGTGTGGCACGGCCCTAAGTCCATGCCCGCCCCCTTTCCAGTTCACTAGCCGCCCGTAGTCGTCGCCCTCTGGTCGATCCCCACAGCCGCACGCGGAGCTGCTTGCCTCGCTGGAGCACCAGGGACAGGAGAACAGCAGAGGCGGGCAGAGGTGGGCTTCTGCAGCCTGGCCAGTGCTGTGCGCAGGCTGGTTACCCCCCAGGGTTTGGTGTGACAGAGCTCAGGCTTTGGGGGCAGGGGACCTGGGTGACCCTGTCAAGCCTCGGAGGGCACTGCGGGCCCCACTGCACACCGTTGGAGGAACCGCCTGAGGTGACAGAGACAGAGCGCCCAGCACCGCCGGACATCAGTGACCATCTTTTCAGATGGTCTTCTGGACCCTGGATAGTGGCTTTGAATGGGAGAGTGCACCGTAATCCCCAGGTGGGCTTGGTAGAAACCATGGCTGGGTCCCGTCCCTGGAGCTTCTGATTGAGTAGGTTGGAGGCAGGGCCTGAGATTCTGCATTTCCACCTGTTTCCAGGCGATCCTGGTGCAGCTGGTCTGGGGCCCCACGCTGAGAGCCCCTGATGAGGACTTTCTGGTTTGCACCAGGTTGGGCTGCATGCGTGTGTGAGCTGCCAGGGGGGAGGGAGGTGGCGTGCTAGCCCTCGTCTGACCTCCACTCAGCCCCGGGAAGCTCGCAGGTTGGAGGTTACCATTCCCCTTCTGCAATCGAGAAGGGACTTGCACTGGAGGGTAAATTTAAGAAACAAGCCCACATGGAGTCACCTGTGGCCCAAACCAATACTTAACTACAATTTCAGCCAATTCCAGGAATGTGACCTTTTAACAGTTAATCAGGAACTTTCTGGTCAGCACCAATGAGGTCATCTGTCCCCTGAGCCCTCTCTACCTCCCAGAAGATGAGGTCATCTGCAAGATAAGACCCTGCGCTTCCCCCTGAGGGAGGTGACCCTGCCTGGAGCAAGCCTGTCTTCTCTTTTGCTAATGACCTCTTGCCCCACCCTCCTGCCTACAAAACCTTCCCCTCTGCACAGGGCTCCCTTCCTCGCCCCACTTCCCAGAGAGGTCAGCTGATGCAGGAATTGCTTAGTAAGAAAGCCAATTAGATCTTCAAAGGTACTCAGTTGGATTGTTCTTTCACAAGGATGGTGTGACCAGGTCATGCCACTGGGGTCCTGGCAGCGCCCTCCTGCACCTGGCTCCTCTTGCTCTGACCGAAGCGTTGCCTGAGCGGTGGGTGCTGGAGGACTGAAATCTGATCGCCTACAAAGGGGGACTGACACTCTGTGCTCCAGAGCTGAGCCATGAAGCGCAAAAGGCATCTTGTCTGTAGCAGGTCAGGGTGGCGAGGGCCGGCCTGGCGGAAGGGACAGCCTGTGCAAAGGCACAGAGGCAGCAGCTGGGGGAAGGGTGGTGGGTTCAGTTTTCCCTCGTGGGGGTGCCGGGCAGGGGGGCCTGTGTGGGAGGAGGTGGAGCTGTCTGGGAGGCCCCTGTGAACCTGGAGGTCAGCAGAGCCACTGGGCTGGCGACAGGGATTTGGGGGATTGTCCTGGGAGTGGTGATACGGAAGAAATGAGGGGCCAGGACAGAGTCCAGGGCCCATCAACATTCCAGGACTGGCCCGGGCAGGAGCGAACACTGACCTGGTGACAGAGGGTATCAGCTGCATCGGACCCTGCAGGGCCCTGGGTGGCTAAGGGTGAGCAGGTTCCCTGCAGTGTGGGGGAGGGGGGCCACAGGGAGAAGGGGAGACAGCAAGCCTAGACCACTCTCCCGAGAAGTCTGAATGCAAAAGGCAGGCAGGAGCCAGAGGGTGATGGGCACGGTCTATTTGTTTGCTTTAGGGTTTGGTGGCCCTTGAGCACTGAAGTAATCAGGAATCTTATTGCCACAGTCTGAAACCTTATTCGCATTCACTTAGATACAAAGGGGAGTCACTGGCTGGTGAGACCTGGAAGATTCCAAACTGTAGGGGAGAGAAAACGTCCTGCTAACCTCTTGGGTTCTGTGATTGCCTGGGAATAAAACTCACGTAAGAGATTGCAAAGAACGATGCATTGTAGGGATGTGACGAGCAAAGGGGATGTGACCGTTGTGGGACACGTGTGTAGGAAATACTTGGGGGAAACTAATGACAGATGAGAACGATTTTAGCAGGCTTGTCTGGTCAGAGCCTCTCCAGCTCTGGTGATAAAAACGTTCTCTTCCTGGTGTAGGGAGGGCTCCCTGCTCTCGGGAACTGTTCTGACCTGCTTTTAGGTACAGACGGGAGGGACGGAGGTGCAGACCTCGCAGCACCTGCTGCTTCTCACAGGCCTTCAGTTCAGCGTAATCAACGTGCTGAAGCGCTGTGTTCGGCACCCCTTCAGAACAAAATCCTGGGGGAGGCAGAAACACCCCGAACATGGGGCTCCAGTGTCCCTCAGGCAGGACAAAAGAGCTCCCGTGTCTTCTCTCTCACAGGGCAGCACGATCTCCCCTGGAGTCCGGCTTCTTCTATGTGGTCAGACATGGCACTGCCGAAGGCTGCCAAGTCCCACCGGTGGCTTTCTCCATGTGGGGGCACATTTTAAATCTCTTCCTGAGCTCCAGCTCGCAAATCCCTGGACCTGGGCTCCGGCGGATCCTCCTAGGCCAGGGGCTGCCCCTGAGCCGGTCGGCTGGGCTGTGGGTAGAGGTGCTGGCATGCCGGTTCCAGGGCGGTGTGTGCCTGGACACTGGTTTCCTGTTTATGTCTCTGACCAGCACACCCCACTCGCGGCTGACCAGGGTGCCCTCTCCTCTGGGCGGACCCCGCAGGCCCAGTAATGCTGTCTGGTACGGCAAGAAAGTGAAAACTATGAGGGTCTGGGGTGGGGGTCACTCGGACTGCACCCTCTCCTGGGCTTCCCTGAGGACGTCTCAGAGGACCTGCCCACACCCGTGTGCAGGTCCCCAGGGGGTCAGAGCCCGGTCTGCAGCCGCTGAGTGACAGGCTTCCCTCTGCCCTCCCCCCACAATCGCGCTCGTCCCCCCAGCCTGGGGCAGGAAGCCCCTGGCAGCGGGGAGGCTGAGAACGGGCATCTGGAGCCAAGCTCATGCCCGGCCTGGCAGCCCAGCCCAGCCCCCCTCACAGGCCTCTGTTCTTTCCATTGTTTGGCCTTTGTCCCCAGTTTCCTAGGAAATTTGCTTTGGGGGAGATTCCAGCCGGCCTCAGCTGGACCAAGAGTGCATTCCCTCTGTGTGCATCCTTGAGGCCCAGCAGGGGAAGGCCCCAGCCTCTCTGGAGGCTAGGTGGGGCCTGGCGGGGTCTGGAGGGAAGCTCAGAGTTGGGGGTTGGGGCAGGGAACGGAGAGGGAGGGAGGGAGGGAGAGATGTGGAGGGGGAGGGAGAGGATGAAATGGCCTTAAAGAGACACAGATGATGAGATGGGGCGGAGAGAGAGAGCGGCGGGGGGGAGGCTCCACGAAGGTGCAGGAGGCCTTGGGAGGGAGGGAGCTCCAGAGACTACCCGCCACCCCACCCCTCCATCCCCAGGGACCTGAGGTCCATCTCAGCTCCAAGCAGGTTAAGGCTTTTCGGCCAAAGAGCCCTGGACTCCCCTTGGTTTCCGGAGCCCAGAGGGGAGGCAGCCAAGAGTGTCAGCGTGGGCCTTGGGCCTCCCGGACTGGACACATCCAGGAGCTATGCCCCCAGGGCAGGGCTGCCAGATGGGCACGTGTATTACAACTGGGAACACTGCCACTGGACTGAGCCAGGCCACACGCCAGCCCCTGGCAGTGCTACTGGGCTCCCTCAGCGTGACCACACACTCAGAGGCTGCCGAGGCTAAGGTCGTGGCCACAGGACCTGGCACGTGGTCCGGAGCGGGACAGCGGACCATCATCCACAAGCCCACGCCTCACACAGCCACGGTCAGCGAGCAGCCTTGAGCCGGCTCTGGCCTGCCTGCCGGGGGCTCGGCTACCAGAGGCTCACGGTTTAGTGAGGGGGACAAGCCAAGCCCCACAAGGGCACTGTGGCGTGTCCAGCAGCCACAGAAGCCCAGAGGAGGGGTCTGACCCAGCAGGGCATCTTGGGAAAGGCATCCTGCTGAGAAGAAAAGTTGGCTAGGAGGGTATTCCAGGCAGAAAGAGCAGCCTGAGCCTGGGGCAGGGGGCAGGGCAAGGTGTGTGTGGGGAGCCGCTGCCCCTTGGAATCCTCAAAGTGGGGGAAGACCCAAGGCCAGACGAGGCACAGGGCAGGGTGGGGCGTAGCAGAGGGGGCCTGAGGGCACCCGGCACAGGCTTGAAGAGGCAGGAGAGGGCAGCGTGGCAGAGCCCGAGCTGGGAGACAGTGGGTACCTTGAAGGCGGACGCCCTTCTCTGGGCCCAGGCTCTGTTAAGGGGAAACCTGTCACTCCTACTTGACGCTGGGATCTCGAAGGGCACCAAAATCCCAGGTTAGTAATGACCCAGTCCCTGGCTCCTGGAAGAAGCCAGTGCAAATTCTCTGGAGGGAAACATCCCCAGGTGAGGCCTTCTGGATTTCCTGATCAAGTGCGACAACATATGAATTTATAACACACGTGTGCACACATGGAGACATGCCGTTATGAGTGAGAGGCAGCCGAAATAAAACACAAGCTGTTTAGACATAACACCCCCTTACCAAGGACTAAAGATAGCCAGTATCAGATGCAGAATATAAAATTAAAAAGTTTCGAAAGTCTAGAAATGTAGAAGATGGGATGACAACAGTGAACAGGGAGCAAGACCAGCAACGGTCAGGCTAATTTAAAACTAAGCCAGATAGAATTTTAACATTCCATCCTCAGTGCAGGTGGGCTTAAGCGGCAGGCTAGACACCATGAGGGATTAGCTGGAAGGCAGGTACGAAGAAATCCCTCCCAGTGCTGCACAGGGAGATGGTGAGGACGGAGGCTGAGAGACCCGCACAGCAGGGTCAGGAGGTAGAGCAAAGCGTCTGACCCAAGTCTGAGAAGGGGGTTGGAGGGGAGGTGGCAAATGAAGAGATAATGGCAGAGAGCTGTCCAGAAATGGGGTTAGTCACGAATCTACACAGGAACCATGATAGATACGGAGCAGAATAAGTACAGAAACTGTAAACCTGGGAATGTTTTCACAAAACTGCAAAGACAGACACGCCCTCTGGGCTCCCACGGCCCCTGCACAGCCCGGGCCGCTCCGTGGTTACAGCCAGCTCCAGGGCTTCACGGTCTGGGGGACGTGAGGTCAGGGACTTGCCGGGTCCTCTCCAGATAGCTGCTTGTTCCCTCCCCCCAGGCACATCAGCCCTGCCAGCGGGGGTGCCCTGCACCACCGCCCAGTACTCCTGCCTTGCCAAGCCCTCTCCCACAGCCTCTCAGCCCTCAGCCTCCGGAGGCCTGGGCCCACGTACAGCACTGGTCCTGTGTGGTCCTGGCCAAGTCCCTTTCCCTCTCTGGGCCTTAGCTTTCTCCTCTTGAAGTTGGACCTAAGCTCCCTGCCCTGCCTGCGGGAAGGGCTGGGGCGCCGCAGGATAAGGCTCACCGTGGAGGGAAGCTTTGATTCTTTGGGGGTGGGGAGGAAGGAGGCTGATCCTGGCCTCCCTTGGAGTTTATCATTCCTCCTTCCTGCCGAGGTCAGGGCAAGCTGGGGAGGTCAGGGCAAGCTGGGGAGGTCAGGGCAAGCTGGGGCGAGGCTGTGAGAGGAATGTTCGGCCTGGCTGTCCTCGCAGTGCCTGGCCCCCCTCCTACCTCCCGCCGCAGGAGTAAGTGTAAGGGCCGGTGCGCAGGGTTCTGGGGGGACAGGGAGCTCCCGGCTCGCATCGGGAACTCGGCAAAGCTCATGCGTTCCTCTGCCTCCTTAGAGGACACACCTCCTAGTGCTTTTCTCAACATCAAAAGGGATCTTCCTGTGAGGCTCAGATGCTGCTCCCAGGCACGCGAGGGCTGCCCAAGTGTCCCTGCAGTTGTTACCTCGGGGTCCCCCACGTGGCGGAGGCATCGGGACCAAGAGCAGTGGTGAGCACCCGGGCCACCGATGTTCCTGCCCATGTACCATCCAGGCCCTCCTCTCTCCCTGCTCCTCTCTCTGTGCGATGATGGGTGTACCCCCAGCGGGTCCCGTAGTGCTGGGTGTCTGTCCGGGTGCCCAGCTGCCCCTGTCAGAGGCTGGGCACAGACTCAGCCAGGCCTCTCATGGGTACCTTGAGGGCCGTGCCTGGGGGCGTAGGCACATGGCCGGCCGATGCCCAAGGGCCTCAGCCCCGAGCCCAGAGAGTTGGTCCGTGGCCACCGTAAGCTATCATCCCAGGAGTTCTGCTTTCCGTCAGCCGGGCTCCAGCTCCTGCCGTTTATTTATGGCTCTTGGCCACTGAGCATCCACAGCGGGCTGGCTTGGCTGCACTGGGGGCTTGCAGATGAGCAGGGAGGCCCAGGCTGCAGCCAGAGATGGGCCAGGGGCTGGGCAGGGCTTTGCGGCCAGGCGCCAGGACCCCGCGGCCCTGGGGGGACGCCCAAGACCCAGCCTTGTTCCTGTCTCTGGCATCATGCGGCTGTACCCAGACACGGCAGACCTGAGCAAGGCCTCTTACGGCCAACAGTTCACACTGGGAAATCCCTCCTGCGGAGTGGACGCTCCCAGCCCCTGAACAAAGGGCAAGGCCGGGCTAAGGAGCCCCGCCAGCCCCATCCAGCAGCAGCCCCCACCAGGTGCCGGGGCCGGGAGCCCCATCAGTTCTGGGGGTCGCTGGGGCTGCCTCACCCATCAGCAGAATCAGGCTTTCCTGGGCTGGGCCTGCCTTTCTCTGTCTCCCCCAGGCCGAATTGCTTAGGCCTGTTATTTGAAATAAAACAAAAATCAGGAGGTAGGAATAGTTCCCTAATCAACTTAAAATGGCCTGCCGGAAGAGCAGGACGGGGCACAGGGCTGCCCAGGGCGCCAGCCATTTGGGAACCAAGGGAAGACTTCAAATCGTCCCTTGAGTCTTGGACACATACTGGAGGCATGGCAGGCGTCCCCTCCCTGCCCCTGTAGTCTCAGCAGCATTGAGGGGCCAGCTCCCTGGACTTCATCTGTCCCTGGGGAGCATGGGGAGAGAGGAGGGGCAGAAATGCCAGGACCCTGAGTCCCTCTAGGCTGGGAAGGAGGGAGGAAGGGCCACAGGTGGCCCTCCCCACCCCCCGCGGACCTCCCTGTCCCGGGCAAGCCTGGTGTAGTACCGCTCAGCTGTGCATCCTCCAGGAGCCTGCGGGCCATTCAGAGCCTGTTTCCTAACCCGCCAACTAGGAGGAAGCTCATCCTTCCCTCCCAGGCCCAGGGTGGAGCCCTGGTGACCTGGGCTCTGTGCAGGGGGCACCACCAGCCCAGAAGGCTGTGGTTCTGTAGCCTGTGGCCTCCTGCCCTCGGCCCTCCCTGGACACCTGCAGGCTGGCTCTCTGCACAGACTGGCCGGACAGCTGGCTCCAGTTCTGTCAGATTCCCTTGCAGCTCCACCCCTCTCCACATGGACAAGACCAGCAAATTAAATACCAATTACGTCTCCGTGATCCATGGCTGGCTTTCCTGACCTGATGTAGATTTTTTTAAGTGAGAGAAGGAAATCAAAGACGCAGACTCCTGTCATTTCTAAAGTGCCTTCAGTATCCTGGGTGAGTTCCAGAGAGACGCTCCCATCCCCCACACCATTCCCATGCCTCCTCCAGGAAGCCCGGGCATATCAGCTTCCCCCCCTGGACTTTGTCCCCACCTCAGGCGGGTCTGCCCCCTCTCTGGGCTCTGAGTGCCCTTCATCTAGCAGGGGCCAGCCAGGGACAACGGGCTGGAGTCACAGCCCCTCTCTAGGTGCACAGTGCTCTGAGCATGTCATGTCACCACAAATGCCCAGGCTCACTGTCACCACCACCATCACCCTCACCGACACTGTCACCATCATGACTGTTCTCCTTCAGAACAGCCTTGAAGCTGGACCTGTCTGGATTCGAGCCCCAGCTCTGCTGAGTACTAGCTGTGTGCTTTGGGCAAGTCCCCGACTCCCGAGCCGGTCTCCCCACCTGCAGACCGGGGATGACAGTGGACGATAGGCAGGAAGGTGAATAGACGGCCCAGGCAGTCCAGCCGCACAGCAGGGGCTCAGCAAATGGGGTGGGTTTCAGGGGCATCAGCAGCCTGGCCCCTACTTGCCAGTGCAGCACACTCTTGATCCTTCAGCTTTAAGTAGACTTTTAAGAAGATTCACAATTGTTGAAATAAGAGAAATAAAATGTAAGAGCCCAAAAGCTAACACTAGGGACAATAACCAGCCTTTACAACAGCACATCTTTAATACATGGTGTTGAGTTCAGGGGATACCTGTAGTGATTTCCATACCATTCCCCACACCATGCGCACAAGTCAATTCCCAGTGGACTGAGAACCAAAAAAAATGAGATAAAACAATAAAGCTTCTGAAGACAACATACGGGAATATCTTCATTGCTTTGGATCATGCCAAGACATCTGACCGACACAAAAAGCGCCACCCACAAAGGAAATGATTGGTCAATCAGGCTACACTCAAATTAAGAATTTCTGTTCATTGAGAGGGAAAGGTTGCCCACAGAGTGGGAAAGCGCATTTGCAATATGTATTTATGGCAAAGGTCTGTGTCTAGAGTATATAGGGAAGTCGGACAAGTCAGTGTGACAAAGAGAATTGAAAAACGAACAAAGAGGATCTGGAAATGGTCACTAAACAGGGGAGATGCACAAGGGCATTAGTCATTGAGGGAATCCGTGTAGCGTTCTACCCCCGGCAGGCTTTGCACGAGGAAACCCACACCCTGCCGGTCGGTGTGCAAGTGGTTACAGCCTCTTGGGGAAAGGTTTTGGCAATATCTACCAAAGGCAGTACCCCATGACCTATAGCAGCTGCACTCCAGGAGCACCCGGCAGAAAGCACGGGTCCCCCCTGCATCTGGTACTGGAGCGCTCCCGGCGGCGGCCTTCATGGTAACCCAGCCCAGAAACAGCCCAGAAGTCTCTTGAGAGAAGGGGTGTGAAAATGTGAATTATGGTGTCTTCATACCACGGGACAGGCATGGCACTGAGAAGGAGCAAACCACGAGGATCCGCAGAGCTCACGGGCGTAGCGCTGAGCTAGGACGGCCAGACACGGCGGGCCAAGCAGGCAGAGCGGCACAAGCTGGAGAAGACCTGGTGGTGGGGAGGGCCTGCGAGGGGCCCAAGCGCTTCCTGGTGCTGGGGAGATGGGGGTGTCGTTTGTGAAAGTTCATCCTACTCTGGGTATCTTTGCAGTCATAGAATACTTTCATCCAAAACTTACTTGAAAAAGTAACAAACAGAGGTGAGGCTTGGAACCTCACCCCCCGTTTTGAGAGAAATCTTCTACATCCGTGGATGTCTTGCTGCCCTTGTCTAGCTTGGATTAACACATAGTCTACAGGCACACACCTGATCATCTACATTTGCCCTCTTACAGCACTAAATTGTGTTTTCTACCTTTATCTTGCATCTACCTACCACATCAGCATTTTATTAAAAAAAAATAATAATAATAAGGGAGAAATGTGGGATTCACATATAAATCAAGTATAAAAATCAAACGAATAATCATATCTGACTTGATTGTTTATAGTTCATGATGCGTGATCAAAACGAAAGTTTCTGTGATGACTGCCCTTGTACTGCTCACCGTGTAAGAACTTGTTCGTTATGCTTCAGAAGATTGGAGACTGATGAGAATTAGGCTTGGGGTGGATTAATGATTACGCATTGAGATCCCTATACAGAATTTTATTGTTGTTAACAACCATTTGATCAGTAAATATGAGATGCCCTCTCAAAAAAAAAAAATAACAGTAATCATTTAAAAGCCACATGGCTGATAGCCTTTTCTTAATCACATCTTCACCTGGCTTTAGGGTACATGTCAAACCATAGGTGATGTTTCCAGATCATCTCCACTGAACTGGAAAATTCTACAGGCCACTGAGCTTGCCCTGTAGCCTGTGATCGTCAATTTTATGTCCCCCTGGCGGGGCAGTAGTCCCCAGATAGTCACATGCTCTCCCAGGCGCCGCTGTGGAAGGGTTCCGTCGATGCGGTTGCTGTCAGTGATCGGCTGCCTTTCTGGGAAGGAGACCGTCCTTGGTAACGCGGGCGGGCTCGCTTCTGTAACTGGAAGGTCTTAGAGCCAAACCGAGGTTTCCCCGGGGAAGAAGAAACTCCACCGGCGGGCAGCAGCGTCCTCTCCTGCCTCTGTTTCCTGCTCCCCCTTGCTGGCCGCTTGCCCTACACGTCCAGACCTGACTGGTACAGCGCCTGTCTGGACATTCAGGTCAAATCTGCTCTCAGAGGCTGGGGTTGCTCCCCCAGGAGGCTGCCCGCAGTGTGGCCCCAGGTGCTGTGTCCCCGACACATCGCCCTCCCAACACAGGCATGTTCCTGGCCTGCACAGTCCTAAGCCTCTCTTTGGTGGCATTTGGCTTTGGGGAGGGTGTCTTCTAGTTCAGCCACCGCATGCAGATATGGCTAATGGTTTGCATGATGGATTCTATCCTCAGCCTGATAATAAAATGAAGCGGTAACAGTCATGCTGGTAGAGCCAGATGGCTGGGAGGCTGTCCTGGGTCCCCACCTGGCAGCTGCGTGGCTGTGAGCATGTCTCTTCATACCAGTGGGCTTGCTTCCTCATCTGGAAACCAGGGCAGAAAAGCCCACCTCAAACACTCATTGTAACGAGCAAATGAGTGTGAAAACAGGTGCTTGAAACAATGCATGGCACATAGGAAGGAAGGCTTTGCTAAGTGTTAGCTACAACTGTGATTATTTTGATGTCAGTATAATGAAGTGTTTGGGGAAAAGCCAGTGTCAGTGACTGAGCTGTTTGCACCACAATTCTTCCTTGTGGCTTGGTCTTTACATCAGAATTGTGATGGTTGTCCATGAGACAAATTCATGCTAAACACGATAGTGTTAAGAAATGTCATGTTGGCAAATCATTAGAAATCAGAGAACGCACTTTTACAGGAATTAACAGCGTCAGGAAGAAAAAAAAGATCACTCCTCTGATTTCCCAGTTTCCCATGGGAGCCTTTTACGGCTTGGATCCGTGGGCGGTTCCAGCGCACCAAAAAGAGACATCGCTCCTGGTGGCAATTTAGTTCCCTTCATAACTCCCTTTACTTCTCTGCGAGGAGCATACTGTTGACCCTTAAGAGGTCTCTGTGCTGAACGGAAAGGGTGGAAAGACATTTGTGCACAACCTCTGTTATTGCAGGGACGCTGCCCAGGCATTTGGTGCTTCCTCGAAACTGATGTCAAAGTGGCTTTTCCTCTCTCTGCCAAGGCAGTGGGGCAGTCGATAAGCACATGTGCACACACACACACACACACACACACACACACCATCTCTTTCCTGAGCTTGGATTCTCAGCAACAGTGCAAAGAGGCCCTCCGCCTTCACATACACGCCGCGTGGAGGCCAGAGCTGAGGCATCAGTGGTCTGTCCCAATGTCAAAAATGCCCACTGGTCCCCTTGCATGGGTCCCCTTGCCTTTCCACGTAGTGTCCAGCTGATGCCCTGTGACCTCTAACCTTGTCTTCTGATTGAGGAATTCTGCCAACTGCATGTAGTCCTTTCTGAACATAGTATCTGACAATCTGTCTTGGGCAAAGTACTTGCATCCCAGCGCTGCCATATTGAGATACCGCAGGCTAGGGGCATAAACAACAGGAATTCATTGTCTCACAGTCTGGAGGCCAGAAGTCTGAGACCCAGGTGTGGGCAGGGCTGGTTTCTTCTGAGACTTCTCCCGGGGTCTTTGTGTGTGTCTGCGTCCTAATCTTGTAAGGTCTCCGGTCATATGGATTAGGCCCCCTGCCAATGACCTCATTTTACCTTAATTACGTCTTCATAAGGGCCCTGCCTCCAGATACAATCACATTCTGAGGTACTAGGGGTTAGGACTTCAAATTCTGAATCTGGTGTGGGGAGTACAATTCAGCAGCCTAAAGGCAGGTTCTCCCGCCTTCTCAGCAACCGTGTGAGCTGTTTCTCTTCTCTTGCTAGAAGGAAGGGAGTGTTGAATGGTGTCTACCATTTGGACATCTTCTCTGCCTTTAGTGTCAAAATTAATCAGTCTTGTGCTGGACAGAATTAGCTTTTGCTTGTTTCAGAAATAACCCTATGGGTTTACCTGGAGAAGTCATGGTGCCATTTTTGAAGACAAGCCCCTGACACTCCCACAGGAACTGGGAGCCAGGCTGGGGGTGCCAATAAAACCAATGTCCTCTCCTGCCTGTCACCCTTCCTACTTGCCCTTTCCTCTTCCAGCTCTTTGTGCAGCACTGCACCTGTGGAGTGGCTGGCCCACAGCGTGCAGACCCACTCCACATCTGTGTTACTCTCTTGGTGCTATATTTCTGTCTACAACATTATTCAGAGTTGGAGAATTTACATGTCTCCTTTTAACCCCACGTTCATGCTTGAGTGAATCGCTTTGAGCAATGTATTACAGCTCTGGGGATATAATGCAATACCATAGTAACAAAGAAATACAAATTTAACGTATGTAAACTCTAACAGGCAAATGATATGAAAATATATCGGTCAAGGTGAACTGGCTAGGATGGGCCTTATTGCTCATATGCAACCTTTGGAGGTAGTGATTACTAAGAATTTCTGTGAATCATCATCATCCACCTTACATCACACACAGTGAAGTTTATGCCACAAGTAGTTTTGTTGCCTGTTTCTCTTTCCCCATGCAAACTCCCCAGGCGATAGCCAACTAGGGATCTGCCCAGACCCAACTTAGAGAAACTCTGCGCTCCGGCAGGAGGAAAAATCCAGTGTGGTCTCTGCCTTCAGGGCCTTTCGATCTTGCAAGAAGATGCTCAGCACCCTAAGCAAGAGACTGTAGAGAGGAAGCCGTGGTGCAATGGGCAACTGCAGACCTGGGTTGGCCCCAGCTCCCGTTTTCCTGCTGTATCGTCCCATAGTCTCTCCGCGCCTTGCGGTCTCCAAGTCTTCATCTGTGAGTTGAGAGCAAGATTATTTGCAGGGGTTCAGAGATGACACACGCCAAGTCCCTGACACAGACTAAGTGTTCAGGCAACGCGCCCCCTCCCTGTGGAGAGCACCTGCCATTCTGCGGCCCTGAGCACTGCCCCTTCCCCCAGGAACAGCCCCACCCCACCGTGTGGTTCCCACAGGGTCACCTGTTCTTGTCGGACACCACCCTCAGGCTGCTCTTGATTGGTCGGGGAGCAGGTCCTGACTGGAGCAAAGCGAATCAGAGCCCTTTCCTGGGATTCTTCTGGCTGGAGCCGCTAGCACTGGTGCGGGGAAGCCGCCTGCGGTGTCAGGAGTTTGGCGGGCTTGCTCCTCCCTGGGGATGGGAGCACCTATGGGGAAAGAATGGAGGGGGCAGTGCGGGGCGGGGCTCCTGCTGCACTGGTCCTAAGGTCCCCGTGTCCCTGTCCTCTCTGCACTGCCTCTGCTGCCCAGCCCTCCCATGGGGTCTGGCAGTGCCGCAGGGCAGCCTCTGCCCTCTCTCACCCTCCTGGAGGCCTCCCTGCTGCCATCAACACAACAAAAGCTTTGGTGAATGGCTATTTTCAGAGGCGAGAGGCCACCTGCAGTTTCCCCAACCCCCCCTACTCTTTCTCTAACGCTTGCAACCCCATGGTGCTGCCTCCCCGTCCCAAGCCCCTTCCGCCCGCACCACCTCCACTACCTCCTCTTTCTGGGTCCGGGTGCAGCAATTCAGCTGCACAAAAGTATGGAAGCACGGCCCCAAGGTCCCCACGGTGACAGCATGTGGTTCACCAAACAGGAACCTGCAGGAACGGGGGTACTCCACCCAGGGAAGCTGAGCAGAGCCGCTGCCCGCACCCGGATGTCTCTGACCCGAGGCGACCCTGGGGTACGCTCTCTGCAGGCTGGGCTGGGCTGGGGAGGACACGCGGCCGAGGGGCCCACCCTCGCAGCGCGGTCTCCAGGCGGCCTCGAGGGACCAGGGCACTCGTTCCTGTCAGTCAGTGCAGTCGGGCTTACTCCCCCTCGGGCCTGAGGCCAGATGCTGGTGGCCTGGGCCCTCCCCTGGCTCCTGAACGGTGAGTCTCACTCAGGGTGAGGGCCTTTAGGTAACTAACGCCCGGCACTGCACAACGAATGGAACCAGTCAACCTTGAATAATGACCAAACCAAGTCAGCCTGCCGGGCTCCCAGCCCTGAGATGCTCTTTTGTCCCTGAATCTGTCTCCCACCTGCCAGGGCCCTTGAGGATGCCCCATGGGTGGGGACTCAGGTGTCTATGAGATGTCTGACAGGTGGGACGTGTCTCCAGGCCTGAGCCTGCCGGCTTCAGGGCCACCCAGATGGCGACCCTGAAACGGGGTTCTGTTCTCACACAGCAGCCAGCTTAAATTAGCCTCACAGGGGAAAGTAGGAGTTGGATCTCTAATAAAATCCAGTTCCCCAAGGACGCTGATCTGCTGCCCACTAGCTGCTTCCTGCGAGGCCCGATTCTCCAAGCTGACCCCGGTCCCCAGTCACCACGTGGGGCTCCCTCAGAAGTTCCTCTGGTCTGAGAGAAATTCATGAATCCCAGCAACTCTCTGCCCACACCGGTGGTCCATGTCGAGGGCTCCTGGCCATTGGGCCCAGGGACAGGCCTTTGTGACTCTGAGTCCCTAATGACCCCTAGTCCTGCCTGGTGTCTGTCACTCATGCTCCTCTGAGCCCTGTCACGGGGGTACATTTCCACGGCTCGGTCCTGATGGCAGTGAGACAGGGACCGTGGGTTTAGTCAGAGTAGGGTGAGGGCCTCCGGAGAAAAAGCAGAGCAAGATAATTACAGTCAGAACAATGTAGCAATGTGCAAAGAAGTCCCTAATGAAATTCTGTGATAAGCATTGCAAAGTCAGAGTCACACTAATTCTCTAGGGTGAAGATACCAGACTAGGAATATAGACATTCTTCAGTGAGATCAGTTAAAACTCAAAAGGCCAGCAGCAACTTAGCCTGGAATGTCTGAGTGTTCTGCAGATCAAGTGTCTCAGCATAACCAGTGACTTCACTGTAAAATTTACCTTTGCCTGCTAAAAGGCCCAGCTTATTTTAACCGTACCTATGTGCTATATTTCCTTCTCGGATCCTAACCAAGTAATCTGCAACCTAGGAAAAAGACTAATTTAGTAAGCAAGCCCAACTATAAACAGCCCAAGAAGTTAAGAAGTAAGATTCTTAACTTACTTCAGCCAACAGGGAACATCCCAGCCCTCCTGGGGGCAGGGGAGGCGGCCTTAACCGACGTGCTCCCAGAGGGAAACTGCTGTCTTGAGGAAGAATCAGAGCTGAAAATCTCCTGTTACTCATCAAGAATGAGCATTCTGGGACCACTCAACAAGTCTGCACCCCTAACCCTTTACCCTCATTCCTGAAAACCCCCAACCACGCATAAAACCCCTAGACAACGAGCCAACCACGGACTCTGTTGTGCCCTCCCGGCGTGAGTCGGGAGCTCTGTCCTCTCACTTTATCTCTAAATAAAAGCCTGTACCCCGCTCTCCTACCCTGCGTGTCTGTGAAGCTCATTCGTCGGCTTCGTGAACAAGAACCCCGGCGTCAGCGGCTCTGAGGCCGCCCTTCCTGGTGCTCTGCTGCCTGCACATCATTTTGCCTCAGACCCACCTGCGGCCCAGCCCGAGGCCGCCACTACCTGAGCCCAGGTGTCTCCTCCCACACCGACGCACAGCTGTGCCCTCTCTCACCTCCCTCCACAGGCTGCTGTCTGCTCTCGGATCCCTCGGCTCCAGCCCCCCGGGGGCCTCTGAGGGTCACTTAGGGATGATCCCAAGTCCCTCTCCCGCATTCCATGTCCCGCCCCTGTAATCTGACCCAGCCGTGAAGCTGTTTAGCTAAGAGTGGCCACAGGAAAAAAACAGAAAAACCCTGGAGACCTGGGTTCCAGTCTTGACCCTGGAGAAGCCCTTTCTTTAGATTCAACTTCCTTTTGTGAAACAAGAGGGGGGGTCCCTCTGGGTCCCAACAGAAGGTAGAGGGTGAACCTGGATAAGGGGGAGGCTTTGAGGCCTCTGCTGTCTTGTTTCAGGCCACATCACACCCCAAACACCATCACCCCAGATGTGGGTTCACCCAGGTGGGCCAGGGCGCTGCAGAGTGTGGAGGAGCTGTGGGTGGAGGCTCCGGGCACAAAGCCCGTGGCTCGGAGCCCACGAGGCTCAGCCCTGTGCCTGGGAGACGGCCAGGGGCTGGGGAGGCCTTGAGGCTTCTGACCGGGTCAAGGAGAAAATCTGGGCATGGCGCGTGCAGGCGTCATCCGCGTGACTGGGAGCCAGTCCTTCCATATCTCTGATCCTCGGTTTCCTCTTCTATTAAGTGGAGATATTAACAATGCCTCTTCAGAATGACTGAGGTGAAACAAGATGCTGCACGTACAGCACTTGGCACCCAGGGCAGAGGCTGTACCCGGCACCTGCTCATCCACTCATGTCCTTCGTCATATCTCAGAAACGTCCCTGGATTATGTCTTTCAGTATTTCCCTCCAGCTTTTCTGTCCTCTTTCCAAACCCCACTGTCCTGCCAATGGGTTTCAGCCCCAGGCAAGTTCACTATGGATTCAATGAGACCAAAGAAATGACAGTAGAACTTTCTTGGGGTGAAAGGGTTATACCCAACCTTATTCCCACGGTGGCAGGTCAGTCACTAGAATCCTGTCCACTCAGAGTGAGTCTGCACACAACAAGCTAGTCTCTGCCTCTGGGCCTCTCTGCCCACACAGCCGTCTCAGTCTGTCCTCAGCGCTGCCACCACTCCAGCCTCTGCTCTGCTCTCCTGCAGCCTTGCAGCCCTGCCACCCTGTTGCACAGAGCACTGGGCGGGGCTCTTTATAGAGAGTCAATGACGACGCATTGCCCACACGTGTGTAGTGAGCGAGCCAACCAGGGACGGATGAGAACCTGTCCACAGGAACTTTCACTTTATCCACACCCACTTATTCAGAGGTTACACCCCTTGCACTGGTTCTATGATGTCCTTAATTTTTATCTCCTACTTTCCTGACTCTTTGCTCTGCTTTCTGGAAGATTCAGTCACCTTCTACCCTTTCGTTGGGCTTGACTTGACTCTGTGCTGCTCTACGTCCGATTTCCAAGAGCTCTGTCTTGTTCTGCAGCGTTTCACTTTAGGACTCCAGTGCTTAACAGGTGCATTTACCTTTTCTCATCTCTCTGAGGATTCTCGTTATGTATTAGAATATATATTTACATATTATTACAACATTGTTTTGTCTCTATGATCTCTTGCCTCTAAGTTGCTCTGTTTATGGTTGTTTTCTTGGTGTTCACTTTTCATACTACGTACTTTTCTCGAATGTCTGGTGGTCCTTCGTTGTCTGCTCATATTTAAGAGAGAGGCACTGTCAAGCTTGGCATCGGGCCGGTGGGCACACACGAAGGTCCAGTATGCGCAGAGACAAGTGTTACTTCTGTTTGGGGCCCATCTGCCCTGGCCACGGCATAATGTTCGTCCGAATGACTGCAAGGTGCTCGGACTCTGTAAATCTAAATGTCATAAAAACTAAAAGAAAGTGCCATCCTCCAAGGCCACATGGACTATAGCCTTTCGTAAAGCAGCTGGTAAAGAGCTTACAGTGGATAATTCATTTGAATTTGGAAAACATAGAAATGAACCTGTCAAATATGAGCGAGAGCTCTGGAATAAAACTATTGATGCGACGAAGAGGGTTGAAGAGATCAAAAAGAAATGCTGACCTACATTTATAACAAGCAGGTTGAAGAACGTAGAGAACCACAAGAAGTTCAGGACATCAAAGAAGCAAAATAGCCATCTCATCCGGGCTCCTCTGGCGGCAAACACATGGTCTCCCCTAGGCATGGCCCCAGGCCCTCTGTGCCCGCTTGGAGCGTGGTCCCCAGGGAGGCCTGCACCTACGCCCCATGGTGTGTGGTGCAGACAAGGGCACGGCCAACCAGGTGACCGGAAGGTCAGAGGATGGGAGAGGAACCAGTGCCTCAGGAGACGGTCCGTCTGCTGCAGGGGGCAAGGCAGGGACCGGGGAAGGGAAAGGGCCGGCCGGGTGCTGGGGCCAGCCAGGCCCCCCAGCACCTTGACCCTCGCTGCCTCAGGGGTGTAGTCAGGGAGGGGGACCAAGGACAGAGGGAGGGAGACCAGGCAGCAGCAACCTGTTTGCAAAGCGAGCTGTGGCGGCAGACCCAGGTCCATCCGTCTGTGCCAGGCCCACGGCTGGCATCCCTGCCACCAGGCTCTTGTTATATGTGAGACGAATGACCTGCACAAGCAGGGTAAGAACTACAAATAGAGGAAAATGGATGGGGCTGAAGGGGGAGGGAGTGAGTGTGTCTTTGTAAATGGATCACACAACAAAGTGCAAACAACCGTATCTGAGCCTTGTCACCACGGAGAGCAGGGCAGTTTTCTGAGTGTGGGAGGAAGGTCAGCGACCCCACATGCCACGTGCAGGGGTGCGGCTCGGGCAGGGCTGGGTCCTCAGTGTCTGAGCCCTGTAGGTCCCCGTCACCTGAGTACCGGTGGCAGGTCCACACCCCGATGGTGGGGTGCCCAAGTCCTGGTCTTGTCCCACTGCCACCACCTGCCCCTCATCCTTAGCAACTGGGCCCCTTGGGCCCTCCGGGGGGCATTGGAAGCAGGGTGTGGACAAGGAAAGGGCCGTGAACAAACCAGAATAGGTGCTGGGGAAGGATGGCTGCAAACGTGCCCAAAACACGTTCGAGAGGTCAGTGAGCAGGGCGGCCTGTCCGGGGTTCGAGCCCCTGCACCACTGTCAGCCACCTCTGGCTTCGGGCCTCCGCACTGGGAGAACCAGTGAAGCAGGCGGACCAACAGCCCTGCCGGGACCCGAGTGCTTGTCTTCCAGTGGGTGGGTGGCGGATGGATGGCGGGGAGGACAGCGAGCCTTAAGCAGGAGGGAGGGAGTGCGGGGCGGGCCACACATCCCGGGAAAAGGCAGTAGAGTAGTCCTGGGGATCAGGAGTAGCTAGGGGGTGGGCTGTGGTTTGAAGAAGTGAGGTCAGGGTCATGGAGAAGGTGACTTTTGAGCAAAGATGTGCACTGGGTGACAGAGAGTGAAAGGAGACGTCAGGGAGGCTGCAGCCCAGGGCCTGAGACCACTGCCAAGGCCTTGCCAGGTGCTCGGGGACAGGCCCTGGAAGGTTCTGGGCGGAAGCGACCTGCCCTGACAGAGGAAAGGGGCCGTGAAGAGGCTCCGCGGCCGCAGAGCATCAGTCTTTAGGGGCACCACTCCTGAAATGGCGCCGCAGGGTTTGTGGGAGGGCCGCAGTCCATGGCCCAGTTTTCAGGCTGAGCGTCTAGGAGGGCCATAAGGATATGGCGGGCGGAGCAGGCACTGCTCAGGGCCTGAGAGCTGCGAGCCAGAGGAGGGCGTGGGGGTCCCTCCAGGTCAGCTCTCGGGTTCCGGCAGACCAGCGCATCCTGCTGTCCCACATCCGTGGCTCCTCATCCCCGAGGCTGCTGCTGCTGGGTTAGGTCTCACTGGAGCGTCGTCTCCCACGCAGCATCTGCACCTCTATTTACATCTCTACCTGCGTTCCCAACAGCTGCGCAAGGCGATCAAAGCGCTGCATGTCCAAGGGCAACCTGTTCAGGTAGGAGGGCATCTGTCTGAGCCCTCCCCCCTCCCCTTCTGCGTCCCAACTCCTCAGAAACTCCATCTGGCCCTTACCAGCTTTGCTCCTACAACAAAAGCACAATAAACACCTTTTTCAAAGCACCACTGTTCAACCCTTCAGCGCAGGCTTGGCTGGTTTCCACCAGGTCCCTGGATGTCATATCACTGTGTTCTTAATCAAAAGATCCAAACTGTGTTTTGTTACAATTATTAACTAACATCTTTACTATATGAAGTACTCCTGCAAATTGATTATAAAACACCAAGCCCAAGGAAGGATAAATGGACCAGGAACACAGGCTATAGCCACACACACACACTAACATGCATGTGTGTGCCCTGGGAGGGGAGCCTGGTGGGGCAGGCCAGCACCTGCCCTGCGGCTGAGTGAGCCAGTCTGCACGGTGAGGCACTGAGGTCAGTGTCCTCTCAGAAAAGGGGTCCTAGCAAGCCCTCAGGCTGGGCTGCGGACACCCTTCCAAGTGAGGAAGGTCAATGATTGGAAAAGCACAGCCACATGCCGAGTGAGAGTGCTCAACTTTTGGTAGAGTGTCACTCACCCCCTCTGTAAAATGGGAATATGACCTGCTCAGAGGGTTTTCAGGAGATGGAATGAGCCCAGGCCCCAGCCTGGAGCAGGGCTGACCCAGTGTGGGAATTTGCTACTGACACTGTTATGGACTGAATTGTCCCCTCCTAAAACTTGTTTGTTGAAACCCCCAAACCTAGCATCAAAGTATTTGGAGATGGGACCTTAAAGTAGGTAATAAAGGTTAAATGGGGTCATAAGGGTGGGGCCCAGATCCCACAGCACTGGTGCCCTTGTAACAAGAGGAAGAGATGCCAGGGGACTCGGACCCTCTTGAGGACACGGAAGAGAAGGTGGCCATGTGCACACCAAGAGCTGCCCCGCTGGCACCGTGGCCTTGGACTTCTGGCCTCCACAGGGAGACAGTGCCTTCCTTCTGTTGTGTGGGCCTCCCAGTCTCTGGCCCCTTGTTCTGTGGCCCCTGGGCTCCAGAGACACCGCTCTGCATACCCTCACTTTCAGGGAGGACACGCTACCCTGCGCCCTTCCTGGGGACAACGCCTCAGTTAATGACAACTGCTCTCAGATGCTAAGAAGAGATTGGACTGTAGTTAAATTGCAATTCAAAGGAACGCCAATTAAACCACCAGCCTTGATTTGATTTACATGACACATAAAAAGCTTTTTACAAAAAGTGGGCCACACAATCTGGTACAACTGTTTATTATACTTAGACTCTACAAATTCAAGCTTTTAAGAAAAATTCACAAAATATTAGCTGAAACCATGTTTCTGGATCATCAAATTCCAAATGTATTTAACTGTGCTAAATAATATATCCTACTGCTGTCTAAAACACAGCCAAATTATTTTTTATTCATTTACACACATTCTGTAATTTTTTTGAAAACCAAGATTCAGATAAAAAATGCCAACACTATTACTCAATTACCACTACTATTTCCCCATGCACTGAAATATTTTCTGTGGGTGTATCTTAACCTTATTCATTTTTAATTCTGTACACTATATTGATTTATAAACTCATCTTACATTTCTCATAAATTCAAACAGCAACACCTTGTCAAAAGATTAATTCCCTTGGCAATGAAGAAGCGTAGATTTGTTAAAAGCACTCACTGAAAGTTTTTTTAAATTTATGATCACACAAAATAACTTACAAAGGGACAGACAGCTTTAAGCATTATTTTGAAATCACCTTAATACCTGAAAAACAGAAACGAAGCAACTTGTCAAATTAGCCATCAGTCATGTTTTAGTCTTTTGTTTTTATTCTTTGCTCCCTTTTCAATGAAATGTGCATTGGGAATTTTGTTTCTCCAGGCCCACCCAGCAGCAGCTGACTTTGGTAGCCCTCAGCCAAGAGACACACAGCACAGAGACCTGCACACAGGGCACTCTGCCTGGAGGTGGGGGTGGAGCCTGTGTCCCGGTTTAGGGGACCCTGGGCTGCTGGAACTGAAGATTTCAGGCAAATAAAGCAGGGATTCGCATGGGTGTGCAGGAAGGATGGCGTGCACAGGAAGTGACGCAAAACAGAAATTAGAGTACAGCTTCCACTAAGTCAAAAACAAGAATTTCTCAAAAGAATTATTAGAAATCAGGAATGCATATATACTATGTGAAAAAGTAGCAAGACAATCCACAAGGCTGGCTGGTTTCCGCTGCTGTCTGTGGTCACATCTCCAGGAGACAGAGCGCCATGTCAGTATCACGACCCGTAGCGGTCCTGGGGAGAGAGAACCCGCACGCTGAGCAGCAACTCCTCCCCGCCAGGCCCACTGCGTGCTCAGCGTCACCCAGACTGACATGACACCAACACCAGGCACCGCCGTCCGCCATGTGGTGCAAACACACCCCTGGCCATGTACAGAGCCTGCAGCACATGGCCGTGGGTTCCTGAGGCGCATCCGGCATCTGGCCTCCGTGGCCCAGGCTCCCCAGCTCTGGCAGGGGCTGTGAGGCAGGGAGCAAAGCATCTGGGCACATGGGACAGTGGTGGCCCCCTGGAGGCACGTGTGACAGAAGGAGGAACGTATTTAGAGTCTGAACCCTGAAACCCTTGTTGGGCTGAGGGATCTTGCTGAAGCAACTTAACCTCTCTGTGCCTCCATTTCTTCACCTATAAAATGGGGACTTGAAAGGGGTTAAACTACAAAACGGGGATGGTCGTCTGTAAGTATGCATGTCAGTGACTTACACGGACTGAGGTGGGCTCAGCTGACCGAAGGGACAGGAAGGAGCCCTGTGAATTCTAACCAAGATTATGTATCAATAGCTGTACAAATGGCAGGAGCCTCAGGGCTGAGGGCTTCTCCACAGTGGGGGCACTCCCATGCCTCCCCCACCGGGAACCCCTCTAGAGGCCCCAGAGCCCAGGTAGATCAAGTCCTACTCCCTAGGCCATTCCTAAATGCACACTAAAATAACAATGTGAACAAGGAAGTTTGCAAAATAAGCCTTACATCAGAGATGGCCTTAAATTGACCCGTTAAACAACACAGGTTTCAATTACGTAGGTCCACTTATATGCAGATTTCCAATAAATATATTGGAAAAAATTTTGAATTTGAAAAAAACATTTTCTTTTCTCTAGCTTACTTTATTATAAGAATACAGTATATATGCACATTTAACATACAATATGTGTGCTAACTGACTATGTTATCAGTAATGCTTCCGGTCAACAGTAGGCTTGTAAGAGTTAAGGTTCGGGAGCCAAAGTCCTATGTGGATTTTCTGCGGCGTGGGGGCCGGCCTGCTTCGCCCTGCGCTGTTCCAGGGCCAACTGCATACAAGGCTGTTCTATTATTGCCTTATTGAAAAGACTGAAATATAATCTAGATATTCAGCTGGGGAGTAGTTAAGTAAATTATATATACTTCTATTCAACACAGTGTAGTCTCTCAAGAATTTGTAATTATATGAAGATGCTCTTAAAGCATCATGGAGAAAAACAGGATACAAACCATATATACAATATAATCCTTTTTTAATTTTAGAAAGATATATAGAAAATATGTAGCAATCTAGAACTAAAATAAAATATATACCAAAATATTAATAGAAGTTTTCCCTGTGTGGTGGGATTATGGGTAATTTAAATTTTCTATTTAAAATTTCACTGTTCCAATGTACGAAAAAAGTAGATCATGATCATGATAATTCCTGCAGCAATTTCCCTAGAGTCATAAATTGGAAAAATTAAACAAATATAAAATTGTGTTTCTGGCTTTCATGGCATCCTGTAGCAAACACATAAATCAATCATAAAAATCTAATTCTCCAGTCCTAATCTCATTCTCGAAACTAGAGCCCACAGTCACACTCCCTTAACGTCATCCCAGCGTCACTAACCTGAATCGAAGTCACGACTCCATTGGCAAAGACAGAGAGCTTGCCGGCCACGGATCTCACTCCCTGCTTGAACTGGGCCATGTCGGGAGCCG
This sequence comes from Manis javanica, assembly GCF_040802235.1. Classification (NCBI taxonomy): domain Eukaryota; kingdom Metazoa; phylum Chordata; class Mammalia; order Pholidota; family Manidae; genus Manis; species Manis javanica. Next base: position 113,427,408 of record NC_133165.1, read on the forward strand.
TGGGCAGCACACTTGTGAGGTTGTAGCTTCCTGCACACAGAGCAGATGCTGGCTTGTCACTCCACCGCAGCCATGGCACAACCAGTGCCCAGGGCACTCGATGACTTACGGAATGTGTATGCCCTCCCCTCCCGCTCCCCACCAAGCAGCAGCTATGGCCAAGGGAAAGGGACCCTACAGGGGTTTAGGACTCAGGGTTCACTGGCAGCCTCACCGTGAACCCGCTGCAAAACCCCACATGAGAGAGGATGTAGTACTGGGTCTTAGGACAATCACAGGTTCAAATCCTGGCACTGCCACTTCCAAGCTGTGTGTCTTTGGAGAGGTTCCTTGCCCTCTCTGGGCCCCCATTTCCTCCAGGTGCTTACCCCAAGACCTGACAGGTAAGTACTAAGTGGCAGATGGGTGTTTGGTGTGCTCAGCATCCCTTCCCTGCTCTTCTGTTAAAAACCCTCCCCCATCCCTCTGGAGACTCCCTTCGACCCCACCCACAGAGGTGGGCACATGACCTGGGCCTGGCCAATCAGAGCCTTCCTGGGATTCATGTCGCCTCACGAAGAGAACTCGGCTGCTTGCTCCGGGGTGACCGAGACCGACCATGAACTGTGGATGACGCACCGCCCCTGCCCCCTCCTCAGGTTGGGGTGGAGGACAGCTGACGCAGTACCAGAGAACGGGGCTCCCCCAGGGAGGTGAGCCAAGTGGGTGAGGCTGACGCTGTTTCCTGACTCTGGGCTGGGGCCACACTCACCCCGGGTTTTCTCAGGGAGACACCCAGCCCTCACCTTTCACCCCGAGGCCGGTGTCGGCCCGTCTGCGGCTTTACTTGTGCTTGTCCTGACATAAACATCCGCATACTGCCACCAGCACGGGTGAAGCGTGTCAGTGTTTTCACACAGGAAGTGGCCCCGGGGCTGACAACTGGGCTTGTGTGGTGAGCTCCTGTCTGCAGTGGTAAGAAGATCCTGGAGGCTCCGCGGCTGTCGGAGCCCGAGCCCGGGCCAGCCACCCCGTAAGGCTCGTGTACCTGCCTGTCCCTCGAGCAGCAGAAGGCAGGTCTCTTCCCAGTAACAAACAGACGTGTTTCCCTTCAGCACAGATGCCACCCAGAAGAGACACAGTGTCTACCCGCAGCACTGCCTGTGCCCACCACGTGGGGAGGGGTCTCAGGTGCGGGTTCTTCCCCTCTCTGCTTCCAGCTGACTTTTTAAAGTTTTGTAGGCCTTTACTAATTACAGCAGATGCTCAGTCCAGTGACAGGGTCTGGGTTCAAACCCTGGCAGTGCCGCCAGACTGATGGGTTATGGCAAACAAGTGTGAGACCCCGAGTGTGGACAGCCAGAGCCGCGGCTGCTCCATTATGCAGTGAGGTCCAGAGTAGCCAGGGAGGTGTGCCCAGTGGTCGGTGGGGGTGACTGGAGCCGAAGTGCTGCCACGTGTGAGTTCGCAACTTAAGAAATGTTTGCAGTGGAGGGCGCAGCTGGGGTGTGACAGTTACGATGTCTCACTAGCTACATTCAGGCCCCAGGAACCCTGCGATGGCTGCCAGTCCCCAGTGTCATTCCTCTCCCCTCTGCTTCTCTGTACAGAACTCCTAAATTCGAACCCTTGCAACAAGGTGTGTCCAGGTGACAGAGTTCTGGTCAATGGGATGTAAACAGAAGTGCCTTACAGGGCTGGGGTATGCCCTTTTCCTTCCTTCTTCCTCTAGCTGGGATGCAGATGTGATGGCTAGAACTGGAGCAGCCATTTAGGGCATGAGGTGAAGTAGAGAATGGAGGTCACATCCAACAAGATGAAAGGGGCCTGGGTCCTTGGTGCCAAGGAACACGCGCACCAGTCCTGAACTGCCTCCATAGAATCGTATGTGAGAGAAACAAACTCGGATCTGATCTCGCTTCTGTTACTGTGCACCTTCATCACTTACTTAATGCTCACTAATGATCTAAGCTCCCGGGGGTATCGGTAGCTCCAGAACCCCTGGAGCAGGTGTTGGGTCCCCAGCAAGGCCACTACCCCCCACCCCCCACCGCAGGCCGCTGCCTTGGGCTTGCTGTGCTTCCCACTCGAGAGACTGACCGAGGGGCCCGTGCATCCGGCAGCCTCCTCCCGCCTCTGAGGGCTGCCCAGGCAGCAGGCCGGAACGGACGGGCAGAACTGGTCTAAAAAACAGCCCGAGCACACTCAGTCTACACAATGGGCTCCAGGAAATGACAGATGAAGCCACTTCCTCACTAAGAGGCTCCTGGACCTGTGGACTAGGTTAGTCCCCCGTTTCCAAGCTTTCTGTTCCCATAATACCCACAGTGGGCCTGGTGCCGAGGACACCAACACAAACCCGCTTTCCCAGAACTTCCAGCCTCCTGGGGATGGCAGATAATTGGCAGGTGACAACACTAAGGATACGGGCCACCGCTGTGGTTCAGGAACACTGGTGTGGCTGAGCCTGAGCCGGCAGCCGTGGTCAGGGGTGGGTGGGTCTGAGCGCTCGGAGCAGGCTTACTGACCGATGGCTGGAGGAGGCTGGGAAGGACAGAAAGCAAGGAAGGGCCCTGGGGGTCTGGCTCGAGCAAGCAAGACAGCAGCTCCCCTCTCCAAGGCCGAGGCCCCTGGAGGGAGCAGCCAGGGTAGGTGTCAAGGGGCACACGTGGAGGGCCTTCACTGTGCCCAGTGTGGTCAACAGAGGGCCTGTCAGGTCCTTGCAACCAGGCCCCTGGGGCCACCTCTCAATTCCAGCTTCCAGTCACCGCAACGGGGAAGGAAACGGCAACGTGCACACTGGGGCCTAAAGTGTGAGCCATAACGCATGGCTGCTGTGCACCTGTCACTGGGCCCTGTGCCAGCGGAGTTGGTGGGAAGTGCATTGCTCGACTGGGCTGGAAGAGCAGCTGGCACGGTGGGGACCCTGGCTCCTGCGCTCAGCCTGACTGAGGGGCCCACCGAACAGCACCTACTTCCAGAGCTCACGAGTGCCCCACTTCACTCACTGCCCGTCCATTTGTCACTCAACACTCACTTGGGCTTCCTCTGTGCCAGGCAGGTCAGGTGCCAGGGGACAGAGATGAGAAGGGGCTCAGGGTCCCAAAAGGGGAAATGGACATGGGGGGGCCTCACCCCCAGTGGTGAGAGCACAAGTGGTGGGGATGTGTAAGGTGGCCTAACCAGGGAGCTGCCCTCCAACACAAGGGCAGGATTTTAAGTGCTGGATGACTGCCCTGTCCTTGGGAAAATCGCCCTTGGGGTTGGGAGAAGGCTGGGGGCAGCCGGGCCCAGAGGTAGGAGGACCAGTGCGCCTGCGCCCTGGCGTGGGGGACTGGCAGGGCAGATCTGCAGTTGCGCGGAAGCTGGAAGAGGCCAGGATAGTTCCCAGGCCCTGCAACAATGGATATTCTATACAATGTCAAGTACCCATTTCCCTGAAATGGGGGCAAACCAAGAGAAAAAGGAAATGAAGGAGAACGGCCTGTGGGAAACACCAGGGCTCCTGGGCGAGGCCACACCCAGAAGTACTTCACTTCACCAGGAGGCACTTGGAATTTGCCTCAGAGACGTGATGAAGGTGCCCCACGATCCCCACAGTGATACTGGCATTTTGCACAGGGGAAAGCAGCCCAAGATAAGGAGCACAGAACAGTCTTTTAAACCAGCTCTTGCTCTTTGCTGAAATGTACTCTAAATAAAAAATAAATATTTAATAAGTTGTTCAGTACTCTTACATTTAGGGTGGTCATTAAAGGCATCTCATGACGAGCTTGAAGGAAGATACAGAAAAAGGTGACTGTGGCCTGAGCCACCGGGGCTGGGATGCAGGAGAGCAGCAGCCTGGCCAGCTGGGGGCGGGCAGGAGGCGTCCGGGTGGCCTGTGTACCCCAGGGTGTGCCTCACTGTCCCAGTGCCGGGCATTTGTCTGGGACGCACGCAGGGCCAGAGAAAGTAATGGACCTTTGCTCTCCGAAAGGGACAGGAAAGTGAACACAGGCAGGCTACAAGTTTCCTTTCAACAGTTGGAAAGGCTGCTCTCATTTGATCCCCAAATGTGTTTTTAATAAACAATGTTTTTTTAGACTGAAACGTTCAGCAACTTGAACTACAAAATTATACCTGGCTGGTGGGTGATTTTCCACATACTGGGTTCTCTGCACTGACCTGCCCCCTATGCCAGGGCTTGCGAGGTGAGCCAGCACTGACCCACAGAGGTTGGAGGTGGGACTGCTGGAAGCCCCCCGAAGCGCTAAGCACCCTCTGGCAGGGCTGTCACAAAAGCAAGTTGCCCCGAGAGGAGGCCAGGATATGGCGAGTCTGGAGATGGGAACACCAATCCACGTGCCCAACTGCATCCATACCAGTGCAGGAAACACCCATCAGAAAGCAGCGGCCCACCTGGGAGCAACAGGTCCCTCCTGCTCAAGGTCAGGGGGTGCAGCGTCGGCGCAGGGGCATCGTGCTAGGCCGTCGTGCCCCACCTTGTGGGCAGCACACAGCTGGCTCGCCCACTTGCGCCAGGCCTGCTCGTCTCTGTGGCTGGCTCCCCAGGCACTCTCTGGCTAGAACGCTCCTCCTCATTCTCGTAGGGCCCGCTGAACGCCCAGGGCCAGGGCAGATCGTGACAACCCCTAAACCTGACATGGCAGGTCTCAGGCACTCAGTCTGTCCTGTGACCTTCTCTGTGAGGTTGTTTTTCTCTGGACTCAGAACTCTGCTGCCCTTGTAGCTGCAAGGCCAAGTGGCCACCTGTGCTGGTCACCCCACGCCCATGGCCGGCTCCTCCAGGGCTGGAAATGAGGGGATACAGGTGATCCTGGGCCTTGACTGCCTGGCTCTGAGACCCTGCCTTCTCTTGGGCTCTCCTGCTGCACAGGCACAGGTTCCTGAAATGACCTTAAGAGGCCACCGCTCCTTTAATGTTAGCTATGACACACAGGGACACTCATGGCACTGCCCTTACCCTTGGGCCCGGCTGGGGCCTCAAATCAAGGGGAGGATTTGAACATAGCTTTCCTGTGGCTCAGGGACACAGAGACACAAGCAGAGAGTGGCACGGTTACGGATGTCTGTGAGGGCCCGTGCTCTGAGCTTACTCCCTGGGGCTACTGGACATTTCGCTGGGTCTGAACCCTGGAGAGGGGTGCAAGGGACAGGAACCTCCCCTCCAGCAGCCTGCTTCCAAAGCTGCATTCTGTCTTCCTTGGAAGACTCAGGCTGGCAGTTACCTGTGCTATCTGCTTCTGCTTTCCCCCGGGGCCTGGGAAGGCCTGCCAACGTGCCAGACTCGGAGGTGGCACTTTATAGGTAACACATCATTTCTGCCTTAGTACAACCTTGGGAGGCAGGCATTATGCACCCCCCTTATGAGGAGGAACCGGAGGCTAAAAGCAACATGAGATGCTCAAGGTCTCATGGTGAGGTCATAGTCAGTGTTACACAGGAGCCTGGGGCCATCCACCTCCAAGTCCGTGACACCACATGAGTCAGACACCACGGCCACACTGTGCGGGGAAGCACCATGGCAATGCTTCAGGAGGACGACTTGCTGAGTTACTTGGGGGGCGATGCTTAAATTTTGTGACCTGGTCTCGCCACATGCAAAGCCTGGAATAGTAACTTCTGCTCTACCCGACTTATGGGGGTAAGAGAATCAAGTAACAGTTGCTAACAATGTTGGAAAGGTAGAAAGTTCCTTCAGAGGAAATGTGCTCATCCACACACACAATGGAGACCCACCTGGTGAGCCCCCACCACGCCCATTACCTGCTGTTTGCTTCCTCTGCTCATCAAACAGATCGGCTGAACTTATGGAGGAACTTGCGGAGAGCCTCTCCAGCCGGGCCCTGGTTTCATACTGAGAACACAAGAACGAGGGCACATCAGGCTGGGCCCAAGGGCGCGCGACTTGGCAAAGCGTTTCCCCGGGGAGCTGCCATCTGCATGTGTCTGCTCCCCTCGGCTCTCTCTCTGGTGGCTGCTCAAGGCCACCACTGTGGCTGGGCCTGGGGGACAGCACAACACTCAGGCTCTGCAGGCCATGAGCAGACACACCAACAAACGGTGCCGTGGCCAGCAATGGTCAGTGCCGGGGGGAACCCAGAGCAACAGCAAGAGAGTGACAGCTCTGCCGTGGAGCTGCTGTCCCCAGCCCACAGGAAAGGCCGCTCCAAGAAGCTTCCCCAGACCCATTATGTCATTTTGTAACTTGAATGTCATCAACTTTACAACAAGGCAGGTTTTGGGGGTGGGTAAGTAGCCAAGCAGCAACGCTGAATCCTGTGGAAATGCTGGTCAAAGTTCTACTGCTACAAAACAAAACCAGAACACTCTAGGAAATAATTCTCTAGTCCAAGAAGCCTAGTGGTAACACACATCCCCACGAGTTTTACGGAAGCACACGCGCTTCAGAATTAGGAGACCTTAAGTCTCTCGTTTCCATTTGAGTCTACTGCTTAGCAAGGCTCCACTAAGACAAGCTCATTAACATTTCTGAGAAAATAAACATACCTACTTTCCAAAAACATACCTATATACTTCATTTAACTATGGTTACAAATTAGAAAGTAAATTATAGCTGTATCAAAAGTTGTCTGAAATTTATTTAAAAGATACTGAATGGATGGCTGTTCAAAACACTGAGAAAGGAGCAAGAAATACGAGCCCCCGTCCCTACCTTGCAATCACTCCTCCAGCTGGGGCAGTGAGGTGGGGAATTAGTCAGAAAGATGTAGGTTCGAGTCCTGCCTCCAGCACTTGGGCTGGGCCTCTGGCCACCTGGGTCCACCTCAGTGCCCACTACTTCCTCCCACAGCTCCTGTGCCCCCCTGCTTCCTGCTCTGTGGGCTCGCACCGAGACTCTCCGAACACTCACATCAGCTTGGGCTTGTCTTCCAAAGTACATATCTGATGAGATGGCTTTGACGTTGCCAAACTTCTTCTGGGCCTCATCTGTGTTTTCGGCTGGCTCGTAGTCTGGCTTGCGGCGAGCAGTAGGTCTATAATTAGAAACAGTTAAAATAGGAGTGACATCAGCAAGACAGTGGGATAGGAATTTCTACTAGCATCTCCCCACAGAACACTGATTTTGACAATCACCCACAGACAAGATCGCCTTCTGTGGGGGGCCCAGATTCCAGCAGTGAGGTTCCAGCACATTGTCGCAGCAAAAACGTCAAGACTGGACGCACTGAAGAGCGTAAAGAGGACAGTGTCACCCCTTTCCCAAGGCAGCACAGCTCAGCACCAAGAGAGAGCCCCATGACCTGCAATTTCTCCCGTGAGTAGGGGTGAAAGGGTAGTGAGTGGGTGCCTGGTTTCTCCAGCTGTGTGGGACTTGGCCATGGACACCTACTTCTTTCTCACCCCATCCAGGATACTGAGGTCCATTTGGCCTAGAGGCTGGGAGAGGCTAGAAGCACAGCAGCCAGAGCCACTGGGGACACTTCACCTGTGGAGCCCCAGCTGGCCCATGGGTGCCCTTCAGTGCACTGTACGCCTCACCTTCCACAGCCCCCACATAGCTGGCTCCTTAAACACAGCCCCTGCAGATGGTGAGTGCAAGCCTTTGCAGACAGCTGGTGTACATGGACAGAATGCCAGCCTGACTCTGTGGGACTGAGAGAAAGCACACAAACTCAAGCATTTCCAGGCACCATCCTAGGAAAGCAAACAGGAGACTCTCAGCACCTGGCTTGGCTTGGTGGGACCGAAGGAAGGCACACCATCTTAAGAATTCACCCCAAAAGGGAATAAGTACACCCATAGAACAGGTATGAGAAAACTTCAGAATCCCTAGCAGGGTTGACTGTTGAAGGCATTTCTCTTCCAAAGCCAGTTGCTGCAGACTGGAAGAAGAGACTCCTTCAAATGCAAAGACAGCAACACAGACCCCAGGGAACCCAAAAAATCAGGGGCACATGATACCACAAAGGGAACAGAGTAATTTTCCAGTAACTAGCCCCAATAAATTGCCTGACAAAGAATTAAAAATAATTGGTTAAGGAAGCTCAGCAACCTGTAAGAACGCAGACAGACAACTCAACAAAATCAGGAAAAGAACACACGAACAAAAGGAGACGTTAAACAGAGACAGAAATCATAACAAAGAGCCAAATGGGAACTCTGGAGCTTTGAATATAATGAATGCAACAATGAGCATCAACAGCAGGCTTGATCAAGCAGAAGAAAGAATCTGTGAACTCAAAGACAAGTCATTTGAAGTTATCCTGTTAGAGGAGAAAAAAGAATGCTAAAGAGTGAAGGAAGCTAGGTGAATTATGGGGCACCATAAGAAATAATCTATGCATTATGGGAGTCCCAGAAGGAGAAAAGAGGGAGAAAGGAACAGAAGGCTTATTTAAAGAAACAGTGGCTAGAAATGTCCCAAATCTGGAGAGAAGTATGAATTCCAGGTACATGAAGCTCATAGGTCCCCACACAGATTAAAAAAGGTTTTCACCAACACATATTATAATAAAACTCAAAAATCGAAGACAAAGAGAGAATTCTGAGACCAAGAGTAAAGAAACTTATCCCGTACAATGGAACACCCCAGTCCCCGAAAAAGGTTATCAGATTTCTCAGCATAACCCTGGCAGGCCAGGAAGTAGTGGTATGACATATTCAAAAGGCTTAAAGAAAAAAAACCTGCCAATCATTAGACTTGTCTCACAAGAAATGCTAAAAGGAATTATTATTATTATTTTTAAAAATGTTCCCTGTCCTTGACTAAAACGAATTCCTCGAGCTGAAATGACAGGATGCTAATTGGTAACATAAAAGTATAAAACTCACTGGTAAAGGTAAATGTATAGTCAGATTGAGAACACTCTAACAGTGCGACGGTAGTGTGTAAGTCACTTAACTCTAGTATAAAGGTTAAAAGAAAAAAGGCCTAAAAATAACTATAACTGCAATAATTTGTTAGTAGATAATATAAAAACATGTAAACTGTGACGGTGAAAACAAAGTGTAGGGGGGTAGAATAAAAGGGTAGAAGGTCTGTATGCAGTCTACGTTGTTATCAGTCTAAAACAGATTGTTGTAACTATAATGTTTTACGTAAGCCTCATGCTAACCACAAAGCAAAACCTTACAGTAGATACACAAAAGAGAAAGAGAAAGAAATCAAAGCATGCCACTGTGGAAAACCATCATATCGCCAGAGAAGACAGCAAGAGAGGGGGAGGGGACAAGGGAACTACCAGACAGCCAGGAAGCAATGAGATATATATAGGGATTACGTTCTCCAAATGAAAGACAGAGTGGCTGAATGGATTAAAAAAGCAAGACGTAACTACATGCTGCCTATAGGAGACTCATTTCAGCTTTAAGGACACACACAGGCTAAAAGTGAAGGGATTGAAAAAAATACTCCATGCAAATGGAAACCAAAAGAGACCAAGGATAGCCACACTTTTATCAGAAAAACAGACTTTAAGTCAAAAACTGTAACAGAGACAAGGTCATTATATAATGACAAATGGGCCACTTCATCAAGAGGATGTAACAATTGTAAATATATATGCACCCAACATTGAAGCACCTAAGTACTTTGAGCAAATATTAACAGATCCGAAGGAGAAATAGTACTGCAATGTAACTGCAATAGAGGGCTCAACACCCCACTTTCAACAATGGATGGACCACCCAGCCAGAAAACCAGTAAGGAAAATTGGACGTGAACTATGTTAGACCAAATGGACCAAAATATTCAGTACATTCTATCCAATAACAGCAGAACACATATTCTCAAGTGCACACAGAACATTCTCCAGGATAAATCATATGTTAGGTCATAAAACAAATTTCAATCATATATTTGGGTCTTAACAAATGTAAGAAGATTGAAATCATATTAAGGATCTTTCCAACCACTTTCCATACCACTTCGATAGTATGGGAGTAGAAATCAGTAATGGGAAAACTGGAAAATTCACAAATATGTGGAAATTAAACAACACGCTCCTGAACACCAATGGGTCGCAGGAGAAATCACAAAGGAAGTCAAAAACTATCTCGAAGCAAATGAAAATGGAGACACAACACACCAAAATCTATGGCATACAGCAAAAGTAGTTCTAAGAGCGAAGTTTACAGTCAACAGGTATTTGAAACCATGTTCAACATCACTAGTCATCAGGGAAATGCAAATCGAAGCGACAAGCGTCACACCTGCTAGGATGGCAGTCATCAAAAAGAGGTAAGGGGAGGCCTGGAGCAGAGGGAATCGCCACACACTGTTGGTGGGAATGTGAACTAGCACAGCCATTTTGGGAAAGAGCACGGAGTTCCCTCAAAAAATTAAAAATAGAACTACTGTATGATCCAGCAATTCCACTTCTGAGTATGTATCTCAAGGGAACAAAATCAGCATCTTGATGAGATACCTGCACTGTCGTGCTCACTGCAGGATTCCTCCTAATAGCCAAGGTATGGGAACAGCCTGTGTCTGCTGATGGGTGAACGGATAAAGGAGATGTGGTATGCATACAATGGATTATTATTCCTAAAATGAAGGAAATTTTGCCATTTCCAACAACAAGAATGGGCCTGGAGGACACTATGCTAAGTGAAATAAGCCAGGCAGAGAAAGACAAACACTGCATGATATCACTTATATGTGGAATCTACAATTTTAAAAAATTAAACTCATAGAAATAGAATAGAATCGTGGTTCCCAGACATGGGGAAGTGGGGGAAATGGGCAGATGATGGTCAAACGGTACAAAGTTGCACTTATAAGATGAGTAAGTTCTGGGGATCTAAGTACAGCACTAACAATACTGTATTACAGATGTGAAATATGTTGAGAAAGTAGATTTTAAGTATTCTCAGTACAAAAACAAAAACAGACAAACAAAATCCAGCACAAAAAACAAAAACAGACAGACCAAAAAAAAAAGAGAAAATCAGCCCAGCCCAAATAGGTTAAATTATGAGGTGGGGCAAATGCATTTTTCACTTACAATGCATACACATGCCGTTTTACTTTTTAAAAAGCCAGCAGCAGTAATTTTGTAAAAGAAATTGAGGCCACTTTAAGAGGCAGCAAATTCTAATTTTAAAAATGAATAACTATCCAAACCATAAAAAATTTGAAGGAATTTTCCCATTTAAAATAGGCCTGGTATTTCACTCTTCAGCTCCATTTAGTAAATACTGAGTGCACTGTTTGTGATGCATGTAAGACACTGCTCTACATTATGTAACAGGCAAAATGAGTGGGACGACTGTATATCCAGTTACCTAGAATAACCCCCTTGCGCTCTCCACGTTCCCTGGTTTGGACAATAAGTGATACAGTCCTTTATATAAAATCACCAACAACTGGAGACAGAGCTTCAACAGGTGAATGGATAAACAAACTTAGCAATAAAGAGGAATGAACACAACATGAGCGAGACTCAAATGCACCAGAAGCCAAAGAAGCCTTAGGAGGCCACTTACCGTATGAGCCCATTCATATGATATTCTAAGAAGGGCAAAGTTGTAGGGTCAGAAAACAGAACAGGATACAAAGAATATTATTGAAATAGGATAAAATCATTTGCCAGTCTTAGTGAACTTCCCCAGTGATGCATGCACTTGCTATTTACAGCCCATGGTTTTGCAGCTCATACCTGTCTGAATAGCCTGTGGTTTTCAGAACTGTGTCGGTATCTTTGATGGTCTCTTTTTTCCAAAAGGAATCTGCACTGTCATCCCAGCTAGAAAAAGAGCTGCTCCTTAACTCCATTGGCTCATCAAAATACCTGTATGAAAAAGAGTAGAACAGACTTTGGAGGACCTTACTGATGCCCACCCACACGGAGTACATGGCGACTATGCTTTCCAGCCCCTTTGAAGTTGGGGGCAGCCCTGTGACTAGATCTGATCAATGACCAGGTGTAGACAAAGTCACTCCCAAGGCCTTCAGAGCTTGCCCAGTCCGCTCTTCCCTTGCCACATGGAAGACGTTGTTTTCCACGTGCTGCAGCCTGGGGCAGGTGAAAAGTCCATCCAATTGGATAATCAAAGTGCCAAGGTAACCTAGACAATCACCTGTGCCCTCCTATGACTTTAGTAAGAAACAAACCATCATGTGTTAAGCCCTTAAAACCTGGGGGGGACACCCACCCCTGCTGTATACCCCAGTGTATGCAGACGGCACACAGGATCTTGGCGTTGTGCCCACTACAGGTTATACCCTTCATTTCCCTTGGGTCAGGCTCTTTCGCATCAGGGAGACACAAATAACGATGCTGGGCCTGAGGTACAGATGCCATCCGAGGAGCTCCTTCTTGGCCATCCCTCCCATGTTAGCCACAGTGAAAGCTACCAATCCTAACAGTAACTACCACTTAACGCAAATGATGCTCATCAGCCTCCTCCTGGAGTCAGATTCCAGGACTGCTGGTCACTGGACCAGTCTGCGGTCTCTCAGTCTGGGGCTTGAAATGAACCTGATCTGTAAGCATCTCAAAGGAGATGCTGGCCTTCTGGGAGGGTTCACACCTTCCTTAGCCGAACGTCACTGAGCAGGGCACTGCCCAGAGGGCAGAACTCAGTGGCAGATGTCAGTCCCATGTGGTGAGAGAGACCCGTGACCAAGTGCCACAGGGTTTGCCTATGCCAAGCCAGAGGTTGGCAGGCGAGGTGGACATGCTGGAGCCTTACTAAAAAGTGACCATGCCATGTCAGAATTCATGACTGCACAGGATGGAAAACAGCCCAGACGGATACACACACCTTGTAAAGGTGGGATTCTAGGCTTGGCGCTTAGGAAAGGAAGGATGATGGAAGAGAATGAAGAGGCTTTCAAAAACATCCTCCAGGACTTCTGCAGAGAGTAGGAACAGAAGCGCCCAGGGAACCAGGTGAGCACCAAGCTCCGATGACACGGGAGGTGTGCAAAGACAGAGAGCCCGGCTCCTTGGAGGGGCCCACAAGCAAGGATGGACTGAGAGGGCAGCAGGGACCTGTAAGAACAGGCCAGGGACCCAGAGAAGCTGGGATTTGGGGGGAAAGACGTTAAAAACAAATGGACCTTTTCCTGACAGAGAAAAAAAAACAAACATGGGAGGGGAGGATAAACATGCTGCTTTTGGCAGATGGGAGTGACTTCGCTGGGTTAGAGGGAGAGAGCAGAACTTCCAAGTGAGGCCTCTGCCTCCTCTGGCAAGGTCACTAGGGAAAAACTTGCTACATTGGCCCCCTGCTCCCTGGAGGGAAGGTACAGCATATCTGATTTCAGCTAGAAACCGGCAGGCTCTGCCTCTGGTGGCTGAGTCCTGAGCCCAGGGCTCTGCTTGGAGGAGCAGACACAGTCCATCCCTGTTCAGAGAAGAGACCGGGACAACGGAGACTTGAAGTCATATCAGAGAAATATTTGAAGGATGTGGGACAAATGTGGGCCTGAAAAGTTATCTTCAGATATTTGAGGGACTATGTGCAAGGACCCAAGGGAAAGAACTAAGACAAATTCAATGAGGAATTTAAAACCTACTCAATAAGCACCTAGGAGGGGCCAGGCCTAGGCAAGGACACAGGGCAAGGAGACATGTCAGGCCTCTGCCCCCGTGGGGCTGGCTGCTTTGAGCTCTGAAACCCAGGGAGATGAGTAAGTATGAGGCAGTGTTTCTCATGGGGCCGCCCCTGGACTGAACGGCTGCCTTGAGGAAGAGGACGGCGGGGGACGAAGGAGGGGGACTGCCTGGTCCCCCGGGCGCTGGGGGTGGTGGAGTGGAGCAAGCATGGACTGGAGCCGGCTAAAACTTCCAGGACTTAGGATTTTTTGAATTTAGGATCAGCCTAAGGAAATATTCTTCATTTGTATAAGCCCCAGTGTTTATCCTGGAGCACAGGGGCCCTGACGTTTCCTAAATGACTAGGCTATTCAACAACCCAGAGAGAGGACTCAGGAAGGATGGGGTGCCAGGATCCCTCGCCTGTCCTCACACACACAGCGGGCGGCCCCACCTCTGAATCTCCTTGACTTTCTGACGTTTTGGTTTGTGATCTTGTTCTCTGTGCTCTTCCCTTTTATTGTGGGCCTCCCACTCTGTCTTCATCCAATCCTTAAACACCTTGAAAAGAGGAACCTATGTCGTATCTGATTCACAGCTATAGACAATTGTCTATTCCATCAGAGGCCACACTGAGAAAACTGTTCTGTGTCATTATTTTGTCCTCAATATACAATACATTGTTTATATTCTGCGAATAATGGAACTCCATAAAAACAAACCAGAGATACGGTTGATCTTATTTTTAATAGAAACAGTACTCTTTCATAATTCATAATACTCAAGTTCTAATGGGCTAATGAATAATTTGGAAGCAGTGAGAGCTTTTCATGGAACTAATATACTTGCTTTCCGAGAGTCTGTGTTGACTTACCTCGGCTGCCAGAGTATCAATAGTACCCTTGTTCTATTAACAACGGCGGAACCACGGAGAGCCAGAAGAGGCATCTGTGCTGCTGACAGCCTCAGGCGGCGACATGCCACACTCCACGGTCTGCTGGCACTGCCATCTGCTTCTAGACTTCACCATGAATAATTGTTTCATAGTAAAGGTGGCCTTAAGGCCCACTCTTTTTTTTTTTCACCTTTAATGAGTGTTTATTTTTTGTATTAATATTATTACAGCCAATCTTTAGATATTATGATAATATACTAAAATCTTGAGATAATAATAACAATAACATTTTTTTTTGAGAGGGCATCTCTCATATTTATTGATCAAATGGTTGTTAACAACAATAAAATTCTGTATAGGGGAGTCAACGCTCAATACACAATCATTAATCCACCCCCAGCCTAATTCTCAGCAGTCTCCAATCTTCTGAAGCATAACGAACAAGTTCTTAGATGGTGAATAAGTTCTTACATAGTGAATAAGTTCTTACATGGTGAACAGTGCAAGGGCAGTCATCACAGAAACTTTTGGTTTTGATCACGCATTATGAACTATAAACAATCAGGTCAAATATGAATATTCGTTTGATTTTTATACTTGATTTCTATGTGAATCCCATATTTCTCCCTTTATTATTATTAGTATTATTTTTTTAAATAAAATGCTGAAGTGGTAGGTAGACGCAAGATAAAGGTAGAAAACATAGTTTAGTGCTGTAAGAGGGCAAATGTAGATGATCAGGTGTGTGCCTGTAGACTATGTGTTAATCCAAGCTAGACAAGGGCAATAATACATTCACGGATGCAGAAGATTTCTCTCAAACAGGGGGGGTGAGGTTCTAAGCCTCACTTCTGTTGATCCCCAATTTCTCACCGGATGGCCCCCCTGCGACTGTGCCTGTCTTAGGTTGCTCCTCCCTTGAGGAATCTTACCCGCCTCTGGCTAACCAGTCATCTTCCGGGGCCATACAGGGAAATGTAAAGTTGGTAAGTGAGAGAGAAGCCATATTGTTTTGTTTGAAAAGGTTAGCTTTTTACTTCTTTGCAGATTTATGCCCTGTGGCTTCTATGCCCAGCATTTGTCTTGAGTAAGGCCTACTCTTTTGACTAAGCTTTTGGAGAAAGAGAAACCTACAGGACTTCTGAAGCTCTGCAGGCAGGTAATGCCCCCACAGGGCCTGTCAGTGACCTGGAGCTGGCAATGCTCCCCAGAAGCTTCTTGGGGCCCCTTCCACGGCTAACCTCACCTGTAGCTGCTTCTCTTTCCACCTCTGCTACCATACAGCAATACTGATGTAACTTGAAATTTATTTTCTCTACTTTCCTCTGCTCTCATCTGCAGGAGTTGCTAATGAGCAGAGGAATAACCACAAAGGTGTGGAGAAGCCAAGCAGGACACTGTGGAAGCTGCAAAGCTAGGGTTCCTCTGACCCAGACTCACTCCCTCGTTTAACCCACAAATCTGTAGTGATCTGATGTACATGCAGCTTCCAAATCAAGTTAAACATTTAATTTTAGCCCATAGAAAATGTAGTTAAATGCTTTTAAAAGGCATGACTTGGGAGTTACCTCTAAGTAAACTGCCTGGTGTGTTACACAAGTTAATCATGATAAGCAAGTATAAAACCATTCCTGTCTCTGAAAGCAGTGACAGGAAATACCACTGAACTACCTTTTTTTTTCCTCTGGTAAAATATGGACTTGAAATAATTTGAGGCTACGCTAGGAGAATTTTTTCAGGGTAGTGCTCTGTATACAATTCCTTACCTATGAACTTTGATAGAACATATAATTTAATGACTAGACTAGTTAATAGTTAATATATGTTTCTATCTGTCCCATATGTGAAATGCCTATCTGCTAATTATTTGAAGACACTTTGGGCCTTTCTCACTGCCAGGCAAGAGCAATGTCCTCACAGAGATCAGCGGCGGGGCCCCTCATGAGCACCGCCATGACAGGCAGGCACACATTCCACCTCCTGAACTCCAGACTTCACGGTGGCCCTCACTGTGGTTGACTTAAGTTTCCAACAATAGTCGTCGAACATTTAGACTGAGCCATGTGTCTCTTAAACTGAATTTCTGTATAATAACAGTCACTAAATGTAGTGTTAACAGTCGACCAAATGCCCTGTTGGCGCTCCCCCATTTGGCCCCACACACCCGGAGGGCAAGGCTGCCGGGCTCCCAGCTCAGAGGGCACCGCAGCCCAGAGGCTCACACACCGGCGGGGTGTGCAGCCCTCAGCGGCCCGGCCGGGGTGCCTCCCTGCTGTGCTCCCCGTCCAGCTACAGCCCGTGCTCCTCTCCCTGCTGCCTTCTTGGCAGGACTCTGCCTGTGCTGGCCAGGCTCTTCGAGGAGCCTCACAGAGTGAGTCCATTCAAGTTTAAACTTGTTCTCTCTGCCCCAGAGGCCACTCTGAACCTGAACCAGGGCCCTCTCCAAGGTCAGCCTCACATGGGAGTCAGGCCACTTGTCCCAGTCTGATGGCCAGAGCTGAAGGACAGGGACCTCCTTCATTCTGGGAGCCTTCCAGAGTGCAGCAGTGTTTTTCATTAATAAATAAGCACATGCAAATAGCATTTATTTAACATTCAATCCTGCCAACTAGAGACTCCGGAAGGCCAGCTATGAAATATTCCAACTGTTGGAATAAGATGAAGCAACTTAATATACACCTTCAAGAGTCTGCATATTTCTCCAATTTCACATTTTAGATAAACACAACTTTCCTCCCTCTAATAAACTTAGTTGCTGATTTTACGGATCTAACATATTAACATTAGCAAACATTGTCCACTTATGTTTCTCCAATGCTCTTCTAAAGACACCCTTGACTCCAGCCAAAGCTTTTAAAAACAATGAAGTAAACTGTTTTGTATTTGCTCCAGAAGCAAATAAACTAGTAAGTCCATACTAATCACTGCTTTTCAAAACAACACTTAAAGGGTGATTCTTAACAGATTACCTTGAGCTGGAGGTAAAGTATGAATCATCACTGTCATCGCTATACTTTTTTCTTGGTTTGGCTGTGATTGGCGTTTCCTGTTCAATGGTTTGCATGTCTGAAGTCACTGAATGTGAAATACCACTTGAGAAAACAGAGAATAAAATGGAAAAAATTACATTGACTAGTTCTTGAAGACACTCATGTTCACCAAAGAATGTTCAACAAAAATAAATTTATTGGTGGGGCTAAAAACATGAACAATAAAAGCTATATGCATAGATAGATGGATAGATATAAGCTCTGAAAAATACAGGATCTTCGTGAGGACTGTGATCATCACACAAAATACAGTCACATGTGCCAGTTGTGTCTGTGGCATCCATTTAAGGACCAGTCAGACCTAATTCCTTGTTCCTAATGCCTCATGCTACATTGAATAGTAAAGCAGAACAACTGAAGAAAGGAAGGAATTATAAGAAAATACTTCTAAAGTTGACATTAACAAGGAAATCCATTCATGATGAGCAAACTGGTTTAAATTTGGAAATCCAAGAAAGGGTAGTCTCACCTACCTTCTGCGGTTTCCAAACCCCATGCCAAGTCTCTCTGATTCTATCTTTTTTTGGCCACTCATGTTCATCTTTTCATCTTTCTTCATCTGAATTTCAAGATCCTTATAAGCTAATCGTAATGATGAAACGCTGCCAGGAAAAACAAATGCTCCGTAATTTAGCTTTAATTCTGTGTTCTTAAGTTAAAAAACTAAGAAAAATTAAACACATCTCTTCTACTTTTAACTTCGTGCTTCTTTCCATAATTAATAATTATGATGGCAAGTTGGCTTTTTTTCCCCCTAAATGTCTTTTTGAGTACATGCTAAAGGGAATCTGAGTAAGTTTACAGCCACATTTTGGTTGCTGCTGAACCTACATTACTGTTCTGGTTTATAGTACCTGGTATCATGCAATCTTAGTTTACACTACCTATTATGTAATAACAGAAGGTATACTGAAATTATTTCTAGTAAATAGCTGAATTTCTTACTTGGACGAATATTTTATTACACTCCTACAATACATATCAAAAGTATGAGGTCAGTCTCATTGTTTTGCCTTAAGACAAATATATATATAAATTTGACTTCACAACAAATAGATAAATGAAGAAGGGGGTTACTTGATAGCAAAAGGATTCTTTAGTTTACAAGAACATTTCCTGTAGGCTCTTTATGGAAGCAGGCTTCTGAGCACACCCGAAGTGGCATGGTCATTCCCCAGCCAACAGTCTCGTCTGTTCTACCAGCCAGACACTGACCATCTACTTACCAAAAGCCTGTTACGGATAATGCACCAAAGGGATAAAAAGATGTATAAAACCGTGTCTCATACTCTTAGATTTCCAAAAATGCTATAAATAATTTTTCATAAAGAAACTTACACCTGGTAGCGATATCAAGGGTATTTTATCATATTAGTAAGATAGCAACAAAATTTCAGGGCCCTGAAAAGTGATACACCTACCTTATCAGGATTTCTAAGTTAGCAGCTATTTTATACAATTATGTAAAATATCACAAATTTCTCATAAGAAGGTACTGAATAAATTCCATAACAATATTAACACATTTCTGTATAGTAACAGGGAATGACAATAGAATTTCTTACTAGAAAAAAATAGTCTTGATTTTGCTGTTTAATGAGTGTGCTGTTTAATTTAAGCCTTAATAGCCAGGCAGAATTTCTTTGTTTTGTTTTAATCTTATTTTGTTTTCCTTACTATTATTTTTATAGGAGAGGTTATGGTAATATACCCACTTCATTACTTAGAAAATTAATACTGCAAGTACAATTTTTGGAGGAAAACAATCGGTCTGTTTAAAATCACAAATAGATTTAACTGTAGCAACAGATTCTTCTGGAGATGAATGGATGGGAATGGAAAAGTTCTAGTAGACTTGAGATGGGAAGATTTCCCTTCTTAGGACATCTGATGCGGGATTGGGTCTACTGCTCATCCAAAGCATGCGTGTGAGCGCCCAGGCTTCCTGCAATGCGGCTCTGGAAGCACCAATGGAGATAGGAAGCCGGACTCCATGGTTCTCAGGGCCGCACAGCCTTTCCCAGCCCTGGCCAGGGGGGGGCTTGCACGGCGCTCCCATCAAGCAAGGGTAGCTGCTCTGCCTCTTTCTACTCTTCCTGTGGGCTGTGTGCAGACGCCCCTGAGGACGGGCTGAGAAGCTGCCAGAAGGCAAGGATCAGGCTACCACATGGTTAGTTAGTTTCACAGTCTGACAATACAGGAAACAGCGCTGCTCCTGATAGTGCACTGAGCTGAGTAACTTCTACAGCCATTAAAAAAAGTAATCGCTTCGTTACATCCTCAGGATAAAGCATGCACCCCCCACCCGTGGCACAGCACTGGGCTGGTGAAGCAGCGGTGAGGGGTCTGAGGCAGGGCAGTGGTTCAGGCACAGCAGTGCGGCTGTTCCAAACAAGGCCAAGAAAGTTGCCAAACTGAGCTCCCAAACAAAATTCCGAAAGTACCCCCTGATCAGCATCTCTGCTTTTATGCTGCTGATGTATTGAACAGTCCTAAAGAAAGCTACACGTCAAGACTGGTGTTGCTTCTGATAATACACTAATCTCCTTCCCTCCACCTGCTCTGCAGGAAGGAAGCTGGCAAGTTCCTTGTCCTTTGTTTTGATCAGGCAGGCACTGGACTGCACACTCGGTGGGAACCCGCCATGCGGGAGCACAGACCCCACTCCCCAAACCCTGCAGAAGCCATCTAAACACTTGGATTTAACCGTCCCCTTTTACCAAGCTCAAAAAGCTAGCTTAGTCTGAGAAATTAAAGGGAAGTCTGCCACAACTCAAAGTCAATTTTATGAAAAGCATTTCAAACCATACTTAACCTAAACACAGTTCAGTGCTGCCCCCTACGTTCTGCGAGGTAAATGGCAATGAGAAATAAGAATTTCAAATTATCTGGGCTTGCTTACCAAGTCCCCTTGGCAAACCGTTAGGGTGAATAGTAAGACAGCACTGGCGGAGCGCTCCCCACGCGCCAGGCACTTCAGCACGCTAAGTTAATCCTCTCGAAACAACTCATCAAATCAGTACTGTTACCTTCTTCATTATGCATTCTGTGGTAACTCAAAACTGATCAAATACACATGAAAGCAAGCGAAAACGCCACACAAATACACACACACAAAACCCCAGAAATTCAAGTTGCCTCCCTTTCTATGGTGCAGCCACTCCCTTCTTGTCTCATCTTTTAAACCCAGCCACATGCACTTCCAGACGGCCAGATTCCTCTTTCGTTTTCAACACAAATGAAAACCTCTCAAGAGCCTTACGTGTTCAACTAAATCCAGTCTCTAGATTGGCCTCCTGGTCCCAGTTTCTTCCCCTCCTTCCTCTCCTGGACGAGCTCACTTTCGGAGAGACGCCCCTTCATCACGGCGCTCCTCTGGATAGAATGTTAACCACCAGCCTGCCTTCAAGGTGGGCCGGGCCACGTTAGCACCTCAGTTCTCCAATCCAGGGGGTCCCCCTGTACAAAGGTCTTAATTCTCCCAAACTCTTTTTTCTCCCTCTCTTCTGTGCCAAGGCTGACTGAGGCCCTTTCAGGATCCAGACTCAAACTTCTGGAGAGATCACCACAGCCTTCCACCATATGTTTAGAACTCGGACCCCAAGTCTAACGGGGGTTCATATTATAAATACCTTTTTTGTTATTGAGATATAATCCACACATCATAAAATTCACCCTTTTAAAGTGTATAATTCATTGGTATTTAGTATATTTATCTATTAAATACCATCATGACTACCTAATTCCAGAACACGGTCATCACCCCAAAAAGAAACCCCACCCCCATTAGCAGCCATCCCCCATTCTCCCCTGCCCTTTCCCCCAGCCCCTAGCAACCACTAGTCTGCTCTCTGGCTCTATGGATTTGCCTATTTTGGACATTTCAATATATGGAATCATACAATAAGTGGTCTTTGTGACTGGCTTTCTTTCTTTGCATAAACTTTCCAAGATGTATCCACGTTGTAGCATGAAGCACTAATTCCTCCCTTTTTATGGCTGAATACTATTCCATTGTGTGGAGAGACCACATTTTGTTTATCCATTCGTCAGCTGATGGACATCTGGGTCATTTCTACTTTCTGGCTATAGGGCTTAAGGCTGCCATGACACTCTCATCAAGTTATTGTGTGGATGTGTGGATGCAAGTTTTAATTTCTCTGTGGAGTGGAATTGCTTGGTCCTATGATCACTTTATGTTTAACTTTCATGTCACCACTGGCAATGCATGTGGGTTCCAGTTTCTCTACGTTTTTGCCAACACTGGTCATCATGGGCCCTAGTGAGTACAACGGTCTCTCGCTGGGTTTGACGTGCCTTTCCCTAATTACTAATGGTGTTGAGCACATTTCATGGGTAAACACCTCCTGACACAGCTCTGCCTTCCCTTCTCACTGCCTTCCCAACTGTGCCCTCACCTCAGAGCTTCAACCTGAAATCAAAGCTGCTCCCCCTCACCACTTCTCTCTCTCCCATCCTGTCTGTGTGTCAACTGGTATTAGTTTTCATAAAACCAAATTTGCTTTGTCTTTCCCAGACACATATATAAAAATAAATGGCATCTGGAAAACCCATCTCAGAGTTGTTTAAGTTTTACTCCCTGAAAACTGAATTGTCGCAATTAAGGTGAACTTACATCGATTCTTCCTGAGGGGCCATGCGGGCCAGGTCTTCCTTTTCCTTCAGTTTATCGACAGCCTGGGCTTGCTTTTCAATTTCATTAAAGCATGTATTCGCCAGTTTCTGGGCTCCCAAACTTCCTTTTTTGGCCCCAAGCTAGAAGAGATGTAAAATTACATCCTACCCCAACTGAAGGCTTCTGCACAGCAGCTGACAGTTACGGAGGCTGGTTACCTGCCAGGCACGGTGACACACTAGACATTTGTTCTCTACTTGGTCCCCACAACTCTACGAGGTTGGCATTATGATTATCCCCAGTTTACGTACAAGGAACTGTAGCTCATGCAAGTTAAATGACTTGCCCAGGATCACAACCACTAAGTGACGAAGTCAGGATGGGAACCCTGGTGCCTGCCTCCAGGTCAGGGGCTCTAACGGATTCACAGTATCCGAAAGCTGCGCAGGTGATGACCCCCCAAGCCTCATGAGAGGCCAGTGCTTATGGACGAGCAAACATGATGGAAACTCCCAGGGAGCCTCTGTTGATATGTTTTTTAGCATTTTGTCGCTGACAGAAGAAATGTTAAACACTCCTTCTAGAAAATCTCACTAAATATATCATTTACCTCACTCAACAAAATATGGACCCTTTATCAAAACCACATATATATGATATGCCTCCAAATAAAACAGCAGAATGACAAAGGTGGCTTTCTTGAGGGCACGAGCTATTTTAGGGCAGACCTACCACATATTTGATATATAATACTCACCCCTCTTTTAGCTTGATTTGGTTTCTTTTTTATGATAGATGAAACCTCTGTCAAAAAATAAAATGTAGGTCAGACCAAGAGAATACATTCATTTTTCCATTTGTAGTCTATCTTTAAAAAAATTCTAACATGCTGTGTATGCCTATTCTGGAGACCATGGCATCTCCCAGGGCGCCATGCCATCCAGAGGACTCAAGCGTCCGAGTGCATTCGAGATGAATGAGCTCCATCAAAACGGAGCTTCTCAGTGTTTCCACATGGTATCTTAACTTAGAGAAAACATTTTTTGGTCACCACACTGAACAGAAATAAAAAGCCTGACCTTACCCCATTCATTGCTTTTTTCAGCAGTATTTTTTGCATATATTAGAACAAATGTTCCTATTAAGCTCTACTCTTCAAAGACTT
This sequence comes from Manis javanica, assembly GCF_040802235.1. Taxonomy (NCBI): domain Eukaryota; kingdom Metazoa; phylum Chordata; class Mammalia; order Pholidota; family Manidae; genus Manis; species Manis javanica. The sequence goes on from NC_133165.1 coordinate 113,450,644, forward strand.
TCAAAGTCATCTTAAATGTGAAGCTACTCAGGCATTACGCACACAGTGAGAGCTGTTGGTGACATGCTTTCCCACCTTGGCTTAGACATAGATTTTTATCATATTAGTCAATAAGAAATAGAAAACATTCTATTATTTTAGTAGCAGTACACTCTCAATTGCACAAAAAATATACGATGCTTTTAGATAAAGTTTCTTGAAATTCGTTTTCGGGGTAAACTTTAATCATAGATTACATGTTGTTTTTAGAATCGTGTTTAAGAGACCAAGTAAGAATAGAATCTTTAATTTTTTCTTACAAAGATGAGCATGTACTTTAACAGAAAAGAGAGCATAAAACCATAAACAGAAGATTTCGCCCTGATGGGAGAATAATGTCATTACATTTCAAGTGTGAAATGATAGCCACAGAAATTTTTCTTTCCACCACTTTCTTTTAGATTTGTTTTGTGGTAGTTGTATAATCTGCTCCCAACCCCCTGAAGTCTATTAATACATGATGAAAATGTCTGGGACATTTCTAATGCTTTATTTTTCACCAAATCACTTGTTTTCCAATTAACATAGTGTAATATGCACTAAATTTCAGATTATACTTCCCCTGTAATAAAAATTAAAGGTGAGGTTCATCTATTATAAAATCAGTAAGGGAAGAAAATGCTGAGAGTTCCTGAGTAAACAGGAGTGACGTGGCTGCTCTGACCTCTGCTGGGGACACAAACAGCCCAACATAAACCAGCCAATGGCGAGCACCCAGAGCCACCTTGGCCAGGTATGTAGGTGCCACATGTCACAGCCATCGAGCTAGCTAAAGCAGGTTAGCATTTTTTGCTTAATAAAATCTCTCTAATAGATTAATAGTCATGATGTCATATTCTTCTATATATTCTAGGAGAACGTAGACAGGATTCATTTTCTTCTTAATGAATCTCTCTCAATCAGAATGTAGTCTTATGCATGTTACCTAAAGCAGCCTTTGCTGGTACATTAAGACCTTCCACACTTGGTCCTGGTTCTGGTCCATCTGAAAGTTAAAAATACTGATATTAATAAAGGAAATATACTCATCAAACATGTTTTTGAACGTGTAGTACACTTAATTTGCTCAGTACTATGTAGCAAATTTTGTCCATGGTCATCTTTCTTTTTAAGCTCCATATTCTATGTTATCATTATAAGAATTTTAATTTAAAAGTCCATTAAATAGAAGTGTATTTTTTATCCAGTTGCTTTATAGAATAAAAATGTTAGTGGTCCCCCTAACAAATATTTGGATTCTGCCGTATGATCTGGTGTTTTAAAGTAAACTGTTCTGAGCTACCTAACACATATGTTGACCATATATCCAATATATGTTAACATTTGTATAAGTTCTAATACCAATTATATCAATGATAGAAACCTAAATTTTCAGTTGCCAGAAACTGTTTTCTAGTTTACCTAAAAAATGATCCTGGTTATGAACATTATTATGTCTCTATTAAAAAATATTTTATTGATTTAATCTTATTTATTACTTAAAAAATGCATAAACAAATAGAGTATATCTATGTAGCAGAATACTATTTGGTCTTAAAAAGGTCTGGAATACTGACACATGCTACATACAATATGGATGAATCTTGAGAAAATACTAAGCACAAGAGGCCGGCCATAAAAAGTCCACATTCTATATGATTCCGTATATATGAGATGTCCAGAATGGCCACATCCTTAGAGACAGAAAGCAGACTGGTGGTTGCCAGGGGCTGGGGGAGAATGGGGAGTGGCTAATGTGGATGGGGTTTATGTTTGCGCTGCTGAAAATGTTCTGGAATTAGTGATGGTGTTTAGTGTATTAGGTGAACTGTACACTTTAAAGGGTTGAATTTCATGGTGTGTGAATTATATGCCAATAAAGCTGTTATAAGAAATGGCAGGCCAACCAGTTTAGATGAAACTCAACTGTTTTACATTCATAAATATTTAAAAGGTTGACTTTAATTAAGGCATTTAAGTAGGCGAGGCAGAGTGAGTCAGAACAATGATATTTTGCAGAAACAGACCCAAGTGCACATCTGTTGATGACATGCCACGGGCCAGGACCTGCTCGGGCTTTGAAGCCCTGGAGAATGAGAACATGTAAGTGGAGTATTTCGGGCCCCACACTCTATCTGTCACAATTCTTTTGTTCTTTCCTTGTCAAGTCTACTCAGTACTGCACCTTGTCACCCAATGCTGGTGACAGCACTGAGCAAATGTCTCTCTGACCAACAACTGCCTAAGAAAAACTCTGGGCAGGAGGAGAAGTGACTCAGCAAATACAGGAGGAATTCTAGACGGTAACACCTGTTAGGAGAAACTCTTTTTCAGCTGACAATGTAGATTTTAAAATATTTACAAGAATAAAATCTTGTTTTGTCCTATATTTTGTCACCTTAGTTTCCTGTTAGTAAAGCAAATGGATTCATCTACACTCAAGGGTTATGTGGACCTCCCGTGGCCTGTAACCTCAGAAGGCCTTTCACGCTAATGAGCTGTAGTAGTAACAATATTCAAATCATCTGTACAAAAGAAGGCACAAAGCCCACCCTTTCTCTGTGTTAGTCAGGAGAGTGTTGCAATTATTTTTTCTCTTCTCTCCTATGGATAATGACAAACTGATCAACAACACAGGTACATTCCTTGTCTTAAAAAATGAATCAATCTCTGGAGGAGCTCATAGCCCAGTGGAAGGGTCACACAATGGACAAGGTAACGGACACAATAATTCCCAGCCTGAGGTATACTGGGCTGTGAGGAAGACAAATACATGAATGCGGGTGCGACCGGAGTGCGCAGTGGCTGGCCATGGCCTCTCTGAGCAGAGAACTCCCGGTGGAGGCTCCAGTGTGGAGGCAGAGTCCCATTCCAAACCAAAGAGAAAGCAAACCCAGGGAAGAGCCCAAGGGCCAGGGTGGCTGCAGGTAGTGAAAGTCTGAGAAATCAAAAGGCTAAATGCCACCTAAAGATGTGTGAATGTCTTCTCTGCAGACATTTAGGGTCACACAAACAAAAAATGAAATGTGAACAAAAAAACCGCAGGTTGCAAATCATACATAAACCAGGCATGTCAGTGTTCTTTGCATATTAAGGAAACAAGCTTTTATCTATCTATGAATTGCAAATGCTTATCATTTGTCTTTAAAGTACTTCTTCAGAACAAAAATGTTACATTTCTTTTCCTTTCATGAGGCTTGAATACCCATAGAGGGGCTTCCCCACCCCTGATGATAGAAGAGCCTCCACAAAGAGCCTTCAACTTTTCATGGTTTACATTTAAATCTGAGACACCTGAATTCAGCTGGGTTTAAGTTCCCCAGGAATGCAAGACGTTTCTGTCCTGATTTGCTCCTAGGTCTGTTCCTAAACCAGTGACATGAAAAACTGGCACTCTGAGAGCTGTTCTTTGATGGAATCCCAGACGTTCCTGGCCTTAGACCTGTAATTCCGTACAAATGAAGGGACTTCTATTCTTTACAGCACAGAGCAGAGGGATTCCTCTTGGTAAGTACCATTCACTCTCCAAACTCCCATAAAATCCTTGCCACAAGGTTTCTGTCCCATCACCCCATCCTGAGGCTGAAGACTAGCTCTTCCTGTGACACAAAGTTCCTTAAAGTAGTTCCAGGCTCAACTTGCACAAGCCAGTGCTCACTGTGGTACACACCCCTCGATCCACTGTACAGCCATCAAACATTATGTTTTTGTTGTTATTTTTACACTAACAGTCTGGATAACGAGGTGTTCGTTTTTAAAACACAAAAAGGTGGTATCTTCATCCACATTATTCCTACCACGTAAGTGACTTTTTAAATATAAGAATCGACGTAAGTGTATTTACAATAAATATAATCCTACAATTTACCAAATGTGACTCATTAGATATCAATTATTTATAGAAGTTTTTCAAATTTAAATAGTTTTTCTGACTATAAAGATAACATATATTCATTATAAAAGTTTAGTCACTTCAAAACTATCAAGTATCAAGTTGCAAGTAAAACTCCCCAGTAATTTCATTCTCCAGTTAAGTTTGGTGCGTACCTTCTAGAATGTTTTTTGTGCATGTATGTTTTTGCCTCTGTTTTTTACAAAAATGAGATCATAGTCCATGTTCTATAATCTTTTCCCCTACTTTATAATCTACCATGGGTATCTTTCCCTATTAAATACAAGGAGGACATTATTTTCTAACAGTTTGACAGTGTGCCGCTGAACCACAGGATCACATTGTGTGACAGTTCTGAAGACTACCTTCAGCATTTGATAGAGAGGCTTCCATGTTCGCTGCTGTTAAAGAAGATGGGTCTGGTTGTGGCAGTGCCCACCCTGTGCCACTCACCTAAAGCAAGGGGAGAAAAATCATTAGCAGGCAAAGCAGAAAATCATAAAAAACAAACTAAAGCAGGGGAAAGCGTAATTTATAATTTAAATAGTCACCTTCTGACTACCTGGATTAGTGGGAAGGAAGGGTATTAAAACATGTTTATTCTTACAACTCCATTTCAATGATCAAATTCCTTATTTTTCCTCCTTTTTTAAAATAAAATTTTTATTACACAGTAATTTCAGATTCATACAAAAGTTGTAGAAACACTAGTTTCCATGTACTCTTTGCCCAGCTTCCTCTAGGTTAAAATGCTCACGGCACATCTGTCAGATGAAGAGTTATCATGGGTACGTTATTAGCTAAACTCCAGACTTTACTCGGATTGCACCAATTTCTCCACTGACATCTCTTTTCCATCCCAGACCCCACACTGGGTTGGCCTGCCCCCTTCATCGCCCCTGGTTTGTAGCTTCCTCAATCTTTCCTTGTTGTCCATGACCTTGAAACTTGCAGAGGGTACAGATCAGGTATTTTACAGTTTCTCAGTGTGGGCTTGTCTGATTCTTTGTCACCATTAGACCAGGTTTGGGAGAAGAATACCACAGGGGTGAGGTGCCCTTCTCACTGCCTCTTGCCAACATGCCTGAGGGTGATGCCAACCTCGATCCCCTGGCTAAGGTGGTGTCTGCAGGCTTTTCCTGCGAAGTTACCCTTTTCCCTTCTCCACCCTCCAATCGTGGGAAGCGAGTCACCACGTCCAGCTCACAGTCAAGATGGGGGGTTGAACTCCCTCCTGAAATGGGGAGTAGCGATATATGTGATTTGGAATTCTGCTCTAAGGAATATCGCCCCTTCTCCCCATTAATCTATTCAGTCATCTACTGATATCAGTGTGACTCATGTATATTTATTTTATTCTTTGGATTATATCCAATACTGTCATTTATTTGGTTGTTCTAATTGCTCCAGCTCTGACCTTGGGAAGCTCTTTCGGGTAGGTTCTTGAGTCCTTTAGACAATCTCTCACCCATTTCCCACCGTTTCCCTACTTTCCAGCACTACAAGCCTCCAGACGCATCTGCCCCAGCAGCCCCACCCTAAAATCTGCCATTTCTAAAGGCTGAAATGGTGCCTTTACTGGAGAATAATACTTAGAAACCAAGACCTGGGTGCTGTATATATACAGTTGACCCTTGAACCACACAGGGGTTAGAAGTGCTGACTCCCTGTACCATCAAAAATCCATGCTTAACGTTTGACTCCCCAAAATGTAACTACCAATAGACTCACCAATAACATAAACAGTTAACACACATTTTGGATGTGATATGTATTATATACTGCATTCTTACAATAAAGCAAGCCAGAGAAAAAATATTAAGAAAATCATAAGGAATAGAAAATACATTTACAGTGCTGTATTACATTTATTGAAAAAAATCTTTGATAAGTGGACCTATGCAGTTCAAACCCATGCTCTTCTGGGGTCAAATACATACACATGTCTGCATATATATATATGCAGACACACACACACACATATTAAGAGAGAGATACACATTAAAATAAAATAAACTCATTCTAATATCTCCAACTCTAATCCACACCAAACTGCTCATGTCTCTCCCCTTTTCAGCCCATCATTTCAATTCCTAATGTTTCTTGGTTACTAATCCTGGATGTTCCAGATCTAGGTCTCCATTAACCAACAGCAACAGATCACAATCAAACACTGTATCTTTTGTTTTCTGTTCCCCCTTTTTTGATAACTATTTCTAGTAACTATTAACTACATCAACGATAACACAAATGTGCAAATTCGAATAGAAAAAGAAAAAAAAAATCAAGGTTTAGAAATTTATACTTTACTTAATTTTTACATGAAAATTAGTCCAAGAATGGACTGAGTAGCAGTTAAGCAAACAGCGACCTACCCAGCGGGACTGGGAGGATACAACACAGCACCCAGAACGTGGGGGCCTCTAAGCCAGCAGTCGGCACACTTCCCCTTGAAGGACCAGTTAGTAAATGTTTTAAGGTCTGGAGGCCTTGTGGTCCCTATCGAAATGATTTGGGGAGGATCTGCGAAGCGCCACAGTGTACTTCTGCTCCTGTACGACCACGGCGATGCAGGTAATGATACCGACAGATTTAATGATGGCTCACTCTGGGCCTGGTACTAATTAATTACTTTCACCTGTATGGATTCATTTCCTTCTTACAACAGCCTTGAGACATGGTCTATGCACAGAGCTCAACAGGGGCAATGAGACTCAAACCCCTTTTAAAATTTGGGTTTAAAAGAACTGTCTTCCTTCTTCATCAGCTGCAAAGCTCTGAGCTGAACTGCGCAGACTCCTAGTAATTTCTCAGCTTGCCTGGCAGCTGGGTCTGGGCACGCGACTAAATTCCAGCCAACAGGATTCCAGCAGAAGCGATGTGCACCACCTCTAGGTTCTTCTGTAGAAGGATGTGCACTTGCTTTCCTGGGTGTGTGTCTTCTTCCCATTGCCAGGAAAGGTCATGAACTGGGGCATACACTTAGGACTCTGAGATGGAAGCCACATTTTGAGACCGGCAAAATAAATCCCTTAGTCAACCTGCACAGCCTACCTCTGAACTGCTGGTGGGAAATTAGTTTCTGTCTTGTTTAAATGACAGTATTTCAGGGTTGTTTGTTACAGCAGCATAGCCTGTATCCTAACTGAAACATTTTAAGTATATACCCTTTATCACTGTCAGAGTAACCGCACTTCAAAATTATGCAAAGCATGATACATACCTCGGGACAGGCATGAGAGGCAAAAAAGTCTTCCTCCTTTGGGACAGGGGCCAAGGGCGGAACCACACAACCATCAAGCCACAGCTAGAACAAACACATGGCACACTGCTCAGCATTGCACCTGGCTGCAAAGGGTTCGACCAAATATTCTTCACTCCCGTCCAGAGACCTGTTTGCTAAGGACTGGTACTTCCCATTGTTATAAAATCAGTGACAGGCCTACACAGGCCCCCTGAGCACACTGCAGCGATGTCTATCCAGTAACTCTTGCTTCCCTACCTCGAGGATGTCAACTACCAGATTCACAAGCCATTTCTCAACAGGAAAGATCAAGGATATTGTGGATTCCATACTTGCGAATTCGCCTACTCACCACAGCTTACTTATAACCCCGATCCATCCTCGAGGCCCTTCTGTGGTTCTTCACAGATGCACACAGAGCATGAAAAACATGAGTCACCAGAGGGGCACATTCCTGTCCCATGTGGTAAACAAGTATCCTTTCTGTGGCCTATTTAGTGACACATTTTTCACACTTTCTGCTTTTTGTTGGTGACTTCACTATTTAAAATGGAGCACGGTGCTGCTCCATCGCGTGAAGGCTGTGATGTGCCTTAGAAGAAAGTCCAGTATCAGGTAAGCTTCATCCAGGCCTGAGCTACAGTGATGGCGGCCACTGTCAGTGCTAATGAGTCAACAATATATAAGGTGTCTTAAGCAGTAACATATGTAAAACAGTGTTACGCACGGATCTGCAATGAAAACGTTGTGACCAGAAGCTCGTGGGGCCCTGAGCCTGTCCTGCCCCTGGGAATGATGCTCCAGCATCCACCGATTCATTTGTCCTACTGAAACGAGTTTTACCTGAAGGAGACGACCCACCCACCGGTGACTCACATCAGTGCCGTGCTTCCGTGTGGCTTGGGAGGCGAGTGACTTGATTCTCTCCCTGTAGAGCTGGGCAGCGCGGCTCTTGTACTTGGCGCTGGTGTCACTGGTGGTGCACCCGTGTTGGTGGAAAAAGGAAGACTACGGTGGGAAGTACACAATTAACAGCAGCACTGCATCAAAGCGAACATGGTGACTGAAAGTGTTACTTCTGCTAGGATTTTTTTGAAAATACTAGCGAAAACCAAAATAATTAAAACTACAAAAAAAATTTAAGTAAAGTTTTCCTTGTAAAAGGGAATACCTTCCACAGATGTAGCATTAATATTTTGGTAAAACTGGACCCAAGACCTATGTTACAAAATGAGATAACTGGCCCTTCATTTCTCTGTTAAACCACCTCCGTCACTCTGAATGCTATTTTGGGGGATGCCTTCCACTCAGGACTACTGTGAATTCATGAGTAATCCCTGTCAATTTGGATTCCACTAAACTGAAGTATGTGAACCTTCACTTTGTTCAGCACAATTTCTTCATCAATAGACTGCCACATAGGCGAGGTGATAAAACGAACGTTTAAACAATTAAGAGGAAACTGCCTTCAACCACCTCCTAAGGGTCACGTACCAACATGAATTATAGAGTTCATATCTCAATTAAAGCAGGTATTCTAAAAACCTGTGTGAGAAATCCTTTTGTGAACCCAATTTGATTAATAGTGGTACAATGTCCTGTTCCAGATTCTTGGGACATCATCCCTTTGAATCTTTGCAGCAGCACTATCAGATGGTCCCGGTTACTACCTGTACTTTACAGATGGGCACACAGAGGCACAGAGGGGTTCCATAGCTGGGGAATGTCACACAGGTAAGGGAGGGGCGGAGCCGGCATTCAGACCCAAGCACAACGGTTTCAGCTCCACTGCCTGAGCCAAAGACCACCGCTCCGGCCCTTCCCCACCCCAGCCCCGACCTCTGCTAGCTCAAGAGAAGCCCCGGCTCTGGAGTTGGATGGGGGACTCTGTTACCTTGGGAAGGCTTATTTATGAGCACAGATTATTTCAAGCCCATACGTTAAGTTTAGGAACGAGTGTGTGAACATGATAATGCATAATGCACATGGGTCCCACTAAGACTCACATACTTAAGGCATGCATTCTTAGGAGGGTGAAAATCCTTTCTTGGAAAGTGAAAAAAATCTTAGTCATCACAACGGTTTTGTGGCCATCCAAAGCTCACCTCTACCTGACAAAATCATTTTCCTTAGAATTTATCTTACCAGGGAAAAATGATATCCAATTTAAATTTAAAATGATCTGAGTAATTAATTTAAATTTAAATTTTCTGCTTAGAAAACAACTATGAAAAAAGGTTGAGAAACATTGATCCAAGAGAATTTGGTGTTTTGAAAACTATTTTAGATTTATGATTTTTAAATATTGAATAGATGCTAGACATAATTTTTATTTGAAATGTATACAAATTTGATTTCTTGTACTTGGAATGATTAACAGCATATCTAAGGGAATTCTCTTTCCTCAACCTATACATTTTTGCATTGTAAAATAGACTATCAGTGCTTCAGATGACTTCACCAGCTAGTTTGTGAGGCTGCTAATTTAGTGTTTGAGAAGTCAGATATGTTGAATTTGTAAGTCAAGTTTAAAATGTTTGAGGATCTTTAGTTAAGTTTGTAAATGGGATTGGGTAAATCTGCTCTTTTAAAATGATAAATTAATTGAATACTTAAAAAGTTGTTACACAAAAATTACTATGTTTATATAAGTTACTATGTGATATCTGTATGTTGTATTTGAGGATTTGGAGAACAGGTTTTTAATTTACAGGTTTAATGAATTAAATAAAATTCAGATGTAAGCAGCTATAAACATTGTATCCTAAGCACAAAAGTCACACTCAGATACTGAAAACCTGTATCATCATAAAGAACCTGCCAGGATACAAAATTAATACACAGTAATCTGTGGCATTCCTATACACTAACAATGAACTAGCAGAAAGAGAAATCAGGAAAACAATTCCATTCACAATTGCATCAAAAAGAATAAAATACCTAGGAATAAACCTAACCAAGGAAGTGAAAGATCTATACTCTAAAAACTACAAGACACTCATGAGAGAAATTAAAGAAGTTACCAATAAATGGAAACACATCCCGTGCTCACGGATAGGAAGAATTAATATTGTCAAAATGGCCATCCTGCCTAAAGTAATCAATTGATTCAATGCAATTCCTATCAAAATACCAACAGCATTCTTCAACGAACTAGAGAAAATTGTCCTAAAATTCATATGGAACCACAAAAGACCTCGAATAGCCAAAGCAATCCTGAAAGGGAAGAATAAAGCTGGGGGGATTATGCTCCTCAACTTCAAGCTCTACTCAAAGCCACAGTAATCAAGACAATTTGGTACTGGCACAAGAACAGACCCATAGACCCATGGAACAGACAAGAAAGGCCTGATATAAACCCAACCATATATGGTCAATTAATATATGATAAAGGAGCCATGGACATACAATGGGGAAATGACAGCCTCTTCAACAGCTGGTGTTGGCAAAACTGGACAGCTACATGTAAGAGAATGAAACTGGATTAGTGTTTAACCCCATACACAAAAGTAAACTTGAAATGGATTAAAGGCTTGAATGTAAGTCATGAAACCATAAAACTCTTAGAAGACAACATAGGCATAAGCAACTTCTTCCTGAACGCATCTCCTCCAGAAAGGGAAACAAAAGCAAAAATGAACTCATGGGACTACATCAAACTACAAAGTTTTTGTACGGCAAAGGACATCATCAACAAAACAAAAAGGCATCCTACAGTATGGGAGAATATATTTGTAAATGACAGATCCGACAAGGGGTTAACATCCGAAATATATAAAGAACTTACACACCTCAACACCCAAAAAGCAAATAACCCGATTAACACATGGGCAGAGGATATGAAGAGACGGTTCTCCAAAGAAGAAATTCAGATGGCCAACAGACACATGAAAAGATGCTCCACATCACCAATCATCAGGGAAATGCAAATTAAAACCACAATGAGATATCACCCCACACCAGTAAGGATGGCCAGCATCGAAAAGACTAAGAACAACAAATGCTGGCGAGGATGCGGAGAGAGGGGAACCCTCCTACACTGCTGGTGGGAATGTAAGCTAGTTCAACCATTGTGGAAAGCAGTATGGAGGTTCGTCAAAAAACTAAAAATAGAAATATCATTTGACCTTGGAAAACCACTCCTTGGAATTTACCCAAAGAATACAACTTCTCAGATACAAAAAGACATAGGCACCCCTATGTTCATTGCAGCACTTTTTACAATAGCCAAGATATGGAAGCAACCTAAGTGTCCATCTGTAGATGAATGGATAAAGAATATATGGTACGTACATACAATGGAATACTATTCAGCCATAAGAAAGAAACAAATCCTACCATTTGCAACAACATGGATGGAGCTGGAGGACATTATGCTCAGTGAAATAAGCCAGGTGGAGAAAGACAAGCACCAAATGATTTCACTCATATGTGGAGTATAACAATGAAGCAAAACTGAAGGACCAAAATGGCAGTAGACTCAGAGACTCCAAGAATGAACTAGTGGTTACCAAAGGGGAAGGGTGGGGGAGGGAGAAGGGGACTGAGGGGTATTATGTTTAGTGCACATGGTGTGGGGGATCATGGGGAGAACAGTGTAGCACAGAGAAGGGACATAGTGGATCTCTGGCAACTTGCGGCACTGATGGACAGTGACTGCATTGGGGTACAGGTGAGGACTTGATAATATGGGTAAATGTAGTAACCACATTGTTTTTTCATGTAAAACCTTCATAAGAGTGTATATCAATCATACCTTAATAAAAAATTTTTTAAAAATTAGAAAATAAAAATAAAATAAAAAAATAAAGAAGCCTGCCAGTTCCTCTGCGTCATCACTTCCTGTTTGATTTTCTTCAGAGCTCTTACCAGCACCTGTTGCTTTCTTGCTTGCTCGCTGCTTTAGCTGCTCTGGCTCTGACTCTAAGGGGGTGGATCTTATCTGATGCGTTCGTCACTATATTCCTGCACCCAGCCCAAAGTTTCCTGTGTTTTATATGTTGAATAGATTTTGAGATAAACAGGTCAACTGCCATCCAACTCCAAAGCCACCGTGTCTTTCTATGACCCAATAGGGCCTCCAAACACCTCCATGGAAATACTGGACTTTTTGCTAGTGTAACACACATTTACACAGAAGGAAACAAGTCCGAGGTGAACTTACTGCATTAGTATTTCCTCCAACTTGCATGCATCGCAACTGAAACCAAGACCAGTTAGAATCCAACTCTGTAGATCTAAACAGAAAGAATATTCTTAAGTGTTAATACTTTTCTTCTCCAGAATCAAGTCACTAAACTTTGGACGACCAGATTTTCTTGATCTTCAGGATTCTGAAGAATTCTAAGTTTATGTTAACAGTGACACACACTTCTTCCAAGACATGACAGTTGAGACAAGCAGCTCTGGCCCCTCTCATGTTCCTGGAAGCCAAGGCTCTGATGGCCTTGACCGCCTGCTCCCCTCATGCCTGACCACAGGCCACACCAGGCCTGTGGCAGGTTTGCTGCACTGACTCCAGCCAGCCGTCTCTTCTAGGACGCAAGGAAATGACGAGCTTTCTGGGGCAGTTGACTTCCTGGGACTGATTATGCCTCGCATCCTTACTGGGTTACGATCTAAAATTTGGTAATATGTTTCTACTCAGAATAGATGTATTGCTTGGATTTTTTTCAGGTCAGCTATCTGTTGTCCAGTTTGACCCTTAATAGGAGCCTGGAGGATGCGCAGAGTCTTATCGGGTGAAAGGGACCTACCCAGCATCACCACCATCAGGTTGGGGAGAAAACTCTGGATTTAAAGCTTTGGTGTGTGTGTGCGTGCTTTTTTTTTTTAACTGAAGTTTAGTTGATACACAATACTATATTGGTTTCAGGTATACAAGATAGTGGTTTGATAATTATACACACTGCAAAATGCCCATCACAATATGCTGCTACCATCTGTCACCACATAAGGTTATTACAATATTATTACTATGTTCCCTCTGCTGTACTTTTCACCCACGTGACTTCTTTATTTCAGAAGGATTTAATGCTCTTGAAGTGAGAACTGCAAGTGCCTCCTACCCCCACTGCACCTTATACCCTGCTCGTCCACTAAGATCCAATCCGAGCAACGTAAAGGCAACAATTGTATTTCCCAACAATAAAAATTCACCAAGTGATCATTGTAAAGTGGGTATGACAGTGAGACAATGTCAGGAAGCTTTCTACTGAATCCATAGATATGAGCAAAACGCAAGGCTAGCCTGCATTCAACAGCTCGTCCCATGCTAATTGTGAAGGAATGTGGGCATTTTTAAATGGGTACAAGTAGAATATTCTATAAAATGGGCAAGGGAGAAAGAAAGAGGCTCCAGATTTACCAAAAATTTCCTTTGCTGCTGCCCTTTCATTTACTAATTTCTGTGCCTACTTGTATCATTTAACCTTTGCAAGTTTGAGGATGTTATGTTGAAGCCACTAGCTACCTTAAGATAAATAAAACTACTAACATGTATTTTATATATATATATATGACAAATCCACTTACTTTATGGTGATATATATAAAGTAAAAATTAGACCACCAATTTTAAAAAACGTGTTTCTCAAAGACAAAAAAAATATCTCCTTTTAGAATCTGATCACCAAACAGGTGGTTCAATTACATATCTTGTTTTGAGATCCTCTCTCTGAAAGATCTTGCTTTCTCACCACATTTTCGACTCCCCCACCGCGTCGGGTGCCACCCTCACCCCCTCTGTCATGGGGTAGCAGTTAACAGCTCAGTCCCTGGAGACTGAGAGGGCACAAACCTCAACTCTGCCATCACTAGCTTATGACTTAACATCTCTGTGCCTTACCTTACTCACCTGTAAAGTAGGGATAATTACACTACTATCTATTTTGATCTTGTAGAGATCAAATAAGCTAATTATCTGAAAAGGGCTTGGCTCACTGTAAACACCATTTGGCTAAAATTCTCACCATCATCCTCACGGTAACCCTGTCTCACTGTCATTAACAGCAAGCTCCAGAGGACAGGAAATGGCCTGTATTTTTCTCTCATGCTTCCTGAACAGGCACAGAAAACTAACTGAATATGGGCTGACTGAAAGTATGTCCTAAAATTAAGGCTCTAAGTACTCAGACTTGCTAACCTGCCTCACAACTTTTAGACCCACACTGTCTTTAAAAAAATAAAGCTAAATGGTTCTCTATATTATTTCTTAGAAACGAAGATAAAAACTAATTGCCCTTTTTCGGAGTCAACAGGGATTCTCTCTTGTAACACTGGAATTTCAAAATAAAGGGTTTGGATGATAATGGACTCTGAATGCCGTCCACCTTCTGAAGAAACCCCAAAGGCCCAGCAGCCCTTTCCTGCAAGAGGCAGTGATTCGCTGTAGGCCGTTTCTTACCTTTAATGTAGATGTGTGAAAGCTAAGAGTCTATGGCAGGGCTAAGAAAAGAGGGAAGCAGCAAAAGTTAAAGAGTTGAGGAATTACTGTCACTCTAACAAAACAGTTCCTGTTAACCAAGTAGGCAAAAAAGAAAATGGGTTTCCCACAACCTCAATAATCCTTATGTGAATTGTGATATAACTTCCTTAAAAATTCTAAGAATCTTCACTAGTGGATGCCAAAGTCGGTATTTTTTGTAAGCAGAGCCTTTAAATAGATCTCAGAAACTTATGAAATCAGGATCAATCTCAACAAATAAACATGACAAAGTTATCAAGTAATCAGAAACTTTAAGTGGAGTAAACCCAGCACAGTTAATCCAGCCCAGGAACAGTTCCTGGCAGCCATTTGTTCATAACTGGCTCGGCTGCTAATGTAAGGTCACGGGAGGCCCTGCCTTTCTGCACCAGCGTCGTGAATCCTCCTCCTCTTGCGCCCACTGAGCAGGGACCCAGAGGATTCAGAGCTGATCCCTGTGCCATTTGCTGGGGGCTCGCCCTCTGCCAGGCTTATGTGAGTCACTGGCCCCCTCCTCCCAAAGCCCTGAATGGCGATTATTAGTCATCTCATGTCCCTTTCAAGGGAAGGAAACTGAGACACAGAGAGGACATGCGTTCAGCCACACCCAGAGCTAGTGAGGGAGGGCGCAGGGATTCAGACCCCCAGCAGCCGGGATGCAGCACCCCCTGGGGCCGCGGGAGTTAGGTATGTGCTCCCCAACGCAGTCAAGACCCTCCAGAAATGTCACACAAACCTTCCCTTTGATCTTACTCCTTGTTTCCTATGCATATAGCAACTAGCTACTCAACATCCCACTTTTTCTTGACACTGCACCTTTTCCTAAAGGCTGAAAGCTGACCTCTGTTTCCCTGCCTTGACCCCATAAGCAATCTCACCAAACCTTCGAAGTTCATTGTAAATGTTACCTCCTCCTTTGAACTTTGCCTAATTTTCCAACCAGAATTAGACATGGTGTTTTACTTCCATCTCTCGTACAGCACACTACAGTTTATCTTGTTTATGTTGTATGTAAGCCTCTCCCTCCCCCGCCAGCCCAGTGAAGTGACTAGATCCCATTCACCCATTCACTGTCCTAAGCTCATGAAATACTCAGCCATGAACCTGAGAAGAAGCAGAGCTACAGGGAGAGGAGCACCGTGAGGCTTGGCTGCCACAGGCACCGAGAGAAGAGCCCCCGGCCCCGGCAGGGGTGGGGCGGCCGTCCTCGACACTTCTATAGATGCATAACCTGCCTTTCCCTTTTTGCTTGACAAAAGCCATAGTTTATAAATTTTCTCCTTTGTAAAACTGTTAATTTGAAATTCTATTTAATATGAAAAAAAACCCCCAAACTTTCTATTTAAATAAATATTCTACCCAGGCCAAACTGTTAATATGTTCATGCCTGGGAAACGGGACTGTGTGTGTGTGTGTGTGCAGCTGGCAGGGGGAGGGGAAGAGGAAAAAGGGTTCTAAAGAAAGGACTTTCACTTCTTTATGCACTTTGGGACTACTTGGATTTTTGTCCCTGATAAGCTAAGGTTTGTAATTTGTTTTAATCAATAGAACATGTTTAAAGAACAGGCCCTCCACCTCTTAATAAAAAAACCAAACCAGACTGAGTCCCTGTCTCATCCTTGACATTCTCACCCAAATCACAGACTTCTTCCTAGTTCATTTATCTGACTTTTAAAAGGCAAGTGATTAAACTTGCAACAGCCCAAATAGACTGCTGTCCAGCCTCAGCAGGCTCCCGGTCAGGCCTCCTCTCAGCTGGGGACACGTCAGAAAACCACCTGGTTTCTTGGAGACATTGGAACTGGCAGTGTGCTTTAGTGGGGAGGAAAAGGGAGGGCCAGGTTATAATGGGCCCAGAAAGAAAGGGGAAGAACACGGTGAAGAGAGAAAGAAGACAACCAATCATATAATGCCTACACACTGCACACAAGTCCAGCCTTTGTGGGCTCTGGGCAGCGCAGGCTACCATATGCTAGCTGGTAATAATCAATCTGGTGAGGGGGGAAAATATGTTAAAAATAAACTTGCCCTGGCAACTAAATCCCTCAACATTTAAAAAAGTTAGGGACAGGACAGTATAATCAAAATATTCTGGGACCAAAAAAGAAAAGACAAGAAACTGATAGATATTCTGAAACCAGTAAGAACACACAAAAGAACTCCCTTTTCTAACTAATTACCTACGGAGTTGCATGGCTATGATATTTAGCCCATTGCCCCATCACAGACTGACTTCTGAAAAAGGAACTCAGAAAAGTGCATTAGAGAGTTTTTTTTAAGTTAATATATTAAAAGAGAAACTTATGTTGTTGTTATTACTATATAGTTTTTGTGCTATCATACAAAATAGCTCATTACAAATTACAATAGATTTCGTCCTATAGGAACAAATGCTTTTTATAATAATCACATTGTATCAATTTTCCTTAATTCATAATAAAAATTGCTCACCACAACATAAATAGCCTACCTGCCTAGCTGGCTCCTCACCTGGAAAAAGGGACGGGGGGGAATAGGTGAACTGGTTGGAGGTAGCAAGCAGCAGAAGATCTGAGCTATGGCTGCTTAGTGGTGTCCTGCAAAAGGTGCCCTGACAAAGGCCTACGGTGGCTCAAGTGCAGGCCTTGCTCAGGGCCCTGAGCCTGGCCCGGGATCCTTTTATTGTTTCAACTTATTTTACTTAACACAAGGGCATCCCCCTCACACTGGACTGTGGAGCTGTGTGTCCAGAGTAGGGAGTCTGTCTCTCCTGCATACAAAGGCCCCCAGAGTAGAAGATAGGCCAATGCAGCCCAAGTCTTCAGGTCAAAAAAGAAAAATTCATATTACAAGCATTTGAAGTTGCCAATAAAACTTATTCAAACATCGTTCACGTGGGCTTTGCGGTATCAGTGTCCTTGGGAGCCAGAGCTGTAGGATTATGCTGGACGTGAAGGGGGCTGTAACAAGGGCTTCCCGGCCTTTATGTTAACTCTGCACCTGACCGGGTGCAGGATGGACCCACAGCAACTGAATCCCCTTCCATCACGTGTGTCAGAGCAAGACTCCCTGTACTGCCAGCTATTAGAAGATGATAAAGGGAAAGGAAATACTGTCTCAACCCTCCATTCTGACTCTGTCTCGGCCCACTGCCTCATGTCTCTGACACAGAGCTCTACATAATAGAAAATAACTCATTTTCCCAGTTTACTTAGGAATATAAGATTTACGTCTCCATGACTCATAACCAACATCTCATTTTACCTGATGTCAAAGCAACCATAAAGGAAAGGGGGCAAAGAGACCCATGGCACAACGTGATCACTCCCATCCCCCAGTGAGGGAAGATTCACTTACCGAATAAAACTCAAGTGAACACCCAGAGACCGGTGTGACCCTGAGCAATCGATGCAAAGAAACACCCCGTAGGTTATGCTTGCCCAGCTGGGATTTTTGGCACCGCAATCAAAACATACCTGAAAGAACATTTACAAATTCAGTTATTAATTAACTGACCAAATGAGCCATCCTATAGGGTACAATACATGATTTAGTGTAAAAGCTATTTAACCTTAACACAATTTAAACTGGTTATTAGAAACTATCTCACCTAAATCTTTTTTAAAACCCCCTAATTTCAATGTCTTTTATTATTATTATACTATTATATAGTTATATTAATCATATATTCATAGCCTTGTATTTATATAATGCATTAACTGTGTAATAGATTATTACATATCTGTTGTAACACACAGCACTGTGTGTAGTGAACTTAGGTGCAGCTATCACCTCAAACGGGACTTATCCCTGAAGCATCGACAGGGTTCCTGCCAGTCACCCAGGGGACACTGGCCAGAGGTGTCCCCCTGCTCAGCGTGCTCCGGGCCTTCCCACCCCCTGGACTGTGGCTCTGCACCAGATGGCAGGCACTCAGGCGTGTTTCTTCTCTCCCCAGGCAGAGAAGGATGCCCCAGATTCCAGAGGGCCCCAGCGAGCCTCCCTCCCAGTGCTCACACCTTCCTGTCCTTCCCACCCTCACTTTTCCAGGGTGGTCTCTGTGACCAGCAATATGGCAGAAGGGATGGTATGTCCTTTCCAAGATCAGGATAGAAAAGGCTTTGGCTTCCTTTCTCTCTTGCTAGCTCTCTCCCTTGGCTCACTGGCTCTGGGGGAAGCAGCTGCCATGACTTGAGGACACCAGGCAGCCCAGTGGAGAGGCTCAAGTGGTGGGGAACTGAGGCCACTCGTGCAGCAGCCAGGGATGCGTGGAGGCCGGCTGACCACCACACGAGTGGGAACACCAGCTCTCAGGTGATGGCGACTTCATGACAGACCCCGAGCCTTCTTTCCTCAACACCGACTGCACTCAAACATCCATCTGATAACAGGAGTATAAAACTACTTTAAAGTACACTGTGCTCGTCATGGAAATTAATATTTATAATTAATTAAAGATAGAACAACAGAATCCACTAATAGAGTTGTTTTTATTTTTATTTTCTAGGAGAAAAAAGCCCCCATATTTTAGATACACTTTACAACCAGAACCACCAGTGTGAGAGCAGTCCCAACTATAATCAAGAAAGATCTGGCTTCTGGCCTTTTGAGGGCCACACAAAAGTGAAACCATGAACGGATTTTCCAAAGCCCCCACCGGGATAGGGTCACCTTACACATGCATGAGTGGAGTGGACTGACTTGATATAAAAGGTGCCAACTGATTCCCGTCAGTGTTTACTGACTGCCTGCTTGATGCCAGACACTTTGGCAGATGCTTAGGTATTAAGCAGATGGTGCCATTAATGCTACAAAGACTTGCAGAGTCCCTACCCCTGCCAGGCCACATGCTGGCCTTTGAAGAACTCACTGTGCAGTCGGAGAGGACATGGAATTAAGACACCTTAGGTAACAGGCATTGAAGGACTCCCCCTCCATGGGACACTAAACAGCATGACTGACTCTGCCAAAGGTTCTGTCCCTCCGCAAGAGGCCATATGTAACCCCTCATTTACTCCACTAGCAGCTGTGTACTTACTGGGGCACACACAAAGGTGGTTTAGGAAGACTTGGCCTACGCAGAGCCCACAGTCGAGTGGGCAAAGTGATCAGCCATACGGTTGAATCTTAGCAAGGACAGGATGCAAAAAGTTTTCTAGATAGAGTCCGAGAGACATTTGGGGTCTCAAGAATAGAGCCTAAAAGAGCAATAAGTGGCAAAAGCCTGTGCAGGGAATGGCCCTGTGGAGGAAGGTGACTGGATGAGACTGGATGTGCACAGCGCAGAGCAGGCAAGCCTGAGCATCACTTCGGAGGGGGTTGCAAGGCTGGCTGTGAGAGGAGAGCAGTGGGGTTTCCAACATGGTGGCCTTAGCATCCTGGTGACCCACCAACTGAGAGAGGGCATTGCTAGAACACAGCTCCATGAGGGAGGGGGCCGTGTCTATCTTGTTTCCCTGAGCTAAGCATGCAGCGCGGCACAAAGCAGGCACTCACTAAATGCAAACAGGCAGTAGGGCAGTTTGTAGGGGCTGGAAGGGCTAGCAAGCTGAGACCGGGACCCATAGGGTCTAAGGTCAGGAGGCATGTCTGGCTCTCACAAGTGCTGGAGAAGGAGGCTGTGTTCTGAGAGCAGGGACTGCACTTTGCAACCCCAAGCCAAAGGTGAGATACGGATTTCTAAGCAAAATATCAGTTCTTATGCTAACAAAAAACAGCTTTCGACAATTTGTTTTGCCTAATGATGAGAATAAGTACTACAGAAATGACAGCTAATATTAAGTGTTTATTCCAGGTCAGGCACTGCTGTTGGCCAACTGAATCATCATAACAACCCCGTAAGAAGACACTATTCTTATCTCCGTCAGAGTCAGCTTCCGGCACCCGTGTGGGACCTACGCCGTCGTGCAGGGCCCCGCTCTGCAGAGGGCCCATGGCTAATGCTCCTCAATTTCCTCTTGAAATTCTTAATACTGTTCAAACGAACATTAATACGTCATTATTTTTCAAACTGCAATTTCATTAAGCATGTTTTGCATTCCCCACAAGTTGTGTAGCTCAATTTTGATTCCATTTTAGAGAAAACTAAGGAATGATGAAGTTAAGTAGAGCTAGGAAGTGGTATCTCGGGGACTGGGCCCAGGCGGTCAGCTCTGGCCTTCACTCTTCACCCCTCACCACACGGTCAGGCACAGATGACCAGCTCCTTGGAGAGAGAAGCCTGTTGTTTTGGCCATACGCACACCCTCCATGCTCGGCACAGGCCCAGGACACTGCAGCTGCTCATGGATATTTGTTGAATGAATAGCTCAAGTGATCAATACAAAACTAAGAAGCAATATAGACACAGGGAAGGACTTCACAAAGTAGAAAACTGATCCTCATGAGTTAAAAGCTTGACCTAGAGTAAATATTCATCATCCCCAAGAGGAAGAAATTAAATTCTATATTGTGAAAGTAAACTGAGTTGTTTTTCTTTAACTACCTGTCCTGTCTCAGGTATCTTACAGTCCTTTTTTACAACCCCTTTTTAAAAATGCTTATTAGTATCCAACTCTTCCACTTGATTAAAACTAGTTTTCATCTGTGCTTATATAATGATTTCTTACTAATGATCAAATAAAAAGTCTTAATCAAGATAGGTACCACAATACTGTGGAACATTACCAGAAATACCTTTGCTCAATGCTTTTATTAATCCTATTACATAAAATTTTCCACAGGTATGCTGTTCATAAAAAAAAAAAAGTAACAATAGATAGCTGACATTATTGAAGACAAGTATATCCAAGTGCTGCCCTGAGAGTTTTTATTGGATTTTCTCATTTAATCCTCATAATGACCCTCTGAGTTAAATCCGCCTCACGGCCCCATTTTCAGATGAGGAAAATCAGGTATGAAGTAGTCAAGTAACTGCCCAAGGGGACAGAGAAAGTAGCAGGATCTGGATAACAGCACACAGGCAAGCCCACACAGGCCCCTCAAAAGTGTGATATAAAGATGGGGACTTCTTATTTTAAAGGGGGCACCTTCCCTTTGACGAATTCAGTCAAAGAAAATACATGTTATATTTCTGAGCTAAAGCAGACAAAAAGTTTAGTTTCTACACTGCTAACTACAGATTCTAATCTTGTCTAGTTTATACAGCAACCACTCTTTGTCAACAGATCAATCTAAATTTGAAAATCAAGAAAATAGCAAAGAAGTTGGCACGGAGAATTCCCGGAGCCTTTCTCCTCCTGACCTTCCTACATCCTCCAGACATTATCTGTAATAAAACTGTTTCCTTTCTCATTCCTCTTAGGTTGTAAAAACATGGGCTGCCTTCCACCAAGACTTGAAACAAAAACATCTATATTTTGTAAAACTCAGGAACTGTTTGTGCCAACATGTGGTGGCTTGTGACCACAGTGGCTAACAGCTGTTCACTCTGGAGGAGGCCGTGGGGACAGACAACACAGGGCGTCTGTCACACAAGGGACGAGTCCGTGCTGACACGGCAGCCCTTTGCCCTCTCCAGATTCCACTCTGACCTGTGATCCTCAGCGAGCGTGTCACTTTAGCCTGATGCATCATCCCAACATCTCCAGCCAGTTGAGAAAAGTTGTAAAAGTCATGGGTCAGGGTGGGGAACAGCCTCCGGAGACACAAAAAGAGGAAAACCCCAAACTCCACAGAGACCCGGAGGGAAGGAATAGGAGAGTCTGTGGTGGGCTTTCTCAGTGAGAGAAAGAGCTGGAGGCAACGCAGAGACCACTTAGCAGCTTTATCAGACAGGGAAACTGAGGCTGCTATTAAAGGACACACGGAATCAACGAGGCCCCCAGAGGCGCCCCCGAGGGACGTCAGAGGGCAGCTGCAGGGTGGGGAGGGGGCGACACGAGCTTCCTCAAGCGCCCAGCCCGCGCACGTCCCGGCGGGCTCACAGGTGGCCTGCGGCGTCCGCCCCCACTCGCAGGACCGCGGTCTGCGCGCCCCGGCCCGCTCTCGGGGCCCGAGCGCGCCCCCAGCCCCGAGGAGCTCAGAGCGGCCACTCCGCCCACCCCCGAAAGCCGCCTCCGCCCCCGTGGATGCCTCCAGCCGGTGTCAGGCACCCTCCAGGGTCTGCCGGCCTCCCGGACCCCCAGGTGCCCGCCCTCCAACCCCCTCCCAGCTGAGGCTGGGGGGCGGCGCGCGGCCCGGACCCAAGCGAGGCCCAGATGCCGCGGCCGCAAGTGCGACGTGTCACAGGCCAGGCCGGCTCCTCCTCCCGCGGCCGCGGCCACCACAGGGGCTGCCTGCAGGGTCCAGCAGAGACGCCTAGTAAGCCGGAAACGCCCAGCCGCCGTTACCTTGTTGGTCGGCACTGAGCGGAGGCGCTTGAAGATGGTCAGGATGTCCTGCTTGCTGGGGTCCCCCATGGTCAACAGAAAACGAGGCGCAGCCAGCCCCGCCAAGCGGGAAGAGCGGTTGCCGCCTCTGGGAGAGGGACGGCGCCGAGGGGGCGGGGCTGCGCATGACGGACGGGGCTCGCCCAGCCTCCGGCCCTGCCCACAACCGGGGCGCACGCGCCGCTCTGTAGAGGCCTTGCTTAGGGGAGACGCTGGCCCCGCCCACTAAGGCCCCGTCCCGGCGCCGCATGCGCGTGCGCGTGCGCAGGGAAAACCTTGGGCGGGGCTGCGCCAGCGGTCCCTCTGGGTTGAGCGCGGCCGGACAGACGGGGCTGGGGTCGGTGGGGTCAGCCACCCGCTTGCGCAGCGCCGGGAGCCAGCAGCACTTCGGCTGGGCGGATGCCGTTTCGCCTGATGGACTGCTTTCTTGGCCAGGGTCTTCTCGCCCTGCGTGTGAGGGCGACAGAAGCGGTCGCTGCGGTGGCAAAGGAGGAGACGAGGGAGAAAAGGTCCACACGCCGGAGTTTCGCTAGTCGCCTTTTCTTTTTCTTCCTAAACTAAGGCCGAATCTTGGGTGGGAAGGTTTCTCCGCCCGAAGATGCTTTTCCTAAAGTGCCAGTTTGGGTGTAAGGTTAGGGAGATGGCGGAACTCGCGAGGCTAAGGCGCCGGGTGATAGCTAATGAAAGCAGGCGGGCTGGGCCAACGTCTGACAGTTCCCGGGCCGCGGCCGCAGCCTGCGCCGGCCAACCTCCCTACGCGGAGCGTGTGACCTGGAGAAGGGCGCCTACGGATCGGTGGTGCAGCGGGAGGCTAGCAGGCTTGGAGGTTGGAACCCTGGCTCCCCGCCCAGCTCAGCCGCTGTTTCCTATCTCTGGGATCTTGGTCCGGCCATTTCTCTAAAAAGATTGGTTTGCTCCTGTGTGCAACAGAGCTAGACGGGGAGAATCAGGCAGAAACCCTGGCACATCCTTTGGGAGTGGTCTCCCTGAATTTAGAGGCACGTTCACTCCCCCGGTCTGGTTAGATACCCCCGGGCGGGCAGTTGGAAACTTGCAGGGAATGTGGACTTATTTAACCCCAAGACTAGAACTTTTCCAAGAAACGGAAATTTACTATCTTCCAGGACAGTACGTCACTCTTGCAGACAGCTCTGTTTGAAAGTTCTTCCTTATGTTGAGTCAAAGTATATATCCCTGTACTTTGTGTCCTTCCTTGGTACTAGTTTGGCCCTACCCAGAACACCTGGCACGTTAAAGGAACAGTCATATTCTTTCTGATGGGAATGATGGTCCCATTTACTCTTTGGAACTGAAATCTTACCAAGTTATAGTTCAGATTCAGGGTATTGACTACATGCCAGCACAGAGATCCCTGAAGGGAATAAAATGGTAATGAAATGTACACAGTAGGGACTACTAATAGGCAGGGACATAAAGGGAGGAAAAATACCATTTGTACACCCATCATTGTCTTTTTCTCTCATCTGCTTAAGCGTTCTTTATAGGACTTACTACCACCTAATGCTAGAATATGCAATATAATACTATAAATACCTGCCTCCCTTCAATTGAATATAAACTTGAGATCACAACTGTTTGTCCCCCATCACTAGCCCTAGAACAATGCCTAGCACACAGTATGTGTGGAATGGGCTTAGAATGTATAAAGGTACAAAAAAAATAACTTCCAACATAATAATGAGAAAAGGCTAGATAATCTACAAAATCATAACTTCTCTTGAGCCCTTCAGAGAGCTGAGGTTGCAAAGCAACCAAGTTAACTGAATTCCAAAGACAGACAAGCCTCTCCATAGATGGAACACAAGAGCTCGTTCACCTTAGGCAAAACACAGGAGAAAGAGGCAACTGCCATACAAGTGGGCAAGAGGAAATTGCTTGAAATTTTAATGAATTCTTAAAGGCAAGTGTGGGCTAGCCAGTCAGTTTGGAATAGGTAGGGGCCTCAGATACAAAGAGTTTACATTCATTCTTAAGCTGGTTTCTGTACTGTCCGTCAGAAAGTAAGACGAAAAGAGACTGGGGAGAAACTGCTCAGTGGGGTAGGCATCTGACTGCAGGAGTGTTCGTTAGAAAGATAGACATGAGCAGCCTGGGGAAGGGGAAAATAAAGTGCAAGGAAAAAACTGCTCTAACTAGGGGGTCCCACAGGAAGACAACAAAGGCTCTGCAGGGAGATAACTTTTTTGCCTATCAGGACCAGGCCAAACTGCTCCCCACCTGACCGCAACAAGGGCCAATTGAGTAAAACTAAGGACTGCCCAAAACACCTCATCGCAGGAAAGGACTTGTGCACCGAGAGGGATTGCTACAGAGATGGACCATCGATCAAATAACCCCACCTTGTCCATCAAAGAAGTGCCTCTTAGCCAGAATGCAATCTGTAGGCCTCCTGCCTAACAGATCCAGGCCTTTGTCTCCCTTGACTCTGGCCCACTTCTCCTTTGGAGCGCATCCAAACAAAACTTTCACTCTGCCTGCTGCTGTGCCTCTGCCTTTCGATTTTTGGTGCCACAGGGACAAGAACCAAGGAGAACAAACCCAGCCCACCACAGGAGGATGGGCACAGAACCCCACCCACATCCTTGCTCTCCTAGAAAGTAAACACAGCAAATCCATGCTCCCTGGGGGAGGAGGCCCCGAGAGCCTCCGGGGTCCACTCAGGCGAGAAGGAGAAGCAAGAGCCAGTAATCCCCAACCCGAAACTGGGTGGGAAATTCTCTCACCCTCAAAAGAGGGTAGGTAACAGTTTGGGAGAACATATTCATAAATGACAGATCCAATAAAGGGCTGACATCCAAAATATACAAACAGCTCACGCACCTCAACAAACAAAAAGCAAATAAGCCAATTAAAAAATGGCAGAGAAGCTGAACAGACACTTCTCCAAAGAAGAAATTCAGATGGCCAACAGGCACATGAAAAGATGCTCCACATCACTAATCATCAGGGAAATGCAAATTAAAACCACAATGAGATATCACCCCACACCAGTAAGGATGGCCACCATCCAAAAGACAACAAGAAATGTTGGCAAGGATGTGGAGAAAGGGGAACCCTCCTACACTGCTGGTGGGAATGTAAACTAGTTCAACCATTGTGGAAAGCAGTTTGGAGGTTCCTCAAAAAACTCAAAATATAAATACCATTTGACCCGGGAATTCCACTCCTAGGAATTTACTCTAAGAATGCAGCAGCCCAGTTTGAAAAAGACAGATGCACCCCTGTGTTTACTGCAGCACTATTTACAATAGCCAAGAAATGGAAGCAACCTAAGTGTCCATCAGTAGATGAATCGATAAAGAAGATGTGGTACATATACACAATGGAATATTATTCAGCCATAAGAAGAAAATAAATCCTACCATTTGCAACAACATGGATGGAGCTAGAGGGTATTATGCTCAGTGAAATAAGCCAGGCGGAGAAAGACAAGTATCAAATGATTTCACTCATCTGTGGAGTATAAGAACAAAGAAAAAACTTAAGGAACAAAACAGCAGCAGACTCACTGAACCCAAAAATGGACTAACAGTTACTGAAGGGAGAGGGCCTGGGGAGGATGGGTGGGAAGGGAGGGATAAGGGGGAAAAAGGGGGCATTACAATTAGCAGACATAATGTTGGTGGGGGGCATGGGGAGGGCTGTACAACACAGAGAAGACAAGTAGTGATTCTGTGGCATCTTACTACGCTGATGGACAGTGACTGTAATGGGGTATGTGGTGGGGACTTGATGATGGGGGGAGTCTAGTAACCATAATGTTGCTCATGTAATTGTAGATTAATAATACCAAAAGAAAAAAAAAGAAGGTAGGTAAAAATTCCTTGCTGCAGCTCTGAGAATAATAGAACACAGGGAGGCTTTGAAAGGACCCAACCAACAGACAGGCCCACTTTGTGTTCTGTGTGCTACCCTTGCTATTGATCTTTTATGATGACATCCTGGCGTGGCTGTGGCCAGGTGAGACAGCAGTTATTAAGTTAGTTCATTCAGTTGAATAGGAGCTTGCTGAAAGCCAAAGGCCACTCTAAGGAAAAACCAGACCTGCCTAGTCAGTCATATGATGAATGACAGAGTGAGAGATAAGCGCAGATCTTGTCCCTTGCTCCTAGAGGACACCATGGGACTTCAATTAGTGCTAATGAGAAAACAGGTGAATGCTATCTCTTAGACACACCACTTCTGTTTAGTCAGACATATTACAAATTGAATTCAGGGAGTCGTGAGCAGCCTTATCTGGTGTCCACCAACTCCTATATGCACATACTTGGAAATGTACAAATGCCCCATTTTAAAAGGAAAAATAGTTAAATGTGTTACTGATTTTTTTAAAAATAGAAATTTAAGCTGATGTCATTACCTTTAATGGGATAAATGATTTGGCATAACCTCTCTACTGTAATATTTGCAATATTAGCAAAAATAATTGGAAAGTCAAATAAAAACTTATGTTTACACAAAAACCTGTTCTTGAATGTTTATAACAAATTTACTTGTAATCATCAAAAACTGGAAACAACCCAAATATCCTTCAGCTGGATTAACAAACCATGAGAAATTCATTCAATGGAAACTACTCACAGTAAGAAGGAAGAAACTATTGACACACGAAACCACTTGGCTGTATTCAGGTGAATTATGTGAAGTGAAAAGATGAGAATCTCAAAAAGGTATATGTTGTATGATTCCATTCACATGACATTCTGGAAAAGGCAAAACTGTACAAACAAAAACAGATCAGTGGTTGCCAGGAGCTAGGATATACGGGGGGTTGACTGCAGAGGAGCAGGGAGAAATCTGGGAGGCGATGGGACGATGCTATATCTTGGTTGTGGTGGTGTTTACACAACTGTATGCATTTGTCAAAACTTGCAGAACTGTACACTATAAATGGCATGTATTTGACTGTGTGTAAATTGTACCTTTATAAATGAAAAAAATGAGAAACAAAGCAAATGCTCCATAATGTGGGACTTAATGACACATGGCATATCATGTAGCCATTAATACATTTTTAGTTGTACTTAGGGACATGAGAAAATGCTGGTGTTCAAATGTTAACAGAAAAAGCAAGGTACCACAGTATATTTATGGTATGACCCCCATTTAGAAAAACACACACATTGATGATGATAACAAAACATGTGCACGTCTTTATATAGAAAAAAGACTGGAAAAAAATACATCAGAATGTCAACCGTGTAACCTCTGGATGTCAGAATCATGGGTAACTAGTGCTTTTCTGAATGCTTTTTGCTTAGTTTCCAAATCTTCATCTGACCCTTTGTTCCTTTTACAATGATGGAAAAATCATTAACATTGTTATTTGAAAATATTACATAAAGGGGCGGGAGCAGCCTGGCTGTCTTGACCCAGAAGCAGCATTTGCTTGCAGTTTCGCCTTGAATGACATTGGGGGCGCGGCGGGGTGTGTGGGGGAAAGTGTTCTGGTTTCTTACCTCTTCACTTCCGTGCCACCGCCATCTGCTGCCACACTGTATCCTTCCCGCATGGGAGTTTTAGCCCACTGACAGCTGTGTTAGTGATCCTTTCCTCAAAGAGAGTGATACCATTTATGTAGTTCACTGGTTCATTTCTTCCTTCATTTCTCAGTCCTTCCGCAAATGTTTTGAAGAGGTCTAAAACAATATAATCTGAGTTTCATTGGATGGTGTGAATTTAAGGCCAGTCCCTGCACCCGTGAACTTGCTAATCACTGGGCGAGACAGATACCAACAGTGACAATGGGGTAGGGAGAGTGCTGTGCTGTGGTGCTCCAGAGGCCGGAGGACCTTTCAGGTCAGGCATCTCTGCAAAGGGGTAACTCCGGGGGTGCTGGGTATGTACCAAGCGCCACTGGGGGCAGGCACGTCCTGGCGCGCTGAGGCAGGAGCTCTCATAGTCCAACAGCACAGCCTAGTGGGCGGAGCGCGGCACTGCACCACCCGCGCCTGGATGCTGGCTGGGTGGCGTGGTAGCCGTCGCTCATTGGGAAAGTTATCTCGTCTCTCTATGCCTCAAGTTCCTCGCCTATAAAAATAGGAGTAATAATATCTACCTGGTTCATGGGGCTGCTCTGAGGATTCAATGAATTAATTAATGTTTTTAGAACAGGGTCTGGCACAGTGAAATACCAGCGTTTACTACTAGTATTCCCATTTCATAGATAAGCAAACCAAGGCTTAGAGAAAGCATTTTGCTCAAGGTTCACTGGCTAGTTAAGGTCACATGGTTGAGTGCAGGGAATGTGCCCTCACAGTCCATGCACTTATCTATCCACTTCATTTTTATGCCTTCGTAAGACTGTCATGAGTTTCAGAGAAGAAAATAATCTTTTGCAAGATTTTGGTGTGGAAAACCCAGCCTTCTCATATACAGTTTCATATGAGGATGAATGTCTGCTTGGGGGAAGCACTCATGTCTGCGACTGGCTGGAAGGACTTGGAGTCTCCATCTGAGGTCTGCATACTTTGGTGATTGTGGGTTTGGAGTTGGGAAGGTATTTGGGGTTGCGATAGCCATCACAAGGTTCCCCGTATGTGTTTTATCAAGCACTTTCCCACTCTTGATATCATATGATTATAGGAAAAGAGAAGATAGGAACCATCTCCCCATTTTCCTGATGAGAAAACTGAGGGTCAGGGAGACAGGACTTGCCTGAGCACCTGAAGCCCATCAGTGACACAGAGCTGCCATCTAACCCCGGTGGGACACCTCCCCTCTCTACCTGGTTGCTACCTAACCCACCCTGTCCCTTGCACGGGAATCATAGGCATAGCCAAGAATGGGATGTCACGTTGGCCTGTGTCCCTCACTCCCAGGGCTCTGGTTGATCAGCTCTGAGCCCCAGAGCTGGGTTATGAGCATCTGCTGATCATACGAACAAATCAAGGAGCAACGGAATTGCTCGTACTTTGGCAACTTTGAACTGCTTTTTGGACCAGTGGTTATCAAATTGTGGTCCTGGACCAGCATCACCTGGGCACTTGTTAGATATGCAGACTCCAGGCTTCATCCCCAAACTACCGACTCAGAGACTCTGGAATGCTACCCAGCAAACTGGGTTGTAACAAGCCCTCCCAAAGTTTGAGAACAGTGGTTTAGACAACAGAACCTGCTATGAGGAGTTGGGCACCAGAGTTCAAACCCCAGCTCTGCCCATGACTTGCTGCGTGACCTGATACAGGTCACTTGACCTCTCTGGTTTGTTTCCTCATCTGTAAAAGGGCATTCACACATTGTGAGGAGGTTCATATGACCCTTTGCCAGGAAAGATGCTCAGCATGGGACCTGACATGTAGTTGATAAATGTTAAACCCAAGGCTGGTTGAAAACAGCAGGCTAAGAAACTGCTTGTCCCCTGATAGTGCTGTGGTCAGCCGGGGTCGGCCTGACTCCTCTGACCCTGTGCTTGGCAGTAGCCTCACCTGGTGGGGGATGAGGCTTGTAGGATTCAGCTCAGCCTGGGTCTGTCCTCCCCCAGGGCAGTGGTGTCGCCTCTATCCTAGCTGGGTCTCTCTAGCAGGTGGCCCCAGGTCTGTCCACTGAGGCGCTGTGGCCAGACCCTTCTGCTTGCTCCCACCATAGAGACCGCAGAGGTCCAGCCTGGGGTCACCTCCCACCCTTCTAAGGGAAAATGAGGCCCAGAGACGGGCAGGCACCTCCGGCAGGTGTGGGGAAGGTGCAGAGGGGGAAGCCACTACCGGATTAGGCTGGGGCTGAGGGGCAGGAAACGGGAGGCAGCTTGCAGGACACCTAGGATCTGGCATCTGCTTGGTGAGGTCTCCTACCTCCAGCTCCCCCTTAGGTCATCCCCACTTTATGCAAACAGGCTCAGAGAGGCTCAGGCACTTGCTTGGGCTGGAGTCTTCCCCAGTCCATCTGCAGTCCAGCCTGGCCTCCTGCCCAGGCGGGGACACTTCCCACTGGAAGAGGGGACACAGCTCAGGGACCCTGTAGTGCTCCGCACTGTACAGCGTTGGGGCTGGGCTGGGGGCCCCAGTCTGTTCTAATTTCCTGAGACTTGTAGACTAGCCTGAAGATTCCACCAGGCCTGCTCTCAGGGAACCACCCTGCCCCCCTCCTCCCTGCTGCACCAACCCTGGTTTCAGAATGACTAGGTCCCTCCCTGAGATTGTGTCACAGTGACTCGGTCCCTCCCTGAGTTCCCGGAGTTCACTGAAGGTAAACAAGGGCCCTTCTTCATGTCCGTCCTGGCACCAGCGTCTTGTACACAGTAGGTACTGAAGAAATGTTTGGTGAATGAATGCAACCCAGGAATGGAGAGCAGGGAGGGAGCCAGTCACAGAGGGCTACTCAGGGTCAGGCCTCCCTTGGCTCCCAGTCACTCCCTGTGACTGAGGATCAGGCTGGGGGCGTGGCCCAGGAGGCCCTTCTCACCCTCCCCATCCCTATCCTGACACATTGGAAGCGGGTGCCCTCCAAGTCTGCCCCTAGTTTCCCGGCTTCAGCACAGCCCAGACCCACAGGCACCCAGGAGGGGCCAGGCCAAGCATGGGGAGAGGTCTCACACATGTTTAGGTGGAGGGAGGCCCTGTAGCCAAGCCCAGACCACAGAGGCCAGCCCCATCCTCTACAGGGAACTCGGAAGACCCAGGGTTTCAGCTTGAGCTGCAGCAGAGCCAGATGCCTGCCTAGGCCACCTGGTCAGAGATCGCTCGCCCTCTGGGCATTGCTGGGGGGCTTGGAGAGGACGAAATACCCTTTAACCCCTGCTGAGAAGAAATGACTAGGGCAGGCTCCTGAAGGCCCCAGGGACCCGAGGTTGGCCAGACATCCAGAGGGGGAAGGGGCAGCGTGGCCCCTGGCAGCAATTACAGGGAAGGACAGAGGGACAAAGGACTTGATGGCTCAGCATGGAGGGCGTGGGAGGGGCTGCCCGGGATGCCAGGAGTTCCCACCCTGAGTGCCTGTGGCCTCTTACCCCTTACTCTAACCCTCCAGTGGTGGAGGGCAGGCACTACTCTTGCCTGGGGAAACTGAGGCCAGAGGGGTGAGTGAAGGTTTCCAAGCTCACCCCGAGAGCCAGAACAGCTGAGGGCAGGTGGACAGTGAGGACCCCTCAGGACTCCTGGCAGGAGCTCTGTGGACATCGGGAGGCCAAGGAAAGGCCTCGCTGAGCAGAAGGGGTTTCGCCCTGCCTTTTGGGGGCCCCTCTTGATCTCCCTCTTGCTCTCTGCTGATGGGGGTGGGGGTGAGGAAGGGCTTCCCCTCCCGAATCCTGTAGGTTTGAATCATGGTTCTGTCTTGGGGCCTTGACAAGCCGCTCAACTTGAGTCTCTAGACCTTCCATGTTCCCTTCACTTTAGTGGGGGGACTCCGGCTTCCCCCGCTGTTGTGACAATGCCTGAGTTCACCGAATGCCTCGGCCCAGTCGGCCCAGCAGGCCCACTGCAGGCCCCAGGCCCCGGCTCTGACTTCTCCCTCCGCCCTAACCTACCCTGTCTCTGAGGCAGCCCGCAGCTGGCGAGGGAGACGCCAGCGTTTGCTCCGGGAAGTGCACAGCTCTGATGGGCTCCAACTCCTCAGAAGCAGGCAGGGGCCTCTGACATTGGAGCAGGCGGCTGGGTGCCCTGCCTGAGGGGCAAGGGTCAGTACAGTGGTAGCTGCCCGCCTCGCTCCTTCTGGCACCTAAGGGCCTGCTGCCCACACAGACACTTTTTGGGTGGCCCTACCAGGGTGTGGTGAGTCTGGCCACAGGTGCAGCTCTTTCTCCCCTTGCCTTGGTCTCCTTTCAACTCTGAACCCCGGTGAGTGAGGGTTCCACGGGAGATTTGCTCGGTGGCCTGGACCAACAGGACCCTCAGTAAGTCTGACTCTTGGAGACTGTTTCCTCCTCTGTAAAATGGAACTGGGGAGACCCCTCCCACCGACAGGGATGTTTGGAGGTGGGCACATTCTATGCGGATAACAGAAGAGCAGAGCAGGGCCCAGGGCCCAGCACACAGCAGGTGCTTGGGAGATGCGGTCAAAGTAGCCTGGGCGATGGGTGGTCTCTGCTCTGGTCCTGCTGTTCGGGCCTCGGGGAGGGAGGCGCCAGACTGCTGCCCATACTGGGGAAGCCCAGGCCGCATGGCAGCAGGGTCGGGGAGGGGCTCTGGTGCCTCACAGCCCCACCCTCTGGCTTGGTGGGGGCAGTGGAATGGGGACCCAGGGACCCATGGGCAGCAGCCTTCTGCCTGGGATCCTGCCCAGCCCGAGCTGGCAGATGCCAGCAAAGACACACTTGCCAGCTGGTGTGAGCATGAGGCACATGCCTGACAGAGACAGTCATACTCACAAGATCAACTATTTATTGATTGTTTTTTCTAAAATACTATACATTTAAAGAAACTCCGAAACTGAAGACTTGACAATTTTTGGTAAATCTGTAGCAAAGGAATGAGGATTTCTGCTGGTAAGTTTTAAGGACAGACAGAAACAGACACCCAGATTCACTTTCCAAGCAAGACACGGAGCTCACTGGGAACACTGAGCAAATGCATAGCTTGTGATGGCGGCGGCCACTTCACCAATGTCTGAGTTACACAGAATAAAGCTTTTCCCTCCTTCCCCACCTCCCCTGCCCGTGATGACTGTGCAGCTTCCTGCCCCAGCACTGGGCTCCCTGACAGCTAAGGACGCTCAGCAGAGACCCTTGTGCTGGGGGCTGAGACCCAGCTTCTGTCTGCTCGGAGGGGCACGCTGAGGGTGAGCTGTGGGGGGTTACAGTGTCATGCTGCAGAAGGGACAGAGGCTCAGCAGAAGCCAGACCCCCGCTGCCTGGTGAGGAGAGCCTGCCCACAGCAGTCACTACTGTGGAGAGGTGCAGGGCCCACGCCCCGAGCCTGGAGGAGCAGCCGGGCCTGTGCCCGAACGTCACAGCCTTCCAGCAGTTCACAAATGGAAGCCACTGTGCCAAGAGCCGGTACATCTCATGAAAACAGTAGACAAGCTCTTTAGATTCTCTGAGTATCAAACAGCAGATACAGATCTATACCAAGACATGACAGTCTAATATAAAGCACCTTCATCTACAGATGCTTTCTCTTGAAAAGTTAGTCTTTTTAACCTTCCAAATCACTGATAAAATTGTTAGTTTGCAAGAGTAAAGTTTTAAGCACAGAGTGAAAGTAGTTTTTAACTACGGCGACATTTGGGAGCACTATGGAAGACTTCTCCAAACTCACATTTGGCATCCCAGCTGCACAGAGCACCCCACCAGGAGGGAGCCCGGCCATGGTGCCCCACTCCCCACTGTGCTCTCTGGCTTTGTCTGCATCCGTCTAAACGAGCCCCACTCCCACGGCTTGCCCCAGGCGGCGGCCTGGCTGACTAACAGTACAGCATGGAAAGAGAGATCTTTCCCTTAACATGGATATATCAATCTGCGCCATAATTTACACATAAATGGAAGAACAGGTATTTTAAAATGTATAACTGTACACAGGCTTTAAATTAAAAACTTCGAAGCATTCACTCAGAAAATGGCACATAGTTTGTTCATTTAAATTGTGAGTGATGGGACCCGTCAGAGAAAAGTCACAGAAAAAAAATCGGAGGAACCACAGTCGGCCTAACCCACCACTGACGGGGAGGAGGGAGAAAGACAGAGAAAGACAGGCCAAGGGCACACAGATGACGGTGAGCCGACACACAGCGGTGGAGGGCAGGGCCGCGGTTTGTGCTGCGTCTTCCTGCGCTCAGATCTCTCTGCACAGCGCAAAGGGTGCCGTGTCCCCGGTGAACCGACCAGCTCGGCTGCCTTCAAGAGACAGCATGAAGCCAAGAGCAATGGAACCATCATCTTTTGCAGGAAAAGGAATGGACGCCCACGCGGCTGGCTGGAGGCGCCGGAGGTGCGATGTCAGGCGACAGCTAACAGCGCTCCTGAGACTGCGCCTCCATCCCTCCACCCCAGCCCACTGGCCATCACTGGATTGCCTCGACATAATTAGCTGGGTACAGGCCAACCAGTCCATCATCCAAGCGCCCCTTGCACCAGCCCTGCTCATCCTCATCTTCTATCTTGGTCAGCTCGTCCCCTGCAAGACACAAAGGGGGTGCCCTGGTGAGCAGGCAGGCGGCACACTGGCCTCTGGGCCAGAGTCACCCTCAGGGCCTAGCCCCCACCCTGGGCCCACAGAGGGCCTCTAACACAGAGGGTGGCAGAGCAGGCATCCTCCTAGGGACAAGGCAGGGAGAGGATCTGGTTATTTCTCTAGACACTGTATTTTAAACTGCTTTTTTGGCCATAGGGGCCTCTGAGAGGTCTAAAGACTGCCACCTCACACAGCGACCCTAACGCCAGCAGCCACCAGTTGCCACAGCAGTTCTCACAGACTGCATTCTGACCGCCTGGGCCCGGCCAAAGGATCCTTCACAGGGCCCAGGCCGCCTCCCTCACAGCCCTATCCTGTTGTCCCCCGCCCCTGGGCCTCGGCCCGGTCTCAGGGTCTTCATCAACTCTGTGTCCACACTGCAGGTGTTGGGAGGGCTGGGGACCCATTCTATCCCCAGCACCCAGCTCAGGGCATGGTCTGGATCTCCCCACAGCCCTGTGTTAGTGCGGTTTGATTTGTCTTGTTCAAACATGAAGGCACCCCTGCTCTGGGCCAGGCCCCAGGTGGCAGAGGAGATATGCTGACGAGAGACGGACAGTCCAGAGGACAAAGTCCAAAGGCATGTGCAGGGCCCTGGCGGGGGAAGGTCCAGGTCTGGGGTTTTCCTGCTCAGGGCCGACAGGTACCCACAGCCGGCCATGGGTCGGGGGGCCGCCTGGTACTCTGGCTGCTGGGCACCTTGCAGAGCGGGCTGGGGAAGCTGCCAGCCCAGACCTTCTCAGGAGTGGGGCAGTGGGGAAGACAGGAGCCCCAGGCACAGCTTTGTCTTTTGTTCAGTATGCAGCTTGCACTTCCTGTTGGTATTTTTCCTGGTCCCTTTTCCAGGCTGAGTTACAATTTTCCCAAGACAATGATGCCTTGTTCAGCAACAATTCCCTAACTCTGCTCTGCAGCAGTATTGATCAAGGTGCCTGTAGGCCAGTATCAGGGCTGCTGGGTTCAAATTCCAGAGCCCTGCTCCCAGGCTTGGTGGGGCCTGGTCCCCGCATGTGGTGGGGGGTGGCCAGCTGCTGTGGGCATTACGTGGTGAAAGCACTCTGGGACGGGCCCACATGTGGTGAGTGCCGGGTAAGCCTGGGCTGCTGGTGCTCCCAGGTGAGACACGGTGCTCTCCCTGCTGGTGTGCCCCAATGGGCCCCGGACCACTTCTGCCAGCAGGGGTTCTTGTGCAAATCCGACTTAGCGACACCAGAACGGATGTGGGGGCTACAGGGTGGGTGCCACCAACAGTAAACCTCCATCTTCTCCCACCCCTTCATGCCCCCGGCGGGCAGGGCCAACGCTTTGACAGCTGGCCTCTCTTGGCCGTGGCAGGATACTGGCTCGATGGTGCCTCCATGTGGTGGAAAGTGCACCAGAAAAGCCTCTGTAGGCACCCAAGACCCAGGGAGTGAAGCGCAGCCAGTGCGGGAGGCCAGAGTGCGGCCCTGGCTGCGAACTGCTGTCACGTTGTAAAAAAGAAAAATAACACCACAAACAGACGAAAGGAGGACAGCTCTCACGATGTAAACATGCGAATTAGTGATTAGAGACATTCATTTCAATGGTTGCTTTTGACAATTTACTCTGAGCAGAAGGAAATATTTTAAATCTACAAAATTGCTGACAAGTCCAACATGTAGGATTGAGAAAGAATTAGAAATAAAAAATAAATAAATCAACAAAGTAGGGGGGAAGCAATCCCAACCAAAGATACCAGGAAACTGGACAAAGATGTTTAAGGGCACATAAGCACCTCCTACACCTGGCCAGGGTGCTGGGCACAGCGGGCTGGCCGGCTGAGCGCGGAGGGCAGGAGGCCCGCGGATGCATTAGGAGTGGAGGCTCGGGACACAGCGCCACCCTAGCACCAGCTGGGTGCAGAGGTGCCACCTGAGCGGAGGGGCACACTTTAGCCTGTGCTAGTTGAGTCCCGACCCAGCCTCCCCTGGAGGGCTAGGTGCTGGGTCTGGGGTGCCCCCAAGGAGGGAGCCAGGCAGAGGGGGATCTTGGCTCTCCATGGGCACGAGGCCACCCAAACCTCCTTAGGCTCTCGGATGGTGGTTTACAGACTGAGGGTCGCAACCCACTCTGGTGAGTTACAGCGACCATATAAAGAAAAAGAAAGACATAGGATAGAAAATCTCCTCATGCAGAGTTCACATCATCAGGATCCAGATTATTCTGTAAAACCCAGGTTTCAGCGACTGGAAAGGAAGGTGGGATGGTGGTAGGTTTGTACGCAGCATGGCTGTGGGAGCAAGTTTGAAAGACGCTGCCCTGCAGCAAAGCTCTGTGGGCCCAGGGGCACGCCAAGTGCCACTCTGGGGTCTGGGCACAACAGCTCTGCCAGCTGGTGCCTCTGGGAGGGCTTCCTTGAGGTCCATGGGGACTGGCTAGGCTGGCTGCTTCCAGAGAGCATTTGGGGGAGTGGGTGGTCAGCATCTCCTGCTCCAGGGCCCTGCTGTGCCCAGGCTCAGCCCTGCAAGGGCACCTCACTGACATTGGGCATCTGCTACTTTTGAAATGGGGATGGGGAGACCCACAAACGAAACTAACAGGAATTCTACAAGACTCAAGAAAACAGGGCTCCGCCAGGAAGCCCACCTACCAGCCTTGAAGCTCAGCTCGTCCTGCTCCTGCCCCTCGTAGTCATAAAGGGCCCGGACCCGCACTTCCACCCCGGAGGCGGCGTCCTCATCAAACGGGTTGGAGTCCCCATTGGCGTCCGTGGAGGAGAATGGGTTGCTGGGCTCGTCATCCGACCAGTCAGTGGGGTAGCTCTGGGTCTTCTCGCAGCTGCTCACACTGCAAGAAACGGTGGACGAGGGCCTGAGCATGGGGCCAGCGGATGCACGAGGCCCTGCCTGGAGCCCGGGGGCTGGGCGGGGACCACCTCTGCAGGAGCATCTGCCCTCAGCATCACCTGCGGTCAGTGGCCCACACCAGCGCCCTGAAGAGGCAGGCCGGGCCACCCGGCACACCTGTCTTCCTGTAGTGGTGAGGTGGGGCCTCGACGAGGGTTAAGGGAAGACAGAGAAAAGCAACCACAAAATGTTAACTGGTGCCCCCCTCCCGGAGAAATTGAGGAGCCAGGGAGTGTCCCCCAGCTGGCAGCCGGGCCTCCTCCTGCAGACCTCATGCATTGCTTTGAGCTCAGAGGAGCGAGACCCTGGACAGAGAGAGACAGAGCGAGCGAGGAGGGAACCAGAGGGAAGCGTTCGTTCACCAACTTTTTGGCCTTAGTGTCCTCCTTCTCACTGACGGTGCTCCCTGTGTCGTCCTCATCCTCGAAGGGGTTGTAGCTGGGCAGTGACTGCGCTGACCGTGCGGGGTTGCTTGGGACACTAAGGTCGCTAAGGGGAGAGAGAGAGCTTTCAGGGGACCCCAGCTCAGTCCCCCCTAGTCCTGGGTGCTCCCAGATGCAGGATTACAGGGCCAGGCTCTAGGGGAACAAATCAGCTCCCCATCGGATAGGAAGAATTTGTTGTTTGAGCAGGAAGACTGTTTTAGTAAAACATTTGGTGATACTTTGGCTGTTAAATACATTTAAAGCATCCAAACGAGAACAAGATTTTCCTTTTCCCTCTTTGGCATCTGGAGGCAGCCTATCCGGCACGGGGCCCTGGGTGGGGCTGGGCTACGACTGAGCACCAGGGGTCTCCGGGCTTGGGGAGTGTCTCACAGTGTCCCTGATCTGGCCCTGGTTCCCACTGCTGTGAGCGGGCAGGCGGGCCAGCCTGTGGGGCTCAGCCTTGGCGGGGTGACAGCTGGGGAGGCTCCTGGAGCTTCCCAGACCCCCGGCACAGTGCGCCCTGATTACAAAAGGGTCTAGTGGACTCCTTCCTGCTTTTTCTGGGGCTGAAGCTTCCAAAACTGGCACCAAGCCTGCTACACAGACCCTTCTAGGAAGAAGAAGGACCCCTTCTGTGCTCCAGAGAGATAAAATCTTTACAACTATATTAACTGCCTACTGTGTGCCAGCCCCAGAGGGGTCAGAGAGAATGTGAGTCAAGCCTGGCCTGAAGGCTGACAGCCTGGGTGACAGGAGGCAGTGGCGGCAGGTGTGAAGCATATGAAATGGGAAAGAGATAAGACAGGCCCCCAGAACCAGGGCACCCCCGCCTGGGGACTCTGAGCTGACGGACCTGAGCACCGAGTCTCAGCGCAAGGCTCCTGGGACCAGCACCACCTTCGGCCTCCAAGCCCAGGGCTGCAGGGAGTTGTGCTCCAAGTGCTGGATGGGCAGCTCAGGCAGAGCTGGGGAGGCAAGGAACTGCCTCAAATGCCACCACAATGACCCCAAGTGGCCAGCAACTGCCTCACTGGCTTCAGGCCTGGAGAGGGTCACTGGACTCAAGCCTGCCCACTGCCTATGTCCACGCTGCATGTCCAAGACCACCAGGCCCTCCTCCCTCCTTGGTGCCTTTCTCCAGCCGACTTGCTGAGACGGGGTTGGTGCTGAACTTGTGCAGCATCCCTAGCCAGCCTACATGTCCCTCTGGGGGTGTATCTCACCTCCCCACCTCTGCCCCCAGTCACGCAGGTGCTGGCCTGGTATCTGGGATGGCACTTACTGCTATAGCCACTGGACCAAGTCCACCTTCCCAGGTGGTGGCACAGCAGCTGAATGATGACGCTCCTTCTGCCTAGGGAGCCCAGGGGGGGCCTTCAGTGCCTGGGGCTACAAAGGGCCCCCGGAACCTGTGCTGACTCTCCCAGGAAGCCGCAATCATGAGACGTATTATCTCTCAGTGGGCACTGAGGCCTCTGGGTAAGCATGGTTTCCAGGAGGGGCAGCCTGCTGCCAGCTCTGCAGAGGATAGCAACACCTGTCTGCGGGGACTCCAAGGCCTGGGAGCCAGCCTCACCTGGCACAGACTTTCCAGGGGCTTCTAATGACCTCTGCCACCTCTTTTTTTGCAAACTCAGTGTTAGTAAACAATGAGGTCAGAAATAACCAACCTGTTCTCAGCAAAGAGGTGATTTGAAAAAGGGGACACTTGACAATGCTTTCCTGCTCCAACCCCAAGCTCACGCCCAGCCCAGGTACCTGCAGCCAGGATACTACCTGAACCTGCCTGGAGAACGCCACCCAAGGGGACCCATGACAATCAGCTCCTGACATCAGCCTTTCTCCTCATTTGGGGCTTGAAGCATGTTTGTGGCAAAGGCTCCCTCTCTGGAACTTTCTGCACGGCCGTCACCAGGTGCACTGATAACCCTTCCCAGAGCTGTCCTTGGCTGCTGCCCAGCACAGCTCAAGTGTGCAGGGAGTTCTCTGCAAGGCCCCACTGGGGAATCTGCCCGGCGTCTGTGCTGGGGGCGTCCTGGCCCGTGCGGAGGACCCAGGGAACCTTCCTCAGGGGATTGAGGCTGCCCGGCGCCCACCTGCTGGGCTTGTTCTGCAGAGGCTGGTCGCCTGTCTGGTTGATGCCTGTCAGGGTGACGCCATCACTGGTCTTCTTCTTCTCTCTCCGGCTGAGAGTCCGATTCAGGTCTGCAGACCACTCCTGGGCAACAGGCACCGAGAGAGAGATGGGACAACTGGTTTGAGGCCATCCCTGTCTCAAGCACGGGTCCTTGAGCCGGTGGCCTGCCCCACTCCTCAGCAGCACTTCGCCTCACTGCCCCCGCAGGCTCCTGACCCCCACCTCCTGCCCCCTCTGCGCTCCTCGAGGGGAGGACTCCTCAGGGGGCCTGGAGGCCGGCACCAGGCCTAGCTCCAGCCTGTGGCGGCCTGGCCTCTGGGAGGAGATTTGACTACCCAGCGACAGGTGGATGACAAGACAGCCAGGGCCAACACCCAGGTGTCCTGCACCCCAGTCCCAGGGAGCCCCCAGCCTCCCCTGCCACGTGGCACTCAGCCTCCACCCCTCTCAGGCCCAGCATGTGAACAGGCTTTTCTCAACTGCACTGAAAAGCTCCGGGAGCCAGGACAGAAGAAGGGGGCTCTGACTTGACTGTTCAGAGAAGCTGCCACACGTCCCTGACTCCACCCATGATCAAACAGCTCTCACTGGATCGGCACTTGGCATGACCGAGTTCACAGCCTGGCTCACAGACACTGGTGGAGTTTCAAGGTTAGAAGTCATCTTAGAAACATCAAGTCTAACCTGCCAATTGGTCAGATGAGGAAACCGAAGCCCAGGAAGAAAGCAACTTGCCCACACAGAGCTGATGGCAGCCCTGGCCGTACTCTAGACCCAGGTCAACTGTTTATGACTTTCTTGACTGAAATAAGCTGACTGAGAACTCAACTGGAACTTTAGAGTCCCCACAGTGACCTTCTCAATATAAGTATGTCTTGTCTAGGTGGCTTCCAAGGGCCAATGTGATCAATGCCAGGCTGACTTTGAATGGAAAGGCCAGCCATTAACTGGGACGACATGGGCTGAACCAGCATGCGTTGCCAGAACCAGGCCGTGGACACCACACACAGACCCACGTGGGCAGGACACACACTGTGGGAGGTTTGGAGTTCAATAAGGTAGCCATAAAATAGGAACTTACTTCATCCTTGTGGCATGAAAAATAAAAAAATAATTTCATTAGAGAAAGCCCAGCATGAGCCGGTCAGAACCACAAGCACCCGCCACATGCAGGGTCCACAGAGAAAGGCCACTGTGGGCTCTGGCTGGGTCACCCAACCCAGTGAGAACCTACCAAGGGTTTCCTCCCAG
The DNA here is from genome assembly GCF_040802235.1 of Manis javanica. NCBI lineage: Eukaryota > Metazoa > Chordata > Mammalia > Pholidota > Manidae > Manis > Manis javanica. The sequence goes on from NC_133165.1 coordinate 113,492,415, forward strand.
ACCATTTGGCCCTCTGGGAATTGAGGATAGCCTTAAGGATGGGCAGTGGACGGAGCCTTTCACACAGGTTCCTGAGTCCCTCCAGGAGGTAGTGAGGCCCCCTCCTCCCATGAAACCCCAGTTGTGTGCACAGGCCACATCACCAGCTCTCTTCTCCCCACTGTGCCATTTCCAGCGGAGGAAAGGCTGCGCTGTGCGCCTTCTCCTCTAGGCTACATCCCCTCAGAAAGGCCCTAGGGCTCTGTGCCTCGGTGGGAGGGACATGACAAACCCCAAAGACGTGCAGGAGGCTTGCTCAGCCAGTGGCCCACACGGCCACTGGGAGAAGCCTTCTTGAGAAAATCCAGAGAAGACGCATACACATGGGCGCTGATGAAACTGCAGGCCTCTGTGTGGCGTCAGGGCCAATGCCAGCATGGACCAGGCCACTGAACCCCCAGCCACCGAGGAGATGGGGGCTGCGGCCGTCCCCATTTTACACGTGGGAACACCGAGTCACAAAAAGGGCAAATGGCTTGACCAGCATCCCACAGCTGGTACATGGTGAGGCTGGATCTGGGCAAAGCATGGGCACTGGACACTACAGAGCCCAGGGAAGCCCTCAGCCCTTGCCCAAGGCAGAGGTGGTGGCCTCCAGTGGCCTCCCTGGGGCTGGCAGCCCTTCCACGAGGCAGGGAGAACCCTTCCATTCCTCATGTGACCCAGCTCTAGGCCTGGAAGAGGCCCGGGACCCAGGCCCTGGCACCTTGTATGTAAAGACACTGGGAGGCTCAGGCCCATGGCAACTGGAAAAGAAGAAAGTTAGTCCTGAACCAAAACTGGCTGAACTTACTGTCTGAAATAAGGACAAGTCCCTTCGTGGGAAGGGTAAGAAGAGCTACACAGTGCAGCCTGACCGCTCTCCCCTCCTGTCCGGGACTGGGGGTTGCTGAGCTGGTGCCTTTGGCCTGCCAGACCAGTGCGGCCACTTCCGCCCCAGCCATCCTGCAGGTGGGGCAGGGACCAGGGTGCCCATGTGCCCTGCGGCTCCCGGGACTCACCAGGAAGAAGGCAGAGGCAATGGTCAACAAGTGACCGTCAAAGCTTTCAACACAAAAGAACATAATCACACCTTCACTAGAGACCCAGAAGGCCCTCCAGCAATGCCTGAGCCGCCCACCCCCACCCCCCGGACTCTAAGCATCGGCGTGGTTTCTAGAGTAGCTATGCTGAAAGGCTGCCCCATAAACAGGGCAAAGGCCAACAGAGTGGGAACAAGAGAGATGGCATATGTCTTGACGCTGTGGGCCCAGGCCCCTGCCAGGCTGAGAGGGCTGCGGCGCCCCTCCTCTTACCTCAAACTGCGGCCAGTTCATGGACATGTCCGGCCCGTGGTTGATTCTGAACCACCTCAGGTCGTCCATCGCATCAGCAGCTCTGATGCTCTGCTCCAGGTCGTGGTAAATGTTTTTGTAGCTGAATGAGGAAGAGGAGGGGCATGACTCTCTTGGAAGGTGGGGACGGCCACCATCCCATCCCAGGGCCTGGCCACAGCGGGTCCGCCAAGGTCGGCGTCATAGTGAGATCAGGGTGCCCCGCCCTAGCGTGGCTGGAGGGTCCTCTGGCCTTGATGAGCACAGAAGGGGTCAAATAACCACAGGCTGTGGAAGCTGTATGTCGGCTTCTGACGGATCAGCTCTACATCAAACCAGGGGCAACACCTTAATCATGCCCTGTGTCAGATGATGCAAACGATGCCAGCATCTGGACACAGAGCCCCGATCTCTGCGGTCCCATTTAATCAGGCCCAGGACTGAGTGTCAGGGAAGTTCCCCCTGATCTTTTCGACGAGGCTGGATAGTCTCCACTCTGATGTGCAAAGGCAGTAAGTGAAGACTGCCCGGTGCTGCGGCAGCTGCTGAACCCACCTGCCACCTGGGGCCGGGCATGCCTTCTGCTCGGCAGCTTATGCCAGCCCACCTTCCTGGGAAGCTGACTATAAAGGACAGGGCCTGGGTCACTGCAGGTCCTGGTGTTTTCGCCTCTAATCTGGGGGGCAGCAAATCATTTACCCCATAGGGGCCTCAGTTTCCTCCTATGTTGAGTGCACATAATGCCACCTGTTACAGGTTGAATTGTGTCCCCCAAAAAAGATGTGGAGTCCTAACCCCAGTACCTTAGAATGTGACCTTATTTGAAAATAGGGTCTTTACAGAGGTAAACAAGTTAAAATGAGGCATTAAGATGGGCGCTGATCTATGGGCACCTTTTCACAATAAAGGGGAAATGTGTTCACAAAGACACACCCAGAAGGAAGGGGATGTGAAGATACAGAGGGACAAGACGGCCACGGGAGGAGAGTTGTGTCTACAAGTCACAGCGAGTCAGGGATGGACAGCAAACACCAGGAGCTGGAAGGGGCCAGGGAGGACCCTCTGCAGAGCCGCCCGAGGGTAACAGGCCCTGGCGACCCCTTCGGTTCAGACTGTGGCCTCAGAACAGTGGGAGAATCAATGTCTGTGGCTGTAAGCCCCCCAGTTGGTGGTACTTTGGTGCAGCAGCCTCAGGACGCTCCCACCCATCTGCTTCCCAGGGAGGCTGGGAGGATAGAACGAGGAAGGCCCGCCAGCCGAGAACAAGGCGCGCACCACGGAGGCCCCCCCGGAGTCTGCGCGGCCCCAGCCCTGCCTCCAGCTGGGCAGCCTCGGCCAAGTCGTCTCACTGCCTCACCAGTAAGACGGGGAATGATGCCAGCTCCTGCGTGGACTGTCACAGACAGTAATCAGATGGTAGCTGCGTAGCTGAGCAGTAATCGTTGCTGTCCATGTTTTTAGACAAAAGGGAACAAAGGGCACTTAATTTCCTTTTAACAAGACTGTGAGTTGTTTCTGAATGATTCTGCCATGAGGATGACAGAAGTCTACATTCAGGGTCCCCCCGACCTCAACCTGATGAAGGTGTCATAGGGCTACAGAAGAAATATCACAGCACCTATGACATGATTCAGAGCGGGGTCTCTGAGGGCCTGTGCTGCCGGAGGGCCCTGAACCACTGAGAAGTCAGGGGGTGGGGCTGGAGGCCAGCTGCTTTGGAAAGGAAAGGACCTCATGGAGAACCTCAAAGGAAGGCTATTCTGGGGACAGGTCATGCCGGCCCAGGACACACAGGGAAATGCTCCCAAGTTGATTTCAAATGTGCTAAGTGGAGCTGGTCCAGGCTATGCCCAGGCCCAGAAGACCGTACGTACACTGGCAGGCAGAGCAGCAACCCACAGCTGACAGGTGCAGCAGAGGGCTGACCCCAGCAGGACTGCTGAACACCCAAGGGGTGAACATTGCCCCCCAGATGTGCAGAGCAGCAAAGAGCTGTATTCAAAAGCAATGCCCCGCCGACGCCACTGTGGGGTGCTGTTTGGCCACCTGGACACTTACCTGGACACATTTGACAGGTCTAGGTGCTTCTGGACCTCCAGCAGGACTTCCCGGAAGAAGCGCAGGCGCTTCTCCTCAAACTGCTGGCACTGCTCAAACACCTGCTCCATGTTCTCGATGTACTGGGGGGTGCCCTGCTCCAGCTCCTTCAGGGCCTTCTCATACTTCTCTTTGGTCTACAAGAAAAGCCAGGCACCGTGAGGCAAAGGTCATTTCCACGCCGGCCAAGCAAGTGAGCTGGGCTCTGCGCGCCCTGGTCCTCACCCAGCCCTTGTCTCTGCCCACCACTTCTGAATTCCTCAGCATCTAGACTGACTTCTCAGGTGACAGGACTAAACCAGCCCCTAGGGGTGACGGTGGGAGGAACAAGCACAGAGGGAGACCTGCAGCTGTGGCACTGCACCCAAGGGAGTGCCCCAATCTGTGTCTTTTGCAGCCCTCATGGTCCAGCCTGGAGGACTCACACCGCCCTCTGCTCCTAAAGGGCAATTCCATCTCATCCTGTGAAGAGACTCAGGAAACAAGCCCCTCTCAGCCCACACCCCCAGGTCTCCTGGCTCATCTCAGATGCCATCTCCACACCAATGGCATCCTTGGAGAAAGCTCCTCAGGCTCCCCTGGATTCCAAAACCCAAAGAGCACAAGCTCTGGAGCCCAACAGACTCTAAGCTCAAGTCTCAGCCCCTCCACTTCTAAACTGCAAGTCCCACCCCTGGCACCTGCCAGGCCTCTCAGGTAGATGCTGGGGGAGGGCGGTCCCCCCGGGGCTGGCATGTGTCGTGTCCTCTCCCCCATGGGGAAGAGCTGCGCTGGGTCACTGGAGAGCCTCCGATCCTGCCCCCAGCAGCAGTGGTTCAGCAGCTGCTTGTGGGCAAGGCCACGGGGCTCTGAGTGCCAGATGGGCCTGGGCCAAACCTGTGCCACTCGTTTCCCTGGCACCTTACTTTCCTTCCCAGAAAACAGGCACACCTTGGTTTACTGCCTTTACTTTATTGTGCTTTGCAAATACTGCTTTTTTCTAAGCTGAAGTATAGCTGATATGCCATATTTTATCAGTTTCAGGTATGCAGATATTGCGTTTTTTACAAATCGGGGGTTTGTGGCAACCCTGCATGGAGGAAGTCCATCAGTGCCACTTTTCCAATAGCATTTGGTCATTCTGTGTCACATTTTAGTAATTCTTAGAATATTTCAAACTTTTTCATATTACATTTGTTTTGGTGATCTTGGCCAATGATTATGACTCACTGAAAGCTCAGATGATGGTTAGCATTTTTCAGAATAAAGTATTTTTACAGTGAGCATGCTGTTTTTTAGACATAATGCTATTGCACACTTAATAGAGTATAGTGTAAACATAACTTTTACATCACTGGAAAGCCAAAAAATTCATTTGATTTGTTTCATTGTGGTATGTGCTTTATTGCAGTGGCCTGAAACCAAACCTACAATCTCTCTGAGGTTTTCTTGTACTTCCTGCTTCAGTGTTCTGATACTGAACGAGGTGACCCACAATGAGCACGAAGCTACACGAAGTAGGCATTCAAGAAAGTCCTAGTCCCCTTGTCTTCCAGCCCACGGCCAATCTCAAGGGTGTCTGTCTACAGACAGTGTGACATTCCTAAGAGCCTTGGCTAAAGTCAGCACATTCACCCAGCAGGGGTGAACCTGGAGGTCAGTAACCCAATCTTCTTTGCCCCCTCCCCACAGTGGTGCCAAGCCAACTATCTGGGGCTACATGGTTTTGACAGTTGGTAGGACCACTGTCCTGGGGTACTGTGCAGCCAGGCAGCACTGGTTGTTGGAAACTGCTTCAGGGGGGCAGGTTCAGTTCTTAGCCTGCAAGGACTTAAGTGCCCCAAGGTCACTGGCTAGACGACAGAGGCAGGGAAGGAACGGGAGGGAACCATCTACATAGCACCCAGGTCACCCTGATGGGTGTCATAAGTCCAACCTGTGGCCCTGGTTCTGTTCTGCTAAAGCAGCAATTTGGTGGAGTCTGTTCCTGGTGATTATAAAACATGAGAGTCATGCGTCCATCTCTCTGTCTCTCACCCATACCCCTGGGTGTGGAGGGGCCTCGTCTCCCCTCCAGGCTCCTTCCTGGGCACCCAATTCCCTGGGCACCTGGTACAGGCAGCCATTGGAACCTCCAGCCTGGCACTCCTCTCCCCAGCCCAGGTGCCCTCCTCGTTTGGCAGGAGCCGCAGAGTCGTGGCCCTAGCCACAGTTCCAGAGACAGGTGTGGGGAGCAGAGGGCTACTCCCCAGGGGATTCTGATGCCTGCTCTGCGCAATGAACTCCTCTGTCAGCACGACCGCCCTCCCAGGCCAGTGGGAGCAGCAGTGGGGAGAGGCTGCGGGCCTCCTGCTCCCAGCACTCG